>NC_064615.1:438891715-440141715 GCF_023898315.1 Schistocerca nitens | reverse complement strand
TTCTGAAATTAGGTATTGTATTGCAACGCATACCCAGGAGCAGATATAGACTCAGATCATAATTTAGTAATGATGAGGAGTAAATTGAAATTGAAGAGAATCGTTTGTAAGAACTAGTGTGGAAGGAAGTGTTATACTGAAGTACTGAAGCATGATGAAATGCGTTTGAAGTTCGGTAAAGATGTGTATGGAAAACCACAGTATGCAGTCCAGTTTCAGAGGAGGGGACATTTCTAACAAGATCAAGATTGAACAAACATATGAAAAAGAAGAACCCTTGGGTAACAGGAGAAATACTTCGACTGATCGACAAAAGAAGAAAGTATGAAAATATTCATGTAAAGACAGGAATACAGAAATATAAATCACTTAGGAATGAAATGAGTAGGAAGTGCAGGGTAGACAAGGTGAAATGGCTGCAGTAAAAGTCTGAAGAAATGGTAGAAGAAATGATAGTCGGGGAGACTGACTCAGTACATAGAAAAGTCAAAACAACCTTCGGTGAAATGAAAATGAAGGTTGGCAACATTAAAAGTGCATTGGGAATCCCACTGTGAAACTCAGAGTTGAAAGCCTACAGGTAGAAAGAATACATTGAAGGCCTTTATGAGAGGGAAGAATTGTCTGATGATGCGACAGAAAAGGAAACTGGAGTTCACATGGAAAAGATAGGAGATCAAGTGTTAGATTCACAATTTGAAAGAGTTATGGAAGACTTGAAATCAAATAAGGCAGAAGGGATAGAGAAAATTCCTCGAAATTTTTAAAATAATTCAGGCAATTGGCAACCAAGGCTCAAGCTGGTGTGATGAGACAGACGCCCTACCATCAGACTTAAGGAAACATAACCACATAATTTCGAAGACAGCGAAGGCGGATAAGTGCAAGATCAATAGCCTAATCAGCTTAACATCTGAAGCGTCCAAGCTACTGACAAGAATAATATAAAGAAGAATAAAAGAGAAAATTCAGGATCTATTATATGACGATCAGTTTAGTTTCAGGAAGGGTAAATGCACCAGAGAGGCACTCTTGGCAGCCCTGACACTGCGCTTGATAATTTGCAGCAAGCCTGAAGAAAAATCGAGATACATTCGGAGGCTCTGTTGACCTGGAAGAAGCATTCGATAATGTAAACTGGTCCAAGATGCTGGAACCTCTGACAAAGATAGGAGTAAGGTATGAGGAACGAGGGTTAATACACACCATGTACAAGAACCAACAGGGGACAACAAGACAAACAACTGTGTGCTTGGATTAAAATGACTAAGATAGCGATGCAACTTTCGCCCCTACTCTTCAGTCTACACACAAAAGAAGGAATGGCGGAAATTAAAAAAAAATATTCAAGAGTGAAATTAAAACACAAGGCGAAAGGACATCAATTGTAAGATTCGCTGCTGATAATGGTATTCCCGGTGAAGATAAAGGAGAATTGCAGAATCTGCTGAATAGAATGAACAGTGTAATGAGTGCTGAATATGGACTGACAGTTAATCAAAGAAAGACGAAAGTAATGAGAAGTAGCAGAACAATTTGGAAATTTGTGGTAAGTTCCTATGGGACCAAACTCCTGAGGTCATCGGTCCCTATGCTTACGCACTACTTAATCTAACTTAAACTAACTTACGCTAGGGACAACACACACACCCATGCCCGAGGAAGGAGTCGAACCTCCGACGGGGGAGCCGCGCGAACCCTGTGAAGGCGTCTTTGACAACGCGGCTACACCGCGCGGCGAGAAGTAGCAGAAATGAGAACAGCATGAAGCCTAACATCAAAATTGGTGATCAGGTAGTAGTTGTAGTTACGGAATTCTGCTACCTTGGAAGCAAAAGAAACCGTCACGGACGAAACAAAGAGGACATAAAAAGCAAACCAGCACGGGAAAAGAGAGCATTCCTATCAGAATCCTAAATCAGCCTTCCTTTAAGGGAGACATTTCTGAGAATCTACGTCTGGAGCACAACATTCTATGGTAGTGAACCATGGACATAGGGAAAACTGGACAGAAGAGAACTGAAGCGTTTCAGATGTGGTGCTACAGAAGAATATTGAAAATAAAGTGGATTGATAAGGAATGAAGAGGTTCTCTGCAGAATCGGCGAAGAACTAAACATATGGAAGAAACTGACAAGAACAAGAGGCAGGATGATAGGACGTGTGTGGAGACATCGGAGAATAACGTGCATGGTACTACAGGGAACTGTAGAGGGGAAAAGCTGTAGAGGAAGACAGACTGGAATACACCCAGCAAATAATTGAGGGCGTAGGTTGCAAGTGCCACTTTGAGATGAAGAGGTTGGCATACGAGAGGAATTCGCAGCATGCCACATCAAACCTGTAAGAACACTGATGAGTCAAAGTACATAAAAAAAATAAAAAACAAGAAAAGGTCAGCTCAGCGGACGAAGGAAACGGAATACCAAATAAATCAGGACTATGCCTAGTAAAGCACTGCGGTCATAAAACGAACCTTCAGGTTGATGATAGTTTCGCCTTGTCAATGCAGTGTGAAATAATTTCACAACTGACTTTTGAAGCAAGTATGTCCGCGGCACCTAACAACAAACTCTTCGAAACTAATCATACTATTACATTATATGAATTCCATTTTTTATGCTTACGACATATTTATAAAAACAGTGCGATAGCGCTGGTTCCAGGTATACAATACAATGTTTTCAAAAGCGTGTATTAGGATTCCTGGAACAAATCCATATTTCGAATGTTGGAACAAGTTTAATTCATCACCCCATACTTTGCTACTATTAACTGAGAACCAACAATAAATAAAGACCATAGTAGGATAATAGGTTTCATACGGGACGAACCAATTTGACTTTCCAAAACTGTATCACATATGAACAAAGAAACCCATTACCTAATATTCACATTCAGCTAAATGATTGTTCTAAACAGTAACATTTATTCATGCTGGAGGACAAACGACGATGATTTACTCATACGGCTGTAAATCAAACGCGTCAGCATAATTAATTTTACTAAAATATATATCACAGTATTAAATGCTTCGAAAATATTACTGACTCGTAGTTTTAGGAATCAGCTCAAAAATTCCTTTAAATGTGGACATTGTATGCGTAAATTCTCAGTAATTTTAAATTTCGCAAAAATGTCGTTGATTTTGCTGACATGACACACAGATTTGAAGATATAGAAGTTGCCACTGCATTGATATACATTCAAACAAATGTAATACGCCATGCATCCAAAATGTTTCGAGACCGATTCTATTTCTGACGCATAAGCGCCGTCAGCGCAGTGACTATGGCAGGACCTTGAAATAAAAACTGCAAATATGTACATTCGACGAGTCAGCCGTGAGCAGGCAGTGTTAAGTAGTGGATGAACAACCGTAGCGTGTTAACGTTGTTCAGTCACAAAGCGCATTGGAGCAACGTCCCGAAATCAGACGTTCCAGACATTTTCCAAAATGTTTTGAATAAGATAAGATTGTCTACAAAGTTTGTTCCTCACATGTTGGCTCAAATGGCTCTGAGCACTATGCGACCTAACTTCTGAGGTCATCAGTCGCCTAGAACTTAGAACTAATTAAATCTAACTAACCTAAGGACATCACACACATCCATGCCCGAAGCGGTCGCTCGGCTCCAGACTGTATCGCCTAGAACCACACGGCCACACCGGCCGGCCTCACATTTTGACCCGCTAAAAAAAACAAAAACGCGTGAACGCCTGCCGCGACTTGACTGAAACGAAAAACTCGTACATTTATTTCTGGAAAACACCGGTAGCGATGATGAGACTTCGTGTTATCAAATGAACCTACCATAAAACGATAAAGTGCAGAAATTCACACGAAGGGCCACCGCTTTGACGATATAAGCGGCATTAAAGCATATGTTAAGCGCAAGTTGGGCAGCATCCTCAAAGGACTTTTGTACGTTGTATTCAACTGTGAGGAGACTGTGTAGAATACATGATGCACTGAAACCGCAGTCTTAACTTTTCTACTTTTTTTCTTTAATTTTCAGGCTTTTTGGACTGACCGGGTATGGGCTAGAAAAATCATTTTATGTTAGTGGTAGAATAAATTAAATATATCCCGCCTTCATACAGCTTAGTTCTATTGTTAAATACATTTCTATACTGCGTTTTGGGACGTCACTTCCCATGAACTTGTCGGGAAAGAAGTCTTTCAGTGGATTTTGGATAAACGCCAAGCGTCACTTGAAGGTGAGTTGTTGTAGTTGGGTCAGGTCACACAGACATACAACACTTCTATTACTTGTGAAATATAGGTGGCAACAAGTCATAAACATGTCCTGTGTCAATTATAAGTCAATTCTGTTAACTCCGTCACAACAGGCCTCGTAGCCCCTACGATACCAACCGACTGCTTGTGTCATCCCCATCCGATATGCATCAATGGAGGAACATGTGGTCAGTACACTGCCTTCCCAGCCGTTGTCAGTTTTCGTGACCGGAGCCGCTACCTCTCAACCAAGTAGCTCTTCAGTTGGCCTTACAAGGGCAGAGTGCACCCCGCTTGCCAACAGCGCTCAGCATAACCTGACGGTCACGCATCCCAGTGTTAGCCAAGCCCGACATCGCTTATCTGACGGCAACCAGTGTTACCAGTACTGCAAGGACGTTGGAAAATTCTATTAACTGCGTTATGTATGAGGCGGAACTATGGGCCTCAAGAAAAAGGCGTGACCCGGCGGAGTCACGCAATTTGACTCTTAGCCTGATCACAAGGGGTGGCCATTATTGCACGCATTGTTCACGTAGGCTGACGTGAGGATCAATGAACTAGACTTGACGGGATGTATCTGGAACATCTTAGGTGATTAGAAAGTTAGTAGACTGGAATACAATTAAATTCTTAGCTTTAATTCAGCATCATCGATGAACGTCTACCTTGATTTTGTACAATAATATTTACAAGTGTAGTTACAGACTGAACTGCGAATACTGCTTTACAATTCTGATTGCTTCACACAAATAGATCAATTGGCAATGCATAAACTGTATTTGGCGCCTGACTAGGTCTTAGCTACTGACTTAGCTGAAGGCTATGCTAACTAGCGCCTCTGCAGTTGAGATCTCTGAAGCTATAACGAGTGAACCATTCCTATTAAAGTCGGCAGTAGAATTGGGCAGTGCGCTATCTTGTCTCGTAAGACCAGCCGAGTGGCGGCGCTCGGTATGCTAGCGACGACAGTGGCGACTCGCGGGTCCGATGTGTGCTGACGGACCGCGGCCGATTTGAAGCCTACAACCTAGCAAGTGTGCTGCCTTGCCGTGACACCACAAACTGTTAACAGAATATAGTGGAATGATCATATAAAATTAGTTGTTGGTAAGGCGGGTGCCAGGTTGAGATTCATTGGGAGAGTCCTTAGAAAATGTAGTCCATCAACAAAGGAGGTGGCTTACAAAACACTCGTTCGACCTATACTTGAGTATTGCTCATCAGTGTGGGATCCGTACCAGATCGGGTTGATGGAGGAGATAGAGAAGATCCAAAGAAGAGCGGCGCGTTTCGTCACACGGTTATTTGGTAACCGTGATAGCGTTACGGAGATGTTAAGCAAACTCAAGTGGCAGACTGTGCAAGAGAGGCGCTCTGCATCGCGGTGTAGCTTGCTCGCCAGGTTTCGAGAGGATGCGTTTCTGGATGAGATATCGAATATATTGCTTCCCCCTATTTATAGCTCCCGAGAAGATCACGAATGTAAAATTAGAGAGATTCGAACGCGCACGGAGGCTTTCCGACAGTCGTTCTTCCCGCGAACCATACGCGACTGGAACAGAAACGGGAGGTAATGACAGTGGCACGTAAAGTGCCCTCCGCCCCACACTGTTGGGTGGCTTGCGGAGTATAAATGTAGATGTAGATGTATACTGAGCTATGAACACAAGTGCTATTTGGCAATATTTACATTGCACATACGAATAGTTACAAAGGCAGAGAGCACAAGTGAACTTCGGGACCAGAAATCTAAAATTGACTGACATTGTTAAATTCATCACATTATATTTATGAAAGTTACAAGTTTGATTTGTGGAGCATTTGTGCTGTACTGAATAGGAGCTGAGTCTTTATAATCGACTCCAAGCATTTATAACGTTAGAACTAGGTTAGATGTAGAAATGAACTCGTGACAACATTACACGTAGTGTTGGCTCGATGGAATTCCGCGTTGACACGGCATCTGGAAATGTCCTGCACGTGTGTCCTGCGCCCCTGCCGTTTCTGTCCGAACGGCCCTCCCTAACTCAAGCGGAACGAGGCACCTGGTGGCAGGCGGCTTACTTGAGTGGAGAAAAGGAGGGGCGCGAGGGGGTAAAACTGCGCCTCAGAGCGCCGGATCAGCCGCCCCCAACCCTCGTAATCTGGCGCGGCGCCGCGCCGCCTGCAAAAATGAAAGGAAAAAGGAGTGTCGGGAGCGCTGTGCGGCGGGGGCGGGAGACCAGGGCGGCGAGGTGGCTCCCCACCCAGGGCTGCTCTTCTTCCGCCAAGGAAGGGCGCTCGTCCGTGAACTGCTTATATAGTGCGCCGCCAAAGAACAAAAGTTTACCGAATAGGCAAACTGCGCAGGTTCTTTCTCTTTTGTGGAGCAGATAAACCACAAATTCCGAGGCTGGATCGTCTCTCCGAAATACCTCCGGCAATAAGACTGCGGAATAACACCGGGAGCGAAATGTGGCTTTACATTTGCATCTCACGGACCGCCGTTATACCATTCTCAGATGAATGCAAGAATACTATTTGCATAACAGAGTACACGTAGAATCATACGCCTCCTCACAATCACACTATAATTAAACTATTATTTCCAGAACGGCAGTATATTAACATCGGCTCTTGGCACAATACGACAATAATGTCAAAAATGTAAACACTTCCTTACGAAGTGCTACGGTCGTTCGGTAAAGCCGGAACTACGTGCACCGAAATGACTGTCAACACAGAACCACCCTCAAGCCTCGAGCGAGAGCGCCGATTTTCATAACACGAGCGGGCGCCCGGCCTACTTTGTACACATACAAAAAATGGCTGTCTTCGTGTGGCCAGGGTAAGCGTCCTAGGGCAGAATCACAGTTTAGTTTTAGATTCATTAAACATCGGTAAAATAAACATACATACGAGGGTAATCCCAAAAGTAAAGTCTCCTATTTTTTTATAAGTACAGAGACCTGTTTATTTCTACAATGGTTTACATGAGTTTACAGCTTGAACATTTAGCTATTTTTCGACATAATCACCATTTATGCCAGCCGGTGTGGCTGAGCGGTTCTAGGCGCTATAGTCTGCAACCGCGCGACCGCTACTGTCGCAGGTTCGAATCCTGCCTCGGGCATGGATGTGTGTGATGTCCTTAGGTTAGTTAGGTTTAAGCAGTTCTAAGTTATAGGGGACTGATGACCTCAGAAATTAAGTCCCATAGTACTCAGAGCCATTCCATTCCATTCACCATTTATGTCCATGCATATTTATAGACGCTGTGGCAGTTTTTGTATGCCCATGTCATACCAGTTCGCCGCCATGCTGTTCAGAAAGTTATGAACTGTCGTGATTGATGCTTTGCCTCAGGTGTAAAGTGGTAAGCCCAGGTTTCGTCACCCGTGACAGTTGACTCCAGAATGTTGTCCTGTTCGGTTGCAAGGCGGTGAAGAAATGCGCGGGAAGCATGTGGTCCTTAGTCAGCATGCGTGGCACCGATCTTACGCACACCTTCCGGTAGTTCAATGTTCCCTTTAAAATTCTGTGAGCGGTGCTTCGGGAAACATCGGGAACCAACGTGCAGAGATCATCCAGGGTGATCCGCCGATCTTCACGCATGCTTTGCTCAACTTTCAACACTCTCTCCTCAGAAACTGACGGTCTCCCGCTCCTTTGTTCGTAGTGAATTTCTGTCCGACAAGCTGCAAACTATCTACGCCACTTACGAACATTTTTGACATCCACGCACGACTCACCATACAGTTCCGTCTATTGGCAATGGATTTCCATCTGCGCAGTGCCCTTTGCGTTCAAAAACCGAACAACTGCACGTAATTCCCACTGTGCGGCAACATCCGACGGGAGCTCCATTCTCAACGGCTGCCAAGCCAAGACCGAGCGCCTCAGCGCGGCGTGCGCATTTTTAGACACAGCGCGTGAAGCACTCTTCATAACAGTGTGACCAACTTCCAAAAAAACAGAGTTCTGTACTTTCAAAAAAATAGTAGTCCTTACTTTTGGCATTACCCTCGTAACATGCGCTAAAAGAACACTGTTTAATTTAACAGTTACGAAATAAACTTTCATTATATCACTGTAGCCACGGACAAGTGTTACCCGACAGTGATGACCCACTAGGAGAATTAAACCACTCAGTTACATCAGGTCCCGGGTTAATCAGTCACTCATTATTCCTTAGAAAATTGCGTCATTGTGGGATTGTGCTGTTTGCTGTCGGTATATCACTGCTGCTAACGTGGACGTATGACAACACAATTTATCGCTACGTTAGCTGAAGCAACAGCGAAGGAATAAGTATGGATTCGCCACTCTGAAACAACAATGGAACGGTGTGACACAATTTTATTTGCCTCTGGCGCACTTTATACATAGGGGCGCCTGTTTGAGGTTTAAGATACACTACCATCTCTCCACAATGGGCTATTTAAACATGTATTAATAATGGGTGGTCGCAGTAGTAGATCCTACGTTGACAAATTCTTAATAAAACAATAAATGATATCAGGTATTCCACAGAAAAAAGATAAAAAATTATCAAGTGAACAATGTATAACATCTACGGAAATGAGAAAAGTTGCCCGCATCTCGTGGTCGTGCGGTAGCGTTCTCTCTTCCCACGCCCGGGTTCCCGGGTTCGATTCCCGTCGGGGACAGGGATTTTCTCTGCCTCGTGATGGCTGGGTGTTGTGTGATGTCCTTAGGTTAGTTAGGTTTAAGTAGTTCTAAGTTCTAGGGGACTGATGACCATAGCTGTTAAGTCCCATAGTGCTCAGAGCCATTTGAACCATTTGAGAAAAGTTATTCATTGTGACGATGGATTTATCGCAAAAAAAAAGAAGTGCGTGAGTTATGATCCTTAGATACAGTAACGAAGAGCAGATGTGCAATTGAAACATAAATCGCTATCACATAAATATTAATGGAAAGTTGGTAAAGTTGGCGAAAAGGGGTGGAATTCTCTACACGACGCCTCCCTCTTTGATTATCAACGTTAACGCTATCTGACATTCTTTCTTAAGCGACAGTGATCATGAACCAAAAACTTTATGAATTTGCTACATACATTAATTTAATAGCTGCTGCGGCAGGTTGAGATGAGACGTCAGGGGAGGTGATAAATTACCTTGGAAAATTGCTAACGTGTTGGGACAGCAAACATCCTCACCACATACAACTACCCTTCGTGAGAAAACTCCTTGTTCGGCGTTCTAGATCTGCAAGTCCGCCTTCAGGGCAGCCTTGTACAGACTCGAATGTTGGACTCTACCTCGATCATCGTCGCTGGGCGAGTACTTCGATCTTAACTCTACGTTGTTTCAGATCAACTCCAGACCTCCATACCTTGCTGTACACGGACAAATTACCAGAAATCTTCTTCCAAATCTTCCTCCATCAAAAAAGGCTCCACGTGCAGCACCGTGAGAAATTTTAACTATAAACTGACACGTGGCAGGATTTCTCTGTGCCAATTCCATAATCATATGTTGGCACACAGTCTCCCTCGATAAGATAGGCGAAAATCATTTCCCCATTAGACTGACGCCCCCGGTACATCCTGCCACTGTTCTTTCAAAAAAGATCCACTGAAAGTAGGCCTAAAAATATCTGAAGATCAGAAAGCAGTTTCTCTCCCGACAGTGAACTAGTTCCAGGGCGTCTGCCCGTCGTCCAATGAGGCCTGAAAGATGTAAAAAGCCCTGCGGCTAGCATTGGTAATAATACACAGTAGGGCGTTAACAACCCGACGCTGCTCGTGGGTCGACGAGTCTCCGGCAGCACGGATCCTCCACAGGCCTTCACCGTGTCGTGAAGGCGGCGACCCGGCCCCGCACGATCGCTGGCATTTTAGCCACAGCTGGTGCCTCCGCCTTCCCAGAACCGTGGCCATCAAGATGTTCCTGTGGTAAATGCCTGAGCAGTACGTATTTCATCACACGGTGGCAACACAAGCACTTCACAAGATCTTACTCAGCACAAGGAAAGATTCATCACCTCTAATTAAATAGTACAACTAAATACCAAGACAAGCAGTCACTGTCACACCCAAGGCCCAACGGTACCGACCGGCCGCCGTATCATCCTCACCCCATAGGCGTCACTGGATACGGATGTGGAGGGGCATGTGGTCAGCACACCGCTCTCCCGGCCGTATGTCAGTTTCCGAGACCGGAGCCGCTACTTCTCAACCAAGTAGCTCCTCAGTTTTGTCTTACAAGGGCTGGGTGCACCCCGCTCACCAACAGCGCTCGGCAGACCGGATGGCCACCCATCCAAGTGCTAACCCAGCCCGACAGCGCTTAAATTTGGTGATCTGACGGGAACCGGTGTTACCACTGCGGCAAGGCCGTTGCTCCTGTTTACGTAATAGAGCGTAAAATGTGCAAGTTCTCTTGATTTGAAATGAAAGGAACCAACTTTGCTTCCATAAGGAACTGTTGTGCACAGCAACAATAGGCTATAAGGAAGGAGGTGGCACACAGATCAGTGGGAATTCCCTTAGATTTTATTACTCTTCCATATTTAGATTTCGGCAATAAATAGCACTCCGGTACACTTTACCAACAATCCAACAAAATCGCGGCAGTATTTACAACAATATGTATCCTACTGGTGTATAGGCAGAAGGAAACCGTGGCGGTTTACAGCTGTAAATGAAAGGGGGCAGTCACTCAGGACTTTCCAGCTTTCTTTCTTTTTATATTATCCAAGCGTTATTTTCAGCTTATTAAGCCATCATCAACTGTTAACGGAACGTTGTCACCAAATGAAGGCCTAAGAAGATGAAAACCGGTATGTGACTAACTAAATAGTAGGATTTACAAAATAGAAAAGATGTATGGGTTAACAATAGTGCTTATGGGTTAACAAAATTTATTTTCAATAAAAGGTGTGTATCAAGAAACGAAAAAATAATGGACTGCCAGTATGGCTGTATACAATTAAATGCCTAGCACTAAATTATAAATTTGACAGACTAAAAATGCTAGAAGGAGAATCATGAGGAAAATTTTGAATCCAGTGGGGATCATGAAAATTAAGAAATAGTAATTAAATACATCAAAATATTGAAAGTATAGCAGAAACGATAACGAAAAGAAGATTGATATTTTTTGGAGATTCATACAGTATGACTGACACTAAGGTGATGAACTTCAGTTGGGCCGGCCGGTGTGGCCGAGCGGTTCTAGGCGCTTCAGTCTGGAAACGCGTGACCGCTACGGTCGCAGGTTCGAATCCTGCCTCGGGCATGGATGTGTGTGATGTCCTTAGGTTAGTTAGGTTTAAGTAGTTCTACGTTCTAGGGGACTGATGACCTCAGATGCTACGTCCCATAGTGCTCAGAGCCATTTGTACCATATGGACTTCAGTTGTTTGTGGGAGAAGAAATTATCAACAAGCTGGATCCCAGAATTTAAAGAAGGTTTAGAAATATAGAACATAAAAGCAGAAATGCTGAAGATATTATCAGAATGAAAACGTTAAATTTAGAGTGGTTCCTAGGCAGAATCAGTCAGACATCAGGTGTGAACCAGACTGAACAAAGAAAAAAATGAGACACTGTGAAAGGAGCAAAGAGACTGGAGCAAAGGAAAAGAGACAATGTCCAAAATGGGATGGAAAAAATACTATTTGTCGAAATCAAGCAAGTGTTACCTTTTTTGTGGAAATATTCACTCATAGAGTTACATACAGTTTCTGAGGCTACCATCCAGGATGTAACTAAGCCATCCTCCACTCTACCCAGAAACGGAGGGAATGCAGAAGAGTTTTTTACATCGAAATGAATTACACAAATAGCAGTCGTTTGACTCAAAGACTAGAGTACTGTTCGTAAATTTCAACTGCCAGTGTAGAAGACCCATAACATATTAGCAAGATTTCGTTTTCAGCTAATTCCGTTTTTAAGTGTCGAAGTACCTTACGAGACATGGCTGAAAATCTATTTATAGATAACAGAAATGTGATTTTACAGAGCGATATTTATAAATCGGTACGAACAAAAGGGTGCACGGTTTGGCTCTGAGCACTATGGGACTTAACATCGGTGGTCATCAGTCCCCTAGAACTTAGAACTACTTAAACCTAACTAACCTAAGGACATCACACAACACCCAGTCATCGGTGCACGGTTTAGAGAATATATTACGAAAATGGTGTGTCTACTAGAAATACGGCAAATTGCTGAGATAAGTACTAAAAAGACCTTCACAAGATAAAACAGAATTGTTGCGACGTTCTGAAAGGCACTGGCACAAGTTTAAACAGAAATAGCTCCTTGTGAAATTAACATTCATACAAGGATATGTTTATTGAACATTTACTGAAATATTCAGAAATAGCTAATTAGGCACATGAAGGAGCACGAGAGGGTAAAAATTGTTGAAGAAGACTATAAATCATAAATAAATGCATAATTACAGTGTACCGATGATGTTCGATTTAGCAGATAATGGTTTTCAAAAGATGTAAGTGGCAGTGAAACCATTCGAAGTATTACATTTGACCAGAGTTTGAATCCACACGTATTATAAAAATGGACGTATGTATGTTCCATATCAGCTCCAAATGATTCGGATCAGTTTGAATCAAACTTGGTACACGTATCACTACCCCAGAAGAATTATTGGGGTGTAAGAACTACTTACATTTCAATCGGGTAGGGGTGGGAGTGAAAGAAAAATGTGGCACACGACGCGTAAATACTCAGAATATATTAATCCACTATTTGAGAGTGAGAGCAATTGTGGACTTCCAACAAGCTTTACATAAAATTTAAGCCCGTTACCAAACATTTTCTCACTGAACCCCCACAAAATGACGACAGGTAATGTAGTTTAAGGCTTATTACATTTTTCGTCGTTCATGCAATAAAACTGGCTCATCAGGCGTGACGTTTATGTATTACTTCTTTACTAAAATATATTCGCAACATATTTTGCAGACAGCATACACTTATACTACTGAATGTACCTGAAAAGGTGTGTCATTGTCCAATACATATTTTAGAGGATATGACATTATTAACATTAAGCTTCGTGAAAACTAAATTGCAGGACGAATTTCTCTACAGATATACATGAAATATGTGTACAAATTTGGGTGAAATATATTAAATGCATGTGAAATATGTTACACCGGCGCACGCCGACACCGCTGCGGGTAAAAAGTTCCTCATAAGACCCCTGGATCGATTTCAACCAAGAGAGTAGGAGAAGATCGATTTCAACCAAGAGAGTAGGAGACGAACAGAGAGGGGGTCGGGGGGGGGGGGTCTTAAGGAGATAACAGAAGAATGGAATAAATACAGATCCCGGCAACGCCGGCTACTTAGCTAGTTTATTTATGGTGAACCTTCGGCATCCCTGAAAAGATCATGTTATTAAAACATGCTGTCCCATACTACACATCTACTTCATGATACTGTCCATTTCATACCTTCTGACTGCTGCATTTTATGCCCTCTGTAATATCTTTATCTGTAAAGACTCTTTAAGTAAATTTCTAACAATATTTCGCGTCTATAACACCAATAATTTGACTTTCCTTCTCCAAAAAAAGATCGCTGTAGATAATGTCATTTTACTCTGATTCCATAGCTAAATCCGCATCTGGAAATATGAATAAGAATCTGAAAGGGAAGAAGATAATTTTCAGACAACCACACAAACAAATTAGAATATCTACAATTACCGAATGAAAGCAGAACATAATTACCGCAATTCAGTGGGTAATGAACATATTTTTTGGGATAGCTAATACAAGCATTGGCCATTGCCGGGAAATATAGTGAATGGAAAATTAGCGAAGTCAGGTTTAACAACACCGTAATGAGCTTATCTGTAGCGGGATTAGGCAGCGAGAAGGCTGCACTATGGCTCGTAATTACGACGGGAAAGTTGCGCCTCTGTTAATGGAGGCGATTTGCATGCAGTAACGTACTGCTGCTAGCTCCCCTAATGGGAAGGAAGCTTCAGTGTTTGGAACCGCATGAAACTCTGACATATGACCCCAATTAACTAACGAATTTATTGCATCACCGAGTCATTCTACTCCGGTCATTACTCATAGCTGACGAATCGAAATGTTCCTAACAAGAAACTTCCCAATATAGCAGCGGACGTCTGTGCCTTCTGATACTCTACTATACGAAAACTACGGGGTGGTGCAGACAAAATTGGCCCTTGTAAGTATAAAGGAAATGCACTGAAACAGAAATGAAGACTTGAAATGTTCTTACCATATATTTACAATGAAAAATACAGTTAAAAATACATATGTACTAGATGCTGAGAGTGACCCTCTGCAACATCAATACACAACTGTGTACGTCTAAACATATTCATATATACCCAGCGTAAGGTTCGTATGTTGATGGTGGATACTTCATGGCTGATATTCTCTTTCAGTTCCTGTCCTGTGTGTGGAATTGTTTCATAGACCTTGTCGGCCTGCGTGGTAACGTGCTTGCCTCACATGCAGCGGGCCCGGGTTCGATTCCCGGCCGGGTTGGAGATTTTCTCCGCTCGTCGACTGAGTGTTGTGTTGTCCTCCTCATCATTTCATCCTCATCACCGGCACGCAAGTCGCCCAATGTGGCGTCGACTGAAATAAGATTTGTACTCGGCGCCCGAACTTCCCCGGATGGGTCCTCCCGGCCAACAATGCCACTCGCTCATTTTATTTTTCTATATACCTTGTTATTCAAGTGCCCTGAGAGCAAAAGATCATACGTTATTAGAATCGGCGAACGTGGTGGCCATAAGTATTTGTTGAGAATTCGTTCCTTAGTGAAGACATAATGGATTCGTTCCAGGGATACCTTAGACGTGCGTCATGTTACTACATGTTGCAGGAAGAAGCATTGTTGCCTTTTATATTCAGTGACCTGAGCACAAAGTATATCCAAAATTTCCATATATGCAACCGTGTAGAGGGTAGTGTCAGAAAATATCGGTTCCCGTTTTACCGTACCATACGCAGATTTTTTTTTTTTTCACTGTGGAGTCGTTGCTGACACACGTCAGGGTCCTCCTTTGACCAGCATGTCGTGTTCTGCGAATTCACTTGACCGAAAAGATGCTTCAGATGCTCCCTCACTCATGATATAATGGAAAGGGTCTAACAAACCATCGCTGATGTTATTCGAGTCACATGCAGTAATCTACACGTTTCCGACTGTCATCCGCCCGTAACTGCTGCACAACCGTCACACAATATGGCTTCAAATTACGACATCTCAATATCCGCTTGCAACTCCTCATACTTACATGCGCCTGTTGGGCCAGTTTTTTCGGCGACTGTCTGCATCAACTTCTGGAATGCAAACTGAAGGAATTCTTTGTCGTTTTACATTCTGCTCAGACCCGTAGGTGCATCAACTTTTATACAGACTCTGCATTGCTCTCTTTGCTTGTAGTCCTCTTTTCGGATACTTGACCCCGAAAATTTAGCGAGTTCCCTGTTTTCACATATGCTTCAACAATTTCAGTACTTTCTTATATCGAGAGAGTCATTTTGCAGACCGCAAAGGAAAACGTCTAACTTCCTGATGAAATAAACTGAAATGCCGACAGAAGATTGCTAACAGTCGATTATTGTATAAAAATGTTGAGAAGTCGAAATACTGCATTCGCATTCAGTGGAGAGGCTCGCTGATTTAGGTACGCCACTCTGTATGTTTTCCCTAAACGGCGAGTTTGTACGCGATTTCTGGAAGAAATGTTGCCTGTGGAATCAAGCATTTAAATCTCCCAAGTTACTAATAAACTTCATCTTTAATTGTTACAGTGACATTTGTAGTTTTCAGTCAGAGCAAACCGTACACAAGAACGGCAGTGCACTGGAAGCGCAGCGATTGTACTTAGGTGATTATGGCGTCTTGATGGCGGCACGACTGGAATTAAGAGACTTTGAACGCGGAATGACAGTTGGAACTAGACGCATGGGCTAGTCCACTTCGTAAGTCGTTAGGGAATTCAGTAGCCCGTGTTCCACAGTGTTAATATGTATCGATAATACCAAATTTCAGGCATTAAATTTCGCCAAGGACAACGCAGTGGCCGACGGCCTTCACTTAACGATCGAGACTAGCGTCGTGGCGTCTGCGTAAAGCCGCCAGTGCCAACGGACAAACAACACTGTTTGAAACGACCGCAGAAATCAATGTGGGATGTTAGCACAATGTGGCGAAATTTGGCGTTAACGGTCTACTGCAGCAGACGACTGACGGGAGTGTCTTCGCTAACAGCACATCGCCTGCAGCGCAATTCTAAAACCGTGGTGTGGTGAGCGAGTCCCGATTTCGATTGGTAAGAGGTGATGGTAGGGTACGAGTGCGGCGCAGACCGAACGAAGTCACCAACCCAAGTTTTCAACAAGGTACTGTGCAAGATGGTGGTGGCTCTAAAAAGGTGTGGGCTGTGCTACATGGGATGGACTGGCTCCTCTGGTTAAACTGAACCGACCATTGACTGGAAATTGTTATGTTCGGCTACTAGGGGACCATTTGCAACCATTCATATTCCCAAACAACGATGGAATTTTTATGGATTACAGTGTGCCATATCATCTGGCTACAGTTGCTCGCGATTGGTTTGAACAACATTCTGGACATTCGAGCGAATGATCTGGCCACCCAAATCGACCGATGTGAATCCTATCGAACATTTATGGGTCATAATCAAGATGTCAGTTCGAGCACAACTTCCTGCACCACAACACGTTCACAATTATCGTCTGTTATAGAGGCAGCATGGCTCCGTATATCTGCAGGGAACTGCCAACGACTTGTTGAGTCCATGCCACGTGGAGATGATGGCCTACGCCGGGCAAAAGGAGGACCGACACGATATTAGGAGGTATCCCATGATTTTTGTTACCTCAGCATAATACTACAATCTCGTTTTCTAGAAAGTGTAGATAACGGTGCTATATAAAAAGATGCGGCAACACCGCAGGCCAAATCAACTGATTATCGATCTTATAACACCACACATTTACGGAGAAGTTTTCTTATGTGGGTTTCTTGAAACATCAAAAACAATAGTGCCTATGATATTTTTGGCTGAGTGTCCCCTTTCGGGGATTTCAGCTGCCTGTTGCAAGTGTTCTCATTTGACGCTACTTCGGCTACATGCTCGTCGATGTGGATGAAATAATTATAACGACCACTCACTCTCTCTCTCTCTCTCTCTCTCTCTCTCTCTCTCTCTCACACACACACACACACACACACACACACACACACACACTAGATGACGAGCTGTTCACTTCTAGAACTTCTGGATTACCAGAACACGAAATGAAAACTTGTATCTGTAATCAGATTTATCTTTGTAACCAGTAAAAAATAACACATTTGCTACATGAACTCTTGCTTTCGATTTAGTCTATAGTGCCACTTCCTAAAATATTTACTTTTTCTCCTTAAACACACTGCATAGATCACTCCTCATTCAACCTACACCGTTGGTTCAATGGATGAAACTGTTTATGTGAATGTCAGTGGGATTAATTATTAACCACTAACTCAGCGTCAAAGAGCTTCAAAAAGCTGAATTCCTGTGAGCCGTGCTGCGGCTCGCGTTGGTGCCGTGTGTAGGTTTCTGCCAGACCGTATCGTTTAGTTGGCATGGTTGCATTGTTTGTCTTCTTCTCGTGTTCACTGGCGCCACTCGGTTTCGTAAGCGTTTCCTGTCCGCTAGTGGCAGCAGCGGCTCTTATCGATATGAACTTCTGCTGCCCTATCTTTGGGGCGACCTCATGCTTGCCGAGCGGGATTAGCCGAGCGGTCTTAGGCGCTGCAGTCATCGACTGTGCGGCTGGTCCCGGAAGAGGTTCGAGTCTTCCCTCGGCCATGGGTGTATGTGTTTGTCCTAAGGATAATTTAGGTTAAGTAATATCAAGCTTAGGGACTGATGACCTTAGCAGTTAAGTCCCATAAGATTTCACACACATCTGAACATTTGAACCTCGAGCTTCTTCCGTGTAGTGCGAGCGTGAAGTTCGGTTGGGGACGCAGGAGCAGCGAGGTCCGCGCAGAGCGACAATACGCCGGGACAACTGATTGCGTGTGTGGACTGTCGGATCGAAGGGCAGTGTTCACGAGGGTGCACGACCTCGTCGAAACTGGATCCTGCATGTTTAAGTTGAGTGCATTGCATTTCACGTAGAGAAACCTCCACCATTGTGATATCTCACGATTCTCCAGTGACTTGGGTTCGTGTTGCTGCCCGTAGTGTCAGCGAGGCGAAAAGCAGCGAGTGAAGTACCTGGGGAAGACGGATCGGATAAACCTTCATGAGCTTCTAATTACTATTTACTATTTTCAGTTTCTTACATTGTCAAGTTCAACTAGCACTATTTTTCTGTCTTGTGTCTGCTAACGCCCCAGTTACCTGACTTGGGGGTTAGTGTATGTAACGGCAGAGTACATTTTGTCGCCTTACTGCCGCTGTCCAGTGAGGCGTGTAAGTTTGACAGCTTCTTGATTGTAGGGTAGGTGGCGTTCTTCTACCTTAGTGGGAGTCATTCCTTTTTGTTCCGGACGCTCTAAGCACAGTATTCCGGAGGCGGAGCTCAGACCGCCGGTTCCGGCTTTGGCATAACTTTACATCTTGCATTTGTATTGTTGGATGTCAGGTAGTCTCACCAAGATTATCATTAGTCGCTCGTTAGACTGCCACTAGCTCAAGTTGCCATCTTGTGATCTGAATGCAACTCTTGGCTGCCTTTCTTTTTGCTCGCACAAGTGTTTTTGGTGTGACATACTCAGAGGTCGATTCCTGGAGCACCATCTGTCACTGGCCCTTGTGTTTAATTTTGTTATTGTATTATTAAGTCACCATCATTTGTCTCACCTGTTTGATGATCTGTTGATTGTTTTTTTTTTTTTTAAAGTAACTTTTGCTATCCCATTCGTCGTTTGACAGTATATACGTCAAATTTTTTATAATTGCCATTTGCGCGTTAAAGGCCTTCAGCCGTGATTGCGGTTACTTGCTTTACAATTCTGATTGCGGCCACATTGGCTTGTTTTCAAGAATTATTTTTTGTCTGTATTTTATGTATATTTGTTAAATCTTTTTAATAATTGCCATTTTGGGCGTAAAAGGCCTTCAGCTGTGGTAGTGGTTACTTGCCTTAAAATTCTGATTGTGACCACATTGGCTTGTCATCAAAATTATTGGCTGTCTGTATTTTATGTATTTGTTAAATTTTAAATAATTGCAATTTTTCGCTTTAAAGGCCTTCAGTCATGATTTGGATACTTGCCTTAAAAGTATGATTGCGAATTAATTCCCTTGTTTCCAAAAATTATTTACGAGAATAAATGTGTGAAATTGCAAAGCAAACCAATAGTAATTGATTCGACCCCGTTCACAATCGTAACCCAATCCTGCCTTCCTTAATTACCAGGTTTCATCCTGTTATCTATTTTTTATAGTCATAAGTCTACTGACTGGAAAGAAGAAATTCTCTAATTATTTGACTACTGCACCAATTTCTTTATTTGTGTATACACTTTGTCATCTAATACTCGTATTTCACGTAAGTCTACATTCTTTGCCCTTTTTTGCCCTAATGCTTTAAATACTCATCTAAGTACTTCTCGATGTCTCAGCACACCAAGCAGCAACTTAGTACATGTTGCAAAGAATGATTTTCTTTGCGTATTCTTTTCACATGCCATGTTTTCGTATCTCATACAACATAATTTATTCTGTAGTACAAACTTTTAATGCTCTACTTGTGCTACTGGAATTTCAACATTTCACACGCACTCCCTATAGCGCAGAGATTCGGAAATTTTTACATTAGCTCTACACACGTATTTCGTCGAAGAAGACTGTACTGAAGCAGTCATTCAACGTGTGCCCCAATCTATTTTCTTGCTGATGTTTAACAAGTTGTAGTAAGTCATCCTAACAGCGTGTACACTTACGAATTTTGTTGGCTTAGAGGTTTATAATCAGATCACTCCAATTGACAGTTTTTTCTTAAAGGTACTGGAATTAACACATATAAACCAAAATTGCACATGTTCTCTTCATACTCTTATTCACGAGCTTTAATTTCTTTTTACGTTTTCATATTTCTACAAACTTCTGTACGTTATCTCTCTTAATGAACTGAATTATTGAATTCCATTATAAGTTGGTCACATTCGAGCACTTAACTTGTATGAGTCATTCCAAATTTATATATGTACTCTTATCCAACGACTTGTTTAATTTCTCAGTAAATAGGAGGGATTGTAAGGAATGTGACGGTAGTAGCAAAAGTTACTGATCTTCAATATAGTTAATTATTCTGACGGAGAAAAGTAAGCTGAAACAACAGTATGAACCCGGAGTAATACCAAATGCAAATTTGCGGATCCGCTCCAATGGCTATTCAACTTTCGTGCGACTCTCTTTCCCAGTTTTTGTCGCATTTTCATGATGTATTTTTTTTTTTTTTTGTCTCTTCGGCTCGTCATATGTCTGCGAATCATTTACTCACTATTTTATGTAAAACTGGAATCAGTCCTTACCATTAAGATCTTTCAGCTCGACAAGATGAGGTATCTCCTAATTCCTAAGTATGGCTCACAGAAGCAGCTAAAGTCAATCATAGGTCGGCAGTTGTATTTTCAGTGTATCAGCTAAGACGTAATATATATACCGATGTTTCGACGACTAATACTTCTGCAACCTTTTAGTGGCAAAGGACCATCCTCAGGCAGCCATCGAATAGGACTGAGACATATAAACGTAATATGACATAAATATGTCTCATATGTTGACAGAACTTCGTTGTGTTGACCCATCACCAGTTTCTAGCGTTTGCTGTTCCAAATCTGCTGGTTCATATGCAGTATATATAACTGGCAACTACATCTACAATACCATGCACATTAAATAAATGTCAATCTGGTATACTGTGTGCTACATGTTGGAATACGCACATCTACATTCTGTGTGTAAGGAAAGATAACGCAACAAATTTCCTATTCAGAAATCGCACTTCAACGTGTGGTACTTGTGCGTGTTGCTCCTGGTTGCGAAGGAAAAACGCCTGTGGAAATCTGACAGCGGCAGGATCGTGACCTATCCAGACTAGGGCTAATCGTTCCGTGATATTTCTGCTGACGTTGATCTGGATCCCACGACTGTCATCGAATATGGAACAGATTGACTCAAGAGGGCCATGCCAGATCTCAGAGCTCAGACCGACATATTGTTCGTGCAGGATCACTTATCTTGAGTCAGAGAAAGTGGCTGCTTCCGGCAAGAAAATTGTCCGCATGCACACTGCGACATCTGTAGTACCACGGGTTGTTATCATGGCGACCATTGTTATGGTTTCCATTGACGCAGCAGCAAAGACAGGCACACCGACTGCGGTGCAACACATCACTGAACTCAGGGGTGGCACCACGTCGCCTTTTCAGACGAGTCCCTGTTGCTTGTACGGTACCACTGTGGGTGAATCAGTGTGTGGGGAATCGAACGACCGTAACCTAACTGCATTCGTCACCGTCACACGGGACCGGCTCCTGGCGTGATGGTATCGGGTGCCATTTGGTACATAACACGATAACCTCTGTTTAACATAGTCGGTAATTTGAACAGCAGGCTTCACATTCAGCAAGATGAGACAAGTCCGCATGTTTACAGCTCTTGGTCCACCCTGATGCTGCTCGACTGCTGCCATGGCCAGCGTGTCCTCCAGATCCGTGACTCATTGGAAACATCTAGTCGTGGATTACCATGAAACTCGCATGCCACCTCTCCCCAGCCACGATTTTTAATGAACTGTTAGCAGCAAGAAATTCCGTACTAGCAGCTGTCATCCGACCTATGTTCAGCTATAGTTCAGCACAAACAGCAACGACATTTCACCTCATTTTTGTTATTCACTACGAAAGCACCGCTTCAAACGAACAGAAAGCAAAGCTTTCGGATGTGATGTCGGATGAGTTCGAATATTATCGTTTATGTTGATTTGTAACATGATTTTACAATGGGGAGCATATGTACGTTCAGGTGACGAAAGTCATGATATAGCGACATGCACTTATACAGGTGGCGGTCGTATCGCACACACAGTGTATGAAAGGTCAACACATTGTTAGAGCAGTCATTTGCAGACAGTGGATTCATGTGAAAAGGTTTCGGCGTGATGATGGCCGCACGACGAGAATTAACAGACTCTGAACACCGGGGCCACAGTGTCAAGAGTGTGCCGAGAATATCAGGCATTACCTCTCGCCAAGGGTCTCCCACAAGTCCAGCCCCTCATCGAAGTCATGAGAGACGGGCAACGGCATGAAGTAGGGAATTGCCTGTAGGAACGAGCTACATTGGGGACCCTGTGTGCCCCGGGACCGCTACGGTAGCTATGAAGGTCCTACAGGAACCCTGAAAAATGACGGCTAACGGGCCCAGCAAGCCAGTAGTGAATTATGATTTCTGCTTTCAAAAATAGAACGAGCCTCGGAAAGGACGGATTTAATCGACGACGAACTGGCTATAAACAAGGACTTAGATTTGGAACATTAAATATACAAACATTGACTGGAAAGTGGGAGGACTGCATTGGCTCCTTACTTAGCTTGCATTTATCGCGAATCTCTTGCCCAACGTAAAGTCCCGAGTGACTGGAAAAAAGCGCAGGGGACGCCTGTATGTAAGAAGGGTAGAAGGACGGATCCTCAAAATTACAGACCAATATCTTTAACATCGGTTTGTTGCTGGATTCTCGAACATATTCTCAGTTCGAATATAATGAATTTAATTGAGACAGAGAAGTTGCTGTCCATGCATCAGCACGGCTTTAGAAAGCATCGCTCCTGCGAAACGCAACTTGCCCTTTTTCACATGATATCTTGAGAACCATGGATGAAGGGCATCAGACGGATGCCATATTCCTTGACTTCCTGAAAGCGTTTGACTCGGTGCCCCACTGCAGACTCCTAACTAAGGTACGAGCATATGGGATTGATTCCCAAATATGTGAGTGACTCGAAGACTTCTTAAGTAATGGAACCCAGTACGTTGTCCTCGATGGTGAGTGTTCATAGGAGGTAACGGTATCATCTGGTGTGCCCCAGGGAAGTGTGGTAGGTCCGCTGTTGTTTTCTATCTACATAAATGATCTTTTGGATAGGGTGGATAGCAATGTGCGGCTGTTTGCTGATGATTCTGTGGTGTACGGGAAGGTGTCGTCGTTGAGTGACTGTAGGAGGATAAAAGATGACTTGGACAGGATTTGTGATTCGTGTAAAGATGGCAGCTAACTCTAAATGTAGATAAATGTAAATTAATGCAGATGAATAGGAAAAAGAATCCCGTAATGTTTGAATACTCAATTAGTAGTGTAGCGCTTGACAAAGTCACGTCGATTAAATATTTGGGCGTAACATTGCAGAGCGATATGAAGTGGGACAAGCATGTAATGGCAGTTGTGGTGGAAGGCGGATAGTCGTCTTCGGTTCATTGGTAGAATTTTGGGAAGATGTGGTTCATCTGTAAAGGAGACCGCTTATAAAACACTAATACGACCTATTCTAGAGTACTGCTAGAGTGTTTGGGATCCCTATCAGGTCTGATTGAGGGAGGACATAGAAGCAATTCAGAGGCGGGCTGCTAGATTTGTTACTGGTAGGTTTGATCATCACGCGAGTGTTACGGAAATGCTTCAGGAACTCGGGTAGGAGTCTCTGGAGGAACGGAGGCGTTCTTTTCATGAATCGCTTCTGAGGAAATTTAGAGAACCAGCATTTGAGGCTGACTGCAGTACGATTTCACTGTCGCCAACTTATATTTCGCAGGAAAGAACACAAAGATAAGATAAGAGAGGTTAGGGCTCGTACAGAGGCATACAGGCAGTCATTTTTGCCTCGTTCTGTTTGGGAGTGGAACAGGGAGAGAAGATGCTAGTTGTGGTACGAGGTACCCTCCGCCACGCACCGTATGGTGGATTGCGGAGTATGTATGTAGATGTTGATGTAGGAGATGTAGACATGATGGAAAGAAGGAAGTTAGACCTATTGGGGTTAGCTGAAACGGGACGGAAAGAAGAAGGAAGGAGAGAACTGAGGAAAGCCTACCGACAGTCCTGGAGTGGAAGTGAGGAGGGAAGGAGAAATGGAGTCGGACTAGCAGTAAGAGATGGATTAAAAGAGCAAGTGAAGAGAATAAGTGATAGGATGATGAAGACCAAAATACCACTCAAAGGGACGACCATAGAGGTAATACATCTGTATGCGCCGCAGGTGGTTATACTTCTGAAGAGAAGCAAGAGTTTGAAGAGGAAATGCAGAAGCAGATGAGAAGGAAGAATATGATAGTAATGGGAGATTTCAACGCACACATTGGGATAGAAAGACAAGTCTGCGAAAGAGCGCTTGGACCAGAGGATTGGGCCAGCCGAAATGAGGAAGGTGAAAGACTATTGGATTTCTGTCAAAGGAATGGCCAGCTGGTTGTGAACTCATGGTTCAGGAAAAGAGGAGCCACAATATTACCTGGTACAGACAAGACTTAAAGAGATAGCCGATATTTGACTACTTCCTGTACGGCAGTGAGATGAATAGGAACATCCCTGACATTAAGGTAATACCATCAAAGGCCTTGGATAGCAACCACCGTTTGCTGGTAATGAGCCTGAGAGGGACTAAGGTTAATAAAGGGACAGAAAACCAGGAAAGACGTATAGAGGTATGGAAGTTGAAAGAGGAAGAAATCAGGATACAATACCTACAAGTAGTAAAGGAAAGTATTCCAAAGGTTGAACAAAAAGCAGTAGAAGAGGAACGGGGTAGATTCAGGGGAACATTAGTAAGTGCAGCGGAAGCAATGTGTGGGAGGACAAGCAACAAAAAGAGATGGAAAGAAACACCCTGGTGGAATGATAACACAAAGGTCATAGTACAGAAGAAGTATAGAGCCCTTATGGTTCCAGAAGAGAACAGTAGAGACAAGAGAAGAGTACCAGGCAAGCAAGAAAGAAACAAAAAGAGTGGTGGCGGGGAAAACAAGAAAGTGGATGGAACAGTGGACCAGAATGATAGAGGAGTATAGTGAAAGTTGAAAAAAGGTGTTATATGGGATGATCAAAAGTAAGAGGAAGAACGGTACGACAGCTTATGCTCGAATGGTGAACAAAAGAGGACAAGATGTAGAGAATAAGGAGGAACTCAATAATATGTGGAAGGAGTATTTAGAAGAACTCCTGAACCCGAATGGAGACCTGGATGCAAAATTAAAAGGAAGAATGAAAGAAGAGCATCATGGCTTCAGAACAGGAAGATCCACCGCGGATCTAATTTTTGCTGTAAGAGAATTGCAGGAACAGCACTATGAATATGGAATAGATCTACTAATGACATTCCTGGACACTGAAAAAGCGTACGATAATGTGCATGGAAGCAAAATGTGGAAAGCCCTGGAGAACAGAGGAGTAGCAAAACAGATTATTTGGAGGATAAGGGAAATGTACCGTGGAAGTGTGAGTTGTGTGAAAGTGGGAGGAGAGAGATCAGCTTGGATTGAAGAGAAGAATGGTTTGAGGCAGGGCAGTGCACATTCACCATTACTCCTCATTGTAGTGATGGATGATACAATGAGTATAGTAGCACAAGTAATTGGTGAAAGGAATATGAAAGCTATGATGTTTGCAGATGATCTGATGATTTGGGTAAATAAGGAGGAGGAAGTACAAGAGCAGTTTCACATATGGGAACGAACAGTACAAGATTATCATAACAAGAAAGAAGGAGAGAGGAATAACTGGAATAACAATTGGTGAAGAACGATTGATGAGAGTGAAGAGTTTCAAGTACTAGGAAGCCTGATACAGGAAGATGGAAAAAACGACAGAGAAATAAACGAGCGGTGGAGAAAAGCAGAAGCATTTCGGAAGTGTGTCAGAAGCCTGATATGGAGCAACGATGTACCCCAAATCAGTAGAAATGTTATATTTCAGTCATACTGCGTCCCGATCCTGACATATGCATTAGAAATCTGGGTTATGAAAAGAAGAGAGAAAAGCAAGGTACAAGCTGGTGAGATGAAATTCTTGAGAAGCAGTATTGGAGTGACAAAGATAGACAGGTTAAGAAATGATAGGATCAGAGAGTTAATGAAGGTGGAACCATTACAGGAGGAGACAGAGAAATCAAGGCTGAATTGGTATGGACACGTTAAGAGAATGAAGGAGGATACCCAGGAGGATACACGAGATGAAACTGGAAGGAAAGAGATCAAGAGGAAGACCGAGACACAGATGGCTGAAAGGAGTAAAGGAATGCGCCCAGAAGAAAGGAGAAGACTGGACCAAGGTGAAGACGGAGAGATGGTGGCAAGACAGAAGATGATGGAGAGGGCTATGTTCCATACAGACCCGGCCAGATGCTGAAAACTGTCCAAGATGATCATGAAGATGATGACCTCTCCCCAAGGGTAACGCACTGGCCGACGGCCATCACTGAACGACCGGTAGCAGCGGCGTTTGCGTAGAGTTGTCAGTGCTAATAGACGGACAACACTGAGTGAAATATCCGCAGAAATCAATGTGGCACATACGACGAACGTAATCGTTAGAACAGTGTGGTGAAATTTGGTGTTAATGGGGTATGGCAGCAGACGACCGACACGTGTGCCTTTGCTAACAGCACGACATCGCCTGCAGCACCTCTCCTGGGCTCGTGACTATATTGGTTGGACCGTAGACAACTATAAAACTGTGGCCTGGTGAAAAGAGTCCCGATTTCAACTGGTAAGAGCTGATGGTAGGGTTCGAGTGCAGCTCAGATCCAACGAAGGCACGGATCCAAGTTGTCAACAAGGTGCCGTGCAAGCTGATGGTGGCCTCATAATGGCAAGGGCTGTGTTTATATGGGATTGACTGGGTTCTCTGCTCCAACGGAACCGATCATTGACTGTAAATGGTGATGTTCAGCTACTTGGAGACCGTTTGCATTCATGGACTTCTTGTTCCCAAAAAACGATGTCACCGGGCCACAATCGTTCGCGGTTGGTTTGAGGAACATTCTCGACAATTTCAGCGAATGATTTGGCCACCCAGATCACCTGACATAAATCCCATCGAACGTTGATAAGACATAAAAGAGAGGTCAGTTCGTGCACGAGATCCTGCACCGACAACACTTTCGCAATTATGAACGGATATAGAGGCAGCATGGCTCAACATTTCTGCAGGGAACTTCCAACGCCTTGTTCACTCCACGCCACACCTGGTTGCTGCACTACGCCTGGCGAAGGGAAGTCCGATATGACATTAGGACGTAACCCATGACTTTTGGCGCCTCAGTGTAGTTCCATCAAGATCGGCAATATCGAAATATTTATGCCACACTTTGCTTTATTTAGTTTATCAAGGACATTGGAAGGTATGAAACGATACATCGAAGGGCAGTTTATGTACTACGGCAATTTACTTAGTGTAGTCCAGTACACAGCAGAAGACCTGACCCTGTGCAGAAAGACGTCAGATATCGACTCAAGAACGTGAAGTTTTCTTCACTATACTTCCAATCAAATCATTGAATGTCGCATGTACGAAACTTATATGGAATGCAATGTCTACATTATTTAAAGGACCAAATAAGCCAATAAGCCACTGCCACTGTTGTTGAGGAGAAAACCACGCAGCCGTGACAATGAAAGGTCAAAAGCAATAAAATTATTCCCCAACACAGAAGGAACCAATTCCACAGTTGCTACGTCTGAGCCGCAAGCGGCAAGAGTCTTCAACACATTCGCTTTTGAAGCTAAATAATTACATTTAGAAAAATATTAGTGTATTAGAAAGTCGAAAGAAGTGTAAGAATGTGCGAATCATTATACTTCATACAAAATTGTTACATATCAACGATAGGGTCCGTCATAAACAGAAGGGTCGACAACAGAAATACAGGGAGGTCAGAAACAGTCTGAAAAGCTTCTAAGGGTGTTGCAGGGTAGGCTGTGCCGAAAAATAACTGTTAAGAAAAAAATTTGATATGTTGCGCCGTTTCCCGAGTTAATTAGCAATGAAGTTATCCAATCAGGCCGACGCCCCACAAACTCAATCGGCCCGCCAGATACAATTAGTGTCAATTGTTCCGAAAGCGTAGATGATAAGGCACGAGACGGCTCAGCCTTTGGCTAAGGGTTCGTCCCATGTCTGTGGCTAAGGGTTCGTCCCATGTACACTTTTTGTATCACTCTCTTGTTCGGTTTTAGGAAACGCGCGCAACGGCCTGATTAGCTAAGTTCAGATCTAATTGACTCGGAAACGGTGGAGCGCATTGAAATTTTTCTTAAGAGTCATTTCTGAGCACAACCTTCCATGCAGTACCCCTATAAGCTGTTACTGTTTCTGGCCACCCTTTATGTGCCTCTCCTGCAGGAAACGTGTTTATGTTCTCTTTCAGAGGAGGAAGCCTGTAACACTCCCTTATAATTTTGGTGTATCCGCTCGTTCGCGGATCTGAATAGCAGCCCACATAAGTATTAATTAATATGACCGTGTACCTAATGGGCTGGCAATCGGATTGGACTGCTTGGGAGTTGTTACATTCCATTCTGTCCTTCTCAAATGCTGTAATAATGAAATGTCTGGTGGCAACAGAACAACAACACAGCTTCACTAATCAAGACCTATATTCGTATCAAAAACACAAAAATAAGGAGACAGCCACTGCCTTCGTCATACACTGTTAATAACGGCTAATCTCAGCACAGGTTTCTTCGTTATTCGTAATCGTCACACGCAAAATCCAATCACTGTAATCCAACACTGTAATACAAATAATGCCGGCGCGGTAGACGCGGAATCTCAATAACGGCACATAAATATCACTGAAATCACTCTGTTAATTATACTTTCTCACTTTCCCGTATAATACTAACACAAAGGGGTTAAACCGCGGCGATGGCCACTCCCTTTGTTGGTAATTTGTATCAACCACTGCTGGCTTCTGCACAGCTCTCTGTCCGCCTCGCGGGAACCTACAACACACACTGCACTACCCACTGAACTCACTCTCGCTCTTGAGACCCAACACACTATCGATAGTTGCCCTGTCGACCTGTGCTGATGCAAACTAAGTCGTAAGGGCCTGCGGACCCCTTACAAGCCGCAATTGCAGACTACTCGAAAGTATTTTTTTTGTGAATGGGTTGTAGCAAAGGTCACTGAACCATTAAGATTCGGTTGTTTCCAAGCTTATTTCACGATCATTCTTGTGTCTTGGTCACTTATTAATGCTTGTAACGCATAAATATAGTAACTACTTCGGTAACAAAATAGAAAAATAATTACAAATAAACATTAACCTTACTCCTCGCTGTCTCGCCGTTAGGGACGCTAGTATCTTTCCAACTGTGCGACAGTAATAACTTTCACAGTAGTGAGTGATGCGACTGTATACAGTGTGAATTTTTTATCTTAATAAGCCGAATTGTATCAACAACTACGAATCGGAATTTAAAAACGGAAAAATACGTTTTCAATACTTTTGAAGCTGCTTTACCAATGTTGATACCCTGCCCCACCCCCAGACAGCAAAAATACATAACTTTTCTAAGTAACACATTCTCTATGCGTGATAAATGACGCTGTAATCGAAAAACACCGCAATTGAGTTCCAAAACAGTATTACCTCCTGAAAATTGTATTGGATCAATTACATAACAACAGACATGTATGGAAAACGACTGAGTGTGACAGTTGTTTCATTCATTATTTAACCTGATCTCACTGCAAGCACGTCGTACCTCATTCCTCAAATACACTCTTTCATAACCTGAGTGCCTTACTAGCTGTAATGCAGGCTACTACGAGGGAAGAGAAAAAAGATGCCGTTTCATTTGTGGATCACCTGGCAGAATTGTCGACAATGCTGTAACCCTTCATGCTCAACGTTTTCCAAGCTGGGTTCGATGGTGCGATTCTTTGTCTAGTTATTTGACAGTTCTCCGCCGAGGGGACTGTACAACCGCGGAAAAGGAACCGTCGAAGCACAGTTGCTAGAGATAATAATGAAACTGCGATATTAGCTGCAGTGAAACCTAACTCCCACAATAACGCTCGAAAATTAGGTCGTGAACAGGGAACTACTGTTTGCCGAATTTATAAACGTAGAAAATATCATCCTTTTCATATTTCTCTCCATCAGAAACTTTATGACGATGTTTTGTAGGACCGAAGAACGTTTTGCCAGTGGTCGCTTCAGCAAATACAGAGAGACCCCTGTTTATTTGTCCGAGTGTTGATCTCTGACAAGTTAACCTTAATAAATGCATTCCTGGAAGGTGGATAAGCCACACTGGTTACGCCAACTTGAACAATAGCGTCCGTGGAATGTAAATGATTGCTGTGGAATAATATTGATGTTAAATTCATTAGTGCATTCGTCACCGATCGCACCTTAAATGGTGATGAACACAATGCTTAGAGCACGTCCTTCCTGTATTTCTTGCAGGCCTTCGCTTGGACTTGGGGCAAAAGCTGTGGCTTCAACATAATGCTGTGCAGCGTGTTCTTCTGTATCACCACTCCAAATATTAGACCGCGAGTGCCAACGTCGGTGGATCAATAGCATAACGTCTTTTATGATGATGTAAACGTAAGGGCAACACAACACCCAGAGCCCAAGTGGAAAAAATCAGCGACCCCGCTGAGAATCGAACCCAGGTCCTTTGCTTAGCAATTCGCTGCGCTGATCGCGCAGCTACCGAAACAAAAGTTCATATTTATTTGCCACCAACTCGAGATACCATGATTCAACGCATAACCAACTCATGTCAGATTACACTGGAAGCACTTCTCAGTTGTGTTGAATCATTCCATGTGCGGATAAATAAATAGATCGAAGTGAACAGCGTTATTTTTCGCACTTGCTGTGACATAATTCTTACAAACAAGCACCGCCTTGGCGAGAGATAAAGGACCCATTTCAAACAAGCTTTTTTCACAATTACTGAATACATTTGTTTTTATGTTTTTGAGCGAATACATTTTTCTCCAGATAATACCATTTTGGAACAAATTTTTTCCATCCATAACCGCACCATCAATCAGTCAACAAAAAAAGCGTTACTAAATAATTTACGTATTTTTCCGTGGAATCTACGATAAAAATGGGGTGTTCCTATTAAAAATTTCAAATTTGCCGCCCACCTCCCGCCCTGGGGTGGGGCAGAGGGGTCAACATTGGTGTCTTCAGATAGAATTTTTAAAATATAGAACAGATATTTTTTCGCTTTTTAATCTGATGCGTAATTTTTGACATATTTCTGTGGTTCCACTTCATGACTTCCCATCTGAGGGTCGTTGCTACAACCAGTCGTGTAGTAAATTTCACATCTTTTATACTCCTAAATCACCTATAAATTTAACGATATGCTATTCCTACTATACCGAATACCAACAATAAGTATAATACCGTAATACGGTAATTTTCGTGATGTAATTTTAAAGGGCAGCGGTGTAAATGTTGAATATACCTGTAAGAATGGGTGACTTACTGGTGTCATTTCAATAATCCTTTTTTCTCAGTACAGTCAAGTATGAATCTAGAAAATGTGAAAGGTTGTGAATGAACTGTAAAACGGGTATTTTTATGTATATGAGCAATACTTGCATGATAAGAGTTATGTAGTCTGCAATTTAAACGCATATCCATTGCCGGTTTAGCGGGTTGCCTATGTCTCAGGCTACTGGTGATGGGGCTACTGCTTCCTACCGTGAGTGTCACGGGTTGTCTGCCTCTTTGTTGCAGGCTGCTGGTGACGGAGCCGCAGAGCTCGGTGCCGCCCCGCATCACGGACTCCCGCAGTCACGTGACCGTGCGCCTCCGCGAGCCAGCAGAGCTGCCGTGCGCCGCCCAGGGCTTCCCCCTGCCCACGTACACGTGAGTACCCGCGCCTCGCATAGCTGCTAAGCTAAAGACTAGCACCAGGCAACGCAAACGTTATACAGCCTTAATTGTGTAACAGTAGCTGCTCTGCATAAAAGAGTCCCCACTCAAAGATTCTAGGTTAATCTGTATCGTCTCCTTTAGTATCAATATTGACTGCTGCCACCTACTAGTAGACTTCCTTCAGTAACCACAAAAGCACTGCATGTGGCAAGAAACACATCTTCCCAGTCACCATGGTATTTGTTAGACTAGAACGTTCACCGCCTATGATCTACTACTTCTGCTTAAATAATATTTACACTTCAACCTACAGCAATAAATGAACACATTTATAGTTATGATATTTTCTGGCCATTAAAAAATAAAATAACTGAAGTTTCCAGGTTCTCGTATCAGGGAAAAATTAAATTTTACAAGAAAATAAACTAAGTAGGAGGAACTGACAGTCCTGAAAGTTCAGCATCTATCACAAGAAGTAATCAATGGCACTTGATAATACACACTAAGACAAAAAAAAGTAATCATTCAAATTGGACGGAAATCAGGTTGGATGACGTACATTTATACACAAACAAATTAATACAATTTCAGAAAAATTGGATGATTTTTTCCAAGAGACAGTGCTTGCTTCACAAATTGAACAAGTTCATGTTGACCCATCGCTGGTCCTTATTCAAGCAGTTGTTCGGTTTGGCATTGATTGATTTAGTTGCTGGATGTCCTACTGAGGGATATCGTGCCAAATTTTGTGCAACTGCCGAGATGGTTGTAGGTCCCTGCCCATAATGCTCCAAGCATTATCATTTTTGGAAGACATCCCCGACATTGCTGGTCAAGGGGACAGGGGGCGGGGGGGGGGGGGTTGTTCGGCAAGAACGAAGACAACGAAGACAAGCAGTGAAACCCTCGCCGTGTGCGGACGGGCATTATCTTGCTGAAATGTAAATCCAGGATGGCTTGCCTTGTAGGGCAACAAAATGGGTCGTAGAATATCGTCGACGTACCGCTGTGCTGTAGGGGTGCAGCGGATGACAACTGAAGGGGTCCTGCTGTGAAAAAAAAAAGCCACCCATCACTCCTTTGTCGGTTCTCTTGGAGGGCGACAGTCAGATTGGTATCCCCCCACTATCTAGGCGTCTCGAGATGCGTCTTCGGCCTGGAATCACACTGATTAGAGTAGAATTGTCTTCAGTGATTAGTCCCCGCTTCGATCGGAGCCCTGATGAACATCGAAAACGTGTTTCGATATGCCCCGGACAGCAGTGGGTTACCAAGTTCGAAGTGGGACTCATCTCTGAAGACAATTCTACTCCGGTCAATGTGACTCCAAGCCGAAGACGTATCTGGAGGCGCCCCGATAGTAGTGGGATACCAACCTTACTGTAGCCTGCCATACAGCCTACAAACACAGATGATGGCTTGGGTGCAGTCTCTTTTTATAGTCTCTTTGCTCATCTTCCACCGCACCCTTGCAGCACAACGGTACATCGACGATATCCTACGCTCCGTTTTGTTGCGCTTCATGGGGAGCCATCCTGCCACATACATTTCAGCAGTATAATGCCCGCAAGCTCATGGCAAGAGTGTGAACTGCCTGTCTTCGTGCTTGCCAAACCCTACCTATGACAGCGAGTCACCATATATCTCCTCGATAGAGAACGTTCGGAGCGTTGTGGGCAGGAATCTCCAACTAGCTCGGGATTTTCACGATCTAGCACCGGCACGGTATCCCTCAGGAGCTCTATCATCCAATACGAAGCCGAATAAGTGTTTGCGTAAGGCCCAGATGTGTATCAATGCGTTATTAACTTGCTCAGTTAGTGATGCTTCCTCTTTCTCTCTTGCATAAATCATCCAATGTTACTAAAATTTTATTAATTTGCGTGTCTGGAATCCACATCACATCTACCAATTTCGCTCCCAATCGGATAATTACTTCTTAGTGCGCCTTCTTTTTTGTGTGTGCAACGTGAGCCTAGTTAGAGTGCTCCACACGAGATATGCCACGGTAGTACCGGTATCCAGAGGAAATGTTTCCGAGTCTGTCACCCACAGTCAAAACTCCTGTGGCATTACAGTGGGCAAGACGACAAATTCGGCAAAGTCCGGCAAACTAGACCGGTGTCTTACACGCAAGGAAACATCACCAACTTGACCTAATATATTAAGGAGAAAAAAGGACACTTGCCCGTGCGAAAATTTGGGCCACAATTTTAATAGTAAGCAGGTACGACGTTCAAAGTACAGCTTTTAAATTTGCGTGCGCCCTCGTTTTTCACTCTAGTGAAACCCCGTATACCCAAGCGCAAGTACAGTATAGTAAAGTGAATAAAAAAGTTTGTGAAATACTCTTTTGAGATTGATTAAATTGCTCAGTTAGTGATGCTTCCTCTTTCTCTCTTGCATAAATCATCCAATGTTACTAAAATTTTATTAATTTCGCTCCCAATCGGATAATTACTCCGTAGTGCGCCTTCTTTTTTGTGTGTGCAACGTGAGCCTAGTTGGTCGTTTATAACCTGTAGCTGGTGGCACAGATCTCTTGGATTTTAACATTTTTATGTTGCGATTCACAAATGCAGCGCAAATAAGTGAAATGAAGTGGTGCACACAGGTAGCTTAGCGCTGTTTAATTACACTCCTGGAAATGGAAAAAAGAACACATTGACACCGGTGTGTCAGACCCACCATACTTGCTCCGGACACTGCGAGAGGGCTGTACAAGCAATGATCACACGCACGGCACAGCGGACACACCAGGAACCGCGGTGTTGGCCGTCGAATTGCGCTAGCTGCGCAGCATTTGTGCACCGCCGCCGTCAGTGTCAGCCAGTTTGCCGTGGCATACGGAGCTCCATTGCAGTCTTTAACGCTGGTAGCATGCCGCGACAGCGTGGACGTGAACCGTATGTGCAGTTGACGGACTTTGAGCGAGGGCGTATAGTGGGCATGCGGGAGGCCGGGTGGACGTACCGCCGAATTGCTCAACACATGGGGCGTGAGGTCTCCACAGTACATCGATGTTGTCGCCAGTGGTCGGCGGAAGGTGCACGTGCCCGTCGACCTGGGACCGGACCGCAGCGACGCACGGATGCACGACAAGACCGTAGGATCCTACGCAGTGCCGTAGGGGACCGCACCGCCACTTCCCAGCAAATTAGGGACACTGTTGCTCCTGGGGTATCGGCGAGGACCATTCGCAACCGTCTCCATGAAGCTGGGCTACGGTCCCGCACACCGTTAGGCCGTCTTCCGCTCACGCCCCAACATCGTGCAGCCCGCCTCCAGTGGTGTCGCGACAGGCGTGAATGGAGGGACGAATGGAGACGTGTCGTCTTCAGCGATGAGAGTCGCTTCTGCCTTGGTGCCAATGATGGTCGTATGCGTGTTTGGCGCCGTGCAGGTTAGCGCCACAATCCGGACTGCATACGACCGAGGCACACAGGGCCAACACCCGGCATCATGGTGTGGGGAGCGATCTCCTACACTGGCCGTACACCACTGGTGATCGTCGAGGGGACACTGAATAGTGCACGGTACATCCAAACCGTCATCGAACCCATCGTTCTACCATTCCTAGACCGGCAAGGGAACTTGCTGTTCCAACAGGACAATGCACGTCCGCATGTATCCCGTGCCACCCAACGTGCTCTAGAAGGTGTAAGTCAACTACCCTGGCCAGCAAGATCTCCGGATCTGTCCCCCATTGAGCATGTTTGGGACTGGATGAAGCGTCGTCTCACGCGGTCTGCACGTCCAGCACGAACGCTGGTCCAACTGAGGCGCCAGGTGGAAATGGCATGGCAAGCCGTTCCACAGGACTACATCCAGCATCTCTACGATCGTCTCCATGGGAGAATAGCAGCCTGCATTGCTGCGAAAGGTGGATATACACTGTACTAGTGCCGACATTGTGCATGCTCTGTTGCCTGTGTCTATGTGACTGTGGTTCTGTCAGTGTGATCATGTGATGTATCTGACCCCAGGAATGTGTCAATAAAGTTTCCCCTTCCTGGGACAATGAATTCACGCTGTTCTTATTTCAATTTCCAGGAGTGTATTATCGATGCTGTTGTGCGTATTTTATTTGGGTTTTAAAGCTGGGTCTATTAAAGTGAAGTACATTTTCAGGAGATGTGCTATTCTTCGTCTTCATTGGCATGATTAAATTGCAAATCGAAAATTATTAACTTCACTTTATAATTATTCTTCAGTTGCCTAGGTTTATTAATGTTCATTTTCAGGGGTATATATAGCTGCAGAATATCAGTACATGAATATTGGTAAAGTAATATTGAAATTATATGTGACTGGGGTTGACGTAATACGTATTCATACCACTGTTTTGCGAGTAGAAAATCATAACTATGAATGTTCTCGAACAACATTTCAAAACATATTGGGTAGAAATGGCAACGTCTTCCCTTCCTCTGCTCCGGTCTGCAGCATCCCGAGAGTAGGAGGGTTCTGGTTCTCACACTACTGTACGGTAATTAGCGATCAGGTATTAGGCAGCTGCAGTGGGGCGGAGCAAGTGACGTACATTAAGAAGGTCATAAGTGCGTACTATCAGAACTGTGGCTCAAATTTACGAGAAATATCGATTAGTGGAGCTGATCTCTCGTACTTGTACAGTTGGCGATGTTCCTTTGTCAGGCTTCTGAAAAAGAGAACAATCTGCTGGAAGCGGCTGTCCTAGGAGAACTGAGAGGGGGGGGGGGAGGTGGCGTTGGGATCACGAATTTTCTTCAGACACTATACAATTTCAGCAGTCTATTAGGACAACATAATCTGCTATTAGTAAAGTGTACTATTTAAGTGATTTCGAGGAAATCGTAAGAGTAGTTTGGCGCGTCAGTGATGTATCGATGCGTTGCAGCCGGCCGTTGTGGCCGAGCGGTTCTAGGCGCTTCAGTCTGGGACCGCGTCATCGCTACGGTTGCAGGTTCGAATCCTGCCTCGGGCATGGATGTGTGCAATGTCCTTAGGTGAGTTAGGTTTAAGTAGTTCTAAGTTCTAGGGGACTGATGACCTTAGATGTTAAGTCCCATAGTGCTCAGAGCCATTTGAACCATTTTGATGTGTTTCGACCCTAGCGTTCAGGCTCCGAAATCAATGGCTCACTGAATAAAATCCCGCTCATTTTTTTATTTATATTTTTTGCAACACCATTCTTATTTCGTACGTATTATATATGAAAGGTATTATATATGAAAGGTATTATATATGAAAGGTAAAATGATGAAAAGACACGTGTATTTGCATGAAATTTGATTGACTCCAATGTTATTTGGCTGTTTACTAATTTTCATTATTACAACAAATATTATTTATAAATTAAATTTTATTTTTATAGGAAAGTTTACAACTTTATTAAGTGCCTCCAGTCCTTTTCATTTTTGACAGACAACGAACGAGAAATTGTTTCTTGTGAAGATGATATTAAAATACATTCAATCGGACATCACCAATTTTGGGCTTCGTTATCAAGAATACGTCTGGTTACGCATGATTTGCATTCAGGTTGTCGAAAGAAAGAGAAATTTTTCAAAATGTTTTTCCTTGGAAATTATGAAGCTCCATTCATTCGATGTAGTAGATGCCGTTTTAATTTATGTTTCCTGTGTAAGCATCAAAACTATCATCCTACAACTTATAATGTAGAAAACACATCTGACGATTAATCGCACATAACCCTAATAATCTCGCATTTTATAACTTATTGTGTTATTGAAAAATGTAATATTTATCAATATTAGACTTGAGGTTTCCAGGCCTATCATTTGTCCTTGAGACTTGAGTCTGCACATCGAAGCATCCAGATGCAAATCAGTTCTCGGTACGATGCCCAATTGCAGGAATAAGGGATTTCGAAAATCACAATAGGTAAACATTTTCAGGAAACCTTTATGCGTTTGGTAGTTTACTTGAGGATTATGATATACATAATATTTTTTGTGATTCTAAAAATCAGCAAACAACCAACCAATGGTGGAAATCCAGTAAAAGATCATGCAAGTACTCGTGTCATTTCATCATATTACCTTTCAAATGTAATTTGTATGAAATAATATGACTACTGCTGAAAAAAATATAAATTAAAAAAAGTGAGCGGGTCTCGATCCAGAGAACCACCGAATACGGAGCTTGAACACCAAACTCAATACAACCGCCATTTCGTGCGCTGGTTCGCAACGCACCGTTGCATCACTGACGCGTGAATTTTCCCAAAGACACCTAAGTAGTACGCCTTACGAAACTTGAAGTAAATCGGTGATCCGAACGTCGTAGCCTCCCCTTGTGAGTTTTACCTGCACTATAAGCAGCTATGCCGCCATCTTCCTTCTTCCCCACATGGGCGATTTGCGTGGTAGTTTAGTGGATGAACAGCCAAACCCATGGGTGTCCACTGTGTCTTTCATACATAAGTCTTTTTTCATCTACGAAAAAGATATAAGGACCCATCAAATCTTTACCCGTTTCGTAAACAGTACCAACTCTAGCAGGGCTTGTGTATGCTAAAGGCGGTAGATACAAAAGAGTCAGTATCACTCATGACATAACGTTAAGTCCCAGTCTTTGTAAATACTGGAGATAAAGCATGTGATATTGAGGAATACTGTGTATTCCCCTAGATGCAATAAGAGAGGGCATTACGAAGACTGGAAAGTTAGGAATACTCTTCAACATGAATCACAACTAGTAATAAGTTGATTAATGGCTTACTGCATGTCAAAAAAATTCTCTGATCGAACAAGTCAACTTTAACTTCTTCTTGCTCATAAACTTCATTTACAAGAGATATGTTTGATTTTAGATGTGTGTTCAGCACTTGTCAAACACGAAAAATGGTGAGTGAATACAGCATATTACACATCCAAAGGATTGCAATATTATTTCTATATCTCTTTCAGAGGCGACTGCTATTTCTAAAATCGTTAAACTTTTTTTTATTTTGCGATACAGACATGACTAGCATTACAGATGAACGATTTCGACTGCCTCATACGGCTGTCTTCATATCCACTTGCTGCATTTTCAGACTGTCAAGATCTGTAATCTGCAATGATGTTTGTGATTTTTAACTTCAGATTTATAACAATTTTCTTGTAACTAACCTCAACTAGGTCCAAATCATTTGCAATAATGGCCGGCCGGAGTGGCCGAGCGGTTCTAGGCGCTACAGTCTGGAACCGCGCGACCGCTACGGTCGCAGGTTCGAATCCTGCCTCGGGCATGGGTGTGTGTCATGTCGTTAGGTTAGTTAGGTTTAAGTAGTTCTAAGTTCTAGGGGACTGATGACCTCAGAAGTTAAGTCCCATAGTGCTCAGAGCCATTTGAACCATTTTTTTTGCAATAATGTTATAGATTACATTTTTCTAGTGATAAATTATCTTCACTTTCCCTCCCCCCCCCTCCCCTGACACATCATGATCATGTTGTATAGATGAAAAAGACAGTGAGAGCAACTCCATGTACAGAGATCTAACGTTTGTCATTTCTTAACAATGTTGATGACAGTGAGCAGCTGGGATGAAAAACAGCAGTTGATTTTACTTCGTGGTTTCAGAATTTACGGAATAGTAATTAAGGCAAAACTCATATTTGATAACTACATATTACTAACTCTTTATTTATATTTCATAAACAAATTCCGTCTTTTAATTATATATAAAGATTATGTTATATACTTGTTCTAATATTGCACAGAGAATGTCATACAGCTTCAAATGATATTTACCAATGTGACTGGTGAACCATGCCGTAACAGATTTTTTCAAAGTCAGCAATAAAAACATTGTTCGTCATCTTCGATATCTTAAGCAATGCAGAAGCTTTAATATATCTTTGTTGTGATAAATATGTGAGATACTACTTAGAAAAGCCCAGACGGAACGTCATTATAATAGTAACTCTAGGCTCTGATTGTAGGAGAATAGAGGCAGGTGTGAGATGTATTTTATTTCTGATTAACGCTTAAGTTCGTTCGGATACATTTGAACAGAAAACCCAGATGGGACTGCACTGTAATTGCCTGTTGCATTTTAATACAAGGCTCTGGAGGTGAGGAGAAAGAAAGGTGGAACCCTGTGCAATGTGTGTGTGTGTGTGTTTGTGTGTGTGTGTGTGTGTGTGTGTGTGTGTGTGCGCGCGCGCGCACCACTTTACATATACACTGCATATCTTTGACCCTGCAGTCATTTTAATAATACGTCAGAGGTAAGTATGTGAGTGTAAATACTGTAATTTGACACCATTTTTAAGCCAGAGATAAATGTCTATCAGAAATAACTATATTTGACTTTAATTTGAGAGTTACGTAATTTTTTACTGCATATTTGGCGCTGTTTTAATACTACATTCTGCTTGGTTGAAGGTAGGGAAGTATACATCGTAAATAATGTAATTTGGCATCATTAAAATACTATGCTCTGACTGGTTAGAAAAGAGAGTGGGCATGGTATCTCATGCACACAAACGGTCTATTTCTATCAACATTTTGATTTAATATTGCACTATGATTGGCTAGAGATATGGGAGGTGGCGAGACTTTCAGTTTCCCATTAACGCAATAGGACTACTTCTGCTATCTCAGACTTTTCCAATATGATTAGCTGCAAATAAAGAGTACTGCACTGCCTGATTGGTTGGAGACAGAGAAAGAGAGGTCCTTCTTCTAATTTTCTATTAACACTATTGGACAGTCTCTGCCGTCTTGGATTTTTAATACTGTGTTATACGGGGACGGGATGGGGAAAAGGGGAGTAATAGAGGTACGGTGCGTTTCATTTTCGATTATTGTTTAAATGATTTTATTGACTGATGTTGTGACGAGTTCAAGGTCATCGATGACGTCATAGATGACCGAGGCAAGTTCAGGTAGCTTACTGTAAGGATCCTAGCATCGCCAATCTTGCCCATACCCATACTACTGCTGAGTACATCGCAAGTAGTCGTATCTAAGGCCGACATGATTACCTGGTTAACTTTCTGTTTTTTGGTCAACGATAAAATTCAGAAACACACACAGGAAATTCGTATGCTTTGTAGCGTAAACAGTTTCTTAAATGCTGTCCAAAAATGTTTGTGTAACAGTAGATTATTACCAAATACAGAATTCAACGAAAATGAAATGTTACTGAAGCATTTTTTATTTCTATCATTTTGACATCTAACATATATTCAGGAACAAATAATAGAATTACCTGTTCTTGTTAGAATTTGAATTATGTAGTATTTATTGCTTAGTTGTGTTTATTAACGACATTATTTCTGTTAAGGATCGTTAATAATGTTGTTGCGACACGTATTTTGCAGACTAAACGCTTATGATTACTAGTATTCGCACTGTTTCATTCCATAAATCACTATTACCTGCTAACCTCAGTTCTTTGTTAGGAAGGACTTAACCAATAAATCACGCAATGTCTCGCGCTCGACCTTTTGCTAACACAAGGTGACGTTTGCTGATAACTCTAGAGCGTCGTCAAAAGTTGTCCATCTTTGTCAGAACATATTATTAAACTCCTTTACTCTTTCGCTTCTCAGATAATGTTCTTCCTCTTTTGTTTTCCACGTTCTCTGCACATAATTAATCACTTGCGCATGCAGACTGTATCGTATTTAAAGCCTGCTGCCTTTCTTCCACTTTCATGAAAACATTTATTTCTGTGTAGCTTACATTTCCCATATCACTGTTTTCAGATCGAGACCGTTTCCGTCTCAGTTCCCTCAAAAGGCCACAGTTTCTTCATTTTATTAGTTATCAGTCTTCCAAGTCGTTTAATGTGGCAGTTCATCTACTCTATATTGTGCTAATATTTTCAGCTACACTTACTGAATACAGACTTTGCAAAAGGCTTCACATTCGTTAGCAGAGCATGGGTGTATCAAACATTCAACATACAGAAATTTGTGGATATTTTTCTAAGTGCTGATGACTACATTTTATACTCTCAACGAATGTATAAGCCAAAAACGTTGAGCGAATGTCTGAAATTTAACAGCAGGAACGGCACATTGAGTTATTTATACTTTCTAATCTCGTATTTGAGTGATACAGTAACGGAATTGTGTTCATAGTTACCTTATCTTGATCTTCATGATATAATAAGTTGTGTGGTATTATCTGAGAACCAGCGGAGAGAAAAAAATTCCTAAATGTTTGTTTCAGCAAAATATTCGTGGATGGCCCATTCGATTACAAAGCAATGTTCATGTATGTAAGTTGTATTGAAAACTACTTAAAAGCGAATTTTCGTAAACGGGACTAATCAATAGTGGTGAATAAAACCCACAAAAATAAATTCTGAAATTATTTGAGAATCGAATAAATATGATAATATCATCGCAGATATGTATAAAGTCCTAACAAATTCAAGAAAATGTCACTTGGGGTAATTTATGAGAAATTGCCTCAAATGTGTATTGATGCAAAATAACGTATGTTTGCAGGAAAGAAAAGAGCCTCTTTCGTGTACTGCTAAATTAGTCGCGTTAACTTAACATCTGGTACAATATTATAAAGTGGTATGAAACAGAGAGACCTCATAAACTCATCATAAAGAAGAGGAAGAATGTTTAGAATTTACTATCTCGACGACGACGAAGTCGTTTGAGGACAAGTTTGTATTGTGTGAGTATGGGGAAGAAACCATCTTGGCATTCGCCTTAAGAGATTTAGGGAAACAATAAAGAAAGGGAAACAGGCTCATCGGACGGAACTTCAAATCCCTTTCATTCCGAAGGCGAGTCCAGTGTCTTTACCAAATGCAAGAGGTGCCAAGGTAAAGTCCACACACTGTAAGTACTGTGGATGACGCTCTAAGAATTCACAGATTTGGTACCTCCGCAAATGTTTTGAGTAGAAGGTTTCAGACGCTTGTTTGCTTTATTAGAGAAATGGACTGGAATTTCATTGCACAAAGAATAGTTTTCGTGTCCCTAACAGGAGACAATTTTAAAATGCGTTTAGAAAGTTGGGGAATTATTTCCTTTGTGTGACAGCTGCGATGTAGTCGTGCTGTCGGAAACTTTGCTTGTTTGAGCGACTTTGGAACCGGAGAAATTATTTTGCTGAATAGATTAATAGCCAGAATCGCATTTGCTTTGTAAGCTGCAGCGAACAAATTTGGCTAATTAGGCAGGCGTTTGTTCGGCCCCGCGGCAGCCACGCCCTCACTGCTCAGGCCCCAAGTCTCGCGCCACGTCCCGGGTCGCGGGGATTACCCTTTCTCAGGGAAGGCGTCTGGAGCGCTGTGCGCTAATGACGAGGCGTGGGGGTCTGTCGGGGAACCCCCGCCGTGCGGCTGAATAGCGGAGTCGGCTGTCAAAAGAAGCCCATGTTGACGAACGAAGTAATTATTCCTAAAACGTTCCATCTCTCGCCAAGGGTAACAAGCGATTTTGCTCGTGTTCTACGTTCAGTTAATAAATATAGTAATTTAATATCGATTTAAGCAGTTCTATTTTCGAACGTGTATTGTTCAGATGAAAACTGATGGTATTGGTAACATGGTAAACTCAATCAAGCGAAGTGTGTGTATGGAGCGATGATGCCGTATTTCTGAACTATTGCCACAAGCAGTTAACTTGTCCAATAGAGCCGCATGTAATGAAGAGGACAAACCACGAAACAACAGGAATAAATGAGATCATTACACTATTACTTAATATATATAAAAAAGATCATTATAGTACTATTTTATATACATCTTCGTAATCTTTTATCTATAAGTTATTACATTCAGTATTTCCATTACTCAAACGTTTTACTATCATGAAAAGATGAGAAATACCGTCTATGAAAGATTATTAGTATCTCTCGACATTTTATTTGCGCTTCCTGCCGAATAACTCCATCACTCTTATACTGCAGCAAAACACAACATAGCACAGCACAGAGCTTATACAAACTTCGCTCGGTCGCTATTTGCTACCTTACTTTGATTGTGCTCCAATGCAATCACTTGTCAAACAGGTTTAGTGAAACTGGAAGGTGTCTGTTGTGGCACCAGCAACGTGATGAATCTACATAGTGAATTTATTTTCGCACAGCTGCACCGCTGCTTTCTACAAGTCGAGGAAGAAATGTAGAAGCGAGCACAGATGTAAATACGGGAACACCTCCCGAAGGGGGTACGAGAGATGCTGCAGACTGGCGACTGGGAGTGTAAACAGTGCTGCTTGTTGGCAGAAAATAGCGGTGATCAGATTGAACTTTGAAAGTAATGTGGACGCAGCGTCGGTTATTGCGCAAATTGGTTTCTTTTGGACTGCGTGTATATTAAATCGTTTTCATGTCCGCGTCGTTAGCTGAAAGTAATGTCACAGCGACATCCGGAAAGCAGAATCCTAACTTACTTTTATAAATCCATCTTTAAGCTCCCACATCTGTGGATGGCATGTGATAGGACCCATGTTTCGTAGGTGACGGTGATGTATATATGAGCGCTCTTTTAAACACAACAATATTGCCTGGACATTCCAAATGCAGCTTGTCTGTTCGGCATATCTCCTGTCCCTAACATTAAGAAGACAACCTCCACTCGGGGATGCAAAGCAGTAAGTGTCAGCCTCTTACTGGAACCCCATACAAGAGATCAGTTGACCAAATCGCTTGACGCAAGTGCTGTCTAGAACAAGTTATTGAGTTTTGCTGGGAATGGTAGCTGGGTAGTGGATAGGAGCTACGTCAACACCAAAAGCTTTCAGGAAAAGGAAATGCAACCAACGAAACGACCCAATTAGTCTTCAGACCTTTGCGACCTTGGACTTGGGGACAGCGATAATAATATGGATGCCAACGATGGTGATACAAGTGACTTGAGCGATGTAACCTGTATCTTTTGTGACGAAAATTTATTTCATGGCACTTGCTGAGAAGTGTAGGTCAAATATGTGAAGTCCTAAATGTGGACACACTGAGATTGCACCAGGGCTGAAGGAGCTATTAGAGTGTGGGATTTCTGTAAATAATTTTTGATTCACTGTGCATTTCAAATGCACGTAAATTGTTCTTCGTAGAACAGCCTAGTGTTCTGTATTGTTTTATCCAGTTTATTAAAACATTTTCAAAATGTTTTGTGACTTCTCGGACAGAGTCTTCATTTGTACCCAAGCTTTTAGTGCTATTTTAAAAGCTTCTTTCGCATCTTCGTTCTGGAATTGAAATAATTGATATTAATAACTGTTTCCTCTCTTATCACCTTGTTGTCTTTTTGTAGTTGTTAATGAAGGTTAACCATCTAGAATTTTCATAAACAAAGATGTCTTCAGGTCAAAAACAGAAGAGGGTGCCCATATGTATAGCATTTCCTCTATTAATAATGATCACTTTGTGACCGAAAGTGAGTATAGATTTCATAACGACATCTACGAAGAAATAAGAGTAGCATTTGCCGATATGAGAGCCATAAGGCCTCATGATACTAGACTCCCGGTCCTGTTCATCAACAAAAATATTAAATAATTTTACATCTGTTTTACCATTTTTGAAAGGAATTTCGTTCCATCTCTGTTGTTACTTGATATCTTTTTTAAACTTCTTTAACTCCTCTCCCAACAATACCAACCGATTTTCGCCTTATGGCATTTTGTTCCGAATTGCGAGTACCAAGATTGGGAAGCAGATGTAACTGGGCCAACCTCAAGTTCTGAATCAATAGTCTGAACTCCCTCTCCCTCCCCCCCCCCCCCCCTCTCTCTCTCTCTCTCTCTCTCTCTCTCTCTCTCTCTCTGTGTGTGTGTGTGTGTGTGTGTGTGTGTGTGTGTGTGTGTGTGTGTGAGTGTGTGTCTTTCTCTGTCTTTCCACTAGAATCAATATGATCTTACTCGGACCGAAATAACATCGTCACAGACATACAGACGACTACTACATCCTCTGACGACATTCCTGGTGGTACGCTAGCCTGCTAGACACGAAATCCCGAGGTATGTGAACAGTGCTTAACCTAGGTAGATCTACGCACACAACAATATCAATCCAGATCTGAGCGTTTCTGATTCTCATGGCTTTCGATTGACACGACCATTTCGCGTGTTGTCGCGTGGAGGCAGGGACCTCAAGTCATTGTTGTCATTTAGCAATCAAGCGGTTACTCAGTGACCCGTAGGATTCAATCCAGATGGTACCATATTTTCATTCATCTCAAAGACAGCAATTCGGGTTGTTTAATGGCTTATTGTCACATTACTGGTGCTAACATCTACACGACATGCTAGTCTGGATTAGGCTCTAGGATCTAGCCTGTTTCTTTGCTTTAATCCTAAGATGTAATTAGGGGCCGGCCGCGGCGACCGAGCGGTTCTAGGCGCTTCAGTCCGGAACCGCGCGACCGCTACGGTCGCAGGTTCGAATCCTGCCTTGGGCATGGATGTGTGTGATGTCCTTAGGTTAGTTAGGCATAAGTAGTTCTAAGTTCTAGGGGACTGATTACCTCAGATGTTAAGTCCCACAGTGCTCAGAGCCATTTGAACCATTTGTAATTAGGGGCTCCGAGTAATTATTGGCAGTCACGATTTGCATTCACACACACACACACACACACACACACACACACACAAATGTACTGTAAAAATAATAAAGTCAAAGTTCGAAACGTAGGAGAAAATGAGTATAGGAATTATTGTCCGGAAACGTCATCAAATGACACTACAGCGAGTCAGGGTCAACGCCCGCCCTTGGACAAAAACCGTAAGTTTGCACTCTAAGCAGTTCAAATGGTTCGATGGCTCTAAGCACTATGGGACTTAACAGCTGAGTTCATCAGTCGGCTAGTCTTAGAACTACTTAAACCTAACTAACCTAAGAACGTCACACACATCCATGCCCGAGGGAGGATTCGAACCTGCGACCGTAGCAGCAGTGCGGTTCCGGACTGAACTCTAAGTAGTCTTTCTGAGGCAAGGATCGAAGCGTTCGATGCCATGTAACGTCCTGAACGCTGTCAGGCCCATTGCGAGAAGTTCCGTTGGCGATTCGTCAATGTTCAAACTCAATTTAGCTGCCGAAGTAGTGACCTAGAGCATTTTAGACGAGAAGCTCACGAACATTGAGCTGAGCGCCTCGTGTTCCTAGTTATCGATTGAGGAATATTTCACGACAGAGAAGCGAACACATTTGCGTAGTAATACGAGATGATGCGGTACAGTTGCTTAATTGAGGCAGATACATAATTCATGCCTCCAGTTGTTGCAGTGGAGACCGGACATTTGCTGACTCTCCTCTGTCAATGGAACATTAAGCAGGTGTAGTTTAGGCAAATCCTCCACGCCGTAATACGGAACTGCTAGTTGAAGAAAGAATTCTGATTTTCGGAAGGCGGATGAGTCAGATTCACGCTTCGTCGCATCTGCGCTGATTGCCTCCTAGCGGAGTGCCGAGCCTGCGAGGCCATCAGCAGAGGCTTTTGGGCGTTTGGAAACGTGATTTCGGAGGGTCTGTTAAACAGCTCCCTCCAGTCTTAGGGACGGTAAATTGAAAAGGCAAGAAATTCCAGCGACGGCAGAAACTTTTATGGAGAGACGGCGAATGAATACCGAATCCGCACTTTAGCACGAAAGAGGGGCGGTGCTCTGTCAAATTTTCCGCGACGGCAACTGACGCGAATTTGATGAGCACTACCTATTACTGTTTTCCCTCAACATGGCATAAGGAACACTGTTGCCAGTTCACAGATTTCGTTTCGAAGCCATCCGAAATCAGAACCACGGAATGTACCGCGTGATCAAAAAGTCAGTATAAATTTGAAAACTTAATAAACCACGGAATAATGTAGATAGAGAGGTAAAAATTGACACACATGCTTCGAATGACATGGCGTTTTATTAGAACCAAAAAAACCACCCCATATTGCTAGACGCGTAAAAGATCTCTTGCGCGCATCATTTGGTGATGATCGTGTGCTCAGCCGCCACTTCCGTCATGCTTGGCCTCCCAGGTCCCCAGACCTCAGTCCGTGCGATTATTGGCTTTGGGGTTACCTGAAGTCGCAAGTCTATCGTGATCGACCGACGTCTCTAGGGATGCTGAAAGGCAACATCCGACGCCAATGCCTCACCATAACTCCGGACGTACTTTACAGTGCTGTTCACAACGTTATTCCTCGACTACAGCTATTGTTGAGGAATGATGGTGGACATATTGAGCATTTCCTATAAAGAACATAATCATTGCTTTGTCTTACTTTGTTATGCTAATTATTGCTATTCTGGTCAGATAAAGCGACATCTGTCGGACATTTTTTGAACGTTTGTATTTTTTTTTTTTTTGTTCTAATAAAACCCTATGTCATTCGAAGCATGTGTGTCAATTTGTACCTCCCTATCTACATTATTCCGTGATTTATTCAGTTTTCAAATTTATACTGACATATTGATCACCCGGTATGTTAATGAAAAAGATAGATCTACCCACAGTCAGATGAATGTTTCATAGTGTAAGACCCCAAGGACAGAAAACCCCAATAAACAAACTTTGTGGGAACTTAAAGAAGCCTTCGTACTGATGAACAGTTACAAAACGAAGACACGAAGAAAGACAAGTACGCCGACTAGTCAAAAGTTGTCGTCTGCGTCACGATCACTGAACTGAACAGAAGTTAATCTTGAATGGCATATCGGTGTGCGTGTGTTGTAGGGACAAAAAATTAATTACAGAAAGAACAATGAAATCTGAGTCAAAAGATAAATCTTACGTGTCGCCTAACTCATTAAACGGACAATACAATGTGTATTAATGCAAGTTGATTGAATCTTTAAAAATTTTAAGTGACTAAGTGAGTACATGAATAATGGACAGTGAAGAGTGATTAGTTTAAAGCTGTATTACGGAGTATTAAAAGATATTTACTCCAACATAAGTTATCTCTGGAGTTTCGTCGGACCGTTGTTAATAACTTAACGTAGCAACGGCATAGCAATGGAATAGCAGACAGCAAAATTTCATCCCCGCTATGTATGATGTGAAAAACGACCGTAATGATGAAATCAAGAATCAAGATTTTATTTCATCACGGAACTAACCGGGCATAAAAATAAAAATAAACGATTGGAGTTTACCAGTTCGCACAAGCTGAGAAGACTGTTGCTGAGAGATAACACAATATTTATAAACCACGCGAGGAGTTGTGCTCTTACGAGAGTTACAGATGCTGTTCCACGTCACACCGACGGCGACGAACATCGTTACGAGTCGCGTCTCCTCCCGGCGAGTGAAGAAGGAGGGAAGGGACGTCACACTAGGAACATAATTTTTTTCTTATTGATGCTTATAAAGACAGCGTTGGACTTGTGTGTGTCTGTATTACCACTTTCCACTAAGGCGTCCATGTGCCTTTAATCTTTATTTATGCCAAATATACAATATAAGACAAAAAAACGCGCCACGAAAGAATTATCCAAATGGTAGGGTAATCGATGGATATGATTTACATGTAGAGACGAAATAAATGATTACAATTTCAAAAGAACTGGATGATTTATTCAAGAGAGCAAGTCAGTAATGCATTACTCCACCTCTGACCCTTCTACAAGCAGTTATTTGGCTTCACATTCATTGACAGAGTTGCTGGGCGACTTCCTGAGGGATATCGTGCCGAATTCTGTTCAATTGGCGCTTTAGGTCGTCAAAATCGCAAAATCCCATGCCGGTTCGAGGGCCCTGTTTACAATGTTCCAAATGTTTTCATTTGGGGAGAGATCTGGCGAGATTGTTGGCCAAATCAGGGTCTGACTAGCACAAAGACAAGCAATAGAAACTCTCGCTGTCTGTGGGAGGGCTCCATCTTGCTGAAATGTAAGCTGAGGATGGCTTGCCATGGAGGGTGGCAAAACGAATCGCAGAATATTTTCGGCGTATAGCTGTACTGTAAGGGCGCCGCAGATGACAAACAAATGGGTCCAGGTGTGAAAAGAGATGGTGCCCCAGTCCATCACTCCTGTTTGTCGGCCATATGGCGGGCGACAGTAAGGTTGCCATCCCACCACTATCCGTGGCGTCTCCATGTAGGTCTTCGACCTGGAATCACATGGACTGGAGTAGAATTGTCTTCAGTGACAAGTCCCTCTTCGAACTCAGCAACCCACTGCTGTCCAGAGCAGTTCCAGACACATCTTCGCTGGTCATCATTCGATGCAGAACTCATCACTATAGATAATTCTACTGTAGTCAATGTGATTCGAGGCCAAGGACGTGTCTCGAGACGCCCCGGATACTGGTGGGGTATCGACCTCACTGTCAAGCTGCCATAAGGCCCGGCAAGCATGTGTGATGGTCTGGGATGCCATTTCTTTTCTTAGCATCCGCGGCACCCTTACAGCACACCGGCTCGTTAACGATACTCTACGCCAAACTGTGTTGCCCTTGATGGCAACCTTACATTTCAGGAAGATAATCCCCGTCCACTCACGGTGGGAGTTCCTACTGTTTCTCTTTGTGCTTGCCAAGCCACACTTTGGACGGCAAGGTCGCCGGATCTCTCCTCAATCGAGAACGTCTGGAGCATTATGGGCAGGACCCTCTAACCAACTTTGGCGATCGATTTGGAATGAAATTCCTCAAGAGCACTTCCAGCAACTCTGTCAATCAATGCAAGCCGAATAACTGCTTGTACAGGGGCCAAAGGCAGAGCAACGGGTTATTCACTTGCTGAATTTGTGAAGCTCTTTCTGTTGAATAAATCATCAAGTTTCTCTCAAACTGTAAGTGTTTGTCACTACATATACATCAAATTTACCGATTTCCGTACCATTCGGATAATTCCATTTGATGCGGGGTTTTTTCCCCTTATAGTGTACTTCCTTTTGATTTTCTAAAAGCATGTTTAGTTGCATTTTGTGGTCACGCTGAAGAATGAGCAATTTTGACATAATGACGCCACTAAACAGAAGTACTGCTAATGATAACAGTGCAACTTCTATGAAACACAAACTTTCATTCATTAACACCTTTAACATAGCAAGGTCTTCCAAGCAGTGAGGAGTAACAGGTAACTGCTGGAAATTTCTTTCGAGCGTTGATAACAATCCTTGTAAACGTTGTTAGATATGCAAAGGAGAAGTGGGACGCTAGGGCAATATTGCATAACGACTGATAGGCTCAACCTTAGTTACGCCATTTCCAATCCATTACTATTCTGAAATATTAATGTTAAATGTGGCCACTGTAATTGTACATGTGGAAGTTGGCGTGATATGCGTAACGCCATTAACTTATTTTCATTCTCAGTAGCCATTACTTATATCTACCGTTCAACAGAACCTGCACACAGTTTATTTACTTTCGAAGCCCGATATTTTATGCGTTTACGTGGTGTAGACAATTTTACAGCAGAGATATATTTGAAATGCAACCACACAAGTCGAAGCTACTCAGTAACTTTGGCTTGAGCAGAAATCAGTGTGTTTTTTCTTAAGAAAGAAAATAATTGGTTTCATACGTGAGTGAAAGAGAAAACATTACATGCAGCCTTTGATAATAATTCAATGTTTAAATTAATATTTAACTTAGGCAAGCATTTCTCTCGACTGCGACGAGTTTGTAGCTAATCCTCTTGAATTATTACTGCGGCCTATAAAGGAAAGATTTCATGAACTTCTTGTTGTGTGGTAAATTCTAATACTAATAACAGAGCTCTGTTAGAGTAGCGACCGTGAGCCTGGCGTGATGAACGTCCGCATTCTTCGACTGGAGCCTGCTAGGTATAGCAACTCCGCGATTGCCGTTAATTTGTCAGTATTGACTACGGCATGTCTATACATAAAAAAAAAGTTTTGCGTCACCCCGGTTCCCAATGTTGAGTGGTACTTAAGTAAATAAATTAGTGAAATCAAAGTGAACTAGAAATTATAATATAAATGAAAAACTTGGTTTAGTTTAGAGAGTTACATACTCGCAAACAGCGGGCCGAACAGCAGAACAGAAGAAACAATGACCATGAAGTCAGCAACTTCCACATAAGCGGGCGCTGTCGATTCAGCCGTCAGGGCATCGCCCGACCGGCTCACGTGTTTCTCAGTTGTCGTATGTGAGCAAAGGCCCTCGCCTCCATCCCAAGAGCCAATGACCGACGTTAAGAAGATTCTTCGAGAAGCTTTTCAACGTGACAGAAGAGGCAATGACCGGCTCACGTGTTTCTCAGTCGTCACATGTGATCAAAGGCCCTCACCTACATTCCAAGAGCCAACGACCGACGTTAAGAAGATTCTTCGAGAAGCTGTGCAACGTGACAGACGAGGCAATGACCGTGAAGTCGTTCACCTCCAGTAAACTGAAGTGAATAAATACGCGAGACGCAGTGGGCCAGAGAGATGAAGTCGGAGGAAGTCAGATGAAGCCGGAGACGGAGTCGAAGACGGAGACAGACGAAGACGGAGACGGGGGCGGAGACGAAGACGAAGACGAGAGACGAAGGAAGAAAAGAAGAGTAGCAGTAGTTTTCAGTCAGTTTCGGTGCTGAAGACCGTCATGCAAGAAGAGTCTGCATCATGCACAGACGAACCAAGTCCGCCGCTGTAATGGAATAGCAAGCAGCCGCCGTAGCGCCAGAAGACAGAAGTTAAAAGGTATTTGAAGTCTGATTTTTACGTACCCGGGTGACTCGTGAGGACGGGAAGGAGACGGCCTCACCTCAGCAGTCACCTGTGAGCTGGGATGAAGACCTGACAGCCGAAGACTGGCAAGCGGGAGTCCGTGGTTCGAGTCCGGGACACTGGCCTTCCCCCGCCGCGCCGCTCCGCTGGTCGACGCACAACACACGCGGCCGCTTAGAGAAGAGAAACACTGGGACGCCACACCCAAGGTATCATCCGATGCACGACTTCGCTCGCAATAATTAAACGGGCCACCTCGCGCTGCGCGTCTCCCGTCAGCTGGGTGAGACAGCGACACGAGATACACACCGCTACGCGTAATCAGACGCCGCCGCCGCCGCCGCCGCCGCCGCCGCCGCTGCCGCAGCAGAAGACTTCACAACGACACAGCTGCCGCTCTCCGAACCAGAACATCCCGTAAGATACAGTTGTACAAATCTTCAATAAAAGTTATCTTATGTAAAAATGATGTTTCATTCGACCTCATACCCGAGCCAAGGAAGAACCCACCCTGCCCACATGTTGTTAAGAGAGAAAAGTTAATTTATTTAATATTTTCACCATGACAGAATGCTTTAGAATGCTCATCCTGACAATTGACAGAGAGAAAACCCAGTTACATTTAGTAGCAGAAGTGTCACATTTAGTAACACAATTGTTACATTTGATGTCAGAAGCCGTTCTTAGTTGTTACATTTGGTGTCAGAGAAAAAACCCTTGGCTCAATATGAGGTGTGAATGACAAAGGTCCACAGTTAGTTTTGTTTAATGTGTGAAAGGATAGAGGTTTGCATAGCAGTCGTAATATTTTCTTTATTTAGATGTGTATTCTCTCTCATAATTCTAAGAGTTTGTCGAAAATATTTAAACATCTTTTTCATTTAGTGTGGTAACATTGTGTAACTAATAGTTTGTAAAATGATGACACGAAATCGTACAAAGTCAGAGTCAGCACCACAAGCGGTTTCTACTGATGAAGCTATTCAGAGCTTAGTTAATCAAATAGCACAGCTTAAAAATGATAATAATGCATTATTTAAACAGTTGAGTGACGTTAGGCAAACCAGTGCAATCCGTCCCACCCTAGATTCCTCAGCAGCAGCCTTAGTAACTCCTTTTTCAGGTAAACCTGGCGAAGACATAACAGCCTTTTTTGATGATTTAGTAGCAGCTGCAAAGTTAGGATCATGGTCAGATGAACAGCTCTTACAAATGACAAAGTTAAGATTGACAGGAGAGGCTAAAGCACACGTATTATATCACGAAGAATTACGGAATGCTCCAACATTTGAGGAATTGAAGAAAGGATTGCTTAAACGTTTTCAAAAACAGAACAGCTGTAGATTTTATAGGGAACAGTTAAACACTATCACTCAGAGGCAAAACGAGTCGTTAGAAAGCTTTGTAGATAGGATTAGAAAAGTTAATATTAACACCTTTCAGTTGACAACTAGTGATGAAGCAAATAAAGTTATTTTACAAGAGGCAGAAAATAGAGCTCTGGATACATTTTTACGTGGGTTACCTCTTCAAACGTCCCGTCGTGTCAGGGCAGAGTTTCCTAAAAATTTAGCGGAAGCTGTATCTGTGGCGACAGCTTTCGAAGAAATAGACATTGCCACCAGATACAAGGAGAAGCGAGATGTATTTTCAGCAGGAGTACGATGTTTTAGGTGCGATCGACAGGGCCATATAGCAAAAAACTGCAGACAACCTCAATGCACTAATTGTCAAAGAATAGGTCACACATTCAAGGAATGCAGGTCTAAGAAAGTTTTTGGAAATAGAAATCAGTTAAACTCAAACGGGAATGTCGGAGCCGCCGCCAGGCGTTCCCAATAAAATTTCATGCCATTAAGGCTAATGTGAAGGCGGAATGCTGGTTATCTGCTACCATACAGGATAAAGAGGCAAGGATACTAGTGGATACAGGTGCAAACGTATCAATAGTAAGTAATGAATGTATTGGAGGAAAGAAATATGAAGGTATAGATTGAGTGGAGTAGGAGGAGGTACAGTGAAGTCATTAGGATGTACATCACTGATTTTCTCTATTCAGGGTGTACAATTTCAAGAAGATGTAGAAGTGGTAACAAAAGTAACTGACGGGTACGACGCGATCCTAGGACTGGATTTCCTGAATAAACATCACGCTAAAATCGACCTCAGACAGCAAACTGTAGAACTTAGCGGAATAGTGTTTCAGCTAGGTGACACCGCTGCAAAGGGCCCGCTGCCGCAAGATTTCCCTAACCGGAAGGCGAAATCAACTACACTGCGTGCAACGTCTTTGAAGGTTGATTCGCGGGATCAGATACCGTCTGGCTCAGGAAAACTTTTCTGGATGACCGTTGACTCCGAAGTACCTATAGATACAGTGTGTCTAATAGAGCCACTAGAGGAAAATGAGGAATTAGATGTATCACATTGTTTTGTACGTAGAAGTGTTGTACGGGTTCAAGACGTTGAGGGAGAAAGAAAAGTACCGGTACATATTGACAATTTCGGAGTGGAGGACAAAGAGTTGCATAAGGGAATATTAGTAGCTACAGTCAGTACTTTTGAAGAAGAAGATTTCGTTTGGTCAGATCTTAATGATGGTCAGAAACCAGACGCCTATAAAACCGCATTACGCCAAAAGATTGAGCATTTGCAAGGAAAGGATAGAGACACGATAGAAGCAGTTTTAGTTGAGTTTCAAGATTTATTTAATGCAGAAGGTCCACTGCCAGCAACAGATATCACACAGCATAGGATCCCAACAGGAAATAGCCTCCCAGTTTATAGGAAGCCTTATAGAGTTGCGCATCACTTACAGCCAGTACTGGATGAATTTATAGAACAGCATCTAAAAGATGGAATTATAGAATATTCTGATTCGCCTTATAATTCAAATATCGTAATTATTCCAAAGAAGTCTCCCGACGGTACGAAACGATATAGATTTTGTTGTGACTACAGACACCTTAACAAACAAACTCTCTCAGATGTTTATCCTCTTCCAAACATTACAGATATCATTGACAGTTTAGGTAACAGTAAATACTTTTCAACAATCGATCTCCGTAGCGGATATCATCAACTGGAAGTTGCACCTGAAGATAGGCATAAAACAGCATTTTCTACCCCTGGAGGCCACTGGCAATTTAAAAGAATGCCTTTCGGTTTGAAAAATGCACCAGCAACTTTTCAAAGACTACTCGATGGAGTATTGCGAGGACTCAAAATTCAGCAATGTTGTGTATATCTAGACGATATTATTGTATTCTCCAAAGACATTAATGAACATGCTGTGCGTCTGCGTAATGTTTTTCAGAGACTTAGAAAAGCTAAATTAACATTAAATATGGAAAAATGTACTTTCGCATTGACAGAGGTTACATACCTAGGGCATGTCATTAGTGAAAAAGGAATTAAAACAGATCCTCGATTAATTACGGCAGTTAAGGACTTCCCAACACCACAACGCGTTAAGGAGGTACAAAGTTTCATTGGTCTCGCATCGTACTACCGGAAATATGTTCAAAATTTTGCTGAGATTGCCCGACCCTTAACCCAATTATTGAAAAAGGGTGCAAAATTTCATTGGTCTGAAGATTGTGAATCAGCATTTCAAACCCTTAAAGATAAGTTAACACACAGTCCAGTATTAGCCTACCCAGATTATAATAAAGAATTTATTTTATCCTGTGACGCAAGTGGTCATTCAGTAGGAGTTGTTTTGAGTCAGAATATTAATGGCGCGGAACACCCCATAGCCTACGCTTCGAGACAACTAACAACGGCAGAAAGAAATTATTCCACAACGGAGAAAGAATTGTTAAGTGTTATTTATGGTATCAAATACTTTAAATGCTACTTGTATGGTAGGAAATTCAAGGTCATTACAGACCACGCAGCTTTAAAATGGTTGCTTGGGTTAAAGGATCCCTCTAGTCGTCTCACCCGTTGGGCTCTATGTCTTTCCGAAATGGATTTCGAAGTTATCCATAAACCAGGCAAAAAACACACGAATGCAGATTGCCTAAGTCGGAAAATAGCACTTTTGGAAGCAACAGGCCGAGATACTGAGGACTGGAGAAGGGCACAAGATGAGGATACAGAATGCAAAAAATACGCAACTCAAAAACAATTTTGCTTTGAAGATGGTGTATTATGCCGTAAAACAAAACTTGGACCGCGAATTGTTGTTCCCCAACACCTTAGACAAGAAATAATGGCAGAGGCCCACGATCATATCCTTGCAGGACACGGTGGACAGCGGACAACCGAAAGACGTGTAGCAGAGCGATTTTGGTGGCAAACCAGAAAGCAGGATGTTGCGCAGTACGTTCGTAATTGCATTGCGTGCGCACAACGAGCTGAACTTTCTCGTTCAAAAATACCCTTACAGAGGCTCCCCGAGGCTTCATGTCCATTTCAAATCTGCGGAATCGATCTCTACGGGCCATTTCATAAAACACCGGCTGGTAATAAGTATGTCCTTACAATTATAGATCACTTTTCACGCTATCTAGCTATGGTGAGTCTCCCAGATCAGCAAGCAAATACAGTTGCCCAAGCTTTAGTTAACAACTGGATACTTAAATTTGGCGTACCTGAAGCTATTATCACAGATCAGGGATCTAATTTTATGTCTGAACTAATGAAACAGCTTTGCCACTTACTAAAAATACGCAAATTACGCACAACTCCGTTACACCCTCAGTGCAACGGGCGCACAGAAAGAGTTCATCGGAGAATTGGCAAGATGCTTAGTTATTATATTAACGAACAACATTCTAATTGGGATACGTATTTACCAATAATCGTGTCGGTATACAACGCCAAAACGCATGAAGCAACTGGCATGTCACCTTATGAAGTGGTCTATGGGAGAAAAATGCCGTCCCCTTTTGATGTAATCAGGCAGAAAAACGGAAAAGTCGGAGAAACAGTAAGAGATTTCAGTCGAATGATGAAGGATGTATGGAAAAAGGTTCAAAAATCTAATACAAAGGCTTTGGAACGACAGGAAAGATTAGGTAATACCCAAGGTAAATATCCAAATTACAAAATCGGTCAGTGGGTTATGCTTTCGACTCCTTACATTGCTAAAGGAAAAACGAAGAAATTTGTAACAAACTACAGAGGTCCTTATCAAATTATTGAGATCACGTCACCAGTCAACGTTAAATTGCAACTGCCCACCCGAACTACCATTGTCCATGCAAGTCGTTTAAAACCTTTTAAGGGCGCTCCAGATGTAATTCCTTCAACAATAGTGTCTGCTTTTCCGAAGGGTGGAGGAAGTTCCCGTAAAGGAAAAAGAGTGGCCACGCCAGCACAACATACAGACATGGCACCATACAATCTTCGATCAAGGGTGCGAATGTCCTAGTTGAATCTTAGTAGACTGTGGACAGTATACAAATGTAAATAATTAATACATGATAATGGTTTATTTTTTAAGAAAAAAAAGTTGAACGTAGAAACATGTAGATCTTGTAGTTAACAATGTATTCCTTCATTTCTTTGTTTTTGTTTTTACTAGGTTGGTAGGTTCATAACCATGTTGTTTGCTTTTTTCAGAAAACGCCATGCAAGCATTTCCTACATAAAACCTATCCTACGTCAATGACTCCCTTGACAGTTCCCTTCTGAAGTCATTAGATATGTTCATAAACTCACAGCAAGGCAAAATTGATGCCAATGTTATGATGAAACATGTCTTAAAATTAAAAGGTGAACACAAAACTAAAATTATAATGCTAGGAACGGGTATATCTGGAACCTTTGTGTTGGTGTTTCTACTTTGTACAGTTTTCTTTTATTTAAGACGAAAAAATAAGCCAAATAATAATATACCACTTCATAAAATCCCTGTTAATTGGATACCACACTCTTAACTGGCGTACTTCAGTAGTTACTTTTGAGCATTAGTGTATTAATTTTGTTTATTGTACTTCATTGTTTATTAAACAGTCTCTTGTTAAAATAAACAATACTGTAGAATAAATATTCTTGCATTCATATAGGGTTGATAAAACAGGTGTTGCTAGGTAACTTTCAAAGTGAATAATCTATTTTTGTTGTTCATTGTCACCAAGATTTGTTACAGTTATTACAACCATTTATGTGTGAACTATGTGATTTATGAGCGTACAGTGCTTTAGTAAAGTGATAAAGTATTTTCCACATACTTAATGTGAAGCGTGTGTAATTTTCTAAGTCGAGAGTTTTCAATGCTTGTGCTCTTGCCGTGTCAAGAGTGGAGGAATGTTGAGTGGTAAATTCGAGGGCGAATTTCTCCGAAGGCTGGAGGAATGTTGATTGGTACTTAAGTAAATAAATTAGTGAAATCAAAGTGAACTAGAAATTATAATATAAATGAAAAACTTGGTTTAGTTTAGAGAGTTACATACTCGCAAACAGCGGGCCGAACAGCAGAACAGAAGAAACAATGACCATGAAGTCAGCAACTTCCACATAAGCGGGCGCTGTCGATTCAGCCGTCAGGGCATCGCCCGACCGGCTCACGTGTTTCTCAGTTGTCGTATGTGAGCAAAGGCCCTCGCCTCCATCCCAAGAGCCAATGACCGACGTTAAGAAGATTCTTCGAGAAGCTTTTCAACGTGACAGAAGAGGCAATGACCGGCTCACGTGTTTCTCAGTCGTCACATGTGATCAAAGGCCCTCACCTACATTCCAAGAGCCAACGACCGACGTTAAGAAGATTCTTCGAGAAGCTGTGCAACGTGACAGACGAGGCAATGACCGTGAAGTCGTTCACCTCCAGTAAACTGAAGTGAATAAATACGCGAGACGCAGTGGGCCAGAGAGATGAAGTCGGAGGAAGTCAGATGAAGCCGGAGACGGAGTCGAAGACGGAGACAGACGAAGACGGAGACGGGGGCGGAGACGAAGACGAAGACGAGAGACGAAGGAAGAAAAGAAGAGTAGCAGTAGTTTTCAGTCAGTTTCGGTGCTGAAGACCGTCATGCAAGAAGAGTCTGCATCATGCACAGACGAACCAAGTCCGCCGCTGTAATGGAATAGCAAGCAGCCGCCGTAGCGCCAGAAGACAGAAGTTAAAAGGTATTTGAAGTCTGATTTTTACGTACCCGGGTGACTCGTGAGGACGGGAAGGAGACGGCCTCACCTCAGCAGTCACCTGTGAGCTGGGATGAAGACCTGACAGCCGAAGACTGGCAAGCGGGAGTCCGTGGTTCGAGTCCGGGACACTGGCCTTCCCCCGCCGCGCCGCTCCGCTGGTCGACGCACAACACACGCGGCCGCTTAGAGAAGAGAAACACTGGGACGCCACACCCAAGGTATCATCCGATGCACGACTTCGCTCGCAATAATTAAACGGGCCACCTCGCGCTGCGCGTCTCCCGTCAGCTGGGCGAGACAGCGACACGAGATACACACCGCTACGCGTAATCAGACGCCGCCGCCGCCGCCGCCGCTGCCGCAGCAGAAGACTTCACAAACGACACAGCTGCCGCTCTCCGAACCAGAACATCCCGTAAGATACAGTTGTACAAATCTTCAATAAAAGTTATCTTATGTAAAAATGATGTTTCATTCGACCTCATACCCGAGCCAAGGAAGAACCCACCCTGCCCACATGTTGTTAAGAGAGAAAAGTTAATTTATTTAATATTTTCACCCTGACAGAATGCTTTAGAATGCTCATCCTGACAATTGACAGAGAGAAAACCCAGTTACATTTAGTAGCAGAAGTGTCACATTTAGTAACACAATTGTTACATTTGATGTCAGAAGCCGTTTAGTTGTTACACCAGAACTCCTGAAGATAGAAACTGACTGTGGATATTGTATCACAGACACAGTCCGTTTGACTGTTCAGAGATGTCACTAAACCCGCCCAAAGATGTAAACAACCATGCATGAGTAGCGCCTATTAGACGGACGGGGTCCGACAGCCGTTCAGTTCCAGTCATTCCACCAGGAAGGAGGAATACGGCTCGTGGTGTCTGTAGTTCAACCATGCCTAGACGGTCAATACCGCGGTTTGATCCCGTTCGCATTGTTGCTTTGTGCCAAGAAGCGCGCTCAACAAGGGAAGTCTCCAGGTGTCTCGGAGTGAACCAAAGCGATGTTGTTCGGACATGGAGAAGATACAGAGACACAGGAACTGCCGATGACATGCCTCGCTCAGGACGCCAAAGGGCTACGACTGCAGTGGATGACAGCTACCTACGGATTATGGCTCGGAGGAACCCTCACCATGTTGAATAATGCTTTTAGTGCAGCCACAGGACTTTGTGTTACGACTCAAACTGTGCGCAATAGGCTGCATGATAAGAAACTTCAGTCCCAACGTCCATAGCGAGGTCCATCTTTGCAACCACAACATCATGCAGCGCGGTACAGATGGGCCCAACAACATGACGAATGGTCCGCTCAGGATAGGCATCACGTCCTCTTCACCGATGAGTGTTGCGTATGCTTTCAACCAGACAACCGTCGGAGACGTGTTTGGAGGCAACCCAGTCAGGCTGAAAGCCTTAGACATACTGTCCAGTGAGTGCAGCAAGGTGGAGTTTCCCTGCTGTTTTGGGGTCGTATTATGTGGGGCCGACCTACGCCGCCGGTGGTTTTGGAAGACGCCGTAACGGCTGTACGATACGTGAATGCCATCTTACGACCGATAGTGCAACCAAATCAGTAGCATATTGCTGAGGCATTCGTCTTCGTGTACGACAATTCGCGCCCCTATCGTGCACGTCTTGTAAATAACTTCCTTCGAGATAACGACATCGCTCGACTAGAGTGGCCATCATGTTCTCCAGACATGAACCATATCGAACATGCCTGGGATAGATTGAAAGGGGCTGTTGGACGACGTGACTCACCAGGCACTCTGAGGGATCTACGCCGAATCGCCATTGAGGAGTGGGACATTCCGGACCAATAGTGCCTTGGTGAACTTGTAGATAGTATGGCACGACGAATACAGGCAGGCATCAATGCAAGAGGATGTGCTATTGGGTATTAGAGGTACTGGTATGTATAGCAGCCCGGGCCACCAATTCTGAAGGTCTTGCTGTATGGTGGTACAACATGCATTGTGTCGTTTTTATGAGCAATAAAAAGGGCGGAAATGATGTTTCTGTTGGTCTCTATTCCAATTTTCTGTACAGGTTCCGGAACTCTCGGAACCGAGCTGATGAAAAACTTTTTTGATGTGTGTATTTCTATGGTCAAGACTGCGATACATTAAATCTACAGCCAGCTGGACCGAAACTCAGGACAGTTACCCGAGACAGACAGGACGTCTTTCACGGAAAATGTTGACAACATTCTTCTTGCAAAAGAAATGACGTTAAAAAATTTGTTCTAGCAGCAGGATTCGAATCTGTATTTCCTGAATTCCAGAGTCACTTGACGTTCTATTTTATTTAAATAAGTTGTGGGGAACATTTTTGAAAGACAAACACTGTTAGCATATCATTCCTACAATATTTAGACATGTGCAAAACTTCATACTTCTGCTTCTCCGACACTCAACGGCACAAATTTTGTTGCAAATTTCACTTGATTGTACTGCATGTCATATTCCGTATACTCTCACATTCAGAAAACAAATACGTCAATTCAGAAAGAAATACAGTTATAACGGTATTTCAATTATACCTACCACACATAATATATGGAACGAAGGTAGCTCCGAGTAAGAGAAGAAGAACAGGGAGCTTCAAAATTTAGCTTAGCTCCTATAGCATGGAAGTTTGATGGACTCAAATTTATGATATATCCTTGAGTATTTATGTATATATGCTGACCATCAATATTACTTACTACTGACAGTAAAGCAACGAAATATATTTGTTAGCAAGGTGCGAAATATCGAAGACTAGCAAACCGAACTGTTAGCATACACTGTGGAGTTTCTCTCCCGGCCCATCGAGAGTTCGTAATTAAGACTAGTTTCGCTATGACGGCGAAGTCCACTGTGAAGCATATCCATCTCATGGAGTGTTGTAATCTGAAGCATAACTTCGGAATTTAATCAAAATTCCGCCGTTAGTACATAAAATCGTCAGATCTTATATCTTCATCCTCATCATTATCATTATCTTCCCTTCAAGCATTATGCTGTTGCCTGTTACGAACTCACAAACAAAATCATTCCCATCTTCTACGAGGTCTTACAATATCTCTTTTCCCAATCGGCTTGTAGTTCAGGATATTCTGAAGAAGTCTGTGACCAGGCATTCTCATGAGGTGATCTCCAATGTTTTTGAATTTTATCATTCATGCTGAGGACATTTAATTCTGCTCTGATATCTTGGTTTCTAATCATTTCTCTTCCTCATCTTCCTTAGGAACCTCATCTCTGCTGTTTTAATTTTGCTCCCATGTTTTTTTTTTTTTTTTTTTTTTTTTTTTTTTGTAACCAACCTTTTACTTACACAGGACAGTACGGAAACCGCCATCAATTTATTGAATTTCATGATGTTCTCGTTTGTAATTTATGGTCCAATGTTCTATTAATTGTACCACAGACAGCTTGGAATTTGTGTCTTTTATTTTCAGTATCAGAGTCAAAATCAAAACTAATTTCTGTTTTTCTTTTTTTTTGTCATCAGTCATCAGTCATCTGACTGGTTTGATACGGCCGGCCACGAATTCCCCTCCTGTGCTAACCTCTTCATCTCAGAGTAGCAACCTACGTCCTCAATTATTTGTTATTTGCTGGATGTATTCCGATCTCTGTCTTCATCTACAGATTCTGCCCTCTACAGTTCCCTCTAGTACCATGGAAGTCATTCCCTCATGTCTTAACAGATGTCCTATCACTTTGTCCCCCTTATCAGTGTTTTCCACATATTCCTTTCCTCTCCGATTCTGCGCAGGACTTCTTCACTCCTTGTCTTACCAATCCACCAAATTTTCAACATTTTTCTGAAGCACCACATCTCAAATGCTTAGATTCTCTTCTGTTCCAGTTTTCTCACAGTCCATGTGTCACTACCATACAAAGCTGTACTCCAGAAGTACGTTCTCAGAAATTTCTTCCTCAAATTAAGCCTGATGTTTGATATTAGTAGACTCATCTTGGTCTTTTCGCCATTGCTAGTCTGCTTTTGACGTCCTCCTTGCTCCTTCCGTCATGGGTTATTTTACTGCCTAGGTAGCAGAATTCCTTAACTTCATCTCCTTCGTGACTATTAATCCTGATGTTAAGTTTCTCGTGTTCTCATTTCTACTACTTCTCATTACCTTTGTCTTTCTTCGATTTACTCTCAATCCATGCTCTGTACTCATCAGACTGTAAATTCCGTTCGTCAAGTCATGTAATTCTTCTTCACTTTCACTCAAAATAGCAATGTCATCTGCGAATCGTATCATTGATATCCTTTTACCTTGAATTTTAGTTCAATTCCTGTAACTTTCTTTTATTTCCATCATAGCTTCCTCGATGTACAAATTGAACCGTAGGTGAGAAAGGCTACATCCTTGTCTTATACCCTTTTTAATACGAACACTTCATTCTTGGTCGTCCAGTCTTATTATTCCCCCTTGGCTGTTGTACATATTGTATGTGACCCGTCTCTCCCTATAGATTACACCTACTTTTCTCAGAATTTCGAACATCTTGCAACATTTTACATTGTCGAACGCTTTTTCCAGATCGACAAATCCTATGAACGTGTCTTGATTTTTCTTTACTCTTGCTTCCATTAGTAACCGCAACGTTAGAATTGCCTCTCCCGTGCCTTTACCTTCCCTACAGACAAACTGATCGTCATCTAGCACATCCTCAATTTTCTTTTCCATTCTTCTGTATATCATTCTTGTAAGCAACTTGGATGCATGAGCTGTTAAGCGTATTGTGCGGAAATTCTCGCAACTGTCAGCTCTTGCCGTCTTCGGAATTGTGTGGATGATGTTTTTCCGAAAGTCAGATGGTACGTCGCCAGACTCATACATTCTACATACCAACGGGAATAATCGTTTTATTGACACGTTCCCCAATGGTTTTAGAAATTCTGCTGGAATGTTGTCTGTCCCTTCTGCCTTATTTGATCTTAAGTACTCCAAAACTCTTTTACATTCTGATTCAAATATTCGTTCCCCTATCTCTTCTAAATCGACCCCTGTTTCTTCTTCCATCACATCAGACAAATCTTTCCCCTCACAGAGACTTTCAATGTATTCTTTACACCTATCCGCTCTTTTGTTTGCATTTAACAGTGGAATGCCCATTGCACCGTTAATGTTATCACCCTTGCTTTTAATGTCACCGAAGGTTGTTTCGACTTTCCTCTATGCTGAGTCTGTCCTTCCGACAATGATTTCTTTTTCGATGTCTTCACATTTTTCCTGCAGCCATTTCGTCTTAGCTTCCCTGCACATCCCACTTATTTCATTCCGCAACGACTAGTATCTCTGTATTCCTGATTTTCCACGAACATTTTTGTACTTCCTCCGTTCCTCGATCAATTGAAGTATTTCTTCTGTTACTCGTGATTTCTTCGCAGTTACCTTCTTTGTACCTGTGTTTCCCTTCCCAAATTCTGTGATGGCCCTTTCCAGACATGTCCATTCTTCTTCAGTTGTATTGCCTACTGAGCTATTCCTTACTGCTGTATCTATAGCCTTAGAGAACTTCAAATGTATCTCGCGATTCCTTAGTTCTTACGTATCCCACTTCTTTGCGCATTGATTCTTCCTGACTATTGTCTTAAAACAGCCTACTCTTCATCACTACTATATTGTGATCTGAGTCTATGACTGCTCCTGTGTACGCCTTACAATCCAGTATCTGATTTCGGAATCTCTGTCTGACCATGAGGTAATCTAACCGAAATCATCCCGTATCACCCGGCCTTTTCCGAGTGTACCTCCTCCTCTTGTGATTCTTGAACAGAGTATTCACTATTACTAGCTGAAACCTGTTACAGAACTCAATTAGTCTTTCTCCTCTCCCGTTCCTTGTTCCGAGCCCATATTCTCCTGTAACCTTTTCTTGTACTCCTACCGCTACAACTGCATTCCGGTCTCCAACGATTATTAGATTTCATCTCTCTTCATATATCGTATTACCCTCTCAGTATCCTCATAAACTTTCTCTATCTGTTCATCTTCAGCTTGCGACGTCGGCATTTATACCTGAACTATCGTTGTTGGTATTGGTTTACTGTCGATTCTGATACGAACAACCGCATCACTGAACTGTTCACAGTAACACACCCTCTGTCCTACCTTCCTGTTCATAACGAATCCTACTCTCGTTTTACCATTTTCTGCTACAGTTGACATTACCCCATACTCATCTTACCAGAAATCCGTGTCTTCTTTCCACTTCATTTCAGTGACCCCTACTATATATAGACTGAGCCTTTGCATTTCCCTTTTAAGATTTTCTAGTTTCCCTACCACGTTCAAGCCTCTAACATTCCATGCCCCGACTCGTAGAACGTTATTCTTCCGTTGATTGTTCAATCTTTTTCTCTATTAGTATGGCCTAAATAAGAGATTTGTTCTAAAACTGAATTATCCAAAACAATTTTTGATATGACTATATATTTCCTCGGAATGCCATTATTTTCGTTTCATTACTATAATTTCTAAAGTTGTTTTACTTGCATATTTCGTTCAGCTGTTACAGTGGTCTTTGGAGGTCATCTCCGTTCTCCTGAATGACAACGATATCATCTGCGAACAAAAGTACAGTCAGGTATTCCTCATTACTGAAAAGTCGTCAATAAACGCCTGGCTCAGAAATCTAACTGTAAGCAGATCACACTGCACTCCTATTTATTCCATGCTATCTTCCGTTATATCTATGTACCGCATCTCCGAAACCTGTCATTGCTTAATACTGTTTCTAGGATGTTCTATATTTTGGAACAGATATGTAGCCTATGTTAGAGATTCCTCTCAGCACGCCCCAACCCCACGCTCCCCTGCCGAGCCAGCACGATAGAAATTTTACACTCCCAGTTATTTGTTGCCTTTTCTTTTATGGACTGCGTAAGTATTTTCAACCATTTTTGTACGAATTCCATAATCACATCGCTTTCCTAAAACCCGTAATAGAATTAATTTTGAGTTCATGCGTTATTCTGTTTTTCTATATCTTACTTACACTTAATCTAAACGAAAATTCGTGTATTAGGAATGTCTGAAGATGCTAAACAAGTTTTCTTTTGGCCATTGTAACAATGTACTTTATTCATTTGTTACGCGCCACTACCGGAAAATACTGAGTACACCTGGAAACACGAAGTCGGTTTTTTTTTATTTTCATCCAATGGCGGTGTATGCCGCCGGCGGGGGATAGTAGATCTTTCGCCAAGAGATAGCGTAGTGGCATAGTTACCAGAGCACCAACTGTGTGTACCCTTTATTAAGAAATTATCAAAACCAGCAGGCACCGTGTGGCTCAATGAGTTTCAAAGGGGTCAAACTGTGGCCTTCCGATTTGGGGGATGCCCCTTTCGGAAAACTGCCACACAAGTCTGACGTGCTGCGTCGGTTGTGCAACGATGTTGGTATCAGTGGTCACCTGAACTCTCTCACACCCATAAACGAGGTTCTGGACGGCCACGTATCACAGGCGCCCGACAGGACTGTCTGACTGTAAGGGCAGAAGTGGCATATCGTCCAGTTGCCACAGCACCGATAAGAGGGCCTCTGAGCCTAGACAACACGAACTGTTGAGAACCGGTTATTATCACTGGAACTGCGGGCACACACACCTCTAGCCCGTCTTCCTCTCACGCCACAGTATCAACCAGCACGCCTCGACTGGTGCCGTCAGAGGATCACTTACAAGATGGAATGGCTCGCCATCTTATTCGGTGAAGAAAGCAGCCTCTGCCTGTACGCAAGTGATGGTCTTCTGCACGTACGACGTTTACCTGTTGTGTGCTGTCTCAAATAGTGCATGCGTTTAGTACACTGGCTCCAACCCGGGCTTTATGGCCTGAGGTGCGATAAGCTACAACTCTCTTTCACTCTTGGTGTTTCTGGAGGGGACACTGACGAGCGCTTGGTATGTTCAAAATGCTGTTATACGTATTCTTTTGCTGTTCTTCCAACAGGAGGGTGCAGTATTGTTCCAACAGGATACTGCTCCCCCACACACTGCTTGTGAAACTCGACATAGTCTGCAAGACGTGCAGCAACTTCCCTGGCAAGTACAATCTCCGGACTTCAGTCGAGGACGTGTGGGGTATGATTGGACGAGAAGTGACCAACAACAAACCTGAAAGGCGTAGCATAACGTATCACAGGATAATATACCGTATCTGTACAATCGACTGGATGCCAGGGTCAGCGCATGCATTGTTGACCATGGAGGCTTCACCACATACCAGGTGTTTCAGCATGGGTCGATACCTGGTGCCTCAGAACCGTTTGTGCTATTGATCTGTAAATGTAATCATTTCATGTACTCCATAGATATACGAGGGTCACTACAAAAGAAATGCACACTATTTTTTTAAATAGATCATTTATTCTACATGTTTGAAAGTTTTACACTGTGTGGAACCAGCACCTGTATACCCGCACGGCAAAATTCTGGACCAACCTGTTGGAGCCACTGTTTGGCAGCGTACACAAGGGAGTCATCATCTTCAAACCTTGTTCCACGATGAGGGTCTTTCAGTTTCCCAAAGAGATGATAGTCACATCGAGCCAGGTCAGGACTGTCAGGCGGGTATTTCAGTGCTGTCCATCCGAGTTTTGTGATCGCTTCCATGGTTTTTTGACTGACATGTGGTCATGCATTGTCGTGCAACAGCAGAACATCCTGCTTTTGCCGATGTGGCCGAACACGACTCAGTCGAGCTTGAAGTTTCTTCAGTGTCGTCACAAATGCACCACAATTAATGGTGGTTCCACTTCGCATGATGTCCACAAGCAAGAGTCCTTCAGAATCGAAAAACACCGTTGCCATAACTATTCCAGCTGAAAGTGTGGTTTTGAATTTTTTTTCTTGGGTGAATTTGCATTATGCCACTCCATTGATTGCCTCTTCGTCTCTGGTGAAAACTGATGGAGCCATGTTTGTTGTTCAGATGCGTGTGAAATCTTACGGGACTTAACTGCTAAGGTCATCAGCCCCTAAGCTTACACACTACTTAACCTAAATTATCCTAAGGACAAACACACACACACACACACACACACACACACACACACACACACACCCATGCCCGAGGGAGGACTCGAACCTCCACCGGGACCAACCGCACAGTCCATGACTGCAGCGCCTAAGACCGCTCGGCTAACCTCGCGCGGCGAACCATGTTTCATCAACTGTCACAATTCTTCCAAGAAATTCATCTCCACCATTCTCGTACTGTTCCAAAAGTTCGCTGCATACCGTTTTTCTTGTTTCTCTGTGAGCCACTGTCAACATCCTGGGAACCCACCTGGCACAAACCTTTTTTAACACCAACACTTTCAGTATTGTGTAAACACTTCCTTCCCCTATCCCAACGCAGCGTGACAATTCGCTCACTGTGATGCGTCTGTCAGCAGCCACCAATTCGTTAACTCTCTTCACACTGTATGGAGTGTGTGCAGTACGAGGCCTGCCGCTGCGAGGACGATCCTCAATATTGCCGTGCCCGCTTTCATCACGTAACGTGCTTGTCCACCGACTAACTGTACTGCGATCGACAGCAGCATCTCCGTGCACCTTTTTCAACCTCTTGTGGATGTTTCCCACTGTCTCCTTTTCACAGCACAGGAATTCTATGAAAAATTGCCGTGCCCGCTTTCATCACGTAACCTGCTTGCCCACCGACTAACTGTACTGCGATCGACAGCAGCATCTTCATACACCTTTTTCAACCTCTTGTGGATGTTTCCCAATGTCTCGTTTTCACAGCACAGGAATTCTATGACAGCACGTTGCTTCTGATGAACGTCACGTGAAGCAGCCATCGTTAAGACATGCTGTGACGGCGCCACTCACGGGAACAGGTTGATCTAAGTTTTAAAACAAACGGGAAGGATGTATCTACACACTGTAAAATTTTCACACATGCAGAATCAAAACTGTATTTTTACAAAAATAGTGTGCATGTCTTTTGGAGTGACCCTCGTATAATCTCGAATACAAACACGTGAAGATGAGGCCTTGAAGACGGAACCGCCTCCCACCTTTAACACAATTTCCATGGCCTCAGCCATGCTCGCGCTACCACTGGCCGATCCGGTTGAGGTCGTAGTTATGCATCAGCAAATGATGAGCGGCCTAGTGGTACCGCCACGTAACTGGTAACTGGCGGTGCGGTGGCAAGCGCGGCCGCAATGTGGCCGTCGCACGAACGACAGCCTGTATCGACGTGCGCAAAATTGCCACCGTTCCTCGCGCCGAGATCGTAGGCTATCCCCTCCCCACCCCCACCTCCTCTCCCTTCGGAGCTGACTTTAGCGGAACAGGTCTTCTAAAGCGAGCGATTAATCACGGTTCCTTCCTGCTTTGAGAAACGCTCACGGCCATTATGCGGTGAAACTGGAGACGGCAGCGCGTCGGCTGCTGTTGCTTGCGGAACTGACCGCCGTTACGACCGCCGCACGCTAGCCTGCAGGTCACGACAGCCGGCTGGCCCTGCCCCGCGCCGCCTCTACGTGATGCCGTAGCGGCCTCGCCAGGCCTGCCGTTCCTTATGTCATCCTGGGAAGCCACAGCACGAGGATCGGTGAAAAAGCATCGTACAAAATAAATCACTTGAAGCTAAGAATTAATTAAAAATCTTCAGTAAATGAGAAGAAAATTTGTATATAAATTTCGTGTGTATTGCGACGACGGTTGAAAGTGAATAAATAAATTACAGATATGTTTTCCCCTGATTTTTACAAGTTCGATTAAAATGTTTCTAACTGCCGTCAAGATCCGATTTTCGTTAAAACTAGGACTTGAAGAAACTCATACTCTTCGACGCGCAGGTTCAATCCCGCGTCCGGCCATCCTGATTTAGGATTTCCGTGATTTCCCTAAATCGCTCCAGGCAAATGCCGGGATGGTTTCTTTGAAAGGGCACGGCCGACTTCTTTCCCCGTCCTTCCCTGATCCGATGAGACCGATGACCTCGCTGTTTGGTCTCTTCCCCCAAACAACCCAATTCGACGCGCAGGGCTGCACCTGCGAGATAAAGACAGATGTCGAGAGGGTGTCCCGTAAATTGCGCTCATTGAAATTTGCGTCCAGAAAATGTCGAGGACTGGTCCACTGATCTCCCCGTCCTATCTTCGCGACTTGGCAGGCAGGCAGAAGAAACGAGTGCTCTAAAGGCTCGTTGACTCTGGCTGCATTTTACGGTATGTGCTGCCGGGTGACATTGTGTCTTCAAAAAAATGGTTCAAATGGCTCTGAGCACTATGGGACTCAACATCTTAGGTCATAAGTCCCCTAGAACTTAGAACTACTTAAACCTAACTAACCTAAGGACATCACACACACCCATGCCCGAGGCAGCATTCGAAACTGCGACCGTAGCAGTCCCGCGGTTCTGGCGCTGCAGTCCGGAACCGCGGGACTGCTACGGTCCGGACTGCAGCGCCAGAACCGCACGGCCACCGCGGCCGGCGACATTGTGTCTGTTTGGCTGGAATACATCGTAATTTTTCTATATGGAACAGGCTGTTGCATGAAGTTGCCGACGTACTGTGGAGGTGTCACCTTGAAAGTTTACCGTCTAACCTCCTTGCCTAGGGACGCCAGATGAAAGTTGATGTCGTCAAGCCCTGAATCAAAATTGCGCAACGGATAACTGGGGAGAGGAGCTTGAGAGCGCTCCCTAGAGAGCGTGTCCTTTCTGTACGATACTGGGCAAGGGGCTGGAGGTCTCACACGCTGATGTGTGGCTCCCTGCATTCTATAGCCTTTATTTTAAGTGAATTCCTTTAACTTGACTTCTATGTGATTTTTAAGGTATGTTAAAGATTGATGACAATTGATTACGTATTTATTTTAAATATTATCACTCGATTTTACAGCGATTGCAGCAATTGTTCCTGTTTACAGATATTACAATTTTACATCTTATAGCTCGGGTATATTATATACCAATCTGCACGCACTTTTCTACGGGCAAGACGGAATTGCGTTGGCCAAATGTATACCACCAAAGCCTCCCAATATTTTACATAGGACATCCACTACGTGAGGAGGATAACAGGCAAACTGGGAACCAGATACATTAACACAGGGGGGTCAAATTTCCGAAATTAAACGAGAACATTCAGTTCCTTACACAATCCGAAGCTGGAAATAAAAGAATTAGTACAAATATTCAAATACCTCTCTTCCATGCTTGAACATTGAGACAGACACACTGAGGGCACGTCTGCTCCCTTACCCGTGAACACTCCGACTAGAATCTGGCGGGCACCCCGGAGGTCTTCCTGGGCCCCGGTGGAGGGGGTGGTCGAACCACTTGGCCGTGACCAACCTCTCCACCCCAAATCTTGTGACACTGGAAAGTCTTTGACTTTTACCTGCCCGTGCTGTCTCTATGATCCCCTACGCAGGAGTAAGGTTGGCACTACTATTCTACAGAACTACTTCCCAACAAAGATTTGGCCATGCTTTACGGAAAAGTGTAAGGAGGATTAGGAAAGTTCATGTGCAGATTCACATTCACGTACAAGAAATGCATAATACACATATAAATACGTATTATGAAGCCTGACACATTTCTTTCCACCCGTCCACATGGGTCCTGTTGCACCCGCGGCCGGCCGCGTCGTGTAATAAAATTGGCTGCGGAGCCGCCTCTGTTTCTATTTCCCGGTGCGAGCGAGCAGCGAAACCTGCTGCTTATAGAGCGGAAACTTCTGTACCGTTTCAACCTGTATCTCCACCAAGAATATTTCGTATGTCTGGCCCACATCTATCGCTGTCCTTGACTATAAATGCTTCTCTCTCATTCTCACATTCGGCCTTGCTTCGTCTTTCTCACTGCAGTGTCAAGTCCCGTGACACAATATTTTGTTTCAGGTCGATATTAGGCGCCCGGACGTAGAGATATTCGGGTTCTTTGCTGTCTACAGAAATTTACGAGAGCTAAACAGGGGTAAGGAACGATCGATCGCGAAATGAAACCATGGTGAAAACCAAAACTGTTTTATTTGAAGCAGTTAGCTACACCTTCTAGCTACTTTAAATAGTAGCCGCTCCAGTTTAGACACCTGTCGTTAGCACTGTACACACTTACCAATACCCTCATAATAGAAGACAGCGTCCGCTGCTTTCCGACAATTATCTGCGCTGGACTGCAGTTCGTTGTCTGTGCGGAAATGTTGTCAACATAGTTAGCAGTTCATCTGGTCAAATATTAAAATCGGAGGGAGTGGGTGATCAGACACGTCCCATCGGAAACGCTACAGAAGCGTCCTCATAGCCCCTGAAGCGTGCGCCGAGAACTGTCATGAAGAATGATATGCATAACAGTTAACTTATGAGGGGTTGCATCATATAAGGCGAAATCTCACGGCAGTCACCCATACTTGGCGTAAGACACTACTTTCCAAGCAACTTTACGCGCTCACTGTGTGCTCAGAACTGAGAAGCGCGACGTGACGCTATCTGCGGGCATACCAGACACACTGCCATAGACAACTGTGCAAAGTTTCATCGGATTTTTACTGTCTTTCCATTTCGCGACCGATCATTCCTTACTTTCCTCGTAGAAGTGGATAGACGATACAAACACGAAATCTATGAATGTGATATGTCAACTCACGACCGGGACTATGGAGCACAGAAACTAATATACACAAAGATCGAAATCTGAAAACGGTTATTCTCGTTGTCACTGTCTTAGCAGAAGACCTGGAATAGAGAATCACAATGTTGTTCTGCAGAAGTTCTTTACAAGTCTACACTTTTGTGAAGCTTCATCGTATTGCTTCATGGACAGCAATTTGCCAACATTTTTTTTTAAATTTTGGTGCTTGCTCACATTACTTTTCACACTCCACAACCCTCATCGTAGATCTACCACTGTACTGGTGAAATACTAACATATACCAAGAGGTATTTAGATGTGAAATGCACTTTAAAGGAGTACTTCAAACTTCTGTATCAAACACCGCTAGCCAAAAACTTGAGGAATCTGATGTACAAAGGGCAGTCAAATGAACGAGGCAGATGGAAAATAAGTAAGTAAACTGTTTATTATTTCAAAAGTAATTGCGACAACTGTTAATATGTTTATCCCACTATGAGAAGAAGCGGTCATTGCTTTCATGGAAAAAAGTTTGCGACTGGCTATGGAACCATGAATGTACCCAAGCGTTCAACTCATCGTCCGAAACAAATCGATGGCCACAAATTTCTTTAACGTCTGTTTTCAGGACTCCATAAACGTGGAAATCCATGAGGAGAGATCGGGGTTATCCAGCATGTGGGCGGGTATTATACTGCAAGACGAAGATGCCGTCCGTCGTCACTCCTGGGCTTTCGGACCTGATGGTGCTCTTCACTTTTTACGTAGTGTCCACGTACACCAGTGCGTCAGTTGTGGAGCCGTGTTTCTTAATGTTCAATGAACAGCGGGCCCTTGAAGTCAAAAGAGGTCTTCCTGACTTTCCCGGAGCTGGCGCACACGGCTTTGGTAGCGGTAGCGGTGAATCCATGTGCTTCGAGTGGTGGTTTTGATGCTTTCTCTCCGGCTCAAAATGAAGACACAATATTCACCTCCTGCGACAATATGGGACAGGAAACGCTGTTCTTCATTCCAGTGATGCCGAAATTCTGTTCAACATCTGCTCGTCAGACCTTGGCGAACTCACAACGCACAGATTTTCTGGAACTTCAGATGCTCTTTCTTGGTGTCGTACCGTGACTGACGCCCAACATGAGCCGAATGTCTTCCAGCGTTCGGTGTCGGTGATTTCTGACGGCAGTATCCACCACAGCAATAACAGAAGGATTAATAACACGATGAGCCTGTCCTTGACCTTCTCGAAATACTTTATTCCAAGAGAACACACGTGCACCTGACACGTGTCTGCGTTCGCTAAACACAGCAGATATTCGGGTGTGACTTTTACTTCCTGACACTCCTTCCGCATTAAAAAGCCGCACTGTACTTCGCTATTCACCTTTCCCGGCTTGTATAATGAAGACCGACGCAGACTTGGCCCCGCAAACGTCACGTCGACCACGTCCAAAAGCAGATGGCACAGCCGTGAACGTTCTCGTTCTTCTTTCCTGATTCCCAATATAGGGCGCTACTATATACACACCTACCTCCATTACCAACATCCGTGCCTTGCTCGTTATATACCCTCTGTCGTTTCCATTTTACTGCCCCTTCTTTCATACTGGTACTGGTCTTACCAATTCTCGGAAGAAATGCTTTTAAACGATATATTCAGAATCAGGTTTCAGTTCGTTTCAACCTTCTAGGCGTGCTACGTATCCGGCATCAGTTCAGAAGTTGAAGTTTCCGAAGCATTGTGCTTACTTAAAAAGGAACCCGTCAATGAAGACCAATTTCTTTTTTTCTTGCTTTTCTCCTCGTGGAATGCAAAAGCAGAAGAGCCGGATTCGCTTCCACTTGTTCCCTTTCGTTCATTTTGCGACCATAGTTTGGCTCTTGTAAACACTCGAGGTTCGAAGTTGTTTTGGCGTAAAAATTGTCCAGAAACGGTAGTCGGCGATGTCGCCGTACATGTGACTGCAATTCTTGTGGCCACAGTGTTGCTGGGCAGTTCTGTCGGCATTTATTGTCTGCAGTATGTAGTTTTTATGGCCCGTGATTGCCCTTTACGTGATGTGCTGATGAAGAGCACTGGAGATGCTCATCAAGAACAGTAATGCCAAAAATTTTACAGTCGGAAGTGATCTTTTTCTCTTTGCTGAATTTTAGTCACGATCGCACCTTTAGAAACTACAAAGGAAAACACAGAAACCAAAATACAAAAAGAGAATTTAAAACTAAACTTCACAAAGCATACTTTACAATAAACATTAGATAAAACATAGTCCACACACATGGAGCAGCGTGTAGTACATGTAAGGTACATAAAATGTGTTGTCATACTAACTAAAATTCGAAGACTATGCACGTGCGTAGGTGAAATAAACTGTACGTACGAGGGTTGCCTAGAATGTAAGTGTCGATCTATCGCGAAATGAAAATCGCTGTCACAACCCGATGACGCTGTGCACAGAATGGGAAGTGTCTGTAGTATGTCCGACGATGGTATGGCGTTGCACTTTACAGTTCCGAGCACACAGTGAGCACGTAAAGATGCCTAGAAAATAGTATCTCCCGCCAAGTACGGGTACCTGCCGAGAGAATTCGGAAGGTTTCAGTCATGCACTTTCTTCTCCATGATAATTCTCGGCGGCAGGCTGAAGTGGCAATGAAGATCCTCTTGCAGCGTTTTCGATGATAAAAGTTTGATCAACCAGCATATAGCCAGCACAGGCGGCTACCTTCTATAAACAGGGTATTGGAAAGTTGGTACAACGCTACGACAGATGTCTTACGTCGGAGCGGCGACTATGTAAAGAGGTAGCTGGAAAGTGTAGGTAACTGTGTAAAATAAAACATTTCTGATTTTAATCAAACGAAACTATACTCGTATAGTTCCAGAGACCTTTCAAAGTTTTAGAGAGTCTATGACGTGCATATGCGAATGAAAATGGTGATAAAACCAGGATTCGAACTTGGGTCTCCTGCTCACAAGGCAGATGCACTAACCACTACGCTGAGCTGGCACAGTGGTTTTGCACAGCTCCACGGAGGACTCTAACACTGGAGGAATTTCCACTGACAAATCAGCCCGCTTGATATTCCCCCTAAACACGAACAGGATTGCAGAGGCTCTCCAACTGTACTGGTATAGTACCTCGGTATTCGTCGCTCTAAATTACATACAGCTGCGTCTAAACTGCCTGTATCACTTATTAAAATACTCGCACTGATAAGTACTTGCAGTTTACAACGAAAATTCGGTATGTGTACCACACGTGCAAGCTCTGTCGACCTTTAAATTAAATATTTTTCTGCTTCTAAAGTGTCTGTGTAAATACTGAAATACACACAGCTTGAACGCTTATCATGGTATGCAAGGCTTTGCGAAACATCGAGGAAAAATAAAGTCGTATTATTGGTAAGATTTCAGACACTTTGCAGACTTCAAATTAAATGTTTCCACACTACATTGTCTGTATTACTTATTAAAATACTCACAATTCTCTTATTTTGTCACTACCGATAAAAACTTTTACATTAAGCAGTACTCTTAAGAGTTACACAAGTGTTCTGTACCTAAGTCTGATACAGCTAAAACAGGATTTTGACACACAACACATTAAATTAATGTAATTAACTTAAATAATAAAATTAATATTCTTGTACATTACAATAAAAATACAATGTATATCTGAAACGTACAATCATGCTAGAATTTTTTATGTAATGCATTCAAATATAATAGAACTAGTGTAAGGAGTCTTCAACATTTCTAGCAAATAAACATTGAGGCGGAAAACAGCATTGTTAATGTCAAGTGTAACTATGGTTAATAGGAAAACTGTCAATGACTTACAAAATGGACCATATTCTCTGTTGGTGATGTCACTACTCATAAACTTTGAAATAACAAAACATCGAAATGTTGCCAGAATAAATTCACAGCTTTTTGATCCAAAATTTTACGATGTGTGGTTTGTGGAAATTCCTGTAGAATCGTTGCAAATGATACTGAATGATTTGTCATAAATTTCTCACCTTTCACATTACTTGCTATGTAACCATAAAACGTTCAAGACTTAAGTGCACATGATAAATCCAGAGAACTAATTCCAATGTTTTCTAACAATTTCGTTCCTCTTAGACTCGTTCTTCTCGAATTACTTGGTGACCTACGTCATGACACACATTGTACAGATATAGCATAAGAAATAACAGTAAACGATCTGGCAATTTTCACCTGGAAATGTCGCTGTAGTTCTCATGGCGACATTTCTAGGTTACCCTAAATATCATCAGTAACAATGGTCTGTATTTTATGCTTTCGGTACTTACTGCGTCTACTAATCTTTAGGAGAGTATTCCGGTTGTTCTAATGCCACGAAAGCGAAATTAGTTTCCATTCATCCTAAAGCATGGTAAGTTGATGGTTTTGTTTGGCAAATATATCATGATAATTTCAGAAACAGTGTCTACAGGTACAACCTGAGATCTATGGTGGCAATATTTCGTGTTCAAATGCAGTCTAAATGAGTTTCTTACTCGTGTACGAATTATCGGTTATCGATTTATCTTAATCATTATCATATGTGTTGCCCGCCTTACCCAAGTGAGCATAGCACTGGCTCCAGTGGCTTAAATCCTATCAAAAGAACGTAAATACAACAAAAAACAGTTTATGTGATTGACAGTTATTTGTACCGATACAAATGGATCTACGCGATGTATGATGTGTTAGGAGCATTGTCTGTGGCGGGATTGTAAGAATACTGAATCTTGTTCTGGTTGAAAGGGTCGACGGCAGGAAGTGCTAATCCTAAATTTAGGAATGATTAGTCGGATCTTCATATCTTGTGTTTTCGAATTCAACACATCAGCTCAACACATCATACATCGCGTAAATCCATTTGTATCGGTGACACGGAAAAATATGGGGAATCTGGGAATGAATTACGACATTGATAAGTGAATGTAGTTTAACGATCTGAAATAAGCTGCCACTTATGCCGGTGGTAGCTGTCGCCCACCGGTATTTTAGATCTAATTTGGACAATACTGTAATTACAATTAAAAAACTTGATCTAGGATGTACTTTGTTCATAAAATTTGCTAATCAGAAAACCAAAGGAAAATGAAATGATAACTTGCAGCATCCTTTATGAATAAATCAGTCCAATTTCTGCTAGAACTGCAAAAGATTTCAATTTTAAGAGCAGTACGGGGTTTTGAAAGCTGCTACTCCTGAAAAAAAAGTTCAATTACCCCTACGATAGCAACTGTGTCATGTCGCTCTGGTAGTTAACAGCGTGTCAGCATTCAGTCGTAACATAAGCGTAATAGTTTCTCTTATTTCGTTGGTTACCGTATCCGCACGTGCGGTTATCGTAGAACCGCGAGAGAGAGAGAGAGAGAGAGAGAGAGAGAGAGAGAGAGAGGGAGGGAGGGAGGAAGGGAGGGAGGGAGGGAGGAGGTGGGGGGGGGAAGTAACAGCACTCACAGCGGTTGCAGAAAAGAAGCATTCTAGCCAAATGATACACGTTCGTACTTCTTCCAATGCGTTTCGGTACCATAAAAAAGGTTCGTCCAGCAGCTGTAAAGATAAATTTACGGAATTTCTTTTCAGTGAACTAGATAATGTAAATCGTGAATCCATTTGCCTCGCATGCTTAATGGTGGGAATACAATCACGTATCCGGCCACAATAGACGTTAGATGAATGAGATGTAAATGGACTTAATGGGGCGCCAATCGATTGGCTTGTTACTGTTATGGCCAGCGTGCACGACGATGTGAAGCCCTGTCCGTGTACATGGGACATTTTGCGGTCGGTTAGCAACGGGCGAAATGTTCAAACGGTTATCTTCCTCTATGTTGCGTGCGGGCGCAGTTGAGATAATTATTTTGTAATTTGATAGTTTTCTTAATATAGAAACAAATCTAGGAAGAAGGTATAATAAAATGGATCTTCCCAACTACTGGAGAAAATTATTTCCAGTACTTTTGTGTACGATATTCCAGTTCGTGAGGGTATTCTTCTCCTATCGAACAGCGACCACTGTAAGGGAACGCTGGCATTTCCAACGTCGCGGGCACTTTCATAAATCTAGCGTGATCGGAAGTTTGAAGGATAAAAGAGTTTTATAACGGAATCAACACTTCGAAATCTCCTGAAACCAGAAACATGTTAATAGAGGGTAAATTCTTACGTTAATCACCCCTGCCACAAGCATCGCCTCGAGAATTAATAAATGGCAGCGAGTTCTCGTTCGACAAAATAAAGTTAATATTCGCACTAGGTAGTTGATCCTCCTCTATATAAAGTTTTTATACTCACGTAAAAACAATAAATCAGCTGTATATTTATACAAACATTAATTAAGGGAAATTAAATATTCAAGCTGCAGCATTTTGGCGAGATGTGTTATAATATCGGTTTCTTCATGGGATAGTATAGATCACAAAATCTATAACCTTCAAATATTGATGCTGTATACATTGATATCTTGAACTCAAGGAGAAAAGTAATTAAAACTTTATGTACGGAGTTTAATGAAACTTGGCAAAAGTGCACAACACATGGTATGACACAATAAACTGTTATAGCAGTTCCATAGAAAAGATGTATGTATGTTTGAACGAACAAAAAATTTATATTGTGTAAAGAAAGATTTATCAATGTACTGCAAAAAACGTAATGGCAAATTGAGGCGTAGCTGGAGTGAACAGTAATACAAAATATTCAGCGATGTGTGTTTCATCCTGCATTATTTGACTGTTTAGCACGTGTTAATTGTGTCCCACAAACTGGAGCCAGTGCTATACTCACTAGGGTAAGGCAGGCAACACATATGATAATGATTAAGATAAATTTATAACCGATAATTCGTACAAGAGTAATAAACTCATTTAGACTGCATTTGAACACGTAATTTTGCCACCATAGATCTCCAGTTGTACCTGTAGACACTATTTCTGAAATTATCACGATCTATTCGCCAAACAAAACCATCAACTTACCATGCTTTAGGATGAGTGGAAACTAATTTCGCTTTCGTGGCATCAGGACAGCCGAAAGACTCTCCTAAACATTAGTAGATGCAGTAAGTACCGAAAGCATAACATACAGACCATTGTTACTGATAATTGTTTATGGTAACCTAAAAATGTCGCCCTGAGAACTACAGTGACATTTCCAGGTGAAAGGTGCTAGATCGTTTATTGTTATTTATTTCTTATGCTATATCTGTACGACGTGTGTCACGACGTAAGTCACCAACTAATTCGAGATGAATGACTTTAAGAGGAACGAAATTGTTAGAAAATACTGAAATTAGTTCTCTGGATTTATCATGTGCACTTAAGTCTTGAACGTTTTATGGTTACATAGCAAGTAATGTGAAAGGTGAGAAATTTATGACAAATCTTTCAGTATCATTTGCGAAGATACTACAGGAATTTCCTCAAACCATACATCGTAAAATTTTTGGACCAAAAAGCTGTGTCTTTATTCTGGCAACATTTCGACGTTTTGTTCCTTCAAAGTTTATGAGTAGTGACAACACCAACAGAGAATATTGTTTGTGTTGTAAGTTATTGACAGGTTTCCCTCCAACCAGAGTTACATTTGACATCAACAATGCTGTTTTCAGCCTCAATGTCTATTTGCTAGAAATGTTGATGACCCATTACACTAGTTCTATCATATTTGAATGCATTAGAAATGGCTTTGAGCACTATGGGACTTAGCTTCTGAGGTCATCAGTACCCTAGAACTTAGAACTACTTAAAACTAACTAACCTAAGGACGTCACACACATCCATGCCCGAGGCAGGTTTCGAACCTGCGACCATAGCAGCCGCGTGGTTCCGAACTGAAACGCCTAGAACCACTCGGCCACTTCAGCCGGCTAATACGATTTTATTTTTCCTCGAAGTTTCGTAGAGCTTTGCATACTATAATAAGCGTTCAAGCTGTGTGTATTTTATTATTTATACAGACACTTTAGAGGCAGAAAAAAATTTAATTTAAAGGTCGACAGAGCTTGCACGTGTGGTACACATACCGAAGTTTCGTTGTAAACTGCAAGTACTTATGTCGCAGCAGTATGTAATCTGAACTTACATTGTGTTTACAGTGTGTGAGAAATGCTACATACAATGGAGTTTTATTTTGCTTGAATCTTCTTAGACATTTTTAATATATTACGATAAGCGTTCAAACTGCGTGTATATTAATAAGTAACACAGACAGTTCAGATTTTGAAATAGTTAATTTCTGAAGATTCATTGCGCTTCAAAACAGTGAGTAATCTCACAATAAATGATGAAGAACTTTATTTATTTTCAGGATACGGACTCTTACATTGTCTTAGGAGATGTCAGATCTCGCACTGTTCCTTTCTCTGGTCGTCTTCTGTGAGTGTGTGTATGAACAGCCCACATCGATCTACACTTTAAGTTACATACGTAATATAACCCCTTATTCCTTCATATAATCGAACCCCTTATGCCTTCATTCCCCTAACAAATCGTGTTCTGTGTGTGGTGATACTTGGTGTAGTTGATTAGATGTATTTTTAGCGATCCATAGTTTCCGAATGTAGCAGAAGTTTGTTTGCAGGACTCGCCATCGATTTTTTTTTCTTTGTGATGCATTATCATTTCTCGCCTCTCCTTAATTTTGACAAGCATCATAGATGAAATAAAGTAATTAATTTGAGACTTACAAAGTTTTTCTCTTTACAATAATCGTCGTCGACTAAATTTTTCTTGTGACTCTATCTTAACTCTCCCTTCCCCAAGATACATCACAATAACATTTTATAGACGAAAAGTAACTTGATGAAAAATAAAATTCTGATATTCGATGTAAACACGGCATGTTTTACGTTGATTGCGCTTTTTGCAGATATTTTAGAATATTGTGTCATCATTGGCGAGAAAAATAGTTAATCTGAGGTTCTCTTTTGTCTTGAATCAGTCGTGGTCCATAGATCGAAATTTGAACGTTTTTACCTGTACAGTCACTTGCTAGCGACACATGAGAATAGCTCATGTTACAGAGGTCGAACTTTCCTCGCTTTTTGTTGGTGAGAGTAAGCAACTGCGGCGTTAAACAGCAGTTGATTTTATTTCAAGTTTTCAGGGTTTGTAGAATAGTATTTAAGGTGAAACCCAAGTTAAACAACTACATATTACTAACTAGTTATTTATGTTTAATATGCAAATGTTAATTTTTAATTATCTATAGAAAATATGTTGTGTAATAGTCCCAATATTCCATAGTTTGGAATGAAATTTTCCAATGTGATTGATGAGCCAGTCCACTAACGATTTTTTTGGAAGTCAGTAATGAAAACATAGTACGTCATTTTCGGTATTTTAGGCATTTCGGATGCTTTGGCCTTTTTTATACATTTTTCAGATGCTTTTAAGAATAGCCAGCTTGGAGCAACATTGTAATAGTAATACTCGGCTTGGAGGAGAGGAGATACAGGCGTGTGATGTATTTTATTCTTTTATAAATAATTTAAGCTGTTCAGATTCTTTTGAGCTCAGTCGCATGTAGAATTGGATTGTAGTTAACTCTTTCATTTTAATAAAAGGCTCTAATTGGATTAGAGAGAGAGAGAGGGGGGGGGGAGGAAAATAAAGAGAGAGAGACAGAGACAGCGATGGAATACTATGCGATGTGTCTGTGTACCGTTTTACATATATAGTGCATGTCTTTGACCTTAAGTTGTTTTAATTTTACGACTGAGATTTAGATGTGTACACTTTATACATGTGTATATAATTTTTTCTGCTACTTTGGCGCTATTTTTAATACTTAACTCTGATTGACTAGAGATAGGGAAATCTACGTCATAAATAATGTGACGTAATTTAAATATTACACTCTGATTTGTTGGGAAGAGGAGTGGGCGTGGGGAATAATGGAAACAAACAGTGTACTTCCATCAACTTGGAGTTTTAATATTGCACAATGATTGGCTGGAAGTATGTGGTGGAGGGACCTTCGGCTTACCATTAACACAACTGGGCTATTTTCCCCATCTTAGATTGCTCCACAGTGTGGTTATCTGGAGATAAAGCGTACTGCATCGTCTGGTTGGTTGGAGACAGGGAGAGCACAGGTCTTTCTATTATATTTTCTGTTAATACAACTGGACAGTGTCTAAAATATTGAAGGTTTAATATGCACCATGAGTGTTTGCTGATAGGGCAGTGGGATGGGGAAAAGAGGGAGGAGGAGGGGGTTGACATGTTGCTCTTCATTTCGAATTATTGATCGACCGATTGACTGAAGTCATGAGTTCACAGTCACAGATGATGTCATGGATTACCTTCAAAAAAACAAAAAAAATGAAAGACAGAGTGCAATGTCAGATAGTGTTACTGTAAGGATTTGTCCAAGCCATCCTGTCATACCCACACTATCCTCAACAGCAGGTTCTTTCAGAATAGGTGCTAGAGCTGTAATGTGACACGACAACGACTAACAACGTCTTCTTCTGAATGCTGAAGTCAATTTCGTTCGTTACGTATACCATTCTACTTTTCATATAACTTTCCTTCTGGCCTAATGCGTCAGGAGCTAAATGTATTGCAAATTTACACAAAACTTCTCTCCAGCATTCCGTAACAATGAAAGTGTCACTGAGACAGGTATGGGTAAAACGTAGGATAGATATCAAATATATATTCTGTTTATGTTGTTATGTGAGTGTAGTAGTTATATTAGTCTGATGCTCAGCAATCTTTTTAAAATCGTTTGTCATAAGTCACTTATTATTTTATTGTATCTTCTTGGTATAGAAGCTTATGTATAGGACACCATTTTATACCATACATTTCTAGTACGACTGCAGTTTCTATTGCCGCTGAATTTCAAATTTTTATTGCATTAACAAATTAATGTGGTGCACGAGTGAAATTAAGTTGAAATTCCCTTTCGGATATAGAGTTCTAGGTATTACATGTTTTCGCTAAATGACTTAACTCTAATGCCTGCGTAAGTTGTCTGAAAAAGCAGCAAACATCTGAAGATCGGGTACAAACAAGATACAGTTTAAGAGCAGTTTAAATTTTTTATTTAAGACCAACGCTGTCTAATCCATTGATGAATTTCTTGGTAGAACTAATTAATGTACTGGTACGAATCATTTTTGGAAGGCCGAGAACACGCTGAAGACGAACCTCGCGCCGGCCGCCTTGACCGAGCGGTTCTAGGCTATTCAGTTCGGAACCGCGTGACTGTTACGGTCGCAGGTTCGAATCCTGCCTCGGGCATGAATGTGTGTGATGTCCTTAAGTTAGTTACGTTTAAGTAGTTCTAAGTTCTAGGGGATTGATGACCTCATATGTTAAGTCCCATTGTGCTCAGAGCCATCTAAAATAAATACCACGTAATAACGGGATCTGGCACGTCTACTTTGCAGCTATATATTTCGTGTAAGTAAGCTTTGCTAATGGGTTTCTCCTGCGACTTTCCTTGCAATGGCCTATGAATTGTGCTATACTCCTCAGTTAGAACACATTTAAATGTTTGCAGTTACTTATTTTCTAAACACGTATTACGTGGTTTTTTCTGTGACGTTATCCAAATCCTCCAAGGATCACTTTATTAGGGATCTCATTGATCATTCTTTGCAGCTTGATCATGTGTCCTTTACTAATGGCCGAGTCGTCAATGGTGCAGGAAACCTTTCAGTCTTTCTTCCTTGTAAAATAACAGTGTATTAGCTGGATTGTTTTGCAAATACCGACATCTATGTACCGACTTGACATCTATGTACCGACTTGACAGAAAATCCTAAGAAGTACTGGTCTTACGTTAAATCAGTAAGTGGCTCCAAACAGAATATCCAGACACTCCGGGATGATGATGGCATTGAAACAGAGGATGACACGCGTAAAGCTGAAATACTAAACACCTTTTTCCAAAGCTGTTTCACAGAGGAAGACCGCACAGCAGTTCCTTCTCTAAATCCTCACACAAACGAAAAATGGCTGACATCGAAATAAGTGTCCAAGGAATAAAAAAACAACTGGAATCACTCAACAGAGGAAAGTCCACTGGACCTGACGGGATACCAATTCGATTCTACACAGATTACGCGAAACAACTTGTCCCCCTTCTAACAACGGAAGGTTCCAAATGATTGGAAAAGAGCACAGGCAGTCCCAGTCTTCAAGGACGGTCGTCGAGCAGATGCGCAAAACTATAGACCTATATCTCTGACATCGATCTGTTGTAGAATTTAGAACATGTTTTTTGCTCACGTATCATGTCGTTTCTGGAAATCCAGAATCTACTATGTAGGAATCAACATGGATTCCGGAAACAGCGATCGTGTGAGACCCAATTCGCTTTATTTGTTCATGAGACCCAGAAAATATTAGATACAGGCTCCCAGGTAGATGCTATTTTCCTTGACTTCCGAAGGGGCGTTCGATACAGTTCCGCACTGTCGCCTGATAAACAAAGTAAGAGCCTACGGAATATCAGACCAGCTGCGCGGCTGTATTGAAGAGTTTTTAGCAAACAAAACACAGCATGTTGTTCTCAATGGAGAGACGTCTACAGACATTAAAGTAACCTCTGGCGCACCACAGGGGAGTGTTATGGGACCATTGCTTTTCACAATATATATAAATGATTTAGTAGATAGTGTCGGAAGTTGCAAGTGGCTTTTCGCGGATGATGCTGTAGTATACAGAGAAGTTGCAGCATCAGAAAATTGTAGCGAAATACAGGAAGATCTGCAGCGGATAGGCACTTGGTGCAGGTAGTGGCAACTGACCCTTAACATAGACAAATGTAACATATTGCGAATACATAGAAAGAAGGATCCTTTATTGTATGATTATATGATAGTGGAACAAACACTGGTAGCAGATACTTCTGTAAAATATCTGGGAGTATGCGTGCGGAACGATTTGAAGTGGAATGATCATATAAAATTAATTGTTGATAAGGCGGGTTCCAGGTTGAGATTCATTGGGAGAGTGCTTAGAAAATGTAGTCCATCAACAAAGGAGGTGGCTTACAAAACACTCGTTCGACCTATACTTGAGTGTTGCTCATCAGTGTGGGATCCGTACCAGATCGGGTTGACGCAGGGGATAGAGAAGATCCAAAGAAGAGCGGCGCGTTTCGTCACGCGGTTATTTGGTAACCGTGATAGCGTTACGGAGATGTTTAGCAAACTCAAGTGGCAGACTCTGCAAGAGAGGCGCTCTGCATCGCGGTGTAGCTTGCTGTCCAGGTGTCGAGAGGGTGCGTTTCTGGATGAGGTATCGAATATATTGCTTCCCCCAACTTATACCTCCCGAGGAAATCACGAATGTAAAATTAGAGAGATTCGAGCGCGCACGGAGGCTTTCCGGCAGTCGTTCTTCCCGCGAACCATACGCGACTGGAACCGGAAAGGGAGGTGATGACAGTGGCACGTAAAGTGCCCTCCGCCACACACCGTTGGGTGGCTTGCGGAGTATAAATGTAGATGTGGATGTCTCTGTTCTTTGAAACGCTCTCTCACGTATACATTTAGGTGACAAAAGTCATGGGATACCCCCTAATATCGTGTCAGATCTCCTTTTACCGGAGTACTGGAGCAACTCGACGTGGGACGGACTCAATAAGTCGTTGGAAGCCCCCTGCCCCACTACTCAGCCATGCTACCTTTACAACCGCCCTTAACTGCGAAAGTGTTGGCGGTACACCAACTGACCTCTCGATTATGTCCCATAAATGTTCGATGGGATTCATGTCGGGGATCTGGGTGGCCAAATCACTCGCTCGAAATGTCCAGAACGGTCTTAAAACCAATCGCCGGTAACTGCAGCCCGGTGACATGGCGGATTGTCAGCCATAAAAGTCCCATCGTTGTTTGGGAAAATGTAGTACACGAATGGCTAAAAATGGTCTGCAAATAGCTGAACCTAACCATTTCCAGTCAACGATCAGTCCATTCCATGTAAACATAGCCCACACCATAATGCAACCACCACGAGCTTGCTCCGTTCCTTGTCGACAAGTTGGATCCACGGCTTGATGGCGTCTACGTCACACTCGAACCTTAAGATCATCTCGTACCAATTTAAATTGAGACTTATCTGACCAGGCCACGATTTTCCAGTAGTTACGGTCCGACCGATATGGTCACGAGCCTAGGAGAGGCGCCGCAGGGGTGTCGTGCTGTTAGCGAAGCCACTAGCGTCGGTCGTGTGGTGCCATAGCCCGCTAACGCGGAATTTCGCCTCACTGTCCTAACAGATACGTCTGTTGTAAGTTTCAAATCGATTTTTGTGATCACTTCCCACAGTGTTTTATGTCTATCAGTACTGCTCCCGGTCGTTAACTGCGTTGTTCCTGGCGAGAGGTACTGCCTGAAATTTCATATTCTCGGCACATTCTTGGCACTTTGGATTTCGGAATATTTAATTCCTTATTTCCGAAGTGGAGCGTCCATTACATCTAGCTGCAGCTGCCATTCCGCGTTCACAGTCTGTTATGTCCCGTTGTGTGGCCATAATCACGTCGGAACCCTCTTCACAAGAATCAACTGAGTACAAATGATAGCTTCACCATCGCACTGCAGTTTTATACCTTGCGTAAGCGATACTACCGCCATCTGTATATGTGCAGATCGCTATCCCATGACTTTTGTCACCTCAGTGTGCAAATTAACTTGAATAAAATTTATTTAAGTATTAGACCGAGTCTTTTTGTAGCATGGGAACCATTATGGAAGAAACCGGCGTTTCGATGTTCTTTGTAGCAGTTCTCATCAGGAATCAGAATTGATGGGTGGCGCTGTGTGTCTTCTCTATAACAACGTCCTAAGAACTTGTACACTACTCGTTCTGTCATTAAAAATTCACTCGTACTGGATACACGAGAAACTCAAATACGATGTGTGTGAGACAAGTAATGAGGCTGACAACACCGCCAGCAGTCCGACAACGGTGTTTTTCTGCTTGTGTAGACCGGTGTGTTCATCTCTTCCGTATACTCAATCCGAGTTTCAGCTCCTTACAGCCATCACGTGATTTCTAAGGGCGCCATCAGTGAAGTTGTGTTTTTGTTGTGTGTTACGAAAATGGAAAAGCGGCATTCAGAGCAACGTTACGCCATCAAGTTCTTGGTTAAACTTGGGGAATCCGACAGTGTGACATCTGACAAGTTGAAACAAGCCTATGGAGAACATTCCTTATCAAGAGCATAAGTCTTTCGCTGGCACGAATCACTTTTGGAAGACCGAGAACACGCTGAAGACGAACCTCGCTCAGAGAGGCCATCAGCTTCACAAACGGACGAAAATGTCGAAAGTGTACGTGCTCTTGTGATGTCAGAGCCACGTTTAACAATAAGTATGATGAATGACGTGCTAAACTTCAACATATTCACCGTACGCCAAATTTTGACCACAGTTTTGCTTGTGCGAAAGATTTGTGCCAAAATTGTGCCGAAAACCCTCATAACTGAGCAGAAGGACAGTCAAAGACACTTGTGCGCCGATCTTCTTGTGTGGATTGCCCATGACCACGAGTGGTTGAGTCGTGTGATCACAGGTGATGAATCCTAGATTATTGACTAAAACCCTGAGACAACGCGGCAGAGAGAGGAGTGGCACACTGATATATCTCCTCAACCGAAAAAACTCGAATGAGCAAATCAGAGAGTAAAATAATGCAGATTTTCTTTTTTTGGCATTAGGGGTATCATGCATAAAGAATGTTTTCCTGCAGAACAAACAGCCAACCAACAGTTTTACAAAGATGACCTTGGTAAGATGAGGAACGGCCAATGCCACGCTGCCACGTCTGTGACGGAATTTTTGACATCAAAGGCGTCGCTGTTGTTCCACAGCCCCCTATTCACCTAAGCTGAGGCTCTGTGATATTTTCTTTTCCTGTAATGTCTTATTAAATGGACGTCATTTTGGGACTTTGGAGGACATGCAAAAGAATGTGACTGACGTGTTGTAGGCCATACCAGTTGAAGCCTTTCAGCATTGCTACCAAGACTAGGAATAACGACTCCGTCGGCGTATAGCTGCGGAAGGAGATTACTTTAAAGCGGACAATATTGTTATCTGAAAAAAAAGATGCTTTGTAGATAGAAAAATCAGCATCATTACCTTCCTCCACACCTCGTACATTCAGTGCAGACTAATATGTTTATCAAGTTTCTCCTTGCTGTTTTTTTCATTCTAACTAGAAACGGCAAAGCTTTTATCTTTCTCATATAAGGAACCACCACAGACTTTTGATCACTCATTCTGAGAGTACTAAGGCTGTCCATATACAAAGTACCACTTTTGAATATAGAGGCATGACTCTCTGTTTCTCCGTTCCTTCCCCTCTTTCTGCACATCTCAGTAGTTTACTCGGCTAGCTGGCGCAGTTGTATAACTCTGTAACACTGGACTGCTAGTCAGAAGGGAAGCGGCGCAAACCCTGTTTGGCCATTCAAATTTTCCATGTTATCCTGCTACACAGATCCTGGTGAAAATTGGGGTGCATCTTATAATGTCAATGAGTAATCTCTTCTCATAGTCTCGCATGCATGAATGAGTATCCTGCGTTTGACATGTGCTGGAGTTTATCGGAAATGTGTCTGAAAGAATTTGGATCACATGCGAGAGATTATTAATCTGCCAGTAGCAAGCGATGTCGTCAGTCACGAAAATTTGGCAGAGAAACGGTAACACCCGTTAACGAAGAACTCCTCTTGCTTGCTGCAGAATAAGCGATTTGTACGTCACTTATATTTAAGGATATAAGATGAACATCAACAAAAGCAAAACGATGATAATGGAATGCAGTCGATTTAAGTCGGGTGATGCTGAGGGAACTAGATTAGGAAATGAGACACTTAAAGTAGTAGATTAGATTTTCTATTTGGGGAGCAAAATAACTGATGATGGTTGAAGTAGAGAGGATATAAAATGTAGACTGGCTATGGCAAGGAAAGCGTTTCTGAAGAAGAGAAATTTGTTAACATCGAGTATGGTGTCAGGAAGTCGTTCTGAAGGTATTTGTATGTAGTGTAGCCATGTATGGAAGTGAGACATGGACGACAGATAGTTTGGACAGGAGGAGAATAGAATCTTTCGAAATATGGTGCTACAGAAGAATGCTGAAGATTAGATGGTAGATCGCATAACTAATGAGGAGGTACTGAATAGAATTGGGGAGAAGAGGAGTTTGTGGCACAAATTGACAAGAAGAAGGGATCGGTTGGTAGGACATGTCCTGAGACATCGAGGGATCACCAATTTAGTTTAGTATTTGATGGCAGCATGGAGGGTAAAAATCGTAGAGGGAGACCAAGAGATGAATACTCTAAGCTGATTCAGAAGGATGTAGGCTGCAGTACGTATTGGGAGATGATGCAGCTTGCACAGGATAGAGAAGCATGGAGAGGTGCATCAAACTAGTCTCAGGACTGAAGACCACAACAACAACAACGTCACTTTTAACAGGGTGTGTGACAAAAAAAGGAAATTTTTTTGTTAAACGCACTTAGTTTCTTCACCTCCATATAGCATCAAAACACATACATACAGAGAGAGAGAGAGAGAGAGAGAGAAGAAAGCTTGAGCGATCTACCTGTCAGCGATAAATGACCTTTAAACAGTTGACACAGCAGCCAGTGACAAAAGTAAAGCGTTTGGGAAGGTGGGAATTAATAGCAGCACTTGAGGCCCTACTTTTTCAAATACAGACATGTTCATGTAGCCTAGAATCATGAAATCAATAGTTAAGAACAATGTGGAGAATAGAGCTGATATCCCTCTGCGCCCTAACAAAATCCTGATAGTGACATTCGATAGATCCTCATCCTCAGAGTACACTAAGGCGGAAAAATGTGACCAGATAGTCTTCTGTTATGCTATAGGTTGACTATGCAGTGCGATATTGTTCGTACCTTCTACATTGCTGTGTTTCTCCTCAACAGACTACCCAGCACTCATCTGCTCGAATCCTGCCCATTACAAATACTTGCTATCAACTTCAGTATGTGCAACATCACACGTTATGGTTACTGCACAGGACGACGAACAGTGAGGCAATCAGAGAAACAGGCTCATTATCCTAGACATAGCTGATCTGGATAAGAATCGCAGTCTCTTGATCGTTGTAGTAGGTACGACACTAGCTATTTTCAAGGAGCACTAAAGACTTATACAAAGAACTATGGAATAGGTTAACAATCAGGATGATGCAGTACAATGAGAACCTGAAACCCTGGCATACATCACTGTATCAGTGTGATACATTGCAAGACATACACTTCCTCCCATGTACGAATGAACGAGTGCGGATCTGTTTCTTTAATTTTGCTGATACAGTTTTTCTTAAACGTGACTCCCAAGTACAGTATTGTAGTACTATGATGTCCAAACCGATACGATATTCTGCAAACGAAAATGATAGTAATAACTTCTACTTTAAAGCCATTTAGCGACAACAGGAAACAAATTGTTTCTTAAAACGCAAATTCATACGCGTATTAATCTTTTTTTCTTCAGAATAATCGCATTTAAATAAATATTTTTAAGATAGGAGAAATTATTTCGAATAAGGAGGAGGACGAAAATTTAGCCTCTTCTCAGCTTGTAGCAATCACATGCCTTCTGATTTATTATGGCGCAGAGTAGCTGATTGTCTGTGAAACCTACCACCGCTTTTGGCAACCATCCACAGAGAACTGGGGGCTCCAGTGTCCGCAGCAGATCCGCACTGTAGCCGCTTGATTCATAGCGCTGCCGAACATATCAGAAAACGGGGTACGGAGCTTCACACAGTTCAGAAGAATTCTCCGAGTACACACACCGCAAAACAAAGCACAGCATAATATTGAATGCCGGATACAGCAGACACGGTAAAGTTGTCTTAACTTCTATTTCCTTTTATCAATGTATAACGTGGTGGAAAGAAGTGATGCCAGATGGTTGCTATAAAGCAATGTATAAGGCCATAGTGAATTTAAATATGAAAACAAACTGACGTGATGTAAGATCATTTGTTCGAAAATCCTTATTTAGGGTCGAATACTGTATCTAAGGCACTTCGGACAAAGTGCCAATACTCTCCTCCAACCGACACTAACTGGGCCAGTCATTTGCCTCTAATGATGTCAATCGACTAGGCTTTAAATTCGTTAACGCAGCAGTTTCTGTCAGAGACAGCAAAGGAGCTGCAACATCAGTTGAACGGAATGGACAGTGTCTTCAAAGGAAGGTATAAGATAAACATAAACAAAAAAAAAACATGATAATGGATTGTAGTCGAATTAAATCATGTGACGCTGAGGGAATTAGATTAGGAAATGAGACACTTAAAGTAGTAGATCAGTTTTGCTATTTGGGGAGCAAAATAACTGATGAAGGCCAAAGTAGAGAGGATATAAAACGCAGACTGGCTATGGCAAGGAAAGCGTTTCTGAAGAAGAGAAATTTGCTAACATCGAGTATAGATTTAATTGCCAGGAAGTCTTTTCTGAAAGTATTTGTATGGAGTGTAGCCATGTATGGAAGTGAAACATGGACAATAAATAGTTTAGGCAAGAAGAGAATAGAAGCTTTCGGAATGTGGTGCTATAGAAGAATGCTGCAGATTAGATGGATAGATCACGTAACTAATGAGGAGGTACTGAATAGAATCGGGGAGAAGAGGAATTTGTGGCACAACGTGACTAGAAGAAGCGGTCGGTTGGTAGGACATGTCCTGAGGCATCAAGGGATCACCAGTTTGGTATTGGAAGGAAGCGTGTAGGATAAAAATCGTAGCGGGAGACCAAGAAATGAATACACTAAGCAGATTCAGAAGAATTTAGGCTGCAGTAATTACTCGGAGATGAAGAATCTTTCACAGGATACACTATAGTGGAGAGCTGCATCAAATCAGTCTATGCGTTGAAGACCACAACAACAACAATAAAGCAGCAGCAATCTTACACAATAAGATAAATCATTAACCGTGTTGACGGCTTATGAAAATATAGCAACCATATAAAAATTTTGATTACAGTTTAGCTAAAAAAAAGGTAGCAAACATTATCATACGCAGTATGTAAAAACTAGTAAAACTAGTAACTTAATTCTTGGGTCTAAACTTCTTCATACAATACATATTGAAAGAAAATCACTATTAGCTTGGGAAGATAAGCTGCGGTAAAGGTACAATAGAAACAATGAAGACAGAGTACTGTAAAAACAACAAAATGTCGACCTCAGGTGCCTGCCGTTCTAGGCGCTTTAGACCGGAACCGCGCTGCTGCTATGGTCGCAGTTTCGAATCCTGCCTCGGGCGTGGATGTGTGTTGTGATGTCCTTACGTTAGTTGGGTTTACGTAGCTCTAAGTCTAGTGGACTGATGTCCTCAGATGTTAAGTGCCATTGTGCTCAGAATCATTTGAACCGGTTTTCGACCTCGGGTATGTACTGCGAATTTTCAGTTCAGCTGTTAGCTGCGTTTACGAATTTTCAACGTATCATTTCTGTAGGAATACACAATACAATCCTCTGAGTAAGGCACTAAGACAAAACAGGGTCAAAGTAAAAGACGACAGAAAACCACTTTCTTTCATTCTTGTTTCACAATTGCAGAAGTGTGTGAAGAGATTAAATAAACTAAGAGGGTAGCACTTGACAAATCAGTTACCTAGAGAGCTATGCCGGTTGCCGCTAACGTTATTAACTGTTGGTCCTCTCCGATAAACGCAACCGGAGCTGGCCCGGTGATACAGTTCCCGCCCCCAATCCTAAGTGCGGCCCAATCAGCAAGCTCCGCGCCGCCGACAGGGTTGCTGTTCGTAGCTACAGTTCGTAGTGGAGATCAGCCAAGGAGACTTAGGCTACAAGTGGAGTCGCCTATAGCGTAGGGAAAAGTGTTTACTAAAATGGCTGACAGTGTGGCGCCCAAGACGGACAAATGCTCGTACTTGTTGACATCGCGTTCATTAACGCACGCCTTGACAGGCCACTGCTTTCTTGTATCTGTCCGCAAGCATATCCAACGAGCTGCTGTAGTACTTAAGTATCGCGGCGAAATAAAGTGTATGTTTGTGTGTCACTAATTTCTTTGCACTGTCGCAGCACCTAATACGACGTGTGCGAGCTATTCCAGCAAGAGAACCTGTACACATCATTTACTCTATGCTGTTGTTGGTCTTGTCCTTGTGTTCTTCAGCCAGAAGATTGGTTTAATACAGCCCTCCACGTTTGTTTCTACCCTGTGCTTCTCTACATAACTACTGCAGCCAACATTGCGGCTTATAACAACGACGGCACTGTTAGCTAGTAAAAATTATGAAATTGTTTTTGGCGTATTAATCAGATTTAAATGTTGCTAGATTGAATGTAGGCGCTGTTATCTGATTAATGTTGCACAATTACAAATTGTTAAAGTTCAATACGATGTAAATTGTTCTTTATCAGACGTACTGGATGAAAACTGGTGAGTAAATTCCACTACATAGAGAAGAGAACTGAAGGCTTGAGCCACCCATAAAGTGGTTTGCAAACATACTAAATACTTAAAATAACAAACATTACTAATTTTTTTCAAAGTCAGATCAACTCGAACACAACAAAATGCAAGACTGATAAAAGCGTGTAGGTCTAATCATGTTTAAATTACAAACAAAAATACGCAAAACAATAAACAATTAATTAAAATAATAGTTAATTACGTCTTATAACTAAATGTTCTTGGTGACGTGTATATACTTCTGAAGGCTTCTGCCACTACAAAATAGGTCGCCCGAATAACTGGTCAGTTGATGTTCATAAACTTTTATTTATCGATACGTTTCGGTCACAGCCCACCATCAGTACACCTGCCAAAGAAAAATGCTGAGCCATCATAACCACAAGTCACTAAAAATAAATTTACAAAAGGGTTTACGTAGAGTGCTCAAGAAGTACCTGAATTTCTCCCGCATATACAATGTTCAAATAGCTTACAGGAACACAGCCGGTGAAATCGTCAATAACCGCCGACATTTGGACAGGTGAACAAATAGCCATTTTCAAGGCAAAATTACACCAAGCATGCGGTGTGCAAGTGAATTTAAAACCTCGGCTTGCAGAACAATTCTGGAAAAACACACACAAACACACACACACTGTACGCACTAACAAAGATGACTCATGCCAGAAGTTATCGATGGTGAAAATTAGTAAACTCCGTTCCTCTGGTTCTTGACAAAGGATAGAGCAGGATTCCAAGCAGAATTTAAGGAAAAACCTCCATCTCTATTTACAATGTTACTTGCTAATTTCATCTCATCTGTTTGCTTAATAACTGCATTCTAAACCTCCGTGTTGTTATATTCCATAGGATGACCGGTGTTATTTAGTAATTTTCACTATCGATAACTTCCGGCGTTGATCATCTTTGTTTGTGTGGTGGCGCGAAATATCAGCGGTTGTCGACGACGTCACCCGATTGCATCTCCTTAGGTTATTTGAACAATGCTCAGAAAGAAAATACACCAAAAAGAAAAGTCGTCATACAAAGTATGGAGTCACATGTCACATGTGTCAGCCGTCAGCATGAGTGTACTATTTACAATGTTTGTAGGTTTATATTTAGGTCTTTGTTCCTGTTATGGACTTTTTTTTCAGAACCAGCTTGTTCAGTTATTTCTAAGGGCGCAAGATACAGCCACTGTTCTTATGCATTCAGGTCGCCTGGTGGCAAGTTCTAGTTGTTAAGTTTTGTAACGCTGCCACCGTATTAGTTGAGCACTGAGTCTGACAACTTAGTGAATTTCGTCAGTTAGGTTTTCGTTTATTGCTCTGTATTTTTCTTTGGTAGGTGTTCTAATGATGAACTGTACCCGAAACCCGTCAATAAATAAGAATTTTCGTACAGCACGTTACCAGTTATTGTAACGACTGATTCAGCAGTAGCATGAGTCTACCCAAGCTAGTCTCCCCAAGCCTGCGTCATCATCGCAGGGCTCCTCCGTGACTTTATGTTGCACAGTAAGATGCTTATATACGTCTTCTCATACATACTACCTTGATGGTAGTAAGAGAGCTCACCATCTGCAGCATCGTCGACAGGACTGACTGCGGACCTTTGCTACAGAGCCGAGTGGAGGGTCTGAATCAGAGGCTGAGACGGTTCTGCGACCGTGTGGGCTGCAGATTCCTCGACTTGCGCCATAGGGTGGCGGGGTTTCGGGTTCCGCTGGATAGGTCAGGAGTCCACTACACGCAACAAGCGGCTACAAGGGTAGCAGGGGTTGTGTGGCGCGGGCTGGGCTGTTTTTTAGGTTAGATGGCATTGGGAAAGTACAGAAAGGGCAACAGCCTCAACGGGTGCGGGGCAAAGTCAGGACATACGGGGACCAAGCAGCAATCGGTATTGTAATTGTCAACTGTCGAAGCTGCGTTGGTAAAGTACCGGAACTTCAAGCGCTGATAGAAAGCACCGAAGCTGAAATTGTTATAGGTACAGAAGGCTGGCTGAAGCCAGAGATAAATTCTGCCGAAATTTTTACAAAGGTACAGACGGTGTTTAGAAAAGATAGATTGCATGCAACCGGTGGTGGAGTGTTCGTCACTGTTAGTAGTAGTTTATCCTGTAGTGAAGTAGAAGTGGATAGTTCCTGTGAATTATTATGGGTGGAGGTTACACTCAACAACCGAGCTAGGTTAATAATTGGCTCCTCCCGACTCAGCAGCATTAGTGGCAGAACAACTGAGAGAAAATTTGGAATACATTTCACATAATTTTTCTCAGCATGTTATAGTCTTAGTTGGAGATTTCAATTTACCAGATATAGACTGGGACACTCAGATGTTTAGGACGGGTGGTAGGGACAGAGCATCGAGTGACATTATACTGAGTGCACTATCCGAAAATTACCTCGAGCAATTAAACAGAGAACCGACTCGTGGAGATAACATCTTGGACCTCCTGATAACAAACAGACCCGAACTTTTCGACTCTGTAAGTGCAGAACAGGGAATCAGTGATCATAAGGCCGTTGCAGCATCCCTGAATATGGAAGTTAATAGGAATATAAAAAAAGGGAGGAAGGTTTATCTGTTTAGCAAGAGTAATAGAAGGCAGATTTCAGACTACCTAACAGATCAAAACGAAAATTACTGTTCCGACACTGACAATGTTGAGTGTTTATGGAAAAAGTTCGAGGCAATCGTAAAATGCGTTTTCGACAGGTACGTGCCGAGTAAAACTGTGAGCGACGGGAAAAACCCACCGTGGTACAACAACAAAGTTCGGAAACTACTGCGAAAGCAAAGAGAGCTTCACTCCAAGTTTAAACGCAGCCAAAACCTCTCAGACAAACAGAAGCTAAGCGTAAGGGGGGCTATGCGTGAAGCGTTCAGTGAATTCGAAAGTAAAATTCTATGTACCGACTTGACAGAAAATCCTAGGAAGTTCTGGTCTTACGTTAAATCAGTAAGTGGCTCGAAACAGCATATCCAGACACTCTGGGATGATGATGGCATTGAAACAGAGGATGACACGCGTAAAGCTGAAATACTAAACACCTTTTCCCAAAGCTGTTTCACAGAGGAAGACCGCACTGCAGTTCCTTCTCTAAATCCTCGCACAAACGAAAAAATGGCTGACATCGAAATAAGTGTCCAAGGAATAGAAAAGCAACTGGAATCACTCAACAGAGGAAAGTCCACTGGACCTGACGGGATACCAGTTCGATTCTACACAGAGTACGCGAAAGAACTTGCCCCCCTTCTAACAGCCGTGTACCGCAAGTCTCTAGAGGAACGGAAGGTCCCAAATGATTGGAAAAGAGCACAGGTAGACCCAGTCTTCAAAAAGGGTCGTCGTGCAGATGCGCAAAACTATAGACCTATATCTCTGACATCGATCTGTTGTAGAATTTTAGAACATGTTTTTTGCTCGAGTATCATGTCGTTTTTGGAAACCGAGAATCTACTATGTAGGAATCAACATGGATTCCGGAAACAGCGATCGTGTGAGACCCAACTCGCTTTATTTGTTCATGAGACCCAGAAAATATTAGATACAGGCTCCCAGGTAGATGCTATTTTTCTTGACTTCCGGAAGGCGTTCGATACAGTTCCGCACTGACGCCTGATAAACAAAGTAAGAGCCTACGGAATATCAGACCAGCTGTGTGGCTGGATTGAAGAGTTTTTAGCAAACATAACACAGCATGTTGTTCTCAATGGAGAGACGTCTACAGACGTTAAAGTAACCTCTGGCGTGCCACAGGGGAGTGTTATGGGACCATTGCTTTTCACAATATATATAAATGACCTAGTAGAGAGTGTCGGAAGTTCCATGCGGCTTTTCGCGGATGATGCTGTAGTATACAGAGAAGTTGCAGCATCAGAAAATTGTAGCGGAATGCAGGAAGATCTGCAGCGGATAGGCACTTGGTGCAGGGAGTGGCAACTGTCCCTTAACATAGACAAATGTAATGTATTGCGAATACATAAAAAGAAGGATCCTTTATTGTATGATTATATGATAGCGGAACAAACACTGGTAGCAGTTACTTCTGTAAAATATCTGGGAGTATGGTGCGGAACGATTTGAAGTGGAATGATCATATAAAATTAATTGTTGGTAAGGCGGGTACCAGGTTGAGATTCATTGGGAGAGTGCTTAGAAAATGTAGTCCATCAACAAAGGAGGTGGCTTACAAAACACCTATACTTGAGTATTGCTCATCAGTGTGGGATCCGTACCAGGTCGGGTTGACGGAGGAGATAGAGAAGATCCAAAGAAGAGCGGCGCGTTTCGTCACAGGGTTATTTGGTAACCGTGATAGCGTTACGGATATGTTTAGCAAACTCAAGTGGCAGACTCTGCAAGAGAGGCGCTCTGCATCGCGGTGTAGCTTGCTGTCCAGGTTTCGAGAGGGTGCGTTTCTGGATGAGGTATCGAATATATTGCTTCCCCCTACTTATACCTCCCGTGGAGATCACGAATGTAAAATTAGAGAGATTAGAGCGCGCACGGAGGCCTTCAGACAGTCGTTCTTCCCGCGAACCATACGCGACTGGAACAGGAAAGGGAGGTAATGGCAGTGGCACGTAAAGTGCCCTCCCCCACACACCGTTGGGTGGCTTGCGGAGTATAAATGTAGATGTAGATATAGATGGTATTGCAACTGTCTTGGTTTATGAACTATGCTGATGTTCATCAAAATGTCTCAGTCAGGCTAATTATTTAAACAATACAATATGTATCGGTCTCTGTCACTTCGTATTAACAAGCACTAACATTTGATAGGTCGCTGTCTTTTGAGTAATAAAATCTACAAAAGGTCTTATTGTCAGTTTAATTCTGGGAAAATCCCCCAGACTGTGGCTAGTGCTGCAAGTTTCGCAGGAGAGCTGTGCAACTGGAAAGGTAGGAGCTGAGATATTGGCGGAAATAAAGCTATGAGAATGAGCCGTTAGTTGTGCGTGCTCAGCTCGGATTGTAGTGCACTAGCTCACTAAAGGCAAAGTTTCCGACTTCCAGTCTCAGTCTGACACACAGTTTTAACCTGCTAGGAGGCTTGATTAATTATTTACTAAATTTCAGTTAAAATCATCTTCTTGCCGGCATAATCTCTTTCACATGAATCTCCGTAATTTATGTACATATCCATAGACTCGTCCTTTTCTCCTCTTTCAAATGGTCACACACACCTCCGTAATATACCTACATATCAACAGTTTCCTCTTTTTCTCCTCTTTCAAATGTTGTATCTTGCTGTGTTTTAATAACAAGAGTTTGCGCCACATGTGCGCAAATGTGCACGAAGTCTTTCATCTTCTTGCGACTGCAGCCAGGCGAAAATTACGTCACATCCTCGTAGGGCGCGAGTTTCACAGTTTCCCACGGTCCCAGGCACGCTGATCCACGGCCATAACGCCCACCGGCCATCCGCCAGTGCCTCTGTAGCCTCTGCAACACAGCTCGTATAATTCAACTGCTGCACATGACCAAAACAATAACTTCAGTTCGGTTTGTAGTACAATGTATCATAGCATCCAGTTGAACCAGCTTACAGTACACATGCCTTGCTCTCCTCCTACAACCTTGGCCTCCCACACTTCCCTCCACAACAAACTGACGATTTCTTGATGTCCCATTCACTGGCCCCTTACTTTAGTCAACTAGTGGCATAGATTTTTTCCCCGGTTCGAATCACTACCTCACCATTAGTTATTCGATCTACTTAACTAATTTTCAACAATCTTCTGTAGCACCACATTTCAAAAACTTCTCTTCTCCTCTTGTCTGAACTGTTAATCGTCCACATTTCACTTCCATACGATGCTAAGCTCAATATAGATGCTTTCATAAAAGACTGCATAACACTTAAATTTATGTAAATGTTAACAGACTCCCTTTTTTGAGAGAAATGCTTTCCTTGCCATACTCAATTAGCACTTTACATCCTCCCTACCCCGGCGATCATCAGTTATTTTGCTGCCAAAATAGCTAGACTCAACTATTATTTTATTGTCTCATTTCTAATACGAATTCTCTCAGCTTCACCTGATTTATTTCGATTACGTACAATTACTTTTGTTTTACTTTTTCTGATGTTCCTCTTATGTCCTCATTCCAAGACATTATCCATTCCGTTCTTCCAACTCCTTTGCTGTCTCTAACAGAGTTACGAAGTCATCGGCAAACAGCACAATTTTTAGACTTTGTTCCATAAACTGTAATTCTAACGACCTTGTCGTCTACGAGACGTTAAATTCTAATCGTCTTTCTTTTTGTAGACGGTTAAACGCTCTTCACCTCAAAGCGGTCTCGTCGATCTGGAAACCCTGAACCAGGTTCACATAGAATCCGATCGCAGCTATAAGACAACTGCTTAGTTTGGTCGATAATCCGGTCAAGTTCGATGTCCGCTTCGTGGAAATCTGTGACGCCGTCGGTTCCCAGAAAAGAGTCAATGTCGGCTCTTGTACTACGTAACAAGGATGTAATCTTTCATTGAAACTACCTCTACGAGCACGTAATATGCAGGAAGATACCGAGAGCAACATTAAAATTTCTACTTATGCGGCAGTATCTCGGGGGGAAATTGTGATTGTGTCAAAATGAAATTCCAGGTATCGTTGATTTCATGTAGAAAGCATTTATTTCAAGCAAAAGAAAGAGAAAGAAATTGTAAAATGGCCTGCGAACGGAGGAGGAAAGTTTTTGTGGTAGCGGTATCATAAATTAGTGTGTGTATTGTGTGTAGACTGTTTCGAGTAACTCTTCAGTTTCCACAGAGATTTACGTGTCAAAGATGTTAGGACAAATTTGGAAGCGTTCGTTACGTATTTCCGATGCAAGTACTACTTAGTAGTTAGCCTAAGTGCAGAAACAACATATACCATACTTTTTTACCCGAAGCATAAATGCACCATTCTGTCCAGGTGGTTGGAGAGAGTGAAGAAGACAAAATATTCATAGTAGCTGAGGAATTTCTATCGAAATGCTTTCCCAAAATTATGTGGAAGTAAAATTCTGTTCAATTAGTAGCCAACATACAGACGAAATTGTCTAATGAAGTACTACATCCTTCGATGCGATACTATTATCGGAATGTTTTACTCCTATTATACTTCATACGTTACTTTCACTTCCTCTGTATACTTAATATTAACAATAAAGAAACTCTTTTAATTCATGACTTTCTTTCGGAAACTACTTCTAAGTCAGGCACTCTGTAACATATAAAAGTCGTAACAGAGTAAGTGGCTTAGTTATGCAATGAAATAATTCTACATCAGTACTTGATACAATAATTTACACAAATATGTGCATCTTACGAAGACCAATAAGGACTGACGGTTTCTTCGTAGCACGTTTTGCCACACAGCAGTAAAGTTCTAACTAACTTGCAGCAGGTAGCTACTATGTGGGACCCCTAAAATCGAAAAGTAAATGCATTACGCTGTGTCGTTGCAACAGGTATAACATAAGCTAGCCACCTGCAGTTGAAACACATCTGTGCTAACATTAGAGAATATATTGCTACTTTACCCGTGCTCCAATCGAAGTGTTACTTTATCCGAAGCCAATCTAAGCAACGGCTGCTACTACCATACTGGGAGAGAAACTGAGTGCACAAAATGGATATTAATACATAACACAGTAAATATAGACGATAAGTCTAACTGTATAAACAATGGTTACAAATATGTAGATTTGTATTGACATCGGTTTGAATGGCTGTAAAAAGCCAAAGGACTGACCAAAGTCATGCAGGAAACTTATTCTACCAAAACAGTAAATTGTTGTCTTTCACGAGAGGGTATTAGAAGTCACGCTGTTAGCATAGGTAACAAAGCCTTAACAAGAGCATTAAAAAATTAAGTATATGTTGATGGACTATGCGGTCTCAAAGCCGAAAACATTGTTTACAAGCGAATACTAGATACTACAACACTCAAATGAAAGTTCCTCTTCGATTTAAGGTAAATCTTCTGTTCTAGGAAGCCCAGACGCGATAACGACAGATTCCATTTAATATGTAACTAGCAATCAACCGCCGGAACGCTGATGGTAATGAACACATGAATATAAGATGCTCCAATAACGCATATATGTCAATTTCGATCTATTACAGCATGATACTGTAAACCAATACTCCACTAAGGCATCTTCCAACAAAACTTAAAAACCGTGGAAATAAATCGAAAAACATCACTAAAAATAGTCACACGTTTATTTAGGAACAAAATCATTTGTCAATTAAAGAAAATATTTTAGTAACAAATACAGCGACCCTCTTCTAACGTTCACATTCCAGAAAAAACAGTACATTCTCGAGGTAAAGCACTGCAGTGTTTCTGAGGATCAGAGCCGCATGCATTAATCGATCGTGTCACTCAAACGTCTTCGCGAGAAACCTGACAAGTCCTTTAAAAGCAAGAAAAAAGATCAATAATATTTCAAACGAAATATCCTCAGTCACACATGGAAAGTATCTTCCGCGGTACAATAAAGTATGCTGTCGTCAGACACCTTTTTCAGAAAAGCGTGAGGGCAGATATTAATAACAATCAAGTTGTTGCTAATAAAAGCTTTCTTTTAAGTTCTGGAAATGGTTTGTGTTACATAATGATTGAGCATATCTTAAAATATAAGAATCTGAATTGGTCTCTATTTCGATTCCACTAGAGCATTCTCTTAACTTATCTACTATTTCTCCAGCTCCGTATTAAAATATTTACATAAAATAATGCAGCTAATCGGGAATTTTTGTAGTCTACGTAAGGAAACTGACAATGCAAGTCATAACAGTCTTGCCTCCATCCCAATGTTTTATTCTGATTTGTTCAATACGTTTAGTGTTGCTGTCTATACGTACTTACAAACACCTTGGTGTGATAATTTTTTATAATCAATGATTTTAGACATAGCGTATAAGGAACTGCAGCGACTCATTTAATTGCTCTTGCTGACCTGTTGCGGTTATATGATCCTTAGACTAAACCGTTCGTGCTGAGAAAGTGAAGTTGGCAGCATTGATGAATTAGTACTTTGTACTAGTAACGAGTCAAAATGTAAAGTAAACAATTGAAAATGTTTTTATCTGACTGTTCCCAACATGACAACGAGACATACTTTTACCATTCAAACAGAAATAGATGCGCCAAGATATTAGACCTTTCAAGCCGAATAAAGTTTCTGTTATAATCGATTAGGTTATAAACCAACAACATTTTTAATTTTATCTCATAAACATAACCACTGGCACGAAATTAAATTTTCCTAACGCCTCTAAGAATTCATACACACTATTAACATTATACTACTATTTTTAATTTATAAGAAAGTGAACACTGGTAAGGTGAAAATATGCTGATGAAATCATTAACAGCGTACCGCTACACTTACTTGTGCGTTCGCTATAGATTAAACGACTAGCACATCTTACGTAGGGATTACATCCTCTCTTGGCCTGTACGACTATGTAACTCATTCATTTTCAACCAAGTAATAAATTTTGCAATTCTCTTAAAACACACAGATCATCCCAGTAAGTACTACACTTCCCTCAATGTCCAACCCAAAGTAATTGTTTTCTCCTTCTCATCAACCTTGAACCGCTGCGGTTCTCCTATCGAATTATTCTTTCGATGTTTATTCTGCACATCCTACATTCAACAGAAGACTTCATCTCATAGTGTGAACACTTTTTCCGCAAATTTTTTTATTCTGTTTAATGTAGCATTCAACAGCCATCTTCCAAAACGCCTCCAAATGTCCCACAATAAAACACCAATGCATTTCCCAAAGGAACTCTAGTTTTCGGGGCACGAGTACACTTTATTCACTCCCTAACCATCAGTACCTATTGTTGCCCCGCTCAGTAGCACAACATCATGTGCAGTTAATTTGGGAAACAGGAATACCGGATTTACAACCTGCAAGCTTCGGCGATATGACGGCATAATGGTTAACTTTCTCTTCACTGGTTCTCATCCTCTGGCTGTTTCATTCATTTCGATCCTAACGTTTTTCATAAGCTTACTGGCGCTATTCTACCATATTCGATTCCAAACATACGCCATTTTCAAGTAGATTGCTGCAAAAATTGTGCTTTTAATATATAATGAAGCAAAAATTTTCGCAGGACTCCCCTTGAGAATGTCCAAATGCCCGAAATTGCCGTAGAAAAATTTTATGAATAAATAGTCTTACAGTCAAAGGCGTCGATGATATCTTTCAAAATGTATACATAGTTAAAACAATGCACTTAAATCCGGAAAATCATAACAAATTGGTATTTTATAGTACAGCTACCATGACGACACTCCGCTAGAAATTTCCAGCCATGTTGCACACGACTAATGTTAACTACAAACATAAATAGCAATACAAAGCTGTGTTCCAAACGTATATTCTCAGAAATTTCTTCCTCAACTTAATGACAACGCAGGATGTTAACAGATTTCTCTTGATCAAGAATGCTCTTTTTGCCAGTGCTAGTCTGCGTCAATAAGTAAGCGATTAAATTACGCCAATTTTCAGTACCAACTGCTCACATTCAAACCCTACGATATAATATCTCTTAATTTAAAACTGCTTCAGAATAACGGTTTAGAATACAAATAATCAACCCCACGTTCCTCTGTTCGAGTGAACATCCATATACGCACCCATATGTCGAACATCTCTGCATCTTCTTTATTGAATCATCCTCCACCATATTTGTCCTGATGAATAGCAAAACAAATAACTTTCGCCACCAACAACATCAAAAGCATTGTTCCAGCTCACAGGCGTGACTAAACAAAAGACCATAATCTTCAAATAGTTCACACTTTAATTAACAGTTCGCGTAACCTCATATATGAAACATAGGTACACATAGATATAGAAAAACTGAAAAATTTGTGGAAAGCGCCGCTAATGTACCGTATCAGCGTCTGGTTAAGGCAGTAAAAGAAAAATGGAGGAAGGGGAAACATGCGCTGAGGATGATAGCGCTTCACTCATTACATTTATACAGTGACGGAAAAAAATCACAGCACCAAAACAAATTATTATAAAGTAGTGAAATTTCGGGAATACGTTTGTCTCGGTACACATCTGAGTGATTAACATTGCAGTAGCATAGGTTAACGTAAACGCGAAATAAGCCCTTGCACATGTGACATACTGGTACATTAATAATTGGTGTAACAGCCAGAATGTTGAACGAAAGCGTACAAGCGTGTGTGCTACAGCTGCCGCATATCACTTTGTAGGACGTAATTCCATGCCTGTTGCACTTGGTCGATCAATACAGGGACGGTTGATGCTGGTTGTGGATGACGCTGGAGTTGTCGTCCGATGGTGTCCCATATGTGGTCGATTGTAGACAGATCTGGTGATCGAGCAGGCTAAGGCAACATGTCAACACTCTGTAGAGCATGTTGACTTACAACAGAAGTACGTGGGCGAGCGTTATCCTGAATGACAGCACGAAAGGTCGAATCACCAGACTGACGTACAGTTTAAAGTCAAGGTGCGTGGAGTATCCACGAGGATGCTCCTACTGTCACACGAAATCGCACCCTACACCATAACTCCAGGTGTTAGGTCCAGCGTATTTAGCACACAGACAGGTTGGTTGCAAGCCTTCAACTGGCCAAACTTATAAGTAAGCATTACAAATATGGATTCTTATATGGTTATATCACTTGTTATGTATTTCTGTAGTGCAGAACTGTTTGCGATCGTGTTTCCAAGTTACTGTTATGTTAGTGACAATTTGTGAACAGTGACCAGGAGAGGCACGGAAATGGAGGCACCCCAGCGCATCACTACGAGACTGCCACACCAGACGAAAAAACTGAGTGACCGTTACAAAACATTTTCGTGCAAACATCAGTCCACCTTCCAAAGTGACGTCACCCCTTACTAAGTTTTCTCTTCTTCCACAGGATGACCACAGACTATGTAACATCTGTATGGTCTTATTTTAAAGTTGTTTTTGTAATGCTATTTAGCCTGAAGATGAGGTTCAAAAAAGGTTTAAATGGCTCTGAGCACTATGGGACTTAACATCTCTGGTCATCAGTCCCCTAGAACTTTGAACTACTTAAACCTAACTAACTTAAGGACATCACACACATCCATGCCCGAGGCAGGATTCGAACCTGCGACCGTAGCAGTCGCGCGGTTCCAGACTGAAGCGCATAGAACTGCTCGGCCACCAGCGGCCGGCGAAGATTAGGTTTACCTCGAAACTTGTCGCTAAATAAATAAGTAATACAATAGCTGACGAAGTTTGCGACTGGTAGCGGTAATTTAAAAAGACCGTTACATATTTCTTGAGACAGTCACGGTCGAAAAATAGTCAAAATGGCTTTCAAATTCTTTTATTTTATTGCTCTGCGTATTTTACTTCATTATTATTTCACACTGCTTTTGAATATAAGGCCTTTTCTAAGTCCCTGCACATACAGTAGCTTTCGATCTAGGATGTCATGCATTGTGTGTATTGCTATATGCTCAATTATGGTTTTATTCATTTCTCAGTTTGTCCCTTACTATCTGTATATTGCGCCGCTGCCACACTTAAGAACCGATGGCAGCGCCGCGTAGAGCCTGTCATTTCTACTAGCCCAATATTTTGCATGAGATCCTATCATTCATATGTATGCACGGTGTGAATACGGACGGGCCTCTAAGGCCGTTCTAGTTTACGGCTGTGTTTACATTTTGCGCACGAGGCCGTGTTCTGCGCTGCTGTGCCTGTTGTCTCTTCCATGAGGCAATATGCAATTTTCAAAATGGCTCTGAGCACTATGGGACTCAACTTCTAAGGTCATCAGTCCCCTAGAACTTAGAACTACTTAAACCTAATTGACCTAAGGACATCACACACATCCATGCCCGAGGCAGGATTCGAACCTGCGACCGCAGCGGTCTCGCGGTTCCAGACCGTAGCGCCGAGAACCGCACGGCCACTCCGGCCGGCTATGCAATTTTCGGCTTCTTCTTCGTTCTCTGCTTCTGCCTGATCCAGATGCTTTTATTTATTAATTTTCAATATCTTTCTCCTGTAGACTGCCTTTTACCACGTTTTATCCCTCATCATACCTTGTTTGATGCATGCTTTTGGCAGAAAATTGTTTTTTTTTAACGTGTTACATTATGTTTCTCAACGTAGTTTTATTCTGTCTGTGTTTAAGGTTTATTTTACTTTTATAGTAGTCCAGGATGGGATGATGCTGCATTTGTTGTAATGTCGTCCTCCCTTTATATTTTCAGATGACATGATGATGCCCTATTTGGGTGAAATGCGTCGATCTTATGTTAACAAAGAACATTGTGGAATCTACGAGCGTTTATATATATATATATATATATATATATATATATATATATATATATATATATATATATATATATATCAAATTACGAAGACAATATATTGCCCACATCTAGCCTGTGACCAAGAGAATGTCTTTTATAATTTAGTCCGACACGAAGGTCACGAGTCACCTCAGCAGATCCAAACGGTCTCATTCAGTGAGCTCATGAGCCCTGCTGTGTTAGGGAAAGTTTACTGCAGGGCACTGTGGTGCCATGGACTTGAAGTCAGCGCGTGGTACTGTGACGGCCCTACTGGAGGGATGCGCACGGCCTTGCGGTGGTAAGTAACGGAGGCAATTTTCGGGTGGCGCGGCGCGATGTGTTTATTCTGTCTGTCTGTCTGTCTCTAATGAAGTGAGGTTCGCGCAGTCTCCTCTGTTGTTGCCGGTGAATGGCGACCCCAGCACCAGGCATAAGGCCGAGCACTGCACTCTGAATCCGCCAAGTAATGGCAGAAACCGCTCCGGCACCCTCATTACCGCTGTGCTAGCTGGAGACTTAATTAAACAGCGTAAATAATACCGTCCCCTTTCGCCACTCAATGGCAGCAGCTCACATGTTTTACACAAACACCCCTGCACGCACACACACACACACACACACACACACACATATATATATATATATATATATATATATATATATATATATATATATATATATCCTAAAAAGAAAATCTTGGAGTTTAAAGCAGAGCTATACGAAATTCTTAGTTTTTCTTAAGCAGAGGTGCAAGTGCCCTTGGGGGACCGTAAGATGATTTTTTGGTATTTAGACACTCAAAACATTTTTTTAAAAATTCATCCGAAAGGTACGATGGCGTCCGGCTCTTTCTGTTTTGTTCTTATTTTTCATCTCCACGCTAATACTACGCTCAGCGTCCTTCATAACCTATTTGACGTATTCTAAACTTTGCGTTGTTGTTGTTGTGGTCTTCAGTCTTGAGACTGGTTTGATGCAGCTCTCCATGCTACTCTATCCTGTGCGAGCGTCTTCATCTCCCAGTCCTTAGTGCAATCTACATCCTTCTGAATCTGCTTAGTGTATTCATCTATTCGTCTCGCTCTACGATTTTTACCCTTCACGCTGCCTTCCAATGCTAAATTGGTGATCCTTTGATGCCTCAGAACATGTACTACCAACCAGTCCCTTCTTCTAGTCAAGTTATGCCACAAACTCCTCCCCAATTCTATTCAGTACCTCCACATTAGTTATGTGTTCTACCCATCTAATCTTCAGCATTCTTCTGTAGCACCAAATTTCGAAAGCTTTTATTCTCTTCTTGTCCAGACTATTTATCGTCCATGTTTCACTTCCATACATGGCTACACTGCATACAAATACTTTCAGAAACGACTTCCTGACACTTAAATCTATACTCGATGTTAACAAATTTCACTTCTTCAGAAACGCTTTCCTTGCCTTTGCCAGTCTACACTTTACATCCTCTCTACTTCGACCATCATCAGTTATTTTACTCCCCAAATAGCAAAACTCCTTTACTACTTTAAGTGTCTCATTTCCTAATCTAATTCCCTCAGCAAATGGTTCAAATGGTTCAAATGGCTCTGAGCACTATGGGACTCAACTGCTGAGGTCATTAGTCCCCTAGAACTTAGAACTAGTTAAACCTAACTAACCTAAGGACATCACAAACATCCATGCCCGAGGCAGGATTCGAACCTGCGACCGTAGCGGTCTTGCGGTTCCAGACTGCAGCGCCTTTAACCGCACGGCCACTTCCCTCAGCATCACCCGGCTTAATTCGACAACATTCCATTATCCTCGTTTTGCTTTTGTTGAATTTCATCGTATATCCTTCTTTCAAGACACTGTCTATTCCGTTCAACTGCTCTTTCAACCCCTTTGGCGTCTCTGACATAACTGCAGTGTCAAAACTTTCAATAACCCATACACCCATGCACTGAAAGGTGCAGAGGAGGGGAAAATTGTAAACTTTGCGTAACCCATACAATTTTTCCCTCCTCTGCTCTTTTCAGTGGGCAGTTATCTATAACAGGACACTGCAGTACGTAACGTGTCTCATCGTGTGGTAAGGTTTCGGTTAATTTCCTTCCTCTCTTGTTACTTTTGGTAACTTCATTTTATGCTTAATTCGTGAATTACATTTTGCGTTTCATTCTGCACTGTCACACTCCAAATGTTTCGCAACACAGTTTAATTTCCAGACAATGTTGTGTTTCCAGATGAACCCTCGTATTCCCCTCCTTTTCAGCTCCATGTCAAAATTTGAGACCGACATCTCTTTTCTTGAAGAAAGTTCCAGTTCCCTGCACAGTTAACTTTCGTGACTGACTTTCTTTGCCCATTTTTGTACTTACAGTACCTTCGGAACGCCCAGACAGCTTGAGCGCGTTGAAGCGCCCGCTTCCAGTACACCGCGAGGCGCGCCGGTCCCGCGTCATGTCCGCCCGGCGGATTAACGAAGGGTCAACGTGTTGGCCAGCCTGGATGTGATTATCAGTCGGTTTCCCACTGCCACGTAGATAAGAGGCCGACTGGTTCCTACGTCCCGCCTCAGATACTCGCTGAACAGACGTTTAGAAAACGTTCTCACACTTGCACATGACATTTACTCTAGACGCAGACTGATGGAGTTCACGAATTTCGTCCCGGGGAAAGTGGTGGCGCCACGAAGGGCAGTCGTCGACCTATTAACATTGCCACAACCAGTATAATGTTGCGACCCCGTAGAGAGAGAGAGAGAGAGAAAAAAAAAAGAGCCGGCCGTTGTTACCGAGCGGTTCTAGGCGCTTCAGCCTGGAACCGCGCGACCGCTACGGTCGCAGATTCGAATCCTGCCTCGGGCATGGATGTGTGTGATGTCCTTAGGTTGGTTAGGTTTAAGTAGTTCTAAGTTCTCGGGGACTGATGACCTCAGATGTTAAGTCCAATAGTGGTCAGAGCCATTTTAACCATTTGAAAAAGAAAAAAAAGGAACATATCACGACGTCTTCAATTCTTCTGGTACTTTGTCTTTCCAAATTTTCATTGCAAGCGTACCAGTATCCTCCAGTGCACTTATCTTCATCACCTTTTCCTTCGATTAGTTCACCCTAAACCCATATTCTGTGCTCAGTATCTGTCCATGTCACTGTTATCGAATATATCTCCCTGAGATATGCCAATATGACGACGTCGCCTTTCAGCCTTAGCGTTCGTATATGTTCCACTTGCACTTTTAATTACTTTCTCTTCTACCATTGCCCTTCCTATCGCGTCCAGTTTTGTCATCAAATATGTGGTGTCCGGGAATCCTTCGTACTCGACTCGCTAGGCAATCAAATCAAACAAGTTGTATATGAGTTTTATTACAAAAAAGGAAATGACAATACTTATCTTTCACAACTACACTGAAGCGTCGCAAGCAAACGGCGACATACAAAATATGCAGTATCCTTCATTATAAACAATCACAAGTCTGTTTTGCGTATACAGTACAATCGAAGAAACTAGCGTTCACGCTGCTATACAAGTGCCTACTAACCTTGACGCTACTATTCAGCTGGTGAGTCGCCAGTCGGTCGCGGCCCTTGTGTCCTCTTCGCATAGGGGCCTCTGCTGTCGCGTTATCGTCCTGGAGAGGGTTGTTCAGCGTGCTGTTGGCTGACGTCTTCTCACGGCCATCTCTTCTCTATCGTTCCCGACTGTCGAGGCGTAACAATTTCTGGATGTACAAATGAAACACGGCTAACTGCAATCTTGCCGTACATGTCTCTCAATACAACCTTGTCTTTCTTGATTTCTCACTTTTGTTCATTTCACACAGGTTTCAAATGTACCCCAGTGTTTGCGTCTTTTCGATGTCTAGTTCGTTAGATACAGAGCACAAACTCAAACTGCTAATATACGAGAAAGGAAACAGAACGTATCTTTTTGAAACGCCACTCGCCTTTAGCGATTTGTGTCAGGCACGCAACATCTACAATTTGTTTACCGGTCGTATATTTCAAACCCACTCCTCCCAAATGGACATGAAAACCTTAAACAATCCGCCACTGCATGCTTTTGTGTATCGAGATAGCGAGCAGTCTTATGATGATCCTTGCAAAATACATTTGCGCAATGTCTGTTCCACGTTTAACCAGTTACCTAGCAGATTAAAATGTTCGTTACTGCAAGAACTTCACAAAAACTAAGAAAAAATAATTCAAACAAGCCGATTTCCTTACTACCATTATCACAAAGGTTTTTTGCGTCTGCTATGTATAAAGCATTAGTAACACATTCCAGTGTACGTCATTTGTTGTCACTCCCAGGAAAGAATTTCCAAAAGATGGTTCTGTGTAATGCATTTTTAGCGATAAACTGAAAATTGAGTGCACTACGTATCGTTTGTGATTTAATGAAAGTCATCGATTTCTTGGACCTCACTTCCGTTTTCAGTGAATCGTGTCATTAAAATGAAATCTGCGTCTGGTACGTCCTAGGTTAGACACGAGGTGCGCAATTGCAATGCTCGTTATAAAAGAAGTCTTTGATCTTACATAAGGGCCGATTGCAGTGATTACGCTTTTCTCTGAATTCTTAACATTACTGAGAGTTGAGTTTGATCACTGTACACAACGATAACACCGTCACAGTGTGAAAAACGTATTGGGCCTATGAGAGATTATACTCGCATTTGTCATTTGCGGATAGGCTAACCACGTAAAAGTCTCAGGATAATGAGGGACCTTGAAGTCTACGTTGTGATTAAGTTAACAGTTATTCATTTGCTCTAGCAACTGAGATAAATCATAGCAAAATTAACAGAGAGCAAAGCTCTCTCAAACTCAAATCAAGTTACAAAATGACTTTAGAACTGTTGGTAGGCACCAAAAACTAGGAAAGACTGTATGGAGATAGAGCAACAAGATCTACTCATCTGGACACCTCACACAAAAAAAAAGTTACGACTCAACAAGACTCCACAAATTATAGCCAAACTAACCAATACAAGTTGCGTGGCAAAGTAAGGAAGTATCGAACTGTTCAGAATGTAGATTGTGCTACCGCAATTTGCGAGGCTTACATTTTTCCAAATCAGCTGATTCCCAGTCAGCAACGGACGACAGCCCTGTGAGTGACGGCTCAGAAACGAATGGAAAAATTTGGAAATTTGTGGTAATGTACTATGGATCAAACTGCTGAGGTCATCGGTCCCTAGGCTTACACACTAATTAAACTAACTTACGCTAAGGACAACACACACACCCATGCCCGAGGGAGGACTCGAATCTCGAACGGGGGGAGCCGCAAGAACCGGGACAAGGCGCCTCAGAAATGAGTGCCTCTCAACGATGGCCCGGAGGTGAATGCCCAGACTCTACTATCTACACCCAGTGACTCTACATGGAGGGGATGACTGCAGACTGTTGCCAACTTGCCGGGCGAGAATATCGCTTATTTCTTGATAAATTAGGAGAACACAGCAGAAACTTTCCATTCTTAGTGTACAAAATGCACATTAAGAGGGGCGAGTTTGTACCACCGTGGTGCAGTATTTCCTCAATTGTTCGACTCTGAGCACTATGGGACCTAACATCTGAGGTCATCAGTCCCCTAGAACTTAGAACTACTTAAACCCAATTAACCTAAGGACATCACACACATCCATGCCTGAGGCAGGATTCGACCCTGCGACCGTAGCGGTCGCGCGGTTCCAGACTGAAGCGCTTAGAACCGGTCGGCCACACTGGCCGGCTCAATTGGTCGGCTCTTTACGCCAAGCGTGGTGGCAGTGCGACACAATTCGACTGCATAACCAAAATTTTGGAGCCTAATCAAATATCGTTATCACTTTGGCCAGGCGGTGCCGCGGCGTACTAGCCTTTGATTCTGGCACGGAAAAGACAAAAATATGAAACTCAGTCACTCTTCAGGCTGTGGCAGTACAACACACCTTGCCCACAGCTCTAGCCACGATGCCAGCTGTAGCCACAATAGCGTGAAGCAGGGCAGCAGCGTACTTCTGTGAAAACTGCCCTTCTCCCTGGGGAAGCATGCCTCTCCTATTGATAGTCACTAACTGCCTTCTGGTGACAACAGGACCCTGAGACCACTCCGGTACCGCAACGTCCCTGCGCAAAACACGTATCTTTTCTTCCAAGCACACACATCCCGTTCTCACTGTAAGACACAAAACGTCGCACCACAAAGAAATTATCCGAATGGGATGGGAATCGATAGATGTGATTTACATGTACAGAGTGAAAAATGATTACAATTACAGAAAAATTGGATGATTTATTCAAGAGAAAGAGCTTCACAACTTGAGCAAAATAACGCATTTGTCCACCTCTGGCCCTAATGCTAGCATTTATTTGGCTTGGCTTGGCATTTCATAGAGCTGGTGGTTGTCCTACTGAGCGGTATCGTCCCAGATTCTGTGCAACTGGCGCGTTAGGCCTGTGGTCCAGGGGCAGCGTCTTTGATTAGCAATCAAAACGACCTGGGTCCCGGATTCGTATCTCAAAACCGCTTACATTTTGATTAATAATCAGCATTAGTGGCCAGAGACTTCCAGCATAAGAAGTCACCCCCATTCTGCCAACGGCCTTGTCAAAGAGGGCTGAGGAGCGGACAGAGGATCAGCGCTCTCTGTTGTCCTAGAGGTGGGAAACTAGCCCTAAGGGCGGAAGAATCAACAATGACAACGGCATGAGGATGCAGAAGGCAATGGAAACCACTGCATTAAAGACACCTAATGTGTATCCACAGGACATGTGGCCTGTAATTGAAAATATGTCATGACGATCTCTCCAAAAGCAAAAGATTCCGTAATAGTCCCCTATTCGTATCTCAGGGAGGTGACTGCCAAGGGGGATGTGACCATGAGAAAAAGATTGAATAATCAACGAAACGATAACGTTCTACGATTCGGAGTGTGTAATGTCATAAGCTTGAGAGTGGTAGGGAAAATTGAAAATCTGAAAAGAAAAATGCAAAGTCTCAGACTAGGTATAATAGGTGTCAGTGAAGTGAAATGGCAACAAGACAAGGATTTCTGGTCAGACGAGTATAGGGTAATATCAACAGCAGCAGAAAATGGTATAACAGGAGTAAAATTTATTATGAATAGGAAGGAAGATCACAGAGTGTGTTACTGTGAACGGTACAGTGATAGGGTTGCTCTTAGCAGAATCGACAGCAAACTAATACCGACAAAGATAGTTCAGGTATAAATGCCACGTCGCAGGCTGAAGATGGAGATATAGAGAAAGTGTATGAGGATACTGAAAGGGTATTACAGTATGTAAAGGGAGATAAAAATCTAATAGTCGTGGGGGACTGGAATGCAGTTGTAAGGGAAGGAGTAGAAGAAAAGGTTACAGGAGAATATGGCCTTGAAACAAAGAATAAGAGAGGAAAAAGTCTAATTGAGTTACGTAATAAATATCAGCTAGTAAGAGCGAATATTCTGTTCAAGAATCACAAGAGGAAGAAGTATACTTGGAAAAGGCAGGGTGGTACGGAATGTTTCTGGCAGATTACATCATTGTTACACAGAGATTCCGAAATCAGATACTGGATTGTAAAGCATACTCAGGAGCAGATACAGATTCAGATCACAATATAGTGGTGATGAAGAGTGAAGTTTAAGACATTAGTCAGGAAGAATCAGTACGCAATGAAATGGGATACGGAAGTACTAAGGAATAACGAGATACGCTTGAAGGTCTCTAAGGCTATAGATACAGCAATAAAGAATAGCTCATTTGGCAGTACAGTTCAAGAAGAATGGACATCTCTAAAATGGGCCATCACAGATACTGGAAAGAAAAATAGAGGTACAAACAAGGTAACTGCGAAAAAACTGTGGGTAACAGAGGACATACTCAGGAATACAGAAACACAGGTCGCTGGGGAATGAAATAAATAGGAAGTGCACAGAAGCTAAGACAAAACGGCTGCATGAAAAAAGCGAAGAAATCGAAAAAGAGATGATTGTCTGAAAGTCAAAACAGCGTTCCGTGACATTAAAAGCAAAGGTGTTAACATTAACAGTGCAACGGGAATTCCACTGATAAATGCAGAGAAGAGAGCGGACAGATGGAAAGAATACATTGAAAGCCTCTAGGAGGGGAAAGATTTGTCTGTTGTGATAGAAGAAAAAACAGGAGTCGATTTAGAAGAAATGGGGTATAAAGTATTAGAATCAGAATTTGAAAGAGCTTTGAAGAACTTCAGATCAAATAAAACAGAGGGGATCGACAACATTCCATCAGAATTTCTAAAATCATTAGGGGAAGTGGGAACAATACGACTATACAGATTGGTGTGTTACATATATGAATCTGGCGGCATACCATCTCACTTTTGGAAAAATGTCATCCACACAATTACGAAGATTGCAAGAGGTGACAAGTGCGAGAATTATTGCACAATCAGGTTAACAGCTCATGCATCCAAGTTTCTGACAAGAATAGTATATAGAAGAATTGAAATGAAAATTAGGGATGGGCTAGATGACGATCCGTTTGGCTTCAGAAAAGTAAGGGCACGAGAGAGGTAATTCTGATGTTGTGGTTGATAATAGAAGCGAGACTAAAGAAAAATGAAGACACGTTCATGGGATTTGTCGTCCTGCAAAAAGCGTTCGACAATGTAAAATAGTGCAAGATGTTCTAAATTCTGAGAAAAATAGGGGTAAACTATAGGGAGAGAAGGGTAACATACAATATGAACAAGAGCCAAGAGATAATAATAAGAGTGGACGACCAAGACGAAGTTTTCGTACTAAGAAGTGTGTAAGACAGGGTGGTAGGCTTTCGCCCATACTGTTCAATCTGTTCATCGAAGAGGCAGTGATCGAAATAAAAGAAAGGTTCAGGTGCGGGATTAAAATTCAAGGTGAAAGGATATCAATGATACGATCCGCTTATGACATTTCTGTCCTGGGTGAAATTGAAAAAGGATTACATGGTCTGCTGAATGGAATGAACAACTTATTGAGTACACGATATGGTTTGACAGTAAATCGAAGAAAGACGAAAGTAATGAGAAGTAGAAGAAATGAGAACAGCGAGAAACTCAGGAAGTAGATAAAGTTAAGGAATTCTGCTACTTAGGCAGCAAAGTAACCATTGACGGATGGAGCAAGAAGGACATCAAAACAAAAGCAGACTAGCGTGGCGAAAAGGGCATTCCTGGCCAAGAGATGTCTACTAGTATGAAACATAAGCCTTAATTTGAGGAAGAGATTTCTGAGATTGTACGTCATGATTACGGGATCGTATGGTAGTCAAACATGGACCGTGGCAAAACCGGAACAGAAGAGTATTGAAGCACCTGAGATGTGGTGCTACAGACGAATGTTGAAAATTAGGTGGACTGACAACGTAAGAAATGAGGAGGTTCTGCGCAGAATCTGAGAGGAAAGGAATATGTGGAAAACATAAGGAGTAGGGACAAGATTATAGAACATCTGTTAAGACACGAGGGAATGACTTCCGTGGTACTAGAGGGAACTGTAGAGGGGAAATCTGTAGAAGAGGCCAGAGACTGGAATTCGTACATCAAATAATTGAGGACGTAGGTTGCAGATGCTGCTCTGAGATGAATAGTTTGGCAAAAGAGAGGAATTCGTGGCGGGCCGCATCAAACCAGTCAGAAGACTGGTCCCAAAAATAAAAAATAAAGAGGGTGGAGGGTCCTGGCCATAATGCTCCAAATGTTCTCAGTTAGTGAGAGATCCGGTGACCGCCGGCCGCGGTGGTCTTGCGGTTCTAGGCGCTGCAGTCCGGAACCGTGAGACTGCTACGGTCGCAGGTTTGAATCCTGCCTCGGGCATGGATGTGTGTGATGTCCTTAGGTTAGTTAGGTTTAAGTAGTTCTAAGTTCTAGGGGACTGATGACCTCAGATGTTGAGTCCCATAGTGTTCAGAGCCATTTGAACCATTTGAACCAGATCCGGTGACATTGCTGGCCAAGGTAGGATTTAGCAAGCACGTCTTCGATGGTCATCAGGGCTCAGTCCGATGAGGGACTCAACACTGAAGACAATTCTACTACAGTCAACGAGATTCCAGTCCTATGACATGTATGGGGACGCCCCAAACAGTAGTTGGGTATCTACCAGACTTTCGCCTACCATATGGCTCGACAACCAGCAGAGACTATGTGGGGTGCCACTTCTTTTCACAGCAGGACCCCTTTCGTTGTCATCTGCGGCACCCTTACAGCACAGCGGTACGTCGATGATACGCTACGCCCCGTTTTGTTGCCCTTCATGTGCTTGTCAAACCCTACCGTGGCCAGCTAGGTAGCCAGATCTCTACCCAGTTGGGAACGTTTGGAGCATTATGGGTATGGACCTTAAGACAGCTCGGAATTTATACGATCTAACGCGCCAGTTAGACAGAATTTGGCACTATATCCCTCAGGAGGACATCCAACAACTTTATCAATCTGTACCAACTCGAATACTTGCTTGCGTAAGGGACAGAGCTGGACCAAAGCATTATTCACTTGCTCGGCTTGTGAAGCTCTTTTCCTCGCATAATTAGTCCGCCCTCTTAACTGAGTAGGTTGCGTGTATGACTGCCATGCACTGGGTCCCAGTTCGAATCCCGGGCGGGTCGGAGGTTTTCTCCGCTCAGTAACTGGGTGTTGTGACAACCTCATCATCATTTCATGGTGATCGACAAGGAGGTCGCCTGATGTGGTGTCAATTGAAAGACTTCAAACTCGGCGGCCGAACTTCCCCAAGTGAAGACTCCCGGCCATTAACAAACTCGCCAAGCTTTCTGAAATTGTAGTCATTTGTTTGTCTGCACCAATACATCATATCTATCGATTTCCGTCCTATTCGGATAATTCCTTCGTGGTGCAGTCTTTTTTTTAATAACCATGAAATAGTGACAAAATGAAACAACATTGCATGGCAACAAGTGACAGTAAGCTTGCAGCATGATGTTGCCCACCATTCTCAACAACCAGCTGTTGTAAGGCAGTAGGAGTCGAATGGGGTCTTGCTCTGTGTCCACTGCATTTCTTGTTACTAGACAACGATTCATCAAAACATAACAAATGAATTTAATAAATTTCCATTTGCAGTTTACGTAAGTATCATTGTGTTAGAAGTGGAAAGAAATGTCAATGACTGAGCCAACAGAGCACATGATAAAATAAATGGCGATTTATAGAATCCTACTTAGCTTATAAAAATACAGAGCATACCGTTTCTGGAAGAGTATTCCCATAGTAACCATATTTAATTATTACAGAAGGATCAAATAATCGGTAAAGGAGAACACTTGAAATTCTTAATATTACATTTTCGTTTTAAATACTCGATTCGAGATCTTGTGCAGAAATTAAGGGCTGCTGAACTGTAGAGTAATCGTCTCCATGACTGACGCTGTAAATGTAAAGCTGGTATACCTTCCCTATCCTTTGATCTTTTATATTTTATGGTGACCGAAGTATAGACTTAGCCAATAAAAGGGCGATCGGAACGATTTGCTTCTTCAGTTTGCAAACTTCATGCTACCTTTCTTTATCTCGGAACTCCAGCTGAGCGAAGTGTCTCGCTGGTAAGAAGATCGACTCGCGTATGGGAAGACGATAGTTCAGATCTCCGACTGACTATCCCGGTTTAGGTTTTCTGTAATTTGCTAGAAACGTTTAGGCCGATTGTTGGGATGGCTGCTTTGGATGGGTGTAGCCGATTTCCTTCCCTGTCCTCCCCAAGTAAAGCATGTGCTCCGTCTCTAAAGTTGTCGTTGTCGACTGAACGTTAAACCAGAATCCTCCACCTTTCCCTCCTTCAGAATTCAAACTTGTCATTATTCCACAGAAATTTTCCAGAGAAACTATGGATCACACCATTGATACATACACTTAGTGAATACTAGAGAGAAAACTATTTACAATTTATAGCATTCCTTTGACCACTATGAAGAAAGATGATTACTGTTCTGCAGGTATAATTTTTATTTTTTTACAGCTGATCTGAAAAATGTGACTGATAAATCCATTAATTTCAAATTCTGAGTGACCCTTATAAGCAGTTGCTTTTATTCTGCACAGGAATTACTCACAGTGCCTTACAATCTCTAGTTGTAGAGTGTTATTTATTTGTATATGTGTCAGAAATTCTTTTATGGGTATTTAGTGAAATTGGCTCTGATGGCTTAACAGAGCTCTAGAAGGAAATAACATCCTCGTAAATAACCTACAGATACCAATATATAAGCTTCATAACTTACCTTACGATTATATAAAAAAATTCAACTACAAACACGGGATCGTTTTCATAATCACATACAGGGTAAATACGAACTCTGAGAAAATTTCAGTGTTATGGCGTTAAGTCAGCGTTAACACGCCAGTTGGGAACGACAGAGAAGAGAAGGCTGTGAGGAAGAGCCCAGCCAATCGTACGCTGACAGACCTACCTCCAGGACGACAACGCGCCAGCGGCGGCTTCTGGGTGAAGAGGACGTAAGCGCCGCGCCTGAGTGGTGGCAGCCCACATCGATAGCAGCTTCAACGTTAGCCTCTTCGTTAGCCGACGCATCGTAGCCTCTTCATTAAAATCTCTAAGAAGCACAGTAGTTACTACTGTTCAGTTGCTTTTCTATGTCGCCCTTTACTTGCGGCACACCTCTGCAGTCAGATTTAAGTATTTGTATTTGTCTAGTTGCGAAACGTCCCCTTCCTGAACAATTATACAAGACTGTGCTTAAACTGACACACAATATTTTGTTAGCGCAACGCAACCTGACTTTCAATAATCCCTACAAAAGAATGGGCCCTGACTAACATTAAACAATACCTTTCACAAATCACTTACCTCACAAAAATCTTCGCTACTCAAGCTACTGCAATACAGCGAGCACCACTACTGCCAGCTAAATAAAAGATTCAAAGTACTGAAGGCACTAACTACTGATAGGCATAGTTAGCAAATGAAAGATTTTGATAGAGAACAAACAATGTTCGTATTTACCTCAATAGTCATAATATATACAGCAGTTCATGACAAATTTCAAAACTCCGCCATCTCTCTCTCCCCACATCCACCACTGCTGGCGGCTCACCTCCAACTGCCCAACGCTACGCGCTGTTCACAGCCAGCTGCCTAACACTACAATGGCGAGTATTACAACAATGCAAAGCAGCCACAGACTGCACACAGCACAGCCAGTGATTTTCATACAGAGGTGGCGTTACCAATAAAAAAAACCTAAACAGTCTACTTACATAGCCCCCATGCTCCCCAAAAAAAATTTTACAAATTGTTTTGGGCACTGGGCAATACATATTTGTTAAAATTTTTCATAATCGTAATTACAATAACAAAGAAATCAAATGCACACACTTATTGATACAATGTTGGTCAAAAGCTAAAATTTTCTCACAGTCCATGAAGACAGTCCTGATCGTTGATCACAGTAAAATTGCCGTGTTTTTCACAAAATCTGAGCAGTAAAAGACAATGCACATAGACGTAGTGGATTTCCATGCAGTCTTGAAGAAGTAGTGTTGCCCTTCCAACGGAAAGACAGTGCTGACTCTTGACATGCTGACAGGTAATGGGCCACAACAGAGCAAACCCACAGCAGAGTCATTCGACGTTTTGAAGAATATCGTTTGGTAGGTCATCACAGAGCAGACCCACTGTAGTCCTGGTAGAGATTACGGTATTGGTGGGCCACCAGAGGTGCAGACCCACTGCAGTCCTTGTAGAAATAGTGGTATTGATGGATCATCAAAAATGTAGACCCACTGTAGTCCTTGTAGAGATAATGGTACTGGTGGGTCATCAAAGATGCAGACCCACTGTAGTCCTTGTAGAAATGATGGTACTGGTGGGTCATCAAAGATGCAGACCCACTGTAGTCCTTGTAGAGATGGCCAGCAGCCATCTGTTGTGACTGTGCAGGTGCACAATCACCATTGATGAGTCTTGCGGATAATATAGCAAGTCCATAACCGCCACTTGTGCACTCACAAAGTTTTTGTAACTGTCCTTACAACCAGCAATGCTGCTATCCAGTCCCTTGCTGAATTATCAACACACGTGCAAACACTAACAGTCCCAATTTCTCACATACTGTGCATATATTATTACCAACAGAAATGTGTGCAGTGAAATGCAACTTACAAGTTACTTAATTTGATGAACTGGTGTCAATTTCAATTTTATAACATAAGAATCCAATAACAAAGGTACAAAATACATCATTAAAGAACATAACAGTACAGATAACATTTGTAGTAATATGGGCTTTACAAAAGAATAGAAATAACATATACATCAGTGTCACAGGAATTATGACATAAGTACATACATGAAAGATCAGAATAACTTTTGGAATATCAGCTTCACACATGAGCATTAAAACAAAACAGAACAAATAATGTTTAAACATCTTTACAAAGTAAATAACTTATTATTAATGCAAATTATATTTGAGGATAACAGTATTCCTCATCATAGTGAATGTAGCGTAGTATTAGAAAAATTCTACAACATAAGTCTTATCAGATAAACATATAAATACAGGAAAAACATAAATACCCAAGGGTACTCAAAAACATAGTGGGATAACACAAGGAAAGGACAGGGTTTGTTTTACTGCAGTATTTTGCAAACAAAACTTTCTTTACTTCTTGGAGATCTCCCTTCATTCTTCATTATTTCCAAAAAGTCCTATCTATACCTGCTTTCTGTACTTTTTTTGTATAACTTCTCAATGCATTTCTTCCAATTCATCGCAATGCAGTCTCTTATATAGTCTACCCCCTCTTAAGCTAACTTAAATCTACTGAGCTCAGATGCTAAACTAAGGAACGAGGTAATGCAGCAGCACAAAACAATTAACACAAACAGCAATGATCAAAAATACAAATGGCGAAGCAAGCAGCATAAATTACAACTAATATAAGGCAATGAGCAGCAAACAAGAAAAATAAATCAGTAGTAAAACTAGCTTAACAGAGTAATACAAATTAAAATTCAGTAGCACTATGCCTGGCACACAGCAGCAGCAAATGCTATAGCTAATACCTAACCATGGCAAAGATCAAGCAGAAAAAAATATTACACTAAACAATGCAGATAAGGGAAATGTCTGTTCACATCTTAATGTCTATGTAATTAAAGTGGTGCACCACAACAACTTATTGTAAAAAAAATATTACCATGTACTTGAAAAGAAAATTATGAATGCAGTTCCTGTGAAGGGAAATGTCTTTTTGTGCTCCCTCATTTTTTTGGAAATATATCACGAAACTATTATTTACTGGATCTGTAGACAGAAAATATTTATATTAGTACATCTATAAAATTTTATTTTAACCAATGCTGCAGTGCAGCTAGAAACTAGATATTAAACAAAATGAGTAAACAAATACATAAAGCAAGCCATATGGCATTTCTCTCAATTAGCAAGACAATAGCCGTGAAATGTTTCTCATCGTTTCATTAGGCATTTTAGTAAATATCATAAATTAAGAGCTTCACAGTGTAATCATATGTTTTCAAGTTTGACCGTGTCGTTTTTGCGATGCTCTCTACAAAGGAACGTCAATAGCGAGGATAATGGCCTCCCTTTTTTTTTGTTTTTTCTACCTGTGCCGCTGAAAAGGGCTCACAATAATGGCTTTTTCTCCAGGCGTCTGACACAGCTGGGTGCCCGCAATGCATTACGTGCAGGTGGTCACTTAACTTTCGTACGGAAATATTTACGACAGCAGTTTCTGCTACAGTGGAAGTCTCATATAAAAATATTTCACAGGTCAAGAATTAGCGTTGCAAATCTGTAAAAACAAAATCCTATAAATATAAGTGTCAAAAAAAAAAATATTCGTCAGCATTGTGATACAGTCACGCATTTACACACATTTCATAACTCTTAAAGTACGATTCTTGGTTTCCAACATACTTCTTATTCCTCATATACGGTAGCATCATCTTATTGATCATAAACATATCTCAACAGCATAGTACACATCGTCGTCGTAATAATATCATAACATATCAGTCAATTCTCAAAATCATCGTAGCTTCCTCCAATAATTTCAAAACCTAAAAAAAATTCTCTGCTCATTTCAATAGTGTCATCTACCTCAAACGTACTTTAAAAATCATGATCTCATACCAAATATATCATTCAAAGCTCTCATAATATCACAATGGTTCTGAAAAAATATGAACAGTTCACAAAGTACAGACAAAATACAATTTCATAAGTGTGAAGGTATCCAACTGTGTAATTGTGTAAACATCTGTCACTGATATAGTAAAGAAATGTTTGTTTCTCTGTTAAATAATCAGATAGCTGTGTAATTCTGTGTTAGAGAAATATGGTACCGATGTGTAAAGTTGTATAAGCAAATACCATATTAGCTAGGGCTCCTTGTGCTTGCCAAACACATGGTACACAAATTAAGCGTGTACCCCCCTGAGGATTAATGTAATTATACCCTCAGGTGTTACAGATTATAGCAATGGAATGAAATGTATCACGGAAAACCCTTGTATCATTGCACTTCAAATATCTTAAAAAAAATGTTTTAAGAGCGAAATTAATCACTCAAATACGTGTACTGTAGCGCTAAACTGTGCGTCATGTTGTAAGATAATTCTGTGGAAGTGTCGTAGTTATCGTCCTCCGAAAGCTAAGTTCTGCAGAAGTCAATGTACTTACCTCATGATAAACGAAAGTGAAACTCTTTGCGTATAGATATCGTAGTTATTACGTACCTTACCGTGATCAAGAAAGTACTATAATGTAACGTATTGTTGTGCTACATAAAAAGGCTGTCTCATTGTTGCTATACCACAAAAGTTACTACTAAAACATGTTTTTCTTTCCAGAAGAATTCAGAAAACTGTGCATATATAAAACGGATACACCGCAAAAGCAACATTGTAAATTGTCACTCATTAGTAGCGTCGTGATAAAAATCGTGTAGCTGTCACATAAACTAACCTCTGTGTCATCTGGTATCTCTCAGAAAGCACTTTACATTCAGAATGTATTTTCAAATAAACCAAAATGTTGCATTAAAATCTCATTAGCAGTACTGGTAAATGTTCTAAGTATGTGAGCCTTATAGTCGTTACATAATCGTGCAACTAACAAGCAAGAATGTACACACACAAAAACACTGTCGTCTGTTCACAATAACAATGCATTCGTAATTTCTGTTTAAATAAGTTCTCTTGGTTCTGGATTGGATATTTAACTTCAAACATTGTTGCATGGTAACAGTTTCTAAGTCTGACAATGCATACTAGTAACGTGAAGTGAAAAATTTTATACCAAAGACTAAGTTAAAAAGCAGATTATCTCTCAATAAACGGTTTTACATGTGAAATGTGGTGCAATCCTTTACTCTTCCTAGTACGCAGACTTTCAACTTTAACGCAATTATCAAGTGGTATACGTCGGTAAAGAATACTGGAATTTTCCTCAAGGTTAGCGTCTATGTTATTTTTCCCTGAGCCAGCCGGCGCACGCGGCCGCCTGCGGTGCGAGTCATTATCTGTTCCTTTGTTGGCGCGCGTCGTTATTGGAATTAGGAGACCTAGCTTCTACAAATTCACGTTGTCGAAAGTGCCTTGCTCTGTTTGAATCCCGCCAGTTCTAATGAAATTCAGGTCTGTCGTTATGATTGTCTCGTCTGTCGTCATGTCGGTAGATTTCATAATTTCTTTCTTGTCGGTCATGTGGTGGAGAATTTCTTCCTGAATCGTAACTGCGCGCTGAACTGTTGCATCTGAAGTTATTCTGTCTCCCTTGATAATAATTGTTTTGATTCCCATATTGTCTGTTTCTAAGGTAATCTCTGTCATATTCATTAATACGGAAATGCGATCTTTCTCTGTAACAATTATTACTCTGCCAGTGGTTGTCATTTGGGTGGTGTCTGTTTTCGTCACGATTTGCGTTGTAAGAATAGCCTTGTCTTGTCCAGTTATTGTTCCTGTCGTCACGGAATTGTGACGTATGTGACCTGTAGTGATTGTTTTCCTGTTTCCGCTTTCCGCGATTGTCTGTATCAATTTCTAATTCTTGTAGGAGTCCCTGAAAAGCTTCAATGTCGTCTTTGCAACGTCCTGCTAAAATAATATGTCGTAAATGTTCAGGCAATTTGAGTAAGCAAATGCGGATGAGTTCTGAGGGGCTGTATGGGTTTGAAAGATACTGATTCTTATGCAACATGTCTTCAAAATATTTGACAAGACTGGAAAATTCAGATTGTTCAAAGTGTTTCATCATCATGATGCTATGTTTTACTCGGTCTTGTGTAGCTTGAGACCAATATGCTGAGAGGAAGGCATGGTAAAATTCTCCTTCACTGTGACAATCGTGAATGACCGATCGCATTCTTACAGCTGGTTCATTCTCTAAGTAGCCAAACATAAATTCTAACCTGTGCTCCAATGACCAGTTGGGAGGAAAACAATGAGAGAATTGATGGAGCCACGGTTGTGGATGAATGTCGTTGGCAGAATTCTTAAATGTTTTGAATTTACGTGTGGTAATGAACAGCTTATAGTCAAAATCATCATGTCGGCGAGTCGCATAGCGGTCATTGTTACGTCGTGTCGGCGGTTCCATCTCAAAATTCGGTGTACCTTGCCAGTTTCTTTCATAACTTCCGAAATGCCCTGTGTTATTATTTTACGTCTTTTCCGTATTTCTAAGTCCCTCTTCCCGTGTTGGAGCGCGAGTGTCCTCTGAAATATGTAATTCTTGTATTACCTGTGTCAGCTGATCTTGTACTTTGCGGATTTCTCTTTTGTACTGTGTATTGATTTGATTTTGATTTTGTTTGAATTTTCTAATTTCTTCATACTCTTCAGTGTCAGTGAAGGCTACAGGTGTTGTGTCATTCAGATCATTTGTAGATAAGTTAGTGAACTGATCTGAAAGTTCGGCTACTTTGTCCGATAGTGTACTTATTTCCTCAGTGTGTTTTTCTGAACCAAGTTTCAGAGTATCTACTGTGTCCTTTAAGTTTTCCTGAGTTTTTTGCAAGTTGCGTAACCGAATCGGTAGATGCAACTGAGTCAAATTTAGCTTGCAAGGTCTCATGATTTTCATGAACAATAGTTTGCAGTTCTTTTATGGCTGCTTCGTGATTCTGTAGTGCATTTTCATGACGCGAAAAAATAGGTTGGAAATGCTCACAAATTTGGGTTTTTACGTCGTTACAGACTTTTTGACAATTCGATTCAATGTGATGTAACTCAGTAGTTAAATCCTCACGTGTTTGTTCAAGAGTTTGCTCCAATGAGTCTAACTTTTGAAGCTGTTGCTGTGTTTGTCTCTGATTTAGTTCCATTGTGTCTAACTTTTGCTGTGTTTGTCTCTGATTTTGTTCCATTGTGTCTAACTTTTGAAGATTTTGTTCCATTGTGTCTAACTTTTGAAGCTTTTGTCCCATTTGTTGCATTAATTGTAATAACAATGCACTGGTGTCTGAAACATGTTCCTCAGTGCTATTCGGCAATGCATTTGAACCGCTAATATTCGCAGTTTGAAAAGCAGAAAATGTGTCTTAACTTATTTGAGAAAAGGGTGAGGACGCAAAACCTGAATCTACAGTATTTGCAATATTGTGTTCTGTCATTCCCGATTCCTGAGGCGAGCTGTTGCCAACCGATCGATCGATAATGCTTCCCTCTTCACTAATTATTTCACTGTCCATGCCATTGTTTGCTGCCCGCTCCCTTTCCCTATGCACAATTACCAAATTACTACTTTGAACATTAGTTAATTCATTACTCTGCGGCGCTAACACACTGCTTTCGTCTTCACTGTCATTTCTCAGTTTACTTTGGAGCCTAGTATTACGTTTTTCACACGCCATTATTGTCACAATATTTCACACGACAACACAGAAAAGCACAATTTGAAGAGCAAAAATAAGAGAACACATTAACATAACACTGAAAATAATATCTAGTTAATTGCAGCAGCGAAATACTTGGTGCAAATCCACATGCGTGCCACACCTGTTTTACTGTACAACAATGAAAGACTGCAACTACAAAGGAGATTCTCTCTACAATTACGCGCTAGCAATAAACAAAATCTACACTAATTACACAAACTACAAGAAAAAAATCAGAAGATTCCAGTGAGGTATCCTCGGCTAAGGGTCGACATATGAAACGTCCCCTTTCTGAACAATTATACAAGACTGTGCTTAAACTGACACACAATATTTTGTTAGCGCAACGCAATCTGACTTTCAATAATCCCTACAAAAGAATGGGCCCTGACTAACATTAAACTATACCTTTCACAAATCACTTACCTCACAAAAATCTTCGCTACTCAAGCTACTGCAATACATCGAGCGCCACTACTGCCAGCTAAATAAAAGATTCAAAGTACTGAAGGCACTAACTACTGATAGGCATAGTTAGCAAATGAAAGATTTTGATAGAGAACAAACAATGTTCGTATTTACCTCAATAGTCATAATATATACAGCAGTTCATGACAAATTTCAAAACTCCGCCATCTCTCTCCCCACATCCACCACTGCTGGCGGCTCACCTCCAACTGCCCAACGCTACGCGCTGTTCACAGCCAGCTGCCTAACACTACAATGGCGAGTATTACAACAATGCAAAGCAGCCACAGACTGCACACAGCACAGCCAGTGATTTTCATACAGAGGTGGCGTTACCAATAAAAAAACCTAAACAGTCTACTTACAGTTGTAATATAACTCATTAATACGAGTTCTTTTTTTGTCTAGCGACCGAGTATGCAGGATCCCTAGACACAACATTCAGAGATTGTTCAGGTATATTTTTTGAGTGCGTTTGTTGTATGAGTAATTACATTTCGTTTGATTTCTTATCCCTGTTTATTTTTGTGTGTGACCATCACTGAAAATATCACCACTACAGTGCAATGATGCAGATGTCGACGGTAGGGGCTGGTTGTCTTGTTTAGAAACAAACATGGTCTATTCGGTCGGGGTACTTACTGTTGACAACCAGTAATGCCCATTTTATTCTTTGAACCCAATCTTGGTTTCAGTAGTGCGGAGATTGGGTAAGTTTTTTCGGTTGTCTTAGTTGCACGTCGGCAGTGGTCCACAGAAGTATGGATTGGTTTACTGTTTAAGTGTTGCTCTATATGCACTTCCTACACAGATTCGCTGAATGCAATGGAAGAGCGGCACGCGGTCCGGAGCTGTTCTCGCAGTGAAAGCAACTATATCACAGTACTTTGTCACTGCTGTGACTGTACTTTTATATAAACAAAGGTAGCTCTGGTAACAGACCTAATAAAACATAATTACATTGTCATTGTGCAACGAGCCACTGGAGACAATGGGTCGTTTACACCAAAATACTTGATGCGCTAATCATTGGACTACGACATTGTAGTACGTAAGTTGTTGCATTTATGACTGTGATATGCCACAAGCGTCAATGAATTGCAGCCTTCAAAAATTTGGATTCGCGTAATGACGTGCAACACTTTTCTAATGTAAACCGATCTCTGCGATTATAATAACTATGTATGTGATGCCGAATCGCGTCTTGTGCGTGTTTGGCTCTTGCTGTGTATTAATCGTGTTTATATTGCTAACTTTGTGTGTGTGTGTGTGTGTGTGTGTGTGTGTGTGTCTTGTTTATCATGTGTGATGAATTACGAAACTAAAGGGCCAGATCCAGAATTCTGGAAAAGAAGAAAGAAAGCTAGACAAGATGAACCGACAAATTGTTGCGGCCGTTTGGCAGCGGTGAACCGTTTGTGCGTGACGTTGAACGCTCTGATTGGATGATTGGAGGAAAAGAGGCCGTGAAGTGTCAACTATCAGGTAATTCCAATCAGACTCTAATACCCTAAATTTCAATTTACCATGTCAGATTATTAGATACAGTCATCATTAATATCCACGACAACGCCTTTTAGTATATCATGAAAATCCAATTCTGCTTCTAAAACATCATTTCACTTGAAGCTGCGTATTCGATATCCATCCGACTTATGACACTCAGCCGAGTGTATGCTATTTTTGTTTACTATTATCGACGCACTACTTCAATGTGGCGACAGTTCTAGGCGCTACAGTCTGGAACCGCGAAACCGCTACGGTCGCAGGTTCGAATCCTGCCTCGGGCATGGATGTGTGTGATGTCCTTAGGTTAGTTAGGTTTAAGTATTTCTAAGTTCTAGGGGACTGATGACCTCACATGTTACGTCCCATAGTGCTCAGAGCCATTTTGAGAATTCTCTAACACACAATTGAACAGCAGAGGTGACAAACCATCTCCCTGTCAGACACCTGACTTTATTTCAAACGATTTTGAGAGCTCTCCCCTGAATGTTACTTTTGATTTTTTATTTGTCAAAGTTGCTTTAATTATTTCAGTTGTTTTAGTATCGAGTCCCAATTCTTTTAAGATATCAAGCAATGTATTTCTGTCAATTGAATCAAAGGCTTTTTTAAAATCCACAGAAATAATTACATATGGTAAGTTCCTGATTTTCCTCATTTTGTATTATGTTCTTTAAGTTTAATGTTTGTTCTGCACATGACCTTCCTTTCCTAAATCCAACCTGATACTCTCCCAGTTGTTTGTCAAGTATTTCTTCTGCTCTTTTGAAAGGCGCCTTAGACAAGATCTCATAGGTCCCTGGTAAATTGCTAGGGTCTGTTTTCTTCCCTTTTTTATGTAGTGGATTTTTATGTAGTGGTATTATGTTTACAACACCGAAATTAAATTTTTCTCTTGGTGTATCACAGTTATGTAGTTCTTCAAAGTATTCGGCAAGTAGTCTACAGTTCTCTGTGCTATTATATACAGTTTTCTGCGTTTTTGGGTCCGTGAAAAATAGGTTAGGTGTAGTGTATTTCTTTAAGCTACTTTTGAAAGTTTTGTAAAAGTCCCTAACATTGTTCTGTTTGAATTTGGAGTCTGTTGATGCTAGTTGGTCTTTCATGTATTGTACTTTGATCTTTTTAAGGCCTTTTGATGCTTGATTCCGGGCTTCGTTCCAAGCTCGTTGTCGTGTTAGGATTAGTTCGTCACACTCATCATTCCACAAGCAATGTTTCCATATTTTGGCAAGGAGAATGGTTTCTTTTGCTGTCTGTACTATGTCTTTTTGAAGTTGTTCACATGTTTTAGGTGTTCTCTTTTCCAAAAGTGTCCTGAAATTATCTCATGGTGGCCGATCGGTTCTAGGCGCTACAGTCTGGAACCGCGCGACCGCTACGGTCGCAGGTTCGAATCCTGCCTCGGGCATGGATGTGTGTGATGTCCTTAGGTTAGTTAGGTTTAAGTAGTTCTACGTTTTAGGGGACTGATGACCTCAGAAGTTAAGTCCCATAGCGCTCAGAGCCATTTGAACCATTTTTTTTTTTGAAATTATCTACCTTAGTTAATTTTTGATTGTCAAACTTTTTAGGTTGATATTGGCTCTTTCTTTTATATATTGGTGTAATTTTGAATTAAACGATAGATATATAGATGGTGATCTGAATCTCAACCTACGCTCTTAGCAACTTTTACATTGAGTGTCTCTGGTGTAGACTGTCTATTTATAGCAACATGATCAAGTTGTTTCTCCCCACAGGCTGAATTCGGGGATACCCATGTAGTTTGCTTCCTACGGATTTTTTTTTAAATGTAGATTTTAGAACTATGTCATGTTCTCTGCGTAAACTAATAAGTCTTTCTCCATTCATATTGGTTCTTTTATGTGCAGGGAATTTGCCTACTATGGATCGGTGATGACGTTCTTTGCCGATTTGAGCATTAAAGTCATTCCGCAATATTATGTGTTTTTGGATGAAATCTGGACTACGGTGTTTGACAGTTTATGCCAAAAAAATTCTGTTTGTTCTTTTTGTGTTCTGTTTTTCTCATTTGTTGGTGCATGTGTATTTACAATTGCATACAGTCTGTTTACTGATCCGAAGATTAATGTTGAAAGTCTTTTATTGATAGATTTAAATTCTACTATTGAGTTTAATGTATTTTGGTTTACAATGAATCCTGTTCCAAATTGGGGTACATTCTTCATGACTCTTTTTCCCTGCTTCCCTTTGAAGATTCTGAATCTCTCTGAATCAAATGAATGTTCATCAGTATACCTTGTTTCTTATAATTTTCTAATTTATAAAATTTATTAACGTTTTAAGTTTTCCTGTTTTTTAGAAGTGAGTTTACGTTGAAAGTTGCCAAATAGTTTATATTTTTGCGTTTAATTTTATTTGTTGCTTGCTTAAGGCAGGTTTCAGGATGCTCCGACTCATCCTTCGCACATTGCTGTAGGCCCACAAAATCCGAATTCCCACTTTTAATTTCCTTAGATATTTGAGATTGGTTACTCCCTGGGTTAAAATCTCCTACATGGTGAGTATCCATTGTTGTTTGTTTGTTGAATTAGGGGAACAAGTCCGCTAAGGATTCTACTCGAGGTTGTTAGCTCCGAGGAACGGTTTTCAGCCGCACCACCGGTGGACAGACGCTGACCACTTAGCCGCTTACTTCAAGACAGACGGCAAGTGAACATTCTTTGGTTGCCTCTTCCGCTAATTCCGCCGTATAGAGAACTATTCCTTCAGCCTTCACTACCGTTGAGGTCTTCACTGTAGGCCTAACAAGGAGCCCTTACGAGATACTATCGCCCAGGCCAGTTGAACCTTGGTTTTTTAACGAAGTTGTTACTCCTCCCCACCCCCCTCTTTCCTCACCTCTTGTATGGCGAGGCCCCGGGTTTGGGACCGGCGCAGCAGAGTTCTCATTCTTATTTATTGAACTTTAATAGGAATTTAATTCAGATTTCTTCTTAATGGTTTTATCCTTAAGATATTTATAAAATTTTACAATTTTCATGCTCAGTTCCGGTATGTTCACTTATCTGCTGCCTACGTTCGTAGTTGATACCATCACAATTCACTGAATACGAACTGCCTTCAGTGGAACTGCTACCACGATAAACTGCCATGGACAGACAAAATTTGTCTTTCTCCAGACACGTGGCAATTCTACTCCAGTCAGTGAGATTCCATGTCCCGATGACCAGCGAAAATCTGTCTGGAGGCGCCCCGACCCGGACTGCGGGGGTAGCTACCTGAAGTCGCCCGTCACGCCGCCCGAAACACAGGATTGATGGTGTGGGGTGCCCTTTCTTTTTACGGCGGGATCCCTCTGGTTGTCATCCGCGGCACACTTACAGCAAGGCGATACATCGGCCCTTTTTGTTGCCCTTCACGGCAAGTCATCCTAGGCTTACACGTTAGCAAGATAAAGCCGCCCTTGCACGGAGTGAGTTTCTACTACTTGTCATCGTATTTGACCAGCTTGGTCGTCGAATCTCTCCTCCAGTAATTAGACTTGGCATTAATTTATCTATTTGTTGGATGTCCTCCTGAGGAATATTGTGCCAAATTCTCTCAAACTGGTGCGTTAGGTCATCAGAATCCCGGACCTCTGATGATCTAACGTATCAGATTGAGAGAATTTGGCACAATATTCCTCAGGAGGACATCCACAAATAGATAAATTAATGCCAAGTCGAATAAAATGGTTCAAATGGCTCTGAGCACTATGGGACTTAACAGCTATGATCATCAGTCCCCTAGAACTTAGAACTACTTAAACCTAACTAACCTAAGGACAGCACACAACACCCAGCCATCACGAGGCAGAGGAAATCCCTGACCCCGCCGGGAATCGAACCCGGGAACCCGGGCGTGGGAAGCGAGGACGCTACCACACGACCACGAGATGCGGGCCCAAGTCGAATAACTGGTTACTCAAGGGCCAGAGCTAGACCAAAGAGTTATTAACGTGGTCTATTTGTGAAGCTGTTTCTCTAGATCAAAGTATCCATTTTTTCTGAAATTATATTTTTTTTCTTCATTTATGTGGCCATACTCAGTTTCTTTATAATTCTTGAGGGTATTTTTGTTCTGTCGTTGCAACTACAAAAATGTGTGATTTTTTTCACCAGATGCGTTTCGCTTTATTGAGGTGATGCATCATCAAGTTATTTACATTCTGATTTGCTCATAAGATCGAAAAATAGTTCGTTAGGAATAGGTTTATTTTTACTTACGGTGATTTTTCGGCTGATTTCTCACTTACATCGGGAAATGCCGTCTACTAGCACGTCGCTGTTTTCTGTGTTAGACACTGATAATTTTGGGTCTCATTTTAGATGTTCTAAAGCACTATGCACTTCTCACAACACACTTTTATGCACACCACTGTATTCTGTTTGTTTGTGTACTTCAAGTATGTGTTGTTGTTTGAGTTTTGTAGTGTCGCCAACATGCATTTCCACTACTTTGTATTTGACCTACAACATTTTTTTAGTTCGATTATTGTATGTGTGTGAGTCTATTTAATTATGTTACTGTGTACTTTGTAAGAAGGCTGTTTAGGTTCTTATATTGGTAACACCACCGCCACGTAGCGCTCTATATGAAAATCACTTGCTGTGCTGTGTGCAGTCTGTGGCTGGTTGGCATTGTTGTAATACTCGCCATTGCAGCGTTGGGCAGTTGGCTGTTAACAGCGCGTAGCGTTGCGCAGTTCGAGATGAGCCGCCAGCAGTGGTGGATGTGGGGAAGTGAGATGGCGGATTTTTGAGAGCGGATGATCTGGACGTGTGTCCATCAGAAACAGTACATTTGTAAGAATGGATGTCATGAACTGCTATATATATTGTGACCTTTGAACACTATTAAGGTAAATACATTGTTTGTTCTCTATCAAAATCTTTCATTTGCTAACTATGCCTATCAGTAGTTAGTGCCTTCAGTAGTTTGAATCTTTTATTTAGCTGGCATTATTGGCGCTCGCTGTATTGCAGTAGTTCGAGTAACGAAGATTTTTGTGAGGTAAGTGATTTGTGAAAGGTATAGGTTAATGTTAGTCAAGGCCATTCTTTTGTAGGGATTTTTGAAAGTCAGATTGCGTTGCGCTAAAAAATATTTGTGTCAGTTTAGTGTTGATCAGAATAAGTAAAGAGAGTAATGTCTGAGTACGTTCAGTTTTGCTCAGCTGTTTGAAAATCAGATAATGTAAGAGGTTTATCAGCACAGTAATTCAATAATTTTTCTAAGGGGACGTTTCAACTTATGTACTGTGTAACAGTAGAGAAGGAATAGCGATGGAGAGATTTTTTTTTATAGAGGAGGGTGAAACCATAACGAGTGAACGTAAGTATATAGCAATGTGAGTTAGAGGAGGTGAGGAGCAAGAAGTGAAATGAAAATAAAACTGTAGTTGGGGGGGGGGGGGGTGGAGAATGGGAGGGGGTGAAGGGTGGAAAAGGCTATTTTGTTTTTCATGTAATTAGATCGTTTTTCTTTGTCTGTACATGTACATTACAGCTACCAATTTCCGTTCCATTCGGACAATTCCTTTGCAGTGAATCGCTTTGTTTGTTCCTCTTAGAAAGTACATGACAAGTACGGGCATGTAACCAAACATTTCTAGAGTTTGGTAGTTCTCAATGCAAAAAATCAACCTGTCCGAATCTTTAATCAATTAGAATTTACTACAGCGTGAATGGATGACGATAGCTGATCTATTAGGAGGCAGTACGGGGCGTGCTCGTTTCATGATGACAGGGCCTGATAATGCGCAAATTTGGAAACAAACGCCATCACAAACACACGAAAGCAGTGATAATGAAACATTGTGAAAAACTTTGTTTACATAAAAATACAATACTTTATGCAATTACTGATACATCCTTTTAATTAGACGTTACGATTTAGTGATTTTCATAACGACTCCTTCTGGATATTTGCGATTAGCTTAGACGTGGAGATGGTGGCAGCTATGAGAATGCCGACGATAATGTTCACAACTTCATTGAAATTCGATAATTTCTCTTCGATGACGAATAAGCGGAGAATGTACCAGAACTCAGCAATTTCTTGTTTGAAAAATATGACCGTAAGTGATGCATGGGTTAACACACATTGTTCCTAGCAGTGTTCTGATTCTCGTTTGTATGCGGTTCATAACCCTCTGTTACAGAGTATTGCTTCTTCAATGAATTATGTTTCTGTAGTCTATACATTTGTTAACCGTCAAACATCGATTAATAGATACGAGGTTTTGAAATACCTAATGTTTTAATCAGTAAAGATGCTGCTTTAGTTCGAACACTGTTTTCTGTGTATAGGGATGTGCGAATATATTCATAGACTTTTTAATGCTTGTACATGGTAAACAGTAAGCATCATAAAAAATACTAAGAACATTTACTCAGGAATTTTTTTTTTCAGGACAAGACGAGCTAAATTCCCGCTTACCCGCTATCTGCGATCTTCTCAAGTCCGAGAATACAAAGCACCGCCCGCTAGCACAGTTTGCTTAAAGTTTCGTGTAGACAGCTGTTCCCACGTCGGCAAACATTTGCGCCCGCACCGCACACCTGCGACCGCCCCACGATCGCCCGGTACGAAATCTTTGAACGCTGCAACGTGAATATCACAAACTTTGTTCCGCGCTAGAAATTCTTGGACGAATGTTCTGTATCACGCCAGGTGCCTGGTTTAACAAACTTTGGAATTACACGCAGAAATTTTTTCTTTTAGGGGTTCACCTGATACTTTCCCAAGCTCTCTTAAAACGTTTTCGACGTCTTCAACTTTCCCCGAAAGTATTAAATAACGGCGCCTAAAATTGCCTTGCAAGCGAACTGAAGAGTTATTGATTCGGCACTGCAAATATGAGACAGATCTATACGAGTGTCATATAATTATTAAAATATTCTTATTGCGATCCTAAGAGAGACTGTGTGTCCTTACTATCCGAGGCGGCTAGACATGAATCATTTCTGAATTTTTGCACGGGCTATACTGCAACATGTTTGCAAAAAAATATGAAATGCAGTCTAACACCAAGACAGTTATTTATCGATCGATTCATTTAGTAATGCTGCTGACGTAGCGTCTATATCTGTGTACATCCTCTAGAACACAGTGAAGTGCATGCCAAACCATGTTTTACATTGTAACATATGTTTTATCCCCGTTCAAATCGTGTATGGATCGACTAAAGAATGGCTGCTTAAATCGTGTTTTCCCGGTTTCTGTGATAGCGATACGTCGAGGGCAAAAGAATATTTTCAAATTCTTCACTTCATATCGGTTCTTGTAGCTTTGTAAGGAGACTTTCGCCGGGTTATTGACATTTATCTTGAAACATCCACCAATTCAGGTATTTCAGCATTTCCCTGTCACTCTGCCGTCACTTACATATGTGTGACTATTCGTGCTGTTGTACTGTTTCTCCTGGGTGAACTTTGATTTAAAAAAAAATGTAAACTAAATATTACGACAAATTTTATAAATAATCCGCAAGTGCGCCAAAGAAGAAGAGATAGAACTACAATGGACATGTTATTCCATGGACTCTCGCGCTTCTATGCATGAACTATCTTTCCTTTGTCATTCGCTTATCTTATTTGCTTGGATTCGGACCTAAGAGGACGTTCTTGTGTAAAGCTCATCTTGTTGTACCAGCTGATAGTGGAAGTTGTACTTAAAACCCGAAAAAATAGAATGGTTATTTTGTCGAAAGAATTTTGTGTATGTGGTCAATCTATTGTTAGTCTGATAACAACACTGCCGTAAGTAGACATGGGCCTTAACAAAAAAATTTCATTGTTATGCACCATCGTAGAAAAATCTTTAACATTTTTCTTTTAGTTCATCTACGAGACGTGCCGTCGGATAGGACAATTAACTTTATTTCAGATCCCATGAGACCGGAGGCAGCTACTAATAATTTAACAATTTTACTTACAGATTTTCTTTCTATAACGAGATAACATCCCAGACAGAAAAGGTCTGGTCACAGCATTCCAGTTCGATTATAGGATTTCATTTGTAGATGCTGCTCTTGTTATCTTATATTGGGGAATCGAGACGAAACCACGACATTAAGTTACGTACTACAGTAGTGTACATCGAACAGACTTGGCAAATATTCTCTGGTGCAATATGCACACGACTTCTCACGAGCCTAGTCTTGGATAAATAAGAAAAGCACAATTAATTAGAGACGATTACTAACTACGCTGAGAACTGAGCTAGTTTACTGAGTGCTTATACACGTCGGGCTAAATTAAACAACATATTACACTGTTAATAATATTCCTACATTAGTTATTTCTCTTTTATGCTGAGCCATTGCATTAACGTGTGTTTCTTTTTTGTATAAGTGACGGCTCATATTTTATTACATTACACTAATAGTCACAAAATAATAATAAAAATTTTATTTTATTACATTACACTGTCGTATTTGCATTCGCCTCTGAACGATGTGGCACTTTAACTGCAGCATTAGAACCATTTTCAAAATACCGAAGTCAGATCCCCATTTGGCCATCCAGGTTTAACTTTTTCGCAGTTTTCTGTAATTCTCTAAGTGAGCACCAAAACTCTTCCTTTGATTGGGTCCCCTATCTTTGTTTAATCCGAGCTCGTGTTACATCTATAAGGGACAGTCAAATGAAAACTGAACACACGCAACAACGAGATCATGGAATGGTTCAATTCAACAGTAATCTCCACGCGGGTTAAGACATTAGGAGTCGAGTCGATCAATTCTTGTTATGCAGAAAACGGTCGGCCGCTGACGGATCCACAATGCTCCACACTCTTGCACATCCTCGTCCGACTGGAACCGACTTCCACATACGTCTTTCTTCAGGTCGCCAAAGAAAGATCCTAGATCGAGGAACTCGACGAGGAGAGGTCCCTGCAATCGAAGAAGGAGGTCATGACCACCTTATCGGAACTCGTGTGAGTAGCTTTGCATTTCCCTGGCGGGAGGTGACAAGGGATGTTTCTGCTGTTGGCTTTGCCCTTTTCCCTCAGGCTTGACACAATGGCACAACATAACGTCATAATGACTTTGCTCTTCGACTACGGAGGACCTCTGCTCGTCTAGATCATCGAGCGTCGAACCACAATCAATGCGCAACAGGACACTTTGCAGAAACTGCTACGCACCATAAAGTCAGATCGCCCTAGAACGCTGTCTGACGCAGCCATCCTGAGGCACCATAACGCCCGCCGCGACACTGCCAGTCGGACTAAGGGTACGCTTCAGTTTCTTTACATGCTGGATATTTCACCGTCAATATTCCCATCTTTGGCGACCTCAGGAAAGACATGTGTGGACGTTTCTTTCAGTCGGACGAGGAAGCACAATAGTGGTTGCAGTTCTGGATCCGTCAGCGTCCAACCCCGTTCTACGAAAGAGGAATTGATCGTCTCGACTCCCAGTGGATTACTTTTGAATGGAACCCTTCAATGGTCCTGTTGTGGTGGGTGTCCGGTTGTCAATTGACTTCCCCTCATATAATAACATCGACGTCGAAAAGAAGGTACACTCCAGTCTTCCTTACTTCCACCTATGTCGTTATCCAGAGCAATGAAATTCGTTGTTGATGGATAATGAACCTCAAGATATGAGTTGAAGTCGTCCCACCTCCAGGAAATTGGCAAGGTCCTCATGGAGATGGTTTTTCATTGCCTTCCTGCCGACATGTTACGAAGTGACAAGTTGATGTCTTTACCATGCGGATGACCGTGATGAATGATTGTACATTGTGGCGTTGGATTTGTGTTTTGATGGATCATGGGAAGGGAGAGGATGAAACCCCGTGTCGACAAATACACTGCTCCTCATCGAACGAATGGATCACGTTCAACAGTGTTGTACCACTCCATGAGGACCTGTGTGAAGGTTTGCAATTAATCCAGGACATTGGCGCAAAGACTGGTGATACTGAACTTGACGCCACCACCTCTCCTTCCCTAGGCGGTCAACTACTGGCAAACGAAAACTATCCACCACCAGGATTCGAACCAGCGTACCTGCGAGACAAGCACCAACGCACAAGCGTGCGTCAGCGTCTCGAGCTACGGAGGTGGCTGTGAGATATGAGCAGAGATGTAGAAGACTTCGCCTCAGTTCTGAATGTTGGACATCGTAACTTTATAACAAATATACTATCACATGGATGACTGAACGCAATGTGATGACTCAAAGAATTTCTTTACAGTAGCCAGTTCATTCTCTTCGGTGTCTATCGCAGACGCATGACTGAAGAAGTCGTGCCATTGTTATCAAAAATTAGACTACTGAGTTCCTACACGAACACGATTACCTCCTCTTGAGTGCGCAGCTGGAGAGCTCGGAACCTACCACTGATGTGCCTCAGAGGCGGCTCATGTAACGCTCGCCAGACACAACCTGCACCGTAATGTCACGGCTCCCGAAGGGGCCGACACCACCCAAAAGAAACCACCAATATCTCCTCCCTATCATGCGTATCTCACAAAACAAAATTACTTGCTTACTATAATTATTCGTACTTCATCTTTGGTTTTTATTGCTGTTCAAAGCCCACCTCCATGCCCCGCTTTCAAAATATTATCAGGGTTGAAAGTATTGCTATGTAATCGAATATCGGATGCCACTGTGATAATATAATTCCAATATGTATTCGTATGCGCCGATATTCTCGTTTCTTCTAATTCTATTCCGTGTCACTTTTCCTGGAACTGCCCCGCCAATTATTATCTGTCCATCTTCTGATTCATGGCGGGTTTGATTGTGGCCAAAAGAGGTCTCCTAGTTTCTCTAATAGGCCTTAATTTGAGAAAGATATTTCTGAGAATGCACGCTTGCAGCACGGATTTGTATGGTAGTGAAACATGGACTGTGGGAAAGCCGAAACAGAAGAGAATCGAAGCATTTGAGATGTGTTGCAGAAGAATGTTGAAAATTAGGTGGACTGATAAGGTAGGGAACAAGGAGGTTCTTCGCGAAATCGTTGAAGAAGGAACATAAGGAAAACAATGGCAAGAAAACGGGAGAGGATGATTGTGTTTTACACATGAGAGTATAATGTTCACGACACTACATCCAACAAATAATTTAGAATTTACGGTGTCAGTACTATACTGACATGAAGATGTTGGAGTGGGGAATTGGTGGCGGTCGTATCAGCCCAGTCAGAAGACAGATGCTCAAAAAAAAATAAAAATAAAAAAGAGAGAGAGAGATTGATATCGAGTCACGATTTACTTATATGACAGACCTGAAGGTGTCCATACTGTCATCGTCCGGAAGAATGATGATCTGCCTTCAGCACACGGGTGGACGCAAAACCTAGACCAAAAAACAAATATGAAGACGTCTGTAGCAGTTTAGATATCTTCCAAAAGTAATTAGTGCTCAGTGATGTGAACAGTTGCCGCTCATTCTCTTGACGGTTTCGTAATGACATAATGAATGATCTGAGTTAACGCTGGATGATCACCTCAACTGGGCGGAGAACGTTGTTAGCACGTGCAGGAAAATTTTCGCTTAACTCTATGCTAGCTAGATATTTCGGTACGTATTTCTACTGCTGTGAAACAGAAATTGTCAAGTCATTTGTTCTGATGCATTACAAAACATTGTGAATACTGAAACCTCAAGACTATTAAAACTATCTATGAATCCTGCGTACGATACGTCTGTAGCATCCGACAGATTGGCCATATCAGTGTCTGATATTGTCTGTTGCGATGGATGTTAATCCTCTGGGAACCCTACGTCATGGACGGTCATGTAACTCGCATCACAGGTTAAGTACTAATCACGATAATCACATCTCAAGATGTCACTTATATAGGATCCTAACTGTACTAGTTGAGAGGCACCCACATGCCTTGCTCATACTGTGGCATCAAGCAGTCAGGCCTGCAAGATGAGTGGTCTGCCAAGCGAGTGGATTCATTCTTATTTATGTAGTAACATGAGTTCTAGTACTCACAATTAAGCTACAAATTATTCTCCTGTTTGAATATTACACAACGGAAACGGATAACACACATCTGACTACACAACTCTGACTGTTTACTACGCACTGGCAATACCACATTTTCTTTCTCACCCAACGGCTTTGATCAACACGTGGCCATCGCACTGAATATGAATGGCGCACACATAAATTGTGTATATAATGACAACATACTATTCGAAGGAAAAGGCCACCAATCTTTTCCTTTTCACTATCTTTTTTATTCCGATAAATTCTATAACCTAAACACACCATTACATTTTCTACAACAATTGCACATGAGAAACTCCGCCCAGTGGGCATGGCCTTACATTGGTGATTCTCTATCTTATGGTCTCGTAATTATCTAACACTACAGTGCACTTTCTGGATAGGATGGTCGATCTTTTGCTATATCTCACACATCGACTCTCACAACCATCATCACGAAAATTTCCTCCAGACCGAGCGGTACAAAAACCCACTGCCTCTGAAACTATCTTGCTACTCTCCCATTCAAACCACACATACTTAAATTACATGAAATACACCACACTGGCAACATGGAATAGTCACAACGTTATAATCACATCACTTTCAGCTTTCCCACTTCAATTAGTATTCACCCCAGTTTCACACGACATTGCCCCACTTCGTAACTTTTCTTTCCTACTATGAACTCTGGAGGCTATATGCACGTCTTCCTGTGCAATGCAAGCCAAGTGGCGTTGATGGATAGACGGCTGACTCACCTTGCTTCACTCTCAGAGTATTATAGTTTGAATCAAGCGTCACAGGGAAACATAACACTCAAAGTAATATTAAGAACATATTCGTCACACACGCGCGTCCTCAACTGATACCATGGACTAGTATTCTCTTTATCCTTTGTGTCACACACAGATTGAGACTCACACAGTACTCACCACGTGGAAGTACTCGTCTCTAATTTCAAGTCCTGCACACGCCATTTCTTAAATATTTCCAACTTATAGTACACACGCCAGTAATTCAGCTTAACGTTAGCACTCGGAAGTATTTCAACTTATTGCTACACGTGGTTTCATCGTGACCGTTGCTCACTTCCGAAGATTACTACGATCCCCTTAATATTACCTGCCTGACATTTAATTCTCCCTACAAAAGTTCCTGAAATAGAGAAATTATTATTCCAAACTACTCTTAAGTATTCCACATGCATACCATTCCAACACAAGATCCAGCGCCAGAATGTTGAAACATGGCCGATCTCGCACCTCCACCGAGGTGGGGGAGCACCATGCTACCGTATTGGTCAGCCACATATCAGGCAGCTCAAAGCTCAGGTAAATTTCATCTCTTTGGTTCCACCAAAGGTGTTCAAAAGACCGTCTCAAAGATGATCATATATTGCACATTCTATCTGCAGTTAGCAGACGACCATACATTCATTCATTTCACAGATCTCACCAAATTGGATGTAGGGATTTATTTTGTGGGAGTGCACATGTAATCAATTAAATAAATAAATTGTCATTCTTTCCTACACTTGAATCCGGCTTCGCTGTATTAATTGAAATTGAGTTATTATTAGAAAAAATATGTTGTTCTGACAAGAATAACGAAGAATGTTGTACCTATTTTCAATTTTGGGTGGCACTGTACCCTTTCACCGTTCGTAAAATAAAAGCATTCCCAAACTCGTTCTCAGCTGCTGTTGATTAGAAGAAGTCTCCCTGCTGTCTACACCCAGTTCAATATCCCGTTGCGTTTAATGAAACTTAAACATTATCATATTCATAAATGTTTTCTAAGAAACGTACGTTGTGGGCAGTTTCACTCTGGAAAACCGTGAACCAAATGTCCTTCAAATTTCGCTTCTTTCACCTTTCCTTTGTCACACAGAAACACCTTGCTATTTTTCCGCTCTTTTCATGACTTTTGCTATTCCCACAGTCCTTTATCTTTACCTCTTTCATCTTTCTAGCGTCCATTGCTATAACGGTCTGTCCTAGACTTCATAGAAAACAATAAAGAGTACTTTCTGTTGTAACTACTCCATTTGTACTATTTCTGTCGTAACGGTTTATAAGTATTAGATACCTATACTCAGGTAATCATTTGTATCATAACAATTACAATGATAAAATCAGAATGCTTGGGTAGATTTAATCCAATCTCGCCAGCATAAATAGAAATATTATCACAAATAAAACTAAAACAAATTGGACTTATGATGATATAACGGTTCATGTTTTCAGTATGATCGTCATTCCTTCGTAAGTGTTAAAGTCACGATTAGTATAAGGCAAAGGTAAATACTTTGCGACATGTTTCCATTTGCTTTCATGGGGGCAGTACAGCTTAAATGTGTATATCCGTTAGTAATACTAATATTCAGTAACAAATAGACATGACACTGTTACGTTACAGCTTGTGCAACACAAGTATCGATACGAAAAATGTGATGATATCTGAAACATTCCATGAAATGTCATCATGACGACCATAATTATGGTTTCACTTGACGCAGCTGTTGAGAGAGACGTGCCGACAATGGTGTGTCCATAGACAACTCTGGTCACGGGAGTGTCACCAAGTGCTATTTTGTTCTCTATTTTTTTCCAGACGAGTCCCGATTCTTTGTGCAGCATCACGATGCAGGTACCTGTGTACGAAGGCTCCAACGAGAACTATCGTTGCCAGAATTAATCGTAGCGTCGCTAACCAATCTTTGAGCAATAATTATACGTCTTTATTAACAGTGATAAAAATGGTGTGGAAGCCGCCTCGGAGCTCTGCGTTAGCAGCTGCGAGTCGATAGCCACCAGTGCGGCAACGTATGCGTCACAATAACAGACGCGCAAGGGGATTGGAAAGCCAGGATAGCCGAGCACAGCGGTAACCGCGCAGTCAGTGGGGCGATGTCGCCACACCAGAGAATGTCTCTTGTTATGAACGACATGAGTAGATGCCAAGTTTCAGTGAAAATATATTTGCCAAAGACAACGCATCACTGCCACAGAAAATTTTCCCAACAAGTTAAAAATATGCAATTATTAAACCACTTCATAAGAAAGGTGACAAGACAGGCTTAAACAGTTATCGTCCAGTTTCCTTACTGCCATGTTGTTCCAAAATTATCTAAAAATGGTGTTCTCAAGAGCAGTCGCACATTCAAGTGGAAACAATTCACTTATTCCATCACAGTTTGGGTTCCAGAGGGATTGCTCGACTAAGAACACAGCTTGCTTCAATCATACTTGACAAAAAGAATGAAACAGTTGCGCTGAATAAGTCAGAAAATGTCAGAAAGGTAGAAAATTTTAATGACTGGGGTAAAATCACAAAGGGAGTCCCTTAGGGGTCAATTTTTGGTCCAATCATATTTCTTATACATGTGAATGACTTTCCACTTAATATTAAACAAGCAAAATTGGTATTTTTTGCAGACGATACTAGTGCTAGAACAAGTCCTATTAAAGAGAAAGCAACATAAGAGCTACTAAATGATGTTTTCTAAAGAATTATTAAGTAGTTCTCTGAAAATGTACTTGCCCTATATTTTAAAAAAATACACCACATCCAGTTCTGTACAATAAATAGTCGTATCAACAATAGATGGAACACATGAATAGGAGTCAGTACGAAGGTTAGAATGTTCTAAATTATAGGGTATACATGCTGATGAAAACTTGAACTGCAAGAAGCATATTACTGAGCTTCTCAAACAGTTCAGCTGCTTTTGCTCTTCGTATAATTGCTACGCTTGGAAACAAATTAATTAACTTTCTAGCATACTTTGCATATTCCCACTTTATAATGTCGTATGTATTAATTTTGTGGGGTAACTTATCAATTAGAAATAAAGTATTTATTGCACAGAACCGAGCAGTAAGAATAGTATGTTGAGTTCATCCATAGACATACTTTAGGCACCTCTTCAAGGCTCGAGCCATTTTAACTGCGCCGTCGAAACACATACTTTCGTTAATGAAATTCCTCATAAGTAATCCATCACAATTTGAGAACAGTGATGTTCAAATCTATAACCCTCGAGGGAAAAGTATGACCTTTTTTACACACTGTTAAAGCTTTCAGTGGCTCAGAGAGGAATTCAATATGCAGCAATAAAATTTGTTGATCAGTTGCCCAATAACATAAAATGTCTGACAGGCTCTGAGCACTATGGGACTCAACTGCTGTGGTCATAAGTCCCCTAGAACTTAGAACTACTTAAACCTAACTAACCTAAGGACATCACACACATCCATGCCCGAGGCAGGATTCGAACCTGCGACCGTAGCAGTCGCACGGCTCCGGACTGCGCGCCTAGAACCGCGAGACCACCGCGGCCGGCCTTCTGAGTTCATCAGTCCCCTAGAACTTAGAACTACTTAAACCTAACTAACCTAAGGACATCACACACATCCATGCCCGAGGCAGGATTCGAACCTGCGACCGTAGCAGTCGCCCGGTTCCGGACTGAGCGCCTAGAACCGCTAGACCACCGCGGCATGTCTGACAGGTAACGAAGCAAATTTTAAACCTAATATAAAATCATTTCTCCTGGACAACTTCTACTCCACTGATTAATTTCTGCCTAAAATCTGGTAGCAAGTAAAACAAACAGACAATAACTCGTTTTTAAATGTAATTGCGTGAGTAGGAATAAAACGATAGTGTGGTCATTAATATTAACAATAATGTGCTCATTAATCTTAAGACTAATCATGTATACATGTCCTTAAATTGAATGGTTCCACATCATTCCGATAAAAGAATCTTTCAAATGAGATATGGAACGTATCACTAACTAACGAACTAATTATAAGTAAGTCTGAATTTCGAGGCAGGGGATCACTTCTCGTCACCAGACACCATCATCACCACCACAACATCAGAGCTACTCCAGATAGCTAGACGACTGGCCGCCACAAGCAGGGATCATGAGTTCGAGACCAGGCTGCGACTGGCTCCGGCACTAAATCCTTCATCGGATATTTGTGCCACTGCCCCTCCGACTTACCATCTGTGCCTACGGCTGCAGACAATGAGTTCCTAGTGGGACTTGGTGCCACCGTGCCGGCCGCCATCTGACTCCCGCTAGAGGGCAGAGAGTCCTACCCCACACACATCCATCTCCGCACAGCGCTGCCACAACGCAAGTAGAGCAAGGGGCCTTGTGGGCACTACAGAGCCGAGGAAACCAGCGCGATACTGACATCAACAGCCGTAGCATCTAAAGATTGCTGCCTTTGGCGAGCCTGCTGTCAGCAATGCAGTGTGGCGGTCAGCAGTCAGGGAGGAAGTCGCCGTCCATACGTCAGCGCCGACCAGGGTCAACAGAGAGAATGGTGGTTGCCTCGTTACATCATGTAGTGAACTCAGGAAAGTCATTCTTAACTGTCAACAGTGTCTCCACTGGGCCCGCCAACCCATAATTTCCCGTAAAACGCTTCAGAATTATCATAATCATACCTGGAATGATGTGCATGATGTCACGGGTTGCCACTGGGAACACACAATACATCTCATCGTTGGTTAGCAAGCTGGTGAGTTGGACAGCAGCCCTTATGTTTCTGACATGTTAACAGCAGTATTTATGCTATACGTTTGAGGTCTCCGTGGTATTATCTTTTAAAAATATAGTGCAAAAGTGATGTTTTAAGGAGATGGCACCTGGATAAACTGACTAAACCAGAGGTTGTACAGGATTTCAGGGAGAGCATAAGGGAACAATTGACAAGAATGGGGGAAATAAATACAGTAGAAGAAGAATGGGTAGCTTTGAGGAATGAAGTAGTGAAGGCAGCAGAGGTTCAAGTAGGTAAAAAGAGGAGGGCTAGTAGAAATCCTTGGGTAGCAGAAGATATATTGAATTTAATTGATGAAAGGAGAAAATATAAAAATGCAGTAAATGAAGCAGGCGAAAGGGAATACACACGTCTCGAAAATGAGATCGACAGGAAGTGCAAGATGGCTAAGCAGGGATGGCTGGAGGACAAATGTAAGGATGTACAGGCTTATCTCACTAGGGATAAGATAGATACTGCCTACGGGGAAATTAAAGAGACCTTTAGAGAAAAGAGAACCACTTGTATGAATATCACGAGCTCAGATGGAAACCCAGTTCTAAGCAAAGAAGGGAAAGCAGAAAGGTGGAAGGAGTATATAGAGGGTCTATACAAGGGCGATATACTTAAGAACACAATATTATGGAAATGGAAGAGGATGTAGATGAAGATGAAATGGGGGATATGATACTGCGTGAATAATTTGACAGAGCACTGAAAGACCTGAGTCGAAACAAGGCCCCGAGAGTAGATAACATTCTATTAGAACTACTGACAGCCTTGGGAGAGCCAGTCCTGCCAAAACTCTACTATCTGGTGAGCAAGATGAATGAGACAGGCGAAATACCCTCAGACTTCGAGAAGAATATAATAATTCCAATCCCAAAGAAAGCAGATGTTGACAGATGTAAAAATTACCGAACTTACAGTTTAATAAGCCACGGCTGCAAAATACTAACACGAATTCTTTACAGACGAATGGAAAAACTAGTAGAAGCCGACCTCGGGGAAGATCAGTTTGGATTCCGTAGAAATATTGGAACACGTGAGGCAATACTGACCCTACGACTTATCATAGAAGCTAGATTAAGGAAAGCAAACCTACGTTTCTAGCATTTGTAGACTTAGAGAAAGCTTTTGACAATGTTGACTGGAATACTCTCTTTCAAATTCTGAAGGTGGCAGGAGTAAAATACAGGGAGCGAAAGGCTATTTACAATTTATACAGAAACCAGATGTCAGTTATAAGAGTCGAAGGACATGAAAGGGCAGCAGTGGTTTGGAAGGGAGTGAGACAGGGTTGTAGCCTGTCCCCGATGTTATTCAATCTGTATATTTAGTAAGCAGTAAAGGAAACGAAAGAAAAATTCGGAGTAGGTATTAAAATCCATGGAGATGAAATAAAAACTTTGAGGTTCGCCGATGACATTGTAATTCTGTCAGAGACAGCAAAGGACTTGGAAGAGCAGTTGAACGGAATGCACAGTGTCTTGAAAGGAGGATACAAGATGAACATCAACAAAAGCAAAACGTGGATAATGGAATGTAGTCGAATTAAGTTAGGTGATGCTGAGGGAATTAGATTAGGAAATGAGACACTTAAAGTAGTAAAGGAGTTTTGCTATTTGAGGAGCAAAATAACTGATGATGGTCGAAGTAGAGAGGCTATAAAATGTAGACTGGCAATGGCAAGGAAAGCGTTTCCGAAGAAGAGAAATTTGTTAACATCGAGTATTGATTTAAGTGTCAGGAAGACGTTTCTGAAAGTATTTGTATGGAGCGTGGGCTTGTATGGAAGTGAAACATGGACGATAAATAGTTTGGACAAGAAGAGAACAGAAGCTTTCGAAATGTGATGCTACAGAAAAATGCTGAAGATTAGACGGGTAGATCACATAACTAATGAGGGGGTACTGAATAGAATTGGGGAGGAGTTTGTGGCACAACTAGACTAGAAGAAGGGATCGTTTGGCAGGACATGTTCTAAGATTCTAAGACATCAAGGGATCACCAATTTAGTATTGGAGGACAGCAAGAAGGGTAAAAATCGTAGTGGGAGAGCAAGAGATGAATACATTAAGCAGATTCAGAAGGATGTAGGTTGCAGTAGGTGCTGCACAGGCTAGAGTAGCATGGAGAGCTGCATCAAACTAGTCTCAGGACTGAAGACCACAACAGCAACACAGTGCAAAATCACATGTTGCCCACGCCATCCTGACCTACTTCGTTATAGAGGAAGATCGACAGAGGCCCTGGCCAGCATATTCTGCAGATTTCCCGCCAGTTTGAAACGTAAGTTCATATTTTGCCAAGAGGCTGACATGCCAGCCATTATGTTTCACGAATTCTGGGACAGATCTGAAACAGCATGATATGACGTACCATATTTGTCATCTAAACTGAGGTCGACACGATATCCAGCTGGGTTAGAGCACTCACTGCTGCCACAGGTGGCACGCCCGTGTAGCAATTTTCGCACGTTGTGTACTACCAAATCAACTAGAAATTTAATCATGTACTCTCCCTACTATAAGCATGATAAATAAAATTTCCTTATGAACTATCGTTCCTGGTGTTGCAATATTAATAGCAATTATTCTAAGTCCCAATTCTTACCCCGCTGTTCTCCATCTTCTGTGTGATCGCAGCTGGAAAGTGTGTGGAATTGGAAAAGAAAGCCTCCTTGAGATTCTGCCCAAGCCTGTGACACAAGGAAAAGTTACCTCGTTTCTTTCCAGGGTAAGCCCCGGGGATTGTGATCCACAACGCACGTGAGTGTGAAGCCTTGTGGGGCGCCTAACGAAGGGCCCTGTGAGTGTGTGGTCCTGGCCCGCTGGCCGCTGCTATCTTCTGAGCCGTCCGGCAAAGGCGTGCTCGCTGCCCTTAATGGGGACAGCCGCCTCCCGCGGGAAATAACGACTCGTACGCCAGCCGCGGACCGGATTTATCGCTCAACCGCGGAGCTCCTTCTACACCCCACACGTTAGTGGCTGCAGGCTTGCGAGAGCTACCTGGTGCGAACTACGTAACAGCTTAGCAGCTCTGCTTGACAAAAAAGCCCGTAATAAGATAGGGTATGGTAAGATTAGTTTGGTTGTGGTCTAGGGGTAGCGTCTTTGATTCATAATCAAAAACGTCTTCGGTCCCGGGTTCGATCCCCGCTACTGCCTAAATTTTGATAAATAATCAGCATTGGCGGCCGAAGACTTCCGGCATAAGAAGTCAGCCTCATTCTGCCAACGGCCTTGTCAAAGAGGGCGGAGGAGCGGATAGAGGTTCAGGGCACTCTCTTGTCCTAGGGGTGGGAAATTGCCCCTAAAGGCGGAAGAATCAGCAATGATCAACGACATGAGGATGCAGAAGGCAATGGAAACCACTGCATTAAAGACACGTAACGTGTATCCACAGGACATGTGGCCTGTAATTGAAGAAATGTCATGATGATCTCTCCATTGGCAAAAGATTCCGGAATAGTCCCCCATTCGGATCTCCGGGAGGGGACTGCCACGGGGGAGGTTACCATGAGAAAAAGATTGAATAATCAACGAAAGGATAACGTTCTACGAGTCGGGGCGTGGAATGTCAGAAGCTTGAACGAGGTACGGAAACTAGAAAATCTGAAAAGGGAAATGCAAAGGCTCAATCTAGATATAGTAGGGGTCAGTGAAGTGAAGTGGAAAGAAGACAAGGATTTCTGGTCAGATGAGTATCGGGTAATATCAACAGCAGCAGAAAATGGTATAACAGGTGTAGGATTCGTTATGAATAGGAAGGTAGGACAGAGGGTGTGTTACTGTGAACAGTTCAATGACTGGGTTGTTCTAATCAGAATCGACAGCAGACCAACACCGACAACGATAGTTCAGATATACATGCCGACGTCGCAAGCTGAAGATGAACAGATAGAGAAAGTGTATGAGAATATTGAAAGGGTAATGCAGTATGTAAAGGGGGACGAAAATCTAATAGTCATGGGCGACTGGAATGCAGTTGTAGGGGAAGGAGTAGAAGAAAAGGTTACAGGAGAATATGGGCTTGGGACAAGGAATGAAAGAGGAGAAAGACTAATTGAGTTCTGTAACAAGTTTCAGCTAGTAATAGCGAATATCCTGTTCAAGAATCACAAGAGGAGGAGGTACACTTGGAAAAGGCCGGGAGATACGGGAAGATTTCAATTAGATTACATCATGGTCACACAGAGATTCCGAAATCAGATACTGGATTGTAAGGCGTACCCAGGAGCAAATATAGACTCAGATCACAATATAGTAGTGATGAAGAGTAGGCTGAAGTTCAAGACATTAGTCAGGAAGAATCAATACGCAAAGAAGTGGGATACGGAAGTACTAAGGAATGACGAGATACGTTTGAAGTTCTCTAACGCTATAGATACAGCAATAAGGAATAGCGCAGTAGACAGTACAGTTGAAGAGGAATGGACATCTCTAAAAAGGGCCATCACAGAAGTTGGGAAGGAAAACATAGGTACAAAGAAGGTAGCTGCGAAGAAACCATAGGTAACAGAAGAAATACTTCAGTTGATTGATGAAAGGAGGAAGTACAAACATGTTCCGGGAAAATCAGAAATACAGAAATACAGGTCGCTGAGGAATGAAATAAATATGAAGTGCAGGGAAGCTGAGACGAAATGGCTGCAGGAAAAATGCGAAGACATCGAAAAAGATATGATTGGCGGAAGGACAGACTCAGCAGACAGGAAAGTCAAAACAACCTTTGGTGACATTAAAAGCAACGGTGGTAACATTAAGAGTGCAACGGGAATTCCACTGTTAAATGCAGAGGGGAGAGCAGATAGGTGGAAAGAATACATTGAAAGCCTCTATGAGGGTGAAGATTTGTCTGATCTGATAGAAGAAGAAACAGGAGTCGATTTAGAAGAGATAGGGGATCCAGTATTAGAAACGGAATTTAAAAGAGCTTTGGACGACTTACGGTCAAATAAGGCAGAAGGGATAGATAACATTCCATCAGAATTTCTAAAATCATTGGGGGAAGTGGCAACAAAACGACTACTCACGTTGGTGTGTAGAATATATGAGTCTGACGACATACCATCGGACTTTCTGAAAAGCATCATCCACACAATTCCGAAGACGGCAAGAGCTGACAAGTGCGAGAATTATCGCACAATCAGCTTAACAGCTCATGCATCGAAGCTGCTTACAAGAATAATATACAGAAGAATGGAAAAGAAAATTGAGAATATGCTAGGTGACGATCGGTTTGGCTTTAGGAAAAGTAAAGGGACGAGAGAGGCAATTCTGACGTTACGGCTAATGATGGAAGCAAGGCTAAAGAAAAATGAAGACACTTTCATAGGACTTGTCGACCTGGAAAAAGCGTTCGACAATATAAAATGGTGCAAGCTGTTCGAGATTCTGAAAAAAGTAGGGGTAAGCTATAGGGAGAGACGGGTCATATACAATATGTACAACAACCAAGAGGGAATAATAAGAGTGGACGATCAAGAACGAAGTGCTCGTATTAAGTAGGGTGTAAGACAAGGCTGTAGCCTTTCGCCCCTACTCTTCAATCTGTACATCGAGGAAGCAATGATGGAAATAAAAGAAAGGTTCAGGAGTGGAATTAAAATACAAGGTGAAAGGATATCAATGATACGATTCGCTGATGACATTGCCATCCTGAGTGAAAGTGAAGAAGAATTAAATGATCTGCTGAACGGAATGAACAGTCTAATGAGTACACAGTATGGTTTGAGAGTAAATCGGAGAAAGACGAAGGTAATGAGAAGTAGTAGAAATGAGAACAGCGAGAAACTTAACATCAGGATTGATGGTCACGAAGTCAATGAAGTTAAGGAATTCTGCTACCTAGGCAGTAAAATAACCAATGACGGACGGAGCAAGGAGGACATCAAAAGCAGACTCGCTATGGCAAAAAAGGCATTTCTGGCCAAGAGAAGTCTACTAATATCAAATACCGGCCTTAATTTGAGGAAGAAATTTCTGAGGATGTACGTCTGGAGTACAGCATTGTATGGTAGTGAAACATGGACTGTGGGAAAACCGGAAGAGAAGAGAATCGAAGCGTTAGGGATGTGGTGCTATAGACGAATGTTGAAAATTAGGTGGACTGATAAGGTAAGGAATGAGGAGGTTCTACGCAGAATCGGAGAGGAAAGAAATATGTGGAAAACACTGATAAGGAGAAGGGACATGATGATAGGACATCTGCTAAGACATGAGGGAATTACTTGCATGGTACTAGAGGGAGCTGTAGAGGGCAAAAACTGTAGAGGAAGACAGAGATTGGAATACGTCAAGCAAATAATTGAGGACGTAGGTTGCAAGTGCTACTCTGAGATGAAGAGGTTAGCACAGGAAAGGAATTCGTGGCGGACCGCATCAAACCAGTCAGTAGACTAATGAACAAAAAAAAAATGGTAAGGTTATCAGAAGTGCAACGAAGAAAAACGAACAAAAATACCATGCAGAATTCAAATCAGGCCAGTTTGATTTAACAAAATAAGATATCTATCTGCTTTCTACTATTTTCGTTACAATTTTACTATGTACCTCAATTTCAGCTCCTCTGTTCTTAATCCTAATATTTAGAGTTGTAAAATTAACGTAGACTACCGTAGACTGTCATGAGTAAGCGTACATTTCAATAATTTTTCCTTGTAACTATGCTCAGTTAAAGTCGTACCCTCATTACCTGCACGTTAGATGTGTTGGTCACCCATCGCGCGATCTTTCTCCTACTAGACTCCTCTAGAAATCGAAAGCGTCGAACCGTCTGGAAACTGCGTGAGGATATAATTATAAAGCCTGGGTAAATGGTTCAAATGGCTCTGAGCACTATGGGACTCAACTGCTGAGGTCATTAGTCCCCTAGAACTTAGAACTAGTTAAACCTAACTAACCTAAGGACATCACAAACATCCATGCCCGAGGCAGGATTCGAACCTGCGACCGTAGTGGTCTTGCGGTTCCAGACTGCAGCGCCTTTAACCGCACGGCCACTTCGGCCGGCTGCCTGGGTAACCTACAGAATATTTTTGTTCGACATTGTCATCTTAATATCTGTTATGTTAACTGAATATTCTGTCGGTTCTTGGTAGAACAACATTATAATAAATGAAAAGCACCAGTCCGCTTTTGTTCTACAGTATTACTTTTATTGTGTTAACCGGTTTTCGGCTTACAAAGCTATCTTTAGACATTTACTGAGTATTGACACAAAGAAGTTACAATGTTTGTAAACAACACTGGAAGAGAAGTTACACGTCTAGATTGAAGCAGAAGCATACAATTAATCCTTGACGGTATTGTGGTAATTCAACGAAGAAGTAAGAAAAAGTAAAAAATTGAACAGTAAATAAATAGAAAATGGAGTAGACAGGAAAAACATTAAAACAGGAACAGCAAGTCTTCATTACAGTTTGTATTAATAAATGAAACTAATAAAATAAAATAATATTAGTACTTGAAAAGGCTATTTCAGTAGGTATAAAAACGGAGAGTGATACACAAACCAATTAAGAGAAGTAACAATTATCATTGTAACTACAGAATACATAAGGAACTTAAGAAATGTCAATAAGATAAACAGAAACAATGAAGAAAAATGGAGGAGTTTTAGGGAACATACAGGAAATTCAATCTTTCAGAGTGTGGTGGTACTGCATTTTATTAGGTAAAATGGCTGAACTATACGCAAATACAAAAGGAATAAACAGGAAAAAAAATTATATTCAAAACTGTGGCTATGTAACAGTTGGCATTAAATAAATGAACCAAGTAAAATCTAATAACGTTTAATACCTCTTGCAGTTGTCTGATCAGATATTGTTTATACCTCTTGAAGTTGACTGATCAAATATTGTTTATACTTTACTTGGTTCATTTATTTAATGCCAACCGTTACAAGCCACAGTTTTGAATATAATATGTTTATCCTGTTTGCTCCTTTTGTATTTGCGTATTGTTCAGCCTTTTTACCTTTTAAAATACAGTGCCACCACACGCTCAAAGATTTCTTTTACTGTAGGTTCCCTCAAACTCCTCCATTTTCCTGCATTTATTTATTTCTGTTCATCTTATGGACATTTTTTAAGTTCCTTATGTATTATGTAGTTACTTTGACAATTGTACCTTATTTTAAATAGTTTGTGAATCACTCTCCATTTTTTATACCTTCTGACGTAGCCTTGTCAAGTACTAATTTTATTTTATTTTATTGGTTTCATTATTAATAGAAACTGTAATGTAGACATGCTGTTCCTATTTTGTGTTAATGTTTTTCCTGTCTACTCCATTTTTATTTAATTACTGTTCAAATTTTTTACCTTTTTCTTTACTTTTTCATTGCATTACCACCACATCGTCAAAGATGTTACTGTATGTTTCTGCTTGAATCTAGACGTGTAACTTGTCTTCCAGTGCTGTTTACAAACACTGGAACTTTTTTGGTGAGAATACTCAGTAAATGCCTGAAGATGGCCTTGTAAGCTGAAAACTGGTTTAGGGGAGACGGAAGGCAGGTGGGCTTCAAAAATTCGATTTTTAGATTTGAGCATTTTTGAAATGCCTGGTCTTTCCTGAGTGAAACATTTTTTTGTTTTATATAAACACGACAATTTTTTCGTAACATATCATGGTGTTTCCTGACGCTCTGTGAAATCAGGCATTTAAATGCCAGGGCTTCCTTTTTGCGCCACGTAGAGATAATGCACAGCATTATTCTGCTCCTTGTATATTATTTCATGCGTCTATTGTTTTATCGCTTCAATATTTCCTACCCTGTATCTACTATCGATACTCGTTATTCCGATTGTGTTTATTATTGTTTTAGAGCGTTAATGGTTGTACTTATTGAAGTTTGTTGTGAGTGAAGTACGTGTTGATTTGTATTTTATTTGGTTCTCCGTGTTTTCATAAAAATGCCGCGTATAAAGAAATTCTCGCCTAAATTAAAATTCAGAGGAAATAAACACGTAAAGGTAATTGAGGTTAGTGGGTCAAAGGACCCAAGAATGTTACACATAAAGAAAATCAGCACATCAAGAAAGAAACTGCAGTGTCTTCAAGGCATTTCCTCCAAGTCAGCTTCTGGAGATGAACATTGGTTTGGAAATATTATGGTGAAGCTTATCATGATCTGTTATGTCATTTCCAAAAATACTGTGTACAAAATATCTGGTGGTGGTGTATCTTTGGGTGAGAATCTGAGTCTTTGTAAAGGTATTGTGTCAAACCTGACATCGACTTGTACAAAATGTGCTGCCGTTGCTACAACAATGACATCAAAAATGGCAAATAATAATTTATACGAGAACAATATAAGGCTAGTTTGTGGTCTGAGATCTATTGGTAAAGGGATGGAGGCAGGCAAACTCTTATGTGCATTACTTGACATTCCAAATCCTTCTGCAAAATTTATCACGTCCAATAATGTTATTGGCACTGCTGTTGCTGAAGTTTGTAACATCTCAATGAGGGAAGCAGCTGATGAAGCACTCAAGGAAAGTGATGAGAGTGAAAGTAGTGATATTTGTACATGTTTTGATGGCAGCTGGCAGAAGCGTGGACACACTTCACTAAATTGTGTAGTGACAGCTACATCATTTGATAGCAGCAAGGTAATTGATGTAGAGATTCTAAGCAAGTACTGAAAAACTTGTGGCAGTGGAACTGAGAAAGATCATGAACATAACTGTCAGATGAATTATACTGGTCCAAGTGGTGGGATGGAAGGAGCAGGAATTCCCAGGATTTTTAATCGTTCAGGTTGAGAAGATTTTTGAAAGAAAAGTTAAAAATAGTATTGGAAGATGGTAAGAAGAAAGGTGGTAAAGGTCGCCTGACAAATGTTGAAATAGATAGAGTATAGAACTATTAAGGCTTGGTCATAAGAAGAAATGTCCGCCCCCGGTAGCTGAGCGGACAGCGCTACAGTATGTCAATCCTAAGGGCCCGGGTTCGATTCCTGGCTGGGTCGGAGATATTCTCCGCTCAGGGACTGGGTGTTGTGTCGTCCTAATCATCATCGTTTCATCCCCATTGACTTGCGTATCGTCGAAGTGGCATCAAATCGAGAGACTTGCACCCGGCGAACGGTCTACCCAGCGGGAGGCACTAGTCACACGACATTTACATTTTATATAAGAAGAAATGTAGGGAATTTAGAAAACATGAAAAAAGCTTTATGTGCTATCTTTTCCCATAAACTTTCCACAAATGAAAATTCAGTGCACAGTCTTTGCCCGAATGATCCTGACACTTGGTGCAAGTACAGAACAAGTGCCAGATATGACATATGACCACAAACATTCATTACCTGCATCAGTAATGAATGAAATTAATCCCATATTTAGAGACCTTCGTAAAGAAACCTTGTTGAAAAATGTCTTCATGGGAAAACCCAAAATTTAAATGAATGTGTAAATTCCGTCATTTGGGACTGGTTACCGAAAATTGTATTTGTTCAGCCTACAACCTCCAAATCTGGTGTTTATGGTGCTATTTTATACTTCAATGATGGTGTAATTAGAAAACTTGATGTTTTGGAATTATTGGGCGTAAAATCTAGTGGAAATACTGTAAAATCCTTGGTGCAAATAGATAAAGAGAAAATCCGCAAATCAGATATTGCTAATTTAAAATGCACAAAAGTAGCCAGAATAGAAAAGGGACCAAGAGGAGAAAAGAATATCAGTATGATTCAGCTGATCCTCAGTATGGTGCAGGAAAATATTAGTGGTAAGTAATTCTCATCAATAACTATACTAGAATTTCAATATTAAACTATAAATGGATTTTTCCCAAAACTACATCTTTTTACATTCAGGTACAATTATTTGAGAAACTAATTGATTTAGAAACATGAAATTTGGTCAAGTTGTACTGCGGATGGTAGTAAGTTATTACAAGTAAATTGAGAACCACCAAACAATCAGAAACTGTTTTATAATAATTAACGCACAAAAAAGTTAAATTTTACTAGTGAAAGAATAAAAATTTTTTTCTTCAAAGCCACAAGAGGTATTATGTTCATTTTACTTGTAAATTGAGGCATATATGTTACATATATGCAGTCAAAATTACATTTTTTTATCACTTTAGCTCTTTTGTACCTATTCAAAGGGTAAAATAGCATTGGCAGAATAGAGATAAAAATTGCCTTCCGTTTCCGCTTAACACAATAAAAGTAAAACTGTAGAACAAAAGCAAACTGGTGCTTTTCATTTATTATAATGTCTGTTAACCAAACAATATTTACATAAAAATTGAAATTTTCAATGTTTAATTTTTTTTTATTCGAAACTTCTTGCTTTGTAACATGAAACAGTGGAATGTTGTGGTAAAAATAAAGAAAACAATACGCATTTGCCATATAGCGCTAGAAAACGCAGTATTCTCTGCAAAAAGATAAAATTGAAAAGAAAAATACATCAAACATCGCTTTTATTGTTCTTATTTTGTACTGAATACATCTTTCTACATCATTATTGACAAATGCGAAAGTTGTTTATGAATAACGGAAACATTTTTTATACAAAGTTCGACGAAGTATTGAAGCGATGTCCAACTTTGTATAAAAAATGTTTCCGTTATTCATAAACAACTTTCGCATTTGTCACTAATGATGTAGAAAGATGTATTCAGTACAAAATAAAAACAATAATTATGCATTTTTTATGTTTGTGCATGTAAGCGGTACTTGCGTCGGCAGTAACTCCTTGGGTTACATAAAGGCGCAGAAGTAACGCAACAAACTAATCTTTACTACTTGCTATTTGCAATTTATACTCTGTAAGCCATGAACCATGAACCATGGACCTTGCCGTTGGTGGGGAGGCTTGCGGGCCTCAGCGATACAGATAGCCGTACCGTAGGTACAACCACAACGGAGGGGTATCTGTTGAGAGGCCAGACAAACGTGTGGTTCCTGAAGAGGGGCAGCAGCCTTTTCAGTAGTTGCAAGGGCAACAGTCTGGATGATTGACTGATCTGGCCTTGTAACAATAACCAAAACGGCCTTGCTGTGCTGGTACTGCGAACGGCTGAAAGCAAGGGGAAACTACGGCCGTAATTTTTCCCGAGGACATGCAGCTTTACTGTATGATTAAATGATGATGGCGTCCTCTTGGGTAAAATATTCCGGAGGTAAAATAGTCCCCCATTCGGATCTCCGGGCGGGGACTACCTAAGAGGATGTCGTTATCAGGAGAAAGAAAACTGGCGTTCTACGGATCGGAGCGTGGAATGTCAGGTCCCTTAATCGGGCAGGTAGGTTAGAAAATTTGAAAAGGGAAATGGATAGGTTAAAGTTAGATATAGTGGGTGTAATGGACTGTTAAGGCAGCCAGTCCACAGTGATGTAGCCGAAAGGGCACGCGTACACACACGCCGACTGGCGCGAAGTCTGGAACAGGATACGTGATGAATGTGATAAAGAAAAGAACGTAGCTACTAGAACACTTAACTTTTATATCGTCCTTTGGTATACAGCAATCTTGATGAGACAAGTGAGACTATCTTGAGATTCATGCAATGGTACAAATGGCGCCTTGCTAGGTCGTAGCCATTAACTTAGCTGAAGGCTATTCTAACTGTCTCTCGGCAAATGAGAGAAAGGCTTCGTCAGTGTAGTCGCTAGCAACGTCGTCGTACAACTGGGGCGAGTGCTAGTCGGTCTCTCGAGACCTGCCTTGTGGTGGCGCTCGGTCTGCGATCCTGACAGTGGCGACACGCGGGTCCGACATGTACTAATGGACCGCGGCCGATTTAAGCTACCACCTAGCAAGTGTAGTTTCTGGCGGTGACACCACAGTGGGAATTAGTGAAGTTCGGTGGCAGGAGGAACAAGACTTCTGGTCAGGTGACTACAGGGTTATAAACACAAAGTCAAATAGGGGTAATGCAGGAGTAGGTTTAATAATGAATAGGAAAATAGGAATGCGGGTAAGCTACTACAAACAGCATAGTGAACGCATTATTGTGGCCAAGATAGATACGAAGCCCACGCCTACTACAGTAGTACAAGTTTATATGCCAACTAGCTCTGCAGCTGACGAAGAAATTGAAGAAATGTATGAGGAAATAAAAGAAATTATTCGGATAGTGAAGGGAGACGAAAATTTAATAGTCATGGGTGACTGGAATTCGAGTGTAGGAAAAGGGAGAGAAGGAAACGTAGTAGGTGAATATGGATTGGGGCTAAGAAATGAAAGAGGAAGCCGCCTGGTAGAATTTTGCACAGAGCACAACTTAATCATAACTAACACTTGGTTTAAGAATCATGATAGAAGGTTGTATACATGGAAGAACCCTGGAGATACTAAAAGGTATCAGATAGATTATATAATGGTAAGACAGAGATTTAGGAACCAGGTTTCAAATTGTAAGACATTTCCAGGGGCAGATGTGGACTCTGACCACAATCTATTGGTTATGACCTGTAGATTAAAACTGAAGAAACTGCAAAAAGGTGGGAATTTAAGGAGATGGGACCTGGATAAACTGAAAGAACCAGAGGTTGTACAGAGTTTCAGGGAGAGCATAAGGGATCAATTGACAGGAATGGGGGAAAGAAATACAGTAGAAGAAGAATGGGTAGCTTTGAGGGATGAAGTAGTGAAGGCAGCAGAGGATCAAGTAGGTAAAAAGACGAGGGCTAATAGAAATCCTTGGGTAACAGAAGAAATATTGAATTTAATTGATGAAAGGAGAAAATATAAAAATGCAGTAAATGAAGCAGGCAAAAAGGAATACAAACGTCTCAAAAATGAGATCGACAGGAAGTGCAAGATGGCTAAGCAGGGATGGCTAGAGGACAAATGTAAGGATGTAGAGGCTTATCTCACTAGGGGTAAGATAGATACTGCCTACAGGAAAATTAAAGAGACCTTTGGAGAAATGAGAACCACTTGCATGAATATCAATAGTTCAGATGGAAACCCAGTTCTAAGCAAAGAAGGGAAAGCAGAAAGGTGGAAGGAGTATATAGAGGGTCTATACAAGGGCGATGTACTTGAGGACAATATTATGGAAATGGAAGAGGATGTAGATAAAGATGAAATGGGAGATACGATACTGCGTGAAGAGTTTGACAGAGCACTGAAAGGCCTGAGTCGAAACAAGGCCCCCGGAGTAGACAAAATTCCATTGGAACTACTGACGGCCTTGGGAGAGCCAGTCATGACAAAACTCTACCATCTGGTGAGCAAGATGTATGAAACAGGCGAAATACCCTCAGACTTCAAGAAGAATATAATAATTCCAATTCCAAAGAAAGCAGGTGTTGACAGATGTGAAAATTATCGAACGATTAGTTTAATAAGCCACAGCTGCAAAATACTAACACGAATTCTTTACAGACGAATGGAAAAACTAGTAGAAGCCGACCTCGGGGAAGATCAGTTTGGATTCCGTAGAAATATTGGAACACGTGAGGCAATACTGACCTTACGACTTATCTTAGAAGAAAGATTAAGGAAAGGCAAACCTACGTTTCTAGCATTTGTGGACTTAGAGAAAGCTTTTGTCAATGTTGACTGGAATACTCTTTCAAATTCTGAAGGTGGCAGGGGTAAAATACATGGAGCGAAAAGCTATTTACAATTTGTACAGAAACCAGATGGCAGTTATAAGAGTCGAGGGACATGAAAGGGAAGCAGTGGTTGGGAAGGGAGTAAGACAGGGTTGTAGCCTCTCCCCGATGTTATTCAATCTGTATATTGAGCAAGCAGTAAAGGAAACAAAAGAAAAATTCGGAGTAGGTATTAAAATCCATGGAGATGAAATAAAAACTTTGAGGTTCGCCGATGACATTGTAATTCTGTCAGAGACAGCAAAGGACTTGGAAGAGCAGTTGAACGGAATGGATGGTGTCTTGAAGGGAGGATATAAGATGAACATCAACAAAAGCAAAACGAGGATAATGGAATGTAGTCGAATTAAGTTAGGTGATGCTGAGGGAATTAGATTAGGAAATGAGACACTTAAAGTAGTAAAGGAGTTTTGCTATTTGGGGAGCAAACTAACTGATGATGGTCGAAGTAGAGAGGATATAAAATGTAGACTGGCAATGGCAAGGAAAGCGTTTCTCAAGAAGAGAAATTTGTTAACATCGAGTATAGATTTAAGTGTCAGGAAGTCGTTCCTGAAAGTATTTGTATGGAGTGTAGCCATGTATGGAAGTGAAACATGGTCGGTAAATAGTTTGGACAAGAAGAGAATAGAAGCTTTCGAAATGTGGTGCTACAGAAGAGTGCTGAAGATTAGATGGGTAGATCACATAACTAATGAGGAGGTACTGAATAGGATTGGGGAGAAGAGGAGTTTGTGGCACAACTTGACCAGAAGAACGGATCGGTTGGTAGGACATGTTTTGAGGCATCAAGGGATCACCAATTTAGTACTGGAGGGCAGCGTGGAGGGTAAAAATCGTAGGGGGAGACCAAGAGATGAATACACTAAGCAGATTCAGAAGGATGTAGGTTGCGGTAGGTACTGGGAGATGAAGAAGCTTGCACAGGATAGAGTAGCATGGAGAGCTGCATCAAACCAGTCTCAGGACTGAAGACCACAACAACAACAACAACTCTGTAAGGATATGAAAGACACAGTGACCTAAAAATAAATGACGTGTGGCTCCAATTATGTGGAAAACAACCAACCAATCAAACAAAAACACAAAAAGAAGACTTCGGCTCCCAGGTTCTCTTTTACGCATTCATTTATGTTTCTTCCCTACCAATACCACCAGTAATCCTCCAATTTACAGTATTTACGTAGCGTACCAAAACTACCGAACTGTAGTTTTGGCAGAGCGCAACTCTAGTCATATTCTAATTACTTTCATGTAATCACGAGGAAAAAACGTTTTAACTGCGGAACATGAAGTAAATCAAAATTTGTACATAAAAATTTCCGTGAGCGGAGTTCCGGTCAGTGCCGTAGATGTTTCATGAAAACGTCGTGATGAAATTATAACAAGTGTTCCGTATTAATGTGTAATTCAGTAATCAGTCTCTTTAATGCAGTCGTTACACAGAGTAGTATAATGGTTACAGAGTAGATATATCATAAGTTTGCTCTGTCGCTGGCGGCTGTAAGCCCGATGTGCCATCTACGTAATCAATTTGGGCCGTATGTTTTTTTTTTTTCCTTTCCGGCGCTGCCGCAGCTCTCGCATTGGTTCGGCACCGAATTTTTTAGGGTTTCTGGAATCCGTTCGACGGGAGCTTTCCTCTGCCTTACGTTTTCTGTAACTCCGAGCATATTTACGAATCATATGAGACGACATCTTTCATTATTTTGTAATGTTCAATTTAATACGGATTTTCACTTACTCCTTCTCAAATATATGTCCTGTCTCACTTTGGGACTTAGTAGCGCTCCGCAAATTTTTCCACAATGACACCATAATCTATGTCCTAACTAAACGCGTTCCCACGCTACACCAATTTATAACTTTACACAAAGCTAATTCCTAACAATCACGTGCAAGCGCCTAAAGTCGTGCGATGACGTTGCGGGCAAAACAGATACTGCTCAAAAAACGCGTATACAGACGTCATCTATCCTTTGTAGCGTCACCCATTGTTAAAGCATTACTAATCTCGTAATTATTAGCGATTCAAATCTGATGTTATTTTGTCGCAGAAGAAATTTCGAACTACGAACGAATAGACGTTCTCACGTCAAAGCTCTGTTCGAACAGGAATCGGGAGGCCCAACCGTGCCGATCGCCCGCCGTGTCATCCTCAGCCGATAGGCGTCACTGGATGTTGGTATGGAGGGACACGTGGTCAACACATCGCTGCTCCAGCTTTTGTCAACTATCGTAACTGGAGCCACTACTTCTCAATCAAGTAGCTCTTCAAATGGCCACAGAACTTCTGAATGCATCCCACTTGCCGAAAACGTTCGACAGACCCGGATAGCATCCATACATATGCTTAACTTCGGAGATCTGACGGGAACTGATGTTACAACACCGGCAGAGCCATTGCCTCACAAAAATAAGAGGGTTCTTTTTTCATTATGCTGCTACAGATTCTGTCTTTGAAAACTATTTAAAATGATATATGTTAAAATTAACTAATGGCATACATACATACATAGTGACTCATTGAAAGAGTAACTTCGTAGATGAAATAAAAACAGGCAATATTACTCTCACTGCAATTGAAAACTGCTTGTAACGGATTAAGGGAAACATAGCTCGCACTGCAACGCTTTGAAATATTCTTTACACTTTGTGCATAGTGCCCATTAAACTTTCGAAGACACACGTTAAGTCTAATAAATGGAGTGCAATAGGGAGCGAGCAACTCGAAAACAGATTACAGGACACTGTCAGTGAAGACATCTGTCTTGGCCAGCCTGTAACTACATATGAGCAGAGACAAAAGATCGGAAACCCTTCGACCTATCAGGCTAGGCTGTCAAGACACTTAAAACACATTCAGCTATCTTCAGGTCAAATATCGCAGTAAAACGGAAAATAAATAATTTTTGATTAGTCTCTTCTCCAGGTTTTGACTTGCGGCTGTGAGACCTAGACAGTTCATGAATACACTAAACGAAAACTTGGTGCTCAGCGAGGAATGGAAAGGTTTGTGTTTGGATATGCAATGAAAGGCAATGAACGACAGAAGACATCAGATCAGTTACCGACGTCAAGGACGTCATGGAGAGAACACTCACTGTGAATGCCAACGGGTCCGTTATGTTGCCAGAATAGGTGATGGACAAAATTGGTTTTCGAATGGAGTACAACAGACAGGGCAGACCCAGAGGAAGATCGCCAGACTGATGGGAGAAAGACATGAGGAAAATCGGTAGAGTCATCTGGCTTAATATTATCCAAGAATCCGAGCTCATACTTGTAGAAGCCACATCATTTAATGATACAACACGCAGAAATATTTCTTTTTGCTGACGATGCAGGAAATATAATAAAGTCGAATGGAGTGACTTCAACACCTCATTGTTTGAATAACGCTGTCGTGAAGATTAATAACTGATTCTCTGTAAATTGATTGCCAGTGAATTTAGATAAAAAACGATACAAGTTATTCTGTTCTGTGCAAAACTCGACCTCACTGTCAGAAATAATACATGAGGGTAATACAATAAATGAAACAGAAGATTCTAAACTGTGAGGGCTTTATGTTGACACGAACCTGAACCTGAAGTCACATGTTACGGATCTTAGGGGTGAAAATATATATTTAAAAAAAAGAAAAAAAGACTTTCTTTTCCGACTTTCAATCACTGATGTCGTATGGCATCATATTCTGGAGTAAACTGTCATTGAGGAAAAAAGTGTTTATTGCACAAAGCGTGTAATAAGAATAAAGTGTGATGTCAAATCTCGAACCTCTTGTAAACAGCTCCGTAAACAGTTGTGCATAGTGACAACAGCCTCATGGTCCATTTACTCGATTATACAGTTTGTTGCCCCAAATAAATCACTGTTTTCAAACATCAGTATTAGTGACAAGCACACTACTGGCCATTAAAATTGCTGCACCACGAAGATGACGTGCTACAGACGCGAAATTTAACCGACAGGAAGAAGATGCTGTGATCTGCAAATGATTAGCTTTTCAGAGCATTCACACAAGGTTGGCACCGGTAGTGACACCTACAACGTGCTGACATGACGAAAGTTTCCAACCGATTTCTCATACACAAACAGCAGTTGACCGGCGTTGCCTGGTGAAACGTTGTGATGCCTCGTGTGAGGAGGAGAAATGCGTACCATCACGTTTACGGCTTTGATAAAGGTCGGATTGTAGCCTATCGCGAATGCGGTTTATCGTATCGCGACATTGCTGCTCGCGTTGGTCGGGATCCAATGACTGTTAGCAGAACATGGAATCGGTGGGTTCAGGAGGGTAATACGGAACGCCGTGCTGGATCCCAACGGCCTCGTATCACTAGCAGTCGAGATGACAGGCATCTTATCCGCATGGCTGTAACGGATCGTGCAGCCACGTCTCGATCCCTGAGTCATCAGATGGGGACGTTTGAAAGACAACAACCATCTGCATGAACGTTTGCAGCAGCATGGATTATCAGCTCGGAGATAATGGCTGCGGTTACCCTAGACGCTGCATCACAGGCAGGAGCGCCTGCGATGGTGTACTCAACGACGAACCTGGGTGCACGAATGGCAATACGTCATTTTTTCGGAGAATCCAGGTTCTGTTTACAGCATCATGATGGTCGCATCCGTGTTTGGCGACATTGCGGTGAACGCACATTGGAAGAGTGTATTCATCATCGCCATTCTGGTGTATCATGTATCACCCTGCGTGTTCTTATGGGGTGCCATTTGTTACACTTCTCGGTCATCTCTTGTTCGCATTGACAGCATTTTGAACAGTGGACGTTACATTTCAGATGTGTTACGACCCGTGACTCTACCCTTCATTCTATCCCTGCGAAACCCTACATTTCAGCAGGATAATGCACGACCGCATATTGCAGGTCCTGTACGGGTCTTTCTGGATACAGAAAAAGTTCGACTGCTGCCCTGGGCAGCACATTCTCTAGATCCCTCACCAATTGAAAACGTCTGGTCAATGTTTTCCGAGCAACCGGCTCGTCGCAATACGCCAGTCACTACTATTGATGAACTGTGGTGGTATCGTGTTGAAGCTGCATGGGCAGCTGTACCTATACACGCCGTCCAAGCTCTGATGTACTCAATGCCCAGGCTTATCAAGGCCGTTATTACGGCCAGAGGTGGTTGTTCTGGGTACTGATTTCTCAGGATCTATGCACCCAAATTGCGTGAAAATGAAATCACATGTCAGTTCTAGTATTATGTATTTGTCCAATGAATGCCCGTTTATCATCTGCATTCCTTCTTGGTGTAGGAATTTTAATGGCCAGTACTGTATAATACTGTATACGTAATGCTATCCATCATCTAGTTTTAGTGTGAAGAAGAAAAGAAGTATAGATAGTAAAATATATTTTAAGTAAAATCATTTCGGCTTGACAAATCTTTCTAATCGATAGAAGAATTTCTAATTGTGTAATAGTATGTTTTTGTGTGTGTGTATGTATGTATGTGTCTGTGTGTGTGTGTGTGTGTGTATGTGTCTGTGTGTGTGTGTGTGTGTGTGTGTGTGTGTGTGAAGCGAGGTCCTATTCCTGTTTACTTAGTTACTGTGTGGAGTTAGGTACGTATTGTAATGTTAAGTTTCTTCTTTAGCAGCTACAGTTGACAAGATTGTCCAGTCGTGAAATAAGTATTGTATTGTCTACAAATAATGTGCATTTGGTCCGACGGGTCTGACAGTTACCACCATAGAGTGCCCAAGCTGAGGTCCAGGAACTTATAAGGCATGAGCACTTTGTACGCAGATGAAAAAAACCATTTGGAAAATTCGCCAAAAAGGAAATCCTATCCACTGATAACAGGGAATACCCAACCACGAACAACAAATTAAATGTTGAAATAATAATGCATTTTAAACATCAAACAATGCAACAACGATAGGTTACGGTAGAGTGATTGGGGACGCCAGAAGACACTAAATCAGTTTCTGTATTGTGAGATATGGTAGTCATACCGGGCTTAATGGCACACCGTAGCTTCGCATTCGGGAGGACGTCGGTTGTAAGCCTAGTGCAGTATATAGATTTAAACTATCCGTGGTTTTCATAAATCGCTAAAGACAAATTTCGTGGTAGCTAGTTTCGTTCCCCTTCCTTTCCCAGTCCCAACATGCAGTCTGAATCCAAATGACGTCGTCATCTTTCCTTTTTCATTTGGTCTTCAGTTCTCAAGGCAGTTACTTGTAGATCAGACACGTTAGAAGTTTTATATTTCCGAAATATTCGTATTTCATATCCATAAGATTCGTCTACAAAAACAAATATTTAACGATGTCAATATTTTCGTCACTATTGCAGAAATACATTGTTCAAATCCGTATCAGATAATGACCTTCTTCAGAAAAAAGCGACTGGATCCCGCCTACGGTTTAATCCAGCATTCTGACGTTGACGACGCCCGAATCGGAACGGTCGATCGTGTATGAACTTCTGACCCAAGCTATCATACTGCACACGAACCGCTCGCAGGCCTACAATGGATACTCGGTAGCCAAATACGACAGTCACGTGTTGAATATTGTAGAAGGAAATTAATGCCAAGCGGGAGTCTAAGCCTGAACCTCTGGTTTAATGATATGGAACGTAATAAATCGTATTACATAGGAAAGTTTCCAACTCGAAGACCAATCCGAAATAAAAGCAAGTTTCCCTGGAGCGTACACATCGAAAGGACCTTTCAGTCCAGCTTTTGGTTAGTCATTTGTAAACGCTTTTGTGCCAACATAGGAGTTCCTTTGCAGCGTTGGGAAAGAACAGAATGAAAACTGAGCCTCGTTCAACCTCTGAGTTGTTTTGTAAGGCCTAATCAAATATCATAATTACAATCTCACTGTAAAGCACAGATATTTGAAAAATGGCTCTGAGCACTATGGGACTTAACATCTGTGGTCATCAGTCCCCTAGAACTTAGAACCACTTAAACCTAACTAACCTAAGGACATCACACACATCCATGCCCGAGGCAGGATTCGAACCTGCGACCGTAGCAGTCGCGCGGTTCCGGACAGATATTTGAGTTCGAGTACTTTCCCGGCATTCAGTAACGGCATACAGTCAACATAACATGGATTCCTTCCAGGGTAGGTGCGTTCCATCTGAATTAGTTTGATGTCCGAAAGTGCTTACAGATGTCCTACTTGTCCGTTTCGCCTTCCATTTCTTTTTTTTCTAATGTTTCTACCAATTATGGAATCGAAAGTTCAGGGATCAAACACGTTTCAACACTCGGCGTCATTGCAGCCCGTGTATTTAGAAGAATCCATTAGTTCAGCACTGTAAAAACAGCAGCTATCATGTTATTTCAGATCGATTGTTGGAAACCACATTACGAGCCCAAACCACTTGCCTAGTAGCGTGTTGTTCCATGTTATACGGCAGCGGTCCTGCGCGACGTGGTTTCCACAAGTCCTCGGTAGGTTTGTGCAAGTACGTGCCTCGAGGTGCACTGGTCACTCTGTTCCCGTAAATTATGGGCCTGTGGTTTGTAGGCGCGCACGGCGTCCCAGATGCGTTCCATCAGATTCAGATCAAGCGAATTTGGCGGCCGATACAAAAAAACGTAAGCTCATATCCATGTTCCTCAAACCTCTGTAACGCGATTGTGACCTTCAGACACTAACAGTTATCATGCTGGATGATGTCATCGCCTTCGGGGTAGACATAAAGCATGGAAAGGTGCAGGTGGTCTGCAATGTTCACGTAGTCCACGGCTGTCTTTGCGCCTTCATTTACTACCATAGATCCCATGGGTTTCCAGGTGAATCTCCCATGTAGCATAATATTGCCCCTTCCAGCCTGCACCTGTGGCACGGCGAGTGATCGTTCGCCTGTATGGCGGCGTATCCCAACACGACCATCGACCTAGTCTGAAAAGAAACGTGATTCATCCGACCCGGCAACAAGTTTCACTAGTCCACGGTCTAGTCTCTATGGTCCCATTCCCGCTGCAATGGCAACTGATTATGCCATTGGGTCAAATATTGGAAAACAAAGGAATCATCTACTGCGTAGCCTCATGTTCAACAATATGTGCTGAATGGTGTGCTCCTAAACACTTGTGCTTGTACCAGCATTGTACAGCAGGTGCTCATGACAGCAGTACGCGAACAGCTGAGCAGCTTCGCCGTTTCTAAGACGCTACGCAATAACAAAGGTTTTCCTCACTTCCATGTCTTCTCAATTCTGCTCATATACCAGGTGGCCATAATTTAACTGACGGTGTTATGGGTGCTGCAGTGCGGGCTGTATTCATCGCAGGACACTGAACATCGTAGGTATGTCCACTGATCCGTGGGTTCGCTGAGTATGCTGAGATATAATATTTCCATTTTCTGCCACCAAGTGAAAACAAAGCGCTGCGAACAGTTAGGATGTGAAATTTTTGACGTCTACATGCTGTTTGTCGGTTGGCGACGCGTGTTGATTTCTTTTTTGAACTGACTGTGTAAAGTATTAAGGAGGTTGAATTTTTAAGTACAAAACGCAATGCCTATTGAGAAGAAGGGCCGCACACTGTTGGTAAAGTAGTTTTATCAGAACGATAGCAACAGCAGCGCTGCATTGCGGGAATTACGTCGATAGAAGCAACTACGAAGACGACCCATGCTATAAGTGAGCTAAAGAACAAGAAATCTGAAGAAACAGGTGAATCAGGCAGTGCAGCAGGGAGAGAGAGCGGCTCATTCTCTTGGCAGTTGCTGATGAAGTTGCTGTAGCTAAAGCTGAACGTCGATCATATGCTCAAATTCTGCCATCAGTGTTCGAGCGATGTCAAGGGAATTCTCTCTCCCTGGTCAACAGTTCAAAAGATTTTGCAGCGAATTTTACACTGGTATCCCTACAAGATTCAGAATGTCCACAAAATTAAACCCCAAGGTAAGCTACAAAGCCGTTACATCGCCCTTCGTTGGTTGGTTGATTTGGGGGAAGGGACCAAGCAGCAAAGTCATCGGTCCCATTGGATTAGGGAAGGATGGGGAAGGAAGTCTGCCGTGCCCTTTCAAAGGAGCCATCCCAGCATTTGCCTGAAGCGATTTACGGAAAACCTGAATGAGGATGGCCGGAAGCGGGTTTGAACCATCGTCCTCCCGAATGCGAGTCCAGTGTGCTATCCACTGCGCCACCTCGCTCTGTGCCCTTCGTTTTTTGGCACACATGGAAATGGATGACATGTGACTGGGGAATATTCTTTGGACGGACGAGACACATTTTACTCTGCAGTCCTTAAGTTAGTTAGGTTTAAGTAGTTCTAAGTTCTAGTGGACTGATGACCATAGATGTTAAGTCCCATAGTGCTCAGAGCCATTTGAATTTCTTTTTACTCTGCACGATGCCGTGAATACACGACACTGTCGTATGTATAACTCTGCTCAGCAGCATGTTGAGCTGTAACGTCCTCTGCAGTCAGTTTATTTAACTGTGTGGTATGCTTTTACAAGCTCCTTCATTCTCTTCCCGTTGTTTTTCCGAGGATATGACACCCGCGGGTCTGTTAGGTGTGCCGTGACATTTGTATATTATAAGGCCCTCCTTGGACAACACGTGATTCCAGGTCAGCAAGAAACCACCTGTGTCCGCACCACTGTTTTCATGCAAAGTGGGGCAACATCACACGTCACTCTTCAGGTGGAAGATTTTCTTCAAGAAACCTTCGGTAACGCCCGCATCAAATCTAGGCAATTTCCAGATCCACCGACCTATATCTTTGTCATATCTGGATGTCTTAAAGATCGTCTCTATCAAAGATGTAGCCGGACTCTTGCTGATTTGGAGGATAACATACTACGATACATCACTCTGATTACAACGGATATGCTGTGAGCAAAAGTCAACCATCCCGTGTTATGCATGTTGCTGAGTCAGGAGACCGTACTGAACACATAAGAACATACTCTAATAAACGTGCCGTAACCATCGTTTTTATGTCTTTGATCATTCCTCCCCTTTTCCTGCGCCTACACCACAACACATCAGCTTACAGCGCCTTATTTTCACCTGGTGGCAGAAATTGGCACTATTATTTGTCAGCAAACTACGCTAGCACACCGATTGAGAAACATATCTACGATGTTTCAGCGTCCTGCGATGTATACAGCCCACACTGCAGCACTCGGAACAGTTTAATGACACTGACCGAAAAAATCGCAACAACAAGAAAGAGTTGTGCGACATAAACGAACGTTCGTAGGTGTGTTTCTAAAACTGAAATATAATGTCTATTCAAATATCGCGCCAGTCGCATAAGAATGGCACTAGCAGCGCCACTGTAAGGATGCATATCATGTTTGCTATAAATACACGCTGTAACGTTAGTGAGCGTTTGTTACCTTCGAGATTGGACGTTATGAGTCGATATTATTCAAGAATGTCTTTAAGGAGACAAAGACACCATATCAACACACCACTTAGTTTGGACGTTGTCATGTAATAGGGCTACCAGAGGCTAAGGTTTTCTTTTGCGGTAGTGCAGAAAGACTTGGGAAGAATGTAGCCACTGTACGTGATTGCTGGCAGCGGTGGTCACGAGAACGTACCTTCGCAAGAAGGCCGGACTCCGGACAGCCACGCAGCACTACCGACAGGGAAGACAATCGTGTTCAGCGTATGACTCTGGCGCATCGTGCTGCATCTGCAGCAGCAGTCTGCGTATCAGTTGACACAACAACTAGACAACGAACTGTTACCAAATGGTTCAAATGGCTCTGAGCACTATGGGACTCAACTGCTGAGGTCATTAGTCCCCTAGAACTTAGAACTAGTTAAACCTAACGAACCTAAGGACATCACAAACATCCATGCCCGAGGCAGGATTCGAACCTGCGACCGTAGCGGTCTTGCGGTCCCAGACTGCAGCGCCTTTAACCGCACGGCCACTTCGGCCGGCGAACTGTTACCAATCGATTACTTTAAGGACAGATCCGACCCAGACGCCAAGTAGCGTTCACTCCACTGACCCAAAACCACGGCCGTTTTCGACTTTAGTTGTGTCAAGCGAGAGCTCATTGGAGGGCAGGGAGGAGATCTGTTGTGTCTCCTGATGAAAGGTGGTTCTACGTCGGTGCCACTGTTGGCCGGGTGTTGGTTAGAAAGAGGCCAGTTGAATGTCTACAAGAAATCAGTCTGTGTTCTACACATGCTGGACCTACACCTGGGGGCTATGGCCTGCGGTGTGATTTCGTGTGACACCAGGAGCACGTCATCGTGCTGATTCGACCTGTTGTGCCGCCATTCATGAACAGCATTCCAGAGCGCGTTTTCCAACATGATGACGCTCGACCACGTACTGCTCTCATAACCGAATATGGCCTACAGATTGTCAACATGTTGCCTTGGCCTGCTCGATCACCAGATCTGCCTCCAATCGACCACATATGGGACATAATCGGACGGCAGCTCCAGTTTCATTCACAAAGAGCATTAGCCGTCCCTGTATTGACCGACCAAGTGCAGCAGGCATGGAACTCTATCCCACAAACTGACATCCGGCATCTGTACAACAGAATACATGCACGTGTGAATGTTTGCAGTCAACATACTGTCAGTTACATCGGTTACTAACGTACCAGTATTTCACATTTGCAATGGCTCATCTGGCACTTACATTAACCTGTGATCTTGGAATGTGAGCCGTGATTGGCTTATGTTATGCGTTGGATTAAACCCTGATCGCTATTCTGTGTTTAGTCTCTCGGGGTTATCGCGATTATGCTGTTATCCTCTCTCTCCGCGAGTGGCAGCAGCGGTGTGTATCGATATTCGCACCTTGTACTATCTTTGGCCTGGCGCTTATAGTTTCCGGCTGTACTGTGTGCGGCAGTTGGTCATTTGGCGTGGAGCAAAGAGGAAAAAATGGTTCAAATGGCTCTGAGCACTATGGGACTCAACATCTTAGGTCATAAGTCCCCTAGAACTTAGAACTACTTAAACCTAACTAACCTAAGGACATCACACACACCCATGCCCGAGGCAGGATTCGAACCTGCGACCGTAGCAGCCCCGCGGTTCCGGACTGCAGCGCCAGAACCGCACGGCCACCGCGGCCGGCTAGCAAAGACGAAATCTTCGCGCCGCGTAGTGTGGCCGAGGCCGCTGGTGGCGTCAACGCGCGGTCGGAATGTGTGGTGCTGTTCTCACTGCTACGAGGTCCGTGGATCACCGATCCTGTACAAGAAAGTTGAGTTTTGACCTAATCTACAAATTTTAGCCACCCTCCGGTGTAGTGCTCAGTTATTTTGAATTGAAGTGCACCAGCGGAATCTTCTGCCTTGTGGCCGTTGACGTTTCGGTTACCTGCCCTGGCCGTTGACGTAAATTCAGGCAGTGTATTTTCCTCATCGTGTTGTCGCTGTGCATCACGGGGTGTAGTTTGACAGCTCAATGTATAATTGGTTGTGGGCACCAATACCTTCTACGTTGTTCCATTGAACTCCCTGTTGTGTGCTGGTCGGGTAGAGCGGAAGCTATCTTGTCGGTGGATCCATTGACTGTCTGTTGGTTGGGTTGTCGTCGGATCGAGAATAGTTGTGCCGACTGCCTGTCCCACCTAAGCGAGCGCTAGTATTTGAATTCCAGGCCGACCCTCGGGAACTTCTGAGCGCCGTTGGGTGTACTGCCTTTTCTTATTTGTTCTTTTTGTTTGTATCTGTATGGCTTCTAGCCGATTTTTAAATTAAGGTTGTTTGCCCTCAAGGCGTAAGATTGTGTGGGCGTTCAGCCTAATTTAAAGAACTGTTTCAAGGTAAAGCTTTGGCCTTTTAAAAATTTGTTTTAGTTGAGTCTTAAGTGATGGGCCTTCAGCCGACTTTTTAAATTAAAGTTGTTTTGCTCTTAAGGTGTGAGATTGTTTGGGCCTTCATGCTAATTGAAAGAACGGATAAAAGATAAGGCCTTCTGCCTTTTGAGTTTCTGATTTTGTTTTGAGTCTTAAGTTATTGACTTTCAGCCGATTTTAAATTAAAGTGGTCTTGCCCTTAAGGCATGAGATTGCATGGCGCATTCAGCTGGTAAATTAATGCTGTGTTTTTTTCTAAATTTTCTTGGCTCTTTTAATGTTTCATCAAATAAATGAAGTTGTATTTTCGAGTGTAGCTGACAGCCGCTTATTTTGGCCCCTTTCCACAATTTAAACTGCCTGTCCTGTCCTGCGGGTTTAGCAGGGCATCTCACAATGTTAACCCTTAAATATGTTACCTAGACAAATGTATTCACAATGTTTCATTACTGTACATTAATTATTTTATGGTGTTGCGATCTTTTCTCTATCAGCCAATAAGGAGCTGGTTCTTTCCTTGTCGTGGTTCCTGTTCACAACGCCATGAGTAGGCATTCAGTCTCGCACTGCGCAGCAATAGATTTGGCTCGTCTGTGTCTTCAACGAGCGACGTGGTCAAATGATCGTTTAACCAGTTCTTGCGTGACGTTATCTTATGCTGCTTTCCATCTTAAGGCGAAATTACGTACTCCGCTTCTTTGTGTACTACATATGTTGCTGGCAACACAGTGCGCGAACGTGTGTGTGTGTGTGTGTGTGTGTGTGTGTGTGTGTGTGTGTGTGTGTGTGTGTTTTAATTAAGGCTCGTTGAGTTATACATATTATCAACACTTTACACGAATTTACAGATTTTAACCACACTTATCTCTAAAAGTTTGTACGAATGCCGAAGACTTGCCGTGTTTCTCCTTGTCTACTCCCTTACCATACTAAATCATTCTGGCGACCATTATCATCATCATTCTTGACACAGCAATAAGATGTCCTCCAGTCCAGTATTAGCACCTCGTACTGGCCAGTGTAAAATTATCACATTCCTATAAAATAATATAAATCCACATACGTAAAGTGTTTATCATCATTTCCAAAATGCAATGAAATCGTGTGACAATAAGCTACCAGGTAGTAATCCGTTCCATTAGTCAAAATATTTACAGTTTGCACTCCCAGTCCAGCATAATTTCCGCGCCACCATCAGGGATCCAAAGCAGCAAACGTGCCAACAGCAAAGCGAGAAAATTTTAATTTCACAACTGTGCAGTGGCTGTGCAGGTCTTTTGCTTGCTGTAACGTTAATTATTCGTTAAAGAAATGACCTGTGCCCCTTCTCTTTAATTTTTCATTAGTCGTGTTTGTAACAAGTTTCTCTCTCCGTTCCACATACCTTCTTTTACATCCATGACTGGAGCGCCTTCATTTTAAATCCTCCTGTTTGTAATTTATATTCATTTGTGACAAGTAAACAGATAATTGGTTTTCATGCTGCAGCTGTTACACTCCCACAATTTATATCAAAACTGTTTCCATTTGTTGAATTTTATATTACACAGAAGTCCTCTTATAGCTCTAATAATTAAGTGTACAGTGTAAATAATGTCTTGCTGGATGTAAAAGAAAAGATCTAATGGTGCTAATTTTTAGATACTACTAAGAGTCACAAATTTTTATTCATTAACTTAACTTATTACAATTTATTTAATATTTTATATTGCACAGCGAATATGACAAATTTATTACCTTATACTACAAACTATAAAAGATTTCAATTACGAGTACTCACGGAATATACGTCCTACTATTCCATTATTACAATTACTTTACCGTAATAAAAAGCAAAGTACTAGGCATAACAGAATGTACAATACAACAATGGAACAGTGTTGCTTTTAACCACGATTTACAGCAAGTAGCGTGCTTGTTGCTAATAGTCAGAAACTATGTATTTCATACATGCGATCGTGCATTGCCAGATCTCTGGAACTGTAAATGAAACGAAACTGTCTTTTCGTTTGTCAGCGCATCGTGGCTCAGTTCCTTACATGAAATATACGTGACCTGTTTTTATTCGGAAACTTACGTATAACCTCATTAAGACCATCGCTTCCCTCCGTCCATTATATTACAGCTGATCCCCTCATATCTCATTTTAACCATCGCGTGCCACTATCCAATCTCAAGCATCTTCTCGAACTGGTGTAAGTTACGCTAATGCACCCAGAAAGATAATTACAGTCACCGAACAAGAGAACGCATCTGTAAATCGCTGAAAACGTCTCAGAAAGATCGTTCCCGTTCGTTTGCGGTCATCTACATTTAGATTCCTCCCGCTTTCTTTAAATTTTCGCAGGCGATTACCCACGCTCTGTTACATGGCTTCAATTTATCTTAGAAGAAATCAATAGTACACTCTTTCTTTCATCTCACTGAGAGAATTTTCCACTTAATACTACAGTTAATGACTTGCAGATGTAAATGAAATTGTATTAATATTTCTCTCCGATTCACACTTTGCTCTGGTGCCTTGTAAAGTAGGGTAATTAAATTCGTTTTCACGAAATAAGCTATTCCTTGAAGGAAACTGAAGCGTTTCTTCATTTCTGTGGGACAATAATACGATGTAGCGGTATCTTTATCTACGTTGGTTTCCGTACACCAGCAGTCTTCTCCACAGTTATCGGTGTTCTTTTCATCGTCGTGAATTGTCCTTTGTCGAGAATCATAATGTGTTTCGCTAACATTTATTGCTGCCACGCTGTGTGGCTTTCTTTACCTTTCATACAGAGTCGTCGTCCAAGGGGTGAGAGCATAAGGAAAAGTTATATGAATGCGTTCTTTCGTCTTGATGGGGAATTGATCCACCTTCTTCAGAGCAGAAAGCCAAGTACGCCCTACCTCCTGCGGGAATCTCAGAGCAGTGAGCATGAGGGAAATGGATAGGGACTGTGGATAGGTAGCGCTCGGCGGGAATATAGCTCTGCCGTGAAACGTGCCGAGACAGGCCTCACCAGTGTAATAATAGTGTGTGACGCAATGGTTAACGCACTTACCTAGTAAGCAGTAGATCCCTTGTTCGACTGCTGGTCCCGTACATGTTTTCACTCGTTGCCGTTGATTTCGTGTAGTGTAACGTCCCGATGCAGATGAAAGTCTTTCTGCCCCCCCCCCCCCCCCCCCCGCCTTTCACTTTCCATTTACACGTATGCAAAGTGTTTCCGAATATGTTAATGGTTCGAAAAAATTTGACACTAAGATGCCAGTACGCTGTCTTGGATGGCGAATCAGCAGTGCCCCACGATACAGTAATAGGACGGATCCTGTTCTCCACCTAAATAAATCATGTTTGGGCTGAACAGGGCAGTAGTTGGAGACTGTTTTCTGATGATACTGTTGTGGTAGTGAAAGTGTCACGTTGAGAGACTGCTGTTTGGTGCAGTAAATGGCAGCTTTCTTTAAATATAGATGATTGCAGGTTCATGGTGATGAGTTGGAAAAAGACTCAATAATGTTTGAACCGTTAAATGGTGACAGTGTTTCCCTTAAACCGTCCTTTCGCATGTCTACAACAGTGATAGCGCATACAAAAAGTGTTTCCACTAAATCTTCTATGAAAGCATTATTCCCTTTCCTAGTTGAAATCTTTCTCCATTTATTCTGTTCCCTGTAGTACTGACTAGAGGCGATACAAAGAATAATGTACGAAAACAGAGACACTAGGTTTGTTTTTGAGAGTTTTATTGGTATTTTATATAAAGTACTACCAGCAATTCAAAAAATAGCATACTGCGAGAAGGTAGGGTTACACTACAACAATGCTGGTCAAACTGCGGCCCACGTGCAGCACGTCGCCCGAATCACGTGTTCATGCGGGCCGCTTATCTCATCTGTATTTTATAAATATAAAGGGTAGTAAGAAATAGTGTGAAAAGTCTGTAATGATGTCTCAGGGTAAGCTGTGCTGAGAAATAATTGTTATGAAAAAATTTCTATACATCGTGTTACATCGTTTCCGAGTTAATTAGCGTTGAATGTAGGCGATGTGGCCGTTGCGCGCGCAAATAAAAGTGCCCCGTCAGATACAATTAGTGTCAGTTGTCCTCATAGCGTAGATGTTAGCACACGAGATTGCTTAGCTTTCTACTTGGGTCCTATCATTTCTACCGTCCCACTCCCAATTTTTGTGTCGTTCTGTTATTCAGTCTTAGGAAACCAAACGTCTCTGGCAGTCCGCTTGAATCTGAGCGTGCTTCTGCCTGATTGGCTAACTTCAAAGCTAATTAACTCAGAAACGACGCACTGTATGTCTTTTTTTTCTTAACGATTTCTGAGCACACACTACCCTGCAATCCCCTTACAGGCTTCCGAAACTGTTTCTGACCGCCCTATATGCATCTAACTAACAGCCGATTCCTAAAACGTCAACTAAAGTTAAGAGCTTCTCAAGTTTTCATGTTCAGTAACAAACAAAAATACAGAGACAGTAATATTTTAAGATGTGCTTAATTTAATTGACGTTGGTGAATTCGGCCCTGAGGTAATTAAAGTTGGCCGCTTACCTCAGGAGCAGAGGGGTAAGTAGTGCGGCGATTGCGCGGTTAAAGGACGTGAGAGGGGGAATCTTTTCTTGTTTGTCTACCAGTACTGACAACTCATGGGCGTGCGCGAATCGTACCGACCAGCTGCTGTAGAATAAATTATACTACACTAAGAGTAGGAGAAACGTGACGTCAAGAATGATTGGTAAGTATTTGGGGGTCATGACACATATTGCATAGTCTATTGAAATGTAAATACATTTACCATTATTTTATTTAATCGCACACTCAAAGAGACAACGTTACACCCTGTCAAGCTATTACAGTGTCACAACTTCGGGGTAACTGAGCGTGGCAGTAATCTGAAACAGAAAAGGCTTCACGAAGTGTTTCGAATCGAGCCAACTTTTAACTATCACGATTTTGGGGCCGGCGGCCAAGTTATCGAGGCGTTACTATAGCTAGACCATGGGTTTCACATAAAACACTAATTTATGTAGCTTACCATTTAATAATTAGGTTGGTTTCCATGTGACCCGAGGTGCCGCCCCACAATATTGGCTCTTGAGCAAAAACGTTTAACGGCAACTGCTCTAGGACGATTCATAAGGAGCGAGCAACCGATGGAATTAACTGTTGTGAGAGCTAGACAGAGCGACATGGGGCATCAAAGTGACAGTAGCCTGGACTGTGCACTTTTTTAGTGTACCGGAAAATTCTCCTAGCAATGCTGTAATATCTGTGAACAGACTTGATACCAAATGATGGTCTAGGTTTGTTCCTATCGCATCTGGACCGTCAATACGAGCGGTATTCCTAAAGTTTTACTTATGTCGTGTCACACTTTGAAATCCGTGCATCACAGACCGCTATAGGAACCAGAAGAAATGATGCAGCCCGTTGACAAAGATGAGCACCATACGGTAATTTTCTTTTCTCATTTTGAAGGGCAGCAACGCTGCCACAGCCCATAAGTTGGAGGATGTGTACGGTAACTTCTTTAGCTGCCAATCAGCTTTAACTATGGTGGGTGTACCAAAACGACATCAAGACGAAGGAGCAAAACCGAGCAATAGAAACATATACCTTTACTGCCACCGACATACGTGAAGACGGAGTTCAAATGGTTCAAATGGCTCTGAGCACTATGGGCCTTAACTTCTAAGGTCATCAGTCCCCTAGAACTTAGAACTAATCAAACCTAACTAACCTAAGGACATCACACACATCCATGCCCGAGGCAGGATTCGAACCTGCGACCGTAGCGGTCGCGCGGTACCAGACTGTAGCGCCTAGAACCGTTCGGCCACACCAGCCGGCGAAGACGGACTCATTATTGGGTAACGTCATGGTGAGTGACTTTTTGGGGCTGCGACGATGTGGTGTTAATAAATTACAGTCTCCAGTTGTATTAATGTGACCACCCGTCAAAAACTTAAATTGAAACTTCCCCTTTGGAAATTAAGAATGACATTGCTGGTAAACTTCTACGTTATTTATTTTTTAAAGAGCTGAGCAAAACTGAACGTACTCAGACATTTCTCTCTTTACTTATTCTGGTCATAACTAAACTGACACACAATATTTTTAGGGCAACGGAATCTGACTTTCAATAATCCCTACAAAAGAATGGCCCTGACTAACAATAACCTATACCTTTCATGAAACACTTACATCACAAAAATCTTCGTTGCTCTAACTACTGCAATACAGCGAGCGCCAATACTGCCAGCTAAATAAAAGATTGTAACTACTGAAGGCACTAACTACTGATAGGCATAGTTAGCAAATGAAAGATTTTGATAGAGACCAAACAATGTATTTACGTTAATAGCGTTCAAAAGTCATAACGTATATATAATTTTGTGACACCCAATTAAACAAATTTCTTTTTTCTGACGGACACAAGTCCCGATTGTGCACTCAAAACTATGGCATCTCTTTCCCCACATCCACCACTTCGGGAGGCTCACCTCCAACAACCCAAAGCTACGCGCTGTTTACATCCAACTGCACAACACTACACAAGCGAATATTCCAACAATGAGTCCAACCAGCCACAGACTGCACACAGCGCGATCAGCTATTTTCATACAGAGCACTACATGTCATTACCAACATAAAAACCTAAACAGCCTACTTACAAAAAAACCGCCCTTTACAGCACGAACCATTGCGATATTTGCAGGAAGGGAATCAAATGAGGTTCTGGAAGGTACAGAGAGGGATGTGGAACCACGCAGACTTCAGTGGCGGCCAGCTGCGGTGGGTTTCCTCGGATGAGGACCCTTGGCGCGAACAGCCCGGTCGAGATGGACCCACAGATTCTCGATGGAATTTAGATCCGGAGAGTTTAGTGGCCATTGGAATGCAGTAAACTCATCCTGATCCTGTGAATTTTAAAATTTTCCCAGTTGAAATATCGTGCGAAGTATTGAACGACGACCGGCTGCAAGCCCGAAATTTGTTTGAACAATCATCCTGATCCTCTTCGAAGCGGGCTCAGATACTGCGAGCTCCGTAACACGTGCATTGTCCTGCTGGTAACTGCCATCGTCATGACAAAAAGCAAAGTGTTTGTAGGGGTGTACGAGGTCCCCAAGGACAGATGCATATTTGTGTTGATCCATTGCTGCTTCCGTAACGACGAGATCACCCAGGGAATGCCACGAAAACATTATCCAGATCATAAGGCTCCCTCCTCTGGCATGGACCCTCCTGACGGTTGTTACAGGGTGTTTGCTTTCAGTCGTTCCACGCCGTACACGCCAACAGCCACCTGTCCGACAGAATGTAGAGCGTGAATCGTCTGAAAGCGCCATCTGCCGCCACTCAGTAGACCTGTACTCGCGTTCGTCGCCGATGAACGGCAGTCAGCGTGGGTGCTGAACCAGGCGCCTCCTGTGGAGGCCCATAGGCAACAGCGTTCGCTGAACGGACGTTGAGGAAATGTGTTTCTAGCCCATTCGTTCGTCTGTGCGGTCAGTTGTTGAAAAGTTGCGCGTCTGCTCGCCCATACACGTCTCCGCAGCCGTCGTTCAGCTCTACCCCTGGTGCACCACGTTTGGCTCGGTGGAAGTTTTGGATGGACTCATTTAGGCTGTGTACTTTAACCAAGGCGGTATGCGAACGGTTTACGAACTTAGCCGTTTCGGTTATGCTCCCACCCTTGGCCCGAAACCCAATGATCATGCCCTTTTGGACGTCAGCTAAATCGCTCCATTTCCACATTACGACAACAACTGCACTTCTTTCCGCATGCCCGAACACTGATCTGCTGCCACCTGCCGTCTGTGAGTGGTAATTGCATACTGACATCGAATATACGAAGTGTTCACATTAATGTGACTGGAATTCGTATATAAGTAAGAGGAAGACCATCACAGAAACATATTATCGAAGTCATCTCATGAGGTTACAAGACATTGTCAAGATGAAGCGTCAAGAGAAGTTGTCCACTGGGATGTTTTTGCTTCACGTCAACGCCACAGCTCATTCATGCTGCTTCTTTGGGCTGTAAAATTTTGCCTCACCGTTTTCCGCTCCACCCACGATTTCTTACGACTTTCCCCTGTATGCAGAAACCATTGAGTGATATTCATTTCCAGAATGATGCCGATATGATTTTCGGGGTACAACGTTTCCTGTACGGCCAAAATGCATTCTGCAACTAATATCTCCGCCGGGTCACCCATCGTTGAAAAAATGTGTCGCGTTAATAGGTGAATGTGTAGAGAAGGACCATGGTTACGACTTGACTCGTAGATTGCCCCGTAATGGTACGACATAGGACTCACATTTGAGTGAACTGCGCTTCAAATTTCCGTATGGTCATCGAGAAATACGTCTTTCACTCACGGCAACTGTTGGGTTGGTTGCTGTTGAAAAGCCATGGCCGACATCTTCATCCTTCCTCAAATCGAGCTTGTGTGCTGTCTCTAATGACCTTGCCAAACAAAAGTCAATTGTGCTTACCAATACTGAAAATAGCTTCATTAATCATTTACACTATTCTAATGACTTACTACCTATGTGAGCCGTTTGCTGCTCAAATTACACACCTACTCAAGGAAATACGAAGCTAGGGATCTTTGCTGATGGACAAACTTGTGGTTGGTACATAATTTTAATTTTGACTAGAGAATAACTTTCATTATTACAAAATTACAGAATCAAAAAAATGGCAATATAAAAATTTAATTCGATCCTTTGTCCCCCTTTTTTTTTACTGATACAACATACAGATTTATTTTTCACAGACTGAACTGGATTAAACACAATTAAGATTTTAATTAAACAATATATCCGAATACTGAACCATAATCAGCGATGTCAGAAAATGTCAATTACGACTTACACGCAATCATTCTTTTCCTGACCACAAAATAAGACACTAATGATACAACCTTCAAGCCAAATGTAATCAGCCATAAAATTACCAAAACTTCATGGGCACGAAAGGAAAAGGAAAATTTAATAAAACTGAACCGGCCACATTATAGTCCACAGTCCAAAACTTCTTATGCTAAAACACAAGGTGGCCAAAGAAGGAGAACACGGAGTTGAAAACCTCACCAAACAGGAATGATAGCAAGGGTTACAGCGTTCCCCAACAATATGCAAATAAGTAAAATTCACATTAAATGAGAATGACGGTTGTTATATCAAGCACTAGTATAATGTTTAAATAACTTCCAGAAGCAATAAAGTTATAAAAGGGTAGCCTCTCTTAATTAACAAATAGAATGACTCAGAATCGTTCTAAAATTGCAACTTAACTTTAAACAACACCATTAAAGGCCAAGGCGACGCTTGGAAAACATAACACTGTGGAAGACAGACAGCGTGAGCCTTCGCTGCTCAAAACTTGTGTACAGGATCGCATAAACTGGCGGATGTGTAATTCGACTGGGCCCCACATAAGTAGCCCTGACAAGGATTTGTTAACAGGACCGACCCCGGAGCACAAGTAGTCTTAACAAAATTCGCTGCAGCACAAATAAATTCCAATAAGTGCAAGGTTCAGTCACAGCCAAGATTATAATTAATAATAATTACGCTCCCAAGAGTTAATGCAAATTCTTACGGAGCGATCCTGGAAAATTAAGTTTCCTAAGAAGTTAGCAAGAATTTAAGACACCACTTACAGTAGGCTTAAGGAAATTCCCGCGTTAAATAATTATACCAAATCCTGCTGGAACAAGTGATTAAACCAGCCCCGAGCCAATTGTGTTGAATTCTACGGCTGCTGGACACGTACACAGTCCCGGCCAAGTTCACACCGGACAGTGCGTCCTAAAACAAACTAAAATTTCCATAAAAACCACTTAAAATAACACAGACTGTACGTTCCTTGAAGCAGAATAAGCAGTACATTAGCTCAATGAAGAAGACACTGTGGAGCGAAACTCATAAATACCCTGAACTAATCTCCGGCAGATACCACATGCCACCATAAGTCTCACACATCTTCACCGGTTAACATCAGAATATGTATCATACGTAACTTAATGCTTCCACTTACGCGCTGAGAAAATATCCAGCATGAGACGACGAACCCGCCACAGTTTCGCACGCAAAGGCCCCGACTAATCAGCGCCGTACACCCAGCACGTGGCCAAAGATGCAAGGACGGGGAGGACGGCAAGGCTCAGTCACCGCGGATGGAGACGAAGGCTTCCTTTTAAAACAATGTTTCGTTGGCGAACGCCGGCCGGAGAAAGGCCCCGGCCTCGCGCCAAACCGGAAAACCAAAGGCGGAACAGTCAGAGATACAAGACCAGACGAGTATCGATATGAGCGACGCGAGTGAAACATAACTAGCGCCAGTCGCGACGGCTCACCCTCTACTATTTTTATGGTTAAGTACATGAACGGACTATCGATCTGACTGCAGGTAGAATGCAACCTAGGAGGGGGAGCCTCGGTGGGTCTTTCCGTCCAATCCCGTTTTACCGCCGATACTCGTTTGAACAGGAGACTGACTGGATCTGGGACCGTCCTGGAGGAACTGGAGAGAGGAAATAATTCTCGCTCCTATCTGGGATTGAAACCGAGACCTCTGCAGTCAGCATCTAGTGCTCTACTCGCAAAACCATCACGGACACCGTATTATTATGGGTTCAGTATTTATGACGGCTCGCCTCGTGATTGGTTCCTTGCTCACTGCCACCATTCCCTGAGTCAATTTTTTTTACGATAGATGTATCACCTCATCGACATCATCTGCGTCGCCTAACCATCGCGTCATATTATTGTGCACTGTGGCCGTGCTCTTCCACCAGTCCAAATGGTTCAAATGGCTCTGAGTACTATGGGACTTAACATCTATGGTCATCAGTCCCCTAGAACTTAGAACTACTTAAACCTAACTAACCTAAGGACATCACACAATACCCAGCCATCACGAGGCAGAGAAAATCCCTGACCCCGCCGGGAATCGAACCCGGGAACCCGTGCGTGGGAAGCGAGAACGCTACCGCACGACCACGAGATGCGGGCAATCCACCAGTCCAGCATGAACCGTTACAGCGCTGAATACGCTAAGTGACGAACGTTGCCTTTTCACCCGCCTCCGCAGCTGAGGTCGCTAAGCATACCTGTACAGTGGCGCTCGACTTGGAGGTAAGCCAGTTCAAAAACTAGTGTTAAGTGAAACTTTTACTCCCAGTATTTGGCCAGCAAGTGTATGAGACGTGGATGCATGAAGTTCCTGAACGCCAGCCCTTGCGCTAATACTATGTAAAATTCCAAACTTCTCCACAGTATCAGTGGAGTGAGGGCAGGTAACTCTGTTGATGGTGATACATCCCACGTTGGGGATATTAGGCTTGGCAGCCCACATGGAATTATTCCACAGGAGTAGGTTATGTGCTGATACCAGCACAGAGTTTCGCCCTCTCCCTTCTCTTATGATCATCAGCAGCAGCAGCATACAACACAAATATAATACCACTCCGTGCATGCCTCCATTACGCTCACCTACACCCAACAAATACACGTAAGACACAGCTCTCACGTACCGTCAAGGAAAGGGGACGAACACCCGTTCTGACTTGGCGGCTGAACGTTCCCCCTGGGGTCTCGCCAACAGCGTGATACGACTTTTCTGTTACAGTACACCTTGCTTACCACGCTCGTTCGAGTATCGTTAAGCTGCAGCGGAGGCGGAGGAGCACGTGAGGTGGAGGACCGTATCCGCACTGGACGCGGCCGGGCGCGCGCTTGCCAGGCCCCCCACGCCTCACCCTCACGCCCGGGCGTCTCGGCGCGCGTGCCGGCGTCGCGCGGTCTCCGCGGGGCAATTGAGGCGCCCGCGGATCCGTATTAGTTGGGCTGTTTAATTAAATCCGCAGCTGGCCGTAACGAGCGCGCCGGCCCGCGACTTGCGACCATTAGGGTGGCACGCCGCATGCCTCCGGACTACCAGGAGCTCCGCAAGAGTTCCTTCATTAGGCGGCGATCGAACAAACAGCGGGCGTCGTAAAATTGTGGCCGCCGCCCACGTGACATCAGCTTCTCTTCTCGTCTGCCAGAGCTGAGAGGAAAACGTAGAGGTGGAGCGCGACGTGTAATGCGTCACCCGTAATTACATTCGCGATGGGAAGCAAACTTTCATCCTTCCCGGTTTACTAGCCGCTTATCACTCACTTTTACGTAACTCCTAACAAACGACTCGCTGTAAAGTGCATATTATCAAAATTAAAACCTGCAATGAGTAAATCTATTAGTCATCACCGTAAATGCGGAACTGCACAAAGAAACATTTACTTAAGGTTTTCTGACTGCGTCTGGTACGAATACCTATGACAACTTTTGCACAATCTGGGATTGGAGTACGTTTTACTCACTGCGAAAGCTATTAACGAGTCGAAATTGTGTGACATTTGCGAATGACTGAAGAACAGATCCTATAACAGATTTGTGGTCTCTCAGGCAAGGCTGTCCGCTTTCAGTGCCTCTGTATGAGCTAGCCCCGCATCCTCATCTTAGGATGGTCCACAAAATGGCTCAAATGGCTCTGAGCACTATGGGACTTAACATCTATGGTCATCAGTCCCCTAGAACTTAGAACTACTTAAACCTAACTAACCTAAGGACATCACACAACACCCAGCCATCCCGAGGCAGAGAAAATCCCTGACCCCGCCGGGAATCGAACCCGGGAACCCGGGCGTGGGAAGCGAGAACGCTACCGCACGACCACGAGCTGCGGGCGATGGTCCACAGAACAACAAAGAGCACCTCGCCAGAAGCTAGAAAAGTGCCATGCCCCGCATATGCAGCTGATGTGGGCCTCTTCCTAAAGAGACGAATCTGACCTTAATCTGGTAGGGCCTTTAGCGTCCTCACTAGACCGCCCCGCCCACTGGGTCCTGTGCTCCGTACCGCCAGTGGGTTCGGTGCTGCGCCGCCAACACATTCAGAAGTGCTCGGTGTGCAGACACCATCTCGCCCCAGTAAGACGGCAGCGTCAGGTCGCGTAAGGTGTTCCTTGGTGTCAGGACTCTAACGCAGAGACACACAAAGCGCAAGTCGGGCCTAATCAGGAAAAGCTGTGCCAGCCGTCACCTTTCCGTTATCGAAGGCCCGGTACGTGGCCCAGGTTACCAACGTTCCCTAACCAATAGACAGGGCGATTAACCAGGCTCTAAACTGACTTCTTTTTCGGGCAGAAATTCGGTGCTGTTCGCCACGTTACTGCATACGATTCACATACTCCTCCCCCCTCCCCTCCCTCTCCTATCCGGCTGGTGTGGCCGTGCGGTTCTAGGCGCTTCAGTCTGGAACCGTGTGACCGCTACGGTCGCAGGTTCGAATCCTGTCTCGGGCATGGATGTGTGTGATGTCCTTAGGTTAGTTAGGTTTAAGTAGTTCTAAGTTCTAGGGGACTGATGACCACAGATGTTAAGTCCCATAGTGCTCAGAGCCATTTTTGAACCCCATCCCCTCCCCCACCAAAGAGCTGCTCCAGAGTCACAGCACGACTTTCTTACAATGTCGTAAGACGCACAAAATGTTCCACCACTTCAACACCACGAATCCTACCAGTTTCTACTACTACTTGCCAACATCTCCGACGATACTAAACACAGAATTTCTTCAAATCGACACTTCCACTTAAATAAATATACACGAATTTTGCAGACACTCACTTGTAATAAAATAACAAAGTGGCGACAAAATCATCCTATAAATCAACGCCAAACTGCTTGCTTTTGTTGTGCCAATGTGGAGGACCCTCCTGGTGCGACACGTTTACATAATAAAATACATAAAACTACTCACCATGCGGGAGTGTTGTGCTGTTATTCAAAACTTATGAACCACCGTGCCACCATGACTGTCTACATCGTTCCATATTTGAAATGTCTGCTGGTATGTTATTAGTTTTGGGATAATTTCTAACTTCTGTATTTTTAATGATACACCAGTGGTTGACATAAGGTTATGTGCATCGCACTTTGGTCACGCACTCCAGAGGAGGAGAGTCGCCGGCAGGCCCCAGGTGTTTCAGGACAATACGTCTTCAGAACTGTGTCTCGATGGAGTGCTGGACGACCCACACACAACATGAGGAAATCATTACGAAATATTATCAGCTCTGTATATGTTTACTTACAGCTGCATAGTAACGATAATATCCGTCAGAATACAGACTGTGTATGCGACATTCACTGATGAAATTTTCTCGCATTGTCAGCAAAACTTCGTCGTCTTGAAGCAACATCTTAATGTACTGGTTTTCCGCCATCATCGGTATTCTTCACGACGCCATCCCTGCAAGATTCAGTGTTGCACCCTTACTCTCAGGAGAGCGCATCACGACGATCTTTCGTGAGAGCCACAGCTGATGGGCGTGGCTCTGTGCTACGAATCCACGTCGCTCACCGCCTGAGCTCCCCCCTGGCTGCAGCACACACACACTGGCAATCCCGTGACTTATCGCTGGATCTGCCTGTTAACACCTCCAGCAGCAAACGCCAATGCTTGTGTTCTACAATATACGTCAGTGGTCTGCCCATTGCTGAGAGGTGTCGTGAAGATCAATAAAAGATTTCGTCTTACAAACGGAACAAGGAACTTCTTGAAAAGCTTTCTTCAGAACGTTTGGCCCTCATTTCATTGGTGAAGAATATCCAATCTGGGCTTCAGAATTTAGATCAACTCACTTTGTCTTTATCTGTGGATCATTTTCTCTTGCACAACTCGTAAGTTGTGGTAAAATGTAAAAGACTAGGCAATGACTGCTTCTCTGTGATAATTCGCAATCAAGATCAAAATATATTCGCATTTTCGCCTTTCTCTCTTTCCAGAGAAAGAGCAGGGCTACTTTATGTCGAAATGGTTGCAGTCTGAGTGACAGCTCAATCAAACCCGGAGGTAAAATAAATCGGCTGTGGCCTTACTGAAGAAATCATACAAATATTCCTTGAAAGTTGATTAAATGGTTCAAATGGCTCTGAGCACTATGGGACTCAACTTCTGAGGTCATTAGTCCCCTAGAACTTAGAACTACTTAAACCTAACTAACTTAAGGACATCGCACACATCCATGCCCGAGGCAGGATTAGAACCTGCGACCGTAGCGGTCGCACGGTTCCACACTGTAGAGCTTAGAACCGCTCGGCCACTAAAAGTTGATTACTTTATCCATTGTAAAGCTAAATCAGAATGGCTGTATAATAATGTTAAGCATATTCCTCTTGTTCGAGGTTGGAAACTAAAAGTAGACACTCGCGATTCATAGACTTGCCTGTAATATCAGTTTAAATAACTGTTCAGTCGATCTTGAAGTGATACTTCACGCAGTTGAAGGTACGAAATGCGCGCATCTCCTCGTGGTCGTGCGGTAGCGTTCTCGCTTCCCACGCCCGGGTTCCCGGTTTCGATTCCCGGCGGGGTCAGGGATTTTCTCTGCCTCGTCATGGCTGGGTGTTGTGTGCTGTCTTTAGGTTAGTTAGGTTTAAGTAGTTCTAAGTTCTAGGGGACTTATGACCGCAGCAGTTGAGTCCCATAGTGCTCAGAGCCATTTGAACCATTTTTTTTGAAGGTACGGAACCAAATGAAAATTTGTCACTTGCGTTATCTAGTGGGCTCGACAGACCTACAGGCAAAACGTCGCACCTTGACATCTCACGTCAACAACTGACAAATTGTTGCGCACCACTATAGGCACAACCTTTTGCCTGACACCAGTACACGGTACTGAAAACACAAATGAAGTCCTACTGCACTTAATTGTCAGTTTGATGATTCACTAATCTGTGTCCACTCTTTTAGGGTTCCGCGCCTCAATCAGTAAAAACGGAATCCTTGTACACCCGCTTTGTTGTCCGCGTGTGTGTCCGACTGTTAAAAACTCTTTTTCTCAGGAACTGGTACATGTATCAGATTGAAAATGATGTCACATACTGAGGCCTATAGTCTCTTTTAGGAGTAAAAAGTTGAAGCAGCTGTGTCACTTCAATCAACACATACGGCGGTTTATGCCACACATTTTAACACTCGCAGACTCACTCATCGAAACCTGTAGAGTACTTCCCTTTGACCTAGAATCAGGAAATTTGGCAAAAAAGAAAGTTTCACGGTACACCCAAAGGAAGAAACTGAATGGTTCAAATGGCTCTGAGCACTATGGGACTTAACTTCTGAGGTCATCAGTCCCCTAGAACTTAGAATTACTTAACCTAACTAACCTAAGGACATCACACACATCCATGCCCGAGGCAGGATTCGAGCCTGCGAACGTAGCGGTCGCCCAGTTCCAGAGTGTAGCGCCTAGAACCGCTCGGCCACTCTGGCCGGCGGTGTAGCAACAGCCGGCCCAGGACGCCGACCTCGTTCGGTAAACTTCCACACGACCTAGGAATGCGGTGACGATACGTCTTCCACGTGGTCAGTTGCAGGCAGCTGTATCTGAACCACAGGAGCCAACCTCTCATCATCGAGACAGCTGGGCCATGCTATGACGCTCAGCCTAGGCCGGTCGTCGCTGTAAGTTTGATACAGCTGCCATCGCCGCTAACAGCTGCCTGACCGTCCAGCAGCTTGGCAGCGAGCACTCTGCCCGCCGCCTCATGGTCCGAGGCATGCAGTGAGACCCAGCCAGCTCAGCGTAGTGGGCGTCCGAAGACGCCCGCCGCTGCCTTCCAGCCTGCGGTTTATCACCCTGGTCGGGCCTGCATGGTCCTGGCTACTGGTCACCATCTCGCTGACCCGCCATCCTCACAAGGCACCAACCGTTCGCCATCATGCAGAGATTGCGCAACTGTACACTGTCACACACCTCCAGGAGAAATTCTTGTGTCTGTGCCAGCATGGTCGAGTCCGAGAGTCAACGACCGTTGCTCGTCGTCTGCCTGCTGCAGAAACACAGATCTACATCTATTTATGATTAAAAAGAAAGAGATTTAACAAAAAAATGGCTGCCTACATTTTCTGCTCCTCTACCCATCTCCAGCTGACAGCTGCTCGCCGACACCTCCCTGTTGACACTCACTACAGAAACTCTGAAAACGAAGAGGACAGTCAAGGCAACAAGAAAAAGGTCAACTGGAGAGGCAGCTTATGGGTGTAGAGCCCACTGCACTCCTTGGGTGAAGCGGCAACGCAGAGTTCAGTCTGTTAACCTTGACTTCGTCTATTAGTCTTCCAAAGAAGAATTTCCCTGTTAACTACGGCCTGCTGTGAACTTTGGTTTAACCTATGTTTCCGGAGCATTCTAAATGTAACCGTCAAAGAACAAAAGTAGCAGAAAAGCCGAGCAGAACATCAAGAGGGGCCCTCAGAATGGGGAGGCAGTAGTGCCAAGAAAGCGTGTGCACGTTGATGGAGGAGCCACCAGCAAAAGGCAAGAAGCACCGGAAGGTAGACAGATTCATTGTAAGAGTTCTTTTGATGCAAATGACTTACAGTAACAACTGTTTAGTAGTTCGTTGCAATATTCAACAAATTGTGGTAACGATTTATGATCCACGAATATTCGATTGAAGCGTGTTTTCTTTACTCTTTTTGAATATGAGATTCGATCACTGATTTTTATAAGCGGAGCCTTTTCGAGAGATACAATTATTTACTGAGTTATCGCAGGTTATTTATGTCAGTGCATATGAGCACAAACAGTCTCGACTTTGACAGGCCACCTACAGATCTTGATTCGTTGGTTCCAGTACGCTCGTCCCGAGTTACATTCCAAACAGCTGTGAGTCAAATAAATAAACACTTATACTCAGTTTTATTATCATTCTCTTTTAATGAAGTCAAATATTTCACTTTGTTTCTCAAATTTAGGTTAACTTTACAGACAGACAGTTCGCAAACATCTACAGTACTGTGAAACTCCATTTTATCTGTTATAATATTTTCCTGTTTCCTTCTTCCGTACCTGCCTAGCACCTGCACTACTAATACAAATGTTCTGGATTCGATCTCAGCCACTGCTTGGATTTTGCATAAAAATTATCAGCTGTGGTTGTCGAAGGCTTCCACTATAATTCACCCTCATTAAGTCAACAGCCTGGTCATAAGAGGGTGGAGGTGCGAATAGTGGTTCATGTCATCCTGTAGTCCTTCAGGAGCGAAAGAGCATCGAAAGAATGAGGAATCAATACGAATAAACATCATGAGGATGCAGGAGGCAACAAAAACCACTGCATGAAAGACAAATGAAGTGAATCCGTGGGACATACAGATACCTACAATTATCTCGTAATGACAACGCCTTTTGGAAAGAAAAGAAAAAATATCAGGAGGTAATGTCGTTCGATTTTCCGTTTGGGTAATCTCGAGAGGGTTGTTTAAGCACGAGAAAGAAGACAAACGTTCCGCGAAGGGAAAGTTGTAAGAAATGTGGACAACCTGAAAAAGATGACCAGCTCAACATAGAATACGAATTAGTGTTGTGAAATGTAAAGAAAATTGAGATTTCTAGGCAGGCAAATATACAGACACAGTACCATTACTGAATAGTATAACAGGCATTGGCTTGCATATCAGTAGAAAGGTCCTTAACAAGCTCAGTTAATGTGAGCAACAGAGTGACCAAATGATACTGCTGAGAACTGAAGCGAAACCAGTTCCAACTACCATTCTGCAGGTTCAAAATATCAAATCAAAAGCTGATGAATGAATAAAGAGAAAAGTGATCAAAGAGAGAAATTGATATCAATACATAAAGAGCGGTGGAAATTCGACAGTCATTGATGATTGGAAAGCTATTTTAGGGGATAGGTTGGAGTATAGGGTAATGAGATTGTAGGCTAAGGGAAAGAAGAGACGAAGGAGAAAGGCTTTTACTGTTATGGGTTTCAGTTATTTACAGCGAATACAGTCTTCCAAAATAACAAGAGGAAGTCGTATATTTGAAAAAGACAAATAGACAGGAGGACACTAACTGAACTACATCTTGGTTAGACAAAGGTCTGGAAATCAGGTTTTGGACTACCAAGCATACCATGTCCTGATTAACAGGAGGATCATGAAAAATATGTTACGAAGAAAGGGAATACTTAAAACGTAAGTCAGAATGAGGAAATGGCGATTCTCTGAGGTAGTCACCAACAGCCAAGTAAAAGCTTCGAGAGCAGCTCAGTGGAAAAGGAATTGTATGCAATAAAGAAACAAATAGTTACGAGAGTAGAGGAGTCGGTAGCTATCGTGAAATCAGAGGCGAAGAAGCCATGGTTGATTCAAGAAATACTTGTAGAAAAAAATAAAGGAATCATAAGAGTGATGCATGAAGGCAGCAGTACTAGCTGCTTAGAAGTGAAATTAACATGAATTGCAGACAGGCGAAATCAGATACGGAAAGTATATTGAGGTGATACGCTTATAGAACGATTAAAAGTAATAGAGGAGAAGAAAAATGTGAAGGATTTACCCTGCGAGGGGCAGATAATAAACCTCTGATAAAGTGGCAGAGATTCGGTAGGAACACGCCAGAGAACTGTACAATGGAGAAGAACTCACCGAAAGTGTGACAGAAGAAGAGAAGGAAATTGATGGCCATGAAATAGTAGATCCAGTAACGAGGTAAGAGTTTCCGAGAGCACTGAATGACCTTTTTGAGAAGATGTGAAAAAACTGTTGGTGATTTATGATCAAATTTCCAGAGGAATTTAAAAAAAAGGTGAACTAATACTGGTGAAAGATCAGTTTCGCTTCAGGAAGAAGAAATGTGAAGAGCCGCAATTTGACATCGTGCCTTCTACAATTTATGGGTGTGCAGAAATACTTAGATAACATAGGGTGGAATAAGATTTTTCACAATCCTTAAGCTACTGTGGATGAATCGCAGAGGCAGGAAAAACCTCAAATATTTTAAAAACTCCAAGCCAGTATACTAAAAGTGGAAGGTAAGAAACACAAATTCGTGTTTCGAAAGGTGTAAGACAGGGTTCCAATTTATCATAATCTCAATTATGTCGTTCAGCTCTTAAGTTCTGGCAGCAGCGAAATAAATGAAAGGAAATTTCAAGAAAGGATACAAGGGGAACATACAACAATGCTGAACTCTACAGACGACATATTCTTCTTGTCAGATGTAAGAAAACTTAGAAGGCTTGCTTAAAACAATTCACAGCTAGTAAGCAAGAACATGTATTAAAGACAAAAGTGCTGAGGAGCAATAGAACAAAGACTTATCGTTTGCCTGATATCAAAATGGGGAACAACACGACCATGGCAGAACGGTAAGGATTCTTCGCTCTAGGAAACAATATTGTACCAGATGGTTGCAAAAAGGAAGATATCTGAAGCAGACTGGAACAACCAAAGACATCTGTCTTGAGTAAATGAGCTCTCTTGGAATCACTTATGAAAATAGGGGGGAATTTCTTGAAAGTGTACGTTCTCAGCATAGAATTATATGGAAATGAAACGAGGATAATCTGAAATCAGCAGAAGAAGGAATCGAAAGCGCTTGCAATGTGGTTCTATTGAAAACTGTTAAAAATAAATGGATAGACAATATACGAAATAAATAAGTTCTAAAAAGAATAGCTGGGGGAAAAGGTATATAGAAGACTCTTACGTGATGGACAAACTTGTAGGACACCTAGGAGTAGTCCATTTGGTGCTATGAGGACAGCACGGGGGACAAATAATAGGGAAAGACTACGATTATAATATGCAAAACAGATTGTAGAGAACTACAATCTCCATTACAAATTTCTCTCGAGTAAGTGATGATATGAACAAGTTATTACAGCCTAACACATCACGGGGGTCTTGGGGTCGGACGTGTGTTCCTATCGCAGAAGATCCTGCAGAGTCGTAGGACACCACAACCATTTTTTTTTTCCAGCGTGTGATGTGATTCACTACACTTTGTCAAATATACTGTGAAACGATCACACGCGAATTAAAAACGCACTGTCACATTGTGTACATATCAGAGCAGTCTCATCATCATTCTTAAATTAAACTCGAAACGGAACTTTCAGACTGCAACTGAAAACACGGAGCTTGTGTCAAGCCATTGTGCTTCTGTTCTCGACTTCTAGCCAGTCAGAGTCTAGGAAAGGCAACGCTTCCTTTTAAGTGCAAGCTGTGGACAGGCAATTGGAGACGAGAAAAAGTATTCATCTGTCGTCTCACGAGCCACCAACACATAGTGCGTGATCACGACGCACCACGACACAATGTATGTTGTCCTGTTAGGTTCAGGCCATACTGCACCATATTACATTCTCGACAAGAGCACATTAGTCATAAACTTACAGAATGTTAGCTGATGTAACTTAGGTAGAGTTGGCAATACTGGCAAAAGATAAAAAATAGGCGTAGGACAATATCAAACCGAACAAGACCGTTGGCTTTTTAAAAAAAGAAAAAACAGTGCAAAATGTCACAAATTCACTGAAGGGTTGTAATAGATGATAAGAAAAAATTCCGTAAAGCTGTCTGTTGTTGAAACGCACGTGCAGTAATTATAGTTCCAGCAATCCATTTCGTACTCACTTCGGGCGGTAATATTTTGCGTGGGACTCAGTAAACCGAGTACAGAACAATTTAGCAGGCTGCTATTTGAAATATGAGCTACGCCTGGCGCTCGCTGCAGAGATACGCAATATGGAAAGACTGGCATCTGTATTATAATTGCAGTCTCATTCCCTGTCATATTTCTTCGTAAATAGAGGTTACTGAAATGCATGCTTGTGGCCGTACAGGAACGGCAGAAATGTAAACTCTGGCATTTATGCTAATTTCACTGGAGTATTTATTGCAAAACTGCACGCTACTCGTACTTTTTCTTTTCTGTTTGCTTTCTTACCGTATCACCGGTTCTCCTCTGTAGAGAGTAATACCTTCAACACGTTCCACAATACATCCTTAACCTGCTGTCTTCACAAGGTTTCTAACTCATACTAGAATGAAAAATTAGGGCTTACTAATAATGAAACTATCCTAAACGTCTTCGTGGATAAGTTTAGCCATAACGAATGATATTAGTAAAATGTAATCTTGAAGAGGCAGGTTATTTTAAGTTTTAATTTTTTCATTATTTCCGTGACGTTACTCCAGTAAATGTCGAGATTAATCGTCCAAAATATCTACCACAGATTTCCCCATCGGACACTACAAAATTAGAGATAGCACTCTCTATAGTTGGATCGTAGGGAAACATGTAGCGTCTTGGTACTCTTTTCAGAAGTTTAAAATGCTTTCTTCTTCCATTTTTAAATGATAACACTTTTTATGCGTTGCAGTCTTTTTCTGAAATTACAAAAATTACTCTAGAAAGTTAAGACTTTCCAAATGTCGTAACAAGGTACAACATGGTCACGCACCTAGGAACAGATATTCGATTGAAATTGAAGGGTGCTGCAATTGAGAAAATCTTGTCTGTGCAGTATTTAATAGTCTGTCTGTTATATTATTACTCTACTCGTAGTACACACCAATAATCAGTAACTAAAATCAAAGTAAACAGAAGTATTATCACAAACAAGTTACACGTTAAATACATTTTAAACCTAAGTACTGGAAACTACCACAACAAATTTCCATTCTCAAGACAGGTGAAATTGTTAAGACATTAAAAAAATCTCGTAAAAGACGTTCCTTTTTTATTTTTTTCAAAGTACAAGATGATGCACGACCGACAAGGCATGTCTTAACTGTCCACATGTTATATAAATACACCGCCGGAAAAAAAACCATTACACCATTTTGGAGGTTTCTAGTCCTCTCAAGATTTATTGCTGCAACAGTGCATATAGACTACAGGAAATTATATTTACTGATCAATAGTACAACTGGTTCTGAGGTACCAGGTATCGATCCATGCTGAAACACCAGTGTTAGTACGTGGTGTAGTCTCCATAGGTAGCAATACAGGTGCACACGGTGGCATCCAGTCGATCGTACAGACGGTCAATACTGTCATGCGATACGTCATGCCACGCCTGCTCGACCTGTTCACGTAGTCCTGTAAGAGTTGTTGGTTGACGAGTTGCACTAATCATTTCTCGCCTCATCATATCCCACACGTGTTCGATGGAAGAAAGTCTGGAGATCGTGCTGGCCAGGGAAGTTGCTGCACTTCTTGCTGAACACGTTGATTTTCTCAGGAAGCACAGCTGTGGACCCAGACGTGTCATCACGAATTGTTAGGAACCGGTTATCAGCAGTGGGACTAAGGAGAAGCACAGCTATAGCCCATCTTCCACTCACGTCACTGCTTCGACGTGCCCGGCTCGACTGATGCCGTCAGAGGATTCCTTGGAAAATGGAATGGCGCATCGGAGTCTTCAGCGGTGAAACAGGGTCCGCCTCGCCGCAAATGATGTTCGTTCGCGTGTACAACAAAGGCCTGGTGAGCGCTGTTTCGTAGAATGCATACGTCCAAAACACACTTGCCCAACCCCATGCCTTATGGTCTTGGGCGCGATAAGCTACAACTCGCTCGCCTCTGGTGTTTCTGAAGAGGACGCTAACCTGCGCACGGTACGTGGAGACCAGTTCTTGTGCCGGTCTCGCAACAGGAAGGTGAAATGTTGTTCCACTTCTCCAAAATCACTATCCCGCCACTCGGAATGCCACGATTTGACCCCTTTCAAACTCGCTCGTTTGGCTGCAGGAAGCACGAATGCGCCTCCATGGTATGATTACCTGCTTGTCTCACACAGTCATACAACACTGAGCCTTCTGGCTGTGAGCATTTCCTATGAAAGGGTACACAAAAATGCCGCTCTGGTAGCTATGCCACCAAGTTAGCTGTTGGCGGAGACGTTCAAACCATTATCAGTAGATCTACTATCCCCCAGGTGGCACATGCCGTCATCAGATGAAAATCGACGTCTCTTTCAAGGAGCACTACCTTTTTTTCACGGCAGTGTAGGGCTAAAACTAGACTACCCTTGTCTCCAAAGTTAAAGAAAAAAAAAGGAGGTTCAAATGGCTCTGAGCACTATGGTATTTAACATCTGAGGTCATCAGTCCCCTAAAACTTAGAACTAGTTAAACCTAACGAACCTAAAGTCATCACATACATCCATGCCTGAGGCAGGATTCGAACCTGCGACCGTAGTGGTCTTGCGGTTCCAGACTGAAGCGCCTAGAACCGCTCGGCCACACCACACCGGCCGGCAAGTTAAAGTAACACCAGGAATTTTTTTTCAAGATTCTATTTATTTCACCATCAAACAGTATAAACAGTTGATAGTAAGGGAGAAACAATGAAAGAATACAGAAAGTAAAAAACAACAACACACATAACGGTAGACAAAAATGTTCTTTGTTTCTTACAACTTAACGGATTCGCTCAGACGCGCTGACAACTGATTAATGTGCTCTGTGTAGGATATGACACCATCTGGCAGCAACAAAGGTCTCACAACGACTGGACATACAGTAATGATGTCATCAATCTCATGTTGAGGCAATAACGCCCGCTCTTGCCGCAGAACGGCTCTCGTGTCTTGGGGAGTGTTTTCTGGCGTGATGCAACACGTTTCCATAGCGCATCCCAGATATGCTCTATGGGATTCAAATAGGAACAGCGAGCAGGCCTCGCCATACATGGAATATCTTCCGCTTCCGAGAAAACATCAACCACCCGTCCTGTATTATGTAGAGCATTATTGTCCATCAGTAGAAAGTCTGGGCACACAGCACCATGCAACAACCGCACTTGAGGTCCCAAGATCTCGTCACGATACCTGACAGCAGTTAAATCTTACCGATTCACCCGTACAATTTCACTAAGAACTATTCGAGTGGTGAACATTATCCCTGCCCCCACCAGTAAGGACCCTCCTCGATATCGGTCACTTTCCACACAGGCTGGGCCCTGAAATTGTGTTCCACGTTCTCTCCAGATGCGAATCCGTCGAGACTCACTCTTCAGACCAATTCGGGACTGATCTGTGAAAAGAACATTGATCCACTGTTGCACCGTCAAGGTGACATGTTGATGACTCCGCTCTAGACGTTCCCTTCTGTGAAAACGCGTCAGAGGTACACATGCAGCAAGTCCCCGACAATAAAGGCCATTCTGCCGAACCTTTCTGTTCAGCGTTTGCCTCAATACAACACGTTCAGCGGATGCTACGAAGTCACACGCAAGTTGCCAAGCAGTACTAAGGCGGTACCGTTTAACTGTATAGCCAAATAATGGTTTGTCTTTCTGATGTCACACGTGGTCGGCTCTGCTCTGGTCTATAAACTGTTGGCACATCTGAGAAACAACAGAATGATTCACTGTAAGCCATCGGGCTACATCAGTTTGCGACTGCCCTGCTTCCATTCTTCCCACGCCTCTCCATTGCAGAACTGACAGGCGTCTTCTCTGTGCCGAACTGCACCGTCTGTGACTGTGTACACAACGATTGTGGATGTAGGACTACCCGAAAAATACTACCCCGTTTGATGGGTGCCTTGAGGTCATAGCTGGCGTGGTTTCCCGTTGACCAGAATGCCATCTTCCGAGCAGAACACGATCGTATGCACATCTGTTGACCGTTTGTATGATTATACCGTGAATTAGGCCATGCAAGGGGAAATAGCAAAAATTGTAGAAAATGGCGTACGCTACTTACGGCGGTCTCTAGTGAGCATTCATTCATGTTAGTCTAATATCAGTCCATGTTATGTACATTATTCTGTAGGTAAAACAATCTTCCCTACATCAAATCATTAAAAGGCAAATTGCTCGTCCTTTCTTCTGGGAGAAACTCTTATCTATCTGCCGCAACATTTTTGCATAGCTGCCAGAATACATTGTAACTTTAATATTAAATATTTATACACGCTTCTCACCAAAAAGAGATTATAAAATAAAATTTAGAATAAATTTTAGTACAGAGAAACTTAGATTACAACTTTCAACAGAGACGTTTCGGAGCTGAGTGTTGTCAACAAACGGGGCGTATACTGTGCAAAGGCGTATACTCTGCAACAGACTTGAAAATCTACTGATTCTTGAATTGTTAACTTCAATGACTCAGTCACGCCCCTAAGAGAGGAAGACGTCATGGATCAAAAAAAGGATCATTTATCTATTTCATAGATCATCTCAAGAGCCTGCAGATAAACTACACGACATAAAATAGTTCGGTTATCAGTCCTAGAATATTTTGGGCATTTGAAACTGTTATCCTCCAGCTTGACAATGAAGTTATTCATGTTTTTATAACATTGGAAAGCAAGCTGTTAAGATATGAAAAACTAGAGTAAAGGTGTGTGCCCGACCGAGGTTCGAACCTGGAACTTGTGCTTTTCACAGGCGTTCCCACGACCCACCCTCACAGCCTCATTTATCTCATGTTTATTTGTCTCAATTCCTCTAATAAACTAACAGTTTCACTTCACCAAATTCTAAACAAGTTACAATTGAGATAGTCATAAGAATGGAGTATTTACTCGATCACAAATTAATCATCTGAAAATGTCATCGCATAAGTATCTCACAGTTTGTTGAAGTTCTCGGGACTGTGATCTCACGCGTCCTAAATTCTGTTGACATTCGCGCGCAAACGCATGTGATGCTGTGCTCATACATCCACTTAATTACTGTTATCATTTAATTCACACAAAACTACACAGAATATTTAGAGGCTATTATTTAAATTTGACGAATACATACAAAACTACGCAGTACATTTATAGGCTATTATTTATATTTGACAACCAGATTGCAGTATTCGATGTCGCTTCGTGCATAAGCGGGGAAAGGGCATATTAATGCGAGGTCATCTGCATAATAGATTTTCTTCCCCAAATTACGTGAACCATTTTCACAATCACCCCACCACTTCAAGGGCATGCTACATCTACAGTTCGGACGTTGTAGAAACAAGAGGGGCACGACAAGGAAGATCGAACCCTGTGACCTTCGTCGTTTGGTTTTGAGTTATGTGGAGTGGATGTTTCTTCTAGCTTTCTTTCCACTTCTGTGTTTGACTCTAGACGGCTTCTGTGCCTTAAGGCGTATAGTTGGTGGAGTCTGAATGGAGCTATTCATAAGTCAGTTTTTATGGGAGTCTATATTCTTCTGAATTTGCACCTGGGAAGCTTTTTTTCTGAAATTCTGTGGAGAAATGTCGGATAGAGCCACTGAATAGGGGTAAATCTGTCAGTGGGAGTAATGATCACCATCGTGACGTCATTCAGACGTGTTTCTTAATTGTATGTGCAGCTGTTGTCCCAAGTAGGGCAATGAAATTCACGCCTGAGCGCATAGGGGAAACTGCGCCGTCGCCTAACGTACCTGCTTCTGGTTATTTTGTGGAGTATATTTACTATCTAGCCGGGCTCCTTGACATGTTCGTGCACTACTGATCAGAGGTGACACCTAGACATTTTGGTATGAACTTATGGGAAAAGTAGACCCTCATCAAACAGAACGTCGAACTTCCTGTATGCCTCTTAACTACGGCGATGGCACAATGTAACCTCAGTTTTACGTGGGTGTGGCTAGATTCTCCGTATCCAAAACCACTCAGTATGGTGAGATCAGTTAATCAGTATACTTTTACAGTGCTTGAGTTATCTGTTGTGACATATTAATGCCAGGTCATCTGTATAATAGATTTTCTTTAAGGTGTGAGCTGGCACGTCGTGAACACACAAACTGAACAGAATGGGAACCAGAACTGATCCTTGAGGTAGACCATTGTTGAGCTTTGCCATTCGGGAAACTTTAAAATCGTCAATAAGGGAGCATGTTGCTGAGTAAATCTGGTAGCTTCTGACATAGATCAAGAAATTTGAGCATCAGGTCTTCTCTCTATGCTGTATCATAAACTTCGGTCAGATCCATGAAAGCTGTAGTTGATGTGATGCCCCTCGGAAATCCAGGTTCAACCATTGTTGTAAGCGTAAGCACCCGATCGCAGCAGCCGTGATCTACTCTAAGGACACCCCCCTTGGCTGGTTTTATTTTAATAAAATAAAAAATAAATAACCTCTCCAGTAATTTATACGTCACACTGAATAGAGAGAGGTCGGTAGTTTGCCACATCAGTTCCTTCCTTGCCTGGTTTCTGAATCTTAGGGACATTTATTGTTCGCAGTACACTGGTGTGATAAATTAAAGAACGAAAACACCTTTCGCGTGATGTGTGAGTACTAAGTAACACAGTTCGAAACTTGGACCACACATAGAAAGATCTACTGCCGTACAGTACAGTACAGTAAAGAAGGTAACTGAAAGAAATACGCAATGAAACCAACAGAATTACTCTGAAGTCACTGCTATTTTTATGGCGGCCTGGACATTACAAAAGTACGGAACATCATAAAATATAGAGTGCAACAATCAGTCGTCCTTTTTAGATTTTATTATGCAAATCCAGATTTCGGCTAGTAGCTAGCCATTCTCAATGGGCAAATTTTTTATTCTCAATGCATGTAAGTCCCTGTTGTTCGGGCGTCAGTCACAGTTCTTTGGATTCATTGAACTGTTACCGTTGTTCGTCCAGTCTTAGGCCAGTGAGTAATGTTCTTTAATGTTCTTCAGCAGCTGCGTTCCTTCAATCATCTTATACAACAAACCGATAAGAACTACACACATCAAAAAAAGTTTTGCATCACCCCGGTTCCCAGAAATCCTGAAGATAGACGTTGTCTGTGGATATTGTATAACAGACACAGTCCCTTTGACTGTTCAGAGATGTCACTAAAACTGCCCAAAGATGTAAACAACCATGGTCGAGCAGTATCTATTAGAAGGATGGGGTCAGACAGCCGATACGTTCTAGTCATTCCACCAGGAAAGCGTTACACGGCTCGTGTTGTATGTAGTTCAACCATATCTAGACGGTCAATACCGCGGGTCAACCGAGTCCGCATCGTTACTTTGTACCAGGAAGGGCTCTCAACAACGGAAGTGTCCAGGTGTCTCGGAATTAACCAAAGCGATGTTATTCGGACATGGAGGAGATAAAGAGAGACAGGAACTGTCGATGACATGCCTCGCTCAGGCCGCCCAAGCGCTACTACTGCAGTGGATGACCGCTACCTACGGATTATGGCTCGGAGAACCCTGACAACAACGCCACCATGTTGAATTACGCTTTTCGTGCAGCCACAGAACGTCGTGTTACGACTCAAACTGTGCGCAATAGGCTGCATGATGCGCAACTTCACTCCTGACGTCCATGACGAGGTCCATTTTTGCAGTCGTAACACCATGCAGCGCGGTACAGATGGGTGTAATATGATGCCGAATGGACCGCTCAGGACTGGCATCACGTTCTCTTCACTGATGGGTGTCGCATATACCTGCAACCAGACAATCGTCGGAGACGTGTTTGGAGGCAAACCCGGCCAGGCTAAACGCCTTAGACACACTGTACAGCGAGTGCAGCAAGGTGGAAGTTCCCCGCTGTTTTGGGGTGGCATTATGTGGGGCCGACATACGTCGCTGGTGGTCATGGAAGGCGACGTAACGGCTGTACGATAAGTGAATGCCATCCTCCGGCCGATAGGTGCAACCATATTGGCAGCATATTGGTGAGGCATTCGTCTTCGTGGATGACAATTTGCGCCCCCATCGTGCACATCCTGTGAATGACTTCCTTCAGGATAACGACATCGCTCGACTAGAGTGGCTAGCATGTTCTCCACGCATGAACCCTATCGAACATTCCTCAGATAGATTGAAAAGGACTGTTTATGGACGACGTGACCCACCAACCACTCTGAGGGATCTACGCCGAATCGCCGTTGAGGAGTGGGACAATCGGGACCAACTGTGCCTCGATGAACTTGTGGATAGTATGCCAGGACGAATACAGACATGCATCAATGCATGAGGACGTGCTACTGGGTAGTAGAGGTAGCGGCGTGTACAGCAATCTGGACCACCACCTGTGAAGGTCTCGCTGTCCACTACCTCTGAAGGTCTCGCTGTATGGTGATATAACATGCAATGTGTGGTTTTCATGAGCAGTAAACAGGGCGGAAATGATGTTTATATTTATCTCTATTCTAATTTTCTGTTCGGGTTCCGGAACTCTCGGAACCGAGGTGATGCAAAACTTTTTTTTTATGTGTGTATTTACTTGCCGTTCCAGCAGATTTGATTATTCTATCATCGAGGTGTTGTAGGGAATCACATTGCAGATGAATAATGGACTTAATTCGACAACCTGTATCGCGCAAGACAATACCGTCTGCAGCACCGCTATTTCCTTGGAAAAATGGAGAAACTGCGCGATGTTAAATACAAAAACATGAACAACGTTAAGACGTTTTAATCTGCTTCTGTCCCGTTTAATACAAAATTATATCCTACCAGCTTATTTAAAAGATAAATTTGTAAGTACACACTTTTCTGATAAGGTCTGCATAATGCTTCGTAATAGCAGAGGAAGTCAACAGCTCAGTTTTAGAAAACCGCAGCGAGCAACCGTGTATCATAAGGCATTTTGCATTCCCTTGAGCATCAAGTTCACAACAAGTGGAAAGGTATAGTCCTGCAGAGAATAGTCCCGTCCGGATAAGAGAACATCGTAACGAAGCAATACAGCGTGCGCGCAGCAGTATGCCTCTCTGGCCAAATAGATTTTAAATTGGATTCTAAATCAGAGATTTCACGGCCCGGCGGACAGCGACTTCCGGGGACGCAGCGGCAGGGAAAAAATGCGACGTCTCTCTTGTAGAGAAAAAGAGCAGAAGGAATACGGAAATCGGCTTAAAGCACCGGCCGTACACAGGGGGAGGGACAGGAGGCGCCCTGCTGGCGCGTGCGGCGCTACCTCGCAAAACGGAGCCCGCGCCACGCCGAGAGCTGGAAATCCACTCGTGCCGCTTTTTTACGTAAAGAGATTACTCCCACGGAAAGAAAAGATACAACTTACATGACGTAATTTCTAACGGTGTCAAAAAATTTTGTATGCTTGGCGCTCCGCATCTTGTACGTACTTGTTAAGACATCTTGCTGCACATCGAGAGCTGCATGTGAAGTGTGTAACAGCCGGACCGGTGCTCGCCCTGCCGGCCGGTGTGGCCGAGCGGTTCTAGACGCTACAGTCTGGAACCGCGCGACCGCTGGGGTCGCAGGTTCGAATCCTGCCTCGGGCATGGATGTGTGTGATGTCCTTAGGTTAGTTAGGTTTAAGTAGTTCTAAGTTCTAGGGGACTGATGACCTTAGATGTTAAATCCCATAGCGCTCAGAGCCATTTGAACCATTTTTTGGTGCTCGCCCATGGAGCCCATTGTCAGAGGACGAACGAACAAATTCATACATCACGATATTTACAACAAACAAGAGAATCGTAAAGTGAGCTACATATTGTGCACGTTCATATCAAATCATATTCAAAGTATATAAGTGTATTTCCGGAATATACAAAATAATTTATAGCGTTTTTGTTAAGTTGGGAAAAGCGGGAGAAACTTCAAATCGAATTTTACAGAGTGCATGTAAAAAAGCTTTACAGTCGGGGCAACCTTAGCCACGATAAATCGTATTCAGAAATAAAACCGCTTCACCTCTAAAATCCTTTTATTCTTAGGTACTACCAATTTCACAGCTGCATCTGCAGGTGCAATCTGGAATCGAGTCATGATATACCGTATCTTATTATTTTTAGGAGATACGCCTTTTCTCCGGATAATACACTACTGGCCATTAAAATTGCTACACCACGAAGATGAGTGCTACAGACGAGAAATTTAACCGACATGAAGAAGATGCTGTGATATGCAAATGATTAGTTTTTCAGAGCATTCACACAAGGTTTGCGCCGGTGGTGACACCTGCAACGTGCTGACATGAGGACGGTTTCCAACCGATTTCTCATTCACAAACAGCAGTTGACCGGCGTTGCCTGGTGAAACGTTGTTGTCATGCCTCGTGTAAGGAGAGGAAATGCGTACCATCACGTTTACTACTTTGATAAAGGTTAGATTGTAGCCTATCGCGATTGCGGTTTATCGTATCGCGACACTGCTGCTAACGTTGGTCGAGATCCAGTGACTGTTAGCAGAATATGGAATCGGTGGGTTCAGGAGGCTAATACGAAACGCCGTGCTGGATCCCAACGGCCTTGTATCACTAGCAGTCGACATGACAGGCACCTTATCCGCATGGCTCTAATGGATCGTGCAGCCACGTCTCGATCCCTAAGTCAATATATGGGGACGTTTGCAAGACAACACCCATCTGCACGAACAGTTCGACGACGTTTGCAGCAGCATGGACTATCAGTTCGGAGACCATGGCTGCGGTTACCCTTGACGCTGCATCACAGACAGGAGCGCCTGCGATGGTGTACCCAACGACGAACCTGGGTGCACGATTGGCAAAACGTCATTTTTTGGATGAATCCAGGTTCTGTTTACAGCATCATGATGATCGCATCCGTGTTTGGTGACATCGCAGTGAACTAACATTGGAAGCTTGTATTGTCATCGCCATACTGGCGTATCACCCGGTGTGATGGTATGGGGTGCCATTGGTTAAACGTCTCGGTCACCTCTTGTTCGCATTGACGGCACTTTGAACAGTGGACGTTACATTTCAGATGTGTTACGACCCGTGGCTCTACATTTCATTCGATCCCTGCGAAACCATACTTTTCAGCAAGATAATGCACGAGCGCATGTTGCAGGTCCTGTACGGGCCTTTCTGGATACAGAAAATGTTCGCCTGCTGCCCTGGCCAGCAGAATCTCCAGATCTCTCACCAATTGAAAACGACTGGTCAATAGTGACCGAGCAACTGCCTCGTCACAATACGCAAGTCACTACTCTTGATGAACTGTGGTATCGTGTTGAAGCTGCATGGGCTGCTGTACCTGTACACGACATCCAAGCTGTTTGACTCAATGCCCAGGCGTATCAAGGCCGTTATTACGGCCAGAGGTGGTTGTTTTGGGTACTGATTTCTCAGGATCTGTGCACCCAAATTGCGTGAAAATGTAATCACATGTCAGTTCTAGTGAAATATATTTGTCCAATGAATAACCGTTTATCATCTGCATTTCTTCTTGGTGTAGCAATTTTAATGGCCAGTAGTGTATATTGCATGGGACTGACTTTGAATTCTCGGTCATCCCATAATATGTTATGTACATCGTGACGACTCCAGTTTGCACCCAAATATGCAGCTGCAGCTGCTGTGAAACCGGCAGTGCCTAAGGATAGAAGGATTTCACAGAACGTGTTAATGTTAGTGAATCCAGTCCCTCAGCATTTACACCTTATTTAAGAGAGTGCACGCATTCCGTTAATGACGTCACTAAAAAAACCACCACTCTTCACAAGGCAGGAAAGGGTAGATTACGGAATACAATGGAAACAAATAAAGATATACATTCACATGATGATACACTCTGAACAACATTCTTAATGGACAGAGTTACGAAACAGAACTTTAACAGTGTTTTACTCGAATAAGTTCGGATTAAAGCTTCATGCGTGCGAAATTGTGTGGATTTCACAATGAATATTAGTTACCTTTAGAGCTAAGTTTATGTTGAGTTCCTCAACATAAGACACATATTTCGTTGCAATATGTCCGTTTACCTCAGTGTGTTGTTCGTGATAGTTATTATTAGTTTTATCTACTTATGCGTATTTTATTATAATGTACTTTATATACGCGTCTTCTACTCTTATATACTTATTGTTCAGTAGCAGCATTCAATTCGTATAGTGAGTGAATGTCGCAGAAGGATCTCGATATTATCTCAGAAATAACGAGGGACCTGGAACACATGGGCCGGCCGCTGGTGGCCGAGCGGTTCTGGCGCTACAGTCTGGAACCGCGCGACCGCTACGGTCGCAGGTTCGAATCCTGCCTCGGGCATGGATGTGTGTGTTGTCCTTAGGTTAGTTAGGTTTAATTAGTTCTAAGTTCTAGGGGACTTATGACCTCAGCAGTTGAGTCCCATAGCTCTCAGAGCCATTTGAACCATTTTGAACCTGGAACACATGATCTTTGCCCTTATCATAAGTTCCATGTCTTCATTCAGTGACGGTAATGGCCATTGCGACCAGGAAGTGTAGTTGCTTAGCGCTTGACACATACAACGTGTGACTGATAACCATGCAGTTTAGTCCTTTTAAACTCTAAACCAACCAGTCATGTAACATGTACACAAGACAAGCCTTGCGATGCACTGAATCTTATCGTGATCGCATAGACATGGTTATAATTAGATTTCAAACACTCACGGCTTCCTATGTTTTCTAGACACACATTCATTTGAAATCATTGTGATTTTATAATTGACGCTCACATCATTTCATACGAACGTCCACGATGTGTAAGTTACCTTATTTTAGCCCGCCCGGCCAGCCGTGCGGTCTAACGCGCTGCTTCCCGAGCGGGAAGGCGTGCCGGTCCCCGGCACGAATCCGCCCGGCGGATTAGTGTCGAGGTTCGGTGTGCCGGACAGCCTGTGTATGGTTTTCCATGCGGTTTTCCGTATACCTCCTTATTCCGCCTCAGTTAAACTATGTCAGCGATTACTCCGCAAACACGTCTCCACGTATGCGTACACCATAATTGTTCTAACATGCAAACATTTGGGGTGGGGTTACACTCGTCTGGTATGAAACGTTCGGGGAGAAGGAGGGGGGGGGGGGGCAGTCCAGAGTCCACGTGGTGCGGCGGGACGAAGCCATCGTTTCGAGGTCCCCGGTTTAATACATACATACATACCTTATTTTTCTATTGTTAAGCATGTGAAATATTATCATGTTGTAGATACCACTATGTACGTATTTGTTTGTTTTTTCTCTGTACCGGGTGCCACTCACAATAGGTTGGACACCCGAATACCGGTCTGGCAATTAAATATTTTACAAGAAGCTCATGGTGTACGCCAAGATGTGTTTTAACAAATTCTAATGGTATCGTTCTGCAAGGTCTTTGCTCTTTCGGGGTAGGTCCTCTTATTCTATACTACTACCTCTGGGGACGGATGCATAGAAAGCAATGGACCCCCGACCGCTCCGTAAAGCGGTAGAATTCGAGCCTGACTTGAAGTGGTACGATCCAGATATTATACGGTGTTGCTCTGAAATTACAGCAAACATAGACGTATAGTTTCCCAAAAACTATCACAGCAGAAGCAACATGCTTTCACACGAGGGTAATCACAGAGGTTGAATTATCATCTCTAAAAGCATAGTTATATAATTTCGTTTTCTGTTTGATCACACGTACACGTCTGCAGCGCTCATGCACACCCCATAGAAAGAGTGACGCTGGCTTCAATGTGCATCCGGAATGCGTAAGAGTGAACAAACAAAAACGTAATTACGTGACTTTAATCTTCCGATTTAACAACGAAGTTTTCCAGTCGTCGTGCAGTTGAGATGTTTTATTTTTACTGCCAGTTTCGGCATCCCCTTACGCAATCTTCAGACCCCATACGCACATCTCAAAAATAAACGATACTAGCATGCTGGGCTATACGTTCCTGGATGTCGTGAATTCTAAACCGTATCCCAAGTGGTCCTTTGGAAGACTTGATTGCAACCCAGCTGGTAGTAAAAATAAAATAAAATCTCAAAGCACGGTTGCTGGCGAATTTCATTGTTGAATACTTAATTAGCTGCTGTCCCATGTCAACAGCGGAACAACAGAGCCTTGATCTTTCGAGGTGAAAATAAAAACTTTACGGCTACGTCTTGTATGTAATTAAATCGATGCTGACAACATCCTGACAATATACTGGATACTTAAATTAAGCTATCGCTACTTGAGGCAGTGTAGACGGAAAGTTATTTACTGCATCGTTACCCAACTTTACAGGTATGATGTTTATACGGTGCATTGCAGAATTTGCGTTATTTGTAGTGTTACTGTTAAGACTTGCCGTTAGGCGCCTGTACTTGTACTGTGATGTTGGGTTGAAGCACAAGCATTACAGTTGCAGACAGTCGGCATGGGTCTGGACAAGGTGAGCGGGGCTTCTCTCGTAAAGCTAGTTTAACCAGACAACAAATAACTGCTGGTCTTCGCGAGTAACGACGCATTAAAGTAATACGGAGAGGTCCAGAGTTGAATAAAATGATTCGGAAGTTCGAATTAACTGGCGATTTGGGAACGCTTCTGGGAGAGGCCGACGGCCAATTGCGCCACAAATTACTGAATAAGTTACTGTTGCCATGGCAGGGAATACTGGATGCAATTTGCGTGATGCAAGCAGTACAAGTGATGTGATGACAAATGAACATTCCAAAAACCACAGTTCGAAAAGTGCTGCAATAAATTGTGAGCCGGCCGCAGTGGCCATGCGGTTCTAGGCGCTTCAGTCTGGAACCGCGCGATCGCTACGGTCGCAGGTTCGAATCCTGCCTCGGGTATGGATGTGTGTGATGTCCTTAGGTTAGTTACGTTTAATTAGTTCTAAGTTCTAGGGGACTGATGACCTCAGATGTTAAGTCCCATAGTGCTTAGAGCCATTTGAGCCAATAAATTGTGAAATAATATCTCTATTTCGGTTATAGGCCGTCGTGAATGCATATGATCGTCATATTAAGCAACGTTTGTAACCTGTAATATAAACATGTACGCAATAAACAAATATTACCCTGTCATGTGAAAATTCAAATGTGTTTCTTTCAGCGGTTTATTCGTTATATCTCTTCCGCATGTTAAAATAATTTCAATCAAGACTGTTTTAAATTTTAATTTTAACAAATTTTAAGACCGTTGACTATGTTTTCAAAAATTTCAAAAATTTTATATTCCGCATGTCCTTACAAATGTTTCCACAAAGTTTCTTTGTCCTACGATCACCCGTTTTTCTTATGAACCCTCTCAAGCAGCGAAAGTTTAATTATCACCACCCTGTATATTGTAAGGACATAATGTTATGAACATTTCTTATTCGTGAAGCCAAACTCAGACAATGTTTCTGCTACGATAAACATTGCGAGATGTCACGTTACTAGATCAGTTCCGATGAAATTTTTCGTCAGGTGATAACTCTCCTGTCTGCTACAGCTATACCATAACCTTAAAGTTGGAGGCAGGTCGTGAAATAAAACTATCTTGTTAAAGCAGTTATGGTATAAAGCAACAGAGCAGTGTTCCTCTGAGAGGAATTTTGTTATGTTGACCGTATTCTACCTGACGGAGGTGGCTTATCGGAAGTGAAAGTCAGAATTACGTAAATATTTGAACAGTAACAAACAATATTTTTGCCTAGCTATACTGTTTAAAGAATAAGGAAAACGGTCGCCAGCCTAATTAGGCAAGAGAAAGATTGACGTTCTCGTTTAAGAAAGTAGGTATGAGTAACTTTAACGGACAAACAAAACCTATACTTGGCCACACGCGAGTGCAATGATCTCTGACACACACATACGTTTATGGTAAGATTGAAGCTAACAGCTGGAGCAGCACAAACTATTTGCATAAATATAACAAATAACGAAACACACTATTACTTTCAGTGCTTATTCAAACTGAATGGTCTTTATAACGTTATTATTACTATTCACTGCAGAATTATTAATTGGACATAGGTTCAGTATTATTGATCAAATATTTTCCTAGCTGACATAAAATTATAAATGCAGTTCACTGCATTTTTATGAACTGGTCACAGGTTAAATACCTCTCAACTAAATACTATTCTATTTAGAATGAAAGTTAAATGGAATTCACTAACAAGTTACTTCTCACTGTCTTTTGAATAAAGAAATTATTGTTCTCATAAATAGTGGTCTTTCTATTTGTTATCTAGCATTAGCACAATAGACAAACTGTGGATCTTATTATACTATTAATATGCACTTCCAATACACAAGAGAGACAAATGCTTAGCAAGTATGATTATATAACTTTCCCCAACTGCAATTCACGACTTTTACTGCACTGAGACACAATGTGGACAAATTTGCAAGAAACTGACTCACCTTTTAAAATTTACTATAGACAGCACTATGATCATTAACTAAGCCAAACTTTATAAGCCTCAGTTTTAAGAACTTTAATTTTTAAAAGAAACAGCAAATTGTCTTTATTACCACACTCTTCTACTTTCAAGTAAATGATTAAATAGGTGACTTTGAAACTTCACAAAACCCATTTACTGCCTCCCACAATTTCAATAAATCCACAGCAAATCTGAATATTCCCTTCTTATCAAAGATCAAACAAATAAACTATTTGGTTTTGAGGCTTTCATTTTTTCCACATACTAGGACACTCGGTAATCATAGTTCAAATGAAGAGGAACCTGAGAGGTGTTGTGATAGTGGCAAAATCAAGGTAGGTACATAAATTCAGTTATAAGTTACCATATATTTGAGCACACTAACACAACCAATACGCTGACCCTCCACTGTACGTCATTATAGTATTCCCTTAAAGTGATTGCGCAATGTGGTGGCAACTGCATGATGGTAGGTGGATTTGCAGGCAGAATTGCTGGACTCTGTCCCTTCTTGGTGGCGATGATGAATACCAATTCCAGAATCGTTCCAGCTATTTCTCCATCATTCCTAGGCATTGGAAAGTGGCATAAAAAGCCTCTCTCGGAACCAGCACAAAATGCAACTTTTACTTGGCCGTGCACAGTTTGGTAGCTCGTCCCCGACTGACTGTTGTTCCACCTATTCTACCTAGACCAACCACAATTTAAGTGGGCTACACAGTTCCGTTCCCGAGGGGAACCACTACACCTTTTGCATATTAAATAACTAAGAACCCTAAGTGAAGGTCAGCAGTTTACATAACAGCAAGCCGGCCAGAGTGGCCGTGCGGTTCTAGGCGCTACAGTCTGGAGCCGAGCGACCGCTACGGTCGCAGATTCGAATCCTGCCTCGGGCATGGATGTGTGTGATGTCCTTAGGTTAGTTAGGTTTAATTAGTTCTAAGTTCTAGGCGACTGATGACCTCAGAAGTTAAGTCGCATAGTGCTCAGAGCCATTTGAACCATTTGAACCATAACAGCAAACATACATTTTAAATAAAACAGAACATTTGCACATATTAGTTTTTGTACAAAAAATTATTCACCCAAATTCCAAATGTATACAGTAAGTTTTGTCTCCCTCCAATTGAGACAAAGAATTTAAATGACATTTATACTACATTGCATAGAATCAAACCACGACATCAAAGTTTTAACGAAGAAAGGAGTATACAATTTTATGTTATCGATTCAAACACATTTACAGATACTCAATGTTATAACATTAAACCAAAGCAAAAGGCAAAATAAATCCGTACCGCATTAGAGCTATGGTGTTACAAAGTAATTCTACAGTTCAGTGGCCGAAATCAGTTACACAATAATGTCACGACAAACAATTCCTTTCTAATCCGAACAGTAATGAGGCTCATCGTTTCTCACGGAAGATTCAGAGGTTACTATGTGTTAGCTGAACAAGAACATAGGGTGAAACTTCGGACTACCACCTGTGATTAATTAAATTTGGCACCTGAATTTACATGTATAGGTTCCATGAAGGAGTAACTTTAAAAAGTTAGGGACAGTAGAACATGCTCCATCACCTTTATCGCTATACACAGAAAGACAAACGTTCACGTTGTAAACTGTATAAAATATCGGAATTTTGTTCTGTGTACGCGCCGTTCACTTCGTAGTAGAAGTTTAATTACATTAAGAACATCTGGCAGTAGCAAGGGCTCCAATCGACATACACAAAATTCACTTCTAGACTGTCTGAATTGTCTCTCGGGTAAACTACGAGAAAGAATCTACGTTATAATATGTGTAAAAAGCAACTTTTGCAATGTGTGTCTACCGTCATTGCGTATAGCCCTCGAACTCGCCCTGCGTCAAACACCTATCGGTGAGCTCTGAAACGATATCATATTTATTTAAATTTTGGGAGTTACAGATACGTAACTAGCTGCTCCCTAGTACGGTACAAGTTTTAGCGGGACTGTTTCATCTCAATGAGTGTGGTATCTCCTAGACCGCGAATCGTGTTTAGAAAGGTGCGTATTAATATTATACTGTCCCTGTGTAATGAATACGCTTTTCCATCTGTATAAAACATCACTATGTCAGTATGAGACAGTGCCATTGTAGATCGTATCGCCTGAAACATTGTGAAAGTAATAGCTACGCACAAATACCATCACCTAGACCCGTAGCAAGATTTTATACTTGCGTATACCAATGTTTCAGTGCTATAACCGCCGTACGACGAGTGTGGTCTATCTAGTGAGTCTCCAAAGAGATGTTACGTACCTGCAGTTTCTGGTTGTATCTTCATGTATCACAGTAGATGATATTACCCGTAAACATCACAAGTTTCGAGAAAAAGCAAACTCAGTAACCATCGTGTTTATTTCACGAGTGTCTTTGCCGATACTCCGAAATTTTCTCATGCAGGCTTCTTAGTCACACTATACGGTGAAACGTGTCAGAAGCAGATCAACGAGTGACATGCCTGTTCCTCGTAACATGTGCTTCACACACTTCATTTACGGACTATATCACAGAATTGCGTTTTATTTCAGTCTTAAGATATTCAATTGAGAAAATGCGTTGTTAAATCGGGAAATAAAAGTAAAAACTACGAGAGAAACGAAGCAGCAAATTTCGTTCACAAGACGATGACACTGTGCGTCTCTTTGTACAATGCAGTTCAGATATATGCACATAATTCATGTCCTACGACGCCAAATGAATCAGTACAAGCACTGTACAAGTTATCTCGCTTTACATGGGTTCTGTAAACTTGCTTCGTCACAAAATACTAGGAAATAAAATGGTAGTTGCATCGGAATAGTCGCGCATATTGCTTGAAACTGTGTCCCTCTTATCGGATAAAGCTGCAGAAGGCGTAACTACAGAACGCCGAAGCGGTGTTCGACCGATACGGCTACTAGAGGGCTTGTGGCAATAGGCCCATAAAATAAAAGCCCCTCACCGGTGATCGGCGCAAGGAAACTGTAACGGTGGTAGATACCATTGGGACCGCGGTATAAGGACTGCAAAAAAAACAAAAAAAACATGAACCTGTGGTACGAAAGTTATCAACGACTTACTTTCTATTATTCCGTTTTGTTTGCATTTTCGCAAAACACCAGTTCAATCTCAACGCTAGTGTGACTCAACGGCGATAACTGTTTTCACCAAAAATCTTACACTGAGATAAAATGAACTTAAAGCATAATCGTAATTCTAAGCATTACAAGCTAAGGTGGCGCAGTTATTTTATAATAACAAACGTTTTAGCAAAGGATGTAATACTGTGATGGAGAATTCCCTACGCGCAAATACACTGACGGGAAAAAAAAATCGCAAACTAAGAAGGAGCTATGCGACATAACCTAAAGTTGGTGGGACGTGTTTCTACGTCCGAAAAATGATGTCTATTCACATGTCGCGCCAGTCACACAAGAGCGGCGCTAGTAGCACCACTATGAGGATGCAAATCATGTTTGCCTTAAATACACGCAGTAAGGGTCGTTAATGTTACTTACCTTTGAGATTCGACGTGGTGTATTGTTGTCAGTCAAGAATGCCTTTAAGACGACAAAGACGCCATTATCGACACCTCACTGAGTTTGAAGGAGGTCATGTAACGGGGCTGCAAGAAGATGCATGTTTCTTCTGCGATACTGCAGACTTCTCAGGAAAGTAGTAGGGCTGTTGATAAAATATCGACACATCGAAAATTTTTCGAGACACATCGATATATCTCGAAAATTCCGTTCCAAGCATATATCGATATCAGAATGGCAATATCGATGCCGATGTTTTTGTTTTACATTATATTTTTTTCACAATTTTTGGTACATATTTGTTGTTATTTTGAAATTGTAGTATAATATAATTTTACTTTCACTATGTGAAGGAGTCTTACTACCTTCTAAGCTTTAAACATGTCCAAACTTTCTCTTTGACTGTGTGAACCAGGTATATGTGGAACAAGAGAAGAAGTCTGATCGCACTAGGGGTGGCGGTGTGAATGGAATAACAAGATATACGATGTGACGAAATAGCACACCAGCTGCGTTAAGAAACAATTTTTAACGCAAGTAGTGTGCTATTTCGTCACATCGACATTCTTCAAAAGCAGTTGCAAATCAGGTACAAAAATCTAAATGACAAGATTGGTCTTTGCTGTGGGCGGAGACACGTGAGGGGAAATGCTGACGTAAATGGAGCTTGGCGCTAGCAACAAAAACTGCAACTTTTATTTTCACCACGCAATTTTGGCGCTACAACTGCTACCTCACAGCAATGAAGAAAAAAAAAAAAAAAGAAGAAACAGGAATTCGACATGAAGTGTTCCCGATGTATCCGATAGGTGATGAAACCGAGCAACGGGCCCATAGACGCATTTCATTGTGCCATTTGCAAGCAGTTACCTCTGTTACCAAAGTGGTTAGCGCCAAGCGTAACGTGCATCGTTTTCTTTCCAGTTCTCGCTCTAAGGTGGATAATGAGGCTGCTAGTTTGTTAATGTACAGGACAGATAATAACAAATCAATACTTAAATACGGAATATCTAATAGTAAATCAATACTTAGGCATACAGCTCCAAAATCGGCAGTATATTTACAAATATGAAGCCGATTTTTTCATAGGTCAATACGTCGATATTTTTTACTCGGTATATCAATAAATCGATACTTTCTCTCGATAGAAGGAGAGCTGACATTGATATTGTTTTTAAATTTCGATATATCGGATCCTGATATTTTTAAAAATATCAACAGTCCTATAACGTAGCCACTGTAGATGACTGTTGGCAGCGGTAGTCACGAGTGTGTACAGTCTCAAGAAGACCGAGCTCCTCATGGCGACGTGGCGCTAACGAGAGGGAAGACTGTCGTATACGGCGTATGGCTCTGGTACATCGTTCTGCATCTGCAGCAACAACTTGAGCAGCAGTCAGAGCCCAACAAACTGTTACAAATCGGATACTTCAATGACAGCTCCAAGCGAGACGTCCTGTAGCGTGCGTTCTGTTGACCCCCAACCACCACAATTTGCCACTTCGGTGGTGTTGAACGAGAGCTCATTGGAGGGCAGGTTGGAGGTCTGTTGTGTTTTATGATGAAAGCTGGTTCTGCCAGTGATGGTCGTGTGTTATTCAGAAGGAGCCCAGCTGAGGGCCTGCAACCAACATGGCTTCATGTTAGACACACTGGATCTACAACTGGGCTTATCGTCTGAGATGCGACTTCGTACGAAGAGCACTCTCGTGGTTATCCCACGCACCCTAACTACAAATTTGTACGTTAATCTGGTAATTCGACCATTCATGAACAGCATTCCAGCGGGTGTATTCCTGCAGGATAACGCAAGTCCATATACCACTGTTGTAACCCGGCACGCTCTACAGAGTGTCATCATGGTGCCTTTACCATTCTCGATCACCAGATCTGTCTCCAATCGAACTCATATGGGACATCATCGGATGATAACTTCAGCGACATCAATAAACAGCATTAACCATCCCTGTATGGAAATCCATCCCTCAAACTGACATCCGGCCCAGTAGAACACAATGCATGCACATTTGCATGCTTGCATTAACATTCTAGCGGCTACACCGGTTAATACTGTACCATCATTTCACGTTTCCTACGACTTATCTCACGCTTACATTAACCTGTGATCTTCCAATGTTAACCACTTAAATATGTTACCTAGACAAATGATTCCCGAAATTTCATTACTCCGCATTAATTATATTTTGAGTTCCGATATTTTTCTGTGGGTGTAGATCAATCAAAGTGGAGACTTGTACATCTGTAGAAATTTCGACCTCAAATAGTGTATAAATCATCAAATCGCAAACATATTTCCGCATCACGAGGCGATTTTAGACGTTAGACGCCACAAACAAGTAAATACTGACACAGATCACCATCCAACCGGAGTAAAACCAGGTTTGAAATTCAGCAAAAGGATGTCAGGAATACCTAAATTTGATACCAATAAAACCCTAATATTACTGTTAGTAAATGAACTATAAAAAATTCAAACTGAATTGTGAACTCAAACACAAGTTTATCAAAACTGTGCGAAACAAAATTCGTGTTTGAAGGCTGAACAAATATCTTTGTTGGTACGGGTGCACCTCTCTCTGCTTCCGCGTTGCGAAAATGGTCGCCGTACAGATAGTCCGAAGAGGTCCAGATGTCACGCACTGTCCATGTAATGACTGGACTTGCTGCAAACAAGTCCATTTCCTGACTCAGGCGGTGACGTGTCTATACGATCCTGAGCAACCAAATGCTCTTGGGCACTAGTCGTGCGGGGCCGCCGTGACTCCTCATACCGCTGAATAGCATAGAAATGTCGTTGGTTACATTTGTTTTTTAAGGATCGCCTTATCATAAGGAAGTTGTAGAACATTAAGAATTTTAAAATGTAAGTCAAACGTACAGTATAAAACTCCTATTTAATGTAATCAAATGATATGAATGCCACAGAGCAATATTCCGGAAATTGTTTAAACAAAAATAAAATGACTGTAAACTCTGTGGGACGGACTTTTAATTGGAAGACAGCAGGAATCGAAAATGAACAAGGTATTTGTATCTGGGAGTTCATAAAAGCAAGACAAATGAGACAAATATTCAACATAACTGAGTATACAAGGTGAGTAGCCAAATGAGTTACATACGATTTACTTAGAGGATGGACTGGGCTAGTTGCTGAATGAGACTTACATTCCTCAAACGAAGGAAGAGGGCACAAGTCAGCACCAGACAAAAGCCAGGAAGGGAATATTTCCTAAACTCCAAGTTCTCCCCAGATCCTGTACAATTCCCAACTTCCACTCGGAGAGGAGACTGAATGCTGCTCCCAATCTCGAATATGTTCCCACGTTCCCTTTTCCACGTAAAAACAGCTGACAGAAATACAAACATTCCATTTAAACATTGCATCATTACAGTCGGTGAAGTTCTTCCTGGTTTCGAACAGTTATTGTCCATTGGTCAGCATCAACCACATCAAGTCTGGTGGCGGGAGGCGTTACTTTGGATTGGACAGTCCGTAATTTTGGAGGGAAGTAACGAACTTTCTCTGCTAGGGAACTGCTGGTAGGAGCCCTTCACTTTGACATGTGGACAGAAAATAGCTTTCACCTCCAAGAACCCACAGGGGAAAGCTGTATCGACCAGTAGCATCCGTCCCTGTCGCAAGCGTATGTTTCGGGGGGAGGGGGGGTGGTGTTCGGATTCTTATGATCACATTGTGTATAAAGAGCCTGTATGGTTTTAAAGGGAGTTTTATACCATTCTTACTGCAAAATAGAGGCAATTTCAGAAAATGGTGATGGAAATGGATAGCCATCACACTCCCATCTCACCCAAGTAGACCACAAGGGCTCAATAACATTGAGATCTGGTGCCTGCGGTGGCCAGTGCCGAGAGGTGCGACAATCCAACCTAGCGTTGACAAAACCAGTTATGGACGATGCGAGATGTGTAAACAGGTACCCTGTCGTCTTGGAACAAAGCATCTCCATTGGGGAACAAACACTGTATCACCGAAAACTGTCACGTAACCTTTGACTGTAATGCGACCTTGCAAAGTACCCAAGGGAGTCCATGAAATATGACGATTTGGCTGCCCAAATCATCACCGAAAACCCGCCATGTTTCAGACTTAGGATATAAACTCGGCCAGACGTCGGAAACAATGTCAAACAAGACTCATCCAACCAAATGAAATCCTTCCATTGCTCCATAATCCAGGTTTTACGTCTTCGGTACCACATTCTCCTGTTATGGGAAAACGCGTTGCTGATGAGTTGTTTTGAAATTCTAGTTCGTTCTGCAATTCCCTTCTTATTTAACTCTCTTCGTCTTCGTGATGATTTGATATTGACAGGGTTCGCGAGTGCGACATTCAGTTCTGCAGTGACTTTTGCAGCTGTCCTCTTCTTATTCTTCGTCACAACCCACTTCAATAACGATCTATCACGATTTACACAGTACACACTTTCATCCGCGTTGTGACATAGAGGACGATGTTTTCCATTTATTCTATGTGCGGTATAAGTCTTCGATACGCTGCCTCTAAAACATCAAACACATTGGCTTCTTTTGTTACAGAAGCAGCCACCATAGGAGCATCCGACAATTTGTCCATATTTGAATTCACTATCTCCAACATAATGCACTCACAACTGCACAGATCCCCGCCCTGACACTTGCAACGTAATAATGGCACTGCACAGGTGCACAACAGTACATGCATGGCTAGCATCTGTCTTTACTGGATGACAATTTTTGAACTATGTGAAATGAAAACATATTTAGTTACAAACTACTGCGTGCACACACTTTATTCAACACGTAAACGTGATGACAGACATTCGGGTTTAGGTTCTGACATGTTAGATATGACTGCCATCATTGGCGATGATGTGGCGCAGAGGAATAGTGAAATTCCGCATGACCCGTTGAAGTGTCGAAACATCGATGCTGTCGATGACTTCTTTAATGGCTGTTTTCAGCTCAGCAATGGTTTTGGGGTTGTTGTTGTACACCTTGTTTTTAATATAGTCCCACAAAAAGGAGTCGCATGAGCTCAGATCCGGAGAATATGTGGCCAATCGAGGCCCATGCGAGTGGCCTCTGGGTACCCCACAGCCTGAATGCGGTACCCAGAGTGCTCCAGGACATCAAACACTCTCCTTAAAAGACACCATGTTTACGCCAGTGACTGTTAAACTTTTGTATTTCCACTATTGCAAATTCGGCCTTAGGCCATTATCAAGTGCAGATGTTTGGGCGTTAAGCCATGTCTACTTTATAGAAGCTGACACATTTATTTGTCGTTGTCATTTGCAGTTATATACAAATGACAACGACATATAAATGTGTCATCTGGTATAAAGTAGACATGGCTTGAAGCCAAAACATCTGAACTTGATAATGGCCTAAGACCGAAATTGTAATAGTGGAAATAAGAAGTTTAACAGTTACTGGCGTAAACACGGTGTCTTTTAAGAAATTTCACAGGACTGTGAATCCCAGTTATGAAAAGTTAAACACTCCTGCTTCGATGGGGTCGAGCTCCGTCTTGCATGAACCACATCTTGTCGAAATCGGGGTCACTTAGGATGACGGGGATGAAATCATCTTCCAAAACCTTCACCTACCGGTCCGTAGTCACCGTGCCATCAAGGAATATCGCACCGGGCATAGCACACCACACAGTCACCCGTTGAGGGTGCAGAGAATTCTTGATCGCGAAATGCGGTTCTCAGTCCCCCAAATGCGCCAATTTTGCTTACTGACGAACCCATCCAAATGAAGGTGGGCTTTGTCGCTAAACTAAGCCATCGTGCGCATTGTAATTCCCATCGTCCCCGCGACCAACCGTGCAGTTTGAACGTCCCAACGCAAACCGTTCATATAGTTCAATAATTGTCACCCTGTATGTTAAGCATGCATTTCTCGTGGTGTTTCCATATTTTTGCCCCACCTCTACATACTTAATTGGTATTCGATGTAGAGTTAAAACGTCATGACAGCGAATATGAAGATATCCGCCATCCTGGTTGCTGTATTCCAAGAAAAATCTCTTTAGCATTTATGTAATTTTTTTTTCACAATCGCTCTAGAACCATCTAAAAACTTAGGAACTTAATTGGAAAGGATTTTTCGGAATTGGATTCCCTACTGTGCTAGAAGACGAACGAGGAATCAGTCGAAACACTATCATACCGAGCCACAATATTGTGAATATTCCACAATTGAGTCTTGTAGATGAGATGCCTTTATTTAGATGGTACTCTCGCCGTTCGGCAGACTGAAATGCAGAAAAGTAATTTGTGGTATCCTAAGCCAGTTTGCCGTGTCGCAGATAGCTACTCGCTGAAGCGTGAAATTAATTGAAAATTCGAATTCGAAACAGACAAAGCCAGTGGTCATATCTCTTCCGTCTTTCAAATCTCCTAACGCGTGGCGTCAAAAGTAAACTATTTTACATTGTGCTTTAGAATTCATGAAGTTATGAATTTATATCTTAATATCGGCAAATTGAATTCATTATTCTTTGGGATAAAACCTTTTACGTCGACAGATAATTGTTCAAATAGGATTATTTGCTGACGAATATGCTCGAAAGTATTTATTCCTTCGATATATTTCTTAATCGATTAACTTTATTAATAATCCTACAACCGAGTCAAGCAACGAACTAGACAAATCATGTATTTCAAATATTTCTGCACATTTTCTTTTTAATGTTTATTATTATTTGTGGAGTCATTTATACTGTGTCTTTTGCGTTGTAAAAATTGAAAATAGTTGTTTGTAGTGGGTCCTAGTATTTCCTTTTCCAAACACTCTCTCTAATGGTTGCAGAAATTCGTCCATTACCTGCACCCCATTAATCTGCTTTCTTCTGTTTTACAACTGTCATTACTTTCCTGTACATAACTAGTTTCAATGGCAGGCAAGTAGTGTTAAAATTACATTGACACTATGACGTATTTTTGTAAAGATTGTAAAGATGCTATGAAGTCAATACCATTACCCTAAGTCCGTCATTTATTTTTCTGACAGGTACTTTACGTTTCATCTTCTTCTGCTGCTTATCCATTAATGGATGTTGGCGACTACCTGTTGCATCTTTCTTCTGTGAAGCGCAGTATGTAATAGCTGGTCTGCACTTCGTAGTCCTGTCCACTGCTTTATATTGTCCAACCAGTATGTTCTTCTTCGCTCTTGTCTCCTTTTCCCCCTCAATCTTCCTTTCTATTATTAACCGTAGAAGCATATATTTGGTGTTCCGTACTATATGTCCTAGGTATGCAGTTTTTCTTTTTAAGCACTGTCAACATTTCTCGCTGTTTGTTCATTCGTTCCACTACTTCAGTGTTGGTTATTCTTGCAGTCCACAGTATTTTAAGCATTCTGCGATAAATCCACATTTCAAAATCCTCTAAATTTTTCACTGATCTCATATATAGTGTCCACCCCTCAGAGCCATATAGAAGCACGGACCAGATGTAGCATTTTACAAATCGGACTCTAAGGTTTAGGTCTAGGTCTATACTTTTGACAATATTCTCAAATTTTATCAAGGCGTTTCGGGCGTTCTCTATGCGACATTTTATTTCCAAGTTTGTTTGCCGGTCTTCACAAAGCTAGGTTTCGAGGCATTTAAAGTTATTGACTCGTTGTATTAAAGACCCTTGAAATCGTAGATTTCCATTTTTAAATGAATCGGACTCTCGTGTGACAATCATAAAATTAGTCATTTTGATGTTAATATTCAGACCTAGTGTGCTGCTGCAATCTCCTACTATGTTGTCGAGTTGTTGAAGATCATCTAAATTATCAACTATCAATACCGTGTCATCAGCGTAGCGAATGTTGTTGATACAAACTCCGTTAACCTTTATGCCTTTTTCTACATCATCAAGTGTCTCCTGAAAAATACTCTCAGAATATAAGTTAAGTAACAAGGGCGACAGTATGCATCATTATCGGACTCCTCTACATATATTAACTAAATCTGTGACCTCATTATCTACCTGGGCTGTCTGATTCCAATATAAATTCTCTATACAGCGGATATCTCTCTCATCTATATCAATTCTTTTGAGAATTTCCATCAGTTTATTGAATGCTTTTTCGTAGTCAATAAAACAGAGGCCTAGATTTTAACCCTGACCATAACAGTTTTGTACTAGAACTTCTAGTGTGACTATTGCTTCTCTTGTACCTCTACCTTTATTAAATCCAAACTGTGTCTCACTAATGAATTTCTCACTTTTATTGTATAACCTTTGATGGATGACTCTCAGAAATATTTTCAGAGAGTGACCCATAAGACTAATGAGTCTGTGATCTTCTCATCTTCTCGCATTCTTCTTCTTTTGTTTGGGAATGAAAGTTGATAATAGCCATTCGGCAGGGTATTGATCAGTGTCGTAAATTTTGTTAAACAGTCTGTGTAACACTTTGATAACTTCATCAAGGAGTTTAATAAGTTCGACTGGAATTTTAACAGGCCCAGTGTCTTTCTCGATTTCTTCTTTCGTGATTGGAGGTCCTGTTAAATTGTTGTTCCTAGAAGTCTCAACATTTGATCTATCGTCTGAAAAGAGGTTCTTAATGTGGCCTTCCCGTATCTCTTTCTTCTCAATGACATCTAGAACTATTTTATTATTTCTGTCGGTTAATAAGGAGATGTTTTCTCTTCTATACATCCCAGCAGTTTCTTTTAACTTTTTATGGAAGTTAAAAACGTCATGTGAAACTTGCAAGCTTTCAATTTCTGCACATTCATTTTGTAGCCATTAATTTTTTTTTGCTGTTCTGATCTTTGATCTTATGAGTTTCCGGATATTATTGTACTTAGTTTGATTTAACTGGGCTTTATGCCTTCTCCGTTCATCCATCAATGAAAGAATATCATCAGTCATCCATTTCTGTTTTCGATATCTTGTTTTATATACTATTTTTTCTCGAGCAGTGGTTAGCATAATGTTTTCTCATACTCTGGTATCTTTTTTTTTTGTCAATCAGAGGTTTCATTGTCACTATTTTATTGTTGATGTCCTGGCTATCTTCGTTTCTTAGTTCAGGCTGTTTGAGTTTTTCATAGCTATCTTCCTTTGTAGAATTGGTTATTTGTATTTCGTATCAGTCTTATACAAATTGAAAGTTTTATTAAGATATTGGTTGGTGTATACACATGAATGTTTAAGATATTTGTGGAAACCGTAGAACAGGGGAGTGACTAACTATAAACGTGTTCTGTAGCAGTATAAAATAATTAAAAAAAGCAGTTTGGTACGAAGATGCAGTGTTGCTTGTAGACATCTCGAAGATATTATCGTACATAATGAAAAAATCGTTATAATATACTTTTAAACGTTGTTGCCTTTTGTTATATATAAATTTTAAGCGTGTCATTAGTCCTGGCTGCAGATCTACATTCGCTTAAGCAAATAAGTTTAGTAATTGCATTAATTATAATACGCTGCATATGTATTGCGCATTATTAATCACAATTTGAATTACACCACGCATAACGTATGAATAAAATTTGCATGCGTACAAAAAATGTTTCACATTTTTATTTCTTGAAATAAATAATATTCCCTGTTACAGTTTTTTCTAATATTTTTTAGTTGTAATATTTTCCCTCTCTGGCTAATTATTTTGATTAATTGTAAGAATAAATTTGGTTACCTCTATCAAATAAGCATCATTTTCTGTCAACTCATGACTTAAAACAACTTAATGCGCCTCTGTTACAAGTTCCATTGAGTAAAATCCAGATTTTACTATCGGTACTTTCAAAAAAAATCCATATTATCTCTTAGAATCCGTATTATTTATACTGTGCGTACTGACTAAAGTTTGAATTGGAACACTCGAGAACTATGCACATTAAATAAACTACAATACAACGTAAAATTTACGTATTCTTGTCAGATGTTATTAGCGCAGGAGTCTTCACGATTAAGTGTACTGCAAACATCGAGATCCCCTTTTCCTTTCAGAGTGACTGATCAGTTGAGTTAGAATGCATGAGAACTGTGTTGCTGACGGTACGGCTGATGACAACGTTAGTCCATTGATAGTGACGATTCGTTATTCAGTGATCAAAGTCATGGCAGAATGATTGTACATCGATTTGCTGTTCTTTGTTTGGTGGCCTGTAGACTACCGGAGATGACTTCGAAAGTAATACCTTTTCAAGTGGTGTTACTTTAAAACTGAAAATCCCTGCGTTTTATGTAATTTACGAACTCACCCGACTAATAATGAACTAGCTTTTTTCCTCATCGATCTTCTTGCTGTTTTGAGGCGGTCCTCCACGAATTACTGTACTACGCCAACATCTTAATCTCAGAAAACCTTTGCACCCTACGTCCTCAATTATTTGCTAGATATATTCCAATATCTTTCTTCCCTACACTTTTACCCTTTACAGCTCCTTCTAGCGCCATAGAGGTTATTTCCTGAAGGCTTAACACGAGTCCTATAATTTTGTTCCATTTTTCCTTGTCAGTCCTTTCCAGACGTTCCTTTCTAGGCCGATTATGCGCGGGAACTCCTCATCCGTTATTTTTCACTGTGTTTCCTTCAATACTACACGTCTAGTTCCGCAGGACAAAATTCAGGAGCAAATCACTATGGTCATCGAATGAATCAGCACATGAAATTAACATCAGAGAAGTTAATAATACATAAAATAAAATTTACTCCAATCCTTTGCAGACTAGTTGCTGTGTGTATATTAGCATGATCACCAATACACCACAGGAAATTGCTCAATTTTCTTTCTAGGAACTGCTCAACAGAATAGGAGTAGTAAGCCGTGAGGAAATCCTTCAATTAATTTAAAAGTGTGTGGATTACTGATAGGATATTTTTCATTTTTGTGGTGACTTATTGAAAATGAATACCGCAGAGTACCGCATGCCTTTCTGCACAAGTCTCAATGATCCAAACCAAGTTGGATTTCCGCCTAGTATTAACTGAGTAAAAATAGCTGATTCTTGGTTCAAATGGCTCTGAGCACTATGGGACTTAACATCTATGGTCATCAGTCCCCTAGAACTTAGAATTACTTAAATCTAACTAACGTAAGGACAGCACACAACACCCAGCCATCACGAGGCAGAGAAAATCCCTGACCCCGCCGGGAATCGAACCCGGGAACCCGGGCGTGGGAAGCGAGAACGCTACCGCACGACCACGAGATGCGAGCACAGTGAACTACAGAAACACGTTGTGTCTAATTATTTTTCCGCAGTGAAAACTACTTGATATGTCTGCGTAAGCAGAAGAAACTAACGATCCAAGTCCGACAACAATTTATTGGACTGTTCAATTAACCAAAACAAATTCTCCAAGTATAACACCAACACAAAACAGTGATCTGTATTCGAATCAGAACTACATACAAGAATAATGTAGAACACGACTGAAATAATTTCCTACTAGTCTCCGCCAGAGACTTCTCCGATATACCAAGCCCAATCCAAAGATCAGCGAGAAGATCCAAGCTGGGCTGCCGGGGCGGCAGTTATCCATGTCTTCTGGCGGTCGATGAACTGCCGAGGCGCGCCCGAGCGCCGGACTTTATAGCGCTTCGGCGGATGAGTACCTCGGAACTATTTTCCATCACGTGGTTTGACGTGTGAAAATAGTTCCGGGACCTGTAGCGACCTCTTCCTTACGTTTATGTGGGCCGGTAGTGGCCCCTGGTGGTCGCTGGTGTCTTTGCTGTGTTGTGGCCGGTCATCAATATTGCCTGTCGGTTGTGTAGTGCTTCGGTGTACCTGCGAAGCGGGCAACCCACGGCTGCAGGCTGTCAGTTTGGTTGCTGATATTCTAGGCGCCATGATGTCTGGTGGAGAAGGCCACAGCACTACTGACGCGCGTAGCCCTATAAATGTTAAGTGAGGTTACTGTATATGACGGCAAAATTCTTATATAAAAGTCTCAGGATACGTGATATTGATGTCATAAATTGTTCAAACACAGGCGGCCCTTCTGCAACGTATGTCCGGGTTCGAGACCGCGACGTCAGCGAACTACGGCGGGCCGGCGCGGCGGCAGGTGGCGGCCGCGGCACGTGCTGCGGATGGCCGCGCCGTGATGGATGGTGACGGGCTCCGCAATATCCGCGTAGCTATTTCGATCAGCTCTCAGTCACCGTTCTGTCACTGCCTTTCCGCGGCCGCCCTCCGCTGCGGGCGCTGTGTTTGTATAGAAGGCCTCGTTTTTCACATTTCTCGAATTCTCACGTCGCGCACTCGGAAAGGAGAAAAATCCGGCTGTGCTTGCAGAAAGCTGAGCAGGGGTTTGCAGTAGCCATATCCGATAGAATTTTCTGAATATGTTTCACGTGGCAGTGTTCTGTATGTGCCTTTCGGATTTGCATATGAATGAGTTCCATTTCAATTTTTCATCGCGCTGGTTACTGCTGTCACTCTGACTGAATGTAATTTGAAGTGTGATGGAGTATTTCATCAGTGTGCTTCTATCTATATGTCAAGTGTGCCTCTTATAGGTTTGATTAGAGATAAGACAACCTCAAATGAGGTTGTTTTAGTATTCTCACAACCCTTCTCATTATATACAGAGAGTAATGGGTATAACTGCTGGTACTTGTTTTGATGTCTGAGCAGTATTACATCAGTATTTACGTAATTTATAAACTAATAATTATAGCTGTTACACGTTGTATGTTTTTGGGTTGTGTAGTACCTGCTAGTACACGTGGCAAGGGCAAGCCATTGACATTTATTTTCCCTTGGGCAGCATGTCATGTATTGAAGTGTGGATGCATGGGTGCAGAACGTTTACTCTATACTGACAGGTGTAGGTCCCCTTAGTGGTGCTGTTAGACCTTACAGAAAATACCAAGTAGTAAAGTTTGTGGCGAGTTTGTGGGAAGATGACTCAATGCAGAGAAAGGTACCACATATTTAGTGGTGCTGTTAGACCTTACAGAAAATACCAAGTAGTAAAGTTTGTGGCGAGTATGTGGGAAGATCACTCAATCTTCAACTTTTCCAAGGGCTGTTATTACACAAATGACCGGAAATGACTACCAATGTTTTAGTAGTTCTTTAGCTGAAAACATACATACCAATTTGTAGCTGAAATATGTGGGAATGTTAGATGATGTGAAACCTCGTCCTAGTCTTGTGATTGTAGCGAATTGAGACGTAGAGGAATACTAGAAAGGTATCCTGAGGGGCACAGATGAAAACAGAATGTATCAAATACTTCAGCATTATGAAATAGGAAATATTTTGACTATCGTCATGATAAATTTCTTGCTTTCTGATAGCTTCCTGTAACAGCCAACGTTTAACATATTCATGATGCATATCCTCGAAGCTCTTGCTGGTCCTCCACAAGGCTCATATCCCCGCTGCTCATATCCTGGTTGTCCTGTTCCAGTTCTTGTGGTGTGGCTAGGTTTGTTCTGTAGCTTCGTCAGATAGGCTCGCATTTAGAATTTAGAATCAGCATTTTCACTTAGTGCCACACATTTTCTTACCCCGTCCTGGTTTACGCCTGCTGACTGTTTATTCACTGACTTGTATGGTGGGGCAGAGTATTTTTTGTAAAAAGTGAAACAAGGCTTGTATTGTACCCCTGCTGGACGTAGAGTAGGGTTTTATACCTTTTTGTATCGCAGAAGAACTGGTCAATTCTCCTTCCTGTTTCTGTTCCGTCACAAACGTCCTGCCATTTGCTACCGATAAAAACTTCTGTATTTCATTCTTCGACATGGCTTTTGGGCTGAATGGTTCCTAAACATTTGCGCGTGTGCTATTCTTGGCCTTCTTGGCCTCTATCATACCCAAGCCTTTTCTATTTGATTTCGGACGTCGTATGTACATTAAACAAAGTGGAATGTCATAAAGAACTGTACAGAGGAGAAATACAATTACTTGCAAGTAATTACCGGGGAGGACAGAGAAGAAATGAGAAAACGGTGGTTCAAAGAAGTTATACAAAGAAGTTAATGAGATTAGTTCAAGCGAAGAAATTGTTTTCTATAAATAAGTGCTACTGGTATCAAGTATTGACACAAAATTGGGGAATATGTTTCTCTGAATTGAGATCTAGGAATATTTAAATGTGGTGTTGTAGAAGAATATGAAAATTTAAGGTGTCAAAGTACGAAATGAAGAGGCGCTGAAATATTGAGTAAGTTGTCTTCGCATAAAAATTTACAGAAAAGGCACTTAACGCTCAAAATACAATAAAAAATGTTTTCGTGGGGTATATTACACTATGTGGTTATAATACCTTCTGTGCATGCTCTGCATCGTCAATAGTACCCATACTTTTTAGAAGATAAGGATGAAGACGGACGCAGACTAGCCACGAACAGTCATGTCGTGAAGTAACTGGCTTCAGCAGTTGCCGGCTGTTCAACCTCCCTATGCCTGTCTTCAGCACTCGAGAACGCATTATCATTCCTGTCGTAGCCATTTATACTGTACTGTATTGCTGTTGTACCGTACTTTCACCGAACCCTGTGCCTGTGTGGCCCAATTGTTTATAGCGTACTTCATTTCTTCACAGTTATCGCTATTAGCCGCCCGGAGTAGCCGTGCGGTCTCAGGCGCCTTGCCACGGTTCGCGCTGCTACCCTCGTCGGAGATTCGAGTCCTCCTGGGCATGTGTGTGTGTGTGCGTGTGTGTTGTCTTTAGCGTAAGTTAGTTTAAGTTAGATTACGTAGTGAGTAAGCCCAGGGTCCGATGACCTCAGCAGTTTGGTCCCATAGAACTTACCACAAATTTCCAAATTTTTATCGCTATTAAATATTACCCTTCTCCACCCTGCAGAAACCTGTTGTTAATGATTCTTTCTTCTGTATTTGCTTTGTTCATTAAGGATCTATTTATATACAGGTCATTTTCTACGCAGATCCGTTTTGTAGACAGCATAGAATAGATGTTGACAATGCTGAAATTTGACTGTTGCTTTCCTGTGGTTACCAATGGAATGAAATGTCGAGTGCTGGACATAGCGGGTGTATAAAGAATAAAAATGAAGGAGTACACTACTGGCAATTAAAACTGAAACACCAGGAAGGAAATCGTATTGTTCGTATAAATTATAGTACGAAGAATACATGATTAAATTTGTAGGTACTTTGGGAGTACACAGGGTATAAATTACAGCACGCAAAGCTACCGTGTCTGCCAGCAACAGCGGTTCTAACTCGCCTGGACGTCGATTCGAACGGTGTCTGAATGAGACGTACAGATAACGTCATTCCATGCTGCTTCAACTCTGTGCCAGAGTGCAGCTACCGAGGTGGCTGGCCAGTTGGGAGCTGTCAGTCTCTCTACAACTTACGAACACATGTTTTCGTGACTGAGAGATCTGGACAGTGTTCTGACCGGGTCAATATTCGAACTTCGTCTGTAACGACGTCGGTCAGGATGACATAGAGAGGGGCGTTCCATAGGTAATGCCACATTTTTTTTCTCGGCCAATTTTGGTTGAAATAATGCGGAATTTGCTATGGGACATTCCCGCTTCAGCTCCTGTAGGTTAGTGACGTTCCGATAGGTGGCAATGCTATGCGTCGACTTCAAAGCGGGCCTGTAACGGAGGTGCGATCCAAACAAAAATCTGCCACTGATTTTCTTTTGTTGGAAAATCAGAGAATCGCAGATATTCGTAGGTCCTTACAGGATGTCTAGGAAGACCCAAATAAAAGCAGAGGCGTCTTTCATCATCGACCTGTCCGATATCTCACTTGCCGTTCGGCCGCACACACTTGTGACCCCTGCAATGCTGGGACGTGCGGGCACCCTTATTCGAGAAGATCGGCAGATCACAATAAAACACCTCGCTGCTCAGCTGGACTTCTCTGTTCATAGTGCTGACACTCGTCGGCCAGTTGGGTTACTCACGAGGTTCTCCTCGGCTCAACAAAAGACCATAAAGAAATGGCTCTCAGCACTATGCGACTTAACTTCTCAGGTCATCAGTCGCCTAGAAATTTGAACTAATTAAACCTACTAACCTAAGGACATCACACACATCCATGCCCGAGGCAGGATTCGAACCTGCGACCGTAGCGGTCGCTCGGATCCAGACTGTAGCGCCTAGAACTGCACGGCCACTCCGGCCGGCAGGCCATAAAGATCAAAGAAGGACCATCTGTGCGGAACTGCTTGCACGCTACGAGGTTGGTCGTGACAATCTTTTGTCGAACATCGTCACAGGCGATGAAACTTAGGTTCTTTACTTCTAAATGTAAACAAAAGGGCCATCCATAGACTGGGGCCACACCACGTCTCCTCTGAAGAAAAAGTTCAAAGCTTCAATCTCAGCTGGTAAAGTCGTGCGAGAGTCTTGTGGGACTCTGAAGGAGTTATTCTGTTTGATGTCCTTTGTCGTGGTGCAACAATCAACTCTGGAGTGTACTGTTCCACCTTCAGGAAATTGAAAAAACTTCAGCACGTTCGTCGCCACATCCTTGACAACGCAAGGGCTCACAAAAGTCTGCGCAACTGCGAGGAACTCACAAAACTTCATTGGAATGTCGTTCTTCATTCACCATTCACCCCTGATCTCGCACCTTCCGACTTCCATCTGTCTGGCCCAATGAAGGATGCTCTCCACGGAAAACAGTTTGTGGATGATGGGTGAGTTATTGATGCAGAAAGATGTTGGCAGTGACGTCCACCAGTAGAGTGGTATCATGGTGGCACACAGGCCCTCCCAGTAAGGTGCCGTAATGCCATCACATTGAACGGAGATTATATTGAAAAACAGGATTTTGTTGCCAAAAGACTGGGGAATAAAATGGTGTATTGGAATCCTGGATAAAACTAATCTGCTTTCAGAGAAAAAAAAATGTGTTGTACTACTCAGTGAACATCCCTAGTAAGACAGAGGACGTCATAAATGTAACCTGCTGTTCAAATTACCGGCTATGAGAACCAGAGGTGGACATGTTATGTACACAATGACGACTCACAGTATCATGCCAATTGTTGGGCCCATATGACGATGGCGAACGCAATTTGCAAATGTGTCATTCACACCCGTCCATCACAATACAGTGTGCAGAACCTGGACTCATCCGAAAAGATGTCGTGATGCTTTGCTGACTCTAGTATTATTTTTGGGTGGACCACTGTCATTGCACCTCTGTCTAATGCTTCGTTAAGGGACCTGGGTTGACGTCCCGCCAGTCAGTGGTGCTCTAGGTGATATCGCAATGTCCTAGTGGAAAACTGTCATTCTGCAAATAACCCCACTGCCTGACTAATCACATGACGTGGCTTTAAGATCCTGAATGGCCGAGCGAACAATATGTGTGTCCTGTCGGGCGCTAGTCATTTGGTACTGCTGACATCCTACATAGCGTTTCGTGTGGTGCTCCTAAACTCAACGATTATATATTCGCATGACAGTCGTTTGATCCACACCAACGCGAACAACAATATAGAGGTACGATAAACCGGATTCTTGGTAGTCCACGATCCCGGCGCGGTCGAATTCCTATCTCAGCTTGTAGACGTTTCTTCTTCCCACACGAGGATTCTCACAAATAAAAAACATTCAAAAGGCATTTCTGAGTGATAAAAACGATTTGTATTCACTATCTATATACAGCGTGATTTCGAATTGATGTTACAAACTTTCAGGTATGATGGAGGAGGGTGGTTACACCAATCTGAGGTAAAGAACCCTGCTCTCGAAATGATACCTCTGATGGTAGGATATATGTTACGGTACTGTTGTTGCTAAGACCGTAGAGCAGGCAACTTTCGGAGGTGGCAGTATGGATCAAAACACGAAAAATAAGTCCAATAAATAAGGGCTCTAAAATGCATACCTTTAGAGCTGTAGGTATTTATTCAGTAGAAGAGATGTTTCACGGTAGTGAAGATGGTCAAGGGCTCTTAGATCTTAAGGTATGCACCTTAGAGCCGATATTTACTGGAGGTTTTTCCTCGTTTTAGCCCATACAACATTCTCCATGAATATAGAAACCGAAGAGCTTGCAGTAGAAGAAATAAGTTTCACAGTATCGAAGATGAACAAGTGCTCATACCTGTTGAGGTATGCATTTTTCAGTCCATGTTTGCTAGACATTTTTTCTTGTTTGGGGCCATACAACCAGCTCTCAAAGTTGCCAATACTAAAGCCTTAGCAACAACTGTACCGGCACACGTATTCCACTGTCAGAGGTATCAGAACGATTTTCGCTTATAACTATCGACTCGGTCGTTACTGAACAAGTGTCACTTACTTCAGATTGATACATTTACCCTTCTCCATCACCCCCGGGAATTTGCAACATTATCATTGTACAGTATTTGATCGGTACTGCTCCTGTCTACGTTGTTCGGCTGTGCAGAAGTCCGAATGATCTGCAAATCGACAATTGTTGTACAGTTTTTGTCAGTTTGATGTTTGTTGCATGCCACCTTCATGGTGATCCAGTTGTAAAGGCTACAAATACACTGTGTAACGCTTATAACTGCAGATATTTTTATATGTGGTACCTTTCTCTGCATTAATGCGACCACCACCTATGTTCGACACCATCTATAGCTACATCGACCTGGGTGCTCTGTAAATCACACTGAAGTACCTGGCAGAGGGTTCATCGAACCATCTTATTTCCTATAATTACACTTCCGAACAGTGTGCGGAAAAAAACAACTTCTTTATCCTCCCGTGCTAGCCCTGATTTCGCTTATTTTATTATGATAATAGTTTCTCCCTCTGTAGGTCGGCATCAACAAAATATTTTCGCATTCGGAGCAGAAAGTTGGTGATTGAAATTTCGTGAGAAGATTCCGCCGCAACGAGAAACGCCTTTGTTTTAATGATATCCTCCCCAAATCCCGTATCATATCTGTCACACTCTATCCCATATTTCTCGATAATACAAAACGTGCTGCCTTTATTTGAACTTTCTGGGTGTACTGCGTTAATCCTATCTGGCAAAGATACCACACTGCGCAGGACGGACAAATGTAGTGTAGGCTGTCTCTTTAGTTGATCTGTTGCATCTTCTAAGTATTCTGCCAATAAAACGCAGTCTTTGGTTAGCCTTCCACACAGCATTTTCTATGATTCTTTTTTTTCAGTTTAAATTATTCGTAACTGAAATTCCTAGATACTTGTCTAAATTTACTGCTTACAGATTTGATTGATTTATCGTGTAAACGAAGTTTAACGGAATCCTTTTAGCACTTATCTGTATGACCTCACAGTTTTCATACTTTAGGGTCAATTGTCAATTTTTACACCATGCAGATAGCTTACCTAAATCGTTTTGCAAATGGTTTTGATCTTCTGGGACTTTACTAGACGATAAACAACAGCATCATTTGCAAACAATCTATGAAGGCTACTTAGGTTGTTTCATAAACATTTTATACAAAAAAATGGCTCTGAGCACTATGGGACTTAACTTCTGAGGTCATTAGTCCCCTAGAACTTAGAACTACTTAAACCTAACTAACCTAAGGAAATCTCACACATCCATGCCCGAGGCAGGATTCGAACCTGCGACCGTAGCCGTCGCGCGGTTCCAGACTGTAGCTCCTAGAACCACTCGGCCATTCCGGCCGGCCATTTTATACAGATGAGGAACGACAGACGGCCTGTAACACCATCTTGCGGAACGTCAGAAATCACTTTTGTTTTACTCGATGACTTTCCATTAACTACAACGAACCATGTGACCCCTCTGACAGTAAATCACGAAACCAGTAACATAACTGAAACGATATTCCACAAGCACGCAATTTGATTACAACCCGCGTGCGAGGTATGATGACAAAAACCTTCTGGAAATTAAAATATATGGAATCAATTAGAAATTAACTGTCGATAGCGCTAGATACTTCTTGTGAGTAAAGAGCTAGTTGTGTTTCACAAGATTTTCTAAATCCTTGTTGACTATGTGTCAATAGACCATTCTCTTCGAGGTAATTCGTTATGTTCGAACACAATACATGTTTCAAAATCCTACGGCATATCGTCGTTAACGATATGTTCCTGCCGTAGATGACACGGGTGATGCGTGTGGGCGAATATACTTGCAAATATAAAGCAACTGACCGTCCAGATGAACAAAGAGGGTACCAGCTGTGTCTCTTCAACGAACGTTGCTGCGTATGGGCCTTCGCAGTAGGCACCCAAGCTGACTACTGTTCACTGGCGACGTAGGCTGGAATTTGCGCCACAAATTCACAACTGGCCGTCCATTGAGTGGGGACAGTGGCCTTTTCAGCTGAATCACGTTATGCTCCATCGCACAGATGTCCGTTGGCATGTACGACGTGAAACGTCTGACAGCAAACTCCTTGCATGCGTTATGGTTTGGGGAATGTTTTCGTGGCATTCTCCGGGTGATCTCGTAATGTATCAACACAAGTATGCACCTATCCTTGGTGTCCACGTCTACCCCTGCATGCAGTTTGATTTTCCTCGGCAAGTGGCGTCTCCCAACAGGATAATACAACGTGTCACACAGCTCGCAGACTACGTCCGAGATTCGAAGAGCACCAGGATGAGTTTACGTAGCCGTGGCCACGAAACCGCCGGATTTAAACCCTATCAAGAATCTGTTTGACCATCTCGATCAAGCTGTTCACGCCACAGAGAAAGCTAGCGCTGCTGACCAGGCACTGGAGTCTGCATGGCTCCACATCCCTGTCGGTACCTTCCACAAAGTAATGCCCCAGGGGCTTTGCATTCATTTGCCCGGTACGAGCAATGCGACCCCTGGGTTCCTGAGCTGGGGACAAGTAAGCGCCGCCAGACCTCTGTCACCGTAAGCTCTGGGCATGCTTCAACGACCACCGCGCGGCGGTGGAACGTTGCGTGTGTCAGTGAATGGGGATCTTGGCTTGACCGCCAGGATCGCGAGGACGGAATAAACCTCTATAAAAAAAACCTTTATCTCAAGTTGTGCTGCGCGCTGATAAGATGCATGGCTGTTGAGGTGGAACAGCCGTTAGTGGGCAACCTCTGGGGAACCTGCCGCACCTCAGTTGTATAAAGGCTTAATCAGGGACGTTGGGTTCTGTCTGAGTGGACCCTTATTACCCTAGATGCTCATGGGATCCTCCGAAATTTTATTTACCCCATCTCATCGGAAAGGGTGGACCGCTGGAATGTACCAAAACCCAGTCTAACAAGAGGGCTCATGTAGCTAGTCCTGATTCAGTCACTAGTAACAGAATGCATACTGTTTCACAGAATGTGTTTCATACAGTTCAAAGAAAAGGGGGGGGGGGGGGAGTTTTGAAAAAGTTATTCCATTTTACATACGGAAAGGCTTAGAAGGCATTGCTGGCACCTTAAAATTTACTAAGCGCTTGCGCAATGGGACCCTGTTGATTGAAACATCTAGCTCCCAACAAGTCAAGAACCTTCAGGAAGCTCACTGCCTCGGGCAGTATGCGATAGAAACTGAATTGCACAACACCTTGAACTACAGCGGACTGTGCGGCTGGTCCCGGCAGAGGTTCAAGTCATCCCTCGGGCATGTGTGTGTGTGTGTGTTTGTCCTTAAGATAAATTAGGTTAAGTAGTGTGTAAGCTAAGGGACTGATGACCTAAGCAGTTAAGTCCCATAAGATTTCACGCACATTTTAACATTTGAACTACAGCAATGTGTGACTTGCAGAGATCTAGTTGACACTCCCCAAGAAGAACTGAAAGCAGAATGGTCCCGGGAAGGCATTGTCGACGTGCAACACGTTTATCCTCACTTTTAACAGCACCAAACTACCAGAGCATGTGAAGGCACGTTTCCTTCGCCTCAGTGTACGACCTTATTACCCAAATCCAATGTCGTGTTTTAAACACCAGCACTTTGGGCACACTACTCTTGGCTGTAAAGGAGAAGAACCTTGAGGGAAATGTGGTAAAGCAGCTCATAACGGAGTTGGTTGCTCCTCTCCTCCAAAGTGTGTCAACTGCTATGGGGATCACACTGTGATGAGCAGGGACTGCAGAGTTTTCCTTGAGGAGCGGAAGATCCAGGAGAGCAAAACGACAAAGCGCATGCCACATGGTGAAGTCAAGAAGTTGTACAAATCCATGCAGCCACACACATTTGCTACGTCCTTTTCTTCCGTTCTGAAACAGCCAGTCCTGAAGGCTGATGCCGCCACACGAACGGAGGTTGCTACTGTCAGCACTAGCACCTGCGTTTATCAACGCACATGTGCTGCTGCTGTTCCTTTGAAGCCTGCCCCTTCCCCCGATCCTCAGGCAAGGCCGTGGTTGTTGACATCGTGGACCTTCCTGCCCTCCACAGGTCAAGTCTTGTGCACCGCCCAGCGCTACTTCGCCCCCTACGACTTCTGAGGTAGTGGCTCTAAAGCCACTGCAGACCAAAAAATCGAAATCGAAGTCAAAGAATCGCCCACTAAAGGAGACAGGCCGTACACGGTTCGATGCTGTCAATGTCAATCTATCTGCCATCTCTCTCGAATCTTGTTCAGGGGCGATGGGGGTTGATGTCGAACTGGGGCAATCGTCTCGCCCCAAAACTGAGACTCCACGCATTGTGGGCTCCCCTCCATGGCAGAAAGTCAGGATTAAAGTACTACCACCATGATAGATGTCTCCCATTATACATGAATGGAATCAGGACACATTTGGAGGAACTGAAACTCCTAGCACAGCAACGTCCCCTGCAATTAAAAGCTCCTGAAGCTCCTGTACTAAGGAGCTGTATGCTGTACAGTAAGGATGACCTGATTGAGGAAAGGGCTAAAGGAGGGGTTGCCATGTTCATCAATAATGGGCACCACTCCTCTGCTATCCACCTGGATACCGACCTGCACACAGTAGCAGTTGAAATTCATGAACATCCGAGGCTTACAGTTTGCTCTCTTTATTTACCTCCACTGGAAGCAGGACACTCTGAGGCTCTCACAGATTTTATGGAACAACTCCCCTGACCATTTCTCCTCCTGGGAGACTTCAATGCCCAACATTTCCTGTGGGGCTCAACCTCTACTTGCCCTCAGGGTTGAGTCATTGAAAGCCTCCTGACGTCTCGAGAGCTATACATCATAAACACTGGTACTCTGACTCATTTTTGTGCTGCTACTGGGTCATTCTTAGCCATTGACCTCTCTCTCTGCTCTCCAGCCTTCGCCGCCTCTGCCCACGGTGAGGTCATTGACGACCTCCATTCCAGCGACCACTTCCCCATCTGCATTCACCTACTGGATGGTGCAGAACAGAACCCAACAACATGGATGATACGAAGGACCAACTGGACGCTGTTCAGCCAGTTGGCTGCGTTTCAACATCGAGACAGCGTCCAGGAATGGGTGGATCACATCACACATGTGATCCATCATGCTGCTGACCTATCCATACCAAAGTCTTTCCACCCTCTTAAGAGGCGACCTGTACCTTGGTGGACAGACGAATGCCATTCAGCCATCCAGAAAAGGCTTGTAGCTCTTTAACAGTTTAAATGCCGCCCCATAGCGGACAATCGCACTGCCTTTTGTATCATGAGAGCCAAGGTTCGCTGTGTCATTCAAGAGAGCAAAAAACGGTCATGGTAGGAGTTTCTGGACTCCATCAACCGTTGCACTGGTTCCATAAAAGTATGAGCAGCCATCCAGAGGATTTCCGGTACACACAGCCATTTACTGATAGCACCAGTGCTGAAACAGGGGTGCCTCCAAACAAGACCGAGAGACATTTCTCAGACGCTGGCCGAGTATTTTGCACCAACTACTGCCAATGCATTCCAGGATCCGGTATATCTTCGCTACCGTGCGACTGTGGAGAGGGCAAAGTTGGACTTCAGGTCGAACAGTTCTGAGGCCTAAAATTCCCCTTTCTCAATGCTGGAGCTCGAATCGGCACTGACTGAGACTTACGCCACTGCACTAGCTCACAACCACATCTGGTACTGCGTGATTCGACATTTGCCAGCGGCGTCCAAGGAAATCCTCCTTTAATGTTTTAATCTAATATGGCAGACACGCAATCCCCAACTCATGGAGGGAGGCAATTCTGATCCCTCTCCTCAATCCAGGAAAGGATCTCACATGTCCCAGTAGTTAACAGAGCATCTCCTTAAGGAGCTGTGAAGGAAAGACCATGGAGCGAATGGTTAACAGTCGTCTGGTCTGGTTGTTAGAGACCAGGAAACTCCTTAGACGCTCTCAGTATGGATTACGAAGATTTCGGTCCACTGTTGACATCTTGACCCTCCTAGAGGCTGCTATTCTACAGGCTTACCTCCATAAGCATCACCGTATTGGCATTTTCTTCGATATAAGTAAGGCATACGATACTATTTGGAGACTCTATATTCTCGCACAACTGCGTCAGTGGGGCTTCCGTGGCCACCTCCCCATTTTCATTCGAAGTTTTCCTGTGTCAGCGATTTCTTAGGTCACGAGTTGGTGACATGCTGTCTGATCGATTTCAGCAGAATAATGGTGTCCCTCAGGGTACTGTTTTAAGTGTTATCCTCTTTTCCATAGCCATCAACAGTATCTCATCTACGGTAAGGAGTCCTGTACAGAGCTCCTTATTTGTGGACGATTTTGGTGTTTCTCTGCCTCCTCCAGTGTTACAACGGCGAGCCGTCAGTTGCAACTTACAGTACGGCAGTTAGAGGATGGACTGCAAAGACGCAGTTTTCTGCTAATAAGTATGTGTGTGTGTGTGTGTTTGTGTTTGTTTGTGTTCACTTTAATCGTTCTCTTCTTCTTTTTAATTTTCCTGTCTTGAAGATGGGAGCCACCTTTTAGACACACAGTGCGGTTTCTGGGCTTCATTTTTGAATCGAGATTATCATGGTTGCCACACCTGTGAGACTTGAAAGCCAGAACCCTGAAGGCACTAAACATCCTTAAGTGCCTTAGCTACAGGTCTTGGGGAGGGGACAGGGCGTGTCTCCTCCAGTTTTAGCGGGCTTTAGTGTATTCACGGATGGACTACGGATGCACAGTGTATGGGTCAGCGAGGTCCTCTTATTTGCGGATCATTGGCGCGGTCCACCACGAGGGGATTCAGCTGGCCAGTCCCATACCCATCGTCTGTGCTGAGGTGGGGGAACCGTCACATAGCGTCCGGCGCCAGCTCCTCATGTTGAACCAAGCGTGTAAGTTCCTCGAAGATCCAATTTCGCCCTCACACCATAATGTTGTTCGTCCACATATGGAGCGCCTCGATATCATTTGGGATCCGCGTGCAGCGTGTGCTGGAGCCACTCGGTGTGGCGCCAGTCCGAGCCCAAATCCAAGGTTTTAACCGTCTGGCGCCCTGGTTACTGAAGAGGTGATTTTAGATTTCGTACGGTACAGAAGTGATAACATTCCTCCTTCCGTTTTTAATGAGGTATTTCTGCCGTTTTATCTGAGCACCACAACCATGTAGCTGCTTTACGGATGGGTCCAAGTAGGATGACTCCGTTGGCTGCTCTCTCATTTTCCCGGGTCCTGTGCTCAAGGTCAGATTGTCTTCCGGATTTATCATCTTCGTCGCAGAATTATATGCGGTCGTGCGGGCACTGGAGCAGATGAGACATTGTCCCAGTGTTAGATTTCTCGTCTGTCCAGATTCTTTTAGCGCCCTTTACTCTCTCTAACGTTTGTACCCAGCAGATAAAGTAATCCAGACTATCCAGGACGCCCTCCTCCAACGACAGCGACTGGAGAAGGAGGTGTCTTTCTGCTGGGTACCAGGGCACGCGAGAGTTGCGGGGAACGTTCTAAGTTCTAGGGGACTGATAACCTCCGATGTTAAGTCCCATAGTGCTCAGAGCCATTTGAACCATTTGAACCATCTTTGTGTCCTGCGCATATTGTGCTGGCAGCTGCCCAAGCTGACAATCCTTCTTGACGTAAACAGTGACATACGCGCACGATCTAAGCTGAAACGACGCTCTGAGGTACGTCGATAGAATGATCAGTACACGGGACGGGCTATCCCGTTCACAACATAAGACACAGTGCCCATTACTGCACAGCTCCGACAATGTCGGTTTTGTTTTAGTTCCACTGGATAGATGGCTGTATATAGTGATATCCTGCAGTCAGAAAGAGTTTTGCGAAAGACGTGACCCGGAAAGAAAAAGTATGCAAGTCACGAGCGTCGTGCAAAACATTTTGAGAAGTTTATTTCATGCCAGTACACCTGATTCTTCAAATAATCCAACTCTTACCTATAAAACACTTTCCTGAACTATGTGTGGGAGTACAATAACAAAATTTTGTAGGTACATTCAGTCGCATGAGTGGATGATGTCCGCAAAATGTGTTAGAGTTAGTAGTAAAAAAGTTATAAATTAAAACGTCGTGCACGGTGCTGAAGTCTGCCCAAGTGAACAACGAAACTGTAGCAAGCAATAATTTTTTTTTCCCTTTCATCCTTTTGTTGCGTGTGCACGTTTCTGTGTGTGTGTGTGTGTGTGTGTGTGTGTGTGTGTGTGTGTGGAGGTGGAGGGCTGACAGCCAGAAAAAGTTCCGTAAAGGTTTGAAACTATGCGTAAAGTCGCTAAGTGCTCTCATTCTCAAGTACTGGATGACTATATATTCAGGGAAACTGGCGCGCCCTGAGTTACTCTGCCTGAAAACATATACCAGTTTCTAACTGCAATACCTGTCTCACTATTTTAAATCTTTAACATAAGATTGCATCTCTCAATCAGTAGTAAAATTCGGTCAATAGATACATGAAGTAAGGAAAATTGAATTTCTTGTTGCCCCTGGGATCTGTTAAATAGGCAACCTGCAACTTGGACCGTGCACCGTGAGTCATGAACCCAGGTTACCCGTTTAGTAATACAGTCATCTTTAATTAAAGATCGCCGGCCGAAGTGGCCGTGCGGTTAAAGGCGCTGCAGTCTGGAACCGCAAGACCGCTACGGTCGCAGGTTCGAATCCTGCCTCGGGCATGGATGTTTGTGATGTCCTTAGGTTAGTTAGGTTTAACTGGTTCTAAGTTCTAGGGGACTAATGACCTCAGCAGTTGAGTCCCATAGTGCTCAGAGCCATTTTTTAATTAAAGATCGCACAATATTTCCATCTGTGATTGCCCTTCACGTGGATCATCGTGAAGTAGAGCAACTAGCTTCACCTGTTGAATATGAAGAAACAGATTCGTAAACGTTCATAAAATTTGGATCCCTATGAACCGTACAAAGCAACTGATTTTGTGAGAGTACTACATCTCGTTTAACCATTTGAAACTCTTAATCAGAATTACAGTTCGGGATTAAGGCTTGTATCGAAACTTATATTAATATCTTCACCATCTCTTCGCGAGACCTAGAATTTTTCTCCTTGACCTTCCACTAGTTGTGCTAAAGAAGTTTAACAGTGTAACTCCTGGCTACAAAAGTAATTCCTTGCACAATTACGTACAACACTTCCATTGTTTGTGAAGTGAGATAAAAAAGCACCATGATCTCTTCTAATCAGAACGCTTATCGCGGTTCAGCATACTTTGATATTGTTAATTGTTTTGTAAAACAACTTTTCAACCTTCAGAGTCCTGAACTTTAAACAATAGTCGTAAAAGAAAGAAAAATACTTGCTTTACTCTATAGTGGTGTAGAGAAAGATGAAACAAATGCTGATAGAAATACGACAGTATGCAAAATATCTGTCCACATAGTAAATAAAAACTTGCTTATCGACGTTAGCTGCACAATATGATATCAAGACTCTAAATATATCTTAAAACATATGAAAACTAACGTGATAAAGAAGTGCGCAAAACATTTTATTATCTAGAATTGCATGAGACTCGCAAATTCCTGTAAGATGGAACTTGTAATGAGCGTTTTGAGATACTTTCGATGTCTATGGTAAATTTTAATGTCACGCCATGTAGGGTCGTCTGAATGCGTGCCATGTTCTGTAGCCCGCTAGTTGTAGTTCCCTTGTGCAGTACGCTGTGTGAGTCGCTTCTCTGACTGATGAGTTTATCGTGCTCCAGCTGTTACCGGATGGTGGAGCTCCCTTACTGTTACAGCGGTAGACTTGCACGGTAATCATCTTCCTTCGTGAATACAGATGAAGCGGTGGCGTTACTAATTCCTAGGGCGATTCATCATGAGCCTCGAAATAGTTTAGCTCTTAATTATGCGCTGGGTCATTAGTGGAATAAATTAAGACATCAGCTGAGAGGTAGCTGGAAATGTGTGAGTGCCTTGGAGGCCGACCAGATTGTAATTACACTTGCAGATGGCGAACCACAGGCGGCGCCTCTAGGCACAGCAGAGAGTCGTTCTCTGCGATCGCATATTGTCCGGCGAGCGAACTGCGGTCGGACTGCGTGAGTCTACTGTAGAAATTCGATAGAACATAGTAGAGGAAATCCAGACGAGAAAGATGTGACGCCATGGAATACTACTCAAAGGGAGAAAAAGATCACTTGTCATTAAAAAAAAAACTATTAAAATTTCAGACTAATTTAGCTACGCAACTTTGCCAAAGCGGGCGTCTTTTTTAATATCGCTTCAAATAAAAATTCTTCAAGAGATCTACGGCCATATTGGCACCTGTCTAGGTCGCACCGAACAGTTTTATTTATCAGCTCAAAACACGTTTCGGGGAAACCCAATCATCAAACCTGTGGCATCAAACACAGAATATAAGCTATGGCATTAAAAGAAATAAACTACGTTGTTGCAATGTATTTCTTTTAGCATCTTGTTTTCGATCCTATGTTTCATACCCACCTGTACAGTCGCACGCGATAGCACGCCGCTTACGTGATTCGGGGAGGCGCCCTTGTCCAGAATCGTATCCGGCCGGCGGATTAATGACGAAGGCCGATGTGTCAGCCGACCTGTATGTGGTTTTTAGACTGTTTCTCACATCCGACTATGTGAATCCCGATCTGTTACCCATGTTCCGCCTCAGTTACTCGATTAACATGCCGACATAGTCAGTATACGGAATAAGACCAGGAGAAAGATGATTATATTCTATGTTTCGTGTCACTGATCTGATGGTGGGGTTTTTCCGAAACGTATCGTGAGATGACAAATAAAATTAATTTGGGGATCAAAAGAAGTGTTTTAAATAGGATTCATCTCAAAATCAATTTCACCTGGCAAGCAGGTAGTGAGGTCAATCACGCATTGCTGGATGTGTTGGTATACAGAAGATCTGACAACACTCTAGGACAGGTACTTAGATGCCACATCACTCCCTCACCCAGCCGAGAAGCAAGCAGTGCTCAACACTCTGTCTTCACGTACCTTCCGTATCAGTGACAGTAACAGCTTGGAGACGGAGTTGGATTTCTTACAGATAGCAAAGATCAACGGTTACGATGGTTTGTCCATAAGGAGGCTTTCGGACAATATTTTAATTATGCTGATGGGAAGGAAATGGAACTGACTTCACACTCCGTGAGGTTACGGTTCGTTTGCGGACTTACTGGCCGTATCAGCAGAACTCTAAGGAGAAACGCTATTATTCCATATTGCGATTGTCTATAAAATGACGTTCGGCTGTGGTAGGGTGTATATATAGGCAGAGCAGGAACGACTGTAAAAGAACGTGTCACGGAACACAAACGCCACACGTCTGGTCCTATATAAAATCGCCAAGCGGATCTGAGGCTTCCATTCAGACGCATCTGTTGTGGCTGTTGAAGATAGCAAAAAGGAAGGCACAATTTCACGTTCAAGAAATCGTTCACATGGGAGACTCGTACAAACGTACCGTCATTTGAGCCTAGATTTGAAAGCTAATAGCCGGCCGGGGTGGCCGAGAGGTTCTAGGCGTTACAGTCTGGAACCGCGTGACCGCTACGGTCACAGGTTCGAATCCTGCCTCGGGCAGGATGTGTGTGACGTCCTTAGGTTAGTTAGGTTTAAGTAGTTCTAAGTTCTAGGGGACTGATGAACTCAGAAGTTAAGTCCCATAGTGCTCAGAGCCATTTGAACCATTTCGATAGAGAATACAGCTGCAGACTTCCGGTTTCGTGGCTTCCCTGCATCAAGGAAGCGAGTACGCAGTCGCGGTGCGCGAGGAATACAATGTCCAACAGCCACCTCAGCGGCTGAACAATAACATTTTGATAAACGTTCATCCTCTCTTGCTTTGCTTGTTTCACTTGTATCCTACGATTATGGCTACCAATTGAAGCCTTAAGAATTTTACCCAGTAACCCATCTTTGGCATAAGCGTGGGAACACTCTCTTTCTACTCAACGATGGTGGCCCACCAATGATAGCCGAAGGAATTTTAGAAATTAATACCACTTCCTCGGCTAAGCGCAGGACAAATCCATTCTGTAAGTAAATGTGACACTGGTTTTTGATAGTTTTCAGCTAACTGTGAACACCAGAATATCCTGAAGAAAATCCCAGCAGACGGATCGAAACGTCGAGCTATCAGAAGAAGCTGAAGAGGAAAATGACGCTGCCTGACACCCTACAACATCTTATTTCAGTGACAACAGCCAAGAAAGACTCCAGACTTTCATAAGTGCCTTACTGTTTAGTCTTTTTTAATGTCACTGTTTGAAATAATGGTGTTTTTCTGAGGTTCTTTGTTCAAATGGCTCTAAGCACTATGGGACTTAACATCGGAGGTCATCAGTTTCCTAGACTTACAACTACTTAAACCTAACTAACCTATGGACATCACTCACATCCATGCCAAAGGCAGGATTCGAACCTGCGACCTTAGCAGCAGTGCGGTTCCGGACTAAAATGCCTAGAACCGCTTGGTCACACCGGCTGGCGAGGTTCTTTGTACGATTCTCTTTCGATTTCAAGCGACTGACAAGTCACTTTAATAATGACTGTTGTTAGGACTTCGTCCAGGCATTCCTTTTCGAAGACAATAGATACAAGCCACGATAGACTACATCGCTTGGGATGTGAAAAAGGATTCGACACGTACAGAAGGAAAAGATGGGACAATATTGTATTAAAGTACAGGCATGGTATGTTACTAGGCAGAACGTATTAATTCCGCTTTACGATGTCTAGATGCAGTAACTGTTGTAGAGACGTTATTTACTTTCAAGGTAGCTGATACTTCCAGTTACATTCCAGGAGCATTATCCTATTATGTGCGCTAGTGATGGAGTCCGATGCAGTACCGTTGCAATATATATTCCTATCACAATAAAAAGTAATCTTGGCCAGAGTCACGCCTTTCCATTTCCACCCCGTCCCCCTTACATTTATTCACGGACTCATGTCTTGGACTACACACCTTAACTTTTTTCTAAGAGAACAACGGGTATTAGGTAAAAGACATCTATGGTACTGTATATCAAAAATGTTAGCTCAGACTAACTACACCGGGGGTATCCCCGTCCAGCTGCGTAGGTACGTTGGTTGTGGCCTGGTTTGATACAGATCTCCATGCTATCCTATCCTGCATAACTACTGTAACCTACACCCATTTGAACATATAATCCCTCTACAATTTTTAACCCCTCATAATTCTTCCTATTACCAAACTGACAATTCCTGGATGCTAAAACTGATCGCTTCTCTTAGTCAAGCTGTCACATAAATTTCATTTTTCCCCAGTTCGATTCACTAACTCCGCAACGTTTATTCGATCTATCAATCTAATTTTCAGTATTATTCTATAGCGCAACATTTCAAAAGCTTTGATTCTCTGCTTGTCTCAACTGCTTATCGCCCACGTTCCACATCCATATAAGGCTATACTCCTGACAAATAAATTCTGGAAACACTTTCTAATATTTAAATTAGATGTTAATAAATTTCTCTTTTTCAAAAATGGTTTTCTTCCTATTGCCAATCTGCATTTTATGTTCTCTGCACTTCGACCATCATCGGATATTTTTCTACCAAAATAACAAAACTCATCTACTACTTTCAGCGTCTCATTTCGTACTCCAGTTTCCTTAACATATCCTGGTTTAATTCGACAACACTTCATTGTCAATCTTGAACATAGCTGACATTCAGCAACCAGCTTTAAGTTTTAATGAAATAACAGCCAACCTGTTGCTCAAATTTTATTGCATTGGTTTCCATATCAGCTAAGGGTATCGTTTTCAAAGTAAGTTACACTTACAAGTGTTTATTAAATTTGTCCTCGTGCCTTTGTATGTCATCACAGCCTTGGATATTTGGGCTGACGAAACAGATCAATGCAATATAATTTGTGCAATCGGTTGACTGTTTTTATTCTTCAGAAGAAAAAGAAACGTATCCTTCGCCTAGTTTCATTTTTCTTTGTGTTGACCTTATTACCTCTTTTCAAGGCACTATCCATTCTTTTCAACTGGTCTTCCAAGTCCCTTGCCATCTCTGAGATAATTACAATGTCATCGACAAACATTAAAGCTTTTTTTTTCTTTCCACTGAATTTTAATTCCCTTCCAAATTTATCCTTGATTTCCTTCACAGCTACCTCAATACACATATTAAATAACATTGGGGATAGGTTACAAGCCTGTTTCAGTCCCTTCTCAAATAAGGCTCCGTTTCATATTCTTCAATTCTTGCAACTGCATTCTGCTTTTTGTGCAAGTCGTAAATAATCATTCTCTCCTTGTACTCTATCTCTCCTACCTTCAGAATTTCCTAGACGGTGGTCTAGTCAACTTTTTCAAAAGCTGTCTCTAAATCTACCAAACATAGGTCTCCCTTTCTTAAACCGATTTTCTAGGATAAGTCATAGAGTCAGTGTTGTCTTGCGTATTCCTAAATTTCTCGAGAAACGAAACTGATATTTCTAATACCGACTTCTACCAGCTTTTTTGCATTCTTCTATAGATTAATAGTGTCAGTATAATGTAACATTAACTTGTTAAATAGATGGTTCAGCGCCTCTCCTGGTTGTTGTGACCACATCAGTTGTATCCTAGACAACTGAAAAATCGTGGCCTGGACAGGGGCCCAATTCTGTATCTTTCCGTCATTTTGCCGATCGGTTCGGTACGGGAGCGCATCGAACGGTCTTGGTTTCGAAACAAAGCCCCAACATTATTCAGTAAGGAATTCGAAAGCGACGCTGTGTCAGTTCTCCTCACGCCAACCAATGAAAAGCAGTCTGCCTTAGATCCGCGCATGCTCACTGCAGCGCCACAGCGGCAGCATGCCATTCTTCACAGTACAGAAAAGTGTCGTTACAGTACGTAATACTGTTCAAATTTCGCCGACCACTGGCTTCCATGAATACATGATAACGATAGAATATTAACTGTGTTCTGGAAACTGTCGTAAATGTCACATTATGTCATTTTATTGTCATTCACATCGACGTCTTGTTTTGGATTTTACGTTTCGGAATATGAGTTATGAATGGAATGTAGTACCACAATGTACAAACACATATATAGAAACATCCGAAAAATTTGTCATTTTTGTCTGTTTTCTGTCGTTCCTTACTTGATTCAAAATTCGTGGAGGTATGTTCCGTCTAAGCAACTAACTGAAGGCAGATTGTTTATTGCCATACGCGTTCCGCTTCCTTTATTCGTGATGATGCTTAACAAATAAAACAAACGAAACGTGTGTAGGAATAAATTGTCTTAAATTAGTTACAAAGGCGGAACACACCTCCACAAACCAGAAAAATTGTTTGAGAGAGTGTCAAAGAATAAGGAGATGCATAGAATGTGGTTGTAGCTCGCTCCTGGGGACCCAAATGATGAAGTAGCCTACTTTCCTATATGATACATCAACGATTTGATTCATAAAAACAAAATTTAAAGCTCGCCTTTTCGAGAGCGTGTGGCGAGTGCAGCTATAGAAGTTCGTTGTAGTTTATAACATGCATCTGATGAATCAAAATGTTTCAGATATGGTGGTATAGTCTGAAAATATTGTAGCGGGAACCTTTCATCTCTGTCTACTGTTGTTAAAGGATTCGACAGCAGATAGATACTTGTGACAAGCTGTAGTATAAAGAAGATTGCTGCTAGTTTCAATCGCAATAATTTACGTTGTGCTCTTACATCACTGTCTGACCAAACTGTAGAAAATTGCTACGTGCTCCGAAAAAAAAATGCTGAATTATTTGTGACAAGAAGTAGTATAAATTCACTGTCAGTTGTTTTACACACAGTAATTTCATCTTTCATATCTTAAACCTATGGAAGTCACGAAATCGGAGATATTCGTTACTGAGAAAGCGCGATTTTACGTGCAAATTACAACGAATATTTCAGAAAAATGCTTAACTTTGACGATTAACGAATTCTCAGAATGTGTTGCAAACACGAAGAAGAAAAAAATTTCGCACTCGGTAGTATACGAACCTACGTCCTTTGCTACGACAGTTCGTCGCCTTATCAACTTCGCTCCTACAACTCGCATGCCACACCCGCTTTATTTTATGTAATTCCATTCAAGAGAGACGTAGCTCACTTCGTTGCCGAATGTTGCGGGCGTAAGCCGTATGTGCATGAAATTTTGGAAGGTTTCCTCTATCAGACTTCACAAATTATTTTGCATTGTTACTTAAATGTTTTAAACGCGTTTCGGTAATTAATAAGTAAACCATTTGCGGAAAAGAGTACACAAAGTCACTAGTAATTTCAGCTAACACTCATGTAACATACGTAAGCAGAGCCGAGGTCTTGACATTTAATAATCTTCAAACACTCAATTGCCTAAAAATAACAGGTATTGTGACAGATTATGGACCGAAAACTCTTTTTAATGTTGTAAGCATTCACAGTAACAACCTAACAGAACCATATTTCTAACGAAGGAGAATAGTCTATTACGAACTCACTTTCCAACCGGACGGGTCCTGTGGTGATTCTTTAGCAACACCGTCACTAAATTCAAAGCTAAAACCGCTCAATGTGTTTAAAATAATAAATTATAGGTGTAAATAAACCACAGCTAACCGGCTATACCGAATTCCAAATCCTCTCGGGACAGTTGTCGAAAAATCGGCGGGAGGACCATTCAGTAACATGTATCAGAAGCTTACTGAATAGGAAATTCGGATAAAGAACCGAAAATGACGTCAGCGCCGAGACTAATCTACTGCACCGATCTGTGTGATCGATATAGAATAGGATCCCAGATGGGTCCCGATTCCAGTTGAAAAGAGCTGGTGGTGGGTTTCGGTATGGCGCATACTCCACGAATCCATGGACCCGAGTTTTCAACAACCCACTGTGCAAGCTGATGGTGGCTTCATAATGGTGTGCGCTGAACCTATTATTGACTGGACATGGTTATTTTCGGCTAATTGGCGACGACTTGCAGCCATTTATGGATTTCATTTTCCCCAAACAATTATGTAATATTTATGGATGACAACGAGGCATGTCACTGGGCCACAATTGTTTCTGGTCTATTCGAGAAAATGATTTTACCACCCAGAGCGCCTGACTTGAATCCCATCAAACATTTATGGAACATATAGAGAGGTCAGTTCATGCACAAAATCCTGCATCGAAACACTACCGCAATTATGCAAGGCTACAGAGGCTGCCTGGGTCAAAATTTCTACAGGAGACTTCCAACGACCTGCTGAGTTCATTCCACGCCGAGCTGCTGCTCTATGCTTGGCAGAAGGAGGTCCTAAACGATGTTAGAAGATTTTCCATGACTTATCCCACCTTAGTGTATATCGTCCTCAAGTTCGTTTCCCTTCGCAGACCCTACATTATCCTTCAATCTGTCGGCTTTCCCTTCTTTGCTATTTATCGGCTTCCCGTCTGAGATCTTAACATTCGTTCAGTTGCTTCTCTTCGCCCCAAAGGTCTAACTATTCTTGTAGGTGGCATCTATCATATGCTTCTACAGCCCTACGCCTGTACTCTAGGTATTCTTGTTTACCCACTTTCCAATTTCTGTCAATCTCAATTTTAGACGTATGTATTCCCTTTCGCCTGCTTCATTCCCTACACATCTATAATTTCTCCTTGAAGACATGTGTGTTTCATTTCGTCTGAATCCTACTTATCAATAAAATGACCTTGTCCTTGAGTGTTACATGCCTTTCCAGCAACGAAGTTACATAAGCAGCAGGGCGTGCACTTTGGCCACATATTAAAAATTAAGCACGACATGGAGCTTTTGCTCCTCTAGAAGCGAGTCGATACGAGTGACCAACGGAAACAGGTTAATATGACACGAAGGCGGGTCAGCGGACCAATGTGGTGCACTGCTCTTCTCGTGAGGCCACTGGAAGCGGATAGGAGTCCCAGGGCGTTGCTGGGAAGGGCCTGCTGTCCCTGGGGACGCTGCTCTTTCCCTTTCCCTTTAGGCAAGGCCGGCCCTTCGCTAAGCGAGACGCTGCACTCTGCCACTTCACTTTACCTCACCTGCCGTAAGTTGCCAGCTGTACGGCAGCCATCGAGGGCATACTGCCAGTCCCACTCCCGGCTGACGCTTGTGAATCAGCTGCGAGCTTTCTGTAGGGACAGCGGTTCATTACACATTCAGAAGACAACGTGCTCGTGCTCTCTCTCTCTCTCTCTCTCTCTCTCTCTCTCTCTGTGTGTGTGTGTGTGTGTGTGTGTGTGTGTGTGTGTGTGTGTTTTACAGAGAGGTGCCCGCAAATAATACCGTTGTTGATAACATTTCCGGGTACTAGGTAGCTTGGAACCGCTGTATGACTTTCGTATTGCAGCGACTTTCACTTCCAGCAAAGCTACTTCTCCTCCATGTAGCAAATTACACGGCACTGTTGTTCAGATTCCGTAGTCAGTAGTTGGTATACATCAGAGACCTGTTTTCAGCACTTACATGCACGTTTCACTATTACGTAATTTCACATGTTCCTCTTTCGTACAAGAAATTACGAGACAATGAAACGTACCAGTACAATAAAAACGTAAAACCGCAACAACAGCAACTAAGATTACTGGATACAATATTAGTCAGTCTCTTCAGAAGCACGCTGGTCGCTTTGGATCGCTGTAGATGACGGTAGAACTGGTACCGGGCTGCCATACGAACGAACCTCCACCACTGACATGCTTTCTTGCATTCCTTTTATTTAGTATTTTCCACAACACAGTCGTATATTTTACAATGCTGTAACCAATGACGACTATTCGTCTTGTTCATGCTGTCAGTTGAAAAAAAAATGGAGAAATGCATCAGTATATCTATAAAAGCTGCCTAGTAAATATCTACGTAATGATATAAAAGAATAAAATTTTACCTCAATGCACATGCTGCAAGTAGTTTGCATTACGCTGTCAACAATACTGAAGACAATAGCAGATAGCATTCGTAAGCGGAGATAAATCCTCTCTCTGCCCATGATACGCGTCTATACTCGCAAAAGACATATCTTCTTCGGCAGTTACATTCATTAGAGTACATTTATGTGATTTTTTAAACAATTTTCTTAAATTTCAGCAAAAAATGGCTCTGAGCACTATGGGACTCAACATCTTAGGTCATAAGTCCCCTAGAACTTAGAACTACTTAAACCTAACTAACCTAAGGACATCACACACACCCATGCCCGAGGCAGGATTCGAACCTGCGACCGTAGCAGTCCCGCGGTTCCGGACTGCAGCGCCAGAACCGCACGGCCACCGCGGCCGGCTAAATTTCAGCATTTTCAACGAGTGGGAGTAGTTATGGTTAGATGGGGCATTTGACGCTTGACGATGTGGATACATTAAACAAGAAAATTATTGAATAGGAAAAATGATTGTTAATTAAGTATACTAAATCATCGTAGAAACAGAGGAAAAATAATTAGTCGCATTTTTATTAGGTAGTAGGAACGAATATGAGGTGCACGCTGACGTCTAGGTGGCGCTGCATTTGTCATGATGCGTTGTTTGTAAAATTTTGTGTAACGACTCAGGACCAAAAACATCATATTCCAACGTCTACGCTATCTGTACAATTAAACAAGGGCCGCTAGGAGACACCTGGCTGTTCGCTTTTCACTTTTTCCGTCCTTTTCTTGTAAGCATCGATCTATGTAGCTCTGAATAATTTCCAATATATCAAGAAAATTCACATTCGAAATGTGTTCGAATATTTTATTATAATACGATTCCTCACATTTATGTTAATGATCATTGTAATGCCAGTTCCATTTTTCAGCCTTTTGTGGGAGAGAGGCAGCATTTCGATGTGGAACCGATCTGCCGTTGGCGTGGCTTTGCTACTAATTTTCAACATCTTTTTCCTCTTACCGTACAACCTGAACCTCCAGTCATTCGAAGAAGTCGTTCGAGAATTTTTAACTAATCGCACCACATAGACGATTATCAGATCGTGATATGCAATTTACATTTTCAAAAATTCCATCGGTTCACATCTTTTGTTGCTCGGCTCCGAACAGCAACCCGGGCCAATTACAACATGCATTATTTCTCTGGTTTGGCACTTATTTAATGAGCGGAGATGGAAGCCAACTCTCATCCTGCAGATATTCTACCAGTCACCAGGCTTGTCGTCTGAAAAATTTTGGTAAAGACTGACACGCGACTCATCAGCAACCTTCTTCACTCTCTGATTTATCAAAATGAACTGCCCATTGGCCAACATGCCCGCTGCCCTTATATAGACGCTATCTGTCGTTGCAAAATTGATAGCATGACACATACGACACATTTTACAATAAAAACTACACATCTAAACACCTTACATGACTCATACTTACACCCTGTTAAAAAATGTTAGTCTCACCGTCTTTTACCGGAAAATCTAGAGTAATGGCTTTCGTTGGTCGCACTTGAAATTCATACCGGTTAACAATTTCCATTAAGCTTACCGCTGCTGTAAGTATTGCACATAAAACAGAGCTAGAGTTTCACCCGATTTTCCGTGGAGACTATTTTTTTTTTTTTTTTGCGTCCTTGGTTACTTGTGCACGCAGTAAACTGAAACACCTGCAGCTGTCCTTTCGATGTTATGTATTATATAGAAACCACTTTCAATAACTCAGTACACCATCAACAGACCATAGCTGACGTTGACAGGGTGAAATGCAGTAGTGCTCCCATTAGCATCAGTTAAGGACTGTTGATCGTGTACTGAGTCACCGAAAGTGGTTGCTATATAATAAATAACATCGAAAGGACAGCTGCAGGTGTTTCATTTCATTATGTTAGTGAGCAGCCGAAGTCCCACAAACATTCAGTCACAAGGACGGACATACAAAAACTTAGTTATTTGTATCTGAGTCGGAGAAATAGACAAATTAGTATGACTTACGATTAATTAAATATAATGAGGACAAAACGTCTATAGATGGATGCTCCACAATGAAACATTGTCTCAAAATATTACTACACTGCACCAGATTGGAATCAGTACCATAAATGTTCACTTTCGTTTGATTAAAATTCAGTTCCAATCTCGTTCAGTTAACCTCTACTGAAAACACTTGATGCTGTATTTTACCGATCCTTCTTGCAGTTATTTAAATATAATTGACTCTTATAGCTTCCTAAGAGGACACACTTGCAAAGTGTAAAATTGTTTTGGTTATTTTGATTGTTTTTTTCAGTTTACAGCATCAGGTTGAATAAGATTTGTTCTGTTGCCGCTGGGATAGAATGGTACAGCAAACATATTATGCTTAGCGTCGTCGTAGATTTCCGCTCATTACAGCATGAAACAAACAGAAAAATACATACATTAGCACACACATATAAGCTGGTCCTATCACGGTCGCCACTGAACTGCTATAATAATAATTATAAAAGGTGGCAATTTTATTTACGCACTGTGTTTTAAATAGATATGATGGTATCTGATACTCAAGTACTAATGCAAAGAAACGTAATGATGCTGAAATGCTTGAAATTCTTGCTATGATTTAATATTTAAAATTTAATAATTCTCTTCCTGTTAATATTTAATTAGTTAACTTACGTCGTTCAGATTTCGTAACGCTGACGGCGTTAAAATTTAAAGTTGTTCAGGCCCTGCTTTGTTTTCTTTCAATTGTTGCGAGCCAGCGACGGTGCAATACTGTTCGCTTTCAAGTCTACACATTTATAAAAATCAGGTCCAGGAAGCACTTTTGTGATCACGGTTGCGATTTAGACGGTATTCGCGTAATTGTACTGATGCAGGTTCGATTAAAGCTGTGTGCAGTTTTGCGCGTATAATGAAAATATTCCTAACACGTCGCGTAACAAAAAGTAACATGCGAATCACAACCGTGGTCAAACGAAGAAAATATATGATGACATAAATGTTCTTCGCTGTTATTCAGGAAAGGTTTACATTAAACACCGCAATTTTCAGTCTTTAGAAATCACAAGACGATACACTTTAGAGATATTTCTTTTGAATAACTTGTATTTACCTTTTCTTATACTATATGGTGATTGTCCGCAAGGATTATATCTCTCTCTCCTTTTTATAACCTTTATACATTCACATTACATACATCGATTAAGAAACCTTTCTTTCTCTACCGACCAGTACGAGAACAAAATCCGCCCAGGCAAAAGTCTTACATAAAATCAGGTCTCACTTAACAATCATATATAGTTTCGTAGTACAAACAATGCTAGTTTATTCCGTGCACTAGAAAGTCTTTGATTCACTGAGCACAAAAATTAAAATAATAAAATTATATTTACATTTTTAATATCGCCAATTCTTCTTTATATCATGAAAATAAGGTTTGACATCGTCGTAATATTATTTTTCATCGCTGTAGCACTATATCGAACATTATGAATCACCTTGAAGAAAATGACTTATTGATACATAACCAACACGGATTCAGAAAATATCTTTCTTGTGCAACACATCTAGCTCTTTATTCCCATGAAGTAATGAGTGCTGTCGACAAGGGATCTCAGATCGTTTCCATATTTCTAGATTTCCAGGAGGCTTTTGATACCGTTCCTCACAAGCGATTATTAATGAAATTGAGTGCATATGGAGTATCGTTTCAGTTGTGTGACTGGATTCGTAAGTTCCTCTCAGAGAGGTCACAGTTCGTAGTGATAGACGGTAAAGCATCGAGTAGAACACAAGTGTTATATGGCGTTCCGCTAGGTAGTGTCATAGGCCCTCTGCTGTTCCTGATTTACATAAATGATCTACGTGATAATCTGAGCAGCCCCCTTAGATTGTTTGCAGATGACGCTGTAATTTACCGTCTAGTAAAATCATCAGACAATCAATTCCAATTACAAAATGATCTAGAGAGAATTTCTGAATAGTGCAAAAAGTGGCAACTGGCACTAAACAAAGAAAAGTGTCAGGTCATTCACATAGGTACTAAAGAAATCCGATAAATTTTGGGTATACGATAAATCGCACAAATCTAAACGCTGTCAATTCGACTAAATACCTAGGAATTACAATTACGAGCAACTTACACTGGAAAGACCACGTAGGCAATATTGTGGGGAAGACGAAACAAAGACTGCGCTCTGTTGGCAGAACACTTAGGAGATGCGACAAACCCACTAAACACACAGCCTACATTACACTTGTCCGTCCTATGCTGGAATATTGCTGCGCGGTGTGGGATCCTTACCAGGCAGGATTGACGGAGGATATCGAAAAGTGCAAAGAAGGGTAGATCGTTTCGTATTATCCCGCAATAGGGGTGATAGTGTCACTGATAAGATGCGACAAACCCACTAAAGACGCAGCCTACATTACACTTGTCCGTCCTCTGCTAGTATATAGCTGCGCGGTATGGGATCCTTACCAAGTAGGATTGACGGAGGAAATCGGAAAAGTGCAAAGAAGGGCAGCTCGTTTCGTGTTATCGCGCAATAGGTCTGTGTGTGTCATTGATATGATACGCGAGTTGGGGTGGCAGTCACTGAAACAAAGGCGGTTTTCTTTGCGGGGAGATCTATTTACGAAATTTCTATCACCAACTTTCTCTTCCGAATACGAAAATATTTTGTTGACACCCACCTACGTAGGGAGAAATGATCATCATAATAAAATAAGAGCAATCAGAGCTCGAACGGAAAGATTTAGGTGTTCCTTTTTTCCACGCGCCATTCGAGAGTGGAATGGCAGAGAAGTAGTAGGAAAATTGTTCGGTGAACACTCTGCCAGGCACTAAGTGTGAATTGCAGGGTAACCATGTAGCTGTGGATATAGATGTAGTCTATTATCCAACACGGCAACTATATTAAAAGTTACGTAATTTATTTTGGACTAAAATGAATTTTCCAACCCTCAGCATGAACATTCCAGCTAATAACTCGAATTTTATTGCTGTAATAGAAATTTTGAAGCTGTCTGCCGATAGCGCTGGTCAAGAACTATCAGTTGACACTTTGCCTTTGAGGTCAGTTAAGACATTTAGAAGCGATTAGTTTTTAAAGGAATTAAGTGCATTCATGTCAGGTATGTAATTAATCCTCTCGGCTATAACAAGTGCTATTTAAATCCTTTTTCACTTCCATAATTGTTATCGCTGCTCAATCTTCGCTACTTCACTACTTCTGAATCTTTGCCTAACGCTAAATACACTGCTATCTTCTCTTTAATAAATTGTTATGTCTGAATACATTAATTCTTTACTAAGCTCTCTTTAAACTATGTAGACTATATACATTGATAAGCTCATTTATTTGTTCAACACTATGCAAGCTCATTAGATAAACTTATAGTCAAATTTAATCATATGGCAACTTAGCAAAAGCTTGTAGAAATGGAGAATCAAGACACTTGTCTGGATTTAATAATACAGAAAAATTTTGATTATAGTTGAATTTATTGTTATTATTCTGATTTACTAGGACACCACCTGTATCTCCAGATATGATCAGCGTTGAAACTTTGATATTTACTGACTGTTATCGCATATGAGGCTACTACTGAGATTAAATAAACACATATTAAGATTCATCAGGACACATGTTAATTTAACAGTTTTTATGTAGTGTCTCAACAATACTCGTATTTCACTTGCGAGAAAACACTTTGTTCTCGATGTATCAGCCCAAATGTTTTCGTTCACTAAAGTTACAATTCATTCCAGTACTACATCTCTCGTTGAATCAGCATCCGGTTACATTCAAGACTTTTCCCGTAGTCTAAAGCCAATTCTTAATTTCTAATAGATTAACAGTAAATAGTGAACCTTAGTATAATAACTGATGACAGTGTTTGTGTCTGTACTGAATTAGTTTAATCTTCATCTCTGGTGTTTTAGTTATTATTTTGATTCGGTGGCCAGCGATGTTTGTTGTTAGCTTCCAACCGATACCTTACAAACATCACCTCAGGCTACGGTGCTAGAAGTGCGTGATCTCTGTTCTTTTCCCGCAGTATCTGAATGCCGATAGCTGCTACAAATGCGGTCCTCAGCAACCACTTACGAACATATTTCACTGAAAATTTTTGCAAGTAAAATCTTGTTCCTAGATGTATTTGGAAGCCAAAATGTTTTAAACAGTCACTTGATAGTATCTGAGTGTTAATTTACTAAAAACAGAGAATTGTTCTTACAAAGAGTACACGCCCGTCTGAACTTTTTTTTAAAGCTTGCATGTTTATTTGTAAATTCAGTTGACTGGGAGTTCCTGTTATGCCCTTACAGTTAATAATAGTTTTACTTCTGACCCGAACTTCTAACGCGCATGATTTGAAGCCATAAGGCCATTAATTGACCATGACTGTTTCAAAAATATGAAAATGTTTTCAGATAGCACTATCAGTCACAAAATTTGTTGACTACTAAATTACTTATCTAGCGACATGTTTCGATGTGATACCTCATCATAAGGCATCGTGGCACTACAAAATAATTTAATAGAAATGTATACAGATATCAAAGTTTCTTAACATGACTGTTGTGATCATCATGTGGAGAGAAAGAAGTATAACCTAGTATAAGGCGATGTCACTTTGTATATTGGTCTGTGGAATAGATTCTTCCTGTGATGCGCTGAGGTCTCGCTGTTTCCATGGCTCTCTTGGATTTCACAAAATTCAGAAAGGTGACTCTAAAACACAATAACACAAAACAAATCAGCAGTGCATGAAACAAGGTGGTGGTCAAAACACGGCTAATTTCGAGTTGACTGTCATCTTCTCAGTTAAAATGGCAAACTAACTAAAAATGAACAAACAATAATAGTTCACAAAACAACTAAAAAAACACTTAATCAAAAATCCAATAAAAGAAGCTAAAGAAGGAAACCAGTTATTTATCAGCATCAACAGGAAATTCAGTAAGAAAATGCACTGGCAATGAAATCTGATAAGGGCTCTGCAGCAGTTATCATGAACAAATGTGAATATGTGGATAAGACACTTTAGTTCTTTCATAATAATTATATACAAGAAATCTCACATGACCCAAACAGAAGTTCAACAGTAAACTAAATACGCAGTTGAATAAAACATGTTTCTTATTAACATAGGAAGAAACTCAGAGACTAACAATCATGATCTCCACAGCTCCAAAGCTGCAGGTCCAACCAAAGATCCATAAAGACAAAGTCCCTATCAGAACGATTGTCAATACTATGAACCATCTAGGCTGCAAAGTTATGAGATAGTTACATTGAATTTTGAAAACCAGCACAAATTTCAAACCTCTTTTTCAGTGAAAAATAGTTACCAAGCAATTCAAGGAATCAAAAATCTTCTGACTCCACTGAATCCCAAATTTATTTCCTTTGCTGTAGTAAATTTATGCAGCAGCATACCCGTCAAAGAACCATAGACATAATGATACAAAATTTATTAAAATGTCAAATATGTCCACAGCCTACATAGTTGAACCAATAGAATTGCCAGAGCTTGTCCTCTGCACAATTATTTTAGATTTACTACAAAAATGTACAAACAGAATGTAGGCCTAGCAAGGGGAAGTCCTCTCAGTGGAATCATTGCAGAAATTCTTATCAATCACCTAGAAAAATAACTTCTGAACAACAAGGACATTATCACCCAGAACATTATGCACTAGATCACCCAGAAAGTTGTGCACTATTGCAGATAGTTAGATGACTCATACATTGTACATGGTAGTATTAATGAAGAAATAGAAGCTCTATGAAACAGGTTCAATAAGTTACACGTAACATCCATCTGATCATAGAACACTAGAAAAATAAGAAGACAAATTTTTAGGTATGGCCATGACCAACACAAAGCAGATCCTGAACATCAATGTACACAGATTACCAATAAATACAGACACTGTCACTAACAAATCTTCTACGCACCGAAACTCACACAAAGAAGCTGCATTCACATCTTTCTTAAGTAGAGCACAAGAACTCCCACTCAGTAACGCTGACTATGATACAGAAATAAACACTATCAAATACATTGCACATAGCAATGGTTATGCAGATGCACTTCCACAACGCATAACTAAAACCAAAACCAAACAAACTAACATGACTACTCCTCATAGCATACAAAAATCTAGGTGCATAACGATAGAATATTTAGGAGTCATCTCAGATAAAATAGCCAAGCCGTTTAAAAACGCGGATATCAGGATTACTTTTACCACCAACAACTTAAGAAAGAAACTGCTCCATGACATCAAAGAACCTACAGAGAAACTGAGCAAATCAGGAATTTATAAAATTAAATATATTCATTGCAACAAATACTACATTGACCAAATGGGACGAAACTTTAAAACCCGTTTTAAAGAACACAACGTCTGTTTCAGTTTGGATAAAGCTAACAAGTCAGCTATAGCACAGCACATAAATGAAATAGGACACAGTGTTGCAGTAGACAACGAACTCAAAATACTGCATACTTTGTAAAAGAGCTGGAGAATGGACATCTTGAAAAAATGGAAATATTTATCCAAGGCCATAAGTCGAAAAGTTAGATCCTAAGTGAAATGACGGAGTTCAGAAATTCTCACTTGTTTATGAATTTCTAATCAGTACTCTTAAAATATCAAGCAAATTACATTAAGGATATAAAGGATATAAATAGACCTCAGAAATACTTTTGTAATTCTTAAAATAAAATTTTGTCATTTGCATTATAAAACTGTCACAGTCGCTAATTTTGTAATACGTTACACCCGCCGATATACTAACACGACAGCAGTACATGCAGAAGACATTGCTACTGACAACACCAGGATCGACATATCGGAAGTCAAATCGAAACTAGTCGTGTCCTGACCGCCATCTCGTTTCCTGAACTGCTGATTTCTTTTGTGTTTTCGTGTTATAAAGTCGCCCTTGTGAAGTTTGTGAACAATGGTGAAGAAATCCAAGAGAGCCACGGAAATAGCAAAATTTCAGCCAATCACAAGGACAAAGTGAGTGAATGACATAAAAATTTTCATGTGAACAACAGACCAACATACAGAGTATACTAGAACATATTTCTCTTTCTCCACAAGATGATCACAACGGTCATGTAAAAGAAACTTAAATTCTCTATAGACTTATGTTAAACGGTTTTGTAATGTCAATATAAACTGATGTTGTGGTATCACCTCGAAACATGTCGCTAAACAAATAATTAATTAGTCAACAAATTTTGTGACTGGTAAAGGATTCTGAAAACTTTTCCATATCTAATGTGCGTGTAATGTTTTTTTCCTTTTAACTATACTGTTCATTTACATACTACAGTCAGTACACACCATGTTCTTTCCCTAACAATATTATTAATTATTGACATCAGTTATTCTCTGCACCTGTTGAAACTCTACATCTTACTACAATGTCCATCAGGTACGAACTTCTTGATTTTCACGTAAATGGTATCTGCCATTAAAGATTTTTGGAATATCTTCTAAACTTCTTTCCACCCTCGAATTATCACCACTCTTCAGTTTTCATTTCTTAGTGGTGGATGTCTTTAACATACCCACCTTACTTGTACCATAAACAAAGGAAGCCTCCAGGCAGAATTCATCAAACAGTCCTGCAGCACAGCCATTACATGCAGACCCCACAACAATTTAAAATACGCGTCAATTTCTTTCAAAACCAGCTTCACATTTTACTGTTTCGTTATATCCTATTTTTAATACTAACTTTATCGGTGCAGTACAAATTACTGCTCCGTCACGTTTTCACCTTTCTAAATTTCATAAAAACAGCAAACTGAAACGTGCTTCCATTACCAACTCACAGCTCCAGTCTCTTTTGTCTCCGTCTTCCTATTTCTTTTAAACGCAGACTACGTTTAATCCTATCTGGTCATAGCACCTAACAAATTACTTACAGTAATGTATTACATTATGTAAACTTCCATAACAGCAACATTTTTTTACAAACAACAATTTTACAGAACAAAATACACTCAAATTAATCTCATCTGTACGAACAGAAATAGTCAATAAACATGAAAATAATTTACACTCGAAACAAAAATATTAGGAGAAGGAGGAGATTAGTGTTTAACGTCTCGTCAGCAAAATCACTAGAGACCGAGCACAAGCCCGTGTTAGGGAAGGATGGAGAAAGAAATCGGTCGTGCCCTTTCAAAGGGGGCATCCTGGAATTTGCCTGAAGCAATTTAGGAAAACCTAAATCAGAATGGCAGACGCGGGTTTCAACCGTCGTCCTCCCGAATGCGAGTCCCTCGTGCCATTGTACTAACCACTATGTCATCCCGCTCGGTAGGAAAAGATAATCATAGTACAGTACCCCACGGATTAACCTATTAACAAAATTTCCGTATCATCGTACGCAGCTGTCATTGAAGCAGAGAGGGGAGGGGAATCATTCTGGCGACGGGGTGCGAATTGAGAAATGCAATGACGTAAAGAGGGAACAAACTAAGAACAATAACGTCCGGAATGGCGAATTGTTCACGTGCTGCTGTCGTGAGCGATTGTGGAAACTAAATGAAGGCTGGAAAAACTACATGAGTAGGCTACAAGGCGTTGGACTTCCATGTCTCATCAAATAACGTACAAAATGAAGGGTTGAATCATTAAAGCATGGGAGGCGGCGATCTATGTCAGACTGACGACTGAGCACAATGTAAGCGCTTTGAGGAACGCCATTCAGCGCACGTTGTCCAACGGAGGACGCTGCAGCTGAAGCCCCTTATGTGTTCCCATATCCACACAACGACATTGCAATAGACACGGATTCATCGAGACTCGACCATGGGCCAATGAAGGGTGTTGCCTGGTCAGAAGAATCCCGTTTCTTGCTATACTAAGTCGATGGTCGTGTGCGGACACACCATCATCTAGACAGACGGCTGTTCTAAGCACGAACAGCGCCACAGACACATGCCGATGTGGTCTGTATTATGTCAAGAGAAATATTCAGTTAGGCTACCATGAGACTTGCGGTGGTAATCGAAGGCACCATGACAGGTATGAGAAGCATAATGTTCAACTTACGTTGGTATCTTGGCCACCAAATTCGCCGGACATGAATTGATGGAATACATCTGGGACACTATAGGATGCCAGCACCGTGCCCATTGACCACCGCCCAGTAAATTACGGGAATTGTGTGACCTGTGTGTAATCATTTACTGTCCAGTAAAACTCCGGAAATGCATCAAGCACCTGTCGAATCCATGCTGCAGAGAATGCAGAAGTATGACAGCATGTGACTGCGATACACTGGCTTTGCACAACAAAGCACTTGTTGGTGGTCTGTGGAAATCCTTTCTCGAAACGCGACTGACGGACAGTGGAGATTGGCAGAAGAGAGCACTGTTTATCACTGGAGGGATTTTTCTGTGAAAGTCAGAGGGGACTCGCCACCATTCAACCTTCTGTATCACGAAAACACATCCTTTTGCTGTACCTCCACCATTGAGCAACATAAAGGGGAAGCTACTTTTCTTGCCAGTGTGCGGCCGCTTGGAAGCCATCCGATGACGGCTCAAGGGACACGTCACTAGCCGTCATCGAGCGGGACGAGACCATGAGAACGCTTGCACACACAAAAACAGGAAGTTATCGCACTAGAACAAGGAATCAAGAGGAGACGCACAGTCGCGGACTAATCGTCTATAGCCTGGCACTGATATATCTACATCTACATCTACATCTACATTTATACTCCACAAACCACCCAACGGTGTGTGGCGGAGGGCACTTTACGTGCCACTGTCATTACCTCCCTTCTCTGTTCCAGTCGCTTATGGTTCGCGGGAAGAACGACTGTCTGAAAGCCTCCGTGCGCGTTCGAATCTCTCCAATTTTACATTCGTGATCTCCTCGGGAGGTATAAGTAGGGGGAAGCAATATATTCGATACCTCATCCAGAATCGCACCCTCTCGAAACCTGGCGAGCAAGCTACACCGCGATGCAGAGCGCCTCTCTTGCAGAGTCTGCCACTTGAGTTTGCTAAACATGTCCGTAGCGCTATCACGGTTAACAAATAATCCTGTGACGAAACGCGCCGCTCTTCTTTGGATCTTCTGTATCTCCTCCGTCAACCCAATCTGGTACGGATCCCACACTGTTGAGTAATACTCAAGTATACGTCGAACGAGTGTTTTGTAAGCCACCTCCTTTGTTGATGGACTACATTTTCTAAGGACTCTCCAAATGAATCTCAACCTGGTACTCGCCTTACCAACAATTAATTTTATATGATCATTCCACTTCAAATCGTTCCGCACGCATACTCCCAGATATTTTACAGAAGTAACTGCTACCAGTGTTTGTTCCGCTATCATATAATCATACAATAAAGGATCCTTCTTTCTATGTATTCGCAATACATTACATTTGTCTATGTTAAGGGTCAGTTGCCACTCCCTGCACCAAGTGCCTGTCCGCTGCAGATCTTCCTGCATTTCGCTCCAATTTTCTAATGCTGCAACTTCTCTGTATACTACAGCATCATCCGCGAAAAGCCGCATGGAACTTCCGACACTATCTACTAGGTGATTTATATATATTGTGAAAAGCAATGGTCCCATAACACTCCCCTGTGGCACGCCAGAGGTTACTTTAACGTCTGTAGACGTCTCTCCATTGATAACAACAGCCAACAATAATATGTCGTGACAAAATGGAAGCGCCATTGAGGGAAGATCTGTATCAAAATCCATCGATCTCGGTAGTAGAAAGCCCTTTCCTCCTTTTCGGTATAGCGATGAATGAGACTCCGTGATAATTAGGAACACATGGGACTACCAACTAGGTCTGCATTTGATCTTGTACTGACTCGATCCTGTGATGTCTTCAGTCTACGCCAAATCGTTCTCATTCCTTTTGTAGTCTATACTGGATTTCATTCCAGTCCGCTGCTTATTTTCTCGATCATTTGACTTCGCTTGTTTTCTGAAGCCAGTCTTCTGTCCTTACCTGACGTATCTCTTACACTCTGATTTCAATACTGATTTGACTTTTGACTGCGCTACCAAAGAATCATTCTCATGACCACCCTCATCCAGTGAAAATGCGATTCGTTGGCTGCTGGATCTGTAATCCGGCCATACACACCGGAGAGTCGACTTCTCGTAAGAGTACTAGCTGAGTAGTAAATGCCGGCCGTGCAGCGCTCGCCAATGGAACACAGCACTAGTCCAATCGGCCTAAACAAAATAGTGAACAGTCTATGCAACTGCCAACAACTGTGCATCATCCTTCAGGTGCTGCCCTTTCGCAAAGGTGGAGGACAAGCAGTCCGAGGCAGCCGCCAGATGCTGAAGCCCCACGACAATCATCTCTGAACTGCTGACGGCCGTTTCAAGATTTCAGAGAGATCTAACTGACAAGCCAGCTCCTAAGAGGACCCAATGGTGCCATGTCTGCCCGGCACAAACGTCCTGAAACCCTGTATTTGTATTTCTTGTGTTTTTGCCTGTTTTAGTAAACTGTTTTGGTATTACTGCCTGTGTTCATCTCTGTCATTCTGATGTTCTGAACACTTTCAGTGGAGAGTTGACTTTTGGTTTGATTAATTATGATCATGCCTGGCGCCCAGAAAATAGGAAATCATCTCATTTTTCCCTGTGTCCGCACTAATAGCTCTCATTCACTGCGATTCTGGTGCCAAGCGTGCGGCTTGAAATCACAAGAGCTACCATAAATACAGAATCGCTGCTGTGTTGCGTTCCAAAGGACGACCAAGACCGTGTTAAGGATGTGGTCATAACGTTCTGTCTCATTGAAGTTCATGTCTCACGTGTGTAATGTTTATCACAACCTTTAGCTATATACGGGGGCTGAACGAAAATACAGAAACACCAAAACCACAACAAATAACCATGCTTAATACGGTGTAGGCAACCCATTGGCATTTGGAACAGCTTCTAGTCTTCTCGGTACGGATAAATGCAGGTCGCATATGGTTTTTGATGGACTCTGTACCATTATACCTGAGAACCAGTGGCAAGTCCAGTAAGAATTATGGAGGTGGAAGCGACTACGCACACTTCTCTCCGAAATGCACCACACTGGCTCAATAATGCTGAGATCTCGTGACAGTCGTGGGCAGGGGAAACGCGATAATTCATCCTCATCCCCACAGAACTATTCCTGGATGATGTGAGCTGTGTGAACAGGCGCCCTATCGTCTTGGAACATAGCATCACCATTGGGGAAAAACTGTTGTACAACGAGATGGACCTGATTAGCTAAAATGGTCACATAATCCTTGGCAATAACGCGACCTTGGAGAGTAGCCCTGGAGCCGATGGAATACCACGATTATGGCTGCCCAAATCACCACCAAACCCCCGCCATATTTCACTCTAGGAACGTAAATTCGGCCAGATGTTGGAATCAGTGTGAAACAACACTCATCCGACAAAATCACTTTGATCAATTGCTCGATGCTTCAGCTCATGGCTTCGGCACCATATTTTCCTGTCATGGGCGTTTGAAACCACTAACGAGTGGTTTCAGAATTCCATCTCGTTCTGCAGTTCCCCGTCTCCTGTTCGTTTGATGTCGAGTAGGTAGCACACAAAATGTTGAAAGTTACACGGGGAAAAGGAAAGGTATTTTAATACACAAAGGAATTAATGAAATTAATTGCTAGTGGGCGTTGATTCAAGTCAGTGAAGAAGTTTAAGTTTTGTGCCGGACTAGGATTCGAACTCAGGTCTCCTGCTTGCTAGGGAGATGTGCTGACCACTGCGCCATGCAGGCACGGTGGTCAGCACAATTGCACGCATTACCCTAACACACCTTCCGTCAGACCCAAATTCTCAACTGATCCATACACTACAGATGGTGTACACCTTCCCCGTTAACCTTATTACTCGTGGCATTCCGCCAATTCACGTAACAGTACGAATGTGATGTGCATCTGCACTGAAGTGATCAAACGATAGTCCTCACCTCAATCATACAGGGTGATTCATGAAGAATGTCACATAATTTATGAGCTGATTCTACATGTGAAAATAAACTGAAAAAGTCGTATGAAAATGTGCCCTATTTTCGATCATTACAGAACTGGAGTGAACTGAAGGCTATGCACATCTGTGAATGGATATGAAGACAAGTATGAAGGAGCTGAGATGGACAGAATAATGGTGGGACAGATGACTTATCCACCCTATAAGATGTTTGGGGATTCTCCAACAGACGACAGCACTGTAACATCGCACTGAGGCAACGTTTACAAGTGCACCCAATGTGCAATCGTGGGTTGGATCAGTGAGAAATCGTAAGGCCAAGTGTTGTTTAATCGATCAAGTCCACTGTGTTCCCTAAATTCCAACATGCCGGATACGTTCACCCATGCAGAATATTGTGACATGGTGTTTGTGTATGAGTACGGCAACAACAGTGCCCATGCGGCTGTGATAGAATAATAGAGACGTTTACATGCTCAATGAACCCGCTGTACCAGAGTATTTCACAGGGTTTTTCAAACATTACGTGAATACGAAATACTATCCAGTGTACATGTGACATCAGAACGTGTGGTTTTCCCATAATTTGAGGAAACGGAAGATATTATTGCACCTCCAGTACACAGTCCATTATCCGTCAGCTCGATATTCTGCAAATGCGAGAGTGGCATATGTTACATTCCAAGGGCTTGAACCTATTCCATGTGCGGCTCATGCAACACATGCGTCAAGGTGACTCAATAAGGAGAAAACAATTTTGTACATGGCTGACTGCTAACAGACATCGTTTATAGGTGAAGTGACATACACAGGCAATGGTATCATTTACACACGCACATCTCATACACTGCGAGGTGTCACACCACTCTCTAACTTTAACAACACTGTCAGTCGGATTAACGTTCATATTTTAGGTCATGATCTTGGTGTTTTTCAGTGCTACATTTGGTATTCGTGCTTTATGATTTTTTACATAAGGAAATGATGGGCAGAATGTTCTTGTAACTGTATGTGTAACCTGTAGAGAACTTGTACCCATGGGTCCATAGTGGAGACGACAGAGAACAGGGAGCAGGGAGGGAGATTAATTGGGGGCCATAAATGCTCAGTGCAGCGACCAAGCTGTGCGAGTGATTCTGGGAAGCAGCACTCAGTGTATCATACCTCCAGAGGGACTTCTGGCCAAAGCCGTCTCCTCCTTCCGCTTAGGCTAGGAGAGAAGGCTGCCAGTTCGCAAAACATTTTACTTGGGCCAGATGGAAGTCGGTTGAGAAACCAACCAGTTGCCAGAAAGTGGGTGCAGGAAGCCATTTAAGAGAGAGTGATGTAAACTGAGCCCTTATGAAAATGGTAGGAAGTCCTAAAACTCCGTGCATTCTCACGTGAGAACACGGGACGATATGGAAATATCGACTGGTGCACGTTTTTAGTGGAGGCAAGACTGTAACTCCGCTGACGCCAGGAAGTCGTCAGGTTTCCTAGCGAGCGGAAAAACATATATTTCACGGGCATGACTGCGTGGGAAGCTCAACAGCTTTCTTCCAGAAACTGGAATTGGTTGGCCCACAAAGATTAGATCTCTCTGTAAATGTGGAACTGAGATCCCGTCTAGGTATTTGTTTTTTGCTAAAATATGGTCATGCTTACTATGAGAACGACGCCTCGCTGGTCTAAAATCTTTTTTTTTTTTTCAAGTAGAGAGATTTTGAGTTGCTGAGTGCCTCCTCTCAGGATATGAAAAGTGGAGGCTTGCTCCCCCAACGTTGGAGCATCGGTGTTCTGTTTGGATTGACTACCAGGCCAACAGAACAGTCAAGAGGGGAGATTCAATGAGTAGAGGATAGTTCTATTGGTTTGTGCAATATGAGGTGGCTTCAGTTTTGCTAATTCAGCTCCAGTACCAGGGCCCGATGAAAATTGTTGTGATTCTTTGCTTTCTTTGTATTCTTGTCCTCCCCTGCTGGAGAACTTCAGGTGTTTCCCTAGTGGGTGAGGCTAGTGGTCTGTATCTTGTGGTGGACTAAGAGCCAGTACAGTTTCCAACTTTACCACCAGTGGAGCTACATGTCATGTGTCACGAGGGAGAACTTATTAGTCCTGAGTCGTCCGTCTGACGTTTGACAATTCCAGCACTCACAGTCGTGCCTGTGAGTCAAATTGGTCTGGCCAGACCAGCGAACAGGTGCACCTCTCACTGAGATCTGCCGGGATTTCCAGGTCCCTGATAGAGAAGTTTCCCTCGTCCTGATAACGAGAACGCCAACCCCGTAGTTTGCAAATTTTCGTGGACGCGTCAGAAAATTACAGCTGCCACAGTGCAACGCTCCTGGCCCACAGTGCACCGTTTTCTGCTGCCACCTGAATCAGGCGAAAGGATGAAATACTGCTGCACTGGTGTAGGGTTGTTAAACGATATTCGAGGCTCCTTGTTCTCAGGTGAACCATAGTTTGTGGTATATTTTGTCGTAATTGATTCCACCTCAGAAGAGTTGGGCCTCACAGTGGATTCATGTAAACAAAGTCAGATTGCGTTGTAAAAAGGATTAATTCAGGGGAGAATTTTTATAGATTCCACCCCAATGTATGCTTTGCGAATCAAACACCATTCCTTTTTTTTGTTTGTGTTTGTCATTCTTGTATAAGATTTATCAGCTAGTTGCAGTTACCAAAGAAATAATAAAACTTCTCATTATTCTGTAAACTTAAATACGCCACTGTTCTCATTCGTGCTCCCTCAGTTAAGGGAGCATATTTTTTTTATTTTATTGTGGTGTACATAGATACACCAGCAATTTAAGGTTCAATCATATTAAATTAATTAATTTGATTATTAATTTTAGTTCTGAAAGTGACCGTGGGCATAGGTAATAAAAGTGCCACGTGGAAATTCGCCAACTCATATTTAAAAATTAAGGGTGTTGCTCACAGTTTGAAGGTTATTGAGAAGATAACAATTTTCTTTATGTAAAAATAATAATATTTTGCATCATTCAGAGATAGACGTATGTATAAGGTAAGTGATGGCTTGCAACATGGGCGACAAAGTATCCATATGACACTAGGGTACAAGATTCAAGTTACGTTGTCATTGAATGTTTGATGTGGTCTGATTGATGACCTGGTCATAGGGATTGTGTCCCTACCAAATCGCATAACAGCTGTAACATGTGTACATTTATTCATAGCAGACCTACCTGCACTTTTTGAAGGCATGACATTTGAGCAGCTGTGGCAAATTTACGTGCAACACGCTGGATCACCGATTCACTGTACCGGACTAGTATGCCAAAACCTGAATAACATATTTCCTCAACCGTGGATTTGCCATGCCAGACCCATTAACTGGCCTGCCGTATCACCCAACCTAACCCCATTAGGTTTCTGTTTATGTGAGTGGTTAACTGGGGACGTGTACGCAACGAAAGTGCATGCACGTGAAGAATTTGTCGCTCTTATTACCGACACTGTTGCCCACTTTAAAGGCCGCCGAGATGATGTTCGATGTCCAACACAACACACCCTCCAAAGTGTTGACAAGGGCATTGAGGTGAGTGGGAGACTTTCTGACCGCATCTTGTATGACGTACCAGTCATCTGTACCACCATTATTCTGTTCACCAAAGCACCTACACAGAATTTCTGTAAGTAATATCCATAGCTGTCTTGGTAAACATTCATGGTTGTCTGTAGTCTTCAACCCACTCCGATCGAAAATCGGACACATGTTGCTAAGAGTTTTTCGGTTTATTTTTACATATACAAGCACCTCACAAATTATGTGACATTCCTCCTGTATCACCCTGTATACAGGGTGGCCCATTGATAGTGACCGGGCCAAATATCCCACGAAATAAGCATCAAACGAAAAAACTACAAAGAACGAAACTCGTCTAGCTTGAATGGGGAAACCAGACCGCGTTATGATTGGCCCGCTAGATGGCGCGACCATAGGTCAAACGGATATCAACTGCATTTTTTTAAATAGGAACCCCCATTTTTATTACATATTCCTGTAGCACATAAGGAAATATGAATGTTTTAGTTGGACCACTTTTTTCGCTTTGTGATAGATGGCGCTGTAATAGTCACAAACGTATAACTACGTGGTATCACGTAACATTCCGCCAGTGCGGACGGTATTTGCTTCGTAATACATTACCCGTGTTAAAATGGACCGTTTACCAATTGCGGAAAATGTCGATATCGTGTTGATGTATCGCTATTGTGATCAAAGTGCCAAGCGGGCGTGTGTTATGTATACTGCTCGGTATCCGGACTGTTCGCCGGATAGTTGCGTTATTTAAGGAAACAGGAACTGTTCAGCCACGTATGAGACGTCAACCACGACCTGCAACAAATGATGATGCCCAAGTAGGTGTTTTAGCTGCTGTCGCGGCTAATCCGCACATCAGTAGCAGACAAATTGCGCGAGAATCGGGAATCAAAAACGTCGGTGTTGAGAATGCTACATCAACATCGATAGCACCCGTACCATATTTCTAAGCACCAGGAATTGCATGGCGACGACTTGGAACGTCGTGTAAGTTCTGCCACTGGGCACAAGAGAAATTACGAGACTATGACAGATTTTTTGCAGGCATTCTATTTAGCGACGAAGCGTCATTCACCAACAGCGGTAACGTAAACCGGCATAATATGCACTATTGGCCAACGGAAAATCCACGATGGCTGCGACAAGTGGAACATCAGCGACCTTGTTAATGTTGCGGGTTAATGTATGGTGCGGCATTATGGGACGAAGGATAATTGGCCCCCATTTTATCGACGGTAATCTAAATGGTGTAATTTATGCTGATTTCCTACGTAATGTTCTGCCGACGTCACTACAAGATGTTTCACTGTATGACAGAATGACGATGTACTTCCAACATGATGGATGTCCGGCACATAGCTCACGTGCGGTTGAAGCGGTATTGAATAGCATATTTCATGACAGGTGGATTGGTCGTCGAAGCACCATACCATGGCCAGCACGTTCACCGGATCTGACGTCCCGGGATTTTGTTTCTGTGGGGAAAATTGAAGGATGTTTGCTATCGTGATCCACCGACAACGCCTGACAACATGCGTCAGCGCATTGTCAATGCATGTGCGAACATTACGGAAGGCGAACTACTCGCTGTTGAGAGGAATGTCGTTACACGTATTGGCAAATGCATTGAGGTTAACGGACATCATTTTGAGCACTTATTGCCTTAATGTGGTATTTACAGGTAATCACTCTGTAACAGCATGCGTTCTCAAAAATTATAAGTTCACAAAGCAACATGTAGCACATTGGAAAAACCGAAATAAAATGTTCAAACGTACCTACGTTCTGTATTTTAATTTAAAACCCTACCTGTTACCAACTGTTCGTCTAAAATTGTGAGCCATATATTTGTGACTATTACAGCGCCATCTATCACAAAGCGAAGAAAGTGGTCCAAGTAAACATTCATATTTCTTTATGTATTACACGAAAATGAAATAAAAAATGGGGGTTGCTATTTTAAAAAAACGCAGTTGATATCTGTTTGACCTATGGCAGCGCCATCTAGCGGGCCAACAATAGCGCCATCTGATTTCCCCCTTCAAGCTAGACAAGTTTCGTTCTTTGTAGTTTCTTCGTTTGGCGCTTATTTTGTGAGATATTCGGCCCGGTCACGATCAATGGACCACCCTGTATGTTGTGTCTGCTCTTCCGGACATGTTCGAAAGAGCGTACACCACATAGAAAATTAAATTACTTGTGTCCGTCATAGAAGGGAACTTCTCACCGAAGGAGACAGCTGTATGATCATTCAAATGTTCTTAGCTTGAACATAAACTCTGAATAAGTGTATCGTAATGTTTTCTCGTGCTGTGTCAACTCTCCCAAGGCACTGAAGTTTTTGAGGATTTCTTTTTCTTAATTTATGGAAACCAGAGTGTTGGCCGGGTAAGGAGCGCCCTCGCCTCGCCGGTTTACGGCCCGGCGTCTTATGAGCGGCAGATTAGGCCGGCTGCAGCTGGCGGTTTTATTTCCAGTAATCCAGCGTGGCGCCTTCTCCCAGGAGAGCTGCGAGCCGTGAGAATCGGGCCGGAATACCCCGCTGCCTGCCCCTGGCGCGAGAGGCTTCGGCAGATTACTCGGGTTATTTAAAATGTAAATTGGTGTTGCTCGATTTTCCGCTGAGGGTCTCGCCGGGATGAGCCTAGCGGCGCGGATTAACGTCGCAGGCCGGAGCGGCGTGGGCCCACTGTGCCGTTGCCACGGCGACGCGGCGGGTGGCGCGGTCGCTGTGATGGCCGGCTGAACGAGCAGCCGCTAACGAGTACTTGTCGCCGCGGTCTCTGCCCTCCCACCCCCGCAACACTTGCGGATTAACGGCTCTCCAGGAGGTCGCTCGGTCTCAGCGGTCTCAGGCTCTGCACTCTGCGCGATGTTCCGCGATAGCGACAGACATTGCAGTTCAGACTCTCGTCGGGTACTGCGCAGTTTTCGTCAGCGTACCCTGCCACTTGCGGCGATTACACAGGCCCTGTGATTTCAAAGCAGCCCGTTCCCCCAGTGTGAAATTTCGCGTCTCACCTCTCGTATCAGTGTAAGGTCTACATGTGCCGTTTCTATGTTTATTCCTTTAATACATGTAGCATAAAATTTGTGGAATATGCTGGATTCCAACTTCACGCGCAGTGTCGTTTAAGGGGGGGGGGGGGGGGTGTAGGACGTCAAGCGGTCCGACTTGGAGCAGGAGAGGCACCACAGGACATTTTATTTTCTGCTGTCTATACTTTTACAAATAAATTCATAAAACTTTGTCAGCATGACCAGGAAGGATTCAAGATTCACACTCATTGCAGTGACGTGCAAAAACATAACAAAATAATTTTTTTTAGGTATGAAATTTCATCGTTTTTTTCACTTACTGTTGGCTGCATTTGTTGCTATAGGTACATTTTTCTTCACAAGTAGGAGAGATTCGTCCATGAATTTTGCACAGCATACAAACCAAACAGGTGTATGAAACTCTAGAATTTTCCAAATCTATTAAAAACAGTGGTAAAAATTGAGATAATTAACTACAAAATTTGATTTGTCTTTCTAAACATAAAGTAGTTTAAAACGTAACAGCTCATTCATTTTTTCATAAATTAGATTCTAGAGTTTCATACACCTGTAACTATGGTTTGTATGCTGTGCAAAATTCATCGAACAGTCTCTCTTACTTAGGAAGAAAAGTGTACCTATAGCAACAAATGCAGCCAATAGTAAGTGAAAAAATGATGTTACGTTTTTGAACTTCCGCTGCTACGAGTGTGAAACCTGAACCCTTCCTGGTCATGCTGACAAACTTTTATGATTTTACTTATAAAAGTATAGACAGTGGAAATTAAAATGTCCTGTGGTGCCTCTCCTGCTCCAAGTCGGCCCGTTTGACGTCCTACCCCCCTTAAATTGATTACTCTGTATTCTCAGACTGTATTAGAATCTAACCTGCAGAAAACTGGGTGAATGGGAGTTACGTATCAATTCCATCTTCCCCTACTATTAGTTGTGTTTCTTCCTTTATGACTTGAGTTCCGATGTAGGTCCTTAATAATTTTAGTCATATACGAGCTATCTGGCAGAGTTAGACATAGTTATAATTTTTGTTTTTCTGATATTTTTAAAATTCTGGTTGACATCAGAGTAGGAACTCATACATGTCACCTTCTGTAGTCGGTCCTCTTGTTGATCAGGAGAAAGCAAAGATCTTTCATTGGGGCAATGAAAAATATATTTGGATCAATCTACATATGAAGAACGCTAAATGAAGGATGAAACTCAGATCGTTTCTTCCAGATGTAAAGTATAATGAAGGTTCTGTAACGGTTCGGATGTTCACATCGTTGTTTTAAGGGTTCTTCTGTTGTCACATCAAAGGAGAGTACCTGCAGAATCGTTTTTGATTACCATATTTATTCACTGGCGATTTAGTTGCATCACCTAGAGAATGACAAAACTCGCACTCACACTAACACGGTTTAAATGTCTAAGGTTAGTATGGTGAGCGTGAGGATCAAATAACATCTCTTCCTTGGCTACCACAATTTTTTTACTGAAAAACATTGCAGGAAATGAATCGATTTATTTGACAGAATTGGTAAAAAATCTCATTGACGAACGGTTAGAATTTATATGCAGTCTGTAAGAGAATTTTAGTGTGTCACTTACCGCAATCAGTTTCACCTCTAGCAATCATTTGTTAAAGTTAAAAATGCCAAGCTGCTCTGTGGTACGGAATTCACGTTAAACTGTAGACTTCTCTGTAAGGGACAGGGTGGGTTAGTGCAACAAGGCAAGGGAACAGCTTTACCTTTACTTAATGCCTAATTAACCCTGGCCCTGTTGTAATGGATGCTGAAGCTACAGCTGCTAAGATTGTAAAAGATTCATATGGCCCATGAGAAAGAGTAAAAAATATTCTCGGGAAACTTAAATAGGAATGAAACTTCCTGGCATATTAAAACTGTGTACCGGACTGGTACTTGACCTCGTGCCCTTTGCCTTTTGCTGGCAAGTGCTCTACCCACGAAACTATCCAAACTTGCGTCACGGCCCGCTCCATAGATTTACCTCCGACAGTACATCTCCCCTACCTTCCTAACTCCACAGAAATTCTCCTGCATTGCTTAAGAGATTACCACTCCTGTAAGAAAGATATTGCGTGGAAACAGCTTAGCAACAGCCTGGCTAAATGCAAAGACAGAGGTTCCACGTTCGAGTTCCGGTTAAGCACCCAGTTTTAATTCTCCATAAAGTTCTAAATTAGCGAATACTCGGCTGCAGAGTGAAAATTCATTGAGGAAATTGAACGGGAACGCTTGTAAGGAAAACGAGGTAGCTCTCTGGAAATACTATTCTTCAGGAATATACAAGGCGATCCAGTTGTCTACAGGTGTCGTTTTACGCAACTCATAATATTATGTCTGGTCTTCGTAAACACCCCGCGAGATTTTCATATTCTCTCGCTCGCTACACGCAAACTATTAGTCCTACAGAAAAAGGATCTTTTTGAAGGGAAAAAAAGAGCGTATGGCATCGTTGGCCGGGAGGCCCAGTCCGGGGTACATCTACATCTACATCTACATTCATACTCCGCAAGCCACCCAACGGTGTGGGGCGTAGGGCACTTTACGTGCCACTGTCATTACCTCCCTTTCCTGTTCCAGTCGCGTATGGTTCGCGGGAAGAACGACTGTCTGAAAGCCTCCGTGCGCGCTCTAATCTCTCTAATTTTACATTCGTGATCTCCTCGGGAGGTATAAGTAGGGGGAAGCAATATACTCGATACCTCATCCAGAAACGCACCCTCTCGAAACCTGGCGAGCAAGCTACACCGCGATGCAGAGCGCCTCTCTTCCAGAGTCTGCCACTTGAGTTTGCTAAACATCTCCGTAACGCTATCACGGTTAACAAATAATCCTGTGACGAAACGCGCCGCTCTTCTTTGGATCTTCTGTATCTCCTCCTTCAACCCGATCTGGTACGGATCCCACACTGTTGAGTAATACTCAAGTATAGGTCGAACGAGTGTTTTGTAAGCCACCTCCTTTGTTGATGGACTACATTTTCTAAGGACTCTCCCAATGAATCTCAACCTGGTACCCGCCTTACCAACAATTAATTTTAAATGATCATTCCACTTCAAATCGTTCCGCACGCATACTCCCAGATATTTTACAGAAGTAACTGCTACCAGTGTTTGTTCCGCTATCATATAATCATACAATAAAGGATCCTTCTTTCTATGTATTCGCAATACATTACATTTGTCTATGTTAAGGGTCAGTTGCCACTCCCTGCACCAAGTGCCTATCCGCTGCAGATCTTCCTGCATTTCGCTACAATTTTCTAATGCTGCAACTTCTCTGTATACTACAGCATCATCCGCGAAAAGCCGCATGGAACTTCCGACACTATCTACTAGGTGATTTATATATATTGTGAAAAGCAATGATCCCATAACACTTCCCTGTGGCACACCAGAGGTTATTTTAACGTCTGTAGATGTCTCTCCATTGATAACAACATGCTGTGTTCTGTTTGCTAAAAACTCTTCAATCCAGCCACACAGCTGGTCTGATATTCCGTAGGCTCTTACTTTGTTTATCAGGCGACAGTGCGGAACTGTATCGAACGCCTTCCGGAAGTCAAGAAAAATAGCATCTACCTGGGAGCCTGTATCTAATATTTTCTGGGTCTCATGAACAAATAACGCGAGTTGGGTCTCACACGATCGCTGTTTCCGGAATCCATGTTGATTCCTACATAGTAGATTCTGGGTTTCCAAAAACGACATGATACTCGAGCAAAAAACATGTTCTAAAATTCTACAACAGATCGACGTCAGAGATATAGGTCTATAGTTTTGCGCATCTGCTCGACGACCCTTCTTGAAGACTGGGACTACCTGTGCTCTTTTCCAATCATTTGGAACCCTCCGTTCCTCTAGAGACTTGCGGTACACGGCTGTTAGAAGGGGGGCAAGTTCTTTCGCGTACTCTGTGTAGAATCGAATTGGTATCCCGTCAGGTCCAGTGGACTTTCCTCTGTTGAGTGATTTCAGTTGCTTTTCTATTCCTTGGACACTTATTTCGATGTCAGCGATTTTTTCGTTTGTGCGAGGATTTAGTGAAGGAACTGCAGTGCGGTCTTCCTCTGTGAAACAGCTTTGGAAAAAGGTGTTTAGTATTTCAGCTTTACGCGTGTCGTCCTCTGTTTCAATGCCATCATCATCCCGGAGTGTCTGGATATGCTGTTTCGAGCCACTTACTGATTTAACGTAAGACCAGAACTTCCTAGGATTTTCTGTCAAGTCTGTACATAGGATTTTACTTTCGAATTCACTGAACGCTTCTCGCATAGCCCTCCTTACGCTAACTTTGACATCGCTTAGCTTCTGTTTGTCTGAGAGGTTTTGGCTGCGTTTAAACTTGGAGTGAAGCTCTCTTTGCTTTCGCAGTAGTTTCCTAACTTTGTTGTTGTACCACGGTGGGTTTTTCCCGTCCCTCACAGTTTTACTCGGCACGTACCTGTCTAAAACGCATTTTACGATTGCCTTGAACTTTTTCCATAAACACTCAACATTGTCAGTGTCGGAACAGAAATTTTCGTTTTGATCTGTTAGGTAGTCTGAAATCTGCCTTCTATTACTCTTGCTAAACAGATAAACCTTCCTCCCTTTTTTTATATTCCTATTAACTTCCATATTCAGGGATGCTACAACGGCCTTATGATGACTGATTCCCTGTTCTGCACTTACGGAGTCGAAAAGTTCGGGTCTATTTGTTATCAATAGGTCCAAGATGTTATCTCCACGAGTCGGTTCTCTGTTTAATTGCTCGAGGTAATTTTCGGATAGTGCACTCAGTATAATGTCATTCGATGCTCTGTCCCTACCACCCGTCCTAAACATCTGAGTGTCCCAGTCTATATCTGGTAAATTGAAATCTCCACCTAAGACTATAACATGCTGAGGAAATTTATGTGAAATGTATTCCAAGTTTTCTCTCAGTTGTTCTGCCACTAACGCTGCTGAGTCGGGAGGTCGGTAAAAGGAGCCAATTATTAACCCAGCTCGGTTGTTGAGTGTAACCTCCACCCATAATAATTCACAGGAACTATCCACTTCTACTTCACTACAGGATAAACTACTACTTCGGCCGCCAAGTGTAAGTCTTATTTCAGTCGACGCTACATTGGGCGACTTGCGCGATGGTGATGAGGATGAAATGATGATGAGGACAACACAGCACCCAGTCCACGAGTGGAGAAAATCTCCAACCCGACCGGGAATCGAACCCGGGCCCGCTGCACGGGAGGCAAGTACGTTACCACCCAACTAAACAGACAGACTTTTTGTACGAAATTTAATGTACCTAAATTCTGTACTGGGATACGCTTTTCGCTAGAGGCTACGGTTTTCGCGTAATTCAAGAGAAACTCATAAAAGTGACCTTGAAACGCACACTCACCCCAGACTCATCCCTCACCACTCAGGAGTTGTATGTTTCTGGTGGCACTCCTCCTACCACCATACAAAAATATCCGACAACACAAACTATTCCCGGTATTCGCTCTTTCTTTGGACTCTGTTGATTGGGCATTATGTCACCCGCATAGTCGGATATTTCGTAACCGTTATTATTTTAAACGTACCTCTGAGGGTAATGAACGAAAACTGACTTTTATAAACCGTACGATAAAACTAATTACGTTGACAATACGATCCAAACCTAAATCCTACAACCACAGTAGTTTCGTAGGCACAAGGCCTGACGAATACAACAATGTGATTGTTTATTTATATTCACAAAATTTTTAGGTAAAATTTACACAAACGTCAAGTTTAGAATTGAAGTGCTCGTCTAAGCCTGTGGCGTAAATGAAGACCAGAAAAGGTAGAATGTTGGAAATAGTTCGTGCAGTCGCAAATATTTGTACAGTGGTAGCAAACAAACGATGGACAACATGTTAGAAATCATGACCAGAGAGTGCTGAGTTTGGAAGTAGGGGTGAATCTGTGTGTAACTTGTGTACGTGTAACTGGAAAATTGCGACCTGTAGCGAAAACGTATCCGTTTACAGAGTTTAACTACATTAAATTTCCATAAAAGTCCTGTTAATTTTTTCTATATAATTAAGACTATGGGCGTAGCGAGTGAGAGAGTATGAAAATCTCGCGTGTGGTTTATAAAGGCCAGAAATAGCATTGAGTGTTGCATAAAGCGACAGCGGTAGGGGCAGCTGAATCACCCTGTGTGTTCTAAGAAGCCTGTGCGACTATGATGATGCTCACAACGTGCATTTCGCGTACGAATAAAAAGAAAAAGACAAGAAGAATTAAGGAACATACAGAGGTATACAGACTCCTTTCCTCGTTCAATACGCGAATGGATAGGAAAGAAAATTGATAATACACTACAGGCCATTAAAATTGCTACACCAAGAAGAAATGCAGATGATAAACGGGTATTCACTGGACAAATATATTATACTAGAACTGACGTGTGATTACATTTTCACGCAATTTGGGTGCATAGATCCTGAGAAATCAGTACCCAGAACAACCACCTCTGGCCGTAATAACGGCCTTGATACGCCTGGGCATTGGGTCAAACAGAACTTGGACAGGTACAGCTGCCCACGAAGCTTCAACACGATACCACAGTTCATCACGAGTAGTGACTGGTGTATTGTGACGAGCCAGCTGCTTGGCCACCATTGACCAGACGCTTTCAATTGGTGAGAGATCTGGAGAATGTGCTGGCCACGGCAACAGCCGAACATTTTCTTTATCCAGAAAGGCGCGTACAGGACCTGCAACAGACTGTCATGCATTATCCTGCTGAAATCTAGGGTTTCGCAGGGATCGAATGAAGGGTAGAGCCACGGGTCGTAACACATCTGAAATGTAACGTCGACTATTCAAAGTGCCGTCAATGCGAACAAGAGGTGACCGAGACGTGTAACCAATGGCACCCCATACCATCACGCCGGGTGATACGCCAGTATGGCGATGACGAATACACGCTTCCAATGTGCATTCACCGCGATGTCGCCAAACACGAATGCGAGCATCATGATGCTATAAACAGAACCTGGATTCATCCGAAAAAATGACGTTTTGCCATTCGTGCACCCAGGTTCGTCGTTGAGTACACCATCGCAGGCGCTCCTGTCTGTGATACGGCGTCAAGGGTAACCACAGCCATGGTCTCCGAGCTGATAGTCCATGCTGCTGCAAACGTCGTCGAACTGTTCGTGCAGATGGTTGTTGTCTTGCAAACGTCCCCATCTGTTGACTAAGGGATCGAGACGTGGCTGCACGATCCGTTACAGCCATGCGGATAAGATGCCTGTCATCTCGACTGCTAGTGATGCGAGGCCGTTGGGATCCAGCATGGCGTTCCACATTACCCTCCTGAACCCGCTGATTCCATATTCTGCTAACAGTCATTGGATCTCGACCAACGCGAGCAGTAATGTCGCGATACGATAAACCGAAATCGTCATAGGCTACAATCCGACCTTCATCAAAGTCGGAAACGTGATGGTACACATTTCTCCTCCTTACACGAGGCATCACAACAACGTTTCACCAGGCAACGCTGGTCAACTGCTCTTTGTGTATGAAAAGTCGGTTGGAAACTGTCCTCATGTCAGCACGTTGTAGGTGTCGCCACTAGCGCCAGCCTTGTGTGAATGCTCTGCACATCTAATCATTTGCATATCACAGCATCTTCTTCCTGTCGGTTAAATTTCGCGTCCGTAGCACGACATCTTCTTGGTGTAGCAATTTTAGTGGCCAGTAGTGTGTTAGTACGATGTACTCTCTGCTATGTACTGCACAGTCTTTTACGAAGTATTTATGTAGCTCATTTACCAGTAGATGCATATTTGATAGAAGTAATTACTGAGCCATGGGCTACTAACAAACTCAGGGGGATACCGACGGATGATTTTAGAATAATGACGCCTGAAACAACCAACCTAGATGGTAGTAGTTAGAGAAAAATGTGACTGTTTGTGTGAAGAGTAAGCTACGAACGTGGAACGCGATGTGCGGAGAGCAAGGTGGAGACAGCTGCACTGCGCTCCCAGGTGCTTCGCTTGGAGCTTTCCTCGAGCTGTGCTTCAGGCAGCAGAACCGTCGGAAGCGCGGCGACGCGCAGGTCCGTCCCCGCAGACTGCCAGCGGCGTTGAAATCAGCGTCCGCCTGCCGGACAACTTGAATGGAAAAAGTTGTACCAAGTTTGACACAACGGAACACTGCCTCTCTCCGCCCGCTCGCACCACAACTTCCTTTTTTTTCCACTGGCGGAGTGCGAATTCGCACAGAATATAAACGCGACCGATGGCTGCTTCTTCACCAGCCACCAGCTGCTAGAAACGAGCTCAGTGTTGAAACAGGTTGGTTGCCGAGATCAAGTGTATGTAATTCCCTACTGATGAATGTACTGTCCAGGTATGTCCAGGTACGTCTGACGCTGCGACAAATCATTCATCTTATGCTGTCATTATCAGACGACGGTACAGACACATACACAAGCGAATTAACAACTTCCCATTAATGAAGGGAGAATGAAGGTTTGAGTTGAATGTTCAGTCAGTGTCAGAATAAATACTGAGGAAGCATCAGTTCGTTTGGCCAATGATGGAAGAAGAAATTGGTCTGGCTTTGCAAAGGAATTCATAATTATAGGCCTTAAATGTCTTAGGAAAAGCACTAAGGACTTAAAGCAGGTCAGTCCACCGAAATCTGAACCGCTATCATGTCGAAAAAAATACATACTTCTGCACGATGAGGTGACACAGTGGTAACGTCATAGGGCTAATATTCCGGAAGAGAAGGATTCAGTTCCCGACAGGTTACCCTTATGTAGCTTTAACATAGTTGTTCTAGTCACTTGACGTGAATTTGGTTAGTGTTCTACCTTTAATGATGTCGCCTGCCACATGACGCTAAATTCTAATCTTTCTAGCTTTTATTAGTTCACCTTCTGTTCCTTGTTCGTGTTTTGTCAACTGTAAATCTCTCTCCCTTTCTCTCCCTCTCTCTCTCTCTCTCTCTCTCTCTCTCTCTCTCTCTGTGTGTGTGTGTGTGTGTGTGTGTGTGTGTGTGTGTGTGTTTCGTTAGCCTATTTCACGCTCTTTCTCTCTCTCTCTCTCTCTCTCTCTGTGTGTGTGTGTGTGTGTGTGTGTGTGTGTGTGTGTGTGTGTGTGTGTGTTAAATTATTAACGTGTTTTGTTTTGAAAATGCAGCTCACACAATACCATTTTTTATAGCTCGTCGTTAACAGATCATCATAATGAGCTAACCAGTTGTCTCTTATAATTGGAATCCGATAGTACCCCCGTTGACAGTTAATCGTGGGGGAAGTTATCAGGTACACTAATTTCGCCTGTGTCAATATCTTTCCAATCATTAGTTTCTATAGGTTTGGAGAAGGCTGCTGCTTCGAAGCAGTTTACTGAATTAATAAATATCCTTTCCAACTGCTAACATGTTCTTTATTTTAGTCCAAGACCTGTGGCGGCTTTTATATAGCAGCCATCTTCTAGTGGATCTGAAAACGGCGCTCTGGTGAATCAGTGTCATATGGTCGTTTGTTGTCGTATCACCAGAGCATAATTTTCAGATTAACTAGGAAATGGCCTCAACATAAAAGCCAATATCCTTAGGGAACTAAAATTAACCAACTGGAGCGGTTATCTATTAATTCTTTCCTAGATATAAAAAACCTTGAGCGCTGAGAAAGGCATCCACTCGTGACACCAGTTGTCCTTAGTTTGAGCCTTTTTTGTATAAAACGCTTGTTGATATAGTAAGGTTTACTTTTTTATCATTTTTTGTTCTAAACTTTTTGAGATCCATGTCTCTTCTCTCACATTAGCTCTGTATTCTCATGAATATATAAAGAAAACTTGGATCACCTGTTTGAGTGTTAGTATACAGTGGAGCTGTTTTTAGACACTCGTAGTAGTAATGCACTTACTGGAAATTAATTTCAGGGCAGTTTTCACGATATGAATACACTCGTTAGAATAACGCTCGGTTCCCGATACTCTTTTCGGTCTTTTCCTTTCTTTATTAGACGGGAAAACTTACATAAAATTTAAATTTTAAATTATAATGTAAAACAGCGGCACTTTATATATACTTCCTTCAAATTAAGTGCGAAGCACATTATAAAATATAGATAATAATAAAATTTCGCCTGCTATGCACCAGCGAACTGTAATAATTATCATCAGTAAAGTGATAGGGAAGTTTCGGTCTTACCTCAGAAAATAAATGCTTTGATACTTAACGTTTTAAATTTTCAAAGGCACCGACCAGAATATTCATCCATGCAAACGAAGTTCACGAAAGGCTTTAAGTCATAAATAACGATGCGGTGTCTTATGCCTACATAATGTGTACCAGCAAGTTAAGTTCTTGTAGAGCTAAACTCACATTAGTTTTCAAATCTTAACTTCAAAGCAGGTTGCCGCTATTTTTCTACATCGTATTCAAGTATATTTTCATTCTATTTCACTGTGACTAATTTTATTCAGGAAAAGTTACCAACTACTTGTACTTATTGCAGTTTTTATTCCATCACCCGTCATTGTTAAATCACTGCAGAAGAATGACGCAGACGATCAGCAACTCAAATGAAACCCATCATCTCTACAGTTAGCTATTGTAGCTCATCTATTGTATAAACGCAAGTAGGTAAATAAAAACGGAAAATAATTTGCAATTGAAACAAAAAAGTTAATCATTGCAAATCACCTAACGAGAAAGGATGAATCTATTAATGTAAAATAAAGAACTACCGTCTGCAGTCGCAATAGTGATTTTATTTCAATGCACGATGCATTTCGAGCAGTGGTGACTCATATTCAGGGGCTCTGACTGTGTACATCTGTTTTTTTTTTCCCAGATTTAGGTAATTCTGATTCTGTTACGATTACAATGGTATATTAGAAAGTGGTTAATTGTGAATATAAGTTCACAAAACTAACACAAACTGAAAAATAACTTACTGTTTCCAGTTTTGAAGCACAGTATGAGTAAACATGTTTGTGGACATATGTACACTTTTTATTACACAGGACATTTTGTAAAAAAGTCAAAACAAGTAAAAGATTTGAGCTGATTGTTTTGACTTGTGTTTACAAAATGTGCTGTAGAATGAAAGGTATTTATACATTGACGACCCAAAACATTATATATTCATGCTTAATAACCTTTTGGTCCTTCTTTGTAACGCAATACGTCACCGATTGTGCGTATCATGGATTCCACAGATTGGTGGTAGGTTTGTGGAGCTATGTCACACCAGATGTCCACGCACAAGCCATGTAATTTCCTTAAACAGTGTGCCGCTGGTCTGTGTACGCGGCGATGACGCCTGGCAGCGACCCAGACGGGTTCCACTGCGTCCACATCAAGCAAATTTCGTAGCCAAGACACGAAAGGGCGTACACTATAGCGCTCTTCAAACCACTGTAGCACGGTTCTGGCTTTGAGACGCGGAGAATTATCTTACTGGAAAATGACATCGCCGGCGGGGAAAACAGCAAACTTGAAGCGGTGCAGGTGGTCCACAGCTGTCAGCGTTCCTTCGATTCCCACCACAGGTCCTTACCAATTACGTTATGATTCCTGAAAGACACTGAACATATATTTCTCTAAAAATAAGTACTTTCGCTTTGCAGTGTCTCAGCATAATTGGCTTAATAAACGTTTGAAGGAGAGCATGCGGTATAAACGTAGCGGCAGAAATAACATCTGCGAATTTACTGGTAGAAATTGCAGCAGAGGAGAGGACCCAAGAACGCTTACCGGCTGTCGGATGATCCAATTAGGCCCTACATTGCGGCGCGCGCTGGGCAGCAGACGGAACACAGCGCCCTTGCCAGAAAATTAAATTCTGCGAAAGAGTGTCCACCTCGGCCCTGCCGCAAAGGCTTGGGGCGAGCACGCTTTCCGGCTGGACGGACGCCATCCAGCGTCCTCTGCGTGGTTCACAGAGCCACCGGTGGACACACTTCACCCCGACACTGACGGCGTCTCCGAGCTACCTGGTTACCATTACTTCCGTGATGCCTGCTTTATTTCCACATTTTCTGGTACACGCATGGCAGTTTTCGTCAAAAATAGTGTTCCCTGGTCTCTCTGAGGTCTCGGAGACGACATCTCATTTCGTTTTCATTCACGCGATCTACTCACAAATGTGTAACAATGCTGCAGAAAAGCAGCCAATGCGTTTTAAGATGCTAAAACCACGATGTGTTGCATTTCAATGTATAGTACACAAAATTAGTTTTATTCTAAAGTTCCCTGAGCATCCACAGCTTACAGCTCACTATACGCTCTACCTATGACATCCAGCCACTACTACCGGAAATTCTACCACTAAATACACACATCAAAAAAAGTTTTGCATCACCCGGTTCCCAGAACTCCTGAAGATAGACGTTGACTGTGGATATACAGACACAGTCCCTTTAACTGTTCAGAGATATCACTAAACCCGCCCAAAGATGTAAAAAACCATGCATGAGCAGCGCCTATTAGACGGCGGGGGGGGGGGGGGGGGGCAGTCCGACAGCAGATCAGTTCCAGTCTTTCCACCAGGAAGGAGGTTCATGGCTCGTGTTGTATGTAGTTCAACCATGCTTAGACGGTCAATACCGCGGTACGATCGCGTCCGCATTCTTACTTTGTGCCAGGAAGGGCTCTCAACAGAGGAAGTGCAAGGCGTCTCGGATTGAACCAAAGCAATCTTGTTCAGACATGGAGGAGACACAGGGTGACAGGAACTGTCGATGACATGCCTCGCTCGGGCCACCCAAGCCCTAGTACTGCAGTGGATGACCGCTACGTACGGATTATGGCTCGGAGGAACCCTGACAGCAACGCCACCATGTTGAATAACGCGTTTCGCGCAGCCACAGGATGTCGTGTTACGACTCAAACTGTGCGCAATAGCCTGCATGATGCGCAACTTCACTCCCGACGTCCATGGCGAAGTCCATCTTTGCAACCACGACACCATGCAGTGCGGTACAGATGTACCCAACAACATGTCGAATGGACCGGTCAGGTTTTGCATCACGTTCTCTTTACCGATGGGTGTCGCATATGCCTTCAGCCAGACAATCGCCTTAGACACATTGTCCAGGGAGTGCAGCAAGGTGGAGGTTCCCTGCTGATTTGGGGTGGCATTATGTGGGGCTGACGTACGCCGCTGGTGGCCATGGAAGACGTCATAACGGCTGTACGATACGTGAATGCCATCCTCCGACCAATAGTGCAACCATATCGGCACCATATTGGCGAGGCATTCGTCTTCATGGACGCCAATTCGCGCCTTCATCGTGCACATCTTGTGAATCACTTACTTCAGGATAACATCGCTCGACTAGAGTGGCCAGCATGTTCTTCGGACATGAACCCTATCGAACAAGCCTGGGATGGATTGAAAAGGGCTGTTTATGGACGACGTGACCCACCAACCACTCTGAGGTATCTACACCGAATCACCGTTGAGTAGTGGTGCCATATGGACCAACAGTGCCTTGATGAACTTGTGGGTAGTATGCCACGACGAGTACAGACATGCATCAATGCAAGAGGACGTCCTACTGGTTATTAGAGATACCGGTGTGTGCAACAGTCTGGACCATCACCTCTGAAGGTCAAGCTGTATGGTGGTACAACATGCAATGTGTGTCTTTCATGAGCGATAAAAAGGGCGGAAATGATGTTTATGTTGATCTCTATTCCAATTTTCTGCACAGGTTCCGGAACTCTCGAAACCGAGGTGATGCAAAACTCTCTTTTTATATGAGTATATGGGAGAAATCAGTGGCAGTGAAAGTGTGATACAGACCTGGGCGTTTGCTGATCGTGAGAAGCAAGGGCTCCAGCTCCTGAGTCCACGTCGTTATCAGTCGTTCAGCGTTACAGCTCACTATTTGAGTAATTTGTCGATATGGTGCTCCAGTATCCGTCATCGCACTGATTCGGACTTTCCTGAGTTCGAAAGATGAGCTGTAAGAGAAGGCCTCTTTGGGCATTCTGTGTTCTGATCTCGGGTAAAACGCTTCAGTAATGCTAGACGCACCCAACAACCATCGTGTACTCTATGCCGTTCTTCATCTGCAGCAATGACGATTTTCTGCACTTGCAGTCACACAAAGAAGAAATTTCAGTCGACGTATCCAACACACATGGAGATTGTAACAAAAGGCATATGCTCGACATCAGCCACGGAGAAGTTTTAAAATGTACCATCAGACGGGGATCTCGCTGCAGGGACTTCTTGTCGACAAGGAACTTGACGACAGTAGAGCTTTCCCCATCAGTAGGTACAAAGCTTCGGATTTCCATGCTGGTCTACACTGTTCATCCGAAGCAATGGCGGATTTTACTGCAGTACAAAAGATGGCCATTTTGAAATACTTCATAATTTCATAATAAAAATTTTCAAATGAGTGTGAATTCCTAAGGGACCAAACTGCTGAGGTCATCGGTCCCTAGACTTACACACTTCTTAAACAAACTTAACTAACGTATGCTAAGGACAACACACACTCTCATGCCCGAGGGAGTACTCGAACCTCCAGAGGGAGGGACCGCGCAGTCCGTGACATTGCACCTCAAACCGCGCAGTCACTCCCCGGGGCAATTTCATAATAATCCTATCTATCACAGTACGACAAATCAAAACATATCAGCCTGCTTGCAGCACCAAGGAGCATTTATTAAGACTTTCTTGTTATAAATATTATAAAAACTGCAGAAACTACTTGCCCACACTTAAACATACACACAATAGTCACTGCAAATAAGTAAATACTGAATGCTTCATGCAGTGTTTATAAACGAAGTATTGGAGGCTAGCACAGGACTCGAGCTACTATCCTTGATAGTCATACACTGATACATATTTTAGGTACTGGATTATTGCGTTTTATATCTTTTTCATCATATCATAGTATGCTCCACGGATACACAGCAAATGTCAGCAGTATGACAATTCTCAGGTCACGCCATAGGTGACCATGTTACGTTTATCTTAGTTAGTAACTGTTTCTAAGTGCTAACTAGAAGGTACGCTGGCCAGCATTAAAATCTTTGTAATTTAAAACGGTAGATGATCCGTGGCATTTAATACTGCCAATAGATTGAGTGTGAAAAGGCGCATCAGATGAGCAGCCAAAACTATTTTTTCATGTCTTCTAATGTGTATGCTTCATTATTTGCTATAAGCGCGCATAGGCCAGTTCGCGTTTAATTAATTAGATCTATGCTTTTATACGTGTTTGGTCTCTACAGCAGCAGGAGAAAAGGTACTTTAGTTAAAGCCATATATCTAATCTGTAACGTCGTTATTATGGTTCAAATGGCTCTGAGCACTATGGGACTCAACTTCTGAGGTCATCAGTCCCCTAGAACTTAGAACTACTTAAACCTAACTAACCTAAGGACATCACACACATCCATGCCCGAGGCAGGATTCTAACCTGCGACCGTAGCGGTCTCGCGGTTCCAGACTGCAGCGCGTACAACCGCACGGCCACTCCGGCCGGCTCATTATTATGCTAATGCTTGTCTGTTCTATAGTTTTTAATAAATCGTGGTATTTGGTGGGGGAGCGAATGTTTCGTATTGGTGCAAGCGGTGAGGTTGTCGCATATTCTCATTCGTGGAGTGGCTCTTGAGAGCAAGATGGGAATGTCTGGGAGAGGTAGACAGTTGAAACACTCGGTGTCGAGACGTTACAGAGAACACTTCGTGTCGAGGCGTGACAGAGGAGCGATTTAATGTATGAGCCACTAGTGGTCGCGAATACCTTAAAATTTGCTCATACCGACATTCCGAGGCAAGTGGGACTTTGTCTCAGGATTTTATACGAATTTTGACTGTGATCGAACTTCATAAGATGTGCTTTAAGTAAACTTGACGTGAATTCTTGCTGTTCTGGAATTATTTATGCCTAGTTAGAAACATGGCAATGTGTTATTTTGGCAAACTAGTGATGATTTATTGATTCCTGGGGAGTGTACAGCCATTCTGATTTCGCAGATTTACGCAATCTTAACTGCAATTGAATATTGCCAATTTGCATCTTTTAAACTGAATTATTGTAGGACCACCATTTATAGATATTCTTTCATGTGACTGAATGAATAAATTAGCACTGTACTCAAAATCTATTTGTGGTGTCGTCAACATCAATTTCTTATCAGCGGTAATAATCTTTTATTGTCATTTATGATTATTCATTTAATTTCCATGTGTGATAGTTAAAATTTCGCTTAACTTGTCAGTGCTTTAGCTATTTGACCGAAGTAACGCAATCTGTGACTGTTACTTCAACAATTTTAACTAAAGGTATGAAAGCAGAAGGGCACAGCTCGTCCCTATGACAACATCAAGGCACATTTTCGGAAAAGAGCTGTGCATATCCCACATACCAACTGACAACCAATCCCTTAATTTTGGTAGTTTGTCAGCAGGGAATCTGAATAAAAAAGCTACCCATATTCCTCAACCGGTGGTATGTCGAGAGATAGTCGAATATGTTTCGTAGCTTTCGTTCAAGATGTTCATAGTACAACACTTTCCATTTCCGTCATTGTACGTTATGGGGCAGATAATGTCCCGTTCATTTTCCAGTGTGTTTGCTGTAGTTCCTTTTTCTTCGAAAAACATAGAACAGTGTTGAATTTTCGTAAAATAATTCCATTTTAAGTTCATTTTTAAGGTAATACAGTATTACAATACTGGCCATAAAAATTGCTAAAACCACGAAGATGTGCTACAGAGGCGAAATTTAACCGACAGGAAGAAGATGCTGTGATATACAAATGATTAGTTTTTCAGAGCATTCACACAAGGTTTGCGCCGGTGGCGAAACCTACAACGTGCTGACATGAGGAAAGTTTCCAACCGATTTCTCATGCACGAACAGCAGTTGACAGGCTTTGCCAGGTGAAACGTTGTTGTAATGCCTCGTGTAAGAAGGAGAAATGCGTGCCATCACGTTTCCGACCTTGATAAAGGTCGGACTGTAGCCTATCGCTATTGCGGTTTATCGTATCGCGACGTTACTGCTCGCGTTGGTCGAGATCCAATGACTGTTAGCAGAATATGGAATCGGTGGGTTCAGGAAGGTAATAAGGAACACCGTGCTGGATCCCAACGGCCTCGTATCACTAGCAGTCGAGATGACAGGCATCTTATCCGCCTGGCCATAACGGATCGTGCAGTCACGTCTAGATCCCTGGGTCAACAGATGTGGGACGTTTGCAAGACAACAACCATCTGCACGAACAGTTCGACGACTTTTGCAGCAGCCTGGACTATCAGCTCGGAGACCATGGCTGCGGTTACCCTTGACGCTGCATCACAGACAGGAGCGCCTGCGATGGTGTACTCAACGACGAACCTGGGTGCACGAATGGCAAAACATCATTTTTTCGGATGAATCCAGGTTCTTTTTACAGCATCATGATGGTCGCATCCGTGTTTGGCGACATCGAGGTGAACGCACATTGGAAGCGTGTATTCGTCATCGCCATACTGGCGTACACCCGGCGTGATGGTATAGGGTGCCATTGGTTACACGTTTCGGTCACCTCTTGTTCGCATTGACGGCACTTTGAACAGTGTATGTTACATTTCAGATTTGTTACGACCCGTGGCTCTACCCTTCATTCGATCACTGCGAAACCCTAGATTTCAGCAGGATAATGCACGACCACATGTTGCAGGTCCGGTACAGGCCTTTCTGGATAAAGAAAATGTTCGACTGTTGCCCTGGCCAGCACATTCTCCAGATCTGTCGGCAACTGAAAACGTCTGGTCAATGGTGGCCGAGCCAGTCACTACTCTTGATGAACTGTGGTACCGTGTTCAAGCTGCATGGGTAGCTGTACCTGTACACGCCATCCAAGCTATCTTTGACACAATTCCCAGGTGTATCAATGCCGTTATTACGGCCAGAGTTGGTTGTTCCGGGTACTGATTTCTCAGGATCTATGTACCCAAATCGCGTGAAAATGTAATCAGATATCAGTTCTAGTATAATATGTTTGTCCAATGAATACGCGTTTGTCATCTGCATTTCTTCTTGGTGTAGCAATTTTAATGGCCAGTAGTGTATTAAGTAACATTTTTCAGCACCGCTGTAGTTCATGAGTATGCCAGGAACAGAAGACATAATGGTCGATTGTACACTGACAGAAGCGATTAGATTCGAAGATATAATAATATTGTCAGAAAACGACGCTGCGTCATCGTTTATTATTTCCCTCTGAATGATTTAAAGTAATTTAATACCTCTTTTTTCGTGGAGTCACAATGTTTAAAAACTACATAAATCTCTGTCAACGACATGTTTTCGTTTTATGGTGCACATTCGTGCACGGAACAGCAGCTGCTTCCTCAGTGTTAAGGCCAAAAAGCGAAAGGTGCTGGAGCGTCGAAGTGGTTCTCCCTGTCTCATCGGAGGACAGGACAGCGTATTCCGAAGTAGGTGCCGCGTAGGTGGCGGAATCCGTCTGGCGGGCCTTTCGGCCTGCAGGAGAACTCGGAGCAGTGCCTTGACGAGGCAGCAGATTGTTATTCATGACGTCGGCCCCAAGTACTTCGATCCGATAGGAAAGACAAACGAAGGCAGTGGAAGAGCCGATTGGCATTCAGGGACGTAGCTGTCGCCCGCCGGTTTGCAAACGGCGGCTCCCCGGCCCGGCCCTCCGGGAGATTGGCCTGTGTTAGCTCGCCGAGCACCCAATCCCCGCACAGGGCGGCACGCGCCGGTTCCAGCCCATCGCCCGGCCTGCAGTCGCCGCCAAACGGAGATTTGCGTTTCGCACACACCGCACTCCTTCCAGACAGCGAGGGATTATTTTTACCTACATTGTACAGACTAAATACACTTCTGGCCATCAAGATTGTAACGCAACGGAGACCGCATGCAAGCTTGCGTATGCAAATGATTAACATTACAGTGCAACGGCACAAATAATTTAGGAGTAATGCCGTCTACATTCTGTATACAAGTTGCATAAATTTGTGGAGCTTGATACCGAAAGGCTACAGACAAGTGAACTAAGTTTACCACCATTTAACCAAATCACCATCGCTACCTCCACCAGACACATCTACTTAATCTTTGGATTCGATTAGGTTAGATTAGTACTTGTTCCATAGATCATGAATAAGACACTTCGTAATGATGTGGAACGTGTCAGGTTAATAAACGTGTCTATACAAGATATTACATTAGACAAAATATTACATGACATTTCATATTTTTAATTTTTTGTGGGGGTTGGGGAAATTACCCACTTACTATATCCAAAAATTGATCTAATGAGTAGAAGGAGTTGCCATTAAGAAATTCTTTTAATTTCCTTTTGAATGCTATATGGCTGTCTGTCAGACTTTTGATGCTATTAGCTAAATGACCAAAGACTTTTGTGGCAGCATAATTTACCCCCTTCTGAGCCAAAGTTAGATTTAACCTTGAGTAGTGAAGATCATCCTTTCTCCTAGTGTTGTAGCCATGTACATTGCTATTACTTTTGAATTCGTTCGGATTGTTAATAACAAATTTCATAAGTGAATATATATATATATATATATATATATATATATATATATATATATATATATATATATATATATATATATATTGTGAGGCTACAGTGAGGATCTCTAGCTCTTTAAATAAGTGTCTGCAGGATGATCTTAGATGAGCTCCAGCAATTATTCTTATTACACGTTTTTGTGCAATGAACACTCTTTTACACAATGAAGATTTACCCCAGAATATGTTGCCATACGAAATAAGAGAGTGAAAATAGGCGTGGTAAGCTAATTTACTGAGATGTATATCGCCAAAATTTGCGATGACCCTAATAGCATAAGTAGCTGAACTCAAACGTTTCAGCAGATCCTCAGTGTGTTTTTCCAGTTCAACCCCTCATCTATGCATACACCTAGAAATTTTGAATATTCTACCTTAGCTACCGATTTCTGATCGAAGTCAATACGTTCATTAGGGTCAATACGTTCATTAGGGTGCTTTTCAAGCTCACCATTCAAGGTTTGGTAGTATATGGAACTTCCGTGACTTCGTACCTTCTACATGATATAATTCGACCTGCTAAATAAAGTAGCATATGGCCTGCAGGTAACTCCTGAAGATGTTGACAGACGAAATCGTAGAAGGCTTGTCACTGCACACAAATCTGACACGACAAGAAATCCGTGAAACACTTACCCAAAAATGGCTCTGAGCACTATGCGACTTAACTTCTGAGGCCATCAGTCGCCTAGAACTTAGAACTAATTAAACCTAACTAACCTAAGGACATCACACACATCCATGCCCGAGGCAGGATTCGAACCTGCGACCGTAGCGATCGCTCGGTTCCAGATTGTAGCGCCTAGAACCGCGCGGCCACTCCGGCCGGCAAACACTTACCCACTTTCAGTGAATTATCATTAAAAAAATGTTCAAATGTGTGTGAAATCTTATGGGACTTAACTGCTAAGGTCATCAGTCCCTAAGCTTACACACAACTTAACCTAAAGTATCCTAAGCTAAGGACAAACACACACAAGCACACACCCATGCCCGAGGGAGGACTCGAACCTCCGCCGGGACCAGCCGCACAGTCCATGACTGCAGCGCCTTAGACCAATTATCATTCGCTACAGCCGACATATATCTCGATAGACCAGTAACTGTATGGAAATTTAAAATAATTCTGATTTAATTTTCAGCCTCATCTGCACATTTTTCAATGCATGAGATGTTTCTGATCACTCTGGTTCGTGTTCAGATCTAAGTAGTTCCGTCAGCAACCCGTCTTATCTATTAAGAACCTCATATCAAAGCTCTCTGATATGAGGTTCTGAATAGACAACACGGGTTTCTGACGCAACTTCTTCGATCTAAGATGATCAAGAGTGACCGAAACTTGTCATAGAATTAAAGATGTGCAAGTGAGACTGAGCAATAAATGAGAATTATTTTAGATTATCATTCAGATAAATATGGGATGGGGCAGCTAAGACAGGCTACCCAAAATACACTCAAAATGAATAGATACATCGAAGTGCGGGTTTCGCACAGTATGACGAATTTCCTGACTTTCGCAAGGCTTTTTTATTGTTTATAGTTACGACAACGACTTTGTTTTCTCTAATGAAACTATATATTTTTCTGTGGTATTTGGAAGAAGCGTCTAAGAGAACTTCAGGACGAAGCATTATGGGACACGATCAAACAAAGTATCAAGATAACAACGCTGCGAACCACTATCTCGCCGTCAGAAGTTCGACAAAAGTCTGCCTTACTACACCAAATATAGACAAGCACGTCTCAGGTGCGTTTCGGGTTTTTATTAACAATAGTACACTGTGAGTTTATTCTGGAGATAACGGCTGCACAGGCATTCGGGAGTCGTCGCTGTTTCCTAGCAGACCTTCTGTTTTAATTTTCGCCTCAGATAAAAGTACAGAAGTGTGTACCTTGGGGCAGGGGCGGGGGAGACACTGCTGATCATTTTCCGTTTTCTGAACGATCGCCCTAAAGCTCTCCAAATATTCTTTTGAGAAGGTCTGTAAATAGATGTGTGAGGAGTGGGAGGGACATCCGTCATGTCCAGTGGGATCTCTTCCAGTAACTGCGGTAGCAGCATATCTAGGTATTTAGATACCTATCACTAACACAGGCACCAACGATGCGGATTTTGAAAACGACGCACCAAACGGTGATCGACCAAGAGTGTTGTTTTTGTCTACTTCTTTAAATCAGCGTTGATTTTCAACTGACGATTAATGCATACTGCAAAGCTGACTTGTCCTTGGTTTGTAAACGATAGTTCTTCCTTAAACAAAATTCCTAATAGATATTCCGCATCAATTTGCACTTTTCGTAGATAACATTAGGAGAACTGTAACCAATATTGCAAGTCCGAGCCATGAAGCTGTACATGTAGCGGAATGTGAAGAGGATGAAACGCGATGGAACGTAGTGTTCGTAGAACACGTGTTTGTATGATCGCTCTCGTACTTTCGAGCTGCCTTTTAGTGACATTTGCAATGTGTGTACTGCTGCTAAAATGTCAGTTCCACATCTTTCAGGGATTGTTCTTCTTTTTCCTTGCCGTGTTTTATTCCCCACACTTCCAATTTCTACAAATTCATTTTTTTTAATATTTGAGAAGACACGTCGTGAGTGCTTGGAAGGATATGAATAGCTTCCTCTTCAGCACGCTATCGCACGGCTGCTCTAATTGTTTCGCGACATTCGACGTACATGATATTCACCTTTTGGAGTGTCTTATACACTGTGAGAGTCTCAGTAGCTTTACGAGCAAGTTGTGTTGTTGCTACAACAGCAGAACACATAGTGAGGGGCTTTAAGCGTGTAGGTAAATACTAGGCATGAACGTGATTCACGTGCCTGCTTATATTTGGTATATTTGGCTAGACGTCTGTGAAGCCTCTTCTCCTTCGGCGGGACAGTGATTTGCGGCACTGTTATTTTGCTACTGTTTGATCACTTCCTATACATGTTATGTCGTTGAAGTTATCTTAAAGGCTTGTTTCAAATGCCTCAGAAAAAAGTATACAGGGTGAGTCACCTAACGTTACCGCTGGATATATTTCGTAAACCACATCAAATATTGACGAACCGATTCCACAGATCGAACGTGAGGAGAGAGGCTAGTGTAATTGGTTAATACAAATCATAAACAATGCACTGAAGTATGTTTTTAACACAAACCTACGTTTTTTAAAAATGGAACCCCGTTAGTTTTGTTAGCACATCTGAACATATAAACAAATACGTAATCAGTGCCACTTGTTGCATTGTAAAATGTTAATTACATCCGGAGATATTGTAACCTAAAGTTGACGCTTGAGTACCACTCCTCCGCTGTTCGATCGTGTGTATCGGAGAGCACCGAATTACGTAGGGATCCAAAGGGAACGGTGATGGACCTTAGGTACAGAAGAGACTGGAACAGCACATTACGTCCACATGCTAACACCTTTTTATTGGTCTTTTTCACTGGCGCACATGTACATTACCATGAGGGGTGAGGTACACGTACACAAGTGGTTTCCGTTTTCAATTACGGAGTGGAATAGAGTGTGTCCCGACATGTCAGGCCAATGGATGTTCAATGTGGTGGCCATCATTTGCTGCACACAATTGCAATCTCTGGCGTAATGAATGTCGTACACGCCGCAGTACATCTGGTGTAATGACTCCGCAGGCTGCCACAATACGTTGTTTCATATCCTCTGGGGTTGTAGGCACATCACAGTACACATTTTCCTTTAACGTACCCCACAGAAAGAAGTCCAGAGGAGTAAGATCAGGAGAACGGGCTGGCCAATTTATGCGTCCTCCACGTCCTATGAAACGCCCGTCGAACATCCTGTCAAGGGTCAGCCTAGTGTTAATTGCGAAATGTGCAGGTGCACCATCATGCTGACACCACATACGTCGACGCGTTTCCAGTGGGACATTTTCGAGCAACATTGGCAGATCATTCTGTAGAAACGCGATGTATGTTGCAGTGCTCTCCGATACACACGATCGAACAGCGGAGGAGTGGTACTCAAGCGTCAACTTTAGGTTACAATACCTCCGGATGTAATTAACATTTTACAATGCAACAAATGGCACTGATTACGTATTTGCTTATATGTTCAGATGTGCTAACAAAACTAACGTGGTTCCATTTAAAAAACGTAGGTTTGTGTTAAAAAACATACTTCTGTGTATTTTTTTATGGTTTGTATTAAACAATTACACTAGCCTCTCTCCTCACGTTCGGTCTGTGGAATCGGTTCGTCAGTATTTGATGTGGTTTACGAAATATATCCAGCGGTAACGTTAGGTGACTCACCCTGTATAGTTCCACTAGAAAAATCAAAGTGGGTGCCGAAATTCGCCGACTTTAAACTATAAAAATTACTTGCGAACGTCAGGGAATTCGCCATATAGTCCGCTGTAATTTGGCGAAAACCGCAACTCTATATACAGGATGTCCGGAAATTCCCGTTACAAACTTGTAGGACTTGTTGAGGGGGTGCGTACAGAGTAGAAATGCATGTCCAGAAATGCAACAAAAATTTGAAAACAAGTTTTCTAGGTAGTTTGAAATACGGTAGTCCTGGTGTCTGTGCTTACTCTGGATTGGATGATGACATGTGACGCCTTTCCTACCTCTCTGACCTGGTTCGAGCCTCAAAAAATGGTTCAAATGGCTCTGAGCACTATGCGACTTAATTTCTGAGGTCATCAGTCGCCTAGAACTTAGAACTAATTAAACCTAACTAACCTAAGGACATCACACACATCCATGCCCGAGGCAGGATTCGAACCTGCGACCGTAGCGGAAGTTCGATTCCAGACTGAAGCTTCGAGCCTCACTCTAGTGTTTGTGAGAGTTATAGGTGGTATGGAGTGCTCGAGGTGGTGTGGATGTAGTTGTTTGAAGCAATACAACCTCTTCCAGTTCGGGTGTAGGCGTCTCCTTGGTGCACCACAGTTACACCTGCTGACGATGAAGGTATGCCCTTCTCGAAGCCGGTGCGTAATTGTGACGAAAATGGTGTGCGATGGAGTCGGACGCTGTGTTAACGATCTTGATAAAGGCGACTAGTAGTTCTTCCATTACCGTGAGCTTCGCCATGCAGAAGGATCATGTTCGTATTGTGGGGCGGCGAGTGAGAAGGGAGATTGAAAATATTGTTGCTGTATATGTTTAAATGTTGAATCAGTTCCTGGCATTTAGAATGTTATTAATGCTGTCTTTCGCCGTTCTCAACACTGGCTCTCTATTTAACGTTCTTGACTCCCAGAAAGCGATTTGACAAAACCTGAAGCCTGTAAATAGAGTTCCTAGTGCCCACTTTGAGAAATATTATTATAGCTGCAGCTTATAGCTCTGAGGAACTAGGAGATTGTCCGGGATTTCTAATCAAAAACGATATTCCAAAATATTTGAGTATATTCTCCAAATCACAAATACACACACAAGTATCCCTACAACCTAACCAACAGAACAGTTCAGAGTCTATTGCGCTGATGCAACTATAAATGTCCGAGTTAAATATTGAAATGAATGCTCGCCATAATTTGATGAAATATCTCATCAAACGCCACGCTAAATTATTGGTAGAATGTCTGTCCCGCGACGGCACGTGAAAATACGACGAAACGCACACTGAGACTAGATAATGAAAATCATCCCAAAGTTAACACTTTACTTGAAACGCTTTCCTAGTTGCGCGCATCTCGAGTAACATAACACGGCACCCGAGGCTGTTAGTAGCGCTGATACTGGCGCGATGCGATTCCCGACACAGATGGCGTGTCATTCAGCGCCTGGAGAGAACTGGGGCCTTGGCTTCCTCGCACAGTGCTCTTATATATAAAGCCGGGGTGCGGACCGCTGAGAAAACGCTCGATCAAATCGGCTGTCTCGACTAGCCGCTGTGCTAGTAACGCACCACTTCAAGTTGCATAATAAATTTTAGCTTCTCTTGCTGAAGGCCGATGAAGCTCCTAATTTAACTGTGCATTCAGCACGCAGGGAAGTATTGATAATAAATTTTTGACGTGGCTAACTTTAATAACTTAGGCGAGAGAATTAATTTAATTGCACTGCACGCAGCAGATGGGCTCTGAACTGTCCCTTCTGAGATCCGCTATTGCTATAATTTAATAGATATTTGAAAGAAACTTTTTACAGCTTCATCATCATAGCGGACCTCCAACCTATTAAAATCTAAACATCCTAGTATGATTTATAAGCTCACTTAATCTATCTTGCTTCCTCTAGTTTTGAGATGAAAACCACAAAATCATGAATTTACACTAACATCTTAATCTGTGAAATCCAAAGTACTATTTTTATTAAATCATTATGAAAGCTGAATCTAAATACAAATTTTGCAGTCTCTAGCTCTTTTCTGTGCCGCCAATTATTTTTATAGAAAAACGTCCAAATAAAGGAAACGGCTGAAGTTATCAAGCTGATATTTAACACACATTAGTTTATCATTATTCCAGACATACTAGGAAAGTTTTATGTCATTTGCTTGATTTTTAAGGTATTGCGCAACATCTATGACGTCAGAGCTAGCAGACTGACTAACACACAATGGAAACTGATGTGAATTTGCTGCAGCGCGAGTAGGCTGCTTCCCCACATCACCCTCTACTTAAATTTTTTTTGTTTATGAATGTTAATGAACGAAGAAAAAAAAATTTAATTACAAAAAGGGAAGCAAGAGTACAATTTAAACTCCCTATGAAAAATCAAAATTGAATTATAAACATATATAAATATTAAAAGAAACTGATTTCCTACATTAATCATTTAAATTGCGGGCATTTTCACTGCCTCTTTAGAAATGTCATTACTCAAATTTTAAGCAAAGTCAATGAAATATTTTTGGCATACATATTGCCTTAGACTAACAAACACATAGAAATTGAAAAACTGTGAAAATCTTAGTTACATTAAATACATCAAATACATTTTTACACACACAAATTCAAGGAAGATAACATGATACATAAACAGATGATTATTCCTTATCAGTCTTTTATAAACCTGAAAGAAAAGTTCACAACTAAATTTTTACACACGTGGTTGTAGCCGCTTTGGCTGGCGTCCTACACTTCCATTCACAAGGGTGGAGGAGGGGAAGTTGCTATGGTGTGCGTCCTTCTCGATCTCTCTAAATTACAAGGGGAAAGGGGAGGGGTCACTGTGAGTTGTGTCCAAGTCACTCCACGCTTTCACGCAGCTACCAGGCTGCCATTATCTGGTTTGTCCTGTAGAACAAACAAAAAGAGTGCCTCAGACTCTGTTCACTTAATATCTAAGGGTGGGTCACAATGAAATGGGGATATATACATGTTATCCTTCAGTTTTGTTGCTGGAACAAAGTTAACAGAACTTTTTCAATATTATTCTCATGGTTACTTAATTGTCATAAATTGGTAAACAAATGGCTCAAAACGCCTTTAGTTATGTACTCGAGAAAATTTATGCTCAAGGCATATAATCATAAATCAGATTTAGTCTGAATTTATTATTTCTGGGCCGGAACACTGAACCAATGCTCGGTACATTCACTGACACCTTTGTATTTTAAGCCCTTAACTGACTCATCTTTGAGTACCTTAATCTTAGAGATAGTATGAGTATGATTAGTGGTTGTTTTCTCAGCTTCTTAGTACATGTGAGTAACTTTTGGTAATAGTACAGTTGTGAGTGTTCAAAACACACTACGTTTAGTTGACTACTAAACCCACTTATTGGTCCTCTGCTGTTGTGTCAGTTCCACATCTGCAATTGTGTACTTACTTACTTTGAAGTGTATTTATGCTGAGCTAAAATAATGTTTTACGTCTGTCAGTATGTTATTCAATTTACTTTGCTAAGTGTATTATTTATTTAACACTCACTCTATTAATATTTAAAGCATAGGATAGCATATTTATTTCATATTCATAGTGTATTGCAGCTGATTAGTTTGCTCACGTGGCAATCCATTTCCACTCGATCGGACGCTGAAACCACAGGTAGTCTCTCTCGACTTACCACTAAGATGCATCAAATAACTATGGACGAGCGTAATGCTAATTTCCTTAAACCTATAGGACACCATGAGCTTCTCTGTCTCATCTAACATAAGGGTACCTATGGTCGCATTCACGCCTCCAACTCATAACCTCAATACGTGTAGATGTATCCTTTCACACACTACACCCAAAATAATGGCCAGCTCCAACCTTATAAATCCTTCAGGGACGTGTCCTTCACGTCTCAACTACAAACACTGCTCAATTCTAATACACTGCCTTTCGTTGCTACAGAAGGTGAGTTTATTCTTACAAATTATCTGCTTATTTTTCATAACACTAAGCAATCTCTTTATCTATTTATTAGTTAGCTCTAATGCATACACTAGGTTTCACTACCACTTCAGATCCTACTTGAACATGAATTTGTACATCTTTTTTAAAATATTATTGTGGGACCATTTTCAATAAAACAACACTTTGTACTTACAATATTACCAGGGTTCTATACATAATTGTTACTCAAATACATTTTATTTTATTTACGTCATACTTCTCTATTGTTTGTCACTATTAGGTTTGTCATATCAGGTGTTTTTCTTCACTAATCGGTAGATAGAATGGTTACATAACGCACGGCTTGATAGCCATAACAGAAAATTTAATATTTGAAAAAGAAAAAGCCGAAATTTTTGTGGACAGGAAAGATGAAGATAGAGTGAGACCTGAAATGGGAAAGAAGATCTCACACAGCTGGGACTGCACAGCTGCCACACTGTGTAGAGGTTACAGAACAACCTCCTCCCTACAGCCTTCATTGGCTGCCTATGAACACGCCACGTCGATCTGAAAATACTTTATGATGCCTTTTTAGAGCCTGTCTCAGTTCTTCCTTCTGATTAGCTGAAATCGCATCGATTTCCTGCAATTTAGCTTCTATCTTGTCTAAAATAATTTCTTCTTCTTCTTCTGTATTTAGCTTATTTGTACTAAGGTTAACATCCTCGTCCCAATACCTCCTATTTTTCAGAACTCGTATAGGCAATTCCCAAGTTTCATCATCAGTTACTACATGTTTATCACTAAAAGGGACTGTAATTACTCCTGTTATTGGCAAGAACATTTTTAACTGGCTTTTTTCGAAGTCAACAACACTCTGATATTTTGATAAGAAATCTATGCCAAATAAAACCTCAATACTGAGATTGTTTACAATTAAACATGGATGATCAATTAAATTACCATTAATGTTAAAGGGCAGCAAAGCTTCTTGCTTTACTGTTTTTGACACCTTGCCAGTAGCACCAATTATTCTTAGTCCTGATACCCTCATTACTGTAAGCTTGTCTTTACCAGGTAATGCATCAAAGAAGGACTGTGATATTGCACTCACCTCACTTCCACTGTCTAAGAGACAACGTACATTGATACCCAACATATTCACTATTATTATAGGGTGGCTTATTCTAGGTTGTACAGGTGGTTCCTCAAATTCATCTATTAGTTCCTTTTGGATTTGTCTCCAACTAAAGTGATCAACATCTGTCTTCATTACATTTAGGTCACAGAGTGTAGGGGTTTCCTGAATTACATTTTCAGCTGCCTTTTCCAGTCGGTCTATTAATTTTAAATCGAAACACCGCACGACTTCATTACATTTAGTTTGCTGAACATAACCCAAATTACTGTAGTCTGAGCGATTCTGCGCCTCCAGACCGGGCATAACATTAGTTACAGCTAAACCACTTTCACCATTACCGTCGGTTTCCTTCTCAAGTGACAACTGGTCACAGCTACCGGGTTCATCGACCCCCAACAACCTACCCTCTACATTCTCACTTACCTCCTGTCCTAAATCTATTAGTATACTATCAACATCCTGTACTGGCACTTTAGATAAGAGCACATCATCTTCATCGTAAATATAAGCATGAATTTCTTCTGCTTCTTCACCTGTCAATTCAGTATTTTGTAGCTCTTCCCTATCATTACACTGCTGCGCCTTCTCTTTCTCTTCCCACTTAGAAAGCGTCTCTAACACGGTATCTACTAAATACTGTGAGTGATCTAATATTTCTGTCGTATTCTTAGGTGCTACCGACTCTTCATCCACATGTTCAGTTTGAGTATTTTGATCCGTCTTACCAATCATCGTAACTACTGGCTTAGGAAAAGTAACCGCCTGTTGAGCGCCAGTGTCCTCATAGACGGGAACTAGTTTTCCTGCCTCGGCCTACTGCTGTTTCCTTTATTTTCATTATAGTTAACTTGCATAGCATTGCTTTCCGTACTGTGGTTTACATGCATATTTCTGTTTGGAACCAAATTATTATCCCTTGGACGCCATTGTTGGTTCTGATAATTATTTCCCCAATTCCTACCTCCCTTAGGATGGCGAACACCTACTGTTCTGATGTTTACATTGCCATTTTGCTCGTTTCTAAAATTACTACTATTGTTATTAGCATTTCTGTTATTACGTGCTTGCTCCTCATTGGCAGCAACACGTTCTACACGTTCCAAATATTCAATGAAACGATCAAGATTGTCTCTAGGGGCAGATATAATTCTAGTTTGCCAATACCATGGCAGTTTGGCTTCAAGACCTAGTATAATCATCTCAGGTTTCAGCTTTTCGTCCAAATGTGACAAACGTGAAATCCATGACCTAGCAAACTCTTTAATAGATTCTTTGCCTGCATTGAAGCGTTTTCCACTCCAAAATTCTCTTAACACTTCATTTTGCTTATGGCTAGACCAATACTCATTAATAAAAGCTGTTTTAAATTCCGCTAATGTTTTACACTTTAACATAACATCAGCTGACCAGCGCATGGCGTCACCTGCTAAATGGCTTCTAATAAATGAGATTTTCTCTCGTTCAGACCAAGTTGGTGGAATCACATCTTCAAAATCGTTCCAGAAATCTAGTGGATGGATATTTTTATCTGGATCGAATCGCAAGAACTGCCGACACCCGATAAAAGCGGCGTTTGCAGCTACAACTTGTTGTACACTACCATTACCAGAAGCTACTGAAGCTACTTTACTCTCAAGGTTAGCCATGTTAGTATTAATATTTTCTACTTTCATCTCTACACTATCTACTCTTTGTACAATATGAGTAGTATCAGTTTTGATTGCATCTATGTCAGCTTGACATATGTTGACTTTAATATTAACATCTTTAAACCTATCTGAGCACAGTTCAGATTCCGTCTCGATCTTTTCTGTTAACTTGTGCTCCAGCTTCGCATCTTCCATTTGGAAGCCTTTGCGAACCTCAGCAACTTCGGATTTAACTGTTTTATACATCTCAGAAAACTGTTGAGCAACCTTTTTCTTAATATCCTCATGGTTGCAATCTATTTTATTATTTAAACTGTCTAGATCCTCTTTCAACTTATTGCAACCAGCCTTGAAGGTATCGTCCATTACCTCCAATCGTTTATTAAAATTAGTTTGGCTGGCCATAATCTCATACTTTAATTCAGCATTACTGCTTTTGACCTCAGTTATTTCAGACTTTAATTCAGCATTACTGCTTTTAACCTGTTCACTTATTTCAGACTTTAATTCAGCTGTCATTTTTGCATTACTGGCAGCTATTGCTTGTAATATAACATTTAAATCAACAGCCCCAGTATCTTTGGGTTGCTCAATAGCTGGCTTTTTATCACTCTCAGGTGACAAAAAACTAGCTCCAATACCAGAATCATCAAAACTAAATGAAACTTCTGATTGATCAGCCATATCTAACTTCTCCTGTTTAAACCTTACCATCTCTGATGACCGTTTCATTATTAATTCATCAGAGAAACTATCATCCAATAAATTTACAATTTCGGGTTTATGTTTTACTACAGGGGTTTCTATTATTGAATCATTGCACCTTCCCACACTACTGTCAGGAGACAATACTTCATATTTCACCCTACCATTATTACTCTCATGCATGTTAACACTTGAATCGTTGTCTGGATTTACATTTCCCTTAACAGACCTAGGTTCTAATTTAAGTTTAAACTCAGTTTCTTTTGGCGGTTCCATCGCCGACAGTCTTTTAGTGCAGGTTAGTAAAATTTTTAACAGCTTTTCACTTAACTTAGTTCCTTCTGCACGACGTTGTCGGCGCTGCGTAACAGGATTACTGAGGCGACGCGGCACGATGAACTGCAGACGGCACTCCGACGGCTGTTGTGTGTTTGCGTGGCTCGTAGCTGCAAGCTCGGCTCCGGCTGCTGCGGCTCCAACTGCGGTGCGGCGAAACTGGCTACTCGCGATGCCGGCAGCACCGCTAGACTCAGTGCCAGCTCCGTGAATCCAGATGCGTTGTTAATCCAATTGCGTCGTCCACATGCACACGTAACACTTTCACTGTTCTATTACTCAGCTGCGTGTCGCATTCCACTCGCGAATCCGAATAGTTAAAAATCACTTTCACTTCGCTGATAGTTTCCCGGCCGATGCACCATATGTGGGGCGGCGAGTGAGAAGGGATATTGAAAATATTGTTGCTGTATATGTTTAAATGTTGAATCAGTTCCTGGCATTTAGAATGTTATTAATGCTGTCTTTCGCCGTTCTCAACACTGGCTCTCTATTTAACGTTCTTGACTCCCAGAAAGCGATTTGACAAAACCTGAAGCCTGTAAATAGAGTTCCTAGTGCCCACTTTGAGAAATATTATTATAGCTGCAGCTTATAGCTCTGAGGAACTAGGAGATTGTCCGGAATTTCTAATCAAAAACGATATTCCAAAATATTTGAGTATATTCTCCAAATCACAAATACACACACAAGTATCCCTACAACCTAACCAACAGAACAGTTCAGAGTCTATTGCGCTGATGCAACTATAAATGTCCGAGTTAAATATTGAAATGAATGCTCGCCATAATTTGATGAAATATCTCATCAAACGCCACGCTAAATTATTGGTAGAATGTCTGTCCCGCGACGGCACGTGAAAATACGACGAAACGCACACTGAGACTAGATAATGAAAATCATCCCAAAGTTAACACTTTACTTGAAACGCTTTCCTAGTTGCGCGCATCTCAAGTAACATAACACGGCACCCGAGGCTGTTAGTAGCGCTGATACTGGCGCGATGCGATTCCCGACACAGATGGCGTGTCATTCAGCGCCTGGAGAGAACTGGGGCCTTGGCTTCCTCGCACAGTGCTCTTATATATAAAGCCGGGGTGCGGACCGCTGAGAAAACGCTCGATCAAATCGGCTGTCTCGACTAGCCGCTGTGCTAGTAACGCACCACTTCAAGTTGCATAATAAATTTTAGCTTCTCTTGCTGAAGGCCGATGAAGCTCCTAATTTAACTGTGCATTCAGCACGCAGGGAAGTATTGATAATAAATTTTTGACGTGGCTAACTTTAATAACTTAGGCGAGAGAATTAATTTAATTGCACTGCACGCAGCAGATGGGCTCTGAACTGTCCCTTCTGAGATCCGCTATTGCTATAATTTAATAGATATTTGAAAGAAACTTTTTACAGCTTCATCATCATAGCGGAACTCCAACCTATTAAAATCTAAACATCCTAGTATGATTTATAAGCTCACTTAATCTATCTTGCTTCCTCTAGTTTTGAGATGAAAACCACAAAATCATGAATTTACACTAACATCTTAATCTGTGAAATCCAAAGTACTATTTTTATTAAATCATTATGAAAGCTGAATCTAAATACAAATTTTGCAGTCTCTAGCTCTTTTCTGTGCCGCCAATTATTTTTATAGAAAAACGTCCAAATAAAGGAAACGGCTGAAGTTATCAAGCTGATATTTAACACACATTAGTTTATCATTATTCCAGACATACTAGGAAAGTTTTATGTCATTTGCTTGATTTTTAAGGTATTGCGCAACATCTATGACGTCAGAGCTCGCAGACTGACTAACACACAATGGAAACTGATGTGAATTTGCTGCAGCGCGAGTAGGCTGCTTCCCTACAGTATGTTCTGCAAAAACGTACTCAGCCATGTTTCTTTAACACTAACAGACACGCAAATGAGGGTCGAACCAGGTGAGAGAAGTAGAATAGATGTCAAATGACATCAGGAAAAGGCGCTCAGTCAGGAACCGCGCGACTGCTACGGTCTCAGGTTCGAATCCTGCCTCGGGCATGGATGTGTGTGATGTCCTTAGGTTAGTTAGGTTTAAGTAGTTCTAAGTTCTAGGGGACTTATGACCACAGATGTTGAGTCCCATAGTGCTCAGAGCCATTTGAACCATTTTGAACATCAGGAAATCCGACTTAAGCAACCCCCACTACGACTACCCTGTTGCACACCTACCTAGCAAACGACGTGGGTCCCTATACAAAATATTATGGTCAGTCCCCTGTAAGAGTCCTAGAAGTTCGTAACGGCAATTTTCGAACAACCTGCAGCGCGGGGTAGCCACGCGGTCTCTGGTCCCTTGCACGGTCCGTGCGGCTCCCCGCTGTCGGAGGATCCAGTCCTCCCTCGTGCATGGTGTGTGTGTTTTCCATAACATAAGTTAGTTTAAGTAGTGTGTAGGTTTAGGGACCGATGACTTCAGCAGTTTGTCCCATAAGACTTTACCATAAGTTTCCAAAAAATTTTTCGAACAATCTGCATTTATTCAAACCGGTTATATTTGCGGTGACTTGTATTAGCTGCCTATCCCTGTATACTCTCTAATGTACAGAACTCTTACGACATACTCGTGTAGCGAAATGGGCCGCGCGGCAGCTCCGGGACAGGGATGTGAACCAGACCCGGCGGCACAAATCCACGCGGCGACTTAACGACCGTGCCTGGTGCAAGGGCCGGGCCATATGTGGTTTTTCAGTGATTTTTCTTGCTCGTTTAGGCAAATTTTGGGCTCGTCCCCATTTTTTGCCTCAGAAAATAAGATACTCAAACAGTTAAAATATGATTACACACAGAACAAGGATTGCACAGTTCACAAACAGGTAGCGAACACGACTTCCCTCCGTTAAGTGACTGGAGATTCAACAACAGGGGGGCATCCGGCCATATATTTAAACAAAGTAAGCTGCTGACGCCTGAGTGCGTGGAGCCCGCACTAGACATACGCTAACGAAGAGAAGAATTGTACAGAGTTGTTATGACCTAGAAAACCTTTGGCACTATACTTCGAACAACGTCTCGTAACCCATGTAGCAGTAATAGATACTTGATAGCAAGCTTTAGGACTCATTAGTGTTTATAGTAGTCGTTCTCAATATCTAAGTGATAAGTGTGTCTTTCTGTTACGCGAAAAAATACGCAGGTGACTCAGTTTCAATTCCAACTACACCAGGGAATGGGGTGCACACAGCCGCGTGATGCCAATTGAAGAGCTACTTGAATAAGAGGTTTGCGAAACTGAAACAACCATTAGAGCAGTGGGATGACCCAATGCTCCTTCATGCCGTACCAAACGACGCCTTTGGCAGAGGCAGTCACGGTGATCGGTCGGTACTGAATGGTTCGTCAGAGTCAGTATACGGAGTCGCGAAAACGAGAGGAGCTCTGAAAGTTAGTTACTCATTATTATGGCATGCCAAGTAACTATTATTAAATGCTGCACTGCACTTCAAAGAGGCAAAATGCAAAACACTGTTATTTTTTTCAGTTTAGTCACCAAGCCTCTGTAAACAACAGTCGGAACTTCCTACCACTCATTCAGTTCCCCGGCGGTGGAAATGCGCTCCTTGATGACGGTGCCATTCCAGAAGCGCTGCGTCAACGTCCCCATCGTGGGCACATCTCTTCCGTTTCAAATGGTTTTTCAGTCTGCCAAAAGATGGAAATCTCATGACGCAAGAACTGAACAACCCGGTCAGCACTGACCTCATGTCTGCAGCATTGGTCCAATTGTTGGACCATTTCTGTACGTTTACACGACATTGGATTTGGCCCACATACCGTCATAATTACGCTGTGAATCTGTGTGCAGTTTATAAGTTTTACCCACAAGAATTGTTCCGCCACGCGTACTTCAACTTCAGAGTACATCTCCACTTGTCATTCAGTCTCACACTGCGATGCACCAGGTATCTGTATCGCCGTAGAACTGCCCCGGCACGAAACAAGGTTTATGTGCTCTCTTCTGACAATGTGCCGTTCGTGTTCCGCAATGATATTAGCGTGGGACGGCATGTGCAACTTACTGCTTGAAGTTCCTACGTATTTATTATAGATACATTATGTGATCAAAAGTATATGGACACCTGGCTGAATATGAGTTAGAAGCTCGTGGCGCCTCCATCGGTGATACTGGAATTCAATATGGTGTTGGTCCACCCTTAGCCTTGATGACAGCTTCCACTCTCGCAGGCATACGTTAAATCAGGTGCTGGAAGGTTTCTTGGGAAATGGCAGCATATTCTTCACGCAATGCTGCACTGTGGAGAGGTATCGATGTCGGTCGGTGACGCCTGGCACGAAGTCGGCGTTCCAAAACATCCCAAAGGTGTTCTATAGGATTCAGGTTACGACTCTGTGCAGGCCAGTCAATTATAGGGATGTTATTGTCGTGTAACCACTCCGCCATAGGCCGTGCATTATGAACAGGTGCTCGATCGTGTTGAAAGCTGCTGTCGCCATCCCCGAATTCCTCTTCAACAGTGGGAAGCAAGAAGGTGCTTAAAAATTCAATGTAGGCCTGTGCTGTGATAGGGGCACTCAAAACAACAAGAGGTGCAAGCCCTCTCCATGAAGAACACAACCACACCATAACACCACAGCCTCCGAATTTTACTGTCGGCACTCTGGCAGATGACGTTCACCATGCATTCGCCATACCCACACCCTGCTATCGGATCGCCACATTGTGTACCGTGATTCGTCACTCCACGCAACGTTTTTTCAATGTTCAGTCGTCCAATGTTTACGCTCCTTACACCAAGCGAGGCGTCGTTTGGCATTTACCGGCGTGATGTGTGGCTTATGAGCATCCGCTCGACCATGAAATCCATGTTTTCTCACCTCCCGTTTAACTGTCATAGTACTTGCAGTGGATACTGATTCAGTTTGGAATTCCTATGTGACGGTCTGGATAGGCGTCTGCCTATTACACATTACGACCCTCTACAACTGTCGGCGGTCTCTGTCAGTCAACATACAGAGATCGCCTGTACGCTTTTGTGCTGTACGTGTCCCTTCACGTTTCCACTTCACTATCACATCGGAAACAGTGGACTTCTGGATGATATGAGTGCGGAAATCTCGCGTATAGACGTATGACACAAGTGACACCCAATCACCTGACCACTTTCGAAGTCCGTGAGTTCCCCAGAGCGCCCCATTCTGCTCTCTCACGATATCTAATGACTACTGAGGTCGCTGATATAGAGTGCCTGGCCCTGCCAGTAGGTGCCAGCACAATGCACCTAATATGAAAAACGTATATTTCTGGAGGTGTCCGGATACTTTTGATCACATAGCGTGTATCGGATATTCTTTCCAATGGACATTGTTGACATTTATTACAATGTGCCACATAGGGACAAACGAAGAGCCCTGTAAAAAGGTATTTTCTTCAACATACAGTTTTAACTTGGAGAAAAAGTTTCTTAGCTCCTTTATAGATATCAGTTGTTGAGAGTATAAATAGCTGACGGTTTGTGCTGACTACGTACTAAATGACTGCTTATCTCCAAAAATGATTCAAATGACTCTGAGCACTATGCACCATGGGACTTAACATCTCAGGTCATCAGTCCCCTAGAACTACTTAAACCTAACTAACCTAAGGACATCACACACATCCATGCCCGAGGCAGGTTTCGAACCTGCGACCGTAGCGGTCGCGCAGTTCCAGACTGAAGCGCCTAGAACCGCTCGAACACACCGGCCGGCGCTTATCTACATTTTGTTCTTTATTTTCTTTTTAATTCCGCTGTTTCTGTCCTTGGTCTTAAGGGTCTTTGTTTTCATTTCTCAAGTACTAGTGTTTCAGTGTAAAAGAGCGCCTTCATATCCATTAGTCAGAGGTAGAAATATCTTGCTGTGTAGCTTGTCTAGTGGCGGATCGGCCTTCCCGTTCTGTACTATCGTCAGCTGAATATCGGATGCTGCCCAAAACTCTGAGCAGCTGTTTTCGAAAAGAAATTACAAGTCACCTGTTAATCAATAGCACCATAGCAGTGCTGGCAAAGGTGTGTAACATATAATAATACCCTTGATCATCTAATCTGTAGTAACTGCTTTCATCTATTACATGACAGCAAATGTCTTTGGAAATGGCGACCGATTTACCTCTAATTCACCGAACATGTTCATCGTGGTTCAAGAGAGATCACACACGTCCAAGAAACATGCATGGACGTGAACACCACGGTTCCTTACAAAAACGCTTAGCAAATACAGTTCTCTTAAAATTTTTCACAATGGTTTTCATATATTTTGTAAACAGAAGAATGTGTTGAAGTACGTCATTAAAACTATTTGCTGTTAGGTTATGACTTATTTCAACTGACTGAAATTCTTATATCGTTCATATACAGGACAGCTTAGTCTTTCGAAGCTGCAGTAATTACACATGTTCCTCTTCTACTCAACTATCTGCTGATCTTATCAGTTACTAAAATGACAATAGAGAAAAATTATCCTGATTTGTTTCGGAACAAACCCTTGGTGAAAATAATAATTATTGAAATATCGTTGTTAATATCGAATTAACTTCAAATTACATTCAGCTGATTATAGGAGGTTACTGTAAGAGAAATCAAAAATCGCCTGGATCACCGTTAGATTTTCTATGGGACAGCTCGTGGATAGCAATACGGAAACGTTGCGTATCACAGTCCTTTCACGGAACATGCTGGTATGACGTATGAAGTGCATTTTGGAGTTCATTTGGTGATAAATCGTTTTTAAGATACATTGAGAGTGTACAACAATGTGCAAGTAAATTCATTTTGCTTGTGGAGTAGGCTACGTCACGGATCGTAAATTTTAACTACGAATAAATGAATTTAATGCAACGCTGTTCGGTGCTAAAGACATAAAAGGCTTCGGTTTTCATAAAGGGCAGTTGTTACAGGCTTAACGTCTCATAAAAACGAATAAACGATCGTCAGTAGTACAACGTAATTTACGATCAACATTCATTGTGATGGTCCATTATTTTTTTATAGCCGAAACCATTTATTTTCACGGAAGGGTGGAATTTAAATTTTGTCATCACTAAGTTCAGCTTCGAAGTGCAGAAAAAAATATTTCTCGATAATGTCATAGCAACGTAGCTGCAAAAAATGAGCTCCAACCTCGCATTCCCTAGATGGCGGCGTCATAATTTCCTCATAAAAAGTACCTTTTACGTTACGGCAGTAGTCCAGTCTAGGTGAAATTCTTCATCTTGCGTTTTCGCAATGGTTTCAGAACTTTGTTCGTATCTATAAATTGTAACTGGAAAGCTATACAAATAAATCTAATGATAACAATTGCAACAATAACACTTTCATTCATCGATGGATTTATCTTAATATCAATACGTTTCAAAAATGGTTCAAGTGGCTCTAAGCACTATGGGACTTAACATCTAAGGTCATCAGTCCCCTAGACTTAGAACTACTTAAACCTAACTATACAAATGACATCACACATATCCATGCCCAAGACAGGATTCGAACCTGCGACTGTAGTAGCAGCGCGGTTCCGGACTGAAGCGCATAGAACCCCTCGGCCACAGCGCCCAGCCAATACGTTTTCTGCAACAATTCCCCATAAATTTGGATTTTCGCTATTAGGTGGTCGTCATTTTATACTGAAATATTACAATGATTCCTAGAAGGACTCAACCAGTGTAGAGTTTTCGAGGCGCTTCTTTCTGAAAGCATCTTCCGTAAAAGTTCTATGGGTTAGCCAAAGACGCAAAAATCTCTGGAAGTTGATGGGGTAGTATGAAACATGTGACTTAAATTTAACGTTTGTTTCAATATACACTTAGTCCTAGTGAAAAAGTCTATTACTCCGTATTGCTTGTATTCGGTAATGCCAAACACGTTCATAACTTACCTATGTAGCAAATACATTTTCAGTGAGAGTCACACTATCTGATCAAATGTCGATTAGTTGATATTAATCTGGGGTGCGTCCACCTGCGACTTCACGCCGGCTAGAACGCATGTGAGGACACCATCAATGACGCGCCTGAATGTCTGTGGAGAAAAGGCACTCCATTCTTTCCCAAACTTCGAAATGAGAGTAGGTATCGATGGACGCTTGGGTGTGGAGCAAAGTGGACGTAGTAACTCACACCAGACACTTTCCATTGGGTTCAGATCGGGGCTCGGGTCAGTTCGGTCCATTTCAGGAATGTAACTGTCCACCAACTATTACCTCACGGATGCTGCATTATGAAAGACATCGTTGTCATACTGATACAAATAATTATCATCTTATAAATGTTCGTCTACTGTATGCAGTTCATAATGCTCTAAAATATATTCATATCCTTGCGAATGAAGCGTTTTCTTAAGTGCAATAATGGAACCACACCCTAACCATGAAAAACACGTCCATACCGTAACACCCCCTTCTGCAAACTTCACTGATGGCGTTGATAAATGAGTCCAGGTGACGTCCTCCACGCATTCGACAAATCCGAAGTCTTCCACAGGGTATAGCGTGGTTCATCACTCCAAATCACTTGCTCCCAGTCGCTCATTGGCCAGTGGCGTCGCTCTTTACGGCACTTCAAGCGTCGCTCAGTACTGACTATAGAAATGTGTGTATACCGAAGAGCTGTTCGACCGTTATACCTTATTCTTTTTACCTCCCTAAGCACAATCATTGTGGTAACTGGACACTGATAGCAATTTGGATTACTGGATCGGTTCCTTGGTCTGATTCTAGCGATTTTTTACAGCCATCCTCAGCAACACACCGTTTCTGTTCGTCAGTACATGAGGTCTGCGTGGCCTTGGTTTATCTGTTTCTGCTTCACAGTTACATCACCAAGAGTTGATCGGAGCAGCTTTAGAAAAGTTGAAATGATCCTGGTGGATTTGTTATTCAGGTGATATCTAATAATTAGTCCACATTATAAGCTACTGAGTTCTCATTATCAACCTGCTCTCCTTTACAGCTTTTGAACTGACAACACGGATCCAGTTCTCTTGACATCTCTTGGAATGTATACCGCAGAGACAGGCTGAACATTGAAGGGGGAGGCGTGTTTATAGCGATATGAAGTGCAATAGTATCGAAGGAAATTGACGGAGATCCGAAATATGAAATGATTTGGGTGAAGGTCACGGTTAAAGCAGGCTCAGACATGGTAATTGGATGTCTTTATAGGCCCCCTGGCTCAGCAGCTGTTGTGGCTGAGCACCTGAAGGATAATTTGGAAAATATTTCGAGTAGATTTCCCCACCATGTTATAGTTCTGGGTGGAGATTTTAATTTGCCGGATATAGACTGGGAGACTCAAACGTTCATAACGGGTGGCAGGGACAAAGAATCCAGTGAAATTATTTTAAGTGCTTTATCTGAAAAATACCTTGAGCAGTTAAACAGAGAACCGACTCGTGACGATAACATATTAGACCTTCTGGTGACAAACAGACCCGAACTATTTGAAACAGTTAACGCAGAACAGGGAATCAGTGATCATAAAGCGGTTACGGCATCGATGATTTCAGCCGTAAATAGAAATATTAAAAAAGGTAGGAAGATTTTTCTGTTTAGCAAAAGTGACAAAAAGCAGATTACAGAGTACCTGACGGCTCAACACAAAAGTTTTGTCTCAAGTACAGATAGTGTTGAGGATCAGTGGACAAAGTTCAAAACCATCGTACAATATGCGTTAGATGAGTATGTGCCAACCAAGATCGTAAGAGATGGAAAAGAGCCACCGTGGTACAACAACCGAGTTAGAAAACTGCTGCGGAAGCAAAGGGAACTTCACAGCAAACGTAAACATAGCCAAAGCCTTGCAGACAAACAAAAATTACGCGAAGCGAAATGTAGTGTGAGGAGGGCTATGCGAGAGGCGTTCAATGAATTCGAAAGTAAAGTTCTATGTACTGACTTGGCAGAAAATCCTAAGAAATTCTGGTCTTATATCAAAGCGGTAGGTGGATCAAAACAAAATTTCCAGACACTCTGTGACCAAAATGGTACTGAAACAGAGGATGACAGACTAAGGGCCGAAATACTAAATGTCTTTTTCCAAAGCTGTTTCACAGAGGAAGACTGCACTGTAGTTCCTTCTCTAGATTGTCGCACAGATGACAAAATGGTAGATATCGAAATAGACGACAGAGGGATAGAGATACAATTAAAATCGCTCAAAAGAGGAAAGGCCGCTGGACCTGATGGGATACCAGTTCTATTTTACACAGAGTACGCGAAGGAACTTGCCCCCCTTCTTGCAGCGGTGTACCGTAGGTCTCTAGAAGAGCGTAGCGTTCCAAAGGATTGGAAAAGGGCACAGGTCATCCCCGTTTTCAAGAAGGGACGTCGAACAGATGTGCAGAACTATAGACCTATATCTCTAACGCCGATCAGTTGTACAATTTTGGAACACGTTTTATGTTCGAGTATAATGACTTTCCTGGAGACTAGAAATCTACTCTGTAGGAATCAACATGGGTTTCGAAAAAGACGGTCGTGTGAAACCCAGCTCGCGCTATTCGTCCACGAGACTCAGAGGGCCATAGACACAGGTTCACAGGTAGATGCCGTGTTTCTTGACTTCCGCAAGGCGTTCGATACAGTTCCCCACAGTCGTTTAATGAACAAAGTAAGAGCATATGGACTATCAGACCAATTGTGTGATTGGATTGAGGAGTTCCTAGATAACAGAACGCAGCATGTCATTCTCAATGGAGAGAAGTCTTCCGAAGTAAGAGTGATTTCAGGTGTGCCACAGGGGAGTGTCATGGGACCATTGCTGTTCACAATATACATAAATGACCTCGTGGATGACATAGAAGTTCACTGAGGCTTTTTGCAGATGATGCTGTGGTGTATCGAGAGGTTGTAACAATGGAAAATTGTACTGAAATGCAGGAGGATCTGCAGTGAATTTACGCATGGTGCAGGGAATGGCAATTGAATCTCAATGTAGACAAGTGTAATGTGCTGCGAATACATAGAAAGATAGATCCCTTATCATTTAGCTACAAAATAGCAGGTCAGCAACTGGAAGCAGTTAATTCCATAAATTATCTGGGAGTTCACATTAGGAGTGATTTAAAATGGAATGATCATATAAAGTTGATCGTCGGTAAAGCAGATGCCAGACTGAGATTCATTGGAAGAATCCTAAGGAAATGCAATCCGAAAACAAAGGAAGTAGGTTACAGTACGCTTGTTCGTCCACTGCTTGAATACTGCTCAGCAGTGTGGGATCCGTACCAGATAGGGTTGATAGAAGAGATAGAGAAGATCCAACGGAGAGCAGCGCGCTTCGTTGCAGGATCATTTAGTAATCGCGAAAGCGTTACGGAGATGATAGATAAACTCCAGTGGAAGACTCTGCAGGAGAGACGCTCAGTAGCTCGGTACGGGCTTCACCGAAGAGTCCAGCAGTATATTGCTCCCTCCTACGTATATCTCGCGAAGAGACCATGAGGATAAAATCAGAGAGATTAGAGCCCACTCAGAAGCATACAGGCAATCCTTCTTTCCACGAACAATACGAGACTGGAATGGAAGGGAGAACCGATAGAGGTACTCAGGGTACCCTCCGTCACACACCGTCAGGTGGCTTGCGGAATATGGATGTAGATGTAGATGTAGATCTCGTCGACAATGCCCTATTACATAAGGGCGTCTGGATACTTTTGATAGTGTAGTTAGTCGATGAACTTGTTGTTGCTTGGGTTGTCGGTGAAATACTTTTTTTTTACACTTTCTCGCAAAATAAAGTGAAGTATCACTATCAGAATCGAATCAACTATTAGATTGGTGCATAAGTTCGTAGTGTTTTTTCTGTAAGTTTAATGAACACAGCAGATACACATACCAAATATTTTAGTCATCAATGGTTTATTCTCCTTCACAATTTGCAACAGTTTTCCAACGCTGCGGTAACTTTTCGATTCCGCGGTTGTTGAAATGGCGTGGTCTTGAGATGAAGAACTTGCCGAGCCATTTTCTGAGCATAAATCTGAGAGCGAAAGATCTGGAGAATAAGTTGTTCTTGGACTGCGTCTGCAAGACGTCTCTGTTGTTGACAATTAATGTCAGCAGCGATCTTTACACGTCGGGGAATCAATTTGTAGTAAACCACACCATCGCTGTTCCAGCAGATGCATGACACTAGCTTCTGTCGATGCTTACTGGTCGGACGTGCCTCGTTTCAAACTGTATCGAGCAGATCGACGTGTACGGGTATGGAGACAACCTCATGAATCTATGAACCCTGCATGTCAGCAGGGAACTGTTCAAGCTGGTGGAGGTATTGTAATGGTGTGGGGCGTGTGCAATTGGAGTGATATGGGACCCCTGAAACGTCTAGGTACGACTCTGGCAGGTGTCACGTACATAAGCATCCTGTCCGATCACCAGCATCCATTCATGTCCATTGTGCATTCCGATGGACTTGGGCAATGCCAGCAGGACAATGCGACATCCCACACGCCCAGAATTGTTACAGAGTGGCTCCAGGAACACACCTCTGAGTGGACACCAAACTCTCCAGACATGACTTTATTGAGCATATATGGGATGCCTTGCAACCTGGTGTTCGGAAGAGATCTCCACTCCTCATGTTCTTACTGATTTATGGACAGTCCTGCAGGATTCGTGGTGTCAATTCGCTCCAGCACTACTTCGAACATTAGTGGAGTCCATGCCACGTGTGTTTCGGCACTTCCGCGTACTCGCGGGGGCCCTACACGATATTAGGCAGCTGTACCAGTTTGTTTGGCTCTTCAGTACAGATGCAGGAAGATAAATGAAGCTTAAGATGAATGTGACACTTGTTGAAAAATCTAGATCATTTTTCTTTTATTGCATTTAAGTCCTATTGAACAAAGTGTGGTAGTGTCATCGACAGATAACTTACGAAGTGTTACTGGAAGGAATTTCTCCACCCACTAGCTTTTTGCCTATTTCCTCGCAGGATAAGGAAGATGCTTTCTTTTGTTGTTGTCAACAATTCAGATTTTCCTAGAAGTACTTTTGGTTTCGTTATGACAAAGCGGACTGACCACTTAAGGACCGTACTGTTCTCGCGTGACTTGCAAATTAGTCTGTCAGTGCGAGAGGAAGATAACACGGATATCATCTCTGTTGGCAGAGGTTGTCAGTTGTGACAGTTCATTTCTAAGAGTTATTTTAGCTGACAGTTTGGCGGCCTTCAGTGCGGAAGATACGTGGAACAGCGTAAAATGAAACGCGTCACGAGTCTTGAGTCCGACGATGCCGTAATCTCTTTACAGGTTGAAAATATTATTGCATCTACTCCATTAAGTAAAATCTGATACATTCTAGAGGACCATAAGCTGCACTACGCATTTTTGACAACTTAAAACTCTTGCAGCTTTCGTTATTTGGATTCGAATTCTGGTCAGAAAACAGTTACCCTTATGTTCTATTTGGCAAAAATAGAATGAATCTTCCGTGTACACAGCAAACAGCACACGGATGTTTTCAGGCTGAACTATTGTGGATCTAAGACACCTCCACAACAGAGTAACTGTAGTCCCCACAGAAAGAAATCCAAGAAAACTTTGTCTGTTAGAACAAAAATTTTGCTAAACAAAAAAAGAATTCTAGAAACATGTTAAATAAACAAACTGAATCGTCAGTCAAAATTGCTCGGAAATTTTAAAAGTTTTTTTGTCCTAAAGAAGACACAATTGAAAAGTTACAACTATTTTAAATCATACAGTCATATCTCAGATTTGCATAAATAATTACGTTTTGCAAATAGTATCAGGGTATAAATAAACACGTAACATCTTGATATCAGCCGGCCGCTGTGCAGGAGCGATTCTAGGCGCTTCAGTCCGGAACCACGCGGCTGCTACGGTCGCACATTTGAATCCTGCCTCGGGCGTAGATGTGTGTGATGTCCTTAAGTTAGTTAGGTTTAAGTAGTTCTAAGTGTAGGGGACTGATGACCTCAGATGTTAAGTCTCATAGTGCTTAGAGCCATTTGAACCAATTTGTCTTGCTATCATCTTCGAATAGTCTGGTCCCTTCAATCCCACAAACCAACCAACCATCTTCGAATTAGCAACATCCGTGTATGTATATAAACATAGTATCTTTACTTCAGATACTCTTTGAATTGAAACTTTCTGACATTAAAACTGTGTGCCGGACCGAGACTCGAACTCGGGACCTTTGCCTTTCGCGGGCAAGTGCTCTACCATCTGAGCTACCCAAGCACGACTCACGGCCCCCTCCTCACAGCTGTACTTTCGCCAGTACCTCGTGTCCTACCTTCCAAACTTTACAGAGGCTCTCCTGCGAAACCTTTCACAGGAGAGCTTCTGTAAAGTTTGGAAGGTAGAAGACGAGGTACTGGCGGAAGTGAAGCTGTGAAGCTTGGGTAGCTCAGATGGTAGAGCACTTTCCCGCGAGTCTCGGTCCGGCACACAGTTTTAATCTGCCAGAAAGTTTCATATCAGCCCATGCTCCGCTGCAGAGAATTGTCAAATTTTTTACCATGAAACTAGGTGTGTTTGTATGCATGTACATATTTTTTAGTGTGTTCTATTAAAGACTATGTAACCACTACTGGAAACAGTAGCTAATTATCTTTTGTGTCCTAGTTTTCTGAAAAACTGCAGTCTTATTACAACGCTTTAGGCCTATATAACCATTCAATATGCCTGTGTATATTTAACAGGAACAATGATAACCTGTTTCAAATTATGATGTAAAAGTAATGTTTAGTATCTGATGATGAGGCCCAAACACCCGAAATGCGTTTTGCATTGTTGTAAAATCACGACTAGTGACCGAAGCCGATTTATTTTCTTACTATTGCAGCTAAATAAATACATTGGTAGCGACAACTCTGTTAACAACCGATAAAATATAGCTTTTTAAAATTTTTGCCTTACGGCCTTGTCAGAACCGAAAGTAAAAAACGTATGATAATTAAGACATTTATCATCATTATTTCTGCAAGTTGTAAGGTGTTTGATTCAGTGCCGGGTTTATGACAAATTTAATAGGATGAAAACTGAATTCTATAACACAGCATTACAACATGATTCTGCATCTGCGTCTGCATGTACATGCAAGCACCGAAAGCCTATTTTACGGTGCGTGGCTGACTGTCGCTTTCCCCTTTTCCTGTTCGAGTCGCGAATGATTCCTGAGAAGAACGAATGCTGATAACCGCAAGTGAGAGCTCGAATCTCTCTGATTTATATTTGTTATTACAGACTACTGTTGATTTTCTCCTTCACCCTAGCATAACTGGATACTGATATCCACATATAGTAACCCTGGCGTCAACGTATCGTCAAACCATAATCTACCTCCCTTTTGAAACTTCCTGGCAGATAAAAGCTATTCGTCAGTCCGAAACTCGAACTGTGACATTTTTCTTTCTCGTGTACGTCCTCTCACCTGCGCTGACTTAGTAAACGTATTAATAATGGATTATAGAGTCATTTTCTGGAAACTGCAGCAATTTGCTGCTTCTCTCTAACTGTGAGTGAAGCCAACAACTCAGAGATGACTTGTAAATTCTTACCCATACATTACAAGTGGCTCAGCAAAACACAGCAGTACAACCTTCATAGCTGCGGGTCCTTAAGAAAAACGTATCTCTTTAAATCGTCGATTACGAGCTGTAGGTAATTTGTCATGATCGAAGGTGCTGACACAAGTCATAGGTGTTGCAGTACTCCCGATCTTCTTTGACTCTTCACCTGTATTTCTCTGCATACCTCTGCGGGCTTTCAAATAATAAATGAAATGATTTGATGTGGTTTGATGGCCCGCCAACTACATACCCTCCGACTCAGAGTTTAAATATTAAAAGTTTTGGCTAGTTTCGTTGTCTTGGGGCTGAGATACGTAGTTGCCGCATTACAAGCCACATACTGTGAGTCTACAGTATACAATGTGAATACACACATGAATCGAATTGTCGAAAGTTCCTATCACTCGGCAATTGCGATTTTTGAACGTAATATAAACATTTATAAATGAAAGATTGCAATTAAATAAAATCTGCAGGTTCTATCTTAACGACGAGTACAATAGTAGAAGTACTTTTGGGAATGCGGTATATTTCTGCCAAACACTTATTGGTGTCGGCCGGCCGGAATGGCCGAGCGGTTCTAGGCGCTACAGTCTGGAACCGCGCGACCGCTGAGGTCGCAGGTTCGAATCCTGCCTCGGGCATGGATGTGTGTGATGTCCTTAGGTTAGTTAGGTTTAAGTAGTTCTAAGTTCTAGGGGACTGATGACCTCAGAAGTTAAGTCCCATAGTGCTCAGAGCCATTTGAACCATTTTATTGGTGTCGATGGTCCAGCAAATAAATAAAATATAAGTTGAATAACAGGGAAACAATAGATTCCTACTGCACGTAATAAAGTTATGAACGACAACATAGCTCGCGAGATATTCACTCCTAAACGCATACTAGATAGTCGCTGCGGAAACCACGGAAATGTCACAAGTTCACAAGTCGGCACTACGGAATATTTCTATCTCCCACACCCACGCGCAAACTGGTCCACTGTCCAAGTTTTTCAGTGACTGTGCGTCGGTCGCAACCTGCTGTCCAAGACTCTCCACGTCCTGTCCCGTACTCTCCGTGTCCTGTGCCGTCCTGCACCGAACCGTCCTCCCGCTTCCATCCAGTCTCCCCATTCACACGCACTGTAATTGGCTAGAAGGCTCGCGCCATGTCTTCAAGCACCCACACACACATAATGAAACACTTTCAAAATACTGGATTTACGTTTAAATAACTTGAAATTAAATAAATATTCCTACGGCTGGACCATAAACACGCTCTATCACACATTATTAGATGCATAAACAAATTAAATAAACGTATCGCAAAGGAATAGAACAAAAGGTAGGCCAGCAGCCTAATGTCTCTGTGCTATCTAAAACACAGTAAATATTTAACCCATTTCTTCATGAATGGTATATATCGGATATAAACAAACACATAGATGAATAAATATATTTATAAGCATGCTGCTACCGTTTTTTCGTGTAACTGTGGAGTACATGTGGCCTGACGCGACCGATAGTAATCGGCCACTTTGACCTCCAATAACTCATGTACTATTCAAGTTACTTGCTTGTAATTCATACCAATTTAGGTTTACACTAATAACTTACTAAACACACATCGATCGACGAAATCGGATGAAGCGTTTAAATTTTGGAAATTCCTTGCTGGGTGATACTTGTATAATTAACGGCAGATACTAAACTTTAAACTTTAACACCATCAGAATCGTCGTGCAAATAATGGAAATGTACATGTTTCTTTTTGAGGTATCATGATTCATCTGGCTACTATTAATTTCTATACGCACAGTGAAATGTCTGCCATTAAGGTTTCACAAAGTCCGCCATCTTTGGCACTCCCAGCATGTCTCCTTCATTGACACAGCGTCACCATGGAATTCCGAGCCACGCGGCTCGGGCTGGACCCTTCTTGCTTCGGCCAACGTCCGACACGACGTGGTCGGCCTGCTGAGCGGCCCGGGCTGCCACGCCAACTCCGAACTTAGAATATTTTCAGGGCGCTACAATTCGTTTGTTACCTCACACCTCGTCCAGTCATAACTCCCCTACCCCCAAAAGCAGAAAGAAATACTGGTATGCACTAACGTTTGTGAAAATTACAACTTTAAATGAAGGTAACATCACACGTTACGTAAGCACACTGGAGAAAGAAGAAGTACTCAGACCCCTAAAAAGCACACTGGGCGCCAGGGAAGGCTTAGATGGTACAGAACTGGTGTCAGAGTGGTATTTGACCCTCCACCGCTGACATACGTCATAGCAGTGAAGAGGTGTGAATGTGCCAGTCGCATGTACAGAATCAGTGCTGTAGGTTCGATCGACGTGTAAACGAGAGAAAATGTTACATATTTATCGCTAAATGACCTCGACGAGAAAATCTGAGAAATTAAAGGGCGTATATGGCGATTTATCGACACTCGTTCTCCCCACGCACCGTTTGCTAATATAACAGGGCAGGATGGGTAAAGATAATGGCACCCGAAATAAACTGCCCTTGCAGAGTGTACCTATAGATGTAACAAACAGTATGTAAAAAGTAAACATGCCTCTGATGTTCAGCAACTGTTGTAAAATTCACAAGCTGATTTTCGACTTATTAGACCATCTTATGTGACAACAAGAAGATGGGCTGTTATTGTTGGTGTTGTGACCTACAGTCCGAAGACTGTTTTTCTGCAGCTCTCCACGCTAGTCTATCCAGTGCAAGCCTCTTCGTCTCAGCGTAGCCACTGCAAGTTGCTTCCACTTGAACCTGCTTACTGTATTCATTCCTTGGCCTCGCTCTAACATTTCTACCCACCACACTTCCCTCCAGTGCTAAACTGGTGATCCCTTGATGTCTTAGAACGTTCCTGTCAACTTAATCCTTCTTATAGTCAAGTTATGCCACAAAATTCTTTTCTCCCCAGTTCTATTCAGTAACTCCTCGTTGATTACATGATCATAGCTGAAACTATACTTTTTATTTAATGTTTTCCAAACCATTACTGTAATTTCTTAAGAGTCATAGACAGCTGAGAATTTCCTACCATGAAATACATGAAATTTCCTCTCTTATGTTAATCCGACACAGTGAGGTTTTGTGTAAGTTATTGGCCTCTCTGGTTGTTAACTGCTTGTGTAATAAGACTTTCTGTCTCAGAACTCTGTCAGAATAACTAGCGCTATGTAAGTCTGTGAAAGCTGTACTGTGTTTTGGCAAAAGAATCAAAACTAAACATGTCAAAAACAGAGATGTAGCCATTATTCACAACTGATGATGCCTCTTTAAAAGAGAAAAATAAACAATTCAGACAAAGTAAATCACTAGTTCTGTTGCAGTTCTGCCATAATCCCACAATCCATCGTACTTTTAATAATGAACACCTGGGACTGAAACTTACCGAACTCTGTAGCTGTGAACATCTACATCTACATCTACATACATACTCCGCAATCCACCATACGGTGCGTGGCGGAGGGTACTTCGCACAACAACTAGCATCTTCTCTCCCTGTTCCACTCCCAAACAGAACGAGGGAAACCTGACTGCCTATATGCCTATATGCCTATATGCCTGACTGCCTATATGCCTCTGTACGAGCCATAATCTCTCTTCTCTTATCTTTGTGGTCTTTCCGCGAAATGTAAGTTGGCGGCAGTAAAATTGTACTGCAGTCAGCCTCAAATGCTGGTTCTCTAAACTTCCTCAGTAGCGATTCACGAAAAGAACGCCTCCTTTCCTCTAGAGACTCCCACCCGAGTTTCTGAAGCATTTCCGTAACACTCGCGTGATGATCAAACCTACCAGTAACAAATCTAACAGCCCGCCTCTGAAATGCTTCTATGTCCTCCCTCAATCCGACCTGATAGGGATCCCAAACGCTCGAGCAGTACTCAAGAATAGGTTGTATTAGTGTATTATAAGCGGTCTCCTTTACAGATGAACCACACCTTCCAAAAATTCTACCAATGAACCGAAGACGACTTCCACCACAACTGCCATTACATGCTTGTCCCACTTCATATCGCTCTGCAATGTTACGCCCAAATATTTAATCGACGTGACTGTGTCAAGTGCTACACTACTAATGGAGTATTCAAACATTACAGGATTCTTTTTCCTATTCATCTGCATTAATTTACATTTATCTTTATTTAGAGTTAGCTGTCATTCTTTACACCAATCACAAATCCTGTGCAAGTCATCTTGTATCCTCCTACAGTCACTCAACGACGACACCTTCCCGTACACCACAGCATCATCAGCAAAATACCGCACATTGCTATCCACCCTATCGAAAAGATCTTTTATGTAGATAGAAAACAACAGCGGACCTACCACACTTCCTTGGGGCACTCCGGATGATACACTCACCTCCGATGAACACTCACCATCGAGGACAACGTACTGGGCTCTATTACTAAAGAAGTCTTCGAGTCACTCATATACTTGGGAACCAAACCCATATGCTCGTACCTTAGTTAGGAGTCTGCAGTGGGGCGCCGAGTCAAACGCTTTCCGGAAGTCAAGGAATATGGCATCCGTCTGATACCCTTCATCCATGGTTCGCAAGATATCATGTGAAAACACACTATCGACTTGCAGAACCTTGCCACCTATTTGTTAAAGTTAGTATCACGGTTGAATTATGAGATATTTATATTAAGAAGATTCACTGCCTCACTCCATACAGGGATCATAATGTAAAGATGTTATGTTATATGCTACAACTTTTCACATGTCAAACACAACTGAAGTGTAGAAAAAAATATCCTTTGGTGAGTTTGCGTGCCAGCTGTCCGCTATTAACAATAGAATAGGTTACGATGTTCCTCCAAAACTGCAACAGAATTTTCAATTTGTTTTTGTTTGAAATGTCAACCTTCTCTCATTTCAAGAAGCATCATCAGTTATAAGTAATGACTACATTTCTGTTGCTGCAGGTTTAATTTTGATTCCTTTGCCAAGTCATTGTATAGCTCCACATATAAGAAACTTTCATGTGTTAACCATATGACAAGATACTCTTCTCTTTCATGCTACCATTTACGAAAATCTCGTTTAGATATCTCGAACGGTTTACTAGATATGAGGGATGTTATTAGTATTTCATTACATATGGAGCGATTGTCAGTGAAAGCGCTACAAAAAATCAATTTTGTGAGTTTGGAGACAGATTGAGACCTCCTCCCAAGTCTGAAGAAGAATTCAGTATGTTACCTTAATTTTATATGCAGCAATGTATGGTGTAAAATGAACCAAACACAAAATCATAGCGACCCCTGTTTTCCATTGCAAACTTTTCGAATTTTGTGCAGTGTATTACTTAAATACGAAAATCACAAAAACTATGACGAGATGAGGACCAATTCACCATGAAGTTAACTTATAAAACTACAAGTAATGTAGAAATCATTTTTTTTACCAAATAGATTCTGTAAAATCCTTTGAGAAAGACTGTAGGGCGTGCACCTCGATTCTGCCAGAACAGCACATCGCCAACATCGGCCCACTTTGTGTGATTTGACACGATTTGCTTGGCCTTATCTTTATGTTGTGTTGACATAGCACCATTTAAAGGCTCATATTTGTTTACTTTGCATACTTTGATTGCTTGATGCTGTTTGCAGTAATGTTCTGGGCCAACTTGGTTGAGTCAGACACTATTTTTAACTCGACAGTGATCCATCCGGACCGTATGTGGTGCTAACCACAAAGCTGATGTGGGTCAGTTCTTGCGCCGACATCATGGTACACATACTCGCTTATGAGATGCATGATTCACAGCATATGGATCATAGTAAGAACAACAAAGAAATACTCTCTTCTCATGTCACATGCTGCTACAAGTCCTAAGTTTTAAACTCTGTAATTTTCAATCCAATTTATTAGTTAGTTCTCTTATACAAGGATAGGTCTACTAGCTCATACATTACGTTGTGTTTTTAGTTGACACCAGTCTCACATTGAGATATAACCTTTGACATTATGATGCAACAAAATTAATCTTTAGGACAATTCTATTATCTCATGGTAGATACTCTGAGATTCTCTGTACGTCACTCAGTACCTCCTGACTAAATCAAGTTGTCATAATGCTATGTATGAGGTAACTTCACTTTAGACGACTCGAAGTGAGATGAAGACACGAGCACAATGGAAGAGAATTTTACTGAAACTCTTACATACAGCTTCTAATCAAAACTGGGCACTCCTGTGTAATGCAGAATTGATCACTAGATGTCACGAGATGTGGTCACGCCAGTGTAGAGGTAGGCAGGCAGTATTTTACTGTCAGCACAAAAGCAGTAACAGCAGAATGGGTCAGTCCAGAGAGCTCACCGACTTCAAACGTGAACTAGTTATTGGATGTCATCTGAATAACCAATCGATCAAGCACATTTCAGCTCTACCAAAGTTGCCCAAATCGACCGTTGGTGACGTACTTGTGAAATGGAAACACGAAGGAACAGCCAAAGCCAAACCAGGACCAGGCAGACCTCATTCACAGATGGATAGAAACCATCGAGCATTGTGGAGGGTAGTTCTAAAAAATCGATTTAAGTTGGCAGTACGGAATCATTCATGAGTTTCAGACTCTACCACCAGTCTGGATAGCACAATGAATGTGCCTATGGGGGTAAAGAGAATGGGATGAAACAACCGAGCAGCTCTTCATAAGTTTCACATTTCTGTAGTTAGTGCTAAATGATGCTTGGGGTGTTGCAAAGAGTGGCGCCTCTGAACAGTGGATGACGAGAAACGGGTGATTTGAAGAGAGGAATCGCTAGACTCTGTGGCAATCTGATGGAATGGTTTGTATTTGACGAATTCCTACACAACGTGATCTGATGTCATGTATAGTACCAACAATGAAGTACAGAGGACATGGTGTTAGGGTATGGGAGTTTATCCGTGTTTAGACAGTGCTCTCCTTATTGCACTAAAGAGCGTGCTTCATGCGGAAGGATATTAAAACATTTTACAGCTTTGTGTATTGCATACAATAAAGGAACAGTTTGGAGACGATGACTTTGGTGCCAGCATGAGGCAATGACTGTAGACAATAACATTCTCTAATGGACGGACCTGTCCAGTCCTGAAATCAATGTAGCACCTTTGGGTTGAATTATAACATCCTTCATCACATAGTGTGCTTCTCATTTGTTAGCTTATCTTACGGATCTAAAGGAAAGTTATTTTTTCCTAATGTATTCTGGGAGGAACTTTTTATCAAGATTCAAATTCGTTGACCCTTTAAAATTAGTTTTTTTTTAACACCCCACATATTCAGTGAATGGTCAGTGGTCTTGTCGCAGTGGTAACACCGGTTCCTGCGCTGTTGGCAAATTGGGTGCACTCAGCCCTTGTGAGGCAAACTGAGGAGCTGCTTGATTCAGAAGTAGCAGCTCCGGTCTCGTAAACTGACATACGGCCGGGAGAATGGTGTGCTAACCACATGATCCTCCATATCCGCATCCAGTGACGCCTGTGGACTGAGGACGACACGGTGGCCGGTTGGTACCGTTGGGCCTTCCGTGGCCTGTTCGGACGGAGAGAGTTATTCAGTGAATACCATGCACGATGTTTTAAATTTCAGAACACAGATTTTAAATGTAAAATGCGAGAAAATTAATCTTTAAGCACAATAAATACGCTATCTTTCACTCCATCAGACCACAACACAAATATGCGTTATTGAACCTTTGCATCATGGTGTTGTTATCTGTTTACTCATGAAAACGAGTGAACATATGCACTTGTTTCCTTTGTTTTCATTTAGGGTTCAAAAAATGGCTCTGAGCACTATGGGACTCAACTGCTGTGGTTATCAGTCCCCTAGAACTTAGAACTACTTAAACCTAACTAACCTAAGGACATCACACACATCCATGCCCGAGGCAGGATTCGAACCTGCGACCGTAGCAGTCGCACGGTTCCGGACTGCGCGCCTAGAACCGCGAGACCACCGCGGCCGGCTTTCATTTAGGGGTTCCACTAACATAATCAGTACATATCTCTTTTGCCTGTCAGTGGTTTCCATCTAAAATAAAATACTCTGGATTATCAGGTACTACTGGATTGATTTGTGACGCTTTTTATTCACACATACTCAAAAATTATAATAAATTATATCATAAAAGAAATTCTACTGTTTGAACTTGAGGATGCCAGTGCACAAACAACAAACTGCTTTCTCCACATGTTGTAGTTCCTTTTCATACCATGCCTTATGGCTTCCACTTGCTGCTGAACACTGTTTCGTTAGTGCTTCTCATCAATTACGATCGAGGCGTTACAAATGTTACGCCTTACAACAGATCCGTCGTCTAGAATATCATCAATACTAAACTAGTTTAACAGCGTCTTAAGTTCCTCTAAAACTCATTTTGGATTTCTTATCTTACATTTGGTAAAGGGAGATAAAGTAGACAAACATAGGAATACCAAAAGTAGTGCAGTTTACAATCACCGCTGTGTATGACGTGATTATCATCAAAATACTTCTACTTGTGGAATTATCACGACATAGGCAGCATGTAAAAAGCCAACGTGGTGACCATTATACAACTGACGTCGTTAGAACTGAAGGAATCTGCTTCGACATAAATTTTGGAAATCTATTCTCATAAACAGCAGAAATCCATTTACTTTGTTGTTTCTTTTTAGTTGTTTTATTGGTTTACTCGCAGTTTTTATTAGCGATTCATCAATTCTCTTTTGTAATTTTTTGTTTATGTCGCTATGTTGATATTTACTGCATTACCAAACATTTCTTTCTTCTCTACACGTCACATGTTAAGACATTGCTGTGGAAAGTGTTATATCTTTTCCAATGCTATTGTATTAACTACTGAAGTGTAAACAATAAGTTTTGCAAGCAAAATTATCGCTGTGAAACAATATTCTTGAATATCTGTCCTCTCTTTCTGGGACTAATGACCAAAGCAGTTGAGTCCCATAGTGCTCAGAGCCAACCATTTCTGGGAATGAACATGAGGTAGAAGAGGAGGAGGGTGATGAGGAGACAGCAGATGAGCTTTTAGGCTTATAAGTGACGAACTGGGCGTCCATTGAGACTGATGATACCCGTAGTGATATAAGTCCTTGTAGACGAAGAAACTAAAACGTAGGCCTTATCTCAGCAGCATAAGAAGGCATCCAAAATGCTTGGAGGCTTGGTGTCATTTACATTGAGAATATGGTCAGAAAGAACGGTACTCAACTGGAAAGCAACTCAAGAGTAAGAGGGCGTTTTACAATACTTTACCAAAATAATCTAAACTCAGCATGACAGTCTGCAATGAAATATCGTTGATATTTTCTGCTCATTAACGATTATCATAAACATTAATTTTCGAGCAGACAAAGTAATTTTTCAGAATAACTCTTCTAGGCGCTACAGTCTGGAAGCGCGCGACCGCTACGGTCGCAGGTTCGAATCCTGCCTCGGGCATTGATGTGTGTGATGTCCTTAGGTTAGTTAGGTTTAAGTAGTTCTAAGTTCTAGGGGACTGATGACCTCAGAAGTTAAGTCCCATAGTGCTCAGAGCCATTTGAACCATTTGAATAACTTTTCCAGAATACAGACCAGTCGAGGTTCAGTTAGACATATTTGTCTATCTCACGATTTTCCAACAACCAAAATGCTGGGTAAACTATTGAATACTTCCAGGTATACTCATTCGGCTCAAAATATAGAGAAGTAGTTCTCAAAAACAGAGTAAACGAAGAATGCCGTGAAATACTTAAGGATGCTATAAAAGAAGAAAAAGCTACAGAAGTGCTGACTCTGAAGAACTGTGCAAAAAGGTGCAAGAAAATCATAGCTGACTCTGTTTTGTGTTTATGTCGTGTTTTCTGTGCATGATAACCCATTTGCAACCAGCCAAGTAACAAAAATATTTAAAGGCAAGTACCTAAAATTCCAAGGTCTAGTGATTCCTTAACTGTAGCCAAAGCAAGCTCGGCACTCTCAAGTTTTCTTATCGTCGTGACCAATTTGTCTCTTCTTGTTCTTCTGGCTTTCCTAAGAAATGAAGTTGTGTTTTTGATAAATACATCTCCTCAAGATAAATAGGCGGAAAGCAGTACTTCAGCTTGGCCGACATTCGTGTCGTACCTCATGAAATGTACTTTCATTTGTTTGCCAGATATACAACGTAAATATTAACAGTGTTCGTTAAAGGGTTACTATATCACTTTACTGCATTGTTCATGACGCTGAGTGTCAGGACCCTCTACACTGAGACTCTACATTTCATTGTACCCGACTTGTACGAGACGAGTGCAGAAAGTTTACCGAAGCCTGCTGTCAGTGTCGAGCAGGAAGGAAGTTGTCAAGTGGTTAAGACAGCTGACGTGTGCTAGAGAGAAGCAGAATGATACAGCATTTCACATTTCCTGATTACAGTTTTCTGTGGTTTAAGTAACTCGCGAAAAATTCCGTGCCGTTCTTCATTGCAGCAAAATTGCGGATTTCTTTGTACCAACCCATTGCTTCTTATTCGAATGCTTAGTTCTTTGTCTCCTGTAAGCACGAAGTTATCGTCCATAAAAAGTAAGGGCAGGTCTGTGCCAGCTGCGACGCGAGGCGGCCTAACGTGCAGGCGCTGCGCTGCTGTAGTGTACACCAGTCGGCGCTCAGGCGCAGGCGCCGGTCACATTACGGCCAGCTCCGCCCAGACGCCGTAACACGCGCCGCTCTCTCACGAACTGACCGGCCCGGCCCCCCTGAATAATTCATGCCGGCAGGTACTCATTTTCTTTTACGCGCTGCTTTTGTTGCTGGCGTTCTGATGGCAGCGCTACTAAACGACTGCAACACGAACCAGTGAGAACTTTCGAACCGTTTCCCAATGATCGAGCAGTACGCCAAGAGGCGTGATTTTGTTAGTGAAGAGGTTGTTCTGTGTCAGTCACGCACTACATGAGTCACGAGGTCACGTCTGGTGACTTAGTGAGTTGCTGCACTCCTTAAGACATGAGTTACACGTTAAAACATTCTATTTCAGCTTTTTTCTCCGTTTCTCTAAACGGCATCACACCCATGCTGGATCGTATCTTTGAAAAAGTAGCGTTGAGATACTCGTATATTTGACAACAAAAAATAAGGGAAGTGGGTTGTAATCTAACATCCAAGTAGAAAGCTAGATAACATTGACAAATTTCATTGATAGGTTTCCAAATTTATTTCAGTGAAAGACAAACAAGGCATGAACAACCTATATGAACTATATGAACTATATGAACTATGAGGACTTATTTTTGAGGTTTAAATTATACATAATATAACTCAGCACTCGGCAATACATGATTATACCCCACAGCTTGAAGTAAATTTAGGTACTCTGTGGGGCACAAAACGGGGAAGTTTATATTTTCCGTCTCAGGCATTGGACACACCGAAACAGATGCAAGTCATCTTCAGTACACCCTGTAAAACCCTCATGAGACCACATCTCATATATCGCACACTTTACTTAATCGTCTGATTTCTTTGTTGACGAGTAGGTCTCTTTGCAAAGAAGATGAGGCGTTTCAATCTCATTTTTATAATATTTGCCTTCAATGTCTTCAAACTTTTTTGACTCTTTTTAATGTCTACACTCGGAGCCCTCTGACAATTTCTTTATGCTGCCGGGAAGGTGCTTTTGTTGCATTGAATTCATTTTTTAGGGAGACTACGTGATCACGGCGCATTTTACTCTTCACCTGGCTAGCTTCACTGCCCAGTGGCACAGTGAAAGAGGATTGTGTTGGCACATCAACCGACTATGCAGAAGGTATAAAATAATAACTGATTCCGTTGTATTCTGGGAACCTGTCATTATTCTTTCGATTATATCTAGTGATGAAAATGCCTCTTCGCCAAATGAATTTGCATTAAGCGAGAAAGCACCCATGAACAACTGAGATATTTCGTCAAATCTTCCCGGTTGGCTGTTAAGCCGTATCTTAATTTCCTGATCGTATAAAGGGCTTAATGGTCCCATCTCAAATGAAAAGACAACCTTCCAAAAAGGGATAATTAATCAGATTATTAGTGGCACTAAAGAATTGTAAATTCTGTAAGTAATTATTAAATATAATTACTAAAACGTGTATGCACAAATAGCGTACCGTTAACAGCATATGCTTCTTAAGTCACACATATAATATACATTTAATGAAGCTATTGGGTAATTAGGCAGTTTTACCCCATTTCTTCTACCCTGTTTTACCCTAACTACAGCTTATCTGTAAAATTTCTTCCTCATAGGGAAGAAGGCGAAGAATCGCTTACGGTGGAATACTTTCATAAAATCTGTTGAAAGTATTATTCATTGTATTAATACTTTCAGTTTGTAATACGATGGTACCAATTCCTTATTGAACACAAAATTTCTCAAAGTAAGATACGAAACCACAAAAATATAACAAATTATTATTGTTCGACAAAAACGCATCTCACACTATCAAGCCATATGGCGGTACTAAAGTTGCTGGCTGTCTTCATGGTCTAAAGGCCAAAAAAAAGAAAAGTTACCAACTCGTAAAGACAAACATGAGGGTTCCCTTTTTCACTCCAATACCCGATTATACTCCAACTTCCCATACTCTCTAACCTTGGTAACACCAAGTTCCTCGTTACGATATACATGCACAGTGGCAAAGTTTGTAGCACTCTGTATTGTACTACCCTTGTAGAGAAGGAGCAGTAATGTAACATCCGATAAAACTTATGCGCTAGGCTCGTCAATATCAATATCTGAGAAGTCATAATTATTAAATACGGAGGTGCATTTCATGTACCACTATCTTCGTATAATGTCATGCCTTAGTGATCAATGTTAACTCAATTACTCTTCAGTATGTATGCAGCAGAACTCCATTATACATGTGACTATGTTCACAGAATAAAGAACGCCGATTGTTACGATATAAGTTGCGTCAAAGAACGCTCGACATAGAATTTACCCTTAAAAATATATAGACTTTTGGAAATGCTTTGAGTTTATAGATACACAATAAACAAAGGAATCAGGCACATAAAAGAGATGCTAGGAGTGAATTAAAAGGGTGTAAATATTTTCCTTACTGTGGCCGATTTTAAATGGGGAGTAGACTGTGAAAACATTGATTATGACATACTCGTACAAATAACTGGACAACACTATCCCTACGAGTGTGTTTATTACAGCAGTCGTGAAAATCTTACTTCCGCAGGTTAATAAAATAGCCTATACCGTGCTAAAAGTAAGTGATGAAGTCAAAGTCAGCTAAAGCACTACCGGTGGTAGTGTTACACCAGTCGTTGTATTTATTTCTTAAATCTATCAGCTTGGGGTCCTGAGACCCTCTCTTAGACTGGACTGTATGCCTTTTTAGGTAAAGTATTGCTCATACATGAGCACTTGACTAAATCATTCGACTGTTTCCGTTCAGCAGTCATCTTTTAGTTGTCAAATTTGGTATTTCGTTAACGTTCGCAACATAATGTTTGATTGAATTAGAGAACGGTATCCACATCCAACTTTCATGATTCAGGCATAACCGGTATAACAACTTATGAAAAATAACTATGATTTCATCTGGGTCCATTCCTGATTAAATAGTTGCTGATTAATATTTATCACTTGCATGGTAAAGTTTTGATATCTTATGGTTTCCGCCACAGTGTCACCCCAATATTATGTAGGAAATGAGCTGTGGTAATAGGTATAGGAATCCCACATTGTTGACCTCGGCAATCTGCAAGAGGTGGTAGTTACCATTGACTTCTCCCTACAGGTCACAAATTTTCAAATATGTATCTGTATTATATGAATGACCACGGCAATGTAGTATTGGTGTCTGTTTCTGTGGATGAAAGGAAGGTTTATCATCTCGAACAGCACGCAGGGAGCCACTGAGGATAATATGCCTCACCATCTCACACATTCTCACTCCATGAGGCTGGGAAAGTGGTTTGGAATGTAAGGTACTAATACACTTGCGTAAAAATTTGGTGATCAAGAGCTTTACAACACTTCCTCCCCTAGCCTATCCGGCCTAATACTAGCAATGAAATTTATTCTGCTACCAGCATTCGAATCGATTACTTCTGTGTCAAGCACCACTGCACAAGATTGCGGTAACTACCTCGCTGTGGAGGCAAGTTTTGTTCATATCGCTTACCAAACAATGGAATCATTCAACAGTCCTACAGAGATAACCAAATGAAAAACTTACAGCAACAGAAGTCTGTACTAATCAATCGTGTTTGACAGGTTGAGATAAAAACTCATTCTGAATCTGTAAGGTGGAGATGATTTGTAGTTTTTTGCTTTTAATCATGTGATTTATGGGACTCTGGTTGCCAGATGTTGCATGCTACACAACGGAAGCCAAATCACCAACTGGTTGAAAAGGAAACTAAATATATATAAGGAAATGTTAATGTTATCAGTACTCTCCATCAGAACAGGCGTCGGAAGGCCCAACAGTACCGACAGACCGCCGTGTCTTCCTCAGCCAATAGGCGTCCCTGGATGCAGATATGGAAGGGCAAGTGGTCAGCACACTGATCTCCCGGTCGTTGTCAGTTTTCTTGAACAGAGCAGCCAAGTCTCAATCACGTTGCTTCTGAATAGGCCTCTGAAGGATTGAGTGCATCCCACTTGCCAACAGCGCTAGGTAGACCCGGACGTTGAGCCGTCCAAGAGCTAGCGAAGCCCGACAGTACTTCGGTGATTAAGGCCGTTAGCAGTGCAATCAATGCTTTCCTAAAATTCAGCTGCAAGTTTATTGAATGTATCATGTGCAGATATTTCTAATAAACGGTGGCTGTACTGAGCGCTAATCCTCCCTCCAAGGTAGTCTATGTAGAAAAATTAATACATCGTAGCTTTTTAATTGATGCAAAGATGAGTTTAACTGCCGGCCAGGGTGGCAGAGCGGTTCTAGGCGCTACAGTCTGGAACCGCGCGACCACTACGGTCGCAGGTTCAAATCCTGCCTTGGGCTTAGATGTGTGTGATGTCCTTAGGTTAGTTAGGTAAGTAGTTCTAAGTTCTAGGGAACTGATGACCTCATAAGTCCCATAGTGCTCAGAGCCATTTGAACCATTTTCGAGTTTAACTGTTTGTACCTGCAATAAATATGTAACAGCATCGCTTAGTTTTGTTAATAATGCAATTATATTGAAATAAGGGCTTCCGATACAGTTACTCCTGATCTGATTACTCTGGTTCACCCAAACGATAAAAGTCAAAAAAATTTTCTCCTTACTAGGGTCGCGACCATAGTTCGGCAACAGGCCTCGTCTCTGTTATGGTATTGTGCCAGATTCAATAACATAAAACTTTCAGTGTCATAATAAACATTGTTGACGAACAGAAAGCGCATTCTCCACAGTCAGCAAGCGCTTTCGAATTCCTGCCCGAGGTCACAAAGTTGTCGTCCACACAAAAAAAAAATCTCCGCCCCTGGCCACAGATGGTCTGCAGCCCTCTTCACTTTCATTTTCTGCAGGATGTGGGTACGCCCCACCTCTCGCTTTTCGCTGTGACGTATAACACTGACTTGGCGAAAGGTAAAACTGTAGTATTCATTTCGCAACTCCTTGTTAACATGAGCGCTCTCGACAACAACCAACAATGCTGAAGGACGGCTCTCAATGTCGTGAAATTAGTCAAGTGGAACTGAGATAACAAAATATAGGAATCATTAACCATTTAATTTAGAAACTGTTATTTATTCCAGGAAAAACTGGAAAAGTGCAAATCGGACTCGTGCTTTGAGATATTCGTAAATATTTTATTATGTGTATAGAAACTTCATCTATAAGTTCTGATGAGCGAGTTTGGGAACATCAAAAAAACGTTCTAAGACAAAGAAAAACTCACCCCAAAGGAATCATTCGAATAGGATGGATATTGGTGGACTTGGTGTATTTTTACTGACAAACAAATGATTACAATTTCAAAAAAATCGGATAATTTATTCAAGAGAGAGAGCTTCAAAAATTGAGCAAGTCAGTAACACGTTGATCCACCTCTGGCCCTTATGCAAACAATTTTCGGCTTGACACTGGTCAACAGAGCTTTTGGGTGTCCTCCTGAGGGACACAGTGCCGAATTCTGTCCAACTGGTGAGTTAGATCGTCAAAATAAGGAGATGGTAGGAGGACCCTGCCCATAATGCTCCAAATCTTCGTAATTGGGGAGAGATCTGGCGACCTTGTTGGCCAAGGGAGGTTTTGACAAGCTCGAATATAAGCAATAGAAACTCTTGACATGTATGGGCGAGCATTATCCTGCTGAAATGTAAGCCCATGATGGTTTGCCCTAATGAACAATTTAACGGGGAGTAAAATATGTCTAAATAGCGCTTGTTGTAACGGTGCCTCAGATGACAACCAAAGAGATCCTACTGTGAAAAGAAATAGCACATAGATATTAACTCCCAATTTTGGGCTGTATGGCGTGGAAGAGTCAGGTTGGTACCCCACCACAGTCTAGGCATCTGCAGAGATTTCGTCGTTGGTCATCGGGGCTCAATTCGAAGCAGAACTCATCACTGAAGACAACCCTACTCCCGTCAATGAGATTCAGGCCGAAGACTCATCTCGAGACGCCCCAGCAGTGGTGGGATACCAACCTGAGTGTCGCCTGTCATACGGTCCGAAAACCATGAGTGATTGTCTGGGGTTCCGTTTCTTTTCATAGCAGGACACCTCTGGTTGTCATCCGCGCCACCTTTACAATACAACGGTGCGCCGACGATATTCTACGGCCCGCTTTTTACGCTCCATGGCAAGTCATTTTGAACTTAGTGTTCAGCAAGATAATGCCCGCCCGCATATGGCGAGGGTTTCTCCTGCTTATCTTCGTTCTTGCCAAACCCTGCCTTGGGCAGCAAGGTCGGCGGATCCCTCCCCAAATGAGAACGTTTGCAGCGTTATGGAGAGGGCCCTCCAACCATCTCGGCATTTTGACGATCTAACATACTAATTGGACAGAATTTCGCACGATATCTCTCAGAAGGACACCCAACAACTCTTCGACCAATTCCAAGTGGAATAACTCCTTGCATAAGGACCAGAGGAGGACCAGTGCATTACTGACTTTCTCACTTTGGAAAGCTCTTTCTCTTGAATAAATCATTTGTTCCTCTGTACATGTACGTCACATCTACCGATTTCCGTCCCAACCAAATAATTCTTTCGTGGTGCGGCGTTTTTTTCTGTTTATGTATGATATAAATTTTTCACACCGCCAAGGAACCTTAGGCCTTAGTGTTTGACATAAATCTCATCTTGAGACCTCTACAACTTCATGAGAAAAAGAGTCCTTGACTCACGTACAGGCAGATTGCAAAATGGTCCTATAAGGATTCCGTTTTTACCGACCGAGGTACGGAACCCTGAAAAGGGATGCAAATGGTTGCCTGTAATCCAGCAGCACTTTGTATGGTTAAAGTGGCAGTATTAGTCAAGCAAAATGTAAAGAGGGCAGTCAGTACTGAAGCATTCAGATCTTTCTCAGTCTCTGCTGGTCAGAGTTCTGTATCGTTTTTATATCCACTTATTCATCGACGTCTCCTTAGCGCAGTGTTCAGAGACTCACTCCAACAGCCTCCCTGCCTGCTCAGTAATTGCTGCTAGTCAAGCGTTTAGAAAGAAGTTCGTAAAGGAGCGGAATCTATGAAGTTAGATCCGTAGCACTTGGGAATATTCCCTTAATTAAACCTTCCAAGTACTTCGTGACAGTTTATTTATATTCATCATTCATGAAGTGGAACGATGCTGCAAACCCACAAGCAGTAAAAAATACTCTCCTGGAATGGCTTCGAGTTTTTCTAGACGGTATGATACATCTCCTATACACACTGTAGCAAGTGCAGTTCTCTTCATACGCGACATTTATACTGGTCTAGTTAATTTTAACCCCAGGTGCTACTCACTGGAATAATTCACTGTTTCTGTTGAAGTTTCGTAGACAGCAGCTTGAAGTGTTAATGTCTGCCTACAATTCCCTCGGATGCTCGGATGTGGCCCCCTCCAACTGTAGTAGCGTATTCGGTGTCCTGGTAATGGCTCCCTTACTTCTGCGTCTTGTTCACTCATTTCCACCACCTTATGCCTAGTGACAAACACTCGTTAATCATACCGCTATACTCCCACAGAGAATCTGACTGGTGGCTTTTAACATTACCTTTTGCCTTTAATAAATTAATCCACTGTGTGGTTCGTGTTCTTAATAAATTTTGTGTTACTTCTTCAGCCGGCCGAAGTGGCCGTGCGGTTAAAAGGCGCTGCAGTCTGGAACCGCAAGACCGCTACGGTCGCAGGTTCGAATCCTGCCTCGGGCATGGATGTTTGTGATGTCCTTAGGTTAGTTAGGTTTAAGTAGTTCTAAGTTCTAGGGGACTAATGACCACAGCAGTTGAGTCCCATAGTGCTCAGAGCCATTTGAACCATTTTTTTACTTCTTCAACAATATAATAATGTAAGGCTCTCAGACAATAAGTAATACAGGGTAGTTTAAATTTTCCTCCTCAGTTTTTCCACCAATGGCATGTTTCTGTATTGTTTGAGTGAAGCTCGCCCCACTATTCCTCCGTGTGTTGTTCAATGGTTTAAATGGCTCTAACCACTATCGGACTTAACATCTGAGGTCATCAGTCCCCTAGAACTTAGAACTACTTAAACTTAACTAACCTAAGGACATCACACACATCCATGCCAGAGGCAGGTTTCGAACCTGCGACCGTAGCGGTCGCGCGGTTACGGACTGAAGCGCCGAGAACCGCTCGTTCACAGCGGTCGGCACCTCCGTGTGTTGTCAAACCCCCAACCACATCCACTTTGGTATTCCTTAGCAATGTTATGCAATACTGACGAACAACGACTTTTGAAAACATATTTTGTATCCCATCATATCACAACTATTAGAAACACTTGATAAATTTCACCAAGAGCAAAAAATATCATATTCGTTTCAACAGTGAAACCATGATATTTATTAAAATATTATGGGCTGTTATCTCTTTGATGAACAGAATATAAAACCACTAAATTTCACGTGAAAACTGATTAAATTAAATCAAATACACAATAAGGTATTAAAATGAAACTTTATTAATTTTTTCGTACATTTGCAGACAAGTTGGGGGTGGCTTCATTTGAAGCCACTGTGGCAGATTTTAGTGACATGCGTAACACACAAAAAAGACATAACATTCCCTGAACAGACTCAAAATAAGTAGTTATGGAAAGGAATGAAACATTTCATGTCAAATGACATGCATAAGCCCACATCACGTGTTACAACTTCAGCTGGAGGTGTGAGGGTTTCTTTTCCGTACTACAATACACACAAAGTTTTGTAGGGCCATGCTGTGGCACGTGTTCTGCTTCCATATTTCTCTTTTCCATGGGCATCTATGGTATACTACACGATGGTCCTGGTAAACCCGTCACATTTCTAGTGCCTACTAAACCAGTTACAACATTCTTTCTAAACTCTTTGGGTCGTAAAATTCTACCATTGTTGCACAGAGCGTACAAAATAAATGAGTTTATTACTGATATGTCAACAAAGTACCACAACAATCTTAGCCATAATCTTTTTGCTTTTCTATCAATTGTGTAAAATGATCGTAACATGTAATCTTTGTGAAACATCCCATATTCGCATGATATGCCTTAGAAATGTTAGGGCAAGCAACTTGTTTTATGCTACCATCAGCCTCCTTTCTGTCTACAACGGAAATGTCATTTGGAGAACTGATGGTAGATACAAATATAACAGTGCGTTTGTCGTTCCATTTTATACAGGTTATTCCGTCATTCCTTACTGACCAATCAGATTCCCCTCTACTGAGTATTTTTATCATGCTCCTCTTGTGGCAGACCTTTGCGATCACACTGGCACTACCACAACCAGACTTCCCACGTTGTTTTAGCTTTTCTAATAATGGCAAACTTGTGAAGCATTTCTCAAAAAATGAATGATAATCTTTCCCTTCTAGGCCCTCACACAAATCAGGTACAATTCTTTGTCCCAAATTAACCTCAGCCGTATCTTTTTTCCCAGTGTACACTCGAAAATCACAAACAAACGCTAATTTATCGGCTCGAAGCCATATATTATATCCTCTTTTGATGGGTTTCTTTGACATGTGTTATTTACAACTAACACTACCTTTGAATTTCACCAAGTATTCATCAACTGCTTGATTTTTGGTGGGGGCATAATTCCCTTTGAAAGTTTTACTCAATATACCAAGTATAGATCCTGTATTATAAAGCTTATCGTAATTTGGAGCAGTCCTTCTTGGTATCATGTTGCTATCATTCAAATGAACGTATGATAGTAGCCACTCAGATCTATTTAAATCTATTTAGACATAATTGTCCCTCAACTCTTCATGGCAAGACCAATAGTCCTGGTAACTACGAGGTCGCTTCATTCCCATGTGAATATTTATTTCTAGAAAAACTAACACTTCATTTTTGTTTACAGGTTTAAATGGTTTTGCTTTCTGATTAGCGTATAAGTTAGTTTGAAACACTAAATGTTCAATCAAATCATCACACAAAATAACCGAAAAGGAATCTTGTGGTGTCATATTGTTACTTTCCTTTTTCAATTTGCCCTTTACGCTAACATACTCATTGATGTCAGGACACTTTATACTACCACAATACACTTTACTCCACCTATTAGTGACAAGAGAAGATAAAGACACGTCATCATTACAGTGAAAACTATCATCATCATTATCGTATCACTTGCACTCTCTGACTTTATTAGGTCTCTCGGGATTTTGAGTGTAGGCTTCTCGATATCGCCTCCTTCAGCAATAACGTCCAGAAGAAGATCAGGACAGGCATCAAGGTCACTTTTATCACTTTATGATGTGGGTTCAGATGTAACTTCGTCAAGAATTTCTAATATTCCTAATATTTCTTTCTTAGACAGTGTTTTCCTAGACATAGTGTTATGGGGGGAAAGAAAATATAGGTTAGGTTCGGACAGACGTGGTCAAGCACAGTGGCCCCATATGAAGCGACCATATGCATATTGTGCTAACTATATTAACTATATACTTTGATGTGTAATATTAACATATTACACATTATATCTACAATATTTTCGAACATAAGTATCTAGGAATATACCTTATATAAGCGCAAGCAATGTTTTCCTGAGTAAACTGAGCTGCAGCCACCATTACTGAAGAGAACACCAGTATTAGAAACTTTCTTATGACAACGAAACAGACTCTGTACAAAAATTCACGCAGATTGCAGCGCCATGTAGGCCTGAGAGCAGGTGGATTCAGTCAGCTGAGAAAAAAGTAAAAGGCCATGTGGACTCAGAGTCATTATGCCTCCAAGTGTTATTCTCATGGAAACCCAACGTTTCGTTACCATCTGCAGAGGACTTGTTCAGCTGGGGCTGTAGCTTTTCTGAAGGTCCGATATTACTAACTACTGTTACTAATTGGCGCAAAATTCCGTTTCCGCGGGCTCCGGCGCAGTTGCTTGAAGTCACGTGTTTTGAAAACTTGAGCGCAATTGGTCATTGTCAGATGCTGTCGTCCGCTGTTGTTATCACCCAATGGGGGAAGACTGGTATTCGTCTTCTTCAGCACCCGAATCTAAATACCATTCAGTTTCACACCCTCCTTCCGATTAAAATTATTGTGGTGTTTAGTAATCTCTACATCCTCTGCGTATAGCCTTCCGTAGACCGCTTGTGGCTGGCAGTACCTGAGGCTTATCCTGGCTGCAAACCATGTTCCTCAACAGCTGATCTACCCGATTCTCTCCTTCTGCAGCTGAGCTTGTGTACTTCTAATCGTTTTTCGACCCTTCTTTTAGAAGAGCCCACATACATGTCTCTACAAATACAGAGCATCCTATAAATTCCTGCAGTTTCTAGCGTTTTTGAGCATCCTTGGCCGACTTTAGAATGTTTTGTATCTTTCGGGTAGGTTTTTAGATTTTAGCTCTACTCCGTTTCGTCAAGATATTTACTATGCTGTCAGTAATGTTTTTAATGAAAGCCAGGAAAATCTTGAATTCAGCAGACACCCGTACTTCGCTACGATCTCTTCGTGGCTGTATTAATCCTATTTTAATCCCAGAGGATGATTATCTGTTCTTCAGCAACACATTTGTGAGATATTCCGTTTCCACGTCGAGCAGCTCTGGTTCACAATTTTCCTCACTCTATTTGCTAATGTTTTTAATACACCTTGCTCTTGTCATGTGTGGTGATTTCAGTCTTGGTGTAGGTAGTGCTCCGTGTGTGAGGATTTTTGGTATGCCATGTGGCCTACGCTACCATCTTCAAGACTAGCACATACAGAATGTGTAACCTGCGTCTACCTCCTCCTCCACAGTGAACTTAATCTCGGATTAATCTCACTGAGATGTTCATGAAAAACACACCGCTCCTCTCTGACATGTGTGCACAACACAGACGTATCATGCACGTAACCAATTATTCGGTTTTTTATTGGCTTTTTCTAATGACTGTTCTTCGAATTTTTCCATGAAGAAATCAGCTATCACGGCGCTTAAGGGACTTCCAATAGCCTTGCCATCCATCTGGTCATATTATTTAAACAGTTCTGCAATATTGGTAGGAAAAATCCGATTCAGCTTCTCCATCAGCCCATTAAGCGGATTCATGGCATACAGGAGTACCACATCAACAGTGACTAATATGTGCCCAGGTGGTAAACCCAGCCATTTAATTTACTGATAAAATCTCCTGAATTCTTGAAGTGAAAGTCTGATCGGCCCTCATACAGTCGTGATACAGTTGTCAAGAACTTGACAATCGAACTGTTGGGCAGACCAAAAGCACTTGCTATGTGTCCCTTTATGAATTTTTGGCAACCCATGAAATCGTAGGGGCGAAACTGAACTTGTCTTTCTGAACGCTATGATCGATTGACGAGTATTTTTACCAATCATGTAACAGTTCTAAGAGCATTGGCAGTGGGGTCCTTATTCAGGTTACTATAAGTCTGCAGATCTATTAAGTCTAATATTACCGTTATAAATAGTCACAATCATAACGACTGTAGCATAGACCTTGCCAGCCGGGAGAATAATAACATATTCTTTAAAGAGAGAGTTGCTAAGGAAAGAATTCGTGATATTGATTCTCCCACAGAGACTAGTCCCACAGCTTGGCTGTAAAACTTCTTTGGAATTCTGAAGGAATGGAAGGGCGCGAGTGGTACACTGAAGTGGTGAGTTGGTCGATGAGGTGTATTCAGTGAGCTCAGTCGCTACAATTAGTGTACATGAAACAGTTGACCAATCAGAAACGCCACTTGTGCTTTGGAACGCCGCTCATAATCGGGTAAATCATTAAATTTATCGCCTGGTGAGTCAGACGAATCCGTGGACACTTGTCTCACTGCTCAAGGCATTTGTTTTTACTGGTATTTTGTCTGGTGAGACAGACGGATCTGTAAACACCTGTCTCATTGATCAAGGCATCTGCTTTTACTGGCATTTTGTCTGGTGAGACAGACGGATCCGTAGACACTTGTCTCACTGCTCAAGGCATTTGCTTTTACTGGCATTTTGTCTGGTGAGACAGACGGATCCATAGACACTTGTCTCACTGCTCAAGGCATCTGCTTTTACTGGTATTTTGTCTGGTGAGTTAGACGGATCCGTAGACACTAGTCTCACTGATCAAGGCATCTGCTTTTACTGGAATTTTGTCTGCAGGTGGTACCGGGGCCGCGGCGGGCAAAGCGTTGCTGTGACAACGGACGAGCGCGTGATCCAGGTGGGCGGCAGCCTGTATCTGCGCAGCGCCCAGCTGGAGGACTCTGGCCGCTACACCTGCGTCGTCAACAACAGCGTGGGCAGCGAGCGCGCCTCCACCTCGCTGCTCGTCACCAGTGAGTACGCCGTGCGCGCAACACATCACCATTGCCTCCCGCCACCACATTCGGTTTCCTCTTTTACGCATATCATCCCTTGCCCCTTTTAAAGTAAGCCATAAGCACAACTGACAAAAAATAGTCATCAGAAGTCATCATGCTAATACCGAGTAATACCGCCTTTACCCTTGATAATGACCTCAGTTCGGGAAAGAAGGGTGTCCACAATTTGATTCAGATATGCCGTATGCATTGGCATCCATTCATTGATGATTAGATTCACTGTAGCTAAGTTTCACCCGCTGCTCAAAGTTGTTTCTATGCATTAAGACTGGATAAGGTGCAAAGGGCGCGAGTGTTTGTGAAAACAGAAATGAATGCCTACAGCTCTGTGAACACAGCAGTTGTCATCTTGTATAACGAGAGTTTCTGCAGTATACTCATTATCAAGATGTAGAAATTATAATGAACATCCTGGTTCGTGTTCACGGTAACCTGAATGAGCTGGATGATGTCATGTTACGAAAACACAACAAAAACATCTCACAACTCCCTGTCGTCTGATCTAAACCCTCGACCCTTGCTGGTTAAATGCTTCCTTGGGACCTTTGTGCACTCAGTGGCTTCCACCATTTGAGAAGACCCAAAATCGCGACTCATGGGGCCACACTAAACGCCTCTAGTCAGCTGTGTCTAATTTTTTGTACGACTTTGCTTGGCCCGATGAATACGAGCAGCTTTATGTGCCACTGTGAACAGTCCACGTTTTCGATGTACCCGAGTCCAAGTATCCATTGCCTGTAACGCAGTTCCCTTCACAGTGATCGATCAGAAAATGGTTGTGGTGGACCTCTCGTGTATAAAAAAAATTATCACTGATAAGACGTGACACTCGTCTTCGATCCTTGTCGCTTGGGATCTCGTGCGACCATCGTTCTTGCTTCAAGTTAGATGGCTGCAGGTTGTACACCATTCTTAGTAGACGCGACAGACAGCCCGCATTTATACACTAACCAACCGTGCAACTCCATGTGGTCATATCCTATATAAATCCCTCAGCTATTTTACGTGGCCTGATGGTGATCGTTTCGAACGACACTAGGAGCAAGTAAAGAGCTGTCTAAACAGCTTCTGCAGGTGCTATATAAATATGACTTCCTTTAAATATTTACGAGCTGTGGAGATCCGCCAGAAAAAAAATGTACATGAACTCTGGATTCGCAAGACAGAGCGAATCAGGTTGTAGAAAGGGGCCAAGATCAGTTATTGTTAATTACACAAGAACACACAACTTTATTCCTCGAAAACCAGTGCACAGTTTTCTCTTTAAAACAACAAGGATCAATTCACGGATAGGGGCCCAAGTAGCTTCTCAATAATAACATTTCAATAATTTCTTTTAAAACATAAGGATTTAAAGAAACGGCTGAAGGCCTCACTCAAGTAAAATTAAATTATCGTTAAATAATTCCTTTGAAGCACAAGAATTTAGACAAATGGCTGAAGAGCTTACTTAAGTAAAATTAAAATATCTTCTCAGCTAAAGGCCCAAATAATATTTCAAATCAGCAAAGGAAATTCTTTAAAAGGCGGGAATTTACAAATCTCGGCTATAAGCCATATTAAGGAAAATTTAAATTAATTCCTCGGCTGAAAACCCAAAAAATTTTCAACATAATAATAGGCAACCTTTAAAGACAAGCATTTACACAGTACAACAGAAAACCATCTTGAAAAAACTTGAAATATCTTGACAGCTGAAGGCCCAAACAATTATTCATAATAATTAAAGACAAACCCTAAGATAAGCATTTACACAGTACGGCTTAAGGCCATTTTAAGAATTCAGGATAATTAAAGAGAAACCTTACAGACAGGAATTTACACATTATGGCTGAAAAGTACAGATTTTAAAACAAGCGTGGCTGAGGGCCTATATACAAAGCAAACAAAATTTTTAAATAAAATATGGCTGAAGGCCTAATCCTAAAATACTACGCATAAGGTTTGGCTGAAAGCCATATACTGAACATAGAACAGACAAAATTAATACACGGCTAAAGCCGTGGCACAGTACTTGTGACAAATAAAATCGCAATCACAAAGAACAGAACACTGGTGCTCAGAAGTGTTCCAAGGGTCGGCCTGGGGAGGAAACTCTAACAACAGTTTAGGTGAGACAGGCAGCCAAGCATAACACTGAATAATCGGGTGGCAGCACGACCTAGGGATGGCTGAAGAACCAACCAACAACCTAATCAATTACCTTGCACCCGACAAACGGGATGACAACCGAAAATGTCAGCGAGGAAGAGGATCGCAGCATGACTATGTCTTAATAACTGATGTCTAAACACAGTCAAGGCACAATAACCACTCAAAGAAAAACGGAAACTACATCAAGCTGTCGAACTACATGCCGCGCCAGACAGCATCAACACGGCGAGGAAAACACACTGCCAGGAAACTATGCTAACGACCATGGTAGGTAACCGGAACGTTAACGGCCAGAAGGCAGAAGATACCGCTAGTTCACTTCACTAATAAATTATAATCATTTCAAAAGTTAAACACCAAACAGGAAGACGCCTGCAAAATCTTGCCGACTCCAGCACACCATCACATTGCCGCTTGCGGGGGGAACAGCCCAGGAAGCAACAACCAGCAATTAACGAAGAGATGTCAGAGCAGTTGAGATCTCATAACAGCTTCGCTGATTACTCAACTCCCGTATGCAGAAAATAACTTTCGCTTCAAGTGTCACTGCCAAGTAACATACCTCGAGCGAATTTGGACGATACATTGAAAGAATTGTTACAGTACAGTACACTAAGTAACTGAAAAAAATACTCAATGAGATGAAAAGAAATTACACATTTATTCGAAGACAGTTATACTTAAGTCACCGCGATTCATAGTGGTCCCCTGGACATCAAAAAAGGCCGGATATGGTTCTTAATTGGATGTGTGATCACTGCAGACGGCATTGCATGCTGTGCAACGTGCTCCCTTGCTGGCCACAAGGTTGGTAAGAGGTTGCGGTAGTAGGGTGTTCCTCTCGGCCACCAGTGCGGACGACAAGTGCTGGATGGTCGTTGGTGCATGTGGAGATGCTGCAATATGTCTCCCGAACGCAACCTACACGTGCTCAATGGTGCTTAAGTCAGGGGGACGGGCAAGCCAGTCCATTCCCCGAATATTCTCTCATTCCAAGAGCTCCTCCACCTTGCGCTGTTCGGTTCAGTCGGTCTTTTTCGGCCACAGAAACGAAGTCAATTGCAAAGCACCCGTGGAGAGATGCACACAGAGAAAGAGTACAGTGTCTCAATAACGTTCACCGGTAAGTGTATCGTATTCAAAGATTTGGAGTCAGTATGTCCAAACAACATTATTCCTCCTCCACATAATAGCTCCTGGAGCACCAAAACTATCATTTCAGACACTGCTGGACGTGCCCTCGTGTGGCGATAGGCAGGAACGCATAACGCACTCAGTTATATTGTCGAAGACGATCTTTCTGGTGGTCCACGTGTTATGGTGTGAGGAGACATAAAGTTGCTTGGGCGTACTAACCTCCAGATCTGTGAACATGCCATACTTACCGGCCAACGTTATTGTGACAGTGTACTCCTTCCTGATGTACGTATAAGGGGTGCATTCGGCCCTGACTTCATTTTTATGGATGACAATGTTCGACTGCATCGAATAGTGCACGTCGAAGAGCTCTTGCAACGAAAGAACATTAGATGAATGAACTGGCCTGTCCGTTCCCCCGACTTAAATCCTATCAAGAACGAGTGGGATGCGTTGGGGAGTCGTATTGCTGGATGTCCAAATGCACCAGCGACCATCCAACAGTTGTCAACCGCACTGATAGGGGAATGGAACTCCCTTCCACAACAACTCCTTACCAATATTGTGGCCAGCGTGGTAACACGTTGCAGAGCGCGCATTGCCGTCACACACCCCATTAATAACCAGGGATCGCATTTTGTACTGATCGAGGGACAGTCACAAATCGCAGTGACTTCAGCGTAACTATTGACTTTGAATAAAAGTCTCATTTCTGTCCGTCTCATTTCTGTCCGTCTCATTGCGTATTTATTTGACTTAATGTCTGTAGCACGCTGGAGGAATTCTTTCTATGTATTGTCTAAATATCATCAAGTTACGTTACTTGCCAGTTACACACTATTAAAGTTACTTTCGTCCTTCGGTTTTGCATACAAGTCTACTTAGCCCTTTTCTTGGCAACATCAGTCTCAACCTAATATTCACTCCACTACGGAGTGATCATGCGAATGAGACGAAGGGCGATGTGTACACTCATGGAGCCTAAATAACATGTAGCATTTGGGTAAGGCTCACGAAATATTGCGAAAGGTTGCTTTCTGTATCTGTCTTGAAGAACGAAGCAAACAACTTACAGACATTTTATGAACCTTCGTGAGGAATATCCCAAACACGAAATCAAGACTATTATTGTTATCATCTTCCCCCCCCCCCCCCCCATGAACCATGGACCTTGCCGTTGGTGGGAAGGCTTGCGTGCCTCAACGATACAGATAGCCGTACCGTAGGTGCAATCACAACGGAGGAGTATCTGTTGAGAGACCAGAGAAACGTGTGGTTCCTGAAGAGTGGCAGCAGCCTTTTCAATAGTTGCAGGGGCAGCCTTGTAACACTAACCAAAACGGCCTTGCTGTGCTGGTACTGCGAACGGCTGAAAGCAAGGGGAAACTACAGCCGTAATTTTTCCCGAGGGCATGCAGCTTTACTGTATGGTTAAATGATGATAGCGTCCTCTTGGCTAAAATATTCCGGAGGTAATTGTTGCTAATCAGCTAGTCTAAAATTGCGGATTTTATGCATGCAGAATGGCATTAGTTGTCAAATATGCAGTGTAACTTATCCGTTAGCAACAAGATTTTCCTAATAATTTCCTTATTTTATAGCTACTTTCAATGATTACTCACACGTTCGTTCCTGTAAACATTTATACTGTTGGTATTTCTTGGATGCAGGAATCCGTAAACGTTGAACTCATGCAACACCAGCTAAAATCATTTAACAGTAATAAAACGTGGCCTTAGCTTAAAAAAATTCAGCTCATGCGTGAAACTAGTCGGAAAGCGTCGGTCAAGGTAAGAATTACTTTTTTTCAAGTTCTACACACAAATGAAGCAAAATTTTGATGAAGTACATATCCCTCCATCTACATTGCCGAATTTGTTATTCTCTGCAGTTCTATCCTAGTTACTCATACACATCTAGCATCTAGACGAAGGGAAGGAACTTGGAAAACGTGCTTCGCCACTTCTTGATGACACTCTTAACATGTTAGACCTCTCGTCATGAAACAAAGCTTTGTTGAATTACCAAGATTTTTGCTTGCCGATCTCATGAAAGTATACGTTTAAGTGGGAACAAGAGCACTTTCAGAATTAGAGAAATTATTTCGTTGGTGATAGTGTAGCATTTTCTTTATAACTGTACTTCCTGACAGGCTAAAACTGTATATCAGACATACTCAAACCCAGACCTTTGCGTTTTCCAGGCATTGCTTTACTGAATGTGCTATCAAAGGACAGCTGATGACCCGTCTCCATAGCTCCACTTTTACCGGTACCTCCGTTCTACATTCATACTAGTTTTCCTGCATATTTTGCTAAACATTTTTACGAATCCCTCAGTTCTATACAACATCATACTACCGATGGTCTGATATCAATGATATGTTTTATGGTGCTCATTTCACTATCTGTGCGTTTCTGAATTGAAGAGGCAGCTACACTCTCAAACTTCTGATTTTTACTGCCTGAAATGGAGAGAGTTACACAGTGAACATCTTACGCAACGCAACCAAACTGATACCCCTGTATTAAAGAGGAACGTTCAATAAGTAACGCATCCCACTTTTTTCTCCGTCAGTTTCGGTTGAAAAAATGAGCAATTTGTTGTGGAACATCGTGGAATATTCCCGCTTCGGCTCCTATAGTTTCTCGCAGTTTCGATAGGTGCTACACGTAGCCTTCAAAATGGCGCCTGTAATGGAGCAGCGTTCCAAGAACAGAGCTGTTACTGAGTTTCTTTCGTCGGAAAACAAGAGCATCGCAGATATTCACAGGCTCTTGAAGAATGTATATGAGGAAGCCACAAAAATGCATACGAACTTATCGTTTTCCATGACAACGTAAGGATGCGCATCCAAGAGAAGCTCACAAAACTTCATTGGCCAGTTGTTCCTCATCTACGTTACAGCAGTTATCTCGCACCTTCCGACTTCCATACGTTTGGTCCCATGAAGAATTCACTCCGCGGAAAGCGCTACATGGATGAGGGGGAGGTTATTGATTCAGGAAGACGTTTCCTCCGACGTGGACTAGTGGAGTGGTGCCATTAGAGCATATAGACCCTCTCAATAAGGTCTCGTAGGGCCGTCGCATTGAACGGAGATTATGTTGAAAAATAGTGTGCTGCAGCCAAAGGTATTTGAATCCTAAATAAAACCAAACACATTTCAGAAAACAATGTGTTGTATTACTTACAGAACGCCCTTCGTACATGCCTGTGCGATATGTTGGTTAAAGAATCGTCCTGATCCGTGCTTATTTTCAGCATAGAAGAAGAACCATTTCTGCACCTGAAGATTGGCGAAGAGCATATGTTGACTAATAGCTGTGTCTACCGTTACTGTAACTTTTCAGCTGGAGATCACAACACATTGTTCCCAGATTACGTTCACGTGCAGTTTATTGTCATCTTGAAAACTTTAAGAAAGGTCGAATCAAGAGGGGCATGGGAGAATCATACCGACAAATCGCACAAATAGTTGGGTATGGTGCAACGACTGCACATCGAGAGGAGACGAAATGGACTCAAGACAATGCTGCGACAAGGTAAGTAGGCAAGGGTCCTTGCAGAAGAACTACAAAGCGGGAATATCGTAGCCTTGTTTTGTTGGCTCTGGCGAATAAACGGGCGACAAAAACTGAAATCTATGGGGAGGTACAGGCAAAGCGTCACCTCTGACAGTGGGGAAGAGACTGGTGACACCATACCACGTACAACAGAATCCTCCATAGCGTGGAGCTAGAGTCAACTGTGACTCCGAGTGGCATCCTGTGGTGTTCATTGTTGAGCCTCGCTTCTTTCGTGGATGTCAGATCGTCACCAACGTGTCTGCAGACGATTTATTGAATGGTCACAGGAATCAGCAATTTTGGAGTCCCATACCTATCCAATTTCTGGAGACATGATGGAGTAAAGTGTTGGATATGGTAACTAGACTGATTTGGTAATTGACGTAGGGAAGACGTATGCTTGCCAATATGTGGCAACAATTGTGTACCCTGTTGGCATATCCTTCACGATCAGGGTACCAAACAGCATATTCCAGCACGATAATGCGAGGTTCCATACTGCAGTACATCGCAAACCTGATAAATATTTACAGTCCTACCCAATCTCCTGATTGGTTACCCACAGATCATGTCTAGTATGCGACGAGGAGGCATAAATTTTCATATCAGCCTTCAATTTGCATTAACTGACATAGCATGAATTTCAGGCCTAGAAGAAATTCCTGGAGATGACAATATGGTACAGGCTGCTTCCATACAACAATGCTCGCAAGGTAGTATATATGCCTGTGGGAGTCATACCCCATGCTTGTTGATGGCGAAAATCAGTTCCGAATGGAATGAAATTTTAATCATTCAATACACATTACCCGGTAAATATCTCCACAAATTTAATAAAAATCGGACTGGGGCTTTATGGTGTAACATTTTTCGTTTCTGTTGGCGATTGACTTGTGTGGTGTTGACAATGACATTGTTTGCATTTCTAAAAGTACTCTATGATCTGTGTAGGAAATGTTGTAAGAACTAAGAGAGAAAAAAGTTTTTGCTGATGAGTATTTTTCTGCAAGCTTCACAATACACTGTCAGAATGCAGAGCTAACCATGAAGCGTGTGGTTCAGGATCTTGGTGTGCTTGTTGGCAGAGCAGCTGTCGGCCTACATGAGCCCGCAGGTGCAGGTCGTGGACGTGGGGAAGACGGCGCTGTTCAACTGCACGACGGACGGCCACCCCAAGCAGTCGGTAGTCTGGCTCAAGGACGCGCAGCTGCTCACCCCTTCCAGCAGGGTGCGCCTGCTCGCCTCAGAGGTAGGCAGCCTAGTTAGCCGTCAGTAACAGAAATGGTCTCTCCACACAGCTGCAGATAAGGCTGATGCCGTCTATAAATGAATCTCAGTGCTTGTATTACCAACATTCCCACTGCTGCAAATCATAGGTATTCAAATGTCCCACTTCAGGAATTAGTGGTCCTATAATTAAGTTTGCCATGAAACACATGTACTCAGCCATAATCATCCTACTTAATTTTCTCTGATATTGTAATAGTTTATTTTCTTTCATTTTAACAGTTTTGATGTGGCAATAGCCTAAAAGATAAAGGAAAAAAATATGTTCACGATCTAGAGAGAACATTGTAATAAATGTGCCAAACATGATCTTTACATATTACTCAAACTTCATGTCCCTTAGATGTTGTCTTATTTGTCATCGTAAAACAGTGAAAAGGGTCTTTGCAAGTATGTTGTTTGTTTGTTTGATTGTTTTACGACACACATCCTATTGCGAATTTTGGCTTCATAAATGGTAAACATAGCCCTCTACTCTACATAGCACTCTGCTCAACAGGAGTAATACTTTTTTTTCTAATGTGAGTTACTGGTCATTGCCGTTATGGAGCAATAAACATCAATTTCCAAGTCCAGCACCATATAAATGAAATATTGTTAAAAACATTCAAAAGCCTAGATCGCATAAAATATTTCTTTATTTAAGACAACCGCTTTCGACAGACTTTGCTCTCAAAACCGGTTGTCTTGAATAAAGAAATATTTTATGTGATCTAGGCTGCTGAGTGTTTTTACTTGGTAAAGTAGATAGCTCCCTCAGTATTCTCAAAATGAAAAAAAATCAATTAACTGAAATATGTTTGTGCTGCAGAAAGTTTTGAAGAATAAATTTTTTGACTGGTTGCAGACCCTGAAGATAGCGCACGTAGAAAGATCAGATAGGGGAATGTACCAATGTGTGGTGTCCAATGCAGAAGAAACGGCACAAGGAACAGCTCAACTGAAGCTTGGCGGTAAGTACAGTTTTAATTCCCTTTCTGTTAATGAGCCACTAATTTCTACCTCTACAACCTGTTAATGTTTTCTCACAGGAGCGTAGATAAAAATAAAAATAAAAATAAAAATGACTGAGTTTGTTAGAAAAGACTTCCAACTAATCAAGACAATGCAGTGATAAATCGGTGGACTTATTTCGAGGGGAATAGTATCACTAACTTTGTTAATACAACATATAAGTGATGTAGCTACTACGCAGACAACACACCTTGTTACATTGCCGAAATAGCCGTACGCCACAGTGACTTGGATCAATGAGGAACTAGCTTCACACAACAGTCCGGTCATCCTGATTTAGGTTTCCCCGTGTATTACAAACACAGGGAAGGAGGTATACAGGATAATTTCTTCAACAAATGTATATACACGTACTTCCACGGTCCTCATGCAGCTAAATTACTAGACTGTTCCTTCTGCTCAAAGTATCAGCGGTATAAAAAAATTGTGTCATGTGAGATATTCAAAATCATCGTCATCTACCATATCCTCAATATTGTTTTTTATTCTTCTGTATATTATCCTTGTTATCAACTTGAATTGCATGAGGCGTTAAGCTGATTGTGCGATAATCTCGCACTTGTCAGCTCTTCAAGTCTTTGGGATTGTGTGGGTGACTCTTTCCGAAAGTCAGATTGTATGTCGCCAGATTCATACATTCTATACACCAACGTGAATAGTCGTTTTATTGTCACTTCTCTCAATGATTTTAGAAATCCTGATGGAATGTTGACTATCCCTTCTGCATTATTTGATCTTAAGTCCTCCATAGCTCTCTTAAATTCTGATCTCTTCTACATCGACTCCTGTTTCTTCTACCACAACAGAGACAAATCTTCCTCCTCATAGATGCCTTCAGTGTACTTTTTCACCCATCCGCTCTCTCCTCTGCATTTAACAGTGGAATTCCCGTTGAACTCTTAATGTTACCACCCTTGCTTTTAATTTCACCGAAGGTTGTTTTGACTTTCCTATATGCTTAGTCATTCCTTCCGACAATCATTTCTTTTTCGATTTCTTCACATTTTTCATGCAGTCATTTCGTCTTACCTTCCCTGCACTTCCTGTTGATTTCATTCCTCATCGAGTTGTATAACTATATTCCTGAATTTCCCTGAACATTTTTGTACTGTGTTCTTTCATCGACTAACTGAAATATTTCTTCTTTTACCCATGGTTTCTTCGCAGTTACCTTCTTTGTTACCTTTTCCTTTGCAACTTCTGTGATTGCCCGTTTTAGAAATATCCATTCCTCTTCAATTGAACTGCCAACTGAACTATTCCTTACTGCAGTATCTATAGCCTTAGTGAACTTCAAGCGTATATCTTCATTCCTTTGTATTTCCGTACCCCATTTCCTTGCGTGTTGATTCTCTCCGACTAATCTCTTAAACTTCAGCCTACTTGTCATCGCTACTACAGGGTTATCTGAGTCTATATCTGCTCCTGGGCACGCCTTACAATCAGTATCTAATTTCGGAATCTCTGTCTGACCATGATGTAATCTAACTAAAACTTTCCCTTATCACCCCCGCTTTTTCCAAGTATACCTCCTCCTCTTGTGATTGTTGAACAGGGCATTCAAAATGACAACCTGAAATTTATTACAGAACTCAATTAGTCTATCTCCTTTCTCATTCCTGGTCGCAATACTAATTCCCCTGTAACGTTTTCTTCTAGTCCTTCCCCTACAACTGCATTCTAAACCCCCCGCCCCCCATGACTATTAGATTTCCATCTCACTTTACGTGCTGCATTACCCTTTCAATATCCTCATGTACTTTCTCTGTTTCTTCAGCTTTGGCTTGCGACGTCGGCATGTACACCTATAGTTGTCAATGTTGGTTTTCTGTCGTTTCTGATAAGAACGACCCTGTATCTGTAACATACTCTCTGCCCTACCTTCCTATTCATAACGAATCATACGCCCGTTATACCATTTTGTGCTGCTGTTGATATTACCCTGTACTCATCTGACCAGAAAGCCTTGTCTTCTTTCCACTTCACTTCACTGACCCCTACTATATATAGATTGCACCATTGTATTTCCCTTTCCAGATTTTCTAGCTTCCCTACCAGTTCAAGCTTCTGACATTCTACGCCCCGACGCGTAGAACGTTATTCTTTCGTTGGTTGTTGAATCTTTGTCTCATGGTCACATCCCTCTTGGCAGTCCCATCCCAGAGATCCGAATAGGGGACTATTCTGGAATCTTTTGCCAATGGAGAGATCATCAAGACACTTTTTCAATTACACGCCACTTTGCCTGTGGATACACAGTATGTGTCTTTAATGCAAATGTTTCCATTGCCTTCTGCATCCTCATTCAGATTTTTCCATCCCAAGGACGAGAGAGTGGCCTGCACCTCTGTTCACTTCTCCGCCCTCCTCGTCAAGGCCGTATGCAAAATTAGAATGACTTCTCATGCCGGATGTCTTTGACCGTCAATGCTGAAAATTAATTAAAATTTAAGCGGCCACTGGTTTCGAACCTGGGACAGAGGACGTTTTGATTAGTACCCCTAGATCACGGGTACTTGTTTACTGAAAGTAGTAATGCCCAGAAAGTATTAGGAACAGAAAGGTTGTTGAAACTGGAAGTGATAACAATTAAATCCGAAAATGAGATTGAAATACTTATCTTAAGGATAGGTTAGACGCCAAAGGCTGCGGAGTATTGATTTCAGTAAGGAATTCGATAATATTTAGGGAGGTTATTAAGGATTCCAAATTCGAAATAATGTACGTGAAGTTAACCATCACAGGTGGGTCAAAAATGGCAATCAGATACTTTTATAGTTCGTCTGCGTTGGGAGCTTTAGCGGTAGAGCGCTTCAGAGAGAATTTGCAGAGTTCCGTGAATAAGTCTCCTGATCACAGTATTAAAATAATGGGAAGGCATCAACTTCCTACGTATAGAATGGAACATTCATGCGATCAAAGGTTGTGCGAAAGACAGGGAATCGTATGACGTTATTCTGAATGTCTTGTCAGAAAATTGACTAGAGCTCATAGTTAGAGGACCAACTCGTGATGGTCTTAGACCACCTCGCAAGACACAGACCAGAACTTTTCTGATTAGGTAATGTAGATGAAAGCGTCAGTGATCACAAAGCTGTGATAGCATTATTAACTGTGGAAGTCATAAGGACTTTTACGAAAGCTAAGAAAATATATTTGCTCAGAAATAATGAAGAATACTAAATTCTCAGTAACTGAGTAGTAAATATCAAACACTCAAGGTTGAGGACGAACACATGGAGCACATATAGACACACTTCAAATTCTTCATACAGTAAACCTTAGACAAGTATGTTCCGATCAGTGTATTAAGGGATGGGAAAGAGTCGCCGTGGTTTAACAGCCGTGTTTTAAAATTTCTACTTAAAATAAGAGAGCTTTATCACAGATTTAAGAGAAGTTCAAATCTAGCTGACAAAAGCTGAAAGAAGCATAAGTGGAGGAGCAACAAGAGAAGCAAGTAAATTTTTGCCAACCGAACTGCCTAACAAACCCTAGGAGCTTTTGATCTTACGTAAAGTCAGTGAGCTGTTCGAAATCATCAATTCGGTCGCTCAGTGACCATACTGGCACCAAAACGGAAGACGAAAGAGAGAAATCCCAATTACAGAATTCGGTCTTTCAAAACAGTTTAACCGCGGAAGATCGAACACGGTCCCTCCTTTCAATCATCGCATGATTTTTGCCGAAATGGCAAATATTGAGACAATTGATCACGAAACAGAAACGCAGCCACAATCGCTTAGTAGTGGAAAGGCGTCTGGACCAGATAAGGTACCTGTCAGATTCTACATTGGCTACGCGAAAGAACTTGGTCCCCTTCTAGAAGCAGTTTACCGTAGGTCTTTGGAGTACCTAGCGGCTGGAGAAAAGCGCAGGTCAGTCCCGTTTTCATGAAGGTTCCTGGGACAATTCACATAATTATAGGCCTATATCGCTGACATCAATCTGCTGTAGAATCATGGGACGTGTTTATGTTCACGTATTATGACCTCCTCCATACACTCAAGATGTATTCATCAAACAGAAACCTTGCAAAACTCAGGTCGCTCTGCTCTTCCGTGAGAACCACAGTTCTGTAGATATCGGCGCTCAGGCTAATGCCGTGTTCCTTTTTTTCAGGAGGGATCTGAGACCGTTCCCCACTGCCATTTTGTGAAAAGAAATACGAGTACGAGTTCACCAAGTGTTGGACCAGGTTTGCGGCTGGGTTCAAGACTTCCTTGCAGGGGGAACTCAACACGTCGCTCTTAACTGAACAAAATCGACAGACATTGACCAGATAGGACTGATAGAAGAGATAGAGAAGATCCAACGAAGAACGGCGCATTTCGTCGCGGGATCGTTTAGTTGTTGCAAGAGCAAGACGGAGATGATCAACAAACTACAGTGGCAGCCGTTATAAGAGAGGCGTTATGCATCACGGAAATATTTGCTATTAGTTTCTCCCACATCTGTCTCGCGAAATGAATACAAGGAGAAAATTCAAGAATGATCTAGTCAAAAGCGTCGGAAGCTCTTTAAGCTCGTTCGCAGATGATGTGATTGTAAGAAAGTAGCAACGCCAGGAGACAGTACGCATTTGCAAAATGACCTACGAAGTATTATACATGGTGTAGTCTCTGGCAGGTGACACTGGACGTAAATTTATCTAAAAGATCGCACATACATAGAAGGAGAAATCCACTAACGTGCAATTATGCTATTGATGACAAATTGCTGAAAATGTTGACTCATGTAGAATATGTAGTATTAACCATCCGGAGCGACCTTAAGTGCGATACCCACCGGGTTAGCTGAGAGCGCTACTGCGCTGCTTCCTGGACTTGTGTAGGCGCACGGGCCTCGGATCGAATCCGCCTGGCGGATTACCGATGGCGGCCGATGTGTCGGCCAGCTTGGATGTGGTTTTCAGGCGGTTTTCCACATCCCGCTAGGTGAATACCGGGCTGGTCCCCACGTTTCGCCTCATTTACACAATTCGCAGACATTTGAACACGTTAGCACTATTCCATGGATTACACTAGACGCAGACAGCTGGGGTATACTAATTCCGTCCTGGGGGGCACGGGGTTGGGGCAGGAAGGGCATCCAGCCACCCCTTAAAACTAAGCTTTCCAAATCCGTTCCTAACCGTGCCAACCCTGCGAAACCGCGGGACAAGGCACCAGCAAAAGAAAGAAAGAAAGAAAGCGACCTCAAGTGGGATGGCCATAATGGTGGGAAAATGACCACAATGGTAGGGAAAGCAGATGTCAAACAGATTCATAGGAAGAATCTTAAGGATCCGTAATTCATCCACTGAAATAGTGGCTTACAAGTCGCTTGTTCGACCGAGTCTTGAGTGTTGTTCATCAATCAGGGACCGTGCCAGATGAATTCGTCTCTTTGAGCTCTATAATACCAGAGCTACAGCTGTCACTACAATTCCATTTTAAAAAGCGAAGTTATCTCGATATCACTGTAATTAATATGAGAAGAGAGTAATGTAATTTAGTGAAGACTTTTAGGTTAAATGAAGGTGGAAACAGAAATACAAAGACTTATGCAGTTCTGGAAACACTTGACAGGAGCAGCTTAGTTTTGTCATCCTGTATATCCTCTCAATATAATTACATCGATGAGTGATAATTATTTGATTGTGAAAGGAGCAGTCAGACATGAACAGTTAGCAGAAGCTGCGTACCAATAACTGTCCTCCAGTAAGATAACATGAAGAGGCACTAGTATCGATAGCTGAATTTTAGAGAACTTCCGGAAAGAAGTGGCCAAGAAACTACTGTATGCAACTACTAAAAGCATGCATTAGTAAGCGAGGGACACCATTTTGGATTACCGTCACACATAGGTTGGCTATCTAGCTGGAGTTACCGTTACTAGTAAGAGACCTCTATGAGAACTTATATTGCATTATCTTGTACCCAACTGCTTAACAGACGCCAGAAACATGAATGAGTCGCATTTGCCTGCAGTGAAATAATGATGACTTCTTCGACAGACTGTGTAGAAACAGAAGCCTATCGCTATTGTTTACACAGTAAATGCAGTTGAATCAGTGGAGCCTTTGTACATATATTCAATAAAGAAATCCTATTTCCAGTCATTGGTGGACTACGTCACGGTCACAACCTCCTAGGACCAAAGCAGATTCGTTCGGCGTATAATTTACTGATTAAGAAAACAAGCTACAAGGGACGCTTCAAGAACTGAAAGAAGAAACTGGACATTTGCTAGTGAGTAAACTGCAAGACCTCCCGTGATTTACAACTGTCACTTTTCCCAGAGGTCAGCATAAAACAGTAAGTATGACATCATTTCGCCCTCCATATTATCTCAGTCTCGCAATAGTAAAATATTACAATTTGACTCAGTCACATAACATTTCTGATAAGATTACAAGGCACGCGACGTGTTTCGAGAACAAGCCCTCATATACAGGTAATAGATACAAGAATCTTTAAAAAACAGTCATCATTTTTCTTAAAGATTCTTGTGTATGTTACCTGAAGATGAGAGCCTGCTCTCGAAACGTGTCGTGTAACACGTGATCTTATCACGAAGTTTATGTGGTTGAGCCAAACTTTAATACATTATTAATATGTTACAAGGACGACCGCACCTCCAGCTCAAACGCATAATTCTGTTCTCACATTACCTGACTTCTGAACGACGTCAAAAGTAATTTTTAAATATCAAGGAGTCTCTAGACATAAACTCTATTCTGCGGGATCAGCCCATGAGATTTGAGGTGTAACTCATGTTACGACCAGGCGAAACTACTATCCTCCAGTCACAACTGCTGGTTATTTGATTGCTCTGGGAGATGGCTCATCGTAGCAATAACCTGAGAAATATTAGTTCACTTTACTACATGAATGAATAAAAATACTTATTAATTTGATACAATTCTTTCCCGCAGGAGTGCTTGGTCATTTACAACTATCACTGACTATTAAAACATCACTTGATAGATATAATTACAAATCTTCTCTTGAACTACGATGTTCAACATTTATAAAAATATATTTCCATCCGGGATTTGAATAACTCCTTAGCACTGCTCCATGATATTGTCTGATGCAGCTGACATCACGAACTGCGACAGAGCACTTCCATACTCGGATCCACACTACTGGCCATTAAAATTGCTACACCAAGAAGAAATGCAGATGATAAACGGGTATTCATTGGACAAATATATTATACTAGAACTGACATGTGATTACATTTTCATTCATTTTGGGTGCATAGATCCTGAGAAATCAGTACCCAGGACAACCACCTCTGGCCATAATAACGGCCTTGATGCCTGGGTATTGAGTCAAACAGAGCTTGAATGGCGTGTACAGGTACAGCTGCCCATGCAGCTTCAACACGATACCACAGATCATCAAGAGCAGTGACTGGCGTATTGTGACGTACCAGTTGCTCGGCCACCATTGACCAGACGTTTTCAATTGGTGAAAGATCTGGAGATAGTGCTGGCCAGGGCAGCAGTCCAACGTTTTCTGTATCCAGAAAGGCCCGCACAGGACCTGCAACATGCGGTCTTGCATTATCCTGCTGAAAAGTAGGGTTTCGCAGGGATCGAATGAAGAGTAGAGCCACGGGTCGTAACACATCTGAAATGTAACGTCCACTGTTCAAAGTGCCGTCAATGCGAACAAAAGGTGACCGAGACGTGTAACCAATGGCACCCCATACCATCACGCCAGGTGATACGCCAGTATGGCGATGACGAATACACGCTTCCAATGTGCGTTCACAGCGATGTCGCCAAACACGGATGCGACCATCATGATGCTGTAAACAGAACCTGGATTCGTCCGAAAAAATGATGTTTTGCCATTTGTGCACCCAGGTTCGTCGTTGAGTACACCATCGCAGGCGCTCCTGTCTGTGATGCAGCGTCAAGGGTAACCGCAGCCATGGTCTCCGAGCTGATAGTCCATGCTGCTGCAAACGTCGTCGAATTGTTCGTGCAGATTGTTGTTGTCTAGCAAACGTCCCCATCTGTTGACTCAGGGATCGAGACGTGGCTGCACGATCCGTTACAGCCGTGCGGATAAGATGCCTGTCATCTCGGCCGCTAGTGATACGAGGCCGTTCGGATCCAGCACGGCGTTCCGTATTATCCTCCTGAACCCACCGATTCCATATTCTCCTAACAGTCGTTGAATCTCGACCAACGTGAGCAGCAAGGTCGCGATACGATAAACCGCAATCGCAATAGGCTACAATCCGACATTTATCAAAGTCGGAAACGTGATGGTACGCATTTCTGCTCCTTACACGAGGCATCACAACAACGTTTCACCAGGCAACGCCAGTCAACTGCTGTTTGTGTATAAGTAATCGGTTGGAAACTTTCCTCATGTCAGCACCTTGTAGGTGTCGCCCCTGGCGCTAACCTTGTGTGAATGCTCTGAAAAGCTAATCATTTGTATATCACAGCATCTTCTTCCTGTCGGTTAAATTTCGCGTCTGTAGCACGTCATCTTTGTGGTGCAGCAATTTTAATGGCCAGTAGTGTATATTCAACTCCGTGTGAGGGCGTTTCTGTGCTGAGACAGAGAGTGCATCTTCTTTAGCCTCTCCTATTTCTCGTTACGGATTACATCGCTAATGACTGTGGTATGGATGCACATTGCTGACTGCGGCGTGACGCTGCGATCTTTGGACGATACCACAACAGCCAAAATTAATCAGTTCCCAGTTCCTTTCAGAGTATGCTAATACAAGAGCTCCATACTTAAAAATCACATACAACCATTCGCACGACGAAGGATCCGTACCCAAAGACTGGGAAGTTGCACAGGTCATGCCAATATTCAACAAAGTAGTAGGAGTAATCCACTGAATTACAGGTCGATATGCAGCAGGATTGTGAAACATATATTGTGTTCGAACGGTATGAACTGCCTCGAAGAAAACGGTCTATTGACACACAGTCAACACGGATTTAGAAAACATCATTCTTGTGAAACACAACTAGCTCTTTACTCGCACGAAGTGAAGAAAGCTATCGACAAGAGATTTGAAATTGATTCCGTGTTTCTAGAATTCCGAAAGGCTTTTGGTACTGTATCACACAAGTGGGTTGTAATTAAACTGCATTCTTATGGAATATCATCTTAGCTATGTGACTGGATTCGTGGTTTCCTCTCATAGAGGTCACAGTTTGTAGTAGCTCACGGCAAGTCATCGAGTAAAGCAGAAGTGATTTCTCGCATTCTCCAAGGTAGTGCTATAGGTCCTTTGCTGTTACTTGTCTGTATAAACGATTTAGGAGACAATATCAGCAGCCGTCATAGGTTGTTTGGAGATGACGCTGTCGTTTGTCGACTAGTGACGTAATCAGAAGATCAAAAGCAATTGCAAAACGATTTAGAAAAGATATATGTATGGTGTGAAAATTGGCAATTGACTCTAAATAACGAAAAGGGTGAGGTCATCCACATGAGTGCTAAAAGGAATCCGTTAAACTTTGGTTACATGATAAATCAGTCAAATCTAAATGCCGTAAATTCAACTAAATACCTAGGAATTACGATTACAAACAACTTAAATTCGAAGGAACACACAGAAAATGTTGTGGGAAAGGCTAACCAAAGACTACGTTTTATTGTCAGGACGCTTAGAAAATGTAACAGATCTACTAAAGAGGCTGCCTACGCTACGCTTGTCCGTCCTCTTTCAGAATACTGCTGCGCGGTGTGGGATCCTTACCAGGCAGGATTGACGCAGTACTTCGACAAAGTTCAAAGAAGGGCAGCACGTTTTGTATTACCGCAGAATAGGGGAGAGAGTGTCACTGACATGGTACAGGATTCGGGGTGGACGTCATCAAAACAATGGCGTTTTCGTTACGGCGGAATCTTCTCACGAATTTTCACTCACCTACTTTCTCCTCAGAATGCGAAAATATTTTGTTGAAAGCCAAGCTAGCTATGGAGAAATGATCATCATAGTAAAATAAGGGAAATCAGAGCTTGCACCGAAAGATATAGATGTTCGTTTTTTTTCGCGCACTGTACGAGATTGGAATAATAGAGACTTATTGTGAAGGTGGTGCGATGAACTCTCTGCCAGGAACTTAAATGTGATAAGCAGAGTATCTGTGTAGGTGTAGATGGCTCTGAGCACTATGGGACTCAACTGCTGAGGTTATTAGTCCCCTAGAACTTAGAACTAGTTAAACCTAACTAACCTAAGGACATCACAAACATCCATGCCCGAGGCAGGATTCGAACCTGCGACCGTAGCGGTCTTGCGGTTCCAGACTGCAGCGCCTTTAACCGCACGGCCACTTCGGCCGGCGTAGGTGTAGATGAAGATGATGACAGAAAGGTGTTGTCCCCAAATTGTCCCTTTGTGGAGGACCATACCCTTTTCCCAGATGCTACCTTGTGAATTATCCGATGTATGTAACCAGCAATAGCGTAAGCCTTAGCCCAGTTGCTGATGTGCTGCTCAAACCCGGCTCCGGCGGTCGCAGACGCAACGCCGGTGCTGCTGCGCACGTTCGTGAACGCGACGCTGGCGCCCGGCTCTGCGTGGTCGGCGCAGTGCGAGGCGTCGGGCTCCCCGGCGCCCGCCGTCTCCTGGGCGCTGGACGGCGCGCCGCTCGAGTCGTCGCCGGGCGGGGAGCGCGTCGCCGTCAGCAACCGCGTCACCGCCGACGGCGTCCTCAGCTACCTCAACGTGTCCGCCCTGGCGCCAGAGCACGGCGGCCGCTACGCCTGCTCCGCCACCAACGCCGTCGGCTCCGTCACGCACCAGGTACCATGGTCCCACAAAAGCTAATCACTAAAAGTTTGAGAAAGTATATTAACGGCTTAAGGTGACCTACGACAAACATGAGACTGCCATAAGGGTATTACTTACGAAGGTCACTCCAAAAGAAATGCACGCTATTTTTTTTTAAATGCGTCTTTTATTCTACATTTTTGAAAGTTATACAGTGTGTAGATACATCCTTTAGGAACATTATTTTCAGATTTCCACATAATTTCCATCCCTTTCAACTGCCTTACGCCATCTTGGAACCAGCGCCTGTATGCCCTGCACCAACCTGTTGGAGCCACTGTTTGGCAGTGTGCACAAGGGAGTCATCAACTTCAAACCTTGTTCCACGAAGAGAGTCTTTCAGTTTCCCAAAGAGATGATAGTCACATGGAGCCAGGTCAGGACTGTAAGGCGGGTGTTTCAGTGTTGTCCATCCGAGTTTTGTGATCGCTTCCATCTCTGACATGTGGCCGTACATTGACGCGCAACAGCAAAACATCCTGCTTTTGCCGATGTGGTCGAACAAGACTCATTCGAGCTTGAAGGTTCTTCAGTGTCGTCACATATGCATCAGAATTTATGGTGGTTCGACTTGGCATTATGTCCACAAGCAAGAGTCCTTCGGAATCGAAAAACACCGTAGCCATAACTTTTCAAGCAGAAGGTGTGGTTTTGAATTTTTTTTTTCCTTGGGTGAATTTCCATGATGCCACTCCATTGATTGCCTCTTCGTCTCTGGTCAAAAATGATGGAGCCATGTTTCATCACCTGTCACAATTCTTCCAAGAAATTCATCTCCACCATTCTCGTACTGTTCCAAAAGTTCACCGCATACCGTTTTTCTTGTTCCTTTGTGAGCCATTGTCAGTGTAGTGTCGGCAGGCTTGCCAATACTACGTACACTAATTGAACGAGGCGGCCAAGATGCACGCGCTAACTCACGAAGGATGGAGTGAGGTCTGAAACAGGATACGTAATGAATGTTATAAAGAAAAGTACGTAGCTACTTGAATACTTAACTTTTAATACATCCTTGTGGTACATCGTTCTTGATGAGACATCTGGAGATTGTGGCGATACAAGTGAGACTCTTTAGATACAAGCTATCTAAGGCTAATGGCTCCTTGCTAGGTGGTAGACATGGACTTAGCTGAAGGCTATTCTAACTGTCTCTCGGCAAATGAGAGAAAGGCTTCGTCAGTATTGTCGCTAGCAAAGTCGTCGTACAACTGGGCGAGTGCTAGTCAGTCTCTCGAGACCTGCCGTGTGGTGGCGCTCGGTCTGCGATCCTGACAGTGGCGACACGCGGGTCCTACATGTACTAATGGACCGCGGCCGATTTAAGCTACCACCTAGCAAGTGTGGTGTCTGGCGGTGACACCACATTCCTCCCCCACAAATCGGCGAACGGTCGTGAGATAAGGCTTCCGCCCGCCGTGGGGAGGACCCCATGTTGACGTATGCGATGAGGTGGGGAGCCTAACAACAGGCGAGGCTGTGCCACCCGCACCCGGCCATTCGGTCCGAGGGGAGCTAGGAAACGCCTGAAAACCTAGTCCAGGGTGCTCGTCAACATGCGGAGTATGCGCCCGTAGAGAGACAGGAGGGGCCGAAGGGTCGACCTCCATGTGGTCGGGGCACCCGACGGGCGAAGACGACATCTGGTCCGGAGCGGGCAAGAGTTCCATGGCGGAGGACAGCTGGGCACGGGAAGCGATCGGCGGCGCGTGACCCAGGGAGGCGCCAGGCGGCTGCAGCGACGCGTCCACTGCGGGCGGCGCCGGCGGGAGAACAGGCGGCGGCGGCGGCGGCGGCGGCAGCGGCGCGTTGCCATGGGGCAAAATGGAAGGCATCGTCGGTAACACCTGGGGATGAGGCGAGCCAGTAGATGGGTCCCCAGGGCGCTGACCGGACGGCACCGTCGCTGAAAGCAGACGGGGAGCGGCAGAACCCGGGCGACGACAGAGGCGCAGCTGATTGAGATGCCGACGCACCTCACCAGAGGCTCCCAAAACCAAATACATCGCGGGCATGATTTCACTGAATGTGCTGGCCTACGCGGCACACGTGTGTGAGAGCTAGGCCGCAGCTGCACGGACGTGCGCGGGGGCTGTTTAGCGGTCCGTGCAGCGCGCCCGGCGGGCCGGTTAATGTGACACACGGCTGCCGAAGTTTCAAATGATTCCTGAGCAAAGTCAAGTGTGTCTTGCCTATCTAATATGTCTATCACTTGTTGAAGGGAGGGATTTACTAGTTTCAAAATCTGTTCCCTTATACGAACATCTGAAACGTTCTGTGCAATTGCATCACGCACATTGTATCTGAATAAGGGAGTCCACATTCACACTCAAAAGCACAATTCCGAGTAAGTCCTTGCAATGTTGTAACCCACTCCCGATTAGTCTGACCGGCCGTACGTTTTGTACGAAAGAACGTGTACCTTTTTGCAACAACATTGACTGTTTCCTTGAAATAGGCATCTAAAGCAGACAAAATTTCTTCGTAGGACAGAGTGGCTACGTCGCGTCGGGGAAACAATTTCACTATCACACGGTAGGTGGACACACCTACACACGAAAGCAAAAACGGCTGCCGCTCATTACCTTGAATTCTGTAGGCGGCGAGATGAAATCCAAATTGGCGTGACCACTCCGTCCAGGTTTCGTTGGCTGCATCAAAACTACGAAACGGGGGTGCAACTGCATGTTGTGGCTGCGGTAGCGGTGAAGCGGCGGCGGCCGCATCGGTTGGCAGTGCACGTTGACCCTGGACGAGCTGTCCAAGGGCATCCAATAACGCCTGCGTCTGCTGATTCTGCAAGCGATAAAATTCGGACAGTACATCTGGCGAAGCCATGACAAGTAAATGTAAGCAAGTAGAAAGAACAAGACCCTTTTTACTCTCGTCGCCAAAATTGTAGTGTCGGCAGACTTGCCAACACTACGTACACTAATTGAACGAGGCGGCCAAGATGCACGCGCTAACTCACGAAGGATGGAGTGAGGTCTGAAACAGGATACGTAATGAATGTTATAAAGAAAAGTACGTAGCTCCTTGAATACTTAACTTTTAATACATCCTTGTGGTACATCGTTCTTGATGAGACATCTGGAGATTGTGGCGATACAAGTGAGACTCTTTAGATACAAGCTATCTAAGGCTAATGGCTCCTTGCTAGGTCGTAGACATGGACTTAGCTGAAGGCTATTCTAATTGTCTCTCGGCAAATGAGAGAAAGGCTTCGTCAGTATTGTCGCTAGCAAAGTCGTCGTACAACTGGGCGAATGCTAGTCAGTCTCTCGAGACCTGCCGTGTGGTGGCGCTCGGTCTGCGAGCCTGACAGTGGCGACACGCGGGTCCGACATGTACTAATGGACCGCGGCCGATTTAAGCTACCACCTGGCAAGTGTGGTGTCTGGCGGTGACACCACAGTCAGCATTCTGGGAAGCCACCTGGCACAAACCTTTTTTAACGCCAACACTTTCAGTATTCTGCAAACACCTCCTTCCCCTATCCCAACGTGGCGTGACAATTCGTTGACTGTGATGCGTCCTTCAGCAGTCACCAATTCATTAACTCTCTGCACATTGTCTGGAATGTGTGCAGTACGAGGCCTGCCGCTGCGAGTACAATCCTCAATATTGCCGTGCCCGCTTTCATCACGTTACCTGCTTCCCCACCGACTAACTGTACTGCGATCGACAGCAGCATCTCCATACACCTTTTTCAACCTATTGTGGATGTTTCCCACTGTCTCGTTTGCACAGCACAGGAATTCTGTGACAGCACATTGCTTCTGACGAACGTCAAGTGTAGAAGTCATCTTGAAGACATGCTGTGATGGCGCCACTCACGGGAACAGATTGAACTAAGTTTGAAAACAAGCGGGAAGGATGTATCTACACACTGTAAAACTTTCACATATGCAGAAGGAAAACGGTATTTTTACAAAGTTAGTGTGCATTTCTTTTGGAGTGACCCTCGTACTTCTGTGTGTATATGGTTATTTTAGCACACCCACACATAGTAGTTGGGATTAACGCCATCTATGTCCCGAATATAAGGAAAAATTATGTAGTAGGTTTCTTGTACAGAAACAGCAGCTTAATCATCGTGTTATGCCCCATTTGGACTCTATATCGACAGTAGACTGACGTGGGGAAGCCATGTAGAAGATCTGAGTACCATGGTTCGTCGGTCAATGACGTACCACGATAACATTCGAGGTAGGATGGCGTCTCCACTAGTTCAAGTTAACAGACAGACTGCATACCCCTCGTACGGCTCGAGTTACGAAGTACTGAACTAACAGCCCCAAATCTTCTACCAGACCGGGGGGGTAGGATTCATCATTCACTTTTCTAACTGGTAACTTCCATCTGATTGCACCAGTTTGGCCGTCATCGGCCCCAGTATTCACAGACAGCTCCAAAAAAAGAGAGGGCACCCTTTTTACTTACTGCTACAGCGGTCCCCTATCTTAGACTGTGTTTAAGCTTCGACGGAAGCCAGCATCTTCAGTGGTGAAGTTCTTGCAATTAACGAGGCCCTTGGATATGCGACAAATCAATTCGACGACGTACTTCTTGTCACAGATTCGAGGAGTTCCCTGTAAAACCTAGATAAACAGCAATAGAATTATAGCACTAACAACCATGTGTTTGATGTAATTACGTTAATCTACCAGTGTGAAAGCCAACATAAACGTATTCATTTATTATGGATCAAGGGCCAGTCTGGTATCTCATATAAGACTTGTTGGAGCATCTGGCGAAACAAAATGTGATTGATGGCCATCCTTACAACGTTTGTCTTCCACATACGGGATTTGTTGCCAGTATAAAGAAAGAAATCTTTCGAGAATGGTCAAAGATGTGGCAGATCTCACAACAGTCCAAAGGAGTACATTAAGCCGAAACACCGCCGAACATTCCGCAAAAAACCTGATTTTCGCAAATAAAGATAGTTAGACGGCTTATCGGTAACAAAACGCGCATCCCCTGAGTCACAGCTGTTATCCCTCACATCTTTATAGGATGAAATATTAGCTATCTCTGTGCAGTGAAGTACATCCAGCTGAGATTACAGACCTCAGCCATGTGATACTTTGGTGTCCTCGTTACGACAGGAAAAGGTGCCAATTTCTCAGGGCCTTGATCAGAGCAGGAATTCCCCAACCCACATCTGTGACAAACCTGTTTTGGCAGCTGTCCAAAGTGATTATGTCAACAGTGCCCCGTTTCTCCAAAAGGCGGATATATACACTCCTGGATATGGAACAAAGAACACATTGACACCGGTGTGTCAGACCCACCATACTTGCTTCGGACACTGCGAGAGGGCTGTACAAGCAATGATCACACGCACGGCACAGCGGACACACCAGGAACCGCGGTGTTGGCCGTCGAATGGCGCTAGCTGCGCAGCATTTGTGCACCGCCGCCGTCAGTGTCAGCCAGTTTGCCGTGGCATACGGAGCTCCATCGCAGTCTTTAACACTGGTAGCATGCCGCGACAGCGTGGACGTGAACCGTATGTGCAGTTGACGGACTTTGAGCGAGGGCGTATAGTGGGCATGCGGGAGGCCGGGTGGACGTACCGCCGAATTGCTCAACACGTGGGGCGTGAGGTCTCCACAGTACATCGATGTTGTCGCCAGTGGTCGGCGGAAGGTGCACGTGCCCGTCGACCTGGGACCGGACCGCAGCGACGCACGGATGCACGCCAAGACCGTAGGATCCTACGCAGTGCCGTAGGGGACCGCACCGCCACTTCCCAGCAAATTAGGGACACTGTTGCTCCTGGGGTATCGGCGAGGACCATTCGCAATCGTCTACATGAAGCTGGGCTACGGTCCCGCACACCGTTAGGCCGTCTTCCGCTCACGCCTCAACATCGTGCAGCCCGCCTCCCGTGGTGTCGTGACAGGCGTGAATGGAGGGACGAATGGAGACGTGTCGTCTTCAGCGATGAGAGTCGCTTCTGCCTTGGTGCCAATGATGGTCGTATGCGTGTTTGGCGCCGTGCAGGTGAGCGCCACAATCAGGACTGCATACGACCGAGGCACACAGGGCCAACACCCGGCATCATGGTGTGGGGAGCGATCTCCTACACTGGCCGTACACCACTGGTGATCGTCGAGGGGACACTGAATAGTGCACGGTACATCCAAACCGTCATCGAACCCATCGTTCTACCATTCCTAGACCGGCAAGGGAACTTGCTGTTCCAACAGGACAATGCACGTCCGCATGTATCCCGTGCCACCCAACGTGCTCTAGAAGGTGTAAGTCAACTACCCTGGCCAGCAAGATCTCCGGATCTGTCCCCCATTGAGCATGTTTGGGACTGGATGAAGCGTCGTCTCACGCGGTCTGCACGTCCAGCACGAACGCTGGTCCAACTGAGGCGCCAGGTGGAAATGGCATGGCAAGCCGTTCCACAGGACTACATCCAGCATCTCTACGATCGTCTCCGTGGGAGAATAGCAGCCTGCATTGCTGCGAAAGGTGGATATACACTGTACTAGTGCCGACATTGTGCATGCTCTGTTGCCTGTGTCTATGTGCCTGTGGTTCTGTCAGTGTGATCATGTGATGTATCTGACCCCATGAATGTGTCAATAAAGTTTCCCCTTCCTGGGACAATGAATTCAGGGTGTTCTTATTTCAATTTCCAGGAGTGTAGTTATAAATCAGCCACAGAAGATACAACATGAGAAGATGTGATAAGTGTGTGATACATTGACTGTGTTGACTGAACAAAGTGTATCATGAACTTTAAATGGCATTAGGGTAATTTAATACGCCTGTGTTGCATATACGATATTGTATATCAAATCTGTCAATGCTCATTTCTCTGACTAAATGGCTAACACCAAAGGTCAATAAATAAATAACCGTGTTATGCATCGTATAAGGAGAAAAGCTGGGCGCCCTGAGCTGAATTTCGGCAGCATATCGACCATGGTCTTCCGAGACTGGAGTTTATTTTTCTGCGATATTGGTGCTCCTACTACAGTTATGAGAATATACTCATCGTCATGATGGATCTCAATGGCTCCAATGGACTAGCGATAGAAACAACAGACATATTTTATGCTCGAACATGCAAGGTTTCTCAGCGACGCATGTTCCTTGAGTCCGAAAATGAGCTTGTTTGCAGCAAGACAAATATCCACAGAGGCAGTGCAACGACGTCCGGAACACGGTGGTCTGTCAGTAAGGTGACCATTGTTGCAGCGTATCTTCGCACGGTAGCAGAGAGTGGCGCGCTCTCTCATTTTAACAACATTGTCAGTCAGATTAATGTTTATATTTCAGGTCATGGTCTTGGTGTTCCCCAATACTACATTTGGTATGTGTGGTTTATGACATTTTACATGAGAAAATTTTGAGCAGAATATTCTTATAACTGCATGTGAAACCAGTAGACTTGAGGGGCTTTAGTGGAGTCGATGGATAACAGAGAGAAAGATGGATTGGGCCCATAAATTTTGAGTTCAGCGACCAGGATGTGTGAGTGATTCTGGGGAGCAGCACTCAGCGGATCGTATCTGCAGAGGGGCTTCTGGCCATAGCACTCTCCTCCTTCCACTTAGGATCAGACAGAAGGGCGCTGGTTCACAAAATATTTACCTGAGCCGGGTGGCAGTCCATTGCGAAGTTGGCCAGTTGGTGGAAAGTGGGTGGCGGAAGCTATGTAAGACAGATGGCTGTAAACTGAGCCCTTGTGAAAATCGTGGAAAGTTCATAAAACTCCGTACATTCTCATGTTAGAAGCTGGGGCGATACGGACAGAGCAGCTGGTGCACGTGTTTAGTGGAGGTAAGGCTGTAACTGCCTTAACACCCTGATATCAGGAAGTCGCCAGGTTCTTTTATCAAGCAGCAAAAACATATTTCACGGGCACGACTGTCAGGGAAGCTTAACAGTCTTCTTCCAGAAATTGGAAATGGTGGGCCCAGAAAGATTAAATCTCTCTGTAAATGAGAGACTAAGTCCTACCTAGGTAGATTTTTTTGGCAGAAACATGGCCATGCTTACCATGAGAATGACGCCTCCCTAGTCTAAAATCTCTTTTCTTCAGACGAGAGAGATTTGAATTCGCTGATTGGCTCCCCTCAGGATATGCAAGTGGAGGGTTGCTCCCCGAACGTGGAATCCCTTGTACTGTGTGTGGGTTGGCTACCAGGCCAACGGAACAGTCAACAGTGGAGATTCAATGATTAGAGAATAGTTCGATTGGTTTGTGCAATGTGGGGGCGGTTTCGTTTCTGCTAATTCAGCTCCATTACCGAGGCTTTGTCAAAAGTGGTTGTAATTCTTTGCATTCTTTATCTTGTGGTCCTCGGTTGGTGGAGAACCTTAGGTCTTTCGCTAGTGAGTGAGACTTGCAGGTGGTGGACTAAGAGCCAGAGGCAGTTTCCAACTGTACTGACAGTGAAACTGCATATCATCGTATTGTGTGTCACAAGGATGAACTTATTCATCCTGAGTCGGCCATGGACGTTTGACAATTCCAGCATCCACTGCCATGCCTGAGAGTCAATTTCATTTGGCTAGACCAGCAAACTGGCGCACCTCACACTGAAGTCTGCGGGGATTTCAGGGCTCTGATAGGGACGTTTCCCGCGTTGTGATAATCATAACACCTGACCGCATAGTCTACAAATCCTCATGGACGCGTCACAACATAACAGATGCCGCAGCCCACCGCTCCTCACACACAGCGCACCTCTGTCTGCCGCCGCCTGAAACAAGGTGAAAGGGTAAAGTATTGCTGCACTTGCATAGGATTGTTAAATGATATTCACAGCTCCCTGTTCTCAGGTGAACCCTAGTTTGAGGTATACTTGGTCTTAGTTGATTCCATCTGAACAGAGCTGGGCCTGACAGTGGATTCATGTAAGCGAAGTCAGATTGCGTTGCAAAAGAGATTAGTTCAGGGCAGAAATTGTACAGGTTCCACCTCAATGTACGCTTTGCCAATCAAACACCATTCCATTTCTGATTTGTGTTTGTTTGTTTGTTTTTTTTTGTGTAAGATTTAGCAGCTAGTTGTAGCTACAAAAGGATTAATAAAATTTGTCATTTCTTTGTAAACTTAAATACGCAAGTATTTTCAACACACTCCCTCATCAACTCATTGTTTGTATTTAATTCTGGTGGTACATCGGTACACCAGAAATTTGAGGTTCAATCTTATAATTAAATAATTCGATTATTAATTTGAGTTCTGAAACGTTTAGCTCACGATTTCTAGGTTATTTAGAAGACAATACTTTTCTTTACGTAAAAATAATAACATTTAGCATCACACAGACATATATTTATGATTAAAGCACGCGACAGCTTGCACTATTCTCACTGACATACAGGGTGGTCCATTTATAGTGACTGGGCCAAATATCTCACGAAATAAGCATCAAACGAAAAAACTACAAAGAACGAAACTCGTCTAGCTTGAAGGGGGAAAACAGATGGCGCTATGGTTGGCTCGCTAGATGGCGCTGCCATAGGTCAAACGGATATCAACTGCGTTTTCTTAAATAGGAACCCCCATTTTTATTACAAATTCGTGTAGTACGTAAAGAAATCTGAATGTTTTAGTTGTACCACTTTTTTTGCTTTGTGATAGATGGCGCTATATTAGTCACTAACGTATAAGTACTTGATATCATGTAACATTCCGCCAGTGCGGACGGTATTTGCTTCGTAATACATTACCCGTGTTAAAATGGACCGTTTACCAATTGTGGAAAATGTCGATATCGTGTTGATGTATGGCTATTGTGATCAAAGTGCCCAGCGGGCGTGTGCTATGTATGCTACTCGGTATCCTGGACGACATCATCCAATTGTCCGGACTGTTCGCCGTATAGTTGCGCTATTTAAGGAAACAGGAACTGTTCAGCCACATATGAGACGTCAACCACGACCTGCAACAAATGATGATGCCCAAGTAGGTGTTTTAGCTGCTGTCGCGGCTAATCCGCACATCAGTAGCAGACAAATTGCGCGAGAATCGGGAATCTCAAAAACGTCGGTGTTGAGGATGCTACATCAACATCGATTGCACCCGTACTATATTTTTATGCACCAGGAATTGCATGGCGACGACTTTGAACGTCGTGTACAGTTCTGCCGCTGGACACAAGAGAAATTACGGGACGATGACAGATTTTTTGCAGGCGTTCTATTTAGCGACGAAGCGTCATTCACCAACAGCGTTAACGTAAACCGGCATAATATGCATTATTGGGTAACAGAAAATCCACAATGGCTGCGACAAGTCAAACATCAGCGACCTTGGCGGGTTAATGTATGGAGCGGAATTATGGGAGGAAGGATAATTGGCCCCATTTTATCGATGGCAATGTAAATGGTGCAATTTATGCTGATTTCCTACGTAATATTCTACCGATGTTACTACAAGATGTTTCACTGCATGACAGAATAGCGATGTACTTCCAACACGATGGATGTTTGGCACATAGCTCGCGTGCGGTTGAAGCGGTATTGAATAGCATATTTCATGACAGTGGATTGGTCGTCGAAGCACCATACCATGGCCCGCACCTTCACTAGATCTGACGTCCCCGGATTTCTTTCTGTGGGGAAAGATGAGGGATATTTGCTATCGTGATCAACCGACAACGCCTGACAACATGCGTCAGCGCATTGTTAATGCATGTGAGAACATTACGGAAGGCGAACTAATCGTTGTTGAGAGGAATGTCGTTACACGTATTTTCAAATGCATTGAGGTTGACGGACATCATTTTGAGCATTTATTGCATTAATTTGGTATTTACAGGTAATCACGCTGTAACAGCATGCGTTCTCAGAAATGATAAATTCACAAAGGTACACGTATCACATTGGAACAACCGTTCAAACGTACCTACGTTCTGTACTTTGATTTAAAAACCTACCTGTTAGGTTAGGTTGTTTGGGGAAAGAGACCAGACAGCGAGGTCATCGGTCTTATCGGAGCAGGGAAGGACGGGGAAGGAAGTCGGCCGTGCCCTTTCAAGGGAACCATCCCGGCATTTGCCTGGAGTGATTTAGGGAAATCACGGAAAACCTAAATCAGAATGGCCGGACGTGAGATTGAACCGTCGTCCTCCCGAATGCGAGTCCAGTGTGCTAGCCACTGCGCCACCTCGCTCGGTCAAAAACCAAAAACCTACCTGTTACAAACTGTTCGTCTAAAATTGTGAGCCATATGTTTGTGACTATTACAGCGCCATCTATCACAAAGCGAAAAATGTGGTACAACTAAAACATTCAGATTTCTTTACGTACTACACGAATATATAATAAAAAATGGGGGTTCCTATTTAAAAAAACGCAGTTCATATCCGTTTGACCTATGGCGGCGCCATCTAGCGGGCCAACCATAGCGCCATCTGGTTTCCCCATTCAAGCTAGACGAGTTTCGTTCTTTCTAGTTTTTACGTTTGACGCTTATTTCGTGAGGTACACTCCTGGAAATTGAAATAAGAACACCGTGAATTCATTGTCCCAGGAAGGGGAAACTTTATTGACACATTCCTGTGGTCAGATACATCACATGATCACACTGACAGAACCACAGGCACATAGACACAGGCAACAGAGCATGCACAATGTCGGCACTAGTACAGTGTATATCCACCTTTCGCAGCAATGCAGGTTGCTATTCTCCCACGGAGACGATCGTAGAGATGCTGGATGTAGTCCTGTGGAACGGCTTGCCATGCCATTTCCACCTGGCGCCTCAGTTGGACCAGCGTTCGTGCTGGACGTGCAGACCGCGTGAGACGACGCTTCATCCAGTCCCAAACATGCTCAATGGGGGACAGATCTGGAGATCTTGCTGGCCAGGGTAGTTGACTTACACCTTCTAGAGCACATTGGGTGGCACGGGATACATGCGGACGTGCATTGTCCTGTTGGAACAGCAAGTTCCCTTGCCGGTCTAGGAATGGTAGAACGATGGGTTCGATGACGGTTTGGATGTACCGTGCACTATTCAGTGTCCCCTCGACGATCACCAGTGGTGTACGGCCAGTGTAGGAGATCGCTCCCCACACCATGATGCCGGGTGTTGGCCCTGTGTGCCTCGGTCGTATGCAGTCCTGATTGTGGCGCTCACCTGCATGGCGCCAAACACGCATACGACCATCATTGGCACCAAGGCAGAAGCGACTCTCATCGCTGAAGACGACACGTCTCCATTCGTCCCTCCATTCACGCCTGTCGCGACACCACTGGAGGCGGGCTGCACGATGTTGGGGCGTGAGCGGAAGACGGCCTAACGGTGTGCGGGACCGTAGCCCAGCTTCATGGAGACGGTTGCGAATGGTCCTCGCCGATACCCCAGGAGCAACAGTGTCCCTAATTTGCTGGGAAGTGGCGGTGCGGTCCCCTACGGCACTGCGTAGGATCCTACGGTCTTGGCGTGCATCCGTGCGTCGCTGCGGTCCGGTCCCAGGTCGACGGGCACGTGCACCTTCCGCCGACCACTGGCGACAACATCGATGTACTGTGGAGACCTCACGCCCCACGTGTTGAGCAATTCGGCGGTACGTCCACCCGGCCTCCCGCATGCCCACTATACGCCCTCGCTCAAAGTCCGTCAACTGCACATACGGTTCACGTCCACGCTGTCGCGGCATGCTACCAGTGTTAAAGACTGCGATGGAGCTCCGTATGCCACGGCAAACTGGCTGACACTGACGGCGGCGGTGCACAAATGCTGCGCAGCTAGCGCCATTCGACGGCCAACACCGCGGTTCCTGGTGTGTCCGCTGTGCCGTGCGTGTGATCATTGCTTGTACAGCCCTCTCGCAGTGTCCGGAGCAAGTATGGTGGGTCTGACACACCGGTGTCAATGTGTTCTTTTTTCCATTTCCAGGAGTGTATTTGGCCCGGTCACGATCAATGGACCACACTGAAGTTCTGTTCTAGTACCTGAGAACATACTCTGAGATCAAACATAGTGAGCTATCTTAAACAGAAATCCTCCACCATATCAACCACAATGGATTCCGAAAACATATATTTGCGAAAACCCACTCGCGCATTTCCCAAATGCCACTATGAAAGCTATAACTCAAGGCAGTGACGTATATCCAGCATTCCTTGACTTACGAAAAATATTTGACACAGTACGCTTATTAACGTAAGTATTGGCGTATAGGGTATCAATTCAAATTTGTGACTAGACTAAAGATTTAGTAAGCAGGATGTGGCATTTTATCTTGGATGGAACGTAATTGACAGAGAAGGAAGTTACTTCAGTTGTAGCCCAAGCAAGTTTTCTGGGACGCTTTCTGTTTGTGACGTGGCAGACAACATTACTATTACTCTCAGACTAGCCATGGATGATGCTGTGTGTAACAATTGACGGGAGTACAAAATGGAATGAGCACGTAGGTTCTACCGTATGTACAGCAGGTGTCAGACATCCGTTCATTGGTAGTATACTGAAAAATGGGGGACCCCCACCAAACAGGACTAACTCTGGCTACAAACAACGATATCGCGATTGGTCACAGATTTGTGTGGCCCGTAGGAGAGTGTTGCTCACATGCTGAAAGAATCTCAACTCAAAGGTAGGCGTCAGTTATCCCACGAAAGAATGTAATGTGTGTGTATGTGTGAAATATTACGGTACTTAACTGCTAAGGTCATCAGCCCCTAAGCCTACACACTACTTAACCTAAATTATACTAAGGAAAAACACACACACCTATGCCAGAGGGAGGACTCGAACCTCCGCCGGGACCAGCCGCACAGTCCATGACTGCAGCGCCCTAGACCGCTCGGCTAACCCCGCGCGGCCCCACGAAAGACTACCTTCGAATTATGAAGAAACAGTATTAGGTGAGGAACCATGGATATCCAAAATCCCCTACGTATCGCGCCCGTACGGGAAGCGAAGGCAAAATGAGATTAATCCCAGCGCGCACAGAGACTGTGAGGCAATCATTCTTCCCGCGAACCATACACGAATGGAACAAGAAAAGCCTAATTGGGTGATATAATGGCTAGTGACCTCTTCCACATACTTCACGTTTTATTTTCGACACAATCATTCTTTTTTTATTTCTCAAAGTTTCGAAATAGGACAAAATATTTATAAATTATAAAATTTGTAAATTTTTCTGATATATAGAAAAATGGACAGCATTTGATGTATATAGGTAAAAAGGTCACTATAATACTAGCGGAAGATATTTAAATACAAAACTAACAGGTGCGCTAGTGAAATGGGCAATTTTGAAACCTCCACCAGTGATACAAATTTATTCACAGCAATAAATACGACACAAATTTACAATGCTTGCTGTTTAAAATCTCCACCACTTGAAAATGACTTCACATAGATGGTCGCCATTTTCCTTCACAAACATTCAAGTCTTTTACGAATGTTAGGCATCATATCTTGAAGGTCTGGCAATGGAATTCGATTAACTTCTTCTCGAATTCGATTTTTCAGTTAGTTGATTGTGTTTGGTGGTTCACACAGAAAGATCTGAGTTTCCAAATGATTCCACAGGAAGAAATCACACTCTGAAAGCTCAGGGGATTTTGGAGGCCAAGAAATGTCCCCTTTCTTGGAGATGAGATGATCAGGAAAGATATTTTGTAACGCGTTAATGAAATGCAGCCACGTATGGTATGTGGTCCCGTCTTCTCGGAAGAATGTTTACAGCTGCAGGAAAATTGGCGAACTGTCGCACTAGTAAATGATTTAAAATGTGAATATAATGTTCTGTGATTACAGCAAAAGCTTTAAGGCGATCGTCTTCAAAAAAATAAGGTCCTATGATTCCAAACGACGATACGCCGCACCACATTACCACTTTCTGACTGTGAAATGGCGTTTCATGAAGCATTTCTGAGTTTTCACGCGCCCAGTGTCTAAAGTTTTGTTTATTAACAAAGCCTGACACACAAAATCTGACCTCATCGCTCATGATCAGCCTGTCGCACAGGCCTGGGTTATCATTCATGAGTTCCATTCCTGGGCACAGCGTAGTCTCTTTGGGAGGTCGTCCGCATTCAGTTTTTGCACTATATAAAAATTTTATGGGTGGTACTGCAGTTCCATGTGCAATATTCGCCGTACACTGCGAACCGAAACGTTAACTTACAGCGCATGCTTGAGAACGCCTGGGACTTCTATGGAAGACTTTTTCCACTCTTGCAACTTTCTCTGCTGGCGCACATGTTTTACACTTCGAACCCTCTTTCGTACAGTATCACCCGTTTCCTCAAAGTTCTGTACCCACACTTTGATAGCACTTGCTCCCCGGACTGGGACATGACATGCAAGATTGTAATGAGCACAATATACACGCTACACGGCCCCGTAGTTGCCGCTGTTTTTGTGAAACGCCTTCACGGTCCACGATGACATTTCGACTGAAATGATACAGGTTCGTTGTCCAGATGGCACCTCACCCGTTTTTTGATTCCCAACGTAAAGTGCTATTTCCAATGCTGCTAAATAGGTCGTTTGACTGAAGCGTCTGTTATTTATATATACTGAGAAAATGTTAATGAATAAAGCTAATATAATAACATTTTTTGCTGCATTTAACACTTATTTTCTGCTATCATCACTACTAATTTCTATGGATTAAAATGAATCTTTTTGTATGTATTTGAAGAACTATTTTTTTTTTTAGTTTTATGTCTTGATTCTTATGAAACAGGCGTACCTGCATGTGATTGGCCCACCGTATATCAAACCAATGCACGACAAGAGAGTGGTTGCTGGAACGACTGTCACCTTCAACTGCTATGTCACGGGGTACCCCATCAGCAGCATTTACTGGGAGAAAGATGGTGAGTTGTTGCGACTGAACGGTTGTTGCTTGTCGTATTATCACCATAGAGCCTAGCAATATATTATTGTGCACCGTGTGCGATGCAGCTTCCTCGACTCTTCAGCGGCTCTAGACTGCTGCTAGGAATGTTTTCGTTTGTGCTGTGACACATGAAGATATTGCGTATCGGTACACATTAAAGGATATATGGTTTGCCTGACTGGGATACTGGACACAGAGAGAGCTCAGAATCTGCTGACCACAGCGGTTATGCACTTAGGGTTTGTCACGGCCACACCGCCCTTCGACACCTGCACCTAGGAATGGGAGGTCACTAAAATTACGGGGGCATTTCCCCAAGTGGACATCTGAAATTTGTTGAGCCTTCAAAGAGAGGCATTCAAATCAAAGACAAGGTCATCTGAAACTCTCTGGCGGAGATTGAGTGTAAGCGGTAGTCATCGGTTTTTTTCCTGGTATAACAAAAAATTTAGTGTTTTGAAATTGATCCCAATGGTTTAGAAAACTTGCAGCTAGGGTATTAGAGCACATGGGCCAAGAGCCAGGATTATGACTGTTACTAAGCATAACTGTTATGACCTGATGAAATTACAATCATGTGGTCATAACATAGATCTTTGTCTGGGAGATTGTTGATAGGAACTACAGCGTATGAAATATTAGTTCACTTTATTACATGGATGATAAAAAGATATTACTTAACTTTATTCAGTCATTGCCACATTATACGAAATAATTTGAATGTACGGCCAAACAGAAGCTAAACGTCGATGTGGCGGACGAATTTGAGTGATAAACACTTACCCGATTTGGTCATGGATTATTGAGATATGTGATAAGTTTACAACATATAAATGTGGTGGGGTATTTTCGGACACAAGTAAGTATTGAGCTTCGTAGACGGTACGTGTGTGGTTTAGACCGTTCGTTCAGCACCAGCATCAACCACCTTATTCTGCTTATCGCGGTTATTAGTTATAGAAGAAAGTGGAAAAGCTCTTATGTGTCCCAAAGCGTAAAGTAGTGATTCCAGTTGAACCACATAATTACAAGATTCGGCAATACCAGACAATTTCTGCTAATAGGACAACATAGTACGTTCAGTGAGGAAGGATTACTTATAATGTTAAATTTAATTTGTTGCACCAAATAATCAGTTTATCACAGCTCAAACATTTAAGTTTATCAGCTCATACATTTAATTTTAGCACTACTAGTTTTTAATCTTTCCTTAATTTCCTTGCCCCTTATGGGGAAGAGTTGGCTCGTAAAGATACAGCGTGCCGCTCTCCACCCACAGGTTTTAAATTAGTACAAGTAGTTTTTCATTAACGCTGACCTTCAGGTAGTCATCTCGTACTATATACAGTGTGCCTTTTTCGGAAATCAGTTGTTTTCTCATTTAAAGTGTTTGTTTCAGGAAGACCTCTTATTGATACTCACCGCCAAACGGTGTTTTCAAATGGAACGCTTCTGATCAGAGACATCCGTAAAGTGGACGACGAGGGCGGGTACGTCTGCGTAGCCAGCAACCCAGATGGAGACACCGCCAGAAGGAAGATGAATGTTCAAGTTATGGGTAAGCTGACTACATGGTATATCAAACACGACGGCGCCAAATTAGCGTTTATGCAAATATGATTGACCAACTTTGTGTAACCGAATCTGTAATATAGATTTAAGCGTAACGACCATTCTCTTTCAGAGGCGCCGGAGATAGATCCCATATTGGTCAAGTCTAACCTTCAGCGAGGAATGAGAATCCATCTGACATGTATTATCAGTAAAGGAGATTTTCCAGTGTCCATTCGTTGGCTAAAAGATGGCAAGGCAATTCCTCATGGGCAAGGAATCACAGAAAAGACAATAGACGATTACTCGAGTACACTGAGCTTCAACGGCCTCGCTGTGAATCATTCTGGAAATTACACTTGTCAGGCGTCGAATGCGGCAGCCATCACGAACTACACGGTACCGATAATAGTAAATGGTAAGCACATCACTGTAAAGAGTATTTTAACTTATAACTGATTAATGCCCTCCAGCACAGTATTAGCCTTGTACTTGAGGTAATATACGGATAAGATATTTCACATTTGACGCAATAATCGTTCTACTTCCAGGGAATACATCGTTTGAAGTTCTGTTCCTAAGATAAATACTTAGAATTCTAGGAAGAATTATAAGTATTTATCTTCGCTACAAAATTATTTGTTCAATTTACTTCATGATTATGAAAAGCAAGAAAAGTGGAGGAGTGGTTAATGTCTCTTGAAAGTTGATTGTACTTCCCAGACCAACTAACTGAACAGCAAAGTTTATTTCCCCACCAACTCCTCGTCAAGATTTTGACTATCCGTGTCTTCCGTAAGCCACATCAGGCGAATAGGTTAATAAGGTGACGATCGATTTACTCGCCCCACTTTGTCGAACCGATCTGGCGCCAACACCAATTGCTTTTGTATCTGCGGGACGTTAAAACCTAACATACATTCCTTTGTTTGCGACAAGTGGCATACACTATCTTAAGCAGTCGCTATTGCGAAATATTCTCCATAAAAATTATGTCAATAGTTGACAGTCTGTTGATATCAATAGAATACTTCTAGGAAGAATGTTCATCAACTGGACTGTACATAGCAATGAAGAAACCATTCCAAAATTTATTTTTCACGGTTTTACTACGTTTGTACACGCAGCCAGATTTTTCAGCTAACCCAGTAAGCGTACCTTTTTCTTAGGTTGAAATTTAAGAGACATTAAAATTTTTCACTTTTAATCCCTCTCTATCATGAAAGACTGTTTCAATGGATTAGATGAATTCATTTTATTTTCATACAAATTGAGCGTAAATACATTAACTTGACAATATCTTAAAGATATTAGTTTGAAATTTTTATACCAGCCTCTGACGGACATGATGAGACCCCATGTATAATACGAAAGACTTTTTCGTTCATAATATTTATTTAGCATTCATCATTATCACATAATAACACTACATAACGGGAAACAACAGAAAACACACTCATTTTATAAATACAGTATTATGAAAAACATAGGTTGCTACTCACCATACAGCAGAGATGTTAGTCGCAGATAGGCAGAACAAAAAGAATGTCAAACAAGTAAGATAAGTGAAACACAGGAAAGAAGGATGAACGTTGGGTAACTTGTTTGACAGTCTTTTTGTTGCGCCCATCTGCGACAAAGCATCTCCGCTGTATGGTGATTAGCAATCTATCCTTTTCATGATATTATCATTATTCCAGCCTGGATATTCAGTGTTTCATTTTATAAATAATTATACACTCTATAACACATTCACATTTTAGTCTTCAATACAGAAATCAGTAAGATATTGGCCACAGAGTTATTTCTTAGGTGCTCTTTTGTATGATTCACGTTTCAGTTCTTTTTCCGCAGTAGTAATAATAATTCTGTAAACGGGTAAATCAGTTTTACAAGGATGCTGGGAATGTCTTGGAAACGCAATTTAAGAACAACAAAAATAACGTAGTTCATACATACAGGCATTTACATACCAAAAGTCTAGTTTGATAAGGATGGAAAAGGTAGTCTGTGGTCTTGCAGTGGGAACCATCCTAGCATTTGCCTCAAGTAATTTATGAAATTTAAGATAACTTGAATCAGGATAGTCAAATGGAGACTAGAGCCTGCACTCTGGCAAATACAAGGTCACTCTGTTCAAAACAGTGCTGCCTCATTCGATTTTTCCCCAGCGTACAATACTGTTTCACAGAGGCGTTATGTAATATTGTAAAAATCTAGTGCAACACTGTTCATTCACTGCTCACTTCCAGTCACTGCACAAACTACATATACAATGCATACATTACTTCATAATGCAACACTACATAAACTACCAATTGACGTCACCGCCATAGTGACGAAGTGTAGTTAGCCTTTGTGTGTGCCGCAACATGCCATTTTCTGGTTTTGAAAACTCAGTGGCACTGTAGCCAGGATCAGTATGGAGAGGAAATCTAAGACCATCATCAGTTTTCATGGTCACAGCTTGATACTTTTTCAGGTGAAATTTAAAACATTGACTAACTCTCGCATGTAATAGTGATTATCCTCGGTAGATATCTTAATGCTCTCTGGAAAGCCAGCCACTGAAATATTCTCCTGACCTTCTTTCTTCAACAGTTTGAAAGTTAACTGCAAAAATCAATCTAACGCAAAGTGAAATGTTGTGAAAAGTCTGAGTAATTAAATTCTTAGGGCTGAAAATAGCAGCTAATCAGTGGGGGAGCGACATTTTCTTCAATTATAGCACACGTGGAAAAAAGTTTCGGTTTTCTTTCGTGTATTTCTGTTCCTTGAAAAGACAATAGCAATTATACGAGGAGCAGACAAAAAATTTCCGTTTGAGGGCGTTGCTGCAGCCCATTTGCAACGTAGCGTGACACCGATGCGGGTATACAAGCAGCAATATGTACATAAGTGACTGGTGGGGCATTCGTATCTTTCCAACGTGCGTGTTGCCAATACTGAAACGTGAACTATGATGACGCTATTATAAATGCGTCTAAACAGCACCAACGTGCTGTTATTCTTTTCTCGGCTGCCGAAGGACAAACGCCGGCAGACATCCATCGGATAATGAAGAACGCCTGTGGGGTAGCATGTCTTTCGAAATCCACCGTTGTGAAAATGTGCACCAAGTTCCGTCCCGCTGATTCATGATAACGCTCAAGTGGCCGCCCCATAATCCTGATTTTTCACCATGCGATTATTACGCCTTCGATACCTTAAGAACGGCCTTGAAGTTCGACTATTCCTATCGGACGAGGATGTGCAGTAGGTAGCTACGGATTTCTTCATGCAGCGGGACACAGTGTTTCACCGAGCGGGTATCTTCAACGTGGTGCCTCGGTGGGATCATTGCCTCTATGCTCAGGGCGGTTTTGCATGATTAACATACCGATTCTGGACTGTACGACCTTCGAACGGACACTTTTCAATCGCCCCTTATACTTCAAGCTTTCTCGAATTACAGCGGAGCTTTTCTAAAGAAGTCTCGCAGTATTTTCGGCGTTCTTTTCTCAACCGTGATCAGAAATTGGAAACTTTCCAAATGCGTTAATCGGTATTTAAAGGCCGCCCACATTCCGTTCGTGTGCTAGTGCAGCATATTCGATGGAAAGTGGTTGGCAGTCGTCTTATGGTCGTAGGCAAAGAAAATTTCATAAAGATAAAAATATTTTCCAAAAGAATTATGACCGTGATTGCAGGTTCCAACTATACATCCATTCTTCATCGATCCTCACACTCTATGAATCACCGAAGTATCTAAGAATTATAAGGCTTTGGCCTGCGCGATCAGAGCGCCAGCTTATCTTTTGAATAGTAAACAAATTATATTCCTGAATAAGCAGTAACTTTTCCCTATGCGTTCGATGCAATTTCTCTGATAATTAACTTACAGCAGTTAGACCAAGTCACTATGCAATGAAAATTCCTTAATGGCGACTGTTGGCAATGCTCAGACTACACAAATGAATCTAGTCGTAAACAAAGAGGTACGTAATCAAGACGGAGAAGCTGTTTATGCGTTACTGCGCTCTGGGCGCCAGCAACAAGCAACATTGGCCGCTATGTTTTTAAACGTCACGCCTACCGAACGTTTTTACTGGACTGATGCAACAGATGCTGGATAATCATATCTTTCTGGGATCTAAATATAAATTAAAAGTATTTTATTGCTACTAAAACATGATCAGTGCAAGTGCAGTGTATAGTTGTATTAATCGTAGTAATGATACACTCGGAATATCGGACGTTAGCTAGGCACCAGAATGTTTTCACATACATTTCATATATGTAACTGTCAGGTCTGACAAATTTCTACATTGTATTTTCTGGATCTTCGTCGTCATTTGTAGTGTGAGGCAGCTGATTTTAATATAATACTCTTCCTTACTGCATTTAGTGAGTCATAGTGTAACGACAATACAATCCGCCTGTTTGTCCAGAGTAAAATTAGGTGTTAAACAATAACTACAATTGGCATATAGCCTATGCAGGTATATAAACTCTAAACTAGTCTTTGCTTCTTGTACAAAATTACTTTGAAAAACAACGAGCTAACACAACAATGGATAACCAACATAGGGCGGCAACAAGTGGCGGCCTAATCAGTGTAGTTATATACGCTCTCCTCATCTTAGCACTTCTGGTAGATGCTCTTTTCTGAGAAACAAAAATCCTAACGTAATGTTTGTGTGTGTCTGTGTGTGTGTGTGTGTGTGTGTTTGAGAGAGAGAGGGAGAGAGAGAGAGGGAGAGAGAGGAAACATGACAGACCTATATTCCATTATTCCACTAGAACTACTGAAAGTTCCTCAAAAAACATGACCCCAGAACAAAAATATCTGACCCACATACATGGAGTTTCCACAACAGTAGCAATAATTAATAAGCAATAAGTACCAACGACGTATATAAATATATTTATTTCATAAACGGTACGGCAGAACTTCCTAGAGCGAAACAAACTAAACGTCATTCAAGTCAGAAGTGTAATAACTGTAAGCAAGAGTTGTACAGAAATTCGCCATTGTCTGCTGGGTAAGATACATCATTAATTACAGAAATGCGCATGTTTATATTAAAGTCAACAGAATAATGCAGCAGCTCGCACATCGCAAACATAACGCTTGAGATGACATAGTACACGAAAAATGCACTTTATATTTGGGAATTTTTTCCAAAAAGCGTGGTGCGGCCAATAAGAAATCGGTACTGGCACTAACAAATGTTATTGTATGACAAACAAAACCATATGGTTATGTGGTAGCAGACTAGTATATCACTTAACATGACGTTACAAAATATGACGGCTAAGTTGTACTCGTACCAGAGACAGATGTAATCCAATTACAGTTTCATCTTGGTAAATTTCCACCTCAAGGAGTAAACACCGCAAGGCAAAGAGCGCTGAGCTCTCATAAATGCGAACTGACAATGTTTATTTTCTATGTTATGTGCATAATTATCGTTACATAATAATATTACTGTTAAAGATCCCCGCATGGGGACTAAATAACCCGTAATACATAAAAATCGATCATAATACATGATACATTGCACCACTTTATCTAAACAGTAGGTAACATTTTCAGTGCGAGCTATTGTTTGTAAGGGATCCGCAGTGGAATACCTTCATTAGCACCTTCTTCCTGATTTGGGTTGATAAATACAACAATTGGCTACTCCCTGCACCGATATCTGCATGTTCCCTAACGAACACTGTCGGTTGTATCGCGACAAGCAACTGATTTCGCATCATTTCCTTGCCCTTCATAATAGATGCATTCAATGTCGCGAATTTGCCTGTACCATTTTCAGAGAGAGTCAAAGTCCACGTCGAACCACCAACACTTTCTCCTCGCTCGTGTTCAAGCTTTCATGAACTGCGATCGGTGAAAGTTAATACCCACATCCAAACTTCGGATTTATTTTTATTAGATGATGGTAAGCATACGGATATCTTCTCAGTGGTCGTGAAAATACAGCTTTGGTAAATCTTCCAGTAAATTGTAATTATGTTATTTATTTAACTAATTCCCATTTAACTACCGTGTGCAGTCAACAAATCTGCGTACATTTCTCCTGTATTCTCGAAAGATATTTCATCATTAATGTGTCGAAGGTGGAGGAGCTTAAGGGCGCTCAACGTCGAGGTTATCAGCTCATTAACGTGTCTCGTTTTTCCTTCATCATACTAACAGCTATCGAGCGTGTTACCGCCTAGATGTTACACTAACAATGCAGTTCTACTTTTGATTTTAGTCAGTACCTTGAAATATGCGTAATTAAAAGTAAAAAAAAAGACAAGAAATGCACACTCTGTTCAAAACTACCAAAATCTATTACTGCAAGCAGTGTCGTAGGGAAGAGTGACAGAGCATTATTCTGCACGTTTAACAACAATATGTACATATTGTCTGCTACCTGTAGTAAGTACATCGTTCTTTTCTAAACCATTCTGCGTCACTTTCACAGTACCTCCGTCGTGGCAAACAGAGCCCAACGACACAGAGGTAGTGCTTGGTAGCAGTCTTATGGTGGACTGCGCAGCTGATGGTTCTCCCATGCCACGCATTCAGTGGAAAAAGGAATCACCAATTCCTGTGTCTCCGTTCCAAGATATACACAGAACAGAAAATTTCAAGTAAGTGAAAAAAAAAACAAGTAAATAAATGATTTTTTATAGTTGAATACAAGTATATAGTAGTAGCTTTGTCAGCACTATGTTTTTCGCTAACTATAGTTCGTCTAATCACAGATAAGGATATAAAAGGCTTCCAACAAACATGTTGCTCATAGTGCTGCAGTAGTATAGCATTCACTTCCTGTATATTTGAATATTTTGCAATAACTGTGAATCATAACAAAGGTTATAGCAAAAATAATATTATAACGGTTTAGAGGGAGGTCTAAGATCTTTTTGCATCCTTATGAGTCAGTATTTATCAAATATAATGGGCTTAAGATGCTAAACTCGTTTATTTGAAGACAAAACGTGAAAGTAAATACATAAAACTGAAACCAGTAACTTTTTTGAATAGTTATTTATTATTCCATGAACCGGTTTTCGAACCTTTTCCGGGTTTATCTTCTGATGGCTTTCTGGAAGTTACATATCTGTTTCTAGCATAATTCTGGGTGCCGGCGTGCGACAGTATGGGTAGCTTTTTTCTGTTAGTGTCCATCTGTCTGCTTCCATTGTGATGATCATTTGGCACATCACTTCACACACTTTTACACAATATGCATGCATTTACACTATGATAGTAAAACTTTGCCAGCATCCACCATGTGTTAAGATAGTATCTTGGTATTCGTGCTTACCAGTTCTCGTTTCTCCTGGTCGATGTACTGTCCTCTAAAGAATTTATTTTGTGACATTCCTTCTAACCTGACAACCGAATTGCACGACTTGCAATACCTCATTAATTTCTCCGGATATATCTGCGGAGCAACATGAGCACTGAAAGCACTTTTTGAACTCCGAAATTTACATTACTCTTTGTAAATTTCTTAGGTTACGACACAGCGTCACGTTGTTAAAACTTCTGAAGCCATTTTGTGAAGGCTTGTTACCACCAGCAGTTCCTGAATCGTGTGCCTCTCCCCGTCTCTGTGTACTACAGATTATAAGTATCTCGAAACGTCCAGAGTTAGCTTCAGCTTTGGTATTTCGCAGCTGCCGACAGAACGTTTCATTGTCAGCAAGAGTTTCCAGTTACAGCAATGTTTCCCACCTCAGCTTTCCCGAACTGGTGTGATTCGCAGGAACTGCATTATTATTAGCTTTCTAGTTCCTCGCGTTTCGCGTAGTCGTTATAGAAGCACAGAGAAATAGCAGCAGCTACATTTGATTCACACCTAACTGGACGTCTGTCACACTACCACCAATACTGGATACTGTAATACTGGATAACTCTCGAAATGAGAATATGCGATGGGAGAACTACTGTGAGTGAGTAGGAAGGAAATCAGTTTAAATAAGATCACAGTGTGCCATAATGGCAAACCGTGTAACGAATAAAATCGCCGATAACAGAGTCCAGTCCAGAAAGTTAGAATAAATTTTACAAAATGTCCACCAGCGCAGAAGACATAAGCATTTAAATGTCGAATGCTCTGGAGAACTTACTCTGGTTTCGAACTACAACTATGCCAGTTGAAAGGCCTGAAAAGGTCAAAGAGCAATAAGGTGCGTCTCATAGCATACTTATGTGTAAAACGAAGCATGGGGATATACATCGAGATATGTTGAATGAAAAGGGTTTGCCTGTTAAAAGAACAATGTGTGAAGCCTTTGTAGACTACTGTAACAGAACGTTGCGGAAAGATCTCTCACAAGAAATTCTGGTCATACGTAAAGGTTATCAGTGACACCAAAGTTAAATGTTCATATACTCCTGGATGAAACAGGAACCGAATTATAGGACAGCAAAGTAAAATCAGAAATGCTCAATATCGGTTTCAAATGTTTCTTTCCAAAAGAATATATAGCAATAATACCTTAGTGTAATTTTCGCACCACTGAAAGGATGAGTAATACAGATATTAGTGTCAGTACTGCTGAGAAACAATTGAACTCGCAAAAATTAAACAACGCTCCAGATCTGATAGAATTCATAACAGATTCTAAGTAGAGCTTACAACTGAGTTGAATCCCACTGTAACCATAATATACAGTAGAACTCTAAAAGGAAAAGTGTTTAGAAGGAAGCACAAGTCATTTCTATCTACAAGGAAGACAGCCGAAGTTTCCACAAAACAACCGTCGTGTTTTTGGATATTCATCTGTTACAGAATATAAGAATATATTCTGAGCTCAAACATGCGGCATCTCAAACAGAATGACCTCACCGATTCCAAACAGAATGGGTTCCGCAAACATCGGTCTTGCAAAATCCAACTCACACTTTTCTCACGTGTCATCCTGAATCTAGTCAGACAGGTGGATGCTCTACTTATTCAGTTCCATAATGCATTTGACTCAGTACCACCCCAAATTTTATCCACAAAAGTCCGATCGAATGGAAATGGAAAGTTGAGACTGGACTGAAGATTTCTTGTCAGGGAAGACGCAGCATGGTATCATGGATGGAGAGTGATCGACAAAACTAGAAGTACGTATCTTCAGGCGTGCTCCAGAAAAGTTTATGGGGACTCTTGGTGTCCATATTGCAAATTAACGACTTAGCAGACAATATTAACACAAAACTCAGATGTTTTGCGGATGATTCAGTTATTTATAATGAAGTACTGAGTTTCACGAATATCCGAACTTACATTGATAATGTTTCACCGTGTTGCAAAAGATTGACAGTTTGCTTGAAATGTACAAAAATGTAAGAATGTGCATTTCACAAAGCACAGAAAATTAGTATGCTGCGGCTACAGCATCAGTAAGTCACAAATGAAATCTGTTACTTGTTTTGAAGTGCAAGAAATAGGAGTAACAGTTTGAAGCGATATAAGGTGGTAAGTTCATTCATTGGTAACCTACTTGGAAAATGCTAGCAGCCTGCAAAAAAGATAGCTTACAAAACACACGTGCGACCCTCCTAGAATTTTGCTCAAGTGTGTGAAACCAGTATCAAATAAATCAAAGGACACTGAACGCATACGAAAAAGTCCAGTATGAACGGTGAGAGATTCATTTGATCCAAGCGAAAGTGTCACGAACATAAGTCCTAAACTGGCAGACATCTGAAGATAGACCCTAACTATCTTGCAAAAGCAAGCTTACCAAATTTTAAGAACCAGTATTAAGTGAAAAACCTTGGACCATAATTCATTCTCCTACTATCGCTTCCATAGGCCAGCGTGCACAGTGTCATTTAAGCAGTCCTTTCCGTGCTCCATCCGCGACTGGAACAGGAATAATCCTTAATAACTGGTGCAATGGGAGTTCCCTCAGACATGTACTTCCTAACAGTTGGAAGAGTATAGATGTAGATATACGTGTACATGGCAGCCGTTTTTGATATTACGCAAGAAGAAACAAACAGAACTTCAAGTTGGTTCATATTTATTGTTAATTCCTGGTCTTGCTGCCCTTGCATCGGTAGGTATTTCTATCTACCTAATTTTGTTGTGAAGCCTTGCCATAACAGAAGAACAGGCACTTGAAAGACACGTTGGTCATGGGTAGTCCAACTACAGCTTCAGTAAACTTTGCGGAAGTTTCTTCTGAGAAACTGACAAGATTTTCATGCTCATTAAGACAAGATAGGTTTATTGTAGAGTAAGAAAAATTTAAAATACGAGCTTTGCCGTAAAAGTCTTTGCTTTTGAGGAATGTCATTTTCAAATACACACAGAATTTCTTGACAATATGTAGTAATTAGTAACACGTTCTATACACATAACAACAAAGTCTTACAGTTACTCTAGACTTGTATTTTGCAACTAATGTACAGTATATCATTTTCTTCATCTGCTGCTGTTATAGAGTTCTTGAGAATGGCAGTCTGTGGATACAAGCCGTCCTTCTAGAAGATAAAGGCTATTACGTCTGTGAAGCCAATAGCGGTATCGGAGTTACTCTCAATAAGGGAATCTACATCACCGTACATGGTCAGTACTTACATGTGTAAGTTTCTTAATTTTTCGCCGTTGATATTTAATCATTGTAACTTGAACACACATTATCGAGATCAGGCACTGTGATTCTCAAACTTAAAAAAGGAATCTGTTTCCGTTTCAGTCCCAGCAAGGTTTTCCACAGCATTTCACAATGTTACTGCGAGAAAAGGCAGCACTGCAATACTGGACTGCGTAGCTGACGGAGATAAACCACTAGAAATAAAATGGCACCATGCAAACCGCTTGCTTAAACCGGATCACGTAAAAATGGACGTGAAGGAAGAAAACCTGGATTTGGGGCTTCGATCAAAACTGACGATAAAGCATGTTCATCGAGACGATTCGGCTTTATTCGGATGCTTAGCCAGCAATAAATATGGCAGTGACCGCATGGAATTCCATCTGATTGTTCAAGAAAATCCAGAACCACCATTTAACGTTCGTCTGATTAACTTTTCGAGCAGAACAGCCAATATTAGCTGGGAGATGCCTTATGATGGAAACAGCCCGATACACACTTTCATTATACAGATCAAAAATGTTTCAGGTATGAAACAAGTCATGTTATTTATGTATGTTGTCGGTCATAGCTTATTATTACAGTACTATATCATTGGTTATGACTTCCTTATTGGCAAAATATGTTTTGTTCATAGATTATTATTATAGCATTTTGTCTCCCTTATTGGCAAAATATTATGTTTTTGTGTCTTTCTTCGTTCACTTATTTAGGTGTCATCAACGTATCTTCAAAAATCTATTAGCTACTGTAGTACTCTTGCAAGACTGTTTCTAAAGACATATTTTAAATGAAAGCACCTATTATTATTCATATTTCTAATTGCACTCTTTTGTTTCTATGTAATATTTACATTTTCAAAGACTTTTTTGCAGTGAAAAACGATTTTGCATGTGCAAAGCCGATTCTCTTTGTTCCATAGAATGCCTGTCATTAAAATTTTAAATGTAGCTATTCATCCGTTCAGTATGGGCCCGAGTCTTAAAATATTTTACTGTATATTATAATACATTACATTATATTATATGACGTATGTTGTCACAGACAAGGTGGTAATGGGACCTGTACTCACCAAAGTAATAAAAGTAGATATGGCTAATAATTCCGCAAACATAAAAATTATTTACAACGCAAAGGGGGACATATTTAATTGTTGTAGAGGACTATAATTCGAGAGTAAGAAAGGGAAGAGAAGTAAAATAGTAAGAAAATTCAGTCTGGGGCAAAGAAATAAAAGGAAAACCGCCCTGGTTCAATTTTGTACATACCACAGTTTAATGACTACTAATGCTTGAGCTAAAAACCATGAAAGGAATTTGCATAAATGGAAGAGATCCATAGCCACTGGAATATTTCAGATGGATTTTATAATGGCAAAACAGTGATCCCAATTCCAGATAACTGTAAAACATATCTAGGGGCAAATGTGGACTCCGATCATACTTTATTGCTTATGAACTGCACATTAAAATTGAAGAAATTGCAGAAATAAAAGAAGTTAAAAAGATGCAACCTGAAAAAGTTGAACGGACGAGAGGCTGTTGAGAGTTTCAAAGAAAGTATTGGGCAACTCTTTTTGAAACAGGGGAAATGTAAACCACCATGTTATTCAGTTTGTACACTGAGCGAGATGTGAAGAAAACCAAGGGGAAATCCGGAAAAGAAACTAAAGTGCAGGGAGAAGAAATAAAAACTGATGACATTGTAATTCTATTTGGGACCTCCAAGAACTTGTAAAACTTACTCAACATAATTGATAGTGTATTAAAAGGAGATATGAAATGAAGATCAACAAAACTAAAACGATAGTAATGGAATGTGTATTCATTAAATTAGGCGATGCTGGGATAATTAGAATAGGAATTAGAATAGGAAACGTAAAGCGGAAGTAATAGCAAGTAGGTTAATTAAAGCAGGGGATTCTGAGAGTACAAAAATAGTAAGTGAGATACTTAAAATGGTAGATGGTTCAAAAAATGGCTCTGAGCACTATGGGACTCAACTGCTGTGGTCATCAGTCCCCTAGAACTTAGAACTACTTAAACCTAACTAACCTAAGGACATCACACACATCCATGCCCGAGGCAGGATTCGAACCTGCGACCGTAGCAGTCGCACGGTTCCGGACTGCGCGCCTAGAACCGCGAGACCACCGCGGCCGGCATGGCAGATGGGTCTTACTATTCGGGAAGCACGATAACTGACGATGACGGAAGTAGTGAGGGTATAAAATGTGGGCGGACAATAGCAAGGACAGAGTTTATGAAAAAAATGTTTAGCATCTAAAAGATGAACATAAATTTAAGTGTCAGAGAGTCTTTTCTGGAGATATTTGTCTGGAATGTACTCTGGTATACAGGTAAAACGTGAACGATAAAAAGTTCAGACAAGAAAAGAATAGAAGCTTTTAAAATGTGGTTCCAGAACAGAATGCTGAAGATTAGATGGCTAGATCCGGGGCAAAAAAAAAAAGAAATTTAAGAAAAAACTTCTCTAAAAAAAGAATCTGTTGATAGCATACATCCTGAGGCATGAAGGGATCGTGAAATTTATAATGGAAGGAAGTATGCGGGGCAAAATTTATTGAGGCAAAACAGGATGTGACTACAGTAAGCAGGTTGAAATGGATGTAGGTTGCTGTAGTTATGAGGAGATGAAGAGGCTCGCATAGGACAGACTAGCGTGGAGAACCGCATCGAACCAGTCTTCAGACTGAAGGTCAACTACAGCCCTGTATTGTATCATATCACTGTGTTCAGACATCATATTTGGCGTCAATCATTTTAAAAAATGTAGCACATACCGATACATATTCATTGTTACTAAATACTGCCGCTTACTTTGACTCTGACTTGTAGGTGTAATATGTATACGAAGAGGAGTCCGTCGTGGATTAAAAGTGCACCCATTACTAACCCTGATTCTCTTTCATAAACAATTTGTTGCATCTTGGTATGCACTTTCTGTCATATACCATGGACTTTGTGAACCTACTGTGCTTCTTGTTAAGAGTAAACAACGCTTCTCTGTATCCCAATTCCACCGTGTGCACTGGCGTGTGAGGTTATTAAAAGAATTTACTTATTTTTGACCCAATAAATTTTTCGAAAAGCGTAATGGAAACTAATACTGCGTTTTCAGCAGGATGGTCCAGAGAATAATTTTCATTTGCTACTCATTTCTCAAGCGGGGGTATTTCTATTAGTGATCACTGAAGATAGATGGAAATAGTGGAATGTGCATGGTGCGTGGGGGGTGAGGGACAAAAATGCCATGAAATAATAATCTATTATAAGCTTTCCTTTACCTACCTTCTCATCGTATACCAAAAACAGAACAAACTTACTGATCTGATTCTTGAAGAGAGGGGGGGAGGGGGATGATTTTTAATAAACGTTCTTCCGTCAGCAATATCTTTATGTAGAGACTATAGGAGCTGGATGCTCTTCGGAATGGAATAAACTCTGACACTTGCTAAATTCAAACATTTGTACTGACTAACAAGAAGCTACAGGAGGAGGGTATATATGATTCACATACAAGATAGAAATGTCATTACTTATGTGTCAGAAGAAACCCAGCAACAAGGTTGACAATGATGCCCACATTTCCAATAACTCAACAAATTCCTGGTTATATATAGCCTCCCTGGCTTGCGACTATTCATCATGATCAAGAAATTGAGTATTGTACATTATATGATCCTGTTGTGGGTAGACGACAGCTTGAAGGCCATTCCGCCAAAATCATAGTAATATCTATTAAAATCCGCTTGCGCAAGTCCACATATAGATCCTAGTATTCGTTTGGCACTGTGAAAATAGAATTAATTTGTTATTAGGATGACAACTTGATCCAGTGATTATACTCGGCGTCTGCAAACAAGAAAACAAAAGATGTAACAAAGAAAGTATTTGGACTCGAACAAACATATTTTGTACCACAATATCGTCAGGGATCATTTTAAGGTCCCTCACTGAACCGGTCACATTCGTTTACCTGCAAACCTACGCAGTCAGTCGAGACCAGTAGGGACGGTGCAGTGTGAATGTGAAGTAGCATTTTGTGGAGTTATTTGTGTAGTGAAGAGTCAGGCTATTGGTAATCAACTTTTCTATTGTATTGCGACTGGCTGGTATGAAGTTATAATAAAGTCTTCTTCGTGAATATGGTATTATTTTAGAAGATGAAATTCGCCTTAACGCAGAGATATTATCACCAGAGTGGAAACGGATGCTGTTGTAACGTTAATACATAGTTATGATGCTGATAATGACGAAAACTTCACTGAAAAGGATAGAGATAGGCAAGTTCGAGAAGAGGCAGTGAAAGTGAATTCCAACCGTCTCCTAATAAGAAGTTTAAAGTCGAAAGTGTGATCACGGTGTTCGATGGCAACACACTAGAGAACCTGTTTCTTCAAAGGTTTCAACAGTTATGACAAGCTCCTGAAAAGATACTTTAAACTGAAGATTAAAAGCAATATTAAAAGCGTACTGGACGATGTAACAAAGAAAAGAGAAGGGATTACAGTTTTAAAAGAAAATTGTACGCTGCAATTCAAAATCATCAAGCAGAATGTAATGTCGAAGTTTGATGAAGCGCGAGAATGCTGTTCTTCCGTTCATTACTGACATTTACAACGTTGGTTATTGGGTGTAGTCAGAAACCTCGGGCATATAAACTTAATAGCGTCACTGGCACTTATTATTGGTTTTAAAAAGGAGTTTAGGATAATATCACGCCATATTACTATGCTGCAAGCACGGAAACTTAATGACGACGAAGAACAGCTGATTAAAATGGCTGGTTCAAATGGCTCTGAGCACTATGGGACTTAACATCTGAGGTCATCAGTCCCCTAGAACTTAGAACTACTTAAACCTAACTAACCTAAGGACATCACACACATCCATGCCCGAGGCAGGATTCGAACCTGCGACCGTAGGGGTCGCGCGGTTCCAGACTGAAGCGCCTAGAACCGCTCGGACACACCGGCCGGCAGCTGATTAAAAATCTCAAACATTTGCTGCTGAAGTCAATACGCACATCACGACAGAAAACACGCAAATGGGTTCTGTATGGGACTGTGATCAGAGTCAGTTCAAATATGAGTTTTCTTTCGAAAGAACGCTGTCCATGGAAGGAGAGAGAAACACAGTCTTGGCGTAGCATTCAGTCAGCAGGGCAATACACACCTACACGATTGATATTGCTTTATCAATGGACAGACGACGGGCAGATGAACACCATGTATGCTTCCAAGAACGAAACGGAAAGTCTGGACTCCGTATGTTAAGAGAAACAGAAAATCGGTGCCCTCCAAATGTCTTCGTAGATGGAAGTGTGGACGGGAAGATGATGAAAGAACGCCTGAAAACGATTTTCTCTGTCAGTTTTGAATCCACATTTATCGACAAAGTTACTCGTACTTTGTCACTCCTGGTCTGGATGTAAGGATGGACAAGTTGTACTGCAAGCCTCTGGAGGCAAAGATGTAGTTTTACAAACTATTGTACCTCAAACCACAAAATGTGCACAGCATCTGGACCTGTATTCTTCAAGCAATATACAACGTATGCCAAGAGAATAACAAATTTTCTTAAACTACGTTCCACGAGCATGCAGCCAAAACTGCAGGCCGGCCAGGGTGGCCGAGTGGTTCTAGGCGCTACAGTCTGGAACTGCGCGACCGCTACGGTCGCAGGTTCGAATCCTGCCTCGGGCATGGATGCGTGTGATGTCCTTAGGTTAGTTAGCTTTAAGTAGTTCTAAGTTCTAGGGGACTGATGACCTCAGAAGTTAAGTCCCATAGTGCTCAGAGCCATGTGAACCATTTGAACCAAAACTGCATGACAGATTGTTTATTACGAGAATGCATTCTGTCATTTACAATCAATTATTTGCGGGAGTATACAGACCAATGCTTCGTTACGCGTGGCAGAACGTTGTCTGTGATACTGGTGAACCTGTAGACAACTTTAAAAGTATCATTGATGTGGCGTTCAGTACTGATATTATAGAACGTATGGTTACCACCTGTTCAACATCCTTTTCGCCATTATGCGTTTTGTAGTCATTCATACTGCCTTGAACATTTTATTGAAAGTCTTCACATGCATTTGTAGTTATGATACATGCGTTGCATTTGGCTTCTACAATGACATCTGCAGTGACATATAGAGCAAGTTTGCAGAGGCTCGAAGAAAAACGACACTCGCCAGCACAATGAGAGGTACGTAATGGTCCTGTAGCCAAAATTTCATATAGTTATGTTCGTTGGAATGCAAATAGTTTCCTTGTAAGTAAATATTCATGTCCCACGATGCCGAAGAGCAGTGAATTCTGTTGATTGTTGTATTTAAGTTACGTAACGATCACTTACATTGGAAAACGAAATGACTAAAGGATTCCATTCAAAAATGAATTTATACTAGGCACACTCGTAAGAGCAAGCCTCACCCACCACTCCGACACCGAAAGACTGTCTCCTCAGGAGAGTTTTAGAAACCCTCCCTAGGCACCGCTGTCCAGTGCGACATTTCAGGCCGCGGACGGTAGACGCACAGTCGCCAAGAAATGTCAGCGAGGCGCCACGTGCTAATACGAACAGTTAGATCCTAAAGACCTGGGAAATCGTCGTTCTCAGCTCCCGCCAGTTTACCGGAAAAGTTTTTGAACAGAGTTCAGTGGGGATTTCCACAACTTTGCACGTCGGTTTGCTTGACCAATCGCAAGGCATACTTTTAAAAAGAGGGAGAGAGAGACATCTGTTTTCCCCGATCCCAACAGACCACAAACCGGGTTTAAAACACGAGTCAACGGAAAGTTCCCTGTCTCGTAAACCGACATACGACCGGGAGAGCGGTGTGCTGACCACATGCCCCTCCATCTCCGCATCCATTGACGCCTGTGGGCCGAGTGAGGATGACACGGCGGACAGTCGGTACCGTTGCGCCTTCATGGCCTGTTCAGACGGAGTTTAGTTTTTTACTAAAAGTTTCTAAGCCTCTACAAGGAGAAATAAGAACAATTACCCTGACAACTACTTGATCATATACAAATCCAATTACACACACATCCACACATTGCAGAGAGTATTCATTGTGGGGCTTATAGAATAGGGATAACACATACTACTGATTGGAGACACAAAAATAAAAATCAATAAATCCTACTCCCAGATATGAAATATATGGGACAAATAGCAGAAGAGCCACATGGTAGACTAACTGAAAATAAGATAATTATCACATGTCAAGATCACGTGACAGGGGGTTGAAACAGGCTCCTTTCAGTAAAAAAAAGAATTGACAGCGTCGATAAGAGATTCGTGATGATGTCACAGGTCCTTCCCGTGTCTAAATAATTCATAGTGAATAGAAAATGAGGCAATTCAGCTCCTATCCCATTGACGAGTAATAACCCCGTTATCTTTACCGAGCGAGGTGGCGCAGTGGTTAGACACTGGACTCGCATTCGGGAGGACGACGGTTCAATCCCGCGTCCGGCCATCCAGATTTAGGTTTTCCGTGATTTCCCTAAATCACTCCAGGTAAATGCCGGGATGGTTCCTCTGAAAGGGCACGGCCGACTTCCTTCCCCATCCTTCCCTAATCCGATGAGACCGATGACCACGCTGTCTGGTCTCCTTCCCCAAACCAACCAACCAACCAACCCGTTATCTTTTATGGAACATAAACACAAATTTTCCTCGAATAAGGCATCAACTTGTAAGTGTTCGTCGCCTGTCCATGGAAATTTAAATACTGACAAGATTTACAAGAAATGCTCAGATTATTCTGGTGCTTAACAGATGAGTGATCTGATGCCCACCTTATAGTGCCAACAGTTTAAAACTTGGTCTGTATCTAAGCCACCGTTAAATTCATCAGTCACTTAACTTTGACTATATGGACACTTTTGTAAAAACGTTTATAGTTACAATTGGTACAATACCAGTGATCCTTACCAATAATGGATGTCGAACAGTTGGTGTCACAGCATACCTCACACAGATCTGTGTATATCGTTTCTTGCCTAACTTCGGCATGGTAGCCACCAGGCGCCACTACAACACAAAACAAAACACCTGCTAGTTCTGTGCCCACATGAATCTACTACATCCCGTGTTTTAGATTTCTGTTCTGCCCTATTACTTCAAAACTCTAATGTGATCCAGAAATTGACAGGCTGATCCTAAAATTTATTATGTTTTATTTTCACTACTGCTTTACTCATTCACTCCAGTATCATGCAAAACAGTTCTCTTAAATGAAGTAGAAATCGATAAATTATTTACCATATTATCCAAATCTTGAAGTATACGTACTTCGTAGACTCAAGTGAGGCCTCTGGTACAAAATCGACAACGTTTACTCAGACAGGCCACTACTGATGATAAAAATTATGAATAAGATAAGCAGATACCCATTAAGTACGACGGCGGTTCAGAAAGTAACCTCCGATTGGTCACAGTGCGGGTTGTTGGGGGAGTAGCGACGCCATCTGTGCGTTCACGCACTCAACAGATCAGTCGGCATCAAGCTGTGGTCGAGTGAACGTCGTACCTGCGCTAGTTTAGTTTTTGTGGCAGTTTGAAATGTGTGCTGCAATAGAAAACCCCGCCAAATGTGAAGTGCGTGCTGTCATAAAGTTTTTTACAGCCAAAGGATATTCTGCAGCAGCTATTCATCGTGAGCTTTGTGCCGTGGACGGACCAAGAGTTATGAGTGAAGGAGTTGTCCGTGAATGGGTACGTTTATTTAAAAGTGGACGAGAAAACGTTCATGATGAAGAGAGGAGTGGTAGACCATCATTGGTGACTGACGAACTCGTTCAGACAGTTGATGCAAAAGTTCGTGAAAATCGACGTTTCTCAATGTCGGAGTTGTCTACTGGTTTTCCACAGATTTCTAAGACTCTCTTGTACGAGATAGTGACAGCAAGATTGGGTTACCGTAAGTTCTGTGCACGATGGGTGCCCAAAATTCTTACCGACCACCACAAAACTCAAAGAATGGCCTCTGCATTAGACTTTCTGTCACGTTATGAGGACGAAGGAGAACCATTGTTAAACAGAATCGTGACCGGTGACGAAACCTGGATTAAGTACGTGAACCCTGAGACAAAAGAACAATCAAAGATGTGGGCACATTCAAATTCGCCTACCAAACCAAGAAAAGCCTCGCAAGATTTTTCTGCCAGAAAACTGATGGCAACGGTGTTTTGGGATGCCAAAGGGGTGTTGTTGGTTGAATTCATGGAATGTAGTACGACCATTAATCAAGACGTGTACTGTGAAACAATAAAAAAGTTACGACGGGCTATACAGAACAAACGCCGTGGTATACTGACTTCCGGTATCGTTTTTTTGCACGATAACGCCCGTCCTCACTCTGCTCGCAGAACAACGGCCCTTCTTGAGTCCTTCAAGTGGGACGTTATCAACCATCCACCTTACAGCCCAGACCTGGCGCCAAGTGATTATCACCTCTTCATGCATTTGAAGAAATGGCTCGGGTCACAGCGGTTTGATGACGACGAAGAGCTCAAAGATGCGGTCACAGGCTGGCTCCAGGCACAAGCGGGTGATTTTTATGCAGAAGGAATTTCAAAGCTTGTGAAGAGATACGATAAGTGCCTCAATCGCTATGGAGACTATGTAGAAAAATAGTGCAAAGATGTAGTTGTAAAATGTATATATTAAAATATTTTTATTTAACTTGGTGTATTTTTTTAAATCAACCGGAGGTTACTTTCTGAACGGCCCTCGTATAAACTGAATTCTTTATACTTAATGAATTCAATTACTCTTTAAGTATAAACTGAAAGTGAATTGCCTACCAGCATGCACGTTGTCACTCGTGGTCATATAGATGAGCGTAGCAAATATGACAATGTATTCCTCTCACTAGCACATTAAATATCGAGTTTTCGGGACTATTATCCGTACTTTTGAAATACTGCAAGACTGCCGTCTAGTTTTGCAATAGATGCATGTATAAGGTGACAGACAACGTATTTCGAAACATTGTCGCCAATGTTTATCAGTTTCCTGCAGGGTGTACGTAGTAAAGAAATTAATGTCATGAAATATTTCTGGAGCACTTAATCTTCTGTTACCATTTTCAGCAACAAAACTAAGGGAGAGGTTGCTTTTACAGAGTGATCAACCCTTAACCCAACCACAAGGCGGGTATTTTTTTGGCCGCTGGTGGTGTTCCCGGGGAGTAATGTCCTTTCCGCTGCGAGGCCTTTGTGTAGAGTTGTGTAGGTAGCACGTGTTTGCTAGGAGACGTAATAGTGGAAGTGTTTCAAGTGAAATGGCGAACTACAGCAGGTGTCGTAAGGAGATTTTTTCGAGAGAAATTTCCTGATGTTCAGGTTTTTATTTAGAGTACAATCCATCGATTGATAAATAAACTTCGTGAAACGGGAAGTATTCTTGACTGGAAACATAAACACCATGTACAATACTCCAGAAGAAACTCCCGATAACGTTGGGTACGCCCTGGAAAGGTCCCCTAGAAAATCAGTTAGACGTCTTTCTCAGCAAATAGAAATTTCCTGTGGCTCTGTTCAAATATCTACAAAGTTACAAAAGTTACAGCACTATAAAATAAATGCAGTGCAAGAACTTAAACCAAATGACCCTGCAAAATGGTTGCGGTTTTGTGAATGGATTTTGAATAGGGCGCATGATGGACAAATTGACCCTCAGCTAAATTTCCTTTCGGACGAATCATGGTTCCATCCAAGTGGATACGTTAATCCACAAAATAACCATTGCTGGAGTTCGGATTTTGAATAGGGTACATGATGGACAAATTGACCCTCAGCTAAATTTCCTTTCTGACGAATCATGGTTCCATCCAAGTGGATACGTTAGTCCACAAAATAACCATTGCTGGAGTTCTGAATAGCCTAACATAACACACGAGGCACCCCTGCATGATAGCAAAAATATGAATGTGTTACGCTTTTAGCGCTGAAAGATTAATAGGCCCTTTTTTTTACGATAACTTTAACAGCCAGAGTTAAGTAAAAAAGATTTTGCGGCCGTTTTTGGCGAGTTAACTGAGAGAGAACACGCTTTCGCAGGACTCTGCGATGGCACACACAGTCAGATTTCCATTACAGGAAATTCACGTCGTGTTTCGAGGTACAGTTATCAGTAACAACATATGGCCTCCTCGTTCCTCCCCGATTTAGCCCCCTGCAATTTTTATCTCTGGAGTGTGGAGCATTAAAAGAGAAAGCGTACAATTCAAATCCACACACTTTAGATTAACTTAAAAGAAACATTCGTCAAGAAATTGCTGCCATTCTCAGAGGGAATTGCTGAGTGTGATGATCAATTTCGTAAGAAGGTGTTAGAAATGCTTGAACAACGAAGGAAGGTTGTTCTAGCATCTCCCTGGTTAATAAAAGTGAGTAATATACTTCTCTTCTTAAGTGTTTATGTTTTGTATGGCAGAAATAACTCATGCGACAAACCACGCTATCGTTTCTGCGGACCTCCTGTGACACATGTCGCGGGCGCAGCAGCCGGCCTCGCCCCGCAGGCGAAAGCGGTAGCATTAGCGATTTATCACTCTGTATGAAGTAGGAACTTATTGTGGTTACGTTGGTGCCTCCCAATAAAGTATTGTAATTTGTGCCGGGCTGACAGATTCTTGTTTCAGACACCGCCACAGTAAGTAATAATCAATCACATACAGATCGGTAGAAATCTTTTGCATAACTAAAACATGGCGGACAGCAGGAATCTGCAGATACACTTAATTTCTGTGGTCACGCTTCAAAGAAAGTATATTGTTTATATGGCACAACGAGCGAATTTTCTTCTCTTGCCTATCTGTTTCTCACATTTCTGACATTAACACAAATATTTCCGTAATTTCAATAGAAACCTAGTAGGCAAAGCTATCATCAATCCGAAGGTCGGTTTGAATGCCACATTCTTTAATACATATGGTCCTATTTGAGGAGCTATTCGCTTGCGTCCCCACGACCTTTCCACTGACTCGCCCAGTCAACAGTTAAAGGGGGACCTACAGTTTAAGGTGGGATCGAACCATGAAGAATCTCAGCACTTTACACACCAAAAAATTTCCAAAGGTGAATGACATGACAAGTTACAGATAAAAATACGGGGTCTGAGCTTGGTTTGAACGCCAGAGCGTTGGTGTCCCAGGCTGGCACGTACCCACTTTTTTTTCTACTTTCGCTCTCCATTTACGCCTTCACAGGCCAACTCTTCCGCTATAAGTTTTGAAGAAAGGTCCCACTCTGCGCTATCACTACTCTTTCCTTTCAGTCATCTGTTTTCCTTTAGGAACGGTATTAATAATGAAATGGAATAATTCTTCGTGAAGTAAATCGAGTGTAACATACCCTGGTAACATTAAAATCCTAATTTTAAAACTTAAAACTTTGTCTTAAAATGTAATATTTTTTCCCTTCTCCATAGCTAATAAATTAAAATGTTATTATTTTCTATTAAAGCAAGTAACATCTTATAAAGTGGAAAATTTAGCAGGAAAGAAAAGCTAAAGTAGATGTCCTTTTGGCGAGTCGGCTTTCGTAATTGCATTTTTTGTTAGAAAATTCAGCTTAGAAATTTCGTGAAATAAGGTTTCCTTAGAATGTTAGAATTACCACTGAAGTTTGTCGTTCTTGGTTCTATATGACTGCGTATATGTGTGGTTTATATTTTCTTCCAGTTTTGGATTTGTTAATACGAGTATTTTCCACCTTTCCTTCATTAGGTGGTCCTGGAAACCTTTGGGTGTAGTTTCATTGTGTCTTCTTACATACGATGTGTAAATTTAAGATTAACCACGTTAATGTTCTCCCTTGCGTCCACGAAAAGGCTCGAATATACAAGTAACATAGCTTCTTGTTCAAGAGCACATGTAGCATATTTGCACAGTGCTACGTTGCCCATTTCGAAAAGTAAATGATATTCGACCACTCAGCAATTCTGCGTATGGAGGTCGTTCATGTCAAGGTTGCTTTAACTATTGTCATTGCTCCATCGAAAGTGTGAGTAGCTGTTTCTGTTCTCCTTCTATGACATATGTCTTCGCCTTGAAGTACGTGGCGTCATCTTCGTCTAGGGTTCTGAACAAAATCTTACTGACGTTTCCCACATGATTCCCGGTAGGAGATTCCTCATTTCTTTATACGAGATTCATGCAGCACCAATTACCCGATCAGACACAGTTCCTTTTCTGTTTTTCGTATGTGCCATTTTAACGCAAGTTCTGCACTGTTACACTCTGTTGCACTGGTATTCAATAATGCCAACCCGTCTTTACAATATCCGATTGCTTGCCACGCAAGAACCTCAGTGCACTCAAATTTCTCTCTCAGTTCCATTAATTTAAAATAAATCACAATTTCTACGTTACACTAAATTTTTACTGGGCGCATACTGTCACACTACAGTTCAGGTGACGACTGGAACTTCCTCACTTGCGTGTGTGGTTCTTGTCTGGTATGCTTATCCCCAATCGCTATAACGGAATTCCTTAGGATTATGAGTCCTTTCATAATATTCCTTATTTTTTATCTAACATTACACATTCTGTGTTCTTGCACATTGGTGCATTTCTTGCATGCGCTCATTTAGTTCTGCCACACAATCATCAGAATTATACCCCACATTACACCTCACTCCGGCAGGATTTTACTGTAGTATTCTTCGACTACTACATGTTCTTCCAAAGAACAATTCATGTGGCGTATAACCTGTCACACTGTGCGGTGTTTTATTATACACAAAAACTGCGAATGGAACCCAACTATCCCAATATGCCTGTGCTCTATTTAGATAGTGCCGTAACATCACCGTTTCTTCCAAAGAACAATTCATGTGGCGTATAACCTGTCACACTGTGCGGTGTTTTATTATACACAAAAACTGCGAATGGAACCCAACTGTCCCAATTTGCCTGTGCTCTATTTAGATAGTGCCGTAACATCACCGTTAATGTTCGATGTGACCTCTCTAACGCCCCATTTGTTTGAGGGTGATAACTTGTTGTCTGTATCTCCTTGAACGCAGTAGTTTACATACTCTTTTCATAGTCTCACTCATAAAATTACTTCCCATATCACTTAATAATATCGACGGTATTCCATATCTCAGTATAATGTTCTCATCTAACATCCTCACTACTGTGTCGGCATCTTGCCTTTCAATGGGTTCAGCTACCATAAACTTCCTCATCGCATACTGAAATGTAAGGATGCACTTACTCCCTCCGTCTGTCTGGTTTAATGGACCTATTATGTCGATGTCACGCCTTTCGAAAACGTGCTCAGGCGTCTTCTTGAACTCTAGAGGCATCTTTATGTGTTTGATACTGATCTTATTCTTTTGCCAACTTTCAGATTACTGGATATATTCTTCTATATCTTTATTTATACCGTTCCATACTCTGTACATCCTCATTCGCTTATAGTTTCTTCCTATGCTCTGATGTCCTCGAGTGGGAGTATCGTGAAACTGTTTCAATACTGCGGCTTTTTCAGTCGCACTTATTCCTTCCGTCTTTCTCGATTCAGCTGTCTCTTATTCTCGGACATACTTTTCCATATCCTCGATGTAGTTTTCGCATTCGTGAATAATATTTTTCACTGTTGTGAGATCACCTGTTTTGTGTCCTGTTTCCTTGTCGGCCATGCCTGCCGCCTGCTCACGTGCGCCAACAGCCTTGCTGTCGTCACCTGCCGATAGGTCCCTGACCCGCGCCACGCTTTCCGTCTCTGTCGTGGCTTGACCGTGGCAACTATCACCTTTTGGTCGTGCGCCAGCTGCCCTGACAACTCTCACTCGCGAGAGTGCGTCAACGACTTGATTTCGTTTATTACCACTCTTGTAAAGGATCCGATAGTCATATTCCTCCAGCTTTAACCTAAATTTTACCAATCTGGATGACAGATCTGATATATTACGTACCCTTGTTAGGTGTTTCTGGTCAGTATATATCAGGAACTTTCTTCCAAATACATATGATCTAAAATATTTCACTGCCCTATAAATGGTCAACATCTCCCTATTAATCGTACTGTGCCCTCTTTCTGCCTTGTTCAAGCGCTCGAGGTGTATGTGACACGTCATACGCTTCCAATTTTTCCCTGACTAAAACCGCTCCAATATGACTGGCTAGCGTCAGTCGTAATTCTGAAGTTATTTCCAAAGTCCAGGTACTGTAGTACCGATGGACTGATCAGCTTCTTTTTCAAATGCTGAAAAGTATTTACTTACTCGTCACGCCAGATGTAAGGCAATTCTTTCTTTAATAACTCATGCACCGGCTTCGCAATTTTGCTGACGTTGCTTATAAAACGCCGGTAGTATCCCAAAAGGCCTAAATTGCTTCGTTGCTTCGGGTTGTGGATAATCCCTTCTCACCTTGACCTCTGTGGATCTGGCCTGCCCTGGGGCGATAAAATGTGACTCAAATGGCATACTTCATTTTGCAAAAACTCGCACTTGTCCACTTGTAGTTTTAAATTGTAAGTCTAAGTCTTTGGAATACCTCCGTCACCTGCACACTATGTCCCTCTAAGGAGGAGCCAAATATTACCACGTCATCCAAATAAGTGAACAATTTGTCATCTTGTAACACTGTCAAAGCGTAATGCAATCTACTAGGAACTGTTTTAAGACCTATGGGCATGCGTTTGTACTCGTAATGCCCATAAGGCTTATTGACAGCCATCTTTTCTCGATCCTGTTCGTCTAATAAGACTGGATGAAAGCCCTTCGCTAAGACGAGGGTTGACAAGTACTTTGCATTTCCTGGACGGCAAGAATTTCGTCTATTCTTGGCAACAGATACACTAAATTTAGGGAGATCTCATTAAGTTGCCTACAGTCCGTTACAGTTCCTCACTTTTTCTTTCCAGTGGCCCCCATCTTTATCAGAATTAAATTCAAGGAAAAATTCCAACCACTTTTCCTCAATGCTACAATGTCATCTTCTAACATCTTTCAAATTTGCTGCTGGAGGTCCTGCTTTTGTGCTTCCAGTATTCGGTAGTGTCGCAAACATATAACCCTACCTTCTACTTCCAGTAGCAGTATAATTTCGTACCTGATACTACCCGTGTAAGATAATATATCTCCCGGAAAATAGAAAACGTCGCTGTACAAGGTGCATAGCTCTATGACTGCTACCTTCTCTACCGCATTCAAATAACTAGTGCGGATCTTCTCCTTTAGTGCACTTATTTTTCATTTCAACTGTGGCGGAGTTTTACTGACGTGGTACACACTGAACGTCGTCCGTAGCTCGTCGTCTCGCGGTCGCGTTCTCGCTTCCAGAGCACGGGGTACCGGGTTCGATTCCCGTTAGGGTCCGGGATTTTCACCTCACTCGAAATAACTGGGTGTGGGTGTTGTCCTCATCGTTTCGTCATCATTAGTTAAAGTGGCGAGACTGGACTGAGCAAAGGTTGGGAATTTGTATGGACGCTGATAAGCACGCAGTTGAGCGCCCCACAAACCAAACATCATCACACTGAACGTCCGCTCCGGAACTGCTTCTGTTACCACCCGTGGACAGAGTACTGACACACTCGCATCTTTAGTGTTCAGCACACTCGTTAGGAATCCTCCTGATTCTATTTTTAATGATGCCTCAACTAAATACACACTCTTGATGATTTTCTGTTTCGGGATTATAGCCTTTCTCAGTCTATTCGCCTCTGTTTTAATTAGACACACCAGTTTCTCCCGGGATTTTATTGTTAATACTGAAACAACTTGTTTGCGCTCTTTTTGCTTCTCTCCGGCATTACCTGTTGCCTACCTCTGCTGCATACCGACAGTTAATGAGTTTCTGTCACTATTCGCAATCGCCTCTCCCCATGTTTCCCGCTTTGCGCTAAAGTGTCTCTCGCAAGACCATTCTACTTTCTTTGAATGTGCTACGCGGAACTCGCCCTGTGACTCCGTCTTTCTTTACTTACACGCCTTTCGCTCCACATCAGAGATTTCTCTGAAAGAGCCTACCCTTTCTTGTACCTGCACAAGCGTATTAGCAAAGTTTCCGACTTCTAATACCAATCTGCACCGGGTGGAGCTCACACTCTTGCTCCGTATTCATTCTGATTCATTCCCAGCGGATCCACAGGCTTCCTGTGGCATACTTGATTATGACTCCATGTTCTCTGAAAAAAGTTTCGGCCCAACAGCCCATCAAATGGTAGGTCCACATCTTTACCAATCTCTTGGAAATGATGCCCCACTTGCATTTCGTTTCTCGTTCGCTCCTGCAACCATAATAGCGATTCGCCAAATCCTAAAACGTTCGACTGGATTATACTCTCCGCCGTTTCTCAAACTACTTCTCCTAACTAGGCTTATGTGCGCATCTCTATCTATGAGAAATCTCAGTTAATTAGTACTACCGTCCTGACACTCCAATTGTATAAATTCATTTATACTTTCGCAGTCGATTGTTAATAACTTATAAGGTAAGGTGTAAGGCGACTGCTTTCTTATGATTTTACTTAGTTTTCCTTGCTTTTCGTATGGGCATTCTGTGAATGGCAAACGCTTTCAGCGCAGTCTCTCGCGAAATGACCGTTTCGTTAGAATTTAAAACACGTTACAGACCTCAGATGCACGCGTGGACTTGGTAAATTACATTGTGAGCACCTCAGTACTAGTGACTGGTCCGTTTCCTTGCCTTTTCTTGCTACAACCAGCCCCACCTTTCTTATTCTTTTATCTACAAGACACTCTCGCACCATATGGCCTAGTTTCCCACACGTGAAACACTTGGTGGCTTTCTTCTCGGTCCACGGCACCACACCACAAACTCGGGCAATCACCTTTTCTCGGGCTCAGGCCACCGCGCTCTCCTCTGCCAAGGCTATCTTTACTGCCTCTTCTAACGTTCGCTGCTCACCTCGCACACGCACTATTGTCTTTATCCTGTCATCGTAAATTCCTTGGATAAATACTGCTCGGTCTAATTTCCAAATGAGAGCAAGGCCGCCTTCTGGCTCCGACCCTCGCATGGTATCTCCGACTGCTTCCTCGAAATGGTGCTGCGTGGTACCCCACCTCGGGCCCCATTGAGCTATACGTTCCCCATGTTCTTGCCGACTTGCAAACATCTGGCATGCAAAGGAGCCGTGTGTCCTTTTACTACCATAATTTTTTACTAATATGGCAATGCACGTCTCGCCAAGTGGCGCTTAATCTCTGACTAATAGCCTGCTTGTGCTGAGCCCGCCATTTTAGTTTTAAAAAATTTCGAAAGTGTATCACGCTACTCTGTGCCTATAAGTTTAGACGCAAGATCACAATTAGAGTGGTCTTAGCGGCGTCAAACGACTGTGGTATTAATTTTTGCATAGCTGAAAAACTAACAAATTGTCTATTTTGGGACTGAGGTACATCAGAGCCTGCGCCGGAAACATTATCTCCGTCTCGTGACATGGCTGCTAGTCTAAAAGACTGGAATTACTACTGGAATTACTGCTGCCGTTGCTTTTGTGTGCCGTCTGCTGCGAAGCGTTGCCCTTGCGCCACTATCCGCCGTCGCCGCCGCTGCTGCTACTGTCTGCCTTCCGCTGTCTCACGCCGCCATCTGCAGGCTCGGGCGTCTGTCTGCGCTGCGGCCGCTGTTTGTCGTCGCCGATATTGATGTACCGCCTCTCGTCGCCTGCAACCCAGTGCTGCCCGCAGAGGCTGCTGCTACTGCTGGCTGCCTCTCGCCCCGTGGTCTGGGGCCTCGCGCTGCTGTCCTCTACACCTGCGCTGATGCACCGCCTCTGCGCGCCGTCTGCGACCCCGCTCTGGCTACCGTGGCCGCAGGATCCTCGCGCCGTCGACGCCCGTCGCCGCTTACCGAGATGTCCTCCTAAACTTCAGGCGCCGTGTGACTGCTGCTACCGAGGCTGCATCGTCCCTGGCCGCCTTCCGGATGTCTTCCTTGTCCCCAGGCGCCGTCTCTTGCTAGGCTAGTCCCGTCCTCTTCTTCTTTCTTTGGACGTGTTCTGCTTCTCAAGAACTCTTTCATTCTGCTGGCTCCTGGCTCTGCCGCTGGCCTGCATACGGTTATTCAAGTAAAGCAAAAGGGGCTCTCAAAGCCGTTCCGTCGTTTTGCTTCACGTCGGGCTGAACAGGTTCGATATTCCAAAGAGAGGTGATCTATTCATATAACTCGTGGCGTGAAAACTCCTCGCTTATCCGCTACCAACACCACATATCTGGCACCAGAAAATAGAGTCCCTACGCCACTTCCAACAAGCAGTCTAGACAGTCAGTGACATTGGAGACTGGAGAAAATCCGTCTAGTAGCTGACATGGAAATGACTAACTGGAAGTTTGAAAGAATTATGGAGCTTGATCGGGAAATAATCGAACGATGGCAAGGCTTGAATAACTGAAAACTTTAACTGCTCGTACGAGCAAAAATTGGATAATGGCTTGAATGAAAGCATACTACTCGTAGAATGAGATTTTCACTCTGCAGCGGAGTGTGCGCTGATATGAGTTCGAGTCTCGGTCGGGCACACAGTTTCAATCTGCCAGGAAGTTTCATATCAGCGCACACTCCGCTGCAGAGTGAAAATCTCATTCTGGAAACATCCCCCAGGCTGTGGCTAAGCCATGTCTCCGCTATATCCTTTCTTTCAGGAGTGCTAGTTCTGCAAGGTTCGCAGGAGAGCTTCTGTAAAGTTTGGAAGGCAGGAGACGAGATACTGGCAGAAGTAAAGCTGTGAGTACCGGGCGTGAGTCGTGCTTCGGTGGCTCAGTTGGTAAGAGCACTTGCCCGCGAAAGGCAAAGGTCCCGAGTTCGAGTCTCGGTCGGGCACACAGTTTTAATCTGCCAGGAAGTTTCATATCAGCGCACACTCCGCTGCAGAGTGAAAATCTCATTCTGGAAACATCCCCCAGGCTGTGGCTAAGCCATGTCTCCGCTATATCCTTTCTTTCAGGACTGCTATTTCTGCAAGGTTCGCAGGAGAGCTTCTGTAAAGTTTCGAAGGTAGGAGACGAGATACTGGCAGAAGTAAAGCTGTGAGTACCGGGCGTGAGTCGTGCTTCGGTAGCTCAGATGGTAGAGCACTTGCCCGCGAAAGGCAAAGGTCCCGAGTTCGAGTCTCGGTCGGGCACACGGTTTTAATCTGCCAGGAAGTTTCATACTACTCGTGATTGCAAAATCACATGGTGGGAGATATGTCGCTAAGTAAGGGCGCGAGCAGAGCCAGAGCGAATACTACAAGTCCAGGCCCTGCGGCCGACCTACATCGACGTCCCTCCCCGACAGGTGGCTGTTCCGAAGTCTACGCCGTCTCCGCCTCTATACTGCGCGGCAGGCCATGCCGCCCCTTCCACGTAGACGCTTCCGGACACCGCCCTGTGAGACCTCGAATACGGCCACATATGATCACCGCCAACGCACTGCCGCACCTCGCGGCTCGACACGTGAGCGCACGTGATTCCTCTCGAGTCTACGTAACATTTCCGGCCAACACCCAAAGCAACGCACTACCTGTGGCGTGTCTCCTTTGTACTCCGAGTACTTGCTACAAAACTTATGCGTTATGGCTGCTGTTCTGTTGTCTTTCAGACGTTGCGTTTTTTTTAAAAAAAAAAAGAAAAAAATGTCTGAGACAAGACACCAGTTAGTGAGATTTTCCTACGTAGTTTTCCAGCGCACAATCAATATTTTCAACTGAGTAAGAGCTGTCACTCGTTTATCTGATGATAAAAAGATTCGTGTGATTCCTTTCTGTTTATATTTTCTCTACAACCAGCTGAACGAACGTAATAGAGGACGAAATTTTTCTTTTTGTTTTGGCCGGTGTGATTCACTTTTTCCATGGATGTCGCATGCTTCCTTGAAGAGTTTTTCTCTGTCCACACTGAGTGCATAAAGTATACTTTCTCACAGGAAGTGCTCTTGATTTGTATTCGAAGTTTAACGGTCTAGTACCCTCTCCCCTTTCTTAAAAAAAAAAATGTTCAAATGGCTCTGAGCACTATGGGACTCAACTTCTGAGGTAATCAGTCCCCTAGAACTTAGAACTACTTAAACCTAACTAACCTAAGGACATCACACACACTCATGCCCGAGGCAGGATTCCAGCCTGCGACCGTAGCGGTCGCGCGGTTCCAGACTGTAGCTCCTAGAACCGCTCGGCCACCTCGGCCGGCCCCCTTTCTTCGTTTGGAGCGTTAACTGTTCTCCAGCCAGGCGGAAGAGCATCCCTCTGTTTATGAACCAACCTAAACATGTTTATATAACAACAATAATTTCATTTTTCAGGGAAGTATCTGTGATATGTGCCTTACCTTGGACAGTACGCAGATGTTATCGCATTCGACACATAAGCGTATCAAAGTTCCTGCTATCTTCTGCACAACTTTCTTGCGCTCTCATCCAAGAACTTATTGAATCATTTCGAAATAGAATGCCTCATATTTTTATTTCGTCACATTCGTCGAAGGGATCAGTGGCTGGGAAAGTATGATTGCCAGTATTAATACATGTTCTTCATTCCAACCAGTAAGTTTCCAAAATTTGGTTCGTTTGTATCACTACAGCGTTATTTTTCACTATTTAGGTTAAGTCATCTGCGTATGCATTGACTGTAAAGTTGATATTCCTAATCTTTTTACCTTCAATGGGGCCATGAAGTGTACTTATTAATTGCTTTAAGGATATTACAAATAAAACCATAGAAAATGGACAGCCTTGTCTAATACGTCTTTACACTGGAGGTCCTTCTGTTAGGTAATCGTCACTAGGATCCTCGAAATTATTTCTGCATTTACCGGTTAGTTGTGTTATTGATTCCGAGAAACTGAAGTCATAAATCCTTCTCTCAATAGTTCGTGGCTCAGTGTCAAACGCACTGTCCTTTAAAACAATTCTGTAGAGACCGAAACCTTCTTGTTGATTTCCGTCGGCGATTACACCGCAATCTCGAAGTGTCCCTAATCCATTTAAGATTTATTTGCTACAACGGAACAGTACCTTTGTACTCTCACTGCGAGAATTCTTCTGTTATTATTATTTTTATTTCTGTTTTACTATTATCTTGTAATCCGTGTAAAGTAATGTTATAATAATCGTATATTGTGCTCGCTGATGAGTGTTTCGTCTGCAGCTCGTGTATAGCTTCCTGTTTTCGATCTTGTGTTTCGTGATTTCGGAAAAATCATCACCTCTATGCTAAGATTAATGGGTGAACCGGTCAAAGCCTGAACTTCTATTCCTTGGCAAGTTTTGACCATGGATTCCAATGCATCTTCTTTCACAGGTTCTGTGAACGAATTTCTGCTTTCGTTGATTAATTTCTGTTTACAACTCTTTAAGAATGCATTTATTTTCGTATTTTATACTTGTCAGTGACTGCAGAGCTCCTTGAAATAGATTATTACCGGAAGTCTGGCGTGTTGCGTGTTGTTGCATGATTTCTGATTGTTATGTTCCGACAACTATTATCTTCATCATTTTTTGTTCTCTCTCTAAAAGATTGAGATTTCACTTTTTGAAAATCTTACAATACGTAGTTTAGCTACCTTATTCCTCCGTTAACTGAGATTTCTATAAAATCGTTTCTTTCTTTTCTAGTTGGAGAATTCAATTCTAAAGTTCTCTTCAACACGTTCGTCGTCGAGGACGCTGGTATTTAATTTCCAGTAGCTCTTCCCTTACGGGATTTGTCTTCAGAATCCTTCGACTATAATCAGAGCTGCAATATAACGGTATATTGCGTAGTGTTATTTCATAGTCGTCTAGCTCCATATTTTTCGAAACATAAAATCTGTCCAGTCGCGATGCTGCGTCTGAGCTTATGTAGGCGTTATGATTCATGTGAATGTTAAGCTACTGGACTACGTCTTGTACACTGACAGTAGTTGTTACATCTCTCAGGGGCTACAGGTTGGAGTGTTACCCTTGGTATCCATGGCTCATAGCACACATTTAAAGCCACACGCGCGTAACAGTCCTTTGTGGTAGTTCCTCAAATAATCGGTGAGATTTTTCTGAAAGAAAGTTTATCTAGCCCTTTTCTTGTTCAATCCGGCTGGGGCATATTCGTTTACGAGAGTAACTTCATTTATTACTCCTTTCGTCACCCGGCCGTCTGGTCGAAATTAAAGTTGACTTATTTCCAGACCTCTCTTTGTTAGGATTACACAACCGCGTCCGTTTTCTCCTGCATTCTTGTAAATGTTACATACGATTGTAAGGAAAATGTCCTGACGTACTACTTCCAACAGCAACGCTACGTGGACATCGTTAGTTTTTAATAATGTATCTAAAACTTACAATTTAAACGATGTGATAGCACTCGAGATACTGAGTGTTAGTATCGTGGACACTCTTATCGACGTACATATAAGAAGTGATTGCTGAGTTAGGGTCTAAATTTGAAGTTCCAGTGGCCGTTTATATCAAGAACACTGCAGGGCTTCTTTCTGTTACTTGTTTTTCTACGTCGTTTGTATTATTCTGTGTCAGATCATTATTATTTAAACATTAGGTGCGGCCGATGAATCATCCGCCCAGGATACAATTTTTGGCTTCCCAGTTTTTTTTTTTTTTTTTTTTTTTTTTTTTTTTTTTTTGCAGATCATGGAATTCTCTGTCTTGCAATACAGAGACTAGCATTATTTCATGTTATTTCTTTTCCATATCATATTTTTTTTACATCCGGGACAGGAACTGATGTTTCGCTGTTGATGTTTCGTTTCTCAGCTTCTTCGCTATTTGCCTTTCCTGTTTCGAACAAGGTACTTCTGTTGTCCCGTGCTTGCACAACTAAGATTTTGAAGACTGTAGCTGGGTAGAAGAGGTTTTGCTATTGCGCCAGTTTTCCTCTGGTTTTCCCAGCATGGTGCCTTCGTCAGTTCGAAACCTGTCATCGTATTTGTTTGCTATATTTTTAGAATAGTTATTTTCATCGCTTCGCATTTGTGTTTTACTTTCACAAACGCTGGCGGCCATCTCTACATCCTCTTCTACTTTCATAGGCGCATTCTGATGTTTCTCAGCCTGTGTGTTGCTAGCCACACTGATAACATCTTCATCGATTGATTTACTTTTATTGCCTATCTTATCGCTCTGCATTTCGTTCCCTTGCTATTCGGTAACAGTTTCACTAACGCTAGCTGCAGTCTCTTCCACTTCCATAGGTGCATTACGATATTCTTCGTCGTGTGTGTTATTAGAGACGCTTATTGCATGCTCGTCGATTGATATACGTTAATTATCAGCTTTCCCGCTCGCCATGACACTCCCTTTCTCTTTGGTGATAGTTAGCAGAACGGTTGCATATGCCATTATCCCTGTCTGAATGTTTTCAATAGGCAGTTGTATGGCGTGTCTACGGACGCAATTTTCTCTCAAGTTTTCAGCTGAATTGGGGCTTCGTTTTCACACACAACATACGTACTATGACCGCATACAGGCACTTAAGATGGTATGTGCTCCTGTAGTTCTACTTCAGCTATATGACTAACACTGAACTCGCCACGCCAAAAGTTTTCAGTCCACACTTCTTTTCTGATACCGTAAACTATCCCATACAGGCTAAAAAATCTCTGCTCTTTTCGCGTGGAACTTCGAACGGTAAATTAGACTCTAAAGGATCGCAATCCAAGACTGTGCTGACAGATCAATCATTGTGTTTGAATTTTATGGTACCGTTAGTGTTCTTGACTATTTTTCACAAACGTCGTTATCTATACATTTAACGTAAACACAGTTTACCGCTCTCTTAATCTGAATGCGTATCACTCTCTCGTCAGTCTACTTCAAATCGTTAATCAACCATTTCTGAACAGCGGGAGCGTTGTCTTTTCGATATTCCTTTCAGAACTAAGCTTGAAGTATAGGTATGAATATTAAGGCTCACAACAGCGTGAGAATGGATACGGCAAATGTCTCAGAATTACCGTGAACTAAAGATATCAATATTGTTATGGCAGACCTCAAGCATTCGAAACAAAACGCTGCAGAATTCTGTTGGAAACAAGAAAGATATGCCATTCAAGCTTATAAGTAATAGTATAACCCTTTTTACTCAAACAAAGCCATAATTACACACATCACTGTCAATAACACCATTCTAAATAAAATTTATAGTATGCTGGCCTTGTGCTATGAGCAAAGACAAAAGTCATACTGCAAGTGTCGATTGTCTAGCTACCGAAAAATGATTTCTCTTAAAGGTAGTTTCCACACTGATTATTCGTGAAATAGAACTTAAGTAACAAGAATGTTGGGTGTGCTGTATATCCCTTCACTTAAGACGATATCTGCATAACAGATAACTGTAACACTGAGTTATTACTGATCTTCCTGATAGGCTACAAGTCAGTTAACATTTGCTTTGGACCTCATAATCAGTGGAAGAGTCGCTGGCATGTCAGATAGCCATGTGTGGTTGAGAACCGTAAAAAACATTTGCTTCAGTTTAAATGCTGAGGGATGATAAGATTTTGAAGTAAAATAGGTGTTATTTCACTGAATCAACCACGACAACAGCTTAAATCGTAAAACGCAGTGGCGTTATTAGTCTCTATCAGCAAATAATGTTGATACAACGTATGTTGCATATCGATCAATGTTAGCCTTTAACAGCGCGGTGCTTGTTTGTGATGCAACAAAAAGTTATTTATATTCGGTATCGCCTATTAGCAGTCGGTACTGATTTCCGTCGCTTCCGGCCTTGAAAATACTGTCTTCAGTAGTATGTATCTTTATTCTTAAGATCTCTATCTCTCGTCAGGTTCTTGGGAGAATAGTCGACGTGCAGCAGTGAGTGGCACTCAGAAGAAAGCTTCCGTCATTGGGCTTCATCCTGCTCACAGCTACCAGCTGCGGGTACTTGCAGAAAATTCTGTTGGTGTATCTAACGCAAGTGGCGTCGTGTCTGTTACGACAACAGAAGAAGTACCCGGTGGGCCACCCCGTGATATCCAAATCAAAGTGAGAAATTCGGAGGCCCTGCTTATCACTTGGAAGGTATGTTCATATTTTCACGCTGAATTTCTGTAGCTGTAAACTTTATCATAAAAATCATGAGGTTGACTTTGGCTGAGCCATCCACATTAGATAGCATTTCACGACCAATGTAAACCAAAAAGAAAAACAACTAAACTATGTGCCTCAGCAACGCAATGAAAGTGCAGTTCGTCACTATTTGTTCTGTCATCACTGTTAACTTGTTTACCTACTGCAGAGCAATTACGGTGCTAATACAAATACTACACATATTCTCGTATCTGCTACTGAACAATTGTGTTCATTAGGATGGTTTATTTATGAAAAAACAAGAATAGCCATGTGGACATGACATTTTGCGTATCAGAAATCTCTGTTAACGAACTCCAATTACTATGTCCATAAATTTTCATGCCCGTGAACATAAAATTGCTGAGAAAGAAGGAATCGCTCTCTTAGTATTATTATTATTATTATTATTATTATTACAAGCAACTGTAAAAGACCCGGCACGCATTGCTGGGCTGAGATAGGTACAATGTTCTTTTAGTGAAGCGGTGGCGCAACAGGTGGAATCATTTAGCGCTCTCTTGTGAAACCATCAAACTACAAGACATGTCTGAAAGGTCTTTAAATTGCTACACGTACTTACAAACACAAATACACGCTACAGGTCTTCATATTTTTATATGAAACAGAGCCCTTATGGGCTGAGTTATGAGGTGCTGAAAATACTGGATATTGCTTATTGGTTTCCTGTGCACAGTGAGACCAAGTATGTCATCTTTCTTCCAGCATAATCAATTGTAGAGGAATGGGAATCTCCTGTCGTTCTACATCTATATTTCCATGCCCCGCAAGTCACCGTACTGCACATAGTGGAAAGTACTTTGTTCCGCTATTAGTCATTCCTTTTCCTGTTCCACTCCCAAATGTCTCCATACAAGCCCAAATTGTCTTGCCTTTGCGGTCCTCTAGTGAGATGTATCTTGTGGCAGTAAAATCGTTCTACAGACAGCTGCAGATGCCAGCTCTCTAAACTTCCTCAACAATATTTCGCGAAAACAACACCGTCTTTCCTACATGGATTCCCGTTTGAATTCACGGATCATTTCCTAGCGCTCGTATATTGATCGCACCTACCGGTAACAAATCTAGAAGCACGGCTCTGAACTGCTGCGAAGTCTTCTTTTAATCTGACCTGATTGGGATCCCAAACACTCGACAAGTACTCAAGAATGGATAGCACACGTGTTCTATATGCAGTCTCCTTTACAGATGAGTTCCACTTTCCTAGATATCGCTCTGTTGTAAGTGATCGAGAGGGAAAAAATGCTGTTCAAGTATCGTTAACATGACGGAAAGTGAATTCGACGAAATTTTGAGAAGTTTAAACTTTGTAGACGTCTCTGGGACACATCGTGCGAGGATTATAGTAATAGAGATACTGCAGAAGAAATGAGGCACGTACTTCGTAGCAGGAAGTGTTGGAAACAATCCAGCCAAACGTCATACCATCTACTACGAGCAGACAAATGGTGCCCAAGGAGGAGTAAAGTGAAAGACTGAAACTTTTTTTAGTTCTTGCAACCTTTGGTGAATGTATTTCTTGTTCTTGTATATCTGTAGCTGCATTTATCAAATAATATGTGCCACAAACAACTGATATCTTTTTAATGATAACTTGGACAGTTCCTAAACATATAGGGGAGATGTTTTGTTCTACATATATAAATAAATCAAGCTTACATGAAAATAATGCCTTTTACTTGTATTGTATTTCCTCAGGCTCCTGTAAATAACGTTGTAAGTCCCATGAATCATTTTAAATAGTAACTGTAGAAATACACGTGTACTGAATTATGGGCCCTCAAAAGTTCTGCCAGTAGTCAGAAACCTTGACATATCTGACAACCTCTTATTGCTTACAGCGTCCTTCACCATAGTATTCCTTTTGGTCGAACGTGAACTGACGAGGTTCAGCAGCTCAGAAAAGCATTTCTCGTTCCGCTTTAAATAATTACTGAAATCGCTGGATACTAGCTCCTTTAATAATAAAGTATGGATGAATTTCTTCATTTGAACAACCTGCTTCTCTACCCAAAGCTTTCACCCATCTTTTCTTAGCCTTGTCACTTCTGAAACAGCCAAGCCAAATCCTAGTTTTCGCATCTTTCTTATAACACACGGCATCTCGACGAATACAAAATCAAAGAACGCAACATAAATAACAAGCAGCCAAAGGCAGGAGCAGAGAGGCGCTGTGACAGGTGGTAGCTTCGACGGGCACTGTGCAAGCTGCCACCAAGTTGTTCGATTGCTCGGTCGGCCGATAAATAGGTGCGTTTGTAGGTTTTTTTTTTTTTTTTAGACTGCACGCAATTTTGGTACTGCGTTGTCATAAAGACAGAAAGACTAAGATTCGGCTTAAAACAAGTGTGTGAGGGAGATAATTGTATTAATATGTTAAAAAGTTTCCGATCAACGGACAACTCTATTGCATAACTTATTCTGAAGTTCTCATTTTTCTACCCCTTTGAACATAAATTACTGCTAAGATAGATAATGAACGCTTCAAAATGATAGATCATTACGGAGATTCAGGAAGTAATAAATAATTACGATTAGTTTGTGATCGTGACGGGCTCCCGCATCGTGAATCCGGACACGCAGCAGACTGAAATGCCACCCCAATATGTCAATCTCGCGCCTGATTGCAAACCACCGAAACGGAAAGAGAGTTGGCAAAGGCAGTTCTGTCGACTGGCGTACAAAATATCATAATGTATTGGACACTGCAAAGAAATTTTTTGGGATTCCGGAGAAACCGACAGCATATAATGATACTGTTTTACGCTTTTTCAAAAGATGTCTGAAACTCTTCCCTAAGAGTTGAATCTGGCTGCTGTGACATGGAGAGTTGCTAACTTGATGCAGAATAACTGCTTCAGTTCGCTATCACCAATCTGTTTACTATAGCTACGCCCAATGCTTCTGGATTAAAACTTATACTCAGTTACAAATATTGTGTTTTAACTTCTATTAATTTCTAGGAGCATTTGTTTTTGATTCATGAAAATGTAATTAGGTACGATAACACAGGTACACTGGCTAACAGAATTAAAGGATCACTTTTTCAAAACCCCGTAATCGTCTCCCATAGCGACGCCGAAGTTTGAAATTTTGCTCAAAGGTGCCTGCAACTTTCCTCTGTAATGGTGCAAATGCGTAGAGCTCTACGACGTCACCCTCGGGCACGACGACGCTTCAGACAGCTGAGTGTCGACACCTGCGAAATAAGGCAGCAGCTCAGAAGCTTATGTGGCGCGCAAGTTGGGTTAATAATCTCACATTGGCACAAAATACCACCACAATTCTACCCAACGCCACCGTTTACATGTAATTCAATGAGAAGGTCGTTACAGACTCTCTCACCAGCATTTAACGCCTGTTTTTAACGTCTGTGTGTTGGAGCTTAGAACTGTACACCCAGCGTTGAAATCACGCGGTTGTCCTACAGGTGGCAGATGAAAACATTTCACAAACTCCACTGCTCATAATCGATACGAAAGGGCCTCAAGAGGTGACATAAATAGCGTCAATGAAGCCACCCCTGTCCTTGGGGTGTAGATTCTCTCACATTTCGCTATTGGAAGCTATAGTTTTGCAATGCGATGAGCAACAGGACGACGTTGCTGAAAGCCTTTGACTCTGGTGACCCCCCCCCCCCCCCACTGTGGGTTTACATACCCATGAAACGTAATCGCACACCTTTGGGGCGCAGGACGACTGCAACTTTTGTCCTCGTGTACGGCATGATACTATTAGGGGCCGTTAAAAGCCATTTGAGGCAATTTCAACGCGATCGAAAGCAGCAAAGGGTGTTTATGCTTTTCGGCCCTCCTATTTCGTGTCCTCCACTAGCGTGATCACGGGGGAGAGACCGTGAGGGGGGGGGGGGATGCAGCATTGACACACGCGCTCTAAGACACCTCCCCCCCCCCCACACACACACACATACTTTGTTCGGCAAAAACATATGTGGCACCCACCCAACTACGTTGAGAATGTTAAAAATGAACCTGTACCGAGAGAACCGGTGAACTTTTCCTACGCGTCTACAAGTAGGCAACTGGGATCATAGGCATGTTAAAAGGGTTGCGTACCTGCTGCAGGCACCTAGGTCGCCTCCGTATAAGTTAATTTTTTTAAATTTTCAATAATGGTGGAGGTTTTGCCGAACAAGGGTGTTTTAGAAGGTCTCTTCCCGTTTCATTCGCGCTTGTGTCAGTGTTGCTCAGCGCCCACCCCCGTGAGCATGCCACAGTAGGATGCGAAACACAAGAGTCGAAAAAGCATAAACACCTTTTGCTGCTTGCGATCAGGTTCAGATATCCTCAAATGGTTTTTAACGGTCCCTAGTGTTTCTATCCTGTTCACGAAAGCAAAAATTGCGGTCGCGCTGCACTCCAAAAGCGAACGATTACGTGCAGTGGGTACGCAGCAGTACAATGTCGTTACAGAATGGTTGAAACGTCCTGGGGTCTCACCAGGGTCAAAGGTTTTCATGAACATCAACCTATTTCTCATCGCACTACGAACTGTCGTTTTCGATCGCGAGATGTGAGGGAATCAACGCTCCAAGGAAAGTGGTAGGCCGGCCGTTGTGGCCGAGCGGTTGTAGGCGCTTCAGTCTGAAACCGGGCGACCGCTACGGTCGCAGGTTCGAATCCTGCCTCGGGCATGGCTGTGTGTAATGTCCTTAGGTTAGTTAGGTTTAAGTAGTTCTAAGTTCTAGGGAACTGATGACCTCAGATGTTAAGTCCCATAGTGCTGAGAGCCACTTGAATCCTTTTTGAAAGTGGTAGTTTCATTGACTCCCTTTACACCACCCCCTGAGGCCTTTCCGTATCGCCTCTGAGCAGCGGTGTGCCTAAAATGTTTTCCTCGGCCAGTCGTAAGAAAACAGTTTGATTTCAATTCTGGGCGCCGCATTTCTGACCTCCATTGCAGAGCCATCAAAAGAAATGGTGAAATCTGTGTAAGACTGTGTGACAGGGCAACGGTGGCGTTGGGTAGCACTGTGGTGAAATTTGGCGCCAATCTGGCATTATTAACCCAACCTTTCACGTCACATGATCGTAGGGGCTCTCGCCTTTTTATCACAAGTGTCTACATTTACTGCCTGAAGCGCAGAGCTCCACGCCTTCGTACCATTACAGAGGAAAGTTGCAGACACCTTTGAGCAAAATCTCAAACTTAAGCGTCGCAACGGGGGACGATTACGGGTTTCCGAAAAAAATGATCCTTCAATTCCGTTGCGCAGTGTACATGTTCTGTTAAGCGTACAAAATAACTATGGTCTAAATTAAATGTACAGAAAATGTTGCAAAATTAAATGTCTTCATGTGAATTCAAACTTATTATTTCAGCCGCCAGAAATTCATCTGCAACATGGTGAAATCACGGGGTACCATGTCGGTTATCGAGTGAGAAATTCAACTGACTCTTTCCATTTTAAGACCTACGAAGTAATTCCAGGTACAGATCTGCAAATAACCTTGTCAAATTTGCGCAAGTTCACCGAATACAATATCGTCGTGCAAGCTTATAACAGGGCTGGTGCAGGACCACGGAGTGAGGAATATATTGCTTCAACTGACGAGGACGGTAAGTAGGCAAAATGTTCTAGTATTCTTTAATTTAATAAGAAGTTTTATTACTATCTGTAATGGTAATTAATGACACCTACGCAGTTTTTTTTTAAACAGTACCGTACATTGTGTGGCTGCAAGTAGTGGTTGTAACAAATCTCTCATCACAAAATCAAGAAGTTATTATTAAATCTTGCATGAGAGCAACTGTTCCGAAGTTCTTAGGACATCTAAATAGTGGAGCGATGTGACCAACAGTTTCACGTATTCGATTCCCATCTCGTGAGTGCAAGGCGTGGTGCTGTAGAAGTTATTTCTTTTCAGATAAATGTCTCAACAGGCTGAGAGAGCAACTCAGGGAATCCCAATTGGGAATTTTTCAGGGCGGATTGTCATTTGAGGCATTCACCTAGCCACCAAGGGAAACTCCCCGAAAAACTTTTTCGGACTGGAGAACTGGAAATGTTCTAATTCATTTCTGAGACAATGTTATCCATTATCCTGGAAAAAAATCAAAATTTTATGTATATGCAAGCGTATGTGGTTGTGTGTGTGTGTGTGTGTGTGTGTGTGTGTGTGTGTGTGTGTGTGTGTGCGTTGAGTTTTGCGTTTGTATGAACAACTGATGACTCTCCTACTGACGTCTCGAGTGACAGATTACTGAAACACGCCAGCGAGTTCTCGTCTGAAAATAATACTATCGGTTTTTGTTAAAGGGATCACTGAAACCTGCTCTGCCACTTCCCACCTTTGCAATGCCGTTAGGCACATTGACTGCTCCTTACGACATGGATATTCGAACTAACGCCTCTTATTATCCCACAGTTCCTAAAGAAAAACAATTTTGTTAAAATCACGCACACTTTCGGAACGTCTTTTCAGTAGATCCGCTTGCACAGGATGATGAACTACACTTAACTTCGCTACTGCTAAGGAAAGAGTATAGTAACACAGCTATTAGTTTAATGAATTTTGTTGTGTAATGGATTTGTCAAGCTGTGAACTACAGTGGGGAACAAGTATTCACTTTTCACGTTTTCTTCATTCACATGACGACTTATGTAGAACAACAGGTACAAGTCATCTACTTTTTTTTAATATTTTCATCCCCTTCCTCTAAAGATAGAACATGCTGTTCCAGTAATGACCTATTAAAGAGTCGAGGGCTTTTCAGCCAAATACTAAGTGAAATGGTAGTGGAATAGAGGGACTCACAATCGGGACCATTTGCAGGGGAATTCCAGTTCAAGCATTCTCCTTACAACCAAGGCCTACCTCCCGAAAACCTTGGTCAAATTTTTAATTTGATTCTGGAACGATATGTCCTAGAAAAAAAGTATGTCCTTGTCAATTCGTTCATGTGTAGGCTTGCCAGATGTCCGGATTTTTACGATCGCGTGCAGCCTACATGCAAGTCCCTTTCGTCCCGCTTTTGTCAGACTTGTTAGTGATTGAGTAGAGAACGCACAACTAAGGCGCGTTCCAAGCTAATGACGTATGCGCAAACATTAGTGTAAGAAGGAGTAGGGAGATATACTGTGGGTGTATGCTATTTCTTACATCTGTGTCCTGTGTCTTTGCTCACAGGCCGAACGAGCCCCACGCACAATGCCACAAGAACGCTACGCGCAGAGCGAGCGAGACAAGGTAGAATGGGCCCATTAGCAATTTCGACCCGTTCCTGCCCCAGCACACTCGCGCATGGCTTCTAACAGTGTTGAGACAGACAGCTAGTGATACCATTATTAGTTCAGCCACGTTGAAGATTGACCACGCAAAACACCAACTGTAATTAATTATTAATAAACGACTAACAACACCCAACTAATTCTGTTTATATTCAAAATAGGTAGTCCAGCTTTTAGGGCAAAAAGTCCGGCTAAACACATATAAAACGGAGTCCATTTTGCTATATTTCAATACTGCTACGCTATTGATGTGTATACTACTAATGAAAAGAACGAATGCAGGTTTCGTCTGTGAGCGCAAATCTGTTTGTCAAAGTTAACACTGTGTTACAAACATGAAGGTAAAAAATAATTGGAGTTTTCATAACGTCAAAAACTTGAAGTTGACGTCCGCCATCTTAGTTCTCCAAAAACATTACCTCCAGGCATTGGCCAGGACAACATAGAACCGGAGCTCTTAAAATCCGATATTGAAATTAATGTTAAAATGCTCCATCCCTTGCTGCAGCATATTTGGCCTGAAGGGAAATCTCCAAAAGAGTGGTAAAAGGGTTTGGTGCTAAAGCTCCTAAAAAAGGGAAATTTGTCTGACTGTAACAACTGGCGTGGTATTACATTGTTGTCAGTGCCCAGTAAGGTCCTCACTAGAATTATTTTAAACAGAATTAAAGAGTCCCTTGAAACTCGACTGCGTAAAGAACAGGCCGGTTTTAGGGCAGAACGCAGTTGTGTTGATCTTATTAATAGTCTTAGGATCATTTTAGAACAAAACAAAGAATTTCATGCCACAATGTACCTGGCACTCATTGATTTTCGAAAGGCCTTCGATTCCGTGAAACATAAATTGCTCTGGCTGGTGTTGCGGAAGTATGGTATACCACAGAAAATATTAAACATCATAAAAGATCTATATGATGGCTACAAATGTTGTGTACTCCACAGGGGAAATATGTCAGAGAACATAAAAGTAACAACTGGAGTCCAGCAGGGTTACATTTTATCACCAACACTTTTTCCACTTGTTCTAGACTCAGTTATGAGAAGAGTCACAGCAGGCAGGAGACGAGGAATCCAATGGGAGATTCATGAACGTCTGGAGGATTTGGATTTTGCTGACGGTATAGTTTTATTAGCTCAAAGGCTGACTGATATGCAAGGTCAATTAAACTTGCTGAAAGAAGAAGCAGAGAGTGCTGGCCTCAAGATGAGTATAGGCAAAACAACGGAAATGAGAGTAAATTCAGGGAACACTGTTAACAGGTGAGCAGGGGGTGGAACCTGTCAACTCATTCCTGTATCTGGGTAGTATAGTGACGGAAGATGGTGGAACTGGAAATAACATGAAAAACAACATTAAAAAGGAAAATACTGCCTTCAAACAATTGTACCCAATATGGAAAAATAGAAATATCAGGTACAAAACAAAAACACGTATTTTTAATACAAATGTGAAGGCTGTCCTTCTATACGCCAGTGAGAGCTGGAAAATGGATAAAAAGATAACATCCCGGTTACAAAGCTTAATAAATAGATGTCTCCGACGCATCATGAACATCTGGTGGCCAGAAAAAATATGTAGTGAGGAGCTATGGCGATTAACAAACCAGATGCCTATAGAAGACCAGATACGAGAGAGAAAGTGGGTGTGGTTGGGGCACACATTGAGAAAACTAGATGGAGCCATTCATAAAAAAGCATTGGAACGGAATCCCCAGGGAACAAGGAAGAGAGGAAGACCTAGGGGCACATGGAAGAGGATAGTGGAAGGGAAAGCGAAAAGAGTTGGCAAGACCTGGGCAGAACTGAGACAATTGTCCAAAGACAGAGACGGATGCCGAGCCTGTATGCCCTATGCCTCCATAGGGACCAAAGGAATTAAGTGAAGTAATTCATTTTGAATGTTTCGAGTAGTGGAAGTTGTTTAATCAAAAATGCCAGTTTGCATTGTTTATGGGTGTACAACTCGGTCTGATCGTAGTCTAAGTATAAAGGCACGTGTAAATATAGATTTCCTAGGAGAAAGCGTGTGGATATTGAACGAATAAAATGAGACCTGCCTTCTGTAATATATGTCATTGGTTGAAATATTAGAAAGCGGAACATTATTCTGGTAATCCATATAAATTGCTTTCTTAATTACAGATTTTTCGGACTTCAAACGTTCGGACGTTTAACCTCGTAAATCTTGTCAGATTTCCTCTCATTTAGTTCATTTTGAGTCGTTAGATGTTGTTTCACGTTATTCAAAACTTTTATCTGAGTTGCATCTTTCTCGTTGTTTATCAAGTTTAGAATAGTCGGCTCTATATTTCACGCTGAACATGTGTTAGTTCTGGGGCACCCAAAACTTACGTCGTAGTTAGCCACAAAATCAGTCGATATTGTTGGTATCACACAGGGTTTGGAGAATTTTTCTCTGCATATAACAAGTGTAACTTTCGAATAATAGCCGGCCGCTGTTGCCGTGCGGTTCTAGACGCTTCAGTCGGGAACCGCGTTACTGCTTCGGTCGCAGGTTCGAATCCTGCCTCGGGCATGGATATGTGTGATGTCCTTAAGTTAGTTAGGTTTAAGTATTTCTTAGTCTAGGGCATTGATGACCTCAGATGTGAAGTCCCATAGTGCTTAGAGCCATTTGAACCATTTCGAATAATAAGTTCGTGTGGTAAACATAACCGTCTGCTATAATGAATGTTACAATGTGATTCACGGCCTCTCAGTGACTGTATATGCTAATTCACTTTACATACTGTTTCTCTCTTAAGTTGGTTCGGTTTAGTGTTATGTGTTCCTCTGGTCTCCACATACGTTTTCCCTATAGCTGTCAATGCTTTTTTAAGGGTAATATGTCTGTTGGTGATGCCATGCAGTGCCAAGAAAGTTGACGGAAATGGCTGAACATCCCGTGTTTGTCCGTCTCTATTAATAAGCACTTTATACTCGTAGTTTAATCTATTCCTTTCTATAAATAGTTTTTCTGCGCCGAATGTTGCTAACAGGAATAGTAAGTTTCCTTGGCTCGGAAATCAAGTCGAATTTACATTTGCCAGGTAGCACTACTTGACAATGAATATTCCCACGTGTACCCAATCGTTAACAACCAATCTTTTAACAGAATTTTTGGATTGCATCTATTTAAATCTAAATTTCAACTAATTTTGCTGGTGCAAACCTGTACAGAAGTTATAGCAACAAATTAAATTAAAATGCCGATTAATCTTCTTACAGTGATATTGATTTCGATAATTAAAGTGAAATTACACTGACAGTCCATCATAAATTTGAAACAACAAGCATTACGCTACCTTTGAACTCTACAACAGACTAAATAAGCAGCTCACTGAAATTCTACGTTCACTACCTTTTGAAGTTATTGTAAATTAAAATGTAGGTTTAAAGTTTCAAGTATTTATACACACTATCCCATTTGCTGATATGGATAGCCAATCTATTGGCATGAAGGCTTTAGTGATGTAATCTAATTAATTGTGCGTACCAGCGTATTTTGTACAATCGACGATAAGGTGATTCACACAGTTGTTGCGTCAGCGTGGCAGAAAATATGTTTCCGTTAAAAGACAGAACTGGCAAATGTTGACGTATTTCCTGGACTGAGGCCTCTCGACAGTCCAAACACCGTCATACCACCATTTTGCCTCGCTCAAAGACAACTGCTGTCCGACGCAGCATGCTGCTCCGCAGAATATTGAGCTGCAGTGTACAACAAACAGTCGCGAAGCTCTATAGGCCAAAAAAGTGCAACATTTTGACGGCTGCATTGATGCTAGCGCCCCAAGTGGCTGCCTTGTAGCAGCAGAAGATATAAACTGAGAAATTACTATTTTCAATGCTGTTACATATTTCTCAGTCACCAAACGAGGCGGCGATTTTTCCACTTCGAAGAGGAAAATATCATTATGTAACATCACGACTTCTATTAATGTTAACATATAATAGTAAAATCTGAGTGGAATATAATATATAATAATAATATAACTGCTCGCAGTAGTCGAGTCGTGATCGTATCACCAAAAATCCTTTAATAGTAGACATGAGTAGCACCTGATGTGTTTAAATTGAAAAGGAAGTGAGTATATATGCGAGATTGCCACTTACTTTCTGAGGTTTAGCGTCGCTTGTAGCTAGATTCATGAGTTTCTTTATGGACTTCAGACTCATACATTAAAAGTAGGCACGAGTTTTACATTCTTGGACATAAGAAGCTGTTTGTTTTTATACCTTCTGGCGTAGTCCTCAATTCTATGCTTTGCGTTTATCGAGGTATTTAAATATATAGAGGGTGTTTTAAAAACACTTTTACAAACTTTGGGGTCGGGTGCCTTACACCGAGGCAAGACAAAAAGTTCATACAGACATATGTCTTGAAATCCTGTTTTCGAGTTATTAAAGACAGTCCTGATAGAGCCCAGCAACCACGTTTATATATACGCCCATTTGACTCATTGTATCCTAGATGGCTTTGTGTTGCCAGGGAGACTTGTTTACAGTCTTCATTTGTCTGTCGTTAAGGTTTTCATTACGTGCATTTACTGCAACCTGTCTAGTAGGACCATACGTTCTCCCCGCACGTATTGTTAACATCTACCGAATACGATAAATGCTTTAAATTTTCTACATTCTGGGGCCAATTCTGTTTGCCAGAAACTATTCCGTAAATCAGTTGATGAAAATATCTTACCACCGTGGAAGTTTTGTATCAATTACTCTAATTTTTCTGGGCGATCTATCTCAGTGATTATGATTGTGTTGATCTGTCTGGAATGAAGCACTAACCTGATGCTCCCATCTCGTTTTTGTACAACATGGAGCGGGCTGTTATATGTGGAGGTAGCTGGTTCAATAATATCATCATCTAACATTTTAGATATCTTCTGGAATACTTTATTCCTGTAGCTTAATGGGATTGTATAGGGTGGCACTCTAAATGGTTTGTGCTGTTTTACTTCAAACTTGTACTGAAAGTGTTTAATACTGCCAGTCTTAGGTAAAAATACCTCTGCTTTATCTCGTAAAATACCCTCTAATTCTCTTTTACTGTGTTCCGAAATAACTTGAACTTCTTGAAATTTTTCGTCGATTTCTTTATGGACTTCTAACATGAGTTGAGGCGATTCCCCCTTTTGTGCATACCATTCTAATTCTTCATCCTCGTTATCTCGCATCATACTTAATTGTTTGTTTATAACTGGTATTTCTTCTAATTTTATCTTTTGCTTAAAGAGAAGTGTGGCATTCCCGAATGTTACCCTACCTTTCCCCATATCTATTATCGCTCGTCTCTCATTTAAAAAATCTGCACCTATAATCAAATCTACAGTTAGTTTAGGTATAATCACGAAACTTCCTGGCAGATTAAAACTGTGTGCCCGACCGAGACTCGAACTCGGGACCTTTGCCTTCCAGGGCAAGTGATCTACCATCTTTTTTTTTTTTAATCTCTTTTTGTTCGATATTGATCGTTCTATTTGTTCGGGGCGGACGTCCTATGACACTTACTGTAGTTCACCGTTGATATACTAACTCAGTTTTTTTTATTACAGAGGGCAGTTTAACCCTCTGACCGAACATACTGAGCTACCGTGCCGGCAACAATCTGAGCTACGGAAGCACGACCCACATCCGGTCCTCACAGCTTTACTTCTGCCAGTATCTCGTCTCCTACCTTCCAAACTTTACAGAAGCTCTCCTGCGAACCTTACAGAACTAGCACTCCTGAAAGAAAGGATACTGCGGAGACATGGCTTAGCCACAGCCTGGGGGATGTTTCCAGAATGAGATTTTCACTCTGCAGCGGAGTGTGCGCTGATATGAAACTTCCTGGCAGATTAAAACTGTGTGCCCGACCGAGTTCGAGTCTCAGATTGCATTGAACTGTGCGGTGACACGTTTCTGCTCGCATTCCTTGTGTTGAGTGGTAAATTCGAGGGCGAATTTCTCCGAAGGGTGGAGGAATGTTGAGTGGTACTTAAGATAAGTAAATAAATTAGTGAAATCAAAGTGAAGTAGAAATTAGAAAATAAATGAAAAACTTGGTTTAGTTTAGAGAGTTACATACTGGCAAACAGCGGGCAGAACAGCAGAGCAGAAGAGACAATGACCGTGTAGTCAGCAAGTTCCACATAAGCGGACGCTGTCGATTCAGCTGTCAGCGCATCGCCCAACTGGCTCACGTGTTTCTCAGTTGTCACATGTGAGCAAAGGCCCTCGCCTACATTCCAAGAGCCAATGACCGACGTTAAGAAGATTCTTCCAGAAGCTTTTCAACGTGACAGAAGAGGCAATGACCGTGAAGTCGTTCACCTCCAGTAAACTGAAGTGAATAAATACGCGAGACGCAGTGGGACCGACAGACGAAGGAAGAAGAGAAGAGTAGCAGTTGTTTTCAGTCAGTTTCGCTGCTGAAGACCGTCATGCAAGAAGAGACTACATCACACACAGACGCACCAAGTCCGCCGCTATAAAGGAATAGCAAGCATCAGCCTCGGCGCCAGAAGACAGAAGTTAAAAGGTATTTGAAGTCTGATTTTTACGTACCCGGGTGACTCGTGAGGACGAGAAGGAGACGGCCTCACATCAGCAGTCACCTGTGAGCTGGGATGAAGATCTGACAGCCGAAGACTGGCAAGCGGGAGTCCGTTGTTCGAGTCCAGGACACTGGCCTTCCCCCGCCGCGCCGCTCCGCTGGCCGACGCACAACACACGCGGCCGCTTAGAGAAGAGAAACACTGGGACACTACATCCAAGGTATCACCATCCAATGCACGACTTCGCTCGCAATAATTAAATGGCCCACCTCGTGCTGCGCGTCTCCAATCAACTGGGCGAGACGGCGACACGAGATACACACTGCCACGCGTAATCAGACGCCGCCGCTGCAGCAGCAGAAGGCTTCGCAAACGACACAGCTGCCTTTCTCCGAGCCAGAACATCGAGTAAGGAAACAGTTGTACAAATCTTAAATAAAAGTTATCTTATGTAAAAATGCTGTTTCATTCTACCTCATACCCGAGCCAAGGAAGAACCCACCCTGCCCACATGTTGTTAAGAGAGAAAAATTAATTAATTTAGTATTTTCACCCTGACAGAATGCTTTAGAATCAAATGTCCTTTGCAGTAATGCTCATCCTGACAATTGACTAGCATCAAAAGGGAAAACCCAGTTACATTTAGTATCACAAGTGTTACATTTGGTGTCAGAGAAAAAACCCTTGGCTCAATGTTGTTGTTGTTGTGGTCTTCAGTCCTGAGATATGAGGTGTGAATGACAGTCACTAAAGGTCTACAATTAGTATTGTTGAATGTGTGAAAGGATAATGGTTTGCATAGCAGTTGGATAATTTTCTTTATTCAGAAGTGTATTTTCTGTCATAATTTTAAGAGTTTGTCGAAAATATTTAAACATCTTTTTCATTCAATGTAGTAAGATTGTGTAACTAATAGTTGTAAAATGATGACATGAAATCGTACAAAGTCAGAGTCAGCACCACAAGCGGTTTCTACTGAGGAAGCTATTCAGAGCTTAGTTAATCAAATAGCACAGCTTAAAAATGATAATAATGCATTATTTAAACAATTGTGTGAGGTTAGGCAAACCAGTTCAATCCCTCCCTCCCTAGATTCCTCAGCAGCAGCCTTGGTAACTCCTTTTTCAGGTAAACCTGGTGAGGACATAACAGCCTTTTTTGATGATTTGGTAGCAGCTGCAAAGTTAGGATCATGGTCAGATGAACAGCTCTTACAAATGACAAAGTTAAGATTGATAGGAGAAACTAATGCACACGTATTATACCATGAAGAATTACGGAATGCTCCTACATTTGAGGAACTGAAGAAAGGATTACTTAAACGTTTTCAAAAACAGAACAGCTGTAGATTTTATAGGGAACAGTTAAACACTATCACTCAGAGGCAAAACGAGTCGTTAGAAAGCTTTGTAGATAGGATTAGAAAAGTTAATATTAACACCTATCAGTTGACAACCAGTGATGAAGCAAATAAAGTTATTTTACAAGAGGCAGAAGATAGAGCTCTGGATACATTTTTACGTGGGTTACCTCCTTTAACGTCCCGTCGTGTCACGGCAGAGTTTCCTAAAAATTTAGCAGAAGCTGTATCTGTGGCGACGGCTTTCGAAGAAATAGACATTGCCACCAGATACAAGGAGAAGCGAAATGTATTTTCAGCAGGAGTACGATGTTTTAGGTGCGATCGACAGGGACATATAGCAAAAAACTGCAGACAACCTCAATGCACTAATTATCAAAGAATAGGTCACACATTCGAGGAATGCAGGTCTAAGAAAGTTTTTGCAAATAGAAATCAGTTAAACTCAAACGGGAATGTCGGAGCCACTGCCAGGCGTTCCCAATAAAATTTCATGCTATTAAGACGAATGTGAAGGTGGAATTCTGATTATCTGCTACCATACAGGATAAAGAGGCAAGGGTACTGGTGGATACAGGCGCAATTGTATCAATAGTGAGTAATGAATGCATTGGAGAAAAGAAAAATGACCCTCCAAGGTATAGATTGAGTGGGGTAGGAGGAGGTACAGTGAAGTCGTTAGGATGTACATCACTGATTTTCTATATTCACGGTGTACAATTTCAAGAAGATATAGAAGTGGTAACAAAGGTAACTGATGGGTACGACGCGATCCTAGGGCTGGATTTCCTGAATAAACATGACGCTAAAATCGACGTCAGACAGCAAACTGTAGAACTTAGCGGAATAGTCTTTCAGCTAGGTGACACCGCTGCAAAGGGCTCGCTGCTGCAAGATTTCCCCAACTGGAAGGCGAAATCAGCTACACTGCGTGCAACGTCCTTCATGGTTGATTCACGGGATAAGATACCATTTGGCTCAGGAAAACTTTTCTGGATGAACGTTGACCCCGAGGTATCTACAGATACAGTGTGTCTAATAGAACCACTAGAGGAAAATGAGGAATCAGATGTATCACATTGCTTTGTACGTAGAAGTGTTGTATGGGTTCAAGATGTTGAGGGAGAAAGAAAAGTACCGGTACATATTGACAATTTCGGAGTGGAGGACAATGAGTTGCATAAGGGAATATTAGTAGCTACAGTCAGTACTTTTGAAGAAGAAGATTTCATTTGGTCAAATATTGATGATGGTCAGAAACCAGACGCCTATAAAACCGCATTACGCCAGAAAATTGAGCATTTGCAAGGAAAGGATAATGACACGATAGAAGCAGCTTTAGTTGAGTTCCAAGATTTATTTAATGCAGAAGGTCCACTGCCAGCAGCAGATATCACACAGCATAGGATCCCAACAGGAAATAGCCCCCCAGTTTATAGGAACCCTTATGGAGTTCCGCATTACTTGCAGCCAGTACTGGATGAATTTTTAGAACAGCATCTAAAAGATGGAATTATAAAATATTCTGATTCACCTCATAATTCAAATACTGTAATTATTCCAAAGAAGTCTTCCGACGATACGAAACGATATAGATTTTGTTGTGACTACAGACACCTTAACAAACAAACTATCTCAGATGTTTATCCTCTTCCAAACATTACAGATATCATTGACAGTTTGGGTAACAGTAAATACTTTTCAACAATCAATTTACGTAGCGGATATCATCAGTTGGAAGTTGCAAAAAAATGGTTCAAATGGCTCTGAGCACTATGGGACTCAACTGCTGTGGTCATCAGTCCCCTAGAACTTAGAACTACTTAAACCTAACTAACCTAAGGACATCACACACATCCATGCCCGAGGCAGGATTCGAACCTGCGACCGCAGCAGTCGCACGGTTCCGGACTGCGCGCCTAGAACCGCGAGACCACCGCGGCCGGCCTGGAAGTTGCACCTGAAGATAGGTATAAAACAGCATTTTCTACCCCTGGAGGCCACTGGCAATTTAAAAGAATGCCTTTCGGTTTGAAAAATGCACCAGCAACTTTTCAAAAACTACTCGATGGAGTATTGCGAGGACTCAAAACTCAGCAATGTTGTGTATATCTAGACGATATTATTGTATTCTCCAAAGACATTAATGAACATGCTGTGCGTCTTCGTAATGTTTTCCAGAGGCTTAGAAAAGCTAAATTAACATTAAATATGGAAAAATGTAGTTTTGCATTGACAGAAGTTACATTCCTAGGGCATGTCATTAGTGAAAAAGGAATTAAAACAGATCCTCGATTAATTTCGGCAGTTAAGGACTTCCCAACACTACAACGCGTTAAGGAAGTACAAAGTTTCATTGGTCTCGCATCGTATTACCGAAAATATGTTCAAAATTTTGCTGAAATTGCCAAACCCTTAACCCAATTATTGAAAAAGGGTGCAAAATTTCATTGGTCTGAAGATTGTGAATCAGCATTTCAAACCCTTAAAGATAAGTTAACACACAGTCCAGTATTAGCCTACCCAGATTATAATAAAGAATTTATTTTATCCTGTGACGCAAGTGGTCATTCAGTAGGAGTTGTTTTGAGTCAGAATATTAATGGCGCGGAACACCCCATAGCCTACGCTTCGAGACAACTAACAACAGCAGAAAGAAATTATTCCACAATGGAGAAAGAATTGTTAAGTGTTATTTATGGCATCAAATACTTTAAGTGCAACTTGTATGGTAGGAAATTCAAGGTTATTACAGACCACGCAGCTTTAAAATGGTTGCTTGGGTTAAAGGATCCATCTAGTCGTCTTACCCGTTGGGCCCTATGTCTTTCCGAAATGGATTTCGAAGTTATCCACAAACCAGGCATAAAACACACGAATGCAGATTGCCTAAGTCGGAAAATAGCACTTTTGGAAGCAACAGGCCGAGATACTGAAGACTGGAGAAAGGCACAAGATGAGGATGCAGAATGCAAAAAATACACAACTCAAAAACAATTTTGCTTTGAAGATGGTGTATTATGCCGTAAAACAAAACTCGGACCGCGAATTGTTGTTCCCCAACACCTTAGACAAGAAATAATGGAAGAGGCCCAAGATCATATCCTTGCAGGACACGGTGGACTACGGACAACCGAAAGACGTGTAGCAGAGCGATTTTGGTGGCAAACCAGAAAGCAGGATGTTGCGCAGTACGTTCGTAATTGCATTGGGTGCGCACAACGAGCTGAACTTTCTCGTTCAAAAATACCCTTACAGAGGCTCCCCGAGGCTTCATGTCCATTTCAAATCTGTGTACTGGATCTCTACGGGCCATTTCATAAAACACCTGCTGGTAATAAGTATGTTCTTACGATTATAGATCACTTTTCATGCTATCTAGCTATGGTGAGTCTCCCAGATCAGCAAGCAAATACAGTTGCCAAAGCTTTAATTAACAACTGGATACTTAAATTTGGCGTACCAGAAGTTATTATCACAGATCAGGGATCTAATTTTATGTCTGAATTAATGAAACAGCTTTGCCACTTACTAAAAATACGTAAATTACGCACAACTCCGTTACACCCTCAGTGCAATGGACGCACAGAAAGAGTTCATCGGAGAATTGGCAAGATGCTTAGTTATTATATTAACGAACAACATTCTAATTGGGATACGTATTTACCAATAATCGTATCGGTATACAACGCGAAAACGCATGAAGCAACTGGCATGTCACCTTATGAAGTGGTCTATGGGAGAAAAATGCCGTCCCCTTTTGATGTAATCAGGCAGAAAAACGGAAAAGTCGGAGAAACAGTAAAAGATTTCTGTCGAGTGATGAAGGATGTATGGAAAAAGGTTCAAAAATCTAATACATTGGCTTTGGAACGTCAGGAAAGATTAGGTAATGCCCAAGCTAAATATCCAATTACAAAATCGGTCAATGGGTGATGCTGTCAACCCCATACATTGCGAAAGGAAAAACGAAAAGATTTGTAACAAACTACAGAGGTCCTTATCGAATTATTGAGATCACGTCACCAGTAAACGTTAAATTGCAACTGCCTACCTGAACTACTATTGTTCATGCAAGTCGTTTAAAACCTTTTAAGGGCACTCCAGATGTAATTCCTTCAACAATAGTGTCTGCTTTTCCAAAGGGTGGAGGAAGTACCCGAAAAGGAAAAAGAGTAGCCACGCCAGCACAACATACAGATATGGCACCATACAGTCTTAGACCAAGGGTTCGAATGTCCTAGTGGAATCTTAGTAGACTGTGGATAGTATACAAATGTAAATAATTACTAAATGATAATGGTTTATTTTTTAAGAAAAAAAAGTTGAACATGGAAACATGTAGATCTTGTAGTTAACAATGTATCCCTTCTTTTCTTCCCTCTAATTTATTGGTCAGAAAACGCCATACTAGCATTTCCTACATAAAACCTATCCTACTTCAATGACTCCCTTAACAGTTCCCTTCTGAAGTCATTACATATATATTCATAAACTCACGGCAAGGCAAAACTGATGCCAATGTTATGATGCAACATGTTTTAAAATTAAAAATTGAACACAAAACTAAAATTATAATGCTAGGAACGGGTATATCTGGAAACTTTGTGTTTGTGTTTCTGCTTTGCACAGTTTTCTTTTATTTAAGACGGAAAAATAAGCCAAATAACAATATACCACTTCATCAAATCCCTGTCAATTGGATACCACACTCTTAACTGGTGTACTTCAGTGGTTACTTTTGAGCATTAGTGTACTAATTTTGTTTATGTACTTCAGTATTTATTGAACAGTCTCATCTTAAAATAAACAATACCGTAGAATTGATAGTCTTGCATTAATATAGGGTAGATTAAACAGGTGTTGCTATGTAACTTTCTAAGTGAAAAATCTATTTTTGTTTATTCATTGTTATCAAGATTTGTTACACTTATTATAACGATTTTTGTGTGAACTATATGATTCATAAGCGTACAGTGCTTTAGTAAAGTGATAAAGTATTTTCAACATACTTAATGTGAAGTGTGTGTAATCGCCTAAGTCGAGAGTTTTCATTGCTTGTGTTAGTGGTTTTGCAGTGTGAAGAGTGGAGGAATGTTGAGTGGTAAATTCGAGGGCGAATTTGTCTGAAAGGGTGGAGGAATGTTGAGTGGTACTTAAGATAAGTAAATAAATTAGTGAAATCAAAGTGAAGTAGAAATTAGAAAATAAATGAAAAACTTGGTTTAGTTTAGAGAGTTACATACTGGCAAACAGCGGGCAGAACAGCAGAGCAGAAGAGACAATGACCGTGAAGTCAGCAAGTTCCACATAAGCGGACACTGTCGATTCAGCCGTCAGCACATCGCCCGACTGGCTCACGTGTTTCTCAGTTGTCACATGTGAGCAAAGGCCCTCGCCTACATTCCAAGAGCCAATGACCGACGTTAAGAAGATTCTTCCAGAAGCTTTTCAACGTGACAGAAGAGACAATTACCGTGAAGTCGTTCACCTCCAGTAAACTGAAGTGAATAAATACGCGAGACGCAGTGGGACCGACAGACGAAGGAAGAAGAGAAGAGTAGCAGTTGTTTTCAGTCAGTTTCGCTGCTGAAGACCGTCATGCAAGAAGAGACTACATCACACTCAGACGCACCAAGTCCGCCGCTGTAATGGAATAGCAAGCAGCAGCCTCGGCGCCAGAAGACAGAAGTTAAAAGGTATTTGAAGTCTGATTTTTACATACCCGGGTGACTCGTGAGGACGAGAAGGAGACGGCCTCACATCAGCAGTCACCTGTGAGCTGGGATGAAGATCTGACAGCCGAAGACTGGCAAGCGGGAGTCCGTTGTTTGAGTCCAGGACACTGGCCTTCCCCCGCCGCGCCGCTCCGCTGGCCGACGCACAACACACGCGGCCACTTAGAGAAGAGAAACACTGGGACGCCACATCCAAGGTATCACCATCCGATGCACGACTTCGCTCACAATAATTAAACGGGCCATCTCACGCTGCGCGTCTCCAGTCAACTGGGTGAGACGGCGACACGAGATACACAGTGCCACACGTAATCAGACGCCGCCGCTGCAGCAGCAGAAGGCTTCGCAAACGACACAGCTGCCGTTCTCCGAGCCAGAACATCGAGTAAGGAAACAGTTGTACAAATCTTAAATAAAAGTTATCTTATGTAAAAATGCTGTTTCATTCTACCTCATACCCGAGCCAAGGAAGAACTCACCCTGCCCACATGTTAAGAGAGAAAAATTAATTAATTTAGTATTTTCACCCTGACAGAATGCTTTAGAATCAAATGCCCTTTGCAGTAATGCTCATCCTGACAATTGACTAGCATCAAAAGGGAAAACCCAGTTACATTTAGTATCACAAGTCTTACACTTGTACTCTGTGGTGAGGGAGCTCTCATTACTTGTACTATGGGTTCTACATATGCAAGACGCAGGTTAGAATCCTCATCGGCTGTCTCTCTACTTTCCTGCTCCTCTGTCGTATGCTGACTTACGTTTCCTATGCCTTGACGTACATTATCCTCGTTATGGTGCGTTAACTGTCCTATTTCTCGCGATACTGCATCGTCTGTTGTACTGTCCTCTATTCTCTGTCCATCTTCATGCTGGGTCTGTACCTCAATTCGGTCAAGGTCTCGATTTGCCATTTCTAATCTTTCCGAATCCCTTATTTTCTGTTTTAAAAGCAATTCACGCGCCCTACTTCGCGTCAACATGCGCTCATACGAACTCACGCGTTTCATAAACTTTTTGTTCACACGACTTGACACTTACTATACCCAAGACTGACAATGCATTCACTTACTTATTTGGTCAGAACCAACTTGTCAACGATGTATCCGCCACCTTTGCGCTTGCATTGGAGAGAAAACTTAATTCTAACAATATTAAAATTCATAACTTAATTATGCTATTGTCTCTGCTAGAATGTCTCTCTTTCTATTGAATACTTTCTTACTATCTATCGCTGCAGCTACTGTTTTCAACTATTTATGCCCTTCAAAAAAGAAATTTATCAGGAAAAAATTTTAACAGGATATTTTTCTGACCTAGTTGGGCATGTGGTCGACCTTCAATCATGGTATTTTACCATCCTGGCAGGGTCGCAATTCTCTAACATTCTGCGTGGTGTCTGTTTGTTCTAAGTCGTGTCTCCCTACCACTTTCGCGCAACGACGCTCTGAGTGTGTTTTTCAGGGAATTGACTAGTTTGAACCTGGGACCTGTTGCCGGTAAGGAGACGCCAGACCACACATGACATGTAGAGTTCAGAAGAGTTCAGTGAGACTAGCGATGATATAATCAAATACTTAATGATTTCAGCGTCAGCTCCACTGCACTCCCTGTAAAAGAATCTTAATACTAACTAAATTTAGTGGAAGGGGTTCAAGGCTTTCCTATTTTTAGTTAGCTGGTAAAATAACGTCAAAAAAGCAGTTAAGTTTACCATTGGAAATTTTATTCTACTCACAAAACATTGTTTATAAATTGCACCATAGATAAAAGGAAATATTTTAATACAGGATGATAAAAACCAACTGTGTTCAACAAAAATGTGAACGAACATTTCCAAGTTCTACAATGGATCGAAGGATGGTTTACAGTGACCCTCAATTATCTTTAATTACTTATCTTACTTGTCGTAAATTACAGTGGCTGATGTGGCTTCTCAATAATTATATTACAGAAAAATCATCGCGTTTCAGATTTTTACTTCAAGTAGCAAATGTGAACACCATGAGATTTAATTGACGATCGATTACGTAAAAAGGGGGTGTAACAGATGAGACTTCTGCAGTTCTGAGTGAAGCTTTATGCGCTGTTATCTACATCTACATGACTACGCTGCAATTCACATTTAAGTGCTTGGCAGAGGGTTCGTCGAACCACAATCATACTATCTCTCTACCATTCCACTCCCGAACAGCGCGCGGGAAAAACGAACACCTAAACCTTTCTGTTCGAGCTCTGATTTCTCTTATTTTATTTTGATGATCATTCCTACCTATGTAGGTTGGGCTCAACAAAATATTTTCGCATTCGGAAGAGAAAGTTGGTGACTGAAATTTCGTAAATAGATCTCGCCGCGACGAAAAACATCTTTGCTGTAATGACTTCCATCCCAATTCGCGTATCATATCTGCCACACTCTCTCCCCTACTACGTAATACAAAACGAGCTGCCCTTTTTTGCTCCCTTTCGATGCCCTCCGTCAATCCCACCTGGTAAGGATCCCACACCGCGCAGCAATATTCTAACAGAGGACGAACGAGTGTAGTATAAGCTGTCTCTTTAGTGGACTTGTTGCATCTTCTAAGTGTCCTGCCAATGAAACGCAACCTTTGCCTCGCCTTCCCCACAATATTATCTATGTGGTCTTTCCAACTGAAGTTGTTCGTAATTTTAACACCCAGGTACTTAGTTGAATTGACAGCCTTGAGAATTGTACTATTTATCGAGTAATCGAATTCCAACGGATTTCTTTTGGAACTCATGTGGATCACCTCACACTTTTCGTTATTTAGCGTCAACTGCCACCTGCCACACCATACAGCAATCTTTTCTAAATCGCTTTGCAACTGATACTGGTCTTCAGATGACCTTACTAGACGGTAAATTACAGCATCATCTGCGAACAACCTAAGAGAACTTCTCAGATTGTCACACAGGTCATTTATATAGATCAGGAACAGCAGAGGTCCCAGGATGCTTCCCTGGGGAACACCTGATATCACTTCAGTTTTACTCGATGATTTGCCGTCTATTACTACGAACTACGACCTTCCTGACAGGAAATCACGAATCCAGTCGCACAACTGAGACGATACCCCATAGGCCCGCAGCTTGATTAGAAGTCGCTTGTGAGTAACGGTGTCAAAAGCTTTCCGGAAATCTAGAAATATGGAATCAACTTGAGATCCCCTGTCAATAGCGGCCATTACTTCGTGCGAATGGAGAGCTAGCTGCGTTGCACAAGAATGTTTTCTGAAACCATGCTGATTACCTATCAATAGATCGTTCCCTTCAAGGTGATTCATAATGTTTGAATACAGTATATGCTCCAAAACCCTACTGCAAACCGACATCAATGATATAGGTCTGTAGTTCGATGGAGTACTCCTACTACCCTTCTTAAACACTGGTGCGACCTGCGCAATTTTCCAATCTGTAGGTACAGATCTATTGGTGAGCGAGCGGTTGTATATGAGTGCTAAGTAGGGAGCTATTGCATCAGTGTAATCTGAAAGGAACCTAATCGGTATACAATCTGGACCTGAAGACTTGCCCGTATCAAGTGATTTGAGTTGCTTCGCAACCCCTAAGATATCTGCTTCTAAGAAACTTCTATAAAACTACGCGGCATCGCGTGCGTTCATTACCTTGTCGTTGGCTAGGAAGCGTCAGGGTGTGGCGGGCGGCGCAGCTCCATACAGCTCGCCGTCTCGGAAGCAACTCTCTCCTAACTTCTCCTTACTACAATTTACCGAAGTTGGTTTAAAAAAAAAAAAAACATCTGGCTGTGTTTTCATCTGACCAATCAGGGTCTCAATGTTAACCTTAAGCTCCACCTACAAAAATTCTGTCTATCCAATGAGAAACGTCATACTTTTCGTGGTGGGGCCATTTTTTTAACGTTTGCAACATAAAAGAGACGCGAAAAAGTCTCACACTAAAACTTGCAGCTGGTGTGGCCCTTTTAGTGTCATCATAAGATCTATACTGTTCTTCTGGAGGACTCTATCTTTTAACATGGGCTGGGGGGTGGTCCTGGCGGTTGGCTGGCGACGTGGGTGTCCGTCCCTTATCATAGGGCCTTCTAGCTTAACACGGTTCTGCTCTCGGCTTCTGTTCTCGTTTCTCCCCTCGGAACTGCGTCTGATTCACAATGGGAAGGTATGACATGCATTTAGGCATTCTTGTGTTAGTCTGTGGTATTCCATTTGCTCACTCGTTAATCGCATTACTTTGGTTAATTTAATGTCAAGATTCATTCGGAACTATGTGACATAGTGCTGGATTTCCTTATCATGTCAGGGTTTTCATGGAAGGTGTTGGATTTGCCTGACACCTTACAGTCTTACAGATATTGTCTACATGAACTTGATTCACAACACGCTCGAAGACCAACCAGTATATGAGCCCCTCGAAATAAGAAGAAAGAAGTCGTTTATGCGTGATGGAGCTCCACTACGTTTGAGTCTCGTGTTCGAGATGCGCTGGCTGGAATCTACCATGACAAATGTGTAAGTAGAGAAGGACCAGTTACATGGCCTGCACGTTCTCGCGCCGTCAGACCGTTGGATTATAATCTCTGGAGGTACCTTAAATAACTGTTGTATGAGCAGTCCACTCGGATGCAGAAGCTCTTCATGAATCTGTCACGGAAGGCTGCGAAACCATTCGAAACCATCAGGAAGTATTTGAAAGGATGCGACGGTCTATAATGTGACGAGCATGTGCGCGTTTAAAATAAAGAAGAGAACATTTCCCAATATTATTATGAGATTGTATTGATCAACTCCAAACACCTAAATCGAAAATGAAGCATATGTTTGTATGATTTTCTTCTTGTTTTGTTGTAAGGAACGTATCACCAAGTTTGTATATCCCTTCTAAATTCTCTTTCGCAGCTGTAACATTTAGTTCTCCATCATATCAGCCTGTGACGCTTTCTTCTTATCGATGCGCATGTCTTAACCTACAGCTAGCACATGTTCCATAGCAATTAGCACTAAACCTAATTCGGGTTTACCTTCTGCTAGCACTGCTGCATCATAAGTGAATTTTCTGCTCTTTAAAAAAAAATCCTTTAACTCTCTCATTTCCTCTTCGGTGAACAAATAAATATAAGAGGTGACAATAAACTTGTCCTACACGTTTCCTGGTTTTGACTTCCTATACAAATCCCTCAGCACAGATTATTCTAATTTGCTTTGAAGAAAGAGAGGGTGCGTTTCTGGCTCTCTCTGTTATCGATACCACACTGCCTAAAAAAGGAAAAACATTTTATTTCATCTCTCATTATAAAACGCCTTTCCTTATCCCACTCACTAATTTGCAGGAATATCTAAGGAATGAGCATTCAGACGCGCAGAACAGAACATCGCTGCAGTCGGTCGGTCGCCTCGACCCTCTTCACACACGAACGATTTGCCAAGCAATTCCAACCAGTATTACGAACACCATGTGTCGAGAAGTTCTGCTACGGAAAATAAACTGCTACGTTTAGCAGCAGCCGCTGTTGATCTCCGTATTCCCAAGACCATTTTCAAATAATAAATTAAGAAATATGGAAATTGTAATTTATTAAACTTGCTTCCAAACGATCTTTTTTCCTCCTTGAGAACTGCAGAGTACTTTAAAAAATATATCTGTTTTTCACTGATGCCAAATGGGTTGCGTACGACTTTCCACAGTGATAATACAATTCTGTCTCGTTTATTAGTCTTCAATTCCTTTTTCATTCCTTAGTCTTATAGCTTGACTTCAAGTATTTATACAATTTGTTTTGCTACCTCGATGTTTCTATAGAAATTTCAATGGCAGCACAGCTGATTACCATAACTCTTCTTATAAATTGTGTGATGGAGTGTTAGATGATACGGAATGACAATGCGCTAGAGTTTAGCTGTATTATATATTTGCGCTGGACATTTAAATTAAAATGTCCATTTAATATTGCGATACGTCGTTATGTTCGTAAGTTAAAAACTTTAATAATGCATATAACTGGTTCATAAATAACTCAGAATCGTCAGATGGAGCCCAATGTATAGATACTTTTACTGTTAACACCTTAAAATTTCTATTTCTGCACGACAAGCTCCAAAATGCAAATCATTTCAAAATCAGAGGGTTTATTTGCAACTTCAGACTCCACTTCTCAGCGTAGATTGTGTTCCCTGAATAACTACACAGTCCATTCAGATTAATGTGACCACCGCCCACGTTGGACATCAGCGTTTAAAAACCATTCATAGACGCCAGGTGGCAGTACTAACAGTCGAGGGTATATAAAGCGTGTCGGGGGGACGCGGAAAAACAGTGCAGTTGTTCTAACGTGGAAACGGAGAGTGTTCTCTGACGTCCAAAAAGGCATGATCATTGGCGTTAGCAAAAAAGTATGGATATAAAATCAAACTAACACTAAAGCTGCATAACGCCATTAAAATGTACAAACAGAAGATACCAGAGATAAGAACAGTCCAGATGTACTAACACACAACTGTAGCAAACAATGCAGTTTCACACTAGAAATGTCATCCCACAACACAAAGCCGGACGCTGTGGCCGAGCGGTTCTAGGAACCATGAGACTGCTACGGTCGTAGGTTCGAATCCTGCCTCGGGCATGAGTGTGTGTGATCTCCTTAGGTTAGTCAGGTTTAAGTAGTTCTAAGTTCTAGGAAACTGATGACCTCAAATGTTAAGTCCCATAGTGCTCAGAGCCATTTGAACCACAACATAAACACAAACTGGCACACCATCATACACCACAATCAGCTCACTCACAAAATTAATAGCATCTTCAAAAAATAAGGAAGACAAATTGCACAATACAAAAGAAGTTGTGCTTTTATTGAATTTCAAATTGTTTCTGGTCCTACGGAATTGTAAAGGAGTCTTATTGTACGTCTGTGATGGAAATGATTGACAGGCAGTAATGATATTGTGAATATTGGCAGTTATTCTATCTATATACTATATAGTAAGTCTATATAGTAAGTAAACAACTGTTTTACATTTTACTCACAAATAGCCGGCCGATGTGGCCGAGCAGTTCTAGGCGCTTCAGTCTGGAACCGCACGACCGCTACGTTCGCAGGTTCGAAACCTGCCTCGGGCATGGATGTGTGTGGTGTCCTTAGGTTAGTTAGGTTTAAGTAGTTCTAAGTTCTAGGAAACTGATGACCTCAAATGTTAAGTCCCATAGTGCTCAGAGCCATTTGAACCACAACACAAACACAAACTGGCACACCATCATACACCACAATCAGCTCACACACAAAATTAATAGCATCTTCAAAAAATAACGAAGACAAGTTGCACAATACAAAAGAAGTTGTGCTTTTTATTGAATTTCAAATTGTTTCTAGTCCTACGGAATTGTAAAGGAGTCTTATTGTACGTCTGTGATGGAAATGATTGACAGGCAGTAATGATATTGTGAATATTGGCAGGTATTCTACCTCAGTTGCTACTTTGATTAAGTGTACCATGCGCATAAGAACAATGGTTATTCACTCCAGCGGAAACACCATGAGGTAGTCACCAAAAATCTAAACTAATAAAAAGCCATATTAGCCTGTCAATAGCGTCAGTTATATTTTTTAGTGTAGAACGTAATACATTATCATCCCCCCTTCCTAAAATGGTGTTTGGTAAAGTGAGCCATTACGGGAAAAAAATCAGATATGACAGTTTCTTTATTGTACCCACTGTTCTCTGAACACTATTTGCAGACAACAAATTATGCCCCACATCACATACAACACTGTCATTAAAACTGAGCTCATTTTATCTGGAATTTAGTCACTTAACAGCGTAAAACTGTCGTAGGAGGTTATATAGTAAGTAAACAACTCTTTTAAAAAAATGGTTCAAATGGCTCTGAGCACTATGGGACTAAACATCTGAGGTCATCAGTCCCCTAGAACTTAGAACTACTTAAACCTAACTAACCTAAGGACATCACACACATCCATGCCCGACGCAGGATTCGAACCTGCGACCGTAGCGGTCGCGCGGTTCCAGACTGTAGCGCCTAGAACCGCTCGGCCACTCCGGCCGGCCAACTGTTTTACATTTTACTCACAAATAGCCGACCGATGTGGCCGAGCAGTTCTAGGCGCTTCAGTCTGGAACCGCGCGACCGCTACAGTCGCAGGTTTCTAATCCTGCCTCGGGCATGGATGTGTGTGGTGTCCTTAGGTTAGTTAGGTTTTAGTAGTTCTAAGTTCTAGGGGACCTCAAATGTTAAGTCCCATAGTGCTCAGAGCCATTTGAACCATTCGAACTCACAAATAGGTACGTCTCACTTTCAAATACAATACAATAAAATAACTTATTGATTTTCCTGTGCAAATGGCTGGACCTTCAAATCCTTTTTCCCCCCAGACTGTTAAAATACGAAACAAAGCCGACGCCTATGAGATTAACACTCATATGTTTAATTGTATACTGTTCACAATACCTACATCAAAAACAGAAAATCTACCATGGAAATGGAAATGAGCGTTTGGCGTCAGTGGCCCGGCGGCCCCTTATGGGGCAGGTCCAGCCGCCTTGGTGCAGGTCTCATTACATTCGATGCCACATTGGGCGACCTGCGAGCCGGATGGGGATGAAATGATGATGAAGCCAACACAAAACCCAGTGCCTGAGCGGAGAAAATCCCCTATCCAGCCTGGAATCGAACCCGGGCCCATTATGACGGCAGTCCGTCAGCTATCGGGGCGGACGTAATCTAGCATAATAAGCTTGTAACTGCTCGTAGTATAGTATTTCTCCCTTTTATGTCCTCATAATCGAAACACACAAAAGGAGAATAACAACTCGATAGTTACAATTATTCTACTGTAGAACATTATGCATTATTATCTTCTCTCCTAAAATGATGGTTGTTGAAGTGAACCGTCACTGAAAGACTTCTAAAAACGGCAGTTGATGAGAGCTCGTTTCTGTACCACCACTGGAACAAGATCCCAACTAGGCTTAAAATTTAAACTAATAAAACGATATGTTAGCCAGGCAATAACGTTAGATATATTTTTCAAATGTAGTACATTAGGCACTATAATCTTCTCCCCAAAAGTGAAAGTGGTGTCTTGTTATGTGTTAAGCGAATAATATACTTTAAGACTAGTCATAGTGTAATATTTCACTGTTTTAAGCCTCCTAAGTTACAGAAAGCGAACTAACATTGGCGATGGTACGAGTATTTTCGATGCTATGAACACATTATGCCATTGTCAACACTACCGCAGGAGAATGATGCTACGTTACGCCAAATCTTGCTCTAGGAAGCCTTCTGATCGACCTGCGCCGAAGGAAAGGACGTAGGTTAAAAGGACAGGAGAAATGTATTGGGTGAGCTGATATGGCAATAAAATATTGAACTGTGACTGGGCTAAATATGTGAGCTAGCTTACATGTTCTCTGACTGACCTATTTCCAAGAAAGGTGCAGGGATTTAAGGAGTTGATGAGTGTTACTGAACTATAACATACTGAGCTGTTACTAGAAGAGCAGGAAATACCACAGAGGGCTTAGAAAAGCTCTGATTACACTGTTTCTGGGAAATGGCGCAGGGATTGAAGGAGAAGTTGAGAAATGTGATTGTACAGTAAAATACTGAGCTTTTATTGGAAGACCTGCATACGTGTGTTAGCTTATAAGCACTCTGGTAGCACTATTTCTAAAATAAAACAAAAACAAAACAAAAAAATAGGGAGGCAAAAGCGCTTGGCTTAGTAAGGGGAGAGGGTGAGGGGAGAGAAGAAAGAAGAGAGGAGAAGTGGAGGGGATGGCTGTGGTTTAGGAAAGGGGTTTGGCTTTGGAGAGGGTGGTTCATAATGCCATCATGTGCTTGCCCCCTTTTCCTGTATGTAGGCAACCCAATGGTCAAAGGTCAAATTTGGTCCAAAGTATATTTTGATCTCCAATACTTTCGATCTTTAACCTCTTAGGTGAATTATTCCATGAATAGACTCCACTTCTTCTTATGAGGGTTCTCCAGCTTGCTGCTATTTTTGCTGCTAATTACGATGATAATAATAGTTAATGTTTCAAGACTTATCAGATCTTATTATTAGGAATTTTCAGATAACGTGCATTTACAGTGTTAGAAATTCCATATTACTTTAATAATATTTTTCGCCCTTAACTTCTTCCCATCCTTCCCCTACCTCCATCATTTTCTTCTGAGGTTGTTAAGTATATTATTTAGTTTCTATGCCACAGTGAGACTACTGTTCCTCCCCAAATACTCCTATTGCTAAATAATTATTCTTTTAGATAGTAGTCTATTCTGTAGATGTTGCAGTTTTAGTATTATTTCACACACACAGGAAATGTTTATAAATTTAAAATTGGTAGACGTATTCTTACTGCATACTCTTTTGGTGAAATTTACCACACAGAAATTTGAACACTGTAGGTTTATTTCAGTTCCCGGAGCTCCTCCAACTGATGTACAGTGCACTGCTTTATCAGCGTATAGCATTCTGGTTCTGTGGTCACCACCTCCTACCAAGGAAATAAATGGCATCCTAGTGGGCTACAGAGTTGTATACCACGCACTTTCCAACTGGGATGGTAAGTTAAATGTTTTGGTGAAATTCTACTTTGATCAACCGCAGATTTATTCGTAATTTTGATTAGTTAGTTGTTGATATGTGACAACTATATCGCTAATTTCAATAAATATATAGTCCTAGTCTGCTCCATTTTCTTTTCCAAAACAATTTAAATTGGTAGGTAACCAAAAAGATGGCTACTAAAATAAAACTCTAGAAGTGCAGAGCACTTTTGAAAGACTACATTTAAGAAATTATAACTTGTAATCTAGCTCAGTCACGATGTATACAAAGGTCATATTTGAAATATTTAGTAACAAAGATAACAAAGACAGTTGCTTTCTATTTCATATAAGTGAAGCTAAGAGTAATAAGTTAAACATACTTATTAGCCCAGATGTATGTATCATTCTATAAATCAAATTCTTTACATTAGATCATCTTAGCAGGCGCATTTTCTAACATAGAAGCTAATTACTGATACTTTATTTCTGGAACTACTAATATTTCAGAAAATAAGAAACTGTATCCCGATATTAATGTCTGTGCGAATCGTGTGTGAGACACACATTAAGGGAAAATTTTCACATTTGTTCCTGTATGTACAAGTGGACAGATTTTCTTTCCTAATTTTTGCCTTAATATTAATTTCATTATGTATGTTAATCATATTCTAAGCTTTGCCACAAACATTAATTTGTATATCAGTTATTTTGGTAAGTATTATACTCTTAGGGACAATATCTGCATTTTTCTTATTCATTTTTTTCAACAGGAGATATTAACCTGTCCAACGAATAATTTCATTTTTCATCTTTCATTTTTTTATTCCTCATATTACTGGTGTTTCATATATCACTAAGGATATTTTTCTGTGCAGTTTCTGTTTGAATTACTCTTTCATAGAACTTTTAAGTGACTTTTGCATAACATAAATAGAGATTTTTTACCATTTCCTTCCACATTGCTTGGCCTTCCCTTAAGCATATGTTTTGTACATTATTCATGCAAGTTTTGAAATTTACACCAATGTAAATAAAAATTTAATATTTTTAAAAGTTTGTTATGAATATTAATTTGTACATTAATACTAATCTAATATTTACAGTGTACTATTTTCCTTACGATTTGTGAATGAAAATTGTCAGGTATGAAGTCATAGAAATACTGATCAACAGTTTTTTGTTGATTTCTGTTAAACTTTAAGATGTAATTAGTTTGTCACATGTTATCGTTGTAGTATGTTTAAGTAATATTTACACTGACAGCAACAACGAAAGTCTCTAGTTGCTGCGTTTAATATGGTTGTTACATTGTACAAATGTTCTTGTGTCATTCGTTCTTAATTTACTAATGCTCAAACATTGGCAAATACCCAACAATACCGTACAGTGTGCCTGGTAAGATTTCATGCTCCCACATCAAAGCATTATATTGTATATAAGGGTACTTACATATGAAGACTATGTATCCAGCAGATCTGTATATGTGCCATCATACCTCATGTGCAGAGGTCTATGTGTCTCCTTGTTCTGCATGACTTGCAGAGAATCTCAGGAGTTTTGCATCCAAATGCCTTGTCAAACCTTTTGCAAAATTATTTTTAAGTCTTGCACCAAATTTGAGCTGCATGGAAAATTGTTGTTTCCCATTATTAGTTGTCAGGTGTGGTACGTTTTGGACTTCATGGTGTCCATTTCATTTGCCTTGGAGGTGTTACTAAACATGTTGAACCCAGGCAGCCTCGAACTTGTACATCAAAGAGCTTATGCAGATGAATAGCAATATACGCTGAATCTCCACCCTTCTGTAACCACACGTGCTTCCACTTAAAAATTTCATGGTCGTTGTATAAAATAGTAACTCGGAAGTTTTAAGTGATGTCAGTACCACCCGAGAAAGCTTACATCGTATGATCACACGAGATTCGTGATTCCCTTGTTTTCATGCTGAGGTGTTAACCACGTTTGATAAAACTGCAAATAAGAATTTCCATTCACGTACACTTAAAAAAAAAAAAACTTCAGAACAGGCATTGTGATGACATCCCAGAGGAGGAGGAGGAGATTAGTGTTTAACGTCGCATCAACAATGAGGTCATTAGAGTCGGTGCAGAAGCTGGGTTTAGGGAAGGATGGGAAGGAAATCTGCCATGCGCTTTTCAAAGGAACCATCCTGGCATTTAGGGAAATCACGGGAAACCTAAATCAAGATGGCCGGACGCGTGTTTGAACCATCGTTCTCTTGAAAGCGAGACCAGTGTGCTAATCACTGCACCACCTGGCTCGCTGATGACATCATGATGAAGATGATTGTGTTTGTTTTGGGAGGCGCTCAACTGCGCTATCATCAGCGTCCGTACAAAGTCCCAACTTTTACACAGACCAATTTTTTTTAGGCGGTCCAGTCTAGCCACAGTCACAACTGATGATGGTGAGGAGGAGGAGGAGGAGAAGGAGGAGGAGGAGGAGAAGGAAATGATGCATAGACGTCCAGTCTCAGTCCCCGGGCAGAGAAAATCCCCAACCCGTCCGGGAGTCGAAACCAGGACCACGTGATTCAGTGGTAGCAATGCTAGTCACTAGACCACGGGCTGCGGATGGTGACATCCTGGACCATACTGTAACGTGACATGGGTTCTTTTCCAATTCTTGCACATAGTGGAGACCTTTGTTACACCAGAAAACGGCAGTCTTCCTGCGTGAATTGCAGTATATTGCACATTCATCAGAAAACAAACACTCCTGACTGAGACACGATATTTGGCAATTGCAATAACAATCCATGGCAGGTTGAAGCCCGCTGTTTCATGTAGTTGTCATACAAGTCATTCACAAACATAAGTCTATATCCTGTCGTTTTCATATTCTCAATTGACTGTGGTGCTTGAAATTCTATGGCTCTTTTTTTAAATGGGTCCATTTGGAGATCGCAGTCGACTGAGTGAGAAGTGGCACACATTTCCTCTCACTTTCTTTTACACCGACTACGAAGTTTTTCTTTGACAGTAACTGAAACTAAAGCACATTTCTCCCAAATACTGTAAGAGATGGGTCATCTCCAAACACACCTTATCTATGGAAATTAGTGCACCCAATCACACGCCACTAATCGCTCCTCAATAGTGTAACTGAGTCCGCTCACTCCCAACTGAAGAAGATAGAATTCGGGCAGCCAGGAAGCAGTAAGAAGAAGAAGAACAAGAAGCCGCCGGAATCAGCCGGCAGATAAGCTCCTGCATCCACAGAAACCAGAGGCCAGACCAACTCGCGAAGAAAAACATTCCAAACAGAGAGGATTTCAGGAGGAACAGCTCAAACAGCTTAAACTCCGCTACCTCGGGCCAAGGCAGGCCCGTCAATATAGTGAGTGAGTGAGTGAGTCCGCTCACATGAGTCACGACCTCACAACCGCAGTAATGCAGTACTGAAACAAAATAACACAATACTGACAACAATGTTTGTTGTCAGCTTCAGCAGAGGACACCGGAAAAAGAACTATTCATGTCCCCAAATACACAAAATCAAGAGGAGTGCAGGAACTTCCCAGACAACGTGTTTAAGCAATTTCCTAGCTACATGAGTAGCTCAATCACACACTCCTACCTGCTGAACATAACATTTCTTAAAATGAGAGTGATAGATGCCTCAAATCTTTTTAAAATTCCTTTGCTATGAACAGATGCATTTTATACACAGTCATCATCAGAGTCTGTGGTAGAACTAAAATTAACTCACTTTACTAACGGTGAATTTTACTATTTCTGATGTCATGATCGGTCGCCCCCCCCCTCCCCACCCCTCCCCACCCTCTCCTCCTCTCTACTACAAGATACAATAATATTTTTGTTAATATTTTGCATGGCAAAAAATTTCAGAAGTAAAGAGCTATTAGATGCATATGGTAGAGCCCTTTTGCTGCTGCATCCTTAACATGAAAAGACATAGTGTCGCCACTAAACAAGTTTCCTTAATAAGAAGGAAATACTTGAGGCATTTATAATATTAACACTAGGCAGGTGTAAAACGGTACTTGTTTCTATAGAAATATCATCACATTTATTTAAACTATTTTTCAGATATGATCACCATGGATGAACATACAACAATAGAGAACAAGTTAGAACTTTTGGATCTCGTTCCTTTCTGTAATTATAGCATAGAAGTGAAAGCCTTCACACGAAAGGGGGATGGAGTGCCTAGTCGTCCTATCTTCTGCCGAACACAGGAAGATGGTGAGTTTGAGAGATCTCTGTGTTCTGTTATGCTATATGAATATATATACATGGTGATTTTTTCCACCGTGTACTAACTCTAGGGGTTGATCAATGAGAGGATAAGGAACAAAAAATGTCTAATGAAATTATGTCCGGAAATGCATGGTTTCCATGCTGGAGACCATTTATCCAATCACGATTTGTTACAGAGACTGTAGTCTAATACGCTCTGTGCCATGCACCCACTGCTACAGTATGGATGGTTTCCTCTTGGGTTGTATTGTCTCTCATACGTCATGCCCTAACGCCCTCTCCTGCCATAGTAATTCGTAATGTGTCATTTCTCTTGCTGATCCATCTTGTAGTGCGTGTGATACAGCGATACACACAATGGTTCCATATTCCAATCGAGAGTTTGCCTACATGGTGTTTTCTTAAGAAAAGGCAAATGGCAATGGGCGGCGGGCACCAAGGTTGTATTAGGAGACCTATCCCCGCCGACAACAACCACAGCATTCAGTGTTCGCAACGGTGTTCCGTCGTTTGTCTGAGACAGTGTCGTTCCAGGAAGCAGGTAACATCAAGGAGATACCCGAAATTTTCGGACACGACACTTGGAGGAAAATGTGACTAACACTGTGGAAGGCGACTGCCGTGTCAGTACCAGGCAGCTGGCCTACTACTACACGGCAAACCAGACGACCACGTGGAACATTCTCCGTTACAATTGTTACTACCCTTATCACTTACAGCGTGTGTAGGCTTTCCATGTCGGGAGCATTTTTGTCACTGGTTTCTTCACGAGGCAACCACGATTCAGGAATTTGTGTCATCCTTCATATACACACAAGAGTCTACCTTTACGAGGCGCTGCAGTCTGGAACCGCAAGACCGCTACGGTCGCAGGTTCGAATCCTGCCTCGGGCATGGATCTTTGTCATGTCCTTAGGTTAGTTAGGTTTAACTAGTTCTCAGTTCTAGGGGACTAATGACCTCAGCAGTTGAGTCCCATAGTGCTCAGAGCCATTTGAACCATTTTTTTCTACCTTTACGCGGAGTGGTATCTTCAGCTTCCATAACAGTGATCTGTCGGATAGTATGCAGAACTCCGATGATATGGTGAAAGTGAATCATCAGTATGGGTGCAACCGGAATACGTGGGCCGGGAAAGCTGGCGACTGTATTTTGAGACCAGGTTTCCTTCCACGTCGCCTAACAGACCGGAACTGTCGGTGTTTCTCGCGAGTGACTTTGCCTCACCTGCTGGAAGAAGTGCCACTGACGATTCGAAAGGTTTTGTGGCCGCTACATAATGATACTGCAACCCACTTCGCCGTAAACGTCCGGACGCATCTCAGTCGTGTCTTTCCTGGTCACTGGACAGAACGAGGGGCTCCAGTCGCATTGGGGGACATCTCAAAAGTATCGTGTACGCGGAGTCCATTATAGATGTGGAGACACTGGAGCAGTGTATTCATGCTGCCTTTGACACTATTCGGATGCAGCCTGGCCGATGTGAACGTGTGAAGCAGATCATGTTACGGCGCGTACATGCATTCGTTGAGGCACATGGCAACCATTTTCAACACATATTGGAACTGTAGCTGCCTGGTACAGAGTGTATTAGACCGCAGTCTCTATAACAATGTATGGTTGAATAAATGGTCTCTAGCACGGGAACCATCCATTTCCAGACATAAGTTCATTAGACCCTCTTTGTTCCGTACCCTCCCATCGATCAATCCCTATGATTCGTATATGGTGGAAAAGTCTCCCCACATATACTCATTTTTAATAAAAGAATATTGCTTTGTTTTATAGTAGACCTATATAATAATACTCTCTCTTTCTGTGTGTGTGTGTGTGTGTGTGTGTGTGTGTGTGTGTGTGCGTGTGTGGGGGGGGGGGGGAGGGGGGGTTGTACTAGCATGTAGTGACAAATATTGTATTAAGTATTAAATATTTTGACTGTCCATTGCCTTTGTTAGCCGGCCGCGGTGGCCGTGCGGTTCTAGGCGTTTCAGTCCGGAACCGCGAGACCGCTACGGTCGCAGGTTCGAATCCTGCCTCGGGCATGGATGTGTGTGATGTCCTTAGGTTAGTTAGGTTTAAGTAGTTCTAAGTTCTAGGGGACTGATGACCTAAAATGTTAAGTCCCATAGTGCTCAGAGCCATTTTGCCTGTGTTAGCTTAATGACGTCATCAAAACAATGCAGCACATTGAGAAATTAGCACACAACTGATTAATTAAGAATTTTCAGAGCTCACATTTTACATAACACCCATTTTCTTTGATATTACGAATATATGTACAAATCAGTTCTGCTAGGGAATTCGTCAGAGGAGTAGAAGAATTTGGCCACCAATAAATATGCATGCTCCTCTTCAACTGAACCTTATTAGTAGACAAACATTTTTTTGCTGTTGGCACATTATGAAAATGTGTGTACAAGAATAATGGACATTCAGGAATACAATTTTCGCTCTGTAGCGGAATGTGCGCTGATCTGAAACTTCCTGCGAGATTAAAAATTCGTGTCAAACTATAACTCGAACCTAAGACGTTTGTCTTTCAGGAGGAAACGCTCTACCGACTGAGCTACCCAAGCACGACTCTCAGACCCACTCTTATTGCTTCATTTCCGCCAGTAACTCTCTCCTAGCTTCCAAACTTCACAGAATGTCTGCTGCATATCTTGCGGGACAAACACTGTGAAAGAAAGGAATTCTAAGCTTACAAAGTAAGCAAGAGAACTTCTGTGAAGTTTGGATGACAGATGAGAGGTAGAATCAGTAGAACACTGACCCGCGAAAGGAAGATGTCACAAGTTCGAGTCCCAGTCCAGAACACAGTTTAATCTCCCATGTAGTTTCAATGGGCCCCTTTCTGGACGAAGTAAGTGATTCTTATTTGTAGAACTCACTGAACTTAAACTGAGCTGTTGTTTTGAAAAGTATGTTATTTACGATAAATTTTTAAGGAATAAAAATATTGGGAAGTAGTAGCAAGTATCCCAAATTTGTCGGACAAGCCTTTTCAAAATGTTCTTGTGTTCACATTCGTACTACAAACTTTTGTGTAGCCTGGCTTGGCTTGGCTTGGCTTGATGAGTTGTCCCAAAATACGATTCTCTGTGACATTATGAATGAAAGTAAGCAATTTAAGCAAGATTTTTTATTTTTATATCACCCATGCCTGACTACATCTTCATTGCAAAAGATAATTTCCTAGGTATTTCATCAGTTTTCTGTTACACTCCTACCAGTTGAATTTACCGTGTGTTTGCGTCCCAAGCATTTAACACTGTCAACCCCTTTTATCTGATTGTGTTCATATTTCAGACACATATCAGAAGGTCAGGACGAGGGAGTGAACAACTGATACGAGTAGCTTCAAATTATACTAGGTGAACTGAATAGGCAAAATGAATAGTATCTTTCAATATACGGGATACAACGGGGTGCCCAGTGAAGGCCAATATGCCATCCGCTGCTTGGAGAAGCCTTAAGGAGGCCAATACGTCAACCATTATGCTGTGCAACCGGTCTACTTAACATTCCTTTTTCAAGGATGAAGAGCATCACGCGAAATTCCGATATTTTTTTGTCGATTACTCGCAAACGAAGGCTCAGCAGGGTAAATGGTTGCATTGTGTGAAAGTTGGGACGTATAGATAATTTCAAAAAGCCTATCCCCCCGCTGGGGACCTTTCCCTGTGCGAGTGGCGCCAGAGGGACCCAACAGTGATTATTATACAGGACATATCACAGCTAGTAACGGCTGCTTGAGGCACTGTACTAGAGTTCTATGCTGTGCATATCACAATTATTAGTGAAAATTGGCAGGTATGAAGTTGTTCGATGGAATGGGGGGGAATGTAGATGGAGCCCCAAATGACAAGTCGCTTGTATGGAAAAATCTTTTCGAACCGATTCTGCTAAGTGTGTAACTTTTTTTGCTTTCAATTCATGCTATGCAGTGATCATACTGAGACATGTCAAATATTCTACGGGTTTCACGGTTTTGTGCTGCCTTTACTTGCGCCGTACGAGTATTATTAAAGAAAATGAAGATTTTACTGCACAGTTGACTCCCGGATACAACAGATTAAAATTGTGTGCCCGATCGGGAATCGAACTTGGACTTCAGCCTTTCGGGGAAACACTCTTACCGTAAATTATTAAATGGGTGTAGTCAAACTTATGATTTGAGGGGACCCTGAGACGTGCTTTAACAGCTCAACTGGTAAGAATGTTCTCATTAACATTCAAAGGTCTCTGTTAACTTCCCAGCACCGTACAGTTTTAATTTAAATGGATGTTTAAATAATTATTAAGTTTATAGGTGACTAAAACCAAAACTACACCGAAAAGAGTATTCATTTTTGTACTTCAGTTCCAGGAGAACCTGAAGACATTAAGGCACTGGTTATGGATTCAAGAACAATACTATTGTCCTGGAGAGCTCCTAAATATCCGAACGGAAGAATTAAGAAATACAAAGTATACATGCGGTCCATAGATGGCGTTGGATTGGTATGTATCATAGGAGAAAGTTAGACGCCTTCAATAATCACTGCTTTTATGTGTCTGTTCCTTCTTAGACTATGATCGGCCTTTAAAATTACTTTTTTCTGCTGTATAAGCTCCTAATATGAAGGACACAATGACGTTAAATATAACCTACTGTAGTATCGGCCTCTTATTAACAGACATATTTCCGATGTGTATTGATATCAATATGATCACCAGGACAGGGACCAGTACGATTTGCCTTCAGAGCAGACCTACTACAGTATATCACATTTGGAAACTCACCACAGATACGAATTTTGGGTAACTGCCTTCACTATCGTCGGAGAGGGCAAACCATCGAGACGAGTGGTACAGGCACCAACCAACCACGTTCCAGCCAGAATTGCTTCATTCAGTGAATCGATGACGGTGGCGTGGAAGGAAGAGCTTAGACTACCATGCTTAACAGTGGGACAACCCGCTCCACTTTTACACTGGACTAAAAAGTAAGTAGATTCCAGTTTCTGACAATAGTTTCTGTGCAACTTTCTTCTTAAGAACATTTCAATTATTGTGACTATTTTGTTATGAAGGTCTTAGTTCAGTAATACATTAAGTGAATGCATGAAATTAATACAAAGTTATTACTTCCCTTCAGTGGAAAAAATGTCCAAGGAAACAGACATGTACAGATCAATTCTGAGGGTACAGTTTATATCAGCTCCGTGCAGAGCACGGATGCAGGAAACTATTCTTGTTCAGCAGAAAACGTTTTCGGGAAGGAAGAAATTGTATATTCCGTATCTGTCCAAGGTAGAGCATCTTAAGAACTTCTTTCTCAAAAGTAAAGTAAAATAGTTTGTGGTAATATCTTGCAGTCGATAAAATCATCTTCAAATACATCATTTCATTGAATTGAAGTATTTTATGTAAGCACACAGTTCAATTCCTATTAATTGTTTTTCTCTTTTTTCTGCAACCTACGAAGAGAGCAGAAGCAAAGGCAGTAAGTAAATTGTTCATTTGCAAATTCGCTGTTGTGAAATTGAGAATCCATGTGTACCTATTGTAATGATTTGACCTTGTATACACTGAGGCGACAAAAGCCATGGGATAGCTATATATACATATACAGATGGGGGGGGGGGGGGTAGTATTGTGTATACAGGTACAAAAGGGCAGTGTATTGGCGGAGCTGTCATTTGTACTCAGGTGATTCATAATGAAAAGTGTCCGAAGTGATTATGGCCGCACGATGGGATTTACCAAACTTTGCACGTGGAATGGTAGTTGGAGCTAGATGCATGGGACATTCCATTTCGGAAATCCTTAGGGAATTCAATATCCCGACATCCGCAGTGTGGAACTAATGGTTATGTTCGGCTACTTGCAGACCATTTGTTCCCAAGAAATGGAATTTTTATGGCTGACAATGCGCCACGTCACCGGGCCTTAATTATTCGCGATTGGTTTAAAGAACATTCTGAACAGTTCGAACAAATGATTTGGCAACGCTGATCGCCCACCACGAATTCCATCAAACATTTATGGGACATAACAGAGAGGTCAGTTCATGCGCAAAATCGTGGACCGGCAACACTTTCGCAATTATGGGCGGCTGTAGAGGCAGCATGGCTCAGTATTTCTGCAGGGGACTGTCAACGACTTGTGTAGTCCATGCCACGCTGCATTACACAGTGGAAAAAGGAGGTCCAACACAATATCAGGAGGTATCCCATGACTTTTGTCACCTCAGTGTATTAACTGCGTCAGAAGTATCAGACTGCGGTCGGTCCAGCGTATTAAACGATGACAACATTCTGAAGCACTACTAAACCTATTTTTCATATTCTAGTTTCTTTCCTCTCTATTTAAGTATTCCTAAGTGCCATAGCTATTTCATAACGGCTGTAGTCGCCTGTTCCCTCGGACATGCATGCATGCATGTCCGAAGACCATTACATCGTTCTTTTCAGCAACACAGGTACTACAATATCATATACACACTCATTGCCATTGATGCTATCACAGTCTTAAGATCATTAGTGCCTTCTCTACATTAACTGACTCGAAAAATTCATGTCTGTCAATACTAGCAAACCGCTAACCCGGTTCATAGTTCACGGTGCACAATCTCAGATGCAGGTTGTCTACCTAACGCGTTCCAGGGGCAACAAAAATGTTAGTTTCAATATTTCAAATTATTATTGGAGAGTTAAAAATTTCAAAATTCTTTCATAAACTACTCGTTAAGAGGCACAATATTATGTTAAAACTTTAACACAGTAAGAGAAGTAGTCGTATTACAGTGAGAAACCGTGCATGTATCTTGAAGCAGCGTAACTCAGGGCGTGCCAATTACCCACACTGTATTCATGTAGGAATTGATTCTCGCATTGGAAGAGCTGCGACAACTTTTGGCAAACTCTCTACACGTGTTTGGAAAAACAACAAACTCTCTTTGACCACCAAATTCTTGTATATCAAACTTGCGTCCTCAGCATCCTTTTGTATGCATCGGAAACATGGACTACCTATGCCTAACAAGAACGTCGCCTTAATGCTTTCCACATGCGGTGCCTGAGATCCATCCTCGGAGTAACGTGAAAGGACCGAGTGACCAATGAAGCAGTGCTATCTAAACCTAACTGCAACAGTATTTCAGCTATCTTGAAGCAGAGACGACTCCGCTGGCTGGGCCACGTCCACCGTATGGATCCTGACAGATTACCACGTGAGTTGATGCTTGGAGAGATCTCTATAGCCAAAAGACCTGTAGGACGTCCTGTATTGAGGTTCAAGGACTCCTGTAAACGAGATATGGAGAGCTTTGGAATCGACACAAACAGATGGGAGGCACGGACTAGCATGAGACCAGAGTGGCGTGGTGATATATCATCTGGAATGTCGAAGCATGATGAAGGCTTGTTAGACAGATTAAGGCAGAAAAAGCTTCGCAGTGCTACCGCTGCTCCTGCCTCAGCAGCCAGACACACTTGTGACAATTGCTGCAAGGGATGCCGTGCTGTCATTGGCTTGACAAGTCATATGAAAAAATGCAACCCATAAACACATAGACACTGCAACAATCATCTACGAAGATGTCGTGGCCAATATTCATGTAGTATTTGAGAATGACAGCGCTCTGATTACTTCCAACAAACGTTAAACGTAATTTCAAATATTTTCGAAACTATTTGTCGCTTACATACTTGATGTCAAATATTTAACACATTAATGAATTTGCAGTGGAATCTGACGTTTGAAGCTGTTTTATTCATGGGAGTTCGATTCTTTAAAGAATCGGGTGCTTACTGGATCATTGCTAGGAGTGTCTAACACGAAATCTTCACAAGGTAGTTCTCTATCTGCTCAAAGTAGTTTTCTGATAGACACTGGAAATAATGTCGTAGCAATCCCTGTTCCTGACACCAGTTCTGATAATAAGACTCTCCTATTCTAGAGCTGCCAAGTGGAAGTCTACCCTTATCATCAGGAAACTTACGATATTTTGCAAATTCTCTCTTAAGTGCTCTGCCAATCCGTCTCCTGACGCAGGTGGTCCATAAAAGCATTCTACTTCCATGTTTGATCCATCTGCGATGCTTAACTTCACCAAGATTATTGAAAATATGACACAGAAAGGATGTAAAAACTATTCAGTGTCCTAAATATTAATCTGAAGAATGAAAACCCATTACGAAGAAATACACAAAACTACAGAAAAAGTAAAAATAGTAACATGTTCAGTTAAAAATAAAAGTCAAATGAAATACAATACGCAAAAAGAATATAGGCCTAAGGGAGGAAATTCGTCTAAAATACCTATGTTAACTGATTATTTGTAATTTAATTAACAAATTTGTTCTTACGATTTCATATTTAGACATTATAGAAAAACTAATCTGGTCATTATTCATCAAGTTTGTACCGCTTTTACATCTGCACACTTAACTTCAATCTTCTTAGAACTGAAGCGAATTATAAAAGAAACAATCTTTCGTTTTTTGTGGGTCGTAGATTCCAGATTCCGAAGTAAAATCCTGTTCATGGTCAGACCAGCATTGAGTGTACTTCTTCCGCATTCGAATAGGTATTAAATCGAGCTTCATAGTCATGACTACCGACTTAAAACTCTGTTCATAAGCCCAGGAGGACCTATCGTACCATCCGACCACCGTGTCCTTCCCCGTCAGTGACGTCATTGGATGCGCTATGGAGGGACGTGGGGTCAACACACCGCTCTTGTGGCCGTCATCAGTTTTCGTGACTTGTAGCCGCTACTGTTCGGTCACGTATCTCCTTAATTGGCATCACGAGGCTGACAACATCCCGTTCCAGTCCTCCAACCGAGAGTCGAACCTGGGTCCTGTTTACAGCAATCAGCAGCGCCGACCACTCACCTGCGGAGGCCGACTCAAGACCATCGACAGGAACCGCTTTTTGTAGCAATCAGACTATTATGCTGAAGCAAAAATGGATACATCATGTTTACTGAGAATAAGGATTAGAAATCTGCAACATAGCAGCTGGCAAGTACTTTGTTTTCTCTGTAAATAAAACTCATAAACAGCTTTAAATTCTTTATCCTGAAGCTAAACATATCACATAAAAAGTAATTATGTAGAATTTCATTACATTTCACGTTGTACGATGGTTAGTCGTAAAGTCTGGCTTGTCATTTCGGAAAATAAGGCTATTTAATTCATTTTTAATTTTTCCCAGTGGCATGTAGCTGTACTGTTTGGTTAAATGAGGATGAGGGCGTCCACTTGGGTAAAATGTCAGAGAGGTAAAACAGTCCACCATTCGGGTCTCCGGGCGGGAACTGCCCAGGAAGATATCGTTATCAGGAGCAGGAAAACTGGCGTTCTACGGATCGGAGAGTGAAATATCAGATCCCTTAATCAAGAACGTAGGTTAGAAAATTTAAAAAGCTAAATGGATAGGTTAAAGATGGATGTAACGGATATAAGTGAAGTTACGGGATTTCTGGTCGGGTGAATACAGGTTCTAAATATAAAATCAAATATGGGTAACGCAGGAGTAGGTTTAATATTGAATAAGAAAATAGGACGCGGATAAGCTACTACGAACAGCATAGTGAACCCATTACTGCAGCCAAGATAGGCACGAAGCCTACACTCACCGCAGATGATAAAGAGACTGAAGAATTGTATGATCAGATAAAAGAAATTATTCAGATAGTTACACGAGACGAAAATTTAATAGTGTAGAGGACTGGAATTAGACAGTATGAAAAAGAATAGAAGGAAAAATAGTAGGTGAATATTGACTCGGGGAAAGGAACGAAAGAGGAAGCAGCCTGGTAGAACTATTCATTCCAACACATGGTTTAAGAATTATGAAAGACGGATGTATACGTGGAAGAGACCTGTAGACATCGGCAGGTTTCAGACCGATTATATAATGATAAGACAGAGCTTTCGGAACCAGAGCTTTCCAGGGGCAGGTGTGGACTCTGACCACAAGATATTGGTAATAAATTGTAGATTAAAACCGAAGAGATTGCAAAAAGATAGGAAATTAAGGAGATGGGACCTGAGTAAACTGAAAGAACCAGAGTTTTTTGAGACTTTCGGAGGGAGCATTAGGGAAATATTAACAAGAACGGGGGAAAGGAATACAGCAGAACACGAATGGATAGCTTCGAGAGATGAAGTAGTGAAGGTAGCGGAGGATCAAGTAAACGAGGGCTCGTAGAAATCCTTGGGTAACACAAAAGACAGTAAATGTAATTGATAAAAGGAGAAAATACAATAAACGCAGTAAATGAAGCAGGTGAAAGGAAATAAAAGCGTCTAAAAAATGAGATTGACAGGAAGTGCAAAGCGGCTAAGCAGGATGGCTAAAGGACAAATGTAGGGTCTTAGAAGCAGATATCACTAGAGGGCAGAGAGATACCACCTACAGGCAAATTAAAGAGACCTTAGGAGAAAACAGAACCACCTGTATGAATATCAAGAGCTCAGATGGAAAACCTGTCCTAAGCAAATAAGGCAAACCTGGAAGGTAGAGGTCTGCACAAAGGAGATGTACTTGAGGGTAATATTGTAGAAATGGAAGAGAACGTAGATGAAGATGAGATGAGAGATGTGATACTGCGTGAAGAATTTGACCGAGCGCTGAAAGACCTTAGTCGAAACAAGGCCCCGGGAGTAGACGACATTCCATTAGAACTACTGACAGTCTTGGGAGAGCCAGTCCTGACAAAATTCTACCATCTGGTGAGCAAGATGTATGAGACAGGCGAAATACCGTCAGACTTCAAGAAGAATATAATAATTCCAACCCCAAAGAAATCTGGTGTTGACAGATGCGAAAATTACCGAACTATCAGCTTAATAAATCATGGTTGCAAAATACTACCACGAATCCTTTACAGAACAATGGAAAAACAGGTAGAAGCCGACCTCGGGGAGATCAATTTGGATCCAGGAGAAATGTAGGAATAGGAGAGGCAGTACTGACGCTACAACTTTGCATATAAGATAGGTTGAGGAAAGGCAAACCTACGTTTATAGCATTTGTAGACTTAGAGAAAGCTTCTGACAATGCTGAGTGCACCACTCTCTTTGAAATTCTGATGGTGGCAGGGGTAAAAAACAGGAAGCGAAAGGCTATTTAAAACTTGTACGGAAACCAGATGGTAGTAATAAGGGTCGAGGAGCATGAAAGGAAAGCAGAGATTGAGAAGGAGCGAGAGAGCTTTGTAGCCTAACCCCGATATCATTCAGTCTGTACATTGAGCAAGCAGTAAAGGAAACAAAAGCAAAATTTAGAGTAGGAATTAAAGCCCAGGGAGAAGAAATAAAAAATTTGATGTTTTCCGACGACATAGTAATTCTGTCAGAGGCAGCGAAGGACGTGGAAGAGCTGTTGAACGGAATGTACAGTGTCTTGAAAGGAGGATATAAGATAGACATCAACAAAAGCCAAACAAGAATAACGGATTGTAGTCGAATTAAATCAGGTGATGCTAAAGGAATCAGATTAGAAAACGGACACTTAAAGTAGTGGATGAGTTTTGCTATTTGGACAGCAAAATAACTGATGATGAGCGAAGTAAAAAAAAAAAAATGTGTGTGAGATCTTATGGAACTAAACTGCTAAGGTCATCAGTCCGTAAGCTTACACACTACTTAACCTAAATTTTCCTAAGGACAAACACGCACACCCATACCTGAGGGAGGACTCGAACCTCTGCCGGGACCAGCCGCACAGTCCGTGACTGAGCGAAGTAGAGAGGGTATAAAATGTATATTGGCAACGGCAAGAAAAGCTTTTCTGTAGAAGAGAAATTTGCTAACACCGGGTATAGATTTAAGTATAAGGAAGTCTTTTCTGAAAGTGAAAGTATTTGTACGGAGTGTAGCCATGTAGGCAAGTAAAACATGGACGATAAAGAGTTAGACAAGAAGAGGATAGAAGTTTTTGGAATGTAGTACTACAGAAGAATGCTGAAGATTAGATGAGTAGATCACGTAACTAATGTGGAGGTACGGAATAGAATTAGGGAGACAAGAAATTTCTGGCACAACATGACAAAAAGAAGGGCTGGTTGATATGACACGTTCTCATACATCAACGGATTACCAATTTAGTACTGGAGGGAAGTGTGTGGGATAAAAATCTTAGAGGGAGACCAAGAGATGAATACACTAAGCTGATTCAGGAAGATGTAGGTTCCAGTAGTTATTCGAAGAGGCTCGCACAGGATAGAGTAGCACAGAGAGCTGCATCAAACCAGTTTCGGACTGAAGACCACAACATTAAAGCTATTCATTTTTAGTATGTTTGCAGGTACATGTGAACTGCACCATTTAGAGTGTGCTCACAACGTTCTGAATGATTTCTCAGAGGGGTTGACAAGTGGGAGTGGGGATGGAGGGGCCGCGCGGGACTAGCCGAGCGGTCTCAGGGGCTGCAGTCATGGACTGTGCCGTTGGTCCCGGCGGAGGTTCGAATCCTCCCTCGGGCATGGGTGTATGTGTTTGTCCTTAGGATAATTTAGGTTAAGTAGTGTGTAAGCTTAGGGACTGATGACCTTAGCAGTTAAGTCCCATAAGATTTCACACACATTTGAACATTTTTTGTGATGGAGGAGGATGCAAGGAGAAAAGAAAGCGAGCTGTGCTTTTGTCACACACTACAGGTATGTAGGCAAGCAATAGGTTTTTAGTTTCCATGGCTAATTGCTGTAGGACCACTGCAAGAATTCCTACCCGATGAGTCTATGGAACAGTGTGTCATTCTTCAGCAAATAATGCTGATGAATGTCGACCGAGTTCTTGCCTTTCCTCAGTATGCTGTGCATACTGGTTTGGCATAGCACGGTGCGATAATCATTTCTTAACGGCTGCGATACACACCGGTTGGCAGCTGCAGGATACACATCAGCGGGCCAAAGTCGACCATGCTCCGTCTGAACAGGCCTCTCGCTATTGGGGTGAGGCGTGGAACAACACTCAGACCGTAGCTTCCCGTCGACTTTCTGCTTCTGCCGTCAGCTTGGCTTCCTTCCCCAGACAATTGTAGTGACGTTGTTTGTGTGTCTTCTTTGTTTCATTTGTTTACAATGACTTTTGCTTAATGCAACTGCTTACAAGTGTAGTTATGTAAATTTACAATGAACTTTACAATTGAATATTTACATGAATAATAAAAAATGAACTTTTAAATAGGTTTCTCAAGTACTTTACAGAAGAATTATATCATTTACATATTAAGTTACTTCATTTTATAACGATTCGTTTACTTTTTGAATGAGCATGGATTGATGATGTGTAGTTTAGTTAATTAGTACATCATACAATTAGTTTTCTTTTATTATTATTTTTTCTGACCTACTTTGATGATTTAAATGATTAGTATTATTGTACGTATATTTGAATATTTACATGTTTGTAGCTCGTCCTGTCTGCCTCTTGAGATCTGCTGCTACCTGAAACATATCTACATTCCTTCGCTGTATCATTTGTGATCGATTAATTTGTTAGTTTCCATGGCTAATTGCTGTAGGACCACTGCAAGAATTCCTACCCGATGAGTCTATGGAACAGCGTGTCATTCTTCAGCAAATAATGCTGATGAATGTCGACCGAGTTCTTGCCTTTCCACTTATGGTTGACCCTTAACACCTCTGCGCCTTTGTTCTGTTCGAATAAGTAATTGTCACCATTGCAACGATTGAATAACGGCTCTGATATCGCCATTAACTCAATCCCACTATCTACTATTGCGTTTACCGAGCGAGGTGGCGCAGTGGTTAGACACTGGACTCGCATTCGGGAGGACGACGGTTCAATCCCGCGTCCGGCCATCCTGATTTAGGTTTTCCGTGATTTCCCTAAATCGCTCCAGGCAAATGCCGGGATGGTTCCTTTCAAAGGGCACGGCCGACTTCCTTCCCCGTCCTTCCCTAATCCGATGAGACCGATGACCTCGCTGTCTGGTCTCCTCCCCCAAAAAAACAACAAACAACTATTGCGTTAACGACAATACCCTTGACTGTTACAAGAAGCATCGCACTTATCTCTGAAGTAGTACTCTCGTCTTCCACTTCCTCCATTAGTATGTCCTCAATTACTTCGTAATCTAACCAATGTGTGTGTGTTTGTTTCGTCAGAACTGGATGTTTATGGACATCCATAGATGCGTCACTTTCCATCAACATTTAATGGTCTTCATCGAGAGTTTGAGGAGACGTACTTCCCTTTTTTAAATTGTTCAACTTTAGTTTCGTTGCTTCTAGATCAGCTTCTAAAGTAACCTTAATCTAGATTTTAAATCCTCATTTTCACACCTTACTACTTCCCTTAAGTTTTTCTCCTCGTCACACATCAGTGTAATCGTGTTTAATTTGGATTTTAGAGCCTGGCAACAATTCTTTAAGTGTGACAGTATTTCACACTTAGATTCTGGGGAGTCGTCAGATTCTATGTTAAGTGTGTCTGTATTCACACCCTGAATCAGCTCGTTATCATATTTGTTGTCTTCCACTGAGAGTTGCAGATTCAAATTTTCAGCCGTGTCGTCACTTATTACGACGCTGATTTCAGTGTCTGCTGTGATGATTACATAGTCTCGGTAATACTGCCTCACTACGTCCTCCTATGTACCAAAATTGTATACATTTGAATCTGATTTATCAGATGTTCACATACTTTATTATCTGGTTCGTTTTCCGATCCAGATAGCATATTTTCCCCGTCATTTTCCTCTCCCTTATCGACTGGCTCTTCTCGATTTTGTTCGAGTCTCGCTATCCACAATGCCTCAGACTCTTTCTGCTTTTATTCCGAAGTTTTGTGGAACGATTTCAGTAGGTCTTGTAGCGCATCGAACTTTTGATCATGTGTACTTATCCGTACTTCCTTCCTTTTTCTAAGACCTCTATTAGCCGTATTTTGTCGGTTAATACTACCTCTTTATCAATCGTAGCGTCACAGGTTACAGTAGGATATGTATTATCCCGCTGAAAACCGTTTTTCGTCTGTGCAGAATCAAACATCTGCACCATATACATTAATGCTTCGTCATAATCAAATGGTTCATTATTAGGTAATGCTGGGAGTTCGTCCTGATCGTCAGTGTCAATCCAACCTATCTCGTCCCAACATTTCAATTGTGACTTCCTCCCTATTTTTAATATATGTGCGGATACCTTTGATCTTTCTGTCGTTCCTGTTCCCAATTCCGACTCTTGTACGTCACACCTTAACCTATTTATTGCTGCGGACGCCTTGTCATCGATTTCTGCAGAAAGTGTGTTATCCGCTTGAACTCCTGCAATACCTAACGTCAGTCAGTCCTCACGCTTCCCAGGATTTGGTGGTCGTAATTCAACCTCCATCTGCCGTTCGTTTCTGCGGTAATTACCCGAAGTATTTGCCTGTGGCTGCGTTCTCGCACCACCTCCCCACCTGCTTTCTCTCCATGGACCTGGAGATCGCTGATTAAAATCAGCCTGTCGGCTATCCCGAGTTCTCCAGTTTCTATTCGTGTTTTCGTCTAAATTCCGCTTGTTCCAACCACTATTAAAACCACATCCATTACGTTGTTGTCTAGTGTTTCCACAACTACCATTTCCGTAATTATTCCCATTTCGTCCAGAATTAAATCCCAATAGTGGCCTACCATCGCTACCATTATTGTTATTCTCCTTACTATTACGTGTTCTTTCAAAATTATTTTGTCCTGAATCGCGACGTCTTTGAGCGACGTTTTCATACATGAATTCTACTTCTCTCAAAACACCTTTGATAGTTTCTACATTATCGTCCCCACGTCCTATCAAGGCTTGTTGATACTTGGTTGGCAGTTTAGTTTTCCATATTTGAATCAATTTTCCGCCACTATATGGGTTATCTAAGTATTGGTTCCTTGTTGTGTCTAGACAAGACAGCCTAGACACAATGAGAGGAAGCCGAAAGGCACGCGCTTAAACTCACGCAGGCTGGCGTGAGGTCTGAAACAGGATACGTAATGAATGCTATAAAGAAAAGTACGTAGCTTCTGGAATACTTAACTTTAATCTACATTTGTAGAACATCGCTCTTGATGATACATTAACAGAATCTCAATATCAATTGAATACGGCGCCTTGTTAGGTCGTAGCAAATGTAGCTGAAGGCTATGCTAACTATCGTCTCGGCAAATGAGAGCGTATTTGTCAGTAATCCATCTCAGGCAAAGTCGGCTGTACAACTGGGGCGAGTGCCAGTACGTCTCTCTAGACATGACGTGTGGTGGCGCTCGGTCTGCTATCACTGACAGTGGCGACACGCGGGTCCGATGTATACTACCGGACCGCGGCCGATTTAAAAGCTACCACCTAGCAAGTGTGGTGTCTGGCGGTGACACCACATTCCTGTTAGACATATTCTCAAAGAATTTAACTGCTCTTTTCTCGCGCGAATTTTCGAATGAGACATCTTGTAATGATCCCCATTTTATTTTCGTCTGAGGAGACCAATAACTTGCTATAAAGGCAGCTATAAATGAATCATACGAATCGCAAGTTTCTGCCACTATTCTGCATGGTTTCAGCAACATTTCCCTCCATATGTGCACAAATGAAATCTAACTTATGTTTCAGTGGCCAATTTGTCGGTATTCCTACTTTAAATTGGTTAATAAATGTGCGGGGATGGAGAATATTTGCATCTTCCTTATAGTGCTGGTATTTCCGCACTCCAAGCAAGTGGTTATCATCGAAACCTCTCGCTTCTCTCTGTGATGTACCTTCTTGGTTTCGAAGACTGGAATTCTGTCATTGGTTTGCGTCAAATCTACGTAAACATGTGTAATTTGGTTCATTCTGTGACATTTGTGCCGTAGAATTACTTGCAGGTCTCATTGTGCAATATGCGTGCATAACGCCCGCTACCGGCTCTGTATCTTGACGTGCAAGCAATTCTGGCTCGTTAGACACCGTACTGTAACCCGTCTGCATTCGTCCTACAGGTTGTGTGGCGTTGTGTAACGCGTCTCTATGGTTTTATCAGCGTATGTCACGCTTTGTGCTTGACGTGCTGAGCCTTGCTGCAAACCACACTCTTGTATTTCCGATTGACCTGTTATTCTTTCTTGAACAGATGGTGGCAATCCAAACTGTTCCCTACGGTTACCGTAATGTTCTGGCATACGCTGGTTTGGACTAATTACGCGTTTGCGGTTTCGGACTGGCATCCACATGTGCTTTTCCGTCTTACGTCACACGTAATTTCGAGTACCCTTTCTGTCGTATTATCGGCAACTGTTGATTTTGCAGTCTTCACAATAGTATCTACCGACAATAAAGTGGATTCTGTTGTCGTCTGCGACTCTTCACTAACGCTTTCTACGTCACCACGACTTTCTATCGAACGTAAAACTTCCGATCTCAGCCGTTGAAATTGGTGTTCGTTTTTCTCTTGTATTTTTAAAATATGAGCATCGAATTTCTTTAAGGCTGCATTTGTCGTTCTTTTATGAGACGTCGTCTCAGCAATAACATGTTTCGGCTTCATCGTCACTTTGATGGCAAAAGCTTCGACCTGATGTTTAACCTTTTTGGCACTTTGTTGCATAATTGCAAGCAACGTAATCATGTCTGTTTGCACAGTGTCGGTGACTGTTCTCAATTGTTTGTGCCCCGTAATCAGCGTTTGAAGCGTGATTTGCGCTTTCCTAGCGCCCCAATGTTCATTCTTTTTGCCCTTGTGTTATGCGCACTTTCACGCTTTTCTGGTTCCTGAGATTGTTGTAATAAACGCTGCGATTCCTGAGGTTGCTGTAATAAACGCTGCAACATTCAAAATATGTTGGCGTTTTCATCAACACCATTTTCGCCAGTTGCCGTCTGATAGAACCGTTCCCTATCGCGTTTTTCGTGAACTGTTGCCTTCACTTCCGAACATAGTGTGGGAGCACTAACATTCGTTCTTTCATGCAATTACAAGCCTGCCTGATTCAATGCGTGCATATATATATATATATATATATATATATATATATATATATATATATATATATATATATATATATATATATATATATATTAAAGAGGCCCAAAATCCTTGTAAAGCTGCCTGGAATCTTGTAAATGAGAACAGAAAGAAGACTACCTCCTGCTTATATTCATGTAGCCCTGATGACTTCAATGAATATTTGGTCAGAATAGTGGAAAAGACAGCGAGTAAAATTCCACACTCTGACCTAGATCTCACTTCAAACATAAGAAATGCAGATAGTTGCAGTATTCAAAACTGGAAGGAAGTACACTCTGAAGACATGATAAAAATTGTGAACTCCTACAAACACTCAGAAAGTGTAGACATCTGTGGCATGTCCTGCACACTGCTAAAGAAAATTATTGCAGAATTAGCTCAGCCACTAGCTATAGCAATAAACAAATGTCTATCTTCTGGTGTCTTCCCAGACTTCCTTAAACTGGGGCGCACAGTACCAATATATAAGAAGGGGGGTCCATGCGAGGTGTCCAGCTTCAGACCAATCTCAGTGGTACCAGTACTAGCCAAAGTTACTGAGTCTGTGATGCACTGCCAGGTACTGAATTACTTTGAGGAAAACAACTTATTCCAAAACACACAGTACGGATTCCGCAAAGGGAGATCAACAGTGACAGCCACACTGGACTTATTAAAAACGATTCGACAGAGTCACACTAATAGCCAAGTTAAGATGCTATGGTGTTGGAGGTTTTGTTCTATCAACTCTCCAATCTTGTTTGGAAAACCGAAAGCACGTAGTATCAGTGCACGGAGCAATTTCTCTTGAACAAAAACTGGAACATGGAGTGCCCTAAGGATCAGTCTTAGGACCTCTCCTATTCCTCATATATGTCAATGATATGAGCTGTAATAGTCAAATGTTGCAGTTTTCAGATGACACTACCCTTATTGCCAAAGGACATACAGCCGCAGAAGCTCATGGTGCATCATATTTGATGTTTGAAGAAATAAAAGAATGGTTCATCATAAACAAAATGCAGATCAATGAAGGAAAAACCCAACATTTGATATGCAGTCTAACCAACATTGAAGACCAAGAAAACATGGAGACTGTCAGACTACTGGACTTCAAGATTGACAGCAAACTGTCCATGAATGATCACACTGCATATGTATGCAACAAACTTTCTCGTGTGATATACCTCCTGAGGAAGCTAAAGAGTGTAATAACTGACCAGTTTCTCACAATAGTCTACCATGCACTCTTCCACAGCCACATTAGCTATGGACTGTTGTTGTGGGGACACTCCTCAGGCTGCAAAGATGTGTTGCTATTACAAAAAAAACCATCAGGATCATATCCCCTAGCAAAAGACTGGACCACTGTAGGCCTATTTTCGCCAGGCTAGGCATAATGACTGTTTTTAGCCAGTACGTGTTTTTATGCCTCATTTATATAAAAGAAAATCAAAGGAATTTTAGCATGAGACAAGAAATACATAATCGTGACACTCACTGTAAGAGGAACATTGAAGTGCCAAGGTGTCGCCTGTCAAGTACACAAGACAGCTTTCCGACAGTCGCCCTAAAAATGTACAATCAACTGCCTCCAGAAGTGAAATCCCTGCCACCTGAATTATTTCGGAAAAAAATTGCTCAGGACTTGAAACAACATCCACTACATTCCTTGGAAGAGTTTTTCAACAGTGGTTCTAGTGAATGGACAAAATAATAAATATTGTTATGTCTTATATATAATTTTGCCTAAATTTAATCTTCTTTTTATGTTCTCATTTAACTGCACATTTAATTTTGTGTTTGCTAAAACGAAACTTTATGTGTGTGGTCTACATGGTTTTGTAAACATTTTGCTTTATGGTATTTTCATTTGCTGCTATGAAGTTTTACTTTACTGTTTATTTACGTTTAATTTTCTCTATGTTCTATGTGTTTTTGTGGCCTGCATAAATATTATCTTTTATTTGTAATATAAATTTTGTATATGGTGTTGTATAAATGTTAGTTGATAAACATTGTATTTGTGACGCAGTCTGTCCAGCCGTGGCTGGTAAACGACGAAGATATAGTAATAAAGTAATAATAAAGTAATATGATTACGTTTGGTTCTATATGCTGTAAAGCACTATCTATAGACTCAGCGTCTGATTCATTAACGACGCCATTCTCGTGTCCATTCTTTGAACCATATTGAACATCATGTTGCATTTTCGGTCTCATTCGTTATTTCTGCGTGTTCTGTCTCGTGTTGTTCACGCTGATATACCTGTTGCGTGTCAAACTCGATCCTATCAAAATCTTGTCTTAATCGATTATTTTCGTCATTTTTTAGCAGTCCACTAAGCGCTGCTGTTCGCGAATTTTCCGAAACTTACTACGCGTTAACAACAGATCATAAGAGTTGATTCTACCCCAAAATATCATCCGCGATCCTATATTCAATACTTGAACCCGTTTCCTCGTTTTTTATATAGCCTTTTGGTTACTGGAGTTGGATCAAAACTCAACACAACCCAAATCAACGATGTGGTGCGCCAGCAAATAAGAAATACATGAATACAATTCTTTCTACACTTACTACGCGGTAGAGTCACATTTACATTTACAGTTTTTTTTCTCCAATTTGCGTCAGCTTATTGTTTGGGAGGATTACGTGTTTTGTACCTATAAAAAGCAAACTGTCAATCTATCAGAATGCTGTAATTTAGCATCCTCGCAGAGTTACCATTTAGTCACTGTCCGCACTTCTGTATCTGCACAGTGAGTATACTAATATGCGCAGACTTAGCTTACCACTCTGTGCACAAATGGAAAAAAACATCTGAACTGTGTTCTCCAGCCCAGGGTCTTAAACAGACATTCTAAATGAGTATGAACTTGGCCCTGTAAGGTGTGGATAGCAACAAAAAGCATTAGAAATGTTGCTGTAATGTAACTAGAATGCATGAATTAATGAAGGTGAAAGGTTGGGGTCTATTCTAAAAGGACAAAACAGCTATTCCCTTTTTTATTCTACATGTAATTTATCAACTGTGCTTTCAGGAGTCAAGTGATACACAACAATCATGTTCAATTACTTTTGACGCTCAATAACAAGATATTTAACTTTTGGACATATTGAATTGACGATTATTAAAATCGTTACCTCTACACATAAAAATTTTTTATCACTGGAAAGAATGATTAAAAATCTTCATCATCTCATTTAAATGTACAGTGTCATAGCTGGTCAATGCACTGAGTTGGTGGAGAATAAATTCTACTTTTTGGACCAATGAAAAAATCTCATGTACTCAATGAGAGGATAGGCTAGTATCCATGCTTTTGATATTCAGTGGTCAAAGCATTCACAAGTTGAAGTGAGCAAAATCTAGATTCAATATTTAATGTGGCCTAATGCACGATGGTACTTCACCAAGCGGCATCTGCAGAGGTGTTCTCTCCATGCTGGAACTGAAACGCTAATTCCCTACTCTGGCCTTGACTGAATTCACTCAGTCTCAACTTTCCTGCGTTCTGTAGGGCGTTAATATTTCCCTAGTCGAAATAATGGCAATTGCACACTCGCTAAGGGTTGGAGCAATGTGCACAATTTCTTTGCCAACAGAAATTCCCGCAGGAATAATTATCTACCTCTTTGCTATCTGTTGCCATGATATGTGAAGTGTATCATCCTCACTTCGCAGAAAGCAAAGCTCTCAGCACCCTGACTTATTTCCACACACTTGTGCAGTCTGCTGCGAGACAAGAGAGAGAGATCTATACATTTTAGTTCTTAAAATGCTTTTATATAATGGGGAGCTCTCCATCGTGTCATGTCTGCATCACCTAGTATGGCTTCAGCCAATCACTGTCTTGGTAGAGGTGCACTTTATTTTTCTTGTTGGGTTGCAGCCTAGCCCTGTTTATATCATGCAGCCACTCACCCTCGGTCCCAGCCGTATTTATGTTAAATGTAATGATGTATTGTTCTGGCTGTATTCCTTTCTGCAATGAAGCTCGCCGTTCTCTTGTTAAATGGGGTTTTCCAATGCCATTAACCATCTGCTCGGTTCGTTTCCAAAATGCGTTTCACTTTAACCCTGTGGTGCATAGTGTCCACTACAGTGGACAGCTGTTAATGGTCGCTTCTTTGACATTTCCATTCAGTCCTGAGGCTGCAAATGCACACAGTTCACTGCAGTGGGCACTCCCTGCTGGTGTTGTGTCCTTCATGCATTTGCAGCCTCATGACTCATTGAAAACGCCAGAGAATTGACCATTAACAGTTGTCCACTGCAGTGAAATTCATGCACCACAGGGTTAACTTGTTTATTCATACCCCTGTCCATATATTGGTAGATATTGTTTTGTTAGTTTTTGGTACATGTGATTAACTGCAATTGCCTAACTGCAATTGCCTTTTGTTGATATAATGTAATTATTATTTTCTGAGGGTCTCAACTGTATCTTACTGCTGTTCTGGATGCCTTACAAGTCATCATTTAAAGTCGGTTCTTGAAACTTCCTATGTAGGCTTGGTCAGGATAGGTTACACGTGTCTTCAAGAGTCTGCTAGTTCGGTTTCTTCAGCATTTCTGTGACGTTATCTAATCAGTGAAACAAACCTGTGGCCATTTGTGCTGCCCTTCTCTGTATACATTTAATGTCCCCTGCTAATACTATTTGGTACAGGTCCCTCACACTTGAACAATATTCCAGAATGGGTGGTACAAGTGATTTGTAAGCATTCTCCTTTGTAGACTTCTCTATCAAATGTCGTATTTAGTATAAATGTATACTTTACAATCAAATCCCCATCTAATTGAGCCCAAATTACTTCTAACATCACATGTTTTGTGCCAATACTGAACTCATCTCTGCAGTAAGTATCTAATTCTTTGAGATACTACCAGATCATCTCTTAAACATGACAAGACTGCACAGTTGCTGTTCCAGTTCTTCAACTGCATCAGTGGGAGTTCTGTAGGTACAAATCATTAAAAATGAGACAAATATCCATGTGATTGTCAGGTGACTTTGGAAGGTAATGGACAGACTGTGCTCGAGTAGTCCATATTGGGCCATACAGAAGCGTCAGATGTCGTCTTACATTAGCAGCAAAATGTGCCTTTACCTGTGACCCAATACGAATCCCCGACATTAAGTAGGCCATAGGTAAAATTTCAGCAGGATTAGATGGGGACTTAATCGAAAAGTTTACATTTCAAATACATGTGTACTAACTAAGACAATATTTCGTACTGAAATTAGTAGTGGCTCGTAAACACATTGTGGAAAGCGGGTACCAGCAGAATTGTGATACAGCATAGGGATATGATTTCCACACAATTTATTATTGAACAAATACACATAAAATGACTAAGCATTATGAGTGACAGAAAATAATAACTCCTGTTGCCTTGCGGGGCAGCGATTTTCCACTTACCGTGTCAGATATGTTACGCCACCACAGAGGCCCACCCCATAGTGTGGAGCATGAGACAAGAACCAGTGGCAGGGTGCCGTAAGTCATGTAGGCAGCTGTGTGATGGGTGATGTGATGGAAGATGCATTGTATTTAGCAGCGTGCACAGGGGGCCGCAGATCACACCCAAAGCGCCACATTGGCAGTGCGTCTAATGGGTTGCCGCAGGCACTGTTAGCAGATAAGGAAGTAGTCTCCTCAGCATCTTTAATCATTGCTGGCTCGGTGGTAGGTTTGAAGAGGGAGGCATTTTGGCGGAGTTGCGTACATAGGTGGCATTTCAGGACCAGCTCCAGTGTAAGCTGGAATGATGACAGTGAGTGTACTGTCTGCTGAAGAACGGGAGGTGAGCCCTGCTGTGTCAACTTCTGATGGGACAGGAGTGGTGTGCATGTGTGGTGTGTGACAATGCTTGCGCCCAACCACCTGTCCATGTCGGTAGCGGTAATGCCAAGGTCAGTATCGTGTAATGTGACACATATGCCATCAGACAGAAAATCGTGAAGATTCACACGCACTCGGAAATCGACGAACAGGTGTATAGGAGGCAGTGAGGCAGGAAGTGTCTGTTGTGATAGGCCCGCTTATGTCCACGCCAGCTTAAGCCCATTCACAGACATTGTTGTTTGTTTTCGAGCAATTTCGATAGCAAAAGTGTTTGTATAGTGGTGCAACACTCGGTATGGTCCTGTCAATGGCGGTTGTACAGTGGGTTTCACAGTGTCTGTAGATATTGTACGTGAGAACATCTGGTCGGGTCTTTATGAATAAAACTTCGTCCGATACCACCCTTCCACAAGGACATTGTAGTAAGGGTGGTAGACGATTGTGTGAGACCAGTGGTATCCACATAGGTGGCATAAGTCATTGAATAGTTGGTCCAGTGTTGAGGAGGGCGGACAGCCGAATCTGACAATCCGACTGTTGATGAACGTTTTTGCTACTGTTTCCGCTGACATGTCGGAAATTGGAGTGGTCTCCAACCATCGTGTCTTGCGATCTATCATTGACAGAATGAAATGGTAACCATGTGATTAAGGGAGTGGCCTATTATGTCAGTGTGGTCTTGCTGGAACCGCCCTGTTGGAATCGGGAATTTACCAAAGGGGGGGCTGTGCTTGGTGGCCACTTTTTTCCTGCTGGCATGGAATGGTCCACGTGGCACAATCCTTTTTAATGTTAGGCCAGACAAACCTTGTGTGATGAGGCATATGGACGGGTGCGTGCCCGAACGTGGAAGGTTGTGGAGAAGGTCAAAAATTGTCCTGTGATATGGCTTCGGGACCACTGGTCAGACCCGTCCATTCGAAACGTCATACCAACCTTGTTTGGTCGCGGCGGGTAGCGTTTGTTATTGCAATTTTTTAAACAAGCTGTTGAGATCAGCATGTGTTGCTTGTGCATCTGTGACATTATCTAAGTCCAGCTGGGTGGAGGCAGCCACCATACAGGAAAGACAGTCCATCACAATATTATTGACACCTTTAATGCATCGCACATTGGTCGTGAACTTTGCTGCAAAATCAAGGTGGGGAATCTCCTGGGTGCAGAATCTGCTGACAGGTTGCGGAATGCATCTGCCAACGGGTGACGACCTATATATACGGTAAGGGGCTTCCAATCAATATCATCCTGAAAGTGACAAACTGCTTCATATATGGCTAGTCGTTCGCGGTCAAATAAGGACCATTTTTTCTGGGTGTCAATAAGTTTATGCAAAAAATCTGAGTGACTGACTGGTTCCATCGATCTCTGGCTGTAAAGCAGCCCTGATCACATGATCGCTAGCATCAGACGCAATAATTAGATGTGTGTCAGTCGATGGCTGGATGAGGGTCGTGGCATGTAACAGGTGTCTTTTTATTTTGTTGAAGGGCCACCAGCATTTACAGTGCCCAATCGAGGCATTGTTTACCAAATGTATTATCGCCATGCAGTGCTTCTGTGAGTGGTAGCAAAGTCTCAGAGGCGTGTAGGAATAGCTTCCAGTGAAAATTTATGACCCCCAAAAACCTACGCAGTTCTTGGTAGTTGTTGGGAGGTGGTAGGAGGCGTCTCTGGTCAGTTTTCTCAGAAGTAGGACGCACCCCAAATGCACGGACGTGGTGTACTACAACGGTCACACATGACTGGCGAAGTTGGAACTTGTCGTCATTTTCATGATCCTGTGAGAGGCCAGCTTATCAAGGAGGATACGAAGGTGGTTGTCATGGTCTTCCTCATTTTGCGAAAAGATTATAATGTCATCTAGATAGGCGTAACAAAAAGGCAAATTGAACAGTACGCTAATAATAAATCTTTGTCATGTCTGTGCCACATTTTTTACTTCCTACAACAAGGAGAGGAACTCAAAGAGGCCAAATGGCGTGATAATTGCACTTTTTGGTACGTCTTCATCTGCCATCAGAATTTACAGGTACGTTGTTTTTCAATCAAAGACGCTAAAAATTGTTGCTCCAACCAAGACGTGGGCAAACTCCTGCACGTTTGGAACGGGGTAGCTGTCATTGATTGTACAGACATTCAGGCAGCAGTAGTTGCCGCATAGGCGCCGAGTACCGCTCTTTTTAGGAACTAGTTTAATTGGGGAGGCCAAAGCACTGTATGATGGGCTGCTCACGCCAGCTCACAAAAGTTCATCCTTCGCAGGTTTAGTCACTTCAAGGTTGTGGAGAGCTAGACAACGGGGGCGGCGACAGACAGGGCGACCTGTTGTGGTTGTAATGTGGTGGACTGTACCATGCCGCACTGCACAGATTATATGTGGTCTAATGGGGGAGCATGGAGTGACTTCAAGTGTAACCGCATCATGGGTGGCATCCGCATGGATCAGGTCATCAATGCGAGTGTCATAATGCTTGTAATTACTAGCACTGGAACACACGATGTTTTTTCCTGTGCGAAAGTTGAAGGCAATTATATTAATGTTTGCTACAGTGACGACAGCCATTGTTTATTATGATTCTTCGCTGCACTTTTTTCTTAAATACTGGGGATAGGCTCACTCAGAGTCAAATCTGGAATGTCTGTCGTGAAGTAACTCTGTATATTTGACACTTGTTCTGGCACAGTTCACTGCTTGGCTTTGGCAGTGATGCGAGGTTGGTCCAAAGATGTAGTGAACAATGAAGGCATTGTCACCAGGTCGTCCAGCACCATAGTATCATCCAAGCCTTGGTGGATATTTACCGATTTTGCAAACTGTATGTTCGTTGAATTCACGAGCAGTCATTGAGAGATGTTGTCGACATTGCCGGAGAAACAGAGAGTTTGTACCATTTGTATTGGCAGCATACTCGATGGCATAAATGGTGCTGCAGAGTTTTTACTTCATAGCAAAGTTGCAGCACACTGCGGAGTCATCACTGTGGGAAGTGGGTATCAGTGGTGTAAAAGCAGAATAGTGACATATTATTTATTAGTAAGCACGTATTCATAACACATCTAAGTGTTGCGAGCATATATGTCATATTAACTCCCATTGCCTCACGGAGCAGCAATTCCCACTTACAGACTCATAGGTGTTAGGCCACCACAACATATTCACAATTACTTGTGTTTACTGAAAAGTTTTTACTTCTCTTATCATACATTTTGACACACATCACTTTGTGCCATTAATTGTCATTCCCCCTGTATATATAACAATAAAATTTTATTGTAATATTTATCCTTACTAATAACATACATGTGGAATTGTGTTTGTCTGTTACCTTTTCATGACTACACCACTATAATGACTTTGATTAAATTCAGTACGGAAATAGCTTGAGCCCTGAGGAAGAGTGCTGGCTACTTCAGTAGTGTGATGTATAGATGAGAGCTCCTGCATATGCTCTTCCATGTGCATCATGCAGTATGTACGTTGTGGGTGTTGGGGGTGGGTGTACATCATGTGCTACGCTTACTCGAACAGGCAGATATGTGAGGGCAGTTGACGTTATCGCGTACAGTAGCTTATTTACTCACCATCAATCATCATAATGAAACTTCTAATATGCAAGCTAAGCCATGGCGAATAAGTAATAGGTACACAAATAACAAATACTGCGTGGATTGGTGCAATTATTTTCCTCTGCTCCTATTTCTGTGAGGATGTGTCACTTTAAATTTGTACTGGTATCAGTACCAAAGTGAAGCTCTTCATGTGAAACGCTTGAGTACTACTATTCAGCTATGGACAGTATTACTATGTTTATGCCTTGATTAAAAGCCCAAGAAATGGCAACTAATGTCTAAGGGAGGGAGGCAAGAGAGGCGGAGATGGATGCCAAATGGTGTGCTGCTTGTGAGGGAAAATGTTCTTGAACTGGCCCTGATCACACCATATTGCCACTCATTGTATGGATGAATTAGCCACCAGTGTTGAGAAAACTTGATAAGGGAAAGTCTCAGAGTTTACATTTTGTTGCCAGACACTCATCAAGAGCTGTGACGCAAGAGATATTACATAGTTGACAATTTTTGTATAGGTAATTAATAAAAATGTGAATGTTATGGAAGAACTGGGTGCTATAGCCCTTTGTAATGGAATGACAAAACCGAACTTAAGCAGACTTGCCAGCAGTAACAACTGACTGAACTCCTTCATTTGCAGTCTATGTACCATTTGACATTTGGTTGTGATCATTTGGCAAATAAGGTTAGACACCTGCACTTTAGGGCATATGTTGAAGTATCATGAATATTTCGAAAGAGAAGAGTGATGCTAAAATGAAATGAAAAACAAAAGCATCCTGACAGTCAGCAGCGAGACAATATTACACTATAAAGAGCCATACCAAATGCTTTTGTCACAGTATCATTTCTACAGTATCATTTCATTGAAATAGCTTCACAAAGAAATGACTATCACAGAAGAGATTTTACCAAAGGCTTCCAGTTTTTCCCAGCTGAAGACTATTATGAATTTCTGAGGAAGAAGTAAAATATGTTCTTTATTATATGACATACTAAAACAAATGTACAGTGGCTACTATAAACAATGAGATACTGAATAGATTATGTTTTAAATTCATTTTTTTAGGAAGCTTGTGCAATTCATAAGTTATTTACCATAATGACACATTTAATTTGTTATGTGCAATGTTTTCCACAATACAGTTCGTACGTAAGAAAATTAGCAATGGTGCACCTTTGGCTGTAGATGGATTCACTTTCAAGAGGTTTTGATATATTCAAGTACTCAGGGAGTCTTTTTACTAATATCAATAGAATGGGTATAGAAACAGAGGCCCATCCAGCAACATTGCACAAAACAATTTTCAGTTTCATCAAAATTCTAAAGATAAGATCACTTACTACTAATTTCAAAACCGATTATTATACCAGCAACATCATATGGATGTGATGCATTAACATTTAAGCAGAAAAATGAAAAAAACTGTTAATATTAGAACAAAAAACACTAAGGATGAAGATAACGTGGAATGGAGGATAAGAAAAAATGATGAATTAATAGAACTGTATAAACACCATGACATAGTTGAAGTGCTAAAAAAAGAAGGTTGGACCAGGCATGGCATATAGCAAGAATGAAGGAGAATAGACAATATAGAATGCCAAGACAATAGATGGAATGAGATGAAGAGGAGGACCCAGAATTCAGATGACATCTGGGAGGACACAGCTGGGATGATACAATGGACAAACTGTACACTCTACAGAAAAAAATGCAAGAGGCTCATAAAGCAGGTCTATGGTCAATAAGGCCCATGCCACATGTTAAGTAAAAAGTAACAGTATAGTTCATTTAATTAATATTTTTCAGTAATGCTTCATTTTTATTAAACCGATTTATGAAATTATAAAACTTGCTAAATGTGCAAAAAAAAAATTGCAGAAAGGTACTTCAGAGGGCAGCTTAGGCAGTTCTGCTAGGAATGCAGGATGATCCCATTGGAGGTCTCACCATACACATACCAGTATAGTGTTGATTTGTTTGATGTGTGTGTGAATGGTTCCAAATTGTTAACAAGAGGTAGTTAGTAGTAATTAATCCATAGTTACCACGTGCCAAGGTATTTAGAAAGCAAGTGAGAGTGTTCTTTGTGTGAAAGAAGAAAAGTAGGTTGAAGATAAGCATCTCATTGACAGCAATTTCCTATGGACATTAGAGCACTTGGGAAAGGAAGCAATCATGAACTGTTCAAGGAGCCACCCCTCCTACACTGAAGCAGCAAAGAAACTTATATAGGTATGTTTATTCAAATACAGAGACATGTAAACAGGGAGAACATGGTGCTGCATTTGGCAATGCAACAAGTTTCTGGTGCAATTGTTAGATCAGTTACAGCTGCCACAATGGCAGATTATGAAGATTTCAATGAGTTTGAATGTGGTGTTATAGTCGGCAAATGACCGATGGGACACAGCATCTCTGAGGTGGCAATGCATTTTCCCATATGACCATTTCATGCATGTACTGTGAATATCAGGAATCCAGTAAAATATCAAATCTCCAACATCACTGTGGCTGGAGAAGGATCCTGCAAGACTGGGACCAATGACAACCGAAGAAAAATGTTCAAGGTGACAGAAGTACAACACATGTGCAAATTGCTGCATATTTCAGAGCTGGGCCACCAACAAGTGTCAGCATGCAAACCATTCAGTGAAACATTATCAATATGGTCTTTCAGAGCCAAAAGCTTTCTCGTATACCCTTGATGACTGCATGACACAAAGCTTTATGCCTCGTCTGGGCCTGTCAACACTGACATTGGACTGCTGATGACTGGAAACATGTTGCCTGGTCAGACAACTCTTGTTTCAAAATGTATAGAGTGCATAGACATGTAGGGTATGGAGACAACCTCATGAATCCATGGACCCTGCATGTCAGCAGTGGACTGCTCAAGGTGATGGAGGCTTTGTAATGGTGTAGGGTGTGTGCAGTTGGAGTGATATGGGACCCCTGATATGTCTAGATATGACTCTGATGGGTGACACATATGTAAGCATCCTGTCTGATCACCCGCAACCTTTAATGTCCATTGTGCATTCCAGTGGACTTCAACAGTTCCAGCAGGACAATGTGACACCCCAAACGTCCAGAATTGCTACAGAGTGGCTCCAGGAACACTCTTGTGAGCTTAAACACTTCTGCTGGCCACCAAACTCCTCAGACTTGAACATTATTGAGCATATCTGGGATGCCTTGTAACTTGCTGTTCAGAAGGGAACTCCACCCCCTCATACTCTTACAGATTTGTGGACAGCTCTGCAGGATTCATGGTGCCAGTTCCCTCCAGCACTACTTCAGACTTTAGTTGAGTGCATTCCATGTCATGTCTTCTGCATGCTCACGGGGGCCCTACACAAAATTAGGCAGGTGCACCAGTTTCTTTCGCTCTTCATGTAAATCACTACTAGTTTCAATCTGTTCTAAAATTAGGGGACATCTTTTATGCTGACTCTTTGTGGCATTTTTGGCAAATGGAAATCCCCTCCATAAAAATCAACATACAGATTCTGCAAAAGGAGATCTTGCCAGATGCACCTCATTCTGTTTGTCCATATACACTCCTGGAAATTGAAATAAGAACACCGTGAATTCATTGTCCCAGGAAGGGGAAACTTTATTGACACATTCCTGGGCTCAGATACATCACATGATCACACTGACAGAATCATAGGCACATAGACACAGGCAACAGAGCATGCACAATGTCGGCACTAGTACAGTGTATATCCACCTTTCGCAGCAATGCAGGCTGCTATTCTCCCATGGAGATGATCGTAGAGATGCTGGATGTAGTCCTGTGGAACGGCTTGCCATGCTATTTCTACCTGGCGCCTCAGTTGGACCAGCGTTCGTGCTGGACGTGCAGACCGCGTGAGACGACGCTTCATCCAGTCCCAAACATGCTCAATGGGGGACAGATCCGGAGATCTTGCTGGCCAGGGTAGTTGACTTACACCTTCTAGAGCACGTTGGGTGGCACGGGATACATGCGGATGTGCATTGTCCTGTTGGACCAGCAAGTTCCCTTGCCGGTCTAGGAATGGTAGAACGATGGGTTCGATGACGGTTTGGATGTACTGTGCACTATTCAGTGTCCCCTCGACGATCACCAGTGGTGTACGGCCAGTGTAGGAGATCGCTCCCCACACCATGATGCCGGGTGTTGGCCCTGTGTGCCTCGGTCATATGCAGTCCTGATTGTGGCGCTCACCTGCACGGCGCCAAACACGCATACGACCATCATTGGCACCAAGGCAGAAGCGACTCTCATCGCTGAAGACGACACGTCTCCATTCGTCCCTCCATTCACACCTGTCGCGACACCACTGGAGGCGGGCTGCACGATGTTGGGGCATGAGCGGAAGACGGCCTAACGGTGTGCGGGACCGTAGCCCAGCTTCATGGAGACGGTTGCGAATGGTCCTCGCCGATACCCCAGGAGCAACAGTGTCCCTAATTTGCTGGGAAGTGGTGGTGCGGTCCCCTACGGCACTGCGTAGGATCCTACGGTCCTGGCGTGCATCTGTGTGTCGCTGCGGTCCGGTCCCAGGTCGACGGGCACGTGCACCTTCCGCCGACCACTGGCGACAACATCGATGTACTGTGGAGACCTCACGCCCCACGTGTTGAGAAATTCGGCGGTACGTCCACCCGGCCTCCCGCATGCCCACTATACGCCCTCGCTCAAAGTCCGTCAACTGCACATACGGTTCACGTCCACGCTGTCGCGGCATGCTACCAGTGTTAAAGACTGCGATGGAGCTCCGTATGCCACGGCAAACTGGCTGACACTGACGGTGGCGGTGCACAAATGCTGCGCAGCTAGCGCCATTCGACGGCCAACACCGCGGTTCCTGGTGTGTCCGCTGTGCCGTGCGTGTGATCATTGCTTGTACAGCCCTCTCGCAGTGTCCGGAGCAAGTATGGTGGGTCTGACACACCGGTGTCAATGTGTTCTTTTTTCCATTTCCAGGAGTGTAATTTGTCGCACCCAAGATATGTAGACAATAGCACATACATTGATGCCATGCTCCCTGACTTTTGGAAGGCATTCAGTGCAGTTCCACACTGTTGTTTAACAGTAGAAAAGCAGATGACAACCTTCTTATGGCAGGCACATTGTTTTTCATGGAGGCATGTAGCAGAACAGTGCACTGTATCTTCCAAAAATTTTGTACACTGCTTTGCTTAAAAAGCGAAGGAAATTTTAAAATATGCTTACTTTTAAAGAGGATTAAGGAAGATGTCATTAACTCAAAGATTCTATAACACTCAGGATATGTTAATTATTACCACAGTTAAAACATGAATAACAGGATCATTCCAATAAGCCGTTTCTCTTGTTACTCATCCCAGCACTCAAGTTGAAATTCAACATGCTCTACCACAGGACACCTGACTGAGTGAGGGGACACAGTGTTTAGCACACTAGACTGGTTCAAACCTGCATCTGGCCATCCTGATTAAAGGTTGAAAATGACAGAATGGTCCCTTTGAAGGGGCACAGCCCATTTCCTTCCCCATCCTTTCAGAGTGTGTACTGTGTCTCTACTGACCTCATTGTCATCAGGATATTAAACACTAATCCTCCTCCTCCTCCTCCCCCTCCTCCTCACTGCAGGATACTTACAATTAATGTAAACATTACACATATTTGTACAAATATATGAAGAGTATTTATTTTTTCATTGGCAAAAGGTCTATGTGAAAAAAGTGATTATATTGTGTCTGCAATTTCATGGCTATAATGTATCAAGATTCAGTGAAATATCTTAACTCTTATAGCTACAAATTGTAAACATTGTCTGTCTACATGACAATTCCTGTGTTATGTATACAACAAAAGAATGCTAATAAATGAAATGAGTTTCATTATTAAAATCTTAAGGAAACATAGTAGTAATCCATTTTTGAGCAATTCTTGGGTATTGTTTATCAGTCTAGGACCCTCAGCAAATAAGAGACATTAACAGGATACATGATGAAGCTCCAATGAAGATTGGCACATTTTGTCATGGGTGATTTGTAGTAAGTGCAAGAGCTGTATGGAGATGCTCAACAAACTCCAGTGGTAGACACTGCTAGAGAGGAATTGTGCTTCATGAAGAGGTTTACTGATGAAATTTTGAGACCGTATGTCTCAAGAAGTACTTCAAGAAGTACATCTCAAGAAGTACTTCCTCCCACATGAGTCTCATAAAATTATCATGATGACAATATAAGAGGGATCAGAGTTGATAGGGAGCTTTATCAATACTCAACAACATGTCTTTCACGAATGTAAAAGGGAAAGGGGAAAAATCACACATCGTAAGGTGGTTTCTGAAGAATAGATGAGATGTAGATTTTAACAAGCTTATCTGTTTGTCACACTTCAGGAACCTCAAAGTACTGCCTGTAAAAGTTCTGAATATTTTAAAATGTGTAGAGATCCCCTGCTGCAGCAGAGCTATTGTGTGTCCTGGCTTGTTTATGAACATATGGTCTACGGGGCTCCCAGCCTGCCTTATCTATAATAGTTGGACATGTGGCAGCATGAGGGAGCTAGCATGTCCATGGGAGGCTTTTAGGACAATCATATTCCCAGTCCTGTGCTGATGCCAGAGAGAAGCGATTTAACACAAGGTGACGACACCTCATGATGCAAAAAAGTAAAGAATAGGCCTACGATTCATCCCACTGTCTCCCACATGCCTTAGGTCCTACTGACAGTTGAGTGACTTTTTATTAATTGTCTGCAACCAATGATTCCAGTGATGCATGAGGATGATGGTCATTAAAAGATGGGTATGGCTCAAATAAAAGCTTTATCATAGCTTCATTTCTTAAGAGTGCCTATATTATTTTAAAAGCTGACAAAATTACAAAAATGCACTTCAATGTCTTTATTTCATAATTATACAGAGAAGTACCACAGTTTTACTGTAGACACTGGTAGACAAGATTTCCATAGACTGCTTGTTTTCTCCAAGATTCGTCTTTCTAGAGAATTAAACAATACTTGGGGCAAAGCTGCATATTATCCAAAAAGTAAAGAAGCAGATGAGACATCAACACAATAATTTCTTTAGTGCCTTGTTAACAATACATCAAATGTGGTCAACAGAGAAAATTATACACTCTTGTAGTTCTATAACAAGGTAATCTGGAATATATGCTTCATACTGTGTTAGGATGTGGGGAAACATACAAGCTGCTGTAACAGCTGAAGAAGCCTGCAGATAACACAAGGAGGCTTTCTCATGTAGGCTTTTCTCTTGCTCTTTAAATAAAGAATCACGCAGTTGTGGATGGAATAGTAGCTGGTGGTGAGGGACAATAAGCTACAACTCATGGTGCCAAGTGTCCAACTATGAAGTACCTCATACCAGTCAATTCATTGTCTGGCAGAATTAGCTGATCAGTCAGTAATTGAGAATCTGTGAAATGTGATGAACCAAGATAGAGGATACAATTCTAAACATACTCTGGATAGCATACTCAAATATAACTAGCCTAACATGATTTAGGATTTCCGTGACTTCATAAAATAATTTCAGGAGATGTGGAACACATCCAGACCTTCTTTATCAAAACAAACTGAATTTTTATCCACCAAAACTGGTACTCAGAATCCTCTCATACTGATGATGAAACAAACTTCCTTTTACTAGGAATGGGCTACTTACGTGCATGCAGCATTGATTATGATTTGTAACAATTACTGGAATCTGCACAAAGTTATTGCACCATCTGCTTGTGTCTCCTCTTTGGTCACTATGAAGATATACCCACAACAAATTGACAGACACTTTTAATGTAGTGATATTTCAATCGGTTCTTTCTTTGTTCTACATCAAGTTATAGCCATACAGAGGTTCTCCTATAAAATTTCAATCCTATTGTACAAAACTTCTCATGGATTACTGACAAATATTAGATTTTGCATAGCAGTATGTGATTTTATGTAGTAATGACTTGCTTTGTTTCCTATGTGATATTTTTTGAATAATCCTTATATTCATTTTTTGTCTCTTAATTGTCACCACTGTTAATTGGCTATGAAATTGTACAAAAAATAAATAAACAAATTCAGTTCAGCATATCACAGTCATATAATTTGGCCAAGCTATGATCATCATATTTTTGTTCAGTGATCTCAGTTAACCCACAAGTTTAAAAGTTTTTGCCTCAAAAACATGAACCTTATTTTTAATTGTTTCAGTTCCATCTGCTCCAACAGATTTTCAAGCAGCTTCTCACTCTACATCCACCATCAGCCTGACATGGCTGCCACCTCCATCAAGAGGGAGTACTGTAAAAGGTATGGCGAATGCTATTAATTGTTGATGTAATGTAATGAAGAAATGTCCTCAAAAAGAATCTGACCTGGATGTGGAGGGATATGTTGATTTTATTACAAACTAAGTGACTAGGAGAAATGTTTTATAGATCCATTGTCTTATTAAACAAAAGTGTATTCATCACAAAAGAAAGTACAGCCTCTTGGGGGATCAAACCATTGTCCTAAAAGTCTATTCTAGTTTCAACATTCTTCCACCTCTTTTCATGGAATAAATAAATTTATTTGTTTGTATTTATGCTTTTCATTGCTGATGGTGTAATTCCAGGTTATTATCTACATTTCAAAAGAGAATTTGGTGAGTGGGAGAAGATAAAGATCCCTGCTCATGAATCACATTTCACTTTAAAAAATCTCCAGTGTGGTACCAGACATCAGTTCTATCTTCAAGCATTTAATCAGCTAGGTCAGAGTTCTCCAACCCCTACAATATCACAGCGGACTCAAGGTTCTGGTATGTACTATGAAATTTCAAAGATTATCTCTGCAGTAGTAGTATAGCCACTGTCAGGGCAACACACTGAACTCAAAGGCTGCTGTGCAGTGCCTGCTTCATCCGAGAGGTTAACTTATTTATTGTCCATGAGCTTTTGTAATTGAATAGTCCCCAAATTACATTTGTCTGTGACAATGTAGTGCTTTTATTTATTTAATTCTTATGAAGAAACCCAGCACTGCCCAGGTATTTAGAGCTTTGCATCCACACCCATGCTATGCAGCATCTGGCTCATGCACAACGTTCATGACACTATCTTTCCTGAAATATATGTCATACAGTGGGATAATTTTGTAAGTACATTCACTGGGATATCTGGACCCTGTCTACAAAATGTGTTGTGAGTGGAATTAGTAGTAACAAAGCAGTAAATTTAATGTCATGCACAATGCAGTAGTATTTCATGCATCTCACTGTTTATGACTTCAGATCTCTTGAACAATGTGTCATACAATGATAGACCATTGCAGGTAAATTCATATGTGGATACTGTCTGCAAAATTTATTGTGAATAGAGTTAGTAGCAAAGAAGTAATAAATTAAAAACATCATGCATAATGAGACAGTTTTTCATGCATTTCACTGTTAATGATGTCATATCTCCTGAACCATGTGTCATGCAATGATATAATTTTGCACTTATATTGAGTGGTATATGTGTTTACTGTCTGTAAAATGTCATGAATACAGTTAGTAGTAGCAAATTATAATGTCATGCCTCATGTGGTACTTTTATTGCATGAACAGTAGAAAAGTAATAAGCGATAAACATTTTTCCTTCAGGCATGGGTGTGTGTGTGTGTGTGTTGTCCTTAGTGTAAGTTAGTTTAAGTTAGTTTAATTAGTGTGTAAGCCTAGGGACTCATGACCTCAGCAGTTTGGTTCAATAGTCCTTACCACAAATTTACAACTTTCCTTTCATCATTTTGAAGGAGTTGTCAGCAGGAAGGAATTTTGTAATGGTTTGAAATTTAAAGTTTTTTGCAAGTCACTAAGTGCTCTCATCCACAAATACTGAGTGGATAAAATCTGGGAAGTTATGCATTGTGGGATAGCTAGTTTTTTTCCCCACCTTTATCCCTGTGATAAAGTAGATGAGTCTTACCCCCATAGCAACTGTCAGCTGACAGTAAGGTATATGTGTACCAAGTTTGGTTGAAATCTGTCCTGTGGTTTAGGAGGGGATATGGAAAACATGCTCAGATACCATCTACCTATAAAAAGGGTAGGGGTGGGACTGAAAAAGTATCTAGCTTACAATGCATGACTTCCCAGACTTCATCCATCCAGTATTTGTGATTGAGAGCAATTAGCAACTTGCAACAAACTTTACATGTAATTTCAAACCTTTACAAAATTTCTTCTTGCTGACAAGTCTCATATATATATATATATATATATATATATATATATATATATATATATATATATATATATATATATATATATATATAACATGTTAAGTTGGAGACAGACACATTGAAAATACACACTGGTGCTGGAGTTGGCGGTCATATGGTCATATGTGTGTGAGGTGTGCTTGCTTGGTGAATGAATGGTGTGAGTTTCTCTTTCTTGTTCTGATGAAGGCTGCAGCCAAAAGCATATGTGTAACTGTCTTTTAAATGTGCCTGTGTGCAACTTAACATGCCATCTTTATGGTAAATGCCAATCTATCTTTTCCTATTTTAAACATTATAAATTATTAGACACATGTTCAGAGCTTAGCAGTGTGGTTCACCATTGTCAGCGGCACCACCTTCTCCTACTTCTACATACATACATGGAAACACATTTAGCAACAAGAACATACCCAGAATCTGAACTGGATGAAGTGGAGGGGCAAGGTCAGAAGGGAGTAGGAGGAGGGCAGCCCGTATTCATTTCCTTGTGAATGATTACATAAGGAAACAATTCTGATATTTCTTAATGAAACAGCTCTAGATCCACCTTTTACTAGACAGTGTCTATTACATGTTCTGGCTTTGTTCATACTGATACAGAATTATTACATAAGTCTTTCTGATAGAGGTTGGAAGAGGGGAGGAAGGCATGAGAGTGTAAGCTGCTCTGCCTTGCCTCTTACTGGGTACATCTTTGGGTAGGACTATTAACAACATTTATGGCACATTGTCAGGAAAATCAATGGGACTTTCCATTCAGTTCAGTTTCACTCTATTTCCACTGTTTTATCAGTTTAATTTAATCATTTTATGTATTTTAATAATTCCATACTCTTCAAAAATTGTGTTTAGTAATGACAGATTGCTCAGTTCTGTGCTGGTTGTTTGCAGTTAGAGATGGAAAGCCATTTTTGACAGATAGAAGACATATTGATGGTATCAATAGGTTTCATGTTGCTGCTCTGTCATGTGACAGCAGATTGACAACTGGGATGATGGCCATGACATATCGGCTACCTCCAATCTTGTGTGTAGTAGCTGATACTGCTGCATCATACACTCTATCTGGGTGTGAATGTTGGGCTATGTTATAACCCCACAAAACTGATCACAACATTAACTGAATGTGTGGGAAAGGGAGTATCATCAGAGTGTTGGCAAAATAGTGACACAGCATAGAGATATGATTTCCACACTATTTATTTATTGGTAAGCACAATATACATAATTCATGTAATCATTATGAGAATATGGAAAGTACTAACTACTTCTGCCTCACTGGGCAGTGATCCTCCATTTACAGAGTCAGAGGTGTTATGCCACCACAGAGCCCAACCCTTATGGAGCAGAGCATGTGAGAATAGGCTGCAGTGGGGCGTTGTCTGTCATAAGTGGTGTAGGCAGCTTTGTAATGGTTGATGCGATGGAAGACACATTGTAGTCAGCAAGGTGCAGAGGGGGCTGCAGAGCATGCCCAAAGTGTGATGTCAGCAGTACAACTACCAGGTTGCCACTGGTGGCATTGGCAGATATGGAAGTAGTCTCTGGGGCATCTTTAATTGTTGCTGACTCAGGAGTGGCAATTGGAGAGGGAGGCATGTTGGTGGAGTTTCCTTGCACTGTTTCATCCACAGGAGGTGTTGCAGGGCTGGTAGTGTTGTAAACCATGGTGGTGATGGTGAGTGTACTGTCTGCTGAAAATGGGAGGTGAGTCCCATCACATCAATTTCTGAACAGCAGTGGATCGTGTGTGACAGCACTTGCAACTGACCACCTGTCCATGTAGGTAGCTATAACCACGAGGTTGGTATCATGTAATGTGGCAGATATGTCATCAGGCAGAAAATCATGGAGATTTACACACACTTAGAAATTGACTAAGAGGTGCATAGGAGATGGTGGGGGTGGAGAGTGTCTGTTGTGACAGATCTGCTTATGTCCACACTGCTTTAAGTCGGTTCACAGACAATGTTGTTTTTTTCAGCAATTTTGATATCAAAAGTGTTTTTATCACAGTTCAGCTCTTAGTATGGTCCTGTAAACGGTGGTTGCAGGGCGGGATTCATTGTGTCTGTACACTGCATCACAAGAGAACAAGTGGCCAGATCTTTATGAATAAAAATTAATTGTGCCATGAGATGAGGTGGGTTGGCACACAGATGTTTTGGATGTGTGTGCACACTCGCACCACTAAGTCTGATAATTGGACCATAGCATGCACTATGGATTCAGTGGGTAGAGTGAGGGGCCCACCATATAGTTGTTAAATCCTACCTAGTCACCAAATAGGTGGTGTCTAGGAAACTTGCTTTCTTAGATCACTAGACAACAATTCAAGCGAATTTTATTACAAAAAAATAAAAGACTATACTTAACTTTGAGAATTTCATAGATGTGTCACAAGCAAAGGGCAACAGGCAAAATATACAAGCTTTCTCAGTGTACGCAATTCCTAACACAAGTGAAGTAATACAGTTCATGCTTCTATTCAGGTTGCTAGACCTGAAGCTTCTCTTTTACTGGGCCTCAACCAATCAGGTACAGTGCTTATGTCCTCTTCACATAGAGGCCACTGCCGTTGCATTGTCATCCTAGAGAGGGGTTTGTCAGTGTGCAATTGACTGACATTTTCACACAGCCCTCTCTGCTCTATCATTCCCAACTGGTATGCCAGTGTTTGACTTTACACCATATCAATATTATTTCAGTGAGCGACACATCAAGGTCATCTTTATGTGTTGTGTGAATGCCTACAAGAACCCTTGGAAGGGCCTCCACCAACAATTCTGAGTGGCACATGAAGCAGCTTTTATTGCCTGATCCACCCTTCCATGAGGCCAGTGGACTGGAGGTACAAGGTGGTTGTGTGGAACTGGTGGCATCTGCTTAGGTGGCATAAGTCATTGAATAGTTGGCATTCAAAAGTCTGACCCTGCTCCAACATTAAGGAGGCTGGGCAGCCAAATCTGGCAATCTAGCTGTTGATGAAAGTTTTTCATACTGTCTCTATTGATATGTTGTAAATGGGCGTGGCCTCCACCCATCATGTAACAAGATCTATGATTGATAGAATGTAATGGGAACTATGCGTTTCAGGGAGTGCTCCTGAGATGTCTATGTTGATGAGATGGAACTGCCCCTTTGCCGTCAGCAATTTACCAAAAGGGGACTGTGTGTGGATGTCAGTCCTTGCCTGCTGGCACACATACAAGTCCTGGTCCATGTGGTACAACCCTTTTTAATGTTAGGCCACATGTGGCCTGATGTGGCATGTGGTAGGGCTCAGATAAGCAAGGTTGTGAAGAAGGTAAAAAATTGTTCTGAAACATGGTTTTGGGATGTCTGGCTGAGCCCATTCATTTGAAATGTCACACCAAACTTGTTTGGTCATGCTGGATAGTGTGCATTGTTGCAATTGGAGTCTACTGTCTTATTTGTTAAACAAGCTGTGGACATTGGCATCTGTCACTTGTGCATCTGCACTTCTATCAAAGTCCAGCCAGGTGGAGGTAGCAGTGATAAGGACAAGAGAGTCCACCACAATATTATTGGAACCTTTCATGTATCACACATTGATAGTGAACTCTACTGCAAAATCTAGGTGGCAGAATCTCCTGGATGCAGAATCTGCTGACAAGTTGTGGAATGCATCTGCCAATGGATGATGGTCTGTGTATATGGTAAGAGTTCTCCCATCAACATCATCTTGAAAGTGACAAACTGCTTCATATATCACTAGTAGTTTGCAGTCAAGTAAGGACCATTTTTGTGGGTGTCAGTAAGTTTATGCAAGAAGATCTGAGTGGCTGAGTGATCACTAGCATCACACACAATAATTAGATGTACATTACGTGATGGGTTGGTTAGGGTCATGGCATGTAACATGTGTCCTTTTATTTTGTTGAAAGGCTGCCAGCATTTGCAGTGTCTTAACAAGGCATCATTTACCATATGTATTCTCGCCATGCAAGTGCTTGTATGAGTGGTGGCAAAGTCTCAGAGGTGTGTGGCAACTAGGTACAGTACAAATTTACTACCCAAAAAAAATATGCAGCTCTTGGTAGTTGTTGGGAGGTGGGAGGGGCATGTCTGAACAGTTTCCTCAGAAGTAAGAGGCACCCCATACACGCCAATGTGGTACCCAAAAAAGGTCACATGGAGTTGCCAAAGTTGGCATTCGTCATTGTTTATTCTGACCCCATGGGAGGCCAGCTTATCAAGGAGGATAAAAAGGTGTTCATCATGGTCTTGCTCATTCTGCAAAATAATCATAACATCATCCAGACAGGTGGAACAAAAAGGCAAATTGAACAGTAAGCTACCAATAAATCTTGGCATCTCTGTGCCATATTTTTAGTCCATACAGCATAGAGGAACACAAAGAGACTGAATTGTATGATTATCACAGTTTTTGGTACCTCTTCATCCGCCATCAGAATCTGCAGGTATGCTGTTTTGCAGTCAACGACACTGAAAATTTTTGCAAGTTCAGAATGGGGTAGCTGTCAGTGATTGTATGGGCGTTAAGGCAGTGGTAGTTGCCACATGAGTGCCAAGTAACATTCTTTTTATGAGCTAGTTTTATTGGAGGGACCCAAGCACTGTTTGATGGGTTGGCATAGTCAGCCCATGCCACTTCGTGAAAGTTAGTCCACCGCAGCTTTAGCCACTTCAAGTTTGTGAGGAGCTAGATGATGGACACAGCAATGGACAGGGAGTCTGGTGTGGTTGTAGTGAAATGGACTGTACCATCCCCCACAATACATATTGCATGTTGTCTAATGGAGGAGCATGGAGTGTGTCCAGGAAGCAGGGTGTGATGTGATTCACCATCACTGTTAATGTCACATGACGTTGTCTCAGGAATCCTCTCAAGTGGGAGTTATGATGCTTCGCTAACTTGAGAAGTGGCTGTAATAGCAGCACTGTGGTAGTGATCAGTGTCAGGATGATGGTCATCAAGCTTCTGCTGAGCTGCATGTAGTGACATGGTGGTGTCCACTACTTGTCTCCGTAGTTGTTTGTTGGTGAGGTACATGACCTTGTTGTTGTCAGGATGTAATGAAGAGTCTCAGCTGTCTTTAAGCTTAGCTGGTTGAAAAGTTTTTCGCTTTGTAGCTTCAGGTTGAGTGATACATCAAGTGGCAGCAGCGTGATTGAGGGTGCTGCAATGACGGCAGGTGGTGTATCATTTACCATACCACAGATCAGTTGCTCGTCATTCTGTCATAATAGGAGGATGTGATTTAAATCTGGCATTAGTTGGTAGTGCTGGAGGAAGTTGGCTCCTAGGACTGTTCAACTCTCTCTGCCACTACCAACATCCAAGGTATTTTGCATATCTGTACCAAGGTTGAGCATGATGTGTGCAGTTCCAGCAACTGTGATCACAGGGTCATTTGCCAGATGCAGTTGCAGTGGTGACAGCAACAGTGTGGCAGGTGTGAGAGCAGGCAGTATAGCACTCACATCAGCCCCAGTATCAACAAGGAAATATATGTGCAAGTGCCTGTCATGGATGAACAGATGGGGACAATCTGCCCTTTGTTGTGATGTGAAGAGGCATCTTGTTTATGAAGAGCAGTCTGGTGCACGTACGTCACATCTACATACTAGTTTGGGTAGATGCAGGGTTATCTGCAGCACTGTGCATCTTGCAAAATCTGGTGTGAAGCCAGCAGTACGTTGTAATGTGTTGGGCATGGAGGCATGTGATTCACTTGGTTGGTGCAGCTTTTGTTTATACATCAAGTGGCCAACTGGGAGATGGGGAGTGACAACTTCGGCCATAATATAAGCAATTGTGGATTGCCGGAGCCATGAAAGGTGCTTGGGGTGGTAGAGGCCAGGGACACAGCCCAGTTTGGGCTGGTGTGTTCATCATCAGGCAGTCCACAGCTGCACAGAATGTCGGGATAACTCAGCCGGGATCGTGCAAAATCAATTTTGGTGCATGTGTACTGAACATTGACAGTGACATAGCACTTTTGGTTGTGTGCTAGCATGGATGTTCTCTGGCAGTTTTAGGAGCCAAACTGCCAATAGCATGTGGTCAGACAGGAGCGTTTGGTCAATTGGAGCTCACGAGCAGTGCCAGAGTGAAGACAGCATGCAGTTTTTCAAAGTAGTCTCATTGATGATGAGGTTTAGCTGCTGCCCAGATGTGTTTATTAGTCATTGTAGCAACATTGTCTTAGAAGTTCTGTATTTGTGAGATGCTGGAACACCCAAAAGCAAATTGCTAATAAGGTCCAAACTGTATCTGAGGTGGTTAAGAAGAATGGTGAACTTCTCATGATCCGCAGTGTTGCCATTGGCTGACATCAAACATTCACTGAGGGCAAACCACCTCATGAGAGAATCTGTGCAGAACAATCATAGTTTCAGATGATGGTGGATGGTATGATGGCTGTCAGTGGTTTTATTGTGAGGCAACATTGTGAGGTGAGCATGACAATGCTGGAGATGCTGGAGTATCAGTGCAAGAGATGATCAGCATCACATCACAATGCGCATAGGACTTGGGTGGGTGTTTGAAGAACAGCTGCACATGTGAGTGAAGTTCAAGGGCCATCACAGTACATACTGCTTTCCCAGTGTCACATGTCTGAGGCAGCAGAAATTGTATGTGAGAGTGCGCATGAGGTCCTGGCAATGTAAAGAAGGAAGACATAGTCCATTTATTATCCAATGATACAGTCCACATCTCAGGGAATTGTATGGATGTGCAGTCATTTGTGACATGACTGATACAGGTGTGACATCATTTGAACTGGGAGACAGCGATATCTGACCTTGCCAAGGTGTGCTCATGAAGTACCTAGTTGGTTTTGGTGTTGTGTGCAGGTGATTGCAAATGGAAAGCATGATGCTGGACTGGAAGCAAGTCAATTGTGTTGCCTGGCACAGCAGGGATGTGAGTGATGTCATAGTCTGTCTCTCAGAACTCGCATGTGGTCACAACAGTCAGAATAGGATCTGGAAAATCAGAATGCACAGGTACTGAAAGGTGATGTAAACCTTGATCCCACAGTCCATTGTCAGATGGATGATGAAACAGAATGATGGGGTGGTATGGTGTAGGCATTGTTGTTCATCTGTAATGGCAGTGTGGAAGGCATCTGTATGATTCAGGTCATTAATGTGAGTGTCATAAGGCTCATAACACTAGCATTGGATCAGGCAATGTTTTTTCCTTTGTGAAAGTCAAAGGACTTAGATTAATGTTTGTTACAAAGAGGGACAGACACTGTTTATTGTGTTTCTTTACTGCATTTTTGTCTGAAGTACCAGGAATAGATTCACTCAGTGTCAAATCTGGAATGTTTATCTTGAAGTCACTCAGTATATTCAATGCTCCTCATGGCACAGTTTGCTGCTTTGCATAGGCAGTGTTGCAAGTTTGGTCGAAAGATACGGTGAACAATGATGGCATTGTCACTATATCATTCAGCAGTGTAGTGTCATCCAAGCCTTGGTGGATGTTTATTGATTTTGCACGGAATGTGTGGGGAATTCACAAGCACTTGTTGAGAGATGTTGTCAACATTGCTGAAGAAACAGTGAAGTTGTAGTGGCAGCATTCTCAATGGCATAACTGAGGCAGCAGATTTTTGACTTCACAGCTAAATTGTGGTTTGATGCAGAAATTTGGAGTCACCACTGTGGGAAACTGGGTACCAGCAGAATAGTGGTTCGATGCAGAAATTTGGAGTCAACACTGTGTGAAACTGGGTGCCAGCAGAATAGTGACACAGCATAGAGATACAATTTCCACACCATTTATTGGTAAGAGTTTTATACATTAACTTATGTAATCATTACAAGCGTACAGAGTATGTTAACCCTTACTGCCTCACGATGCATTGATCCTCCATTTAGCAAGTCAGAGATGGTACACAGACACAAGCATAACTAATTTCTGTAACAACCGCATAAATTGTTAGTTAGTCCTCACTCCAAACAGTAAAATTTCTCAGTGAATTATTCATCTGAGCCCCAGATAGAAATTATTCTGAGATCATTTGAGATTAAAGGAAGCAAACTTAGCCAGATAACATGTATTTTGTGATCAAAATTCCATATACACAATAGATGCTAGAAACCACAAGTTGCTAATTCATGCCACTAAACACATGCTAAACAGTTGTGATGCATAGTCCACTTGTAGAAGTGAGTCAGATAACAACACACTGAGGCAGAGGTGGCACTGTACACCTCAGTGACTCTATGGTTGAGTTCCAGACTACAAACTTACAGGTCCAGTATTCAATCCCACATTGGTCTTAGGATTTTTTCCTGTCACTTATTGCTTGCATCACTTCTTACACTGAAAAAGCAGGAAAGTCAAGCTGTACTGTGTTTCGGAGTCCATGTTAAACTCTAAGTCCCCCTGCAAATGCCTCATAAGTTGGTTTGGAGTTTTAAGAGGAAGGCAAAGGCACACCACCTCCAATAAACCAATGCAATACAAGTGTTCAAACCAACCTTCAGGTTGAGAAAAGCTTTGCAGAATAAAAAATGTAGCTTAAGAATGCCTACTAGGGAAATGGCACTAGAAGTTACACTACCAACACAGCACAATTCAACTGACTCTGTCCTAGCCATTACTTCCTCCCCTTCCTCTCCCTAGCAGCATGCAGAAGTTTTCAGATCAGTGGCTGTTGGCCATACAAGGTGCAGCAAGTTTCAGAATTGTTATTTGTGTCAACAGGAAATCTTCTGAGTTGTTAAGTCATATCATATTCCTCTTCATAACTCTTCACTACTCAAAATTTCAGTCCCCGTGCTGGGATCTCCTTCAGGATTCCCCTTGTGTCCCAGGATGAAAATTCTGTCTGATGTAGAGAGTACCATTAGCTTCAATAACATATTAGAAGCATAGCTCACAATGTGTAGTATTTTTTTCCAGAATCTATAGCTGTTCTCTGGATTGTGGTTTTGAGACTCTTGTAGGTTGTTATGTAAACACTTCCATTGGTGTACTACAGGAGGCCTTTATGGATGTACTACAGGTACAGTGTACACATGTGAGTTTTCTGGATTAGAGAAACCCTTCCACATATATGAGGAGTACTTACACATAGAATTATCAGTACAAATTATTTTGAATTAAAAATAACACTTTTCTTGGACAGATTAGCTAGATACCACTGGATGCAAATTATTTACTGTCATTTAAAAAACAGTCAGTCATTTAAAAAATCAGTCATTAAAAGTGAAATAAATCTGGATTAAGGATGAAACAACATGTCTGAATCAAAAATAATAATTAGTCAATTACACCACCTGCTGCCATAAATATAAAAGTGGCAAAACCTTGCAAAGAAATCATGGGTAATACAATGCATAAATTCATTTATCATACAATAGTAAAGTTCCCCATGAGCCATGGCACTTGCCACAGTGAGGCGTCAGTGATGAATACAACTGTATCATAGGTGGAACCATGTTAGATGGGTGTCTTTCAGGAGGACATACAAACATATAGTTTCTGGAGATGGGCAGCAGGCTTTTTGATAGTTGCAGGGACTGCTGTCTGTATCATTGCCTGATCTGGCCTTGTAACATAAGTCAACTTGGCCTCACTGTATTGGTACTGCAAATAGCTGAAAGCAAGCTACAGTAGTCATATTTTCTGAGGATATGCAGCTGTACTATAGGCTTACACATGCTAGAACAGCATGGAGAGCTGTGTCAATCCAGCCTTTGGACTGCAGGCCACGACAACTACTATAGTAATGGAGAGAGATTTCAGATTTGTTGTAATAATCTGGAAGACTTCATGTGTATGGCCGAGACAAAAATTTCTATGATATTGCACTAAATATCGTTTCCAAAAATTATCTTGAATAGTTGGGCAAGCCATTTGTAATTATAGTGTAGCTGAACAAATTAAAATAAGCAAATGACCACAAAGATAAAACAGAATTCATTGAATCTGAAAAAAGAGCTTTACTTGTGGAATCGGATGACCACTGTGGCTGAGCGGTTCTAGGTGTTCAGTCTGGAACCACGCTGCTGCTGCTGCTGCGGTCACAGGTTTGAATTCTGCCTCGGGCATGGATGTGTGTGTTGTCCTTAGGTTAGTTACGTTTAAGTAGTTCTAAGTTTAGGGGGCTGATGACCTGAGATGTTAAGTCCCATAGTGCTTAGAGCCATTTGAACCATTTGAACTTATTGAATCACTGATGCAGCTTAAACTGGAAGGGCACACTATTAGAAAACTATCAAAAGATGGAGGGAGACTTAAACATGACAATTCTTCGTATTGAGGTTCTGACTGTTCTTCATCATAAAAGTGTGATGTATGTAAGTGGGAATCAGTCACAACCATCAAATGTCTATGAGTATCCAGTCACAGGAAATTAAAGTTATATGGTCATGTAGCTGATGGAAAGGAAGACAGCAGATTGAGATTTAATGCAAGAAACATTAAGGATGTAATTCACTTCAAGGCAGCTCCTACACAAAACTCATATCCAGTCTTATTCTTCCTCCCTTAAGGAAACCTACAAAGTTGGGTCAATTGAAAAGATAGCAATGATTCATTTTTGAGGACATTACAAAAAAACTTGTTCTTAAAATTCAAGGAATGCACTTGCAAAGTAAGATGTTAGGAATATTACTTCATCCAACATACATCTTGTGTAATGATGATGACAGTCAAATCAGAGAAATCTGGGCTTATACTCTGACACACTGACAATGTTTCTTCCAAGACATTACCTGTGAATGCCATAGAAAATAGATTGGTATTTGTGCTGTTGTACTCTGCTTCTTCATCAACACAAATTTTATTAAGCTCATATCGTTTACAAATAAATCACAGAAAGTAATTATACCTGTCTCTTCTGGAAATACACAAATCAAAAAGCTTCCGGAGGTGGATGCCTCTTGGCCAATAGAGTACTTCAGATATTTTCAGTAACTCACACTTTAGTGAAGGTGAATGCTGATTGTATTTTTGAATGAGAAGCACTCTAATACAAACCACACTCTCACTACACCCATATGCTGCTAGTTTGCTCACTGAAAGCACAACTGTTGCTGGAATGGTGAATGAAGACAGTGCCACATTAGACAGATAAGCAAGCTCCATCTGTGACTGAAATGTCAACAGCAGGCAACAGAAAGTCCAACTCACAGTCCAGGAAAAAACCACACAGTGCAGGATCATTATCAATAGGTACACCAGAGAACTGGCTGAAAACATCAGCTGGTTGTGATGATTCCATTGCATCCCTTAAATCTGCCAGGGGTGTTTTGCCACATGACCTGGTGCCTGCACATGTATCCTTCTGCATCACAACACATGTAGTGACCTCACTGAAAATATTCATACTAATATCAATTGCTCCATTGATACAGCCACCAGGACTGAATTGGCCCATAGGGCCCAGATACCAATGGCCTGTGTGGAGGAGGAAATCTGTGAGCAGCTTGCTGCAAAGGCTGGGGTGTGGCTTCGGATGCTACTGGTGATGGGGGAGCTGCTTCAAAGTCCAGCATCAGAGAGGCAGGAAGTGATGATGGTTCAGACTCACAGCTTGCTGCTGATTCTGGAGAAGGTATCTGACCTAGCACAGTTTTTTTTTTTTTTTTTTTGAGGGGTGGGGGGGGGGGGGCAGTTGCCAACATATCATCTAGGTCCATATGTCCATATCCAAAGGGGTGATGGATGATGGCCGGAGGACCAAGAATGCCAGGCACCCACTACTTGGGATGTCATCCTGGAAGTGAACCCCACATCTACTACTGTTGATCCTTGCGGCCAGGTGCTCCCACCATTGTGGCAGATCAGACAGCAGAGTTTGCCTTCAAGACCAGCTGGTGGACTTGCTGATCAGTGATGAGGCATCACATCCAGCCAGGCATGTGTCCAAATGCGTACACACAGATGGGAATGACAACATTCTTCTACTGATAGAGGCTGCAACAGATCTAACAGGGAACTAAGCAGACATCCATGCAAGAGTTCCCTTGGGCTTCAGTCATTGATCAGTATCACCTGATAAAAGGATAAAAAGGAAGAGGTGTAGAATTAATAGGCATGGATGTTAATAGTTCTTGATTTGCATTTTAAATGTTCATACAAAATTCTTGGCCATGACATTAGAGACAGGTTGAAAGAGAGGTGTGGTAACAAGCGTGATTCAATTCCAGGTGCAAAACAATTGAAAACCAGCAGGTGAAAAGTGTGGTTCATTATCACTGATGAGAAATCATGGAGCTCCTTCAGTATAAAATTGTAGCCAAGGCCATAGTAGTGTTTTCCATTGTGGTCTATCACATTTTGATGATGTATGGGGAACGAGAATATGCATCTATCAAAATCAACCAAATGGTCCCTTGGAAAGGACCCATGAAACCCACATGCACCCAGTCTCGTGGATGGGTATATGTGGGCCACAGTTAGTAGACTTAGGGCAGTGCTGGTTGCTGCAGCTGGCAAGCTTCACAGTGATGATACACAGGTGCAATGTGCTCATCAAGTCATAGCCAAAACACATGTCGATGGCCAGATTCTTCATTCTGGAAGTTCGCCAGTGGAACTAATGCACAAGTAGAAATATATGGGAGTGCAGAACCTCCAAAATCAACACTTGGCACTGACAATTATGTTGATTTATTAATAGCACACCTTAAAAAAGATGAAGGGCATGACTTCATGAAAAGAAACAATGAAGTTGCATAGAGGATGCCAAAGGAAAGGCCAGCCAATTTATGCAAACTGGTGAACTGTTTCAAGAGCAAGTCCTTATGTTTGTCTGCTGTGATATCTCTAAAAGTGATGGCAAACTCTACCAGCAACTGTACCAATTGTGACTCAATCCGAAAACAAACAGTCTCTCATTGACCAAATTTTTCACTAGGATCCATAGAGAACCTGAATAATGCATGTGTGTTCACATGCTGTGCCAACACATTATAATGAATGGAACAGTGGTGATTTAATAAGGAAAGAACTCAGCACTGAAAACTCTTAAGATGTCTGTTCAGACAACTTTGACTGAGGATCAAATATGGATGACAATGGCATATGACCTGTGACTAGATGACATTTCCATGCAGAAAATTGCAGAACTTTTGGATATCAAAGATAATTTGCCAGTGCCTCCTTTTCTATCTGGGAATACTTTTCGAGTGTTACGGTGATGATCTTAAAAGCATATGTGATAGGCTGTTCTGAACAATTTGGGTGCTTATGCAATAGAATGGCCCCAACAGTGTGTATGGTGACACAAAAACATGAGAGATAAATGAGGATGATAAAAGGGCAGACAAGGAGTAATTTGGAAACATTGTTTCCACTGTAGAAATGCTTGGTGGCATTCTACGCACCAATTAAAAGTGATCCTTTTTCTCCACAATAGATTAAACAGATGGGCTATCACCACAATTTATGGAACAAATATTGTACAATATGTAATCTTTCCAATAAAAACCTGTAGGTCCTTTATGTACTTTTGGTGTAGGAATATGGGAAATGGTTATTACATTCTCTGCCATTAGTTTAAGGCTATCCCCGTTAAGAATACATCCTACATATTTAGTGGAAGCCCAAAATAAGGAGTGCACTGACAAATAACACTTTAATGCAACTTGCAAAAGAATGGAAAATACTCCTCAGGGATTTGACATGTGTTCCTCTTGAGTCCATCCAGTGATCAGTATATCATCTAGTAAATTGATAAATTGTGGAACATTGGAAATAACTTGCTAAAAATTATAAAAGTTTGCTGGTGCACTAGCAATGCAAAAGGTAACTTGTTACATCAAAAGAAGCAAAATGAGTATTTAATATCAGAATGGCTTTGGAATCCTCTTCCAAAGGAGTTGAAAATATACTTCCAAAAGACTGTTGTTAGAGAAATACTATCACTTATGAATTTTGAAAGTAACTCATCGGGACATTGAAAGTAACTCATCGGGACACAACAGCTTCAAAAGGTAATCTGTTACAATGCTGGAGGCAAAGAGGAGCATTTAATATCAGAATGACTTTAGAAGACTCCTCCAAAGTAAACTGAAAATAGGCATCCAAAATATTGTTGTTAGAGAAATACTGGGAATCTGTGAATTTTGAAAGTAACTCATCAGGACACAGTAGGGGTACGAGTTTACAGTTGATTGGCATTTACTGTATTTCTGTAATCCCCACAAAGGTGTAATACCCCACCTGCTTTGCAAATGCTGACTAAGGTAATGCCCTTCTGCTTTAAGCAAACAGATACAGCACTTTTAATTTCTCTAAGCAATTCATTTGTTCTTTAACCTCATTCCACAAGGCTATTAGTATTAGGCACTGAAAAATTTGGACTATTGACTTTTTTTAAAGTGATGTGGGCATAAAAATTAGAAGCCATTACTAGGACTGAAGATACAAAGGAGCATATTGAAGACACAAGGAATTGGCTTCTGCATGTGGAATGGTGTTGGCTGTTCTTAATTGCCTGGACCAAGTGTTGGATGGAAAACACAAAGGCTGTATGTGCATACAGGTCAAAAATATTTTCCACTGAAGGTTCTGCAACTGCAAAAAAAGAAAGAAAGAACACATTCCTTGCTTATACATTAATTGCTGAACTACCTGACATAGTATCACAATTTCATGATGAGTGTAAGTCCACAGCTTAGCTGCTACTGGTGTTAAGGGTGGAAGACCACAATCAGAGACATGTAGGCTGATTAATAAATTGAGACTAATGCCTCAGTATCAAAAAGAAATAAAATGGAAATACGATAATCTATTAGTGACATCATAATATGATGTGGTGCTACCCTTGATTCTGTGATTTTGTTTATTTGTATCAGTGTACTGAACTCCCAATAGCTTGACTGGCTCTGACAAAAATCTGACAGTATTATGAAAAGGATAGACTGCTACTCACCATATAGCAGAAATGTTGAGTTGCAGAAAGGCATGAACAAAAGGACTGCTACAGAAGCAAGCTTTCAGCCAAAAAGCCTTCTTCTGAAATAGATAACACAAACACATAGGCTACATTCATGCAACTGAACTCTTAAAACAGGCTCAGGGATGCATGTTGGGTCCCCTGCTTTTAATTATTTTTGTAAACGGTCTTGCAATTTTAACAAACTGAAAATACTGAAAGATCATTTACAAAAATAATTAAAAGCAGGGGATCCAACATGCATCCCTGCACCTGATACCCCAGTCAGAAGAGGTTGGTTTTCTTCCTTCAGTATTTAGATTGATTTTTTTATACAAGTTGAACCAAATCTCTGCTTTTTTCCTCTAAAGCAACAATGCTCTACTTCCTTATGCAGCGTTTTGTTGTTCACACAGTCAAATGCTTTACAGAGGTCAGAGAACATTTTCACTGCATACACTTTATTGCTAATCAACTGTAACACTTGATCCGCAAATGGTAATACAGACTGTTCATTTGCAATGCTTCTTCAGAATCGAAATTGAATTTTGTTGAGGATATTGTGGTATTTAAGATGTTCTTCAATTCAGCATGAGCTTGTCAAGTAGTCTTGAAAGATTTGTCACTAGTGAAACTAGATGGTATAGGTCACACAGGATATGGTGGCCAATGTGCAATGACTGGTTTTCATGCAAAGAGCTGGGTGATTCATTCATTTGTTCAAAAGAGGAGGCCAAGAAGCATTTGACACTTTTTGGCCAGTCAAAAGTTACAGGATTGACGTGCATGCTCTGCAATCTTTCCCAAATGATTTTACAGAAACTACAAGTTAAAAAAATTTCATTTTTGCTGTACTTGTAGCTTTATATGTCAGGTTCATTATGATGTGCCTATCATTTCATTAATGGTCATAGTTATTGGATATTTATGTGGAATTAAGACACTGCATGAAATTCAAAAAAGTTTTCAATGAAAAACAGTGGTTGCTATGATTTTGTGTACGATGGATGTTAAATAATACGTCACTGCATATGAATTTTTCTTTAGACTTGGCCAGAGGTTTCTGTCTGTCACCAATCTTAAGAAAATTAATCTGGCATAATGCACTCATTTGCAATTGCACCACACCAGCAATAAAGCCAGAGTGAAATATCCACAACATTCCTCATATTTCATAAACAGTTTGAGATATTGAAGTGAGATTTTGACAAAAGATAGCACACAAAGGGGAGAGTATTTTGCTGTATCGTTGTTATGCAAAACTTGACTATATACCTTGTTATTCCACTATCACAGACTTTTCTGATGAAAGAATGTAATTTTTAAGGGTCTTCGATAGCTGGTGAAACAAGAAATGCTATGGGTTTTGGAACAACATGAGTGAAGTCATTACATATTTATTTTGTACCAAGGATGTGCTTTTCAATAAAATGCTGACCTTTCTTTTCGTCAGTTCCTCACTTTATAAACTTAATAAACCACTGTTTGAGAATTCTCTTACAATTACATCTGCACAAGATGTTAGTGAGGTGAGACTGTGAAAACTCCACTGAGTTTTGGCAAAATAAGCAAATTTTAATGTGGCAACAAGAGAAATGTGTAGGTTTTATTCAAAATTCCCCACTTGTGACTCTTCTCTGAAAGTTAAAAATGGTTAACAAATCAGGTAAAAACAAATCACTCCATTTTCAGTGGGATTCCTTTCAGATACTAACCAAAGAAGACATGCCAGATCTTTTTGAGTGGTCACCATGCAAGTGTGGGCATGGAGGAGCCCTGCTTAATATTTACCAAAAATGTGAGTGTAGGCTTCAGTTTAGAATTGCACTCCCCCCCCAGCACTCATCATCTTCCTTACAGTGCTGTAAGTGACTCCCCACCACCGCTGCTCTCCCCATGCTTCCCCAGCCGACAGCGTATCTGAAGGTCATGGCAATTTGCATTCACTATAATTGAAGGCCTCTGTCTTGTAATCTTGAGGCTTAGAAGTTATGTATTTGAGTCAGGTAGCGCCTTGAATCAGTGATAAATTACATATGTAACTATGTGTATAACTTATAAATTTTACAGCAGTGTGCAGATCTCTGGAAAATATTTTTTTGTTTTTTGCTCTAATTACTTTCCCCAATTTATTTGCTGTGATTGGGGGTGTAAGGTGGTTGACTGTGTTCAATATGGTTCCTTCCAAAAGATTCATGGCCTCAGCTTCATAACTGTTAACTGTTGCAAAAAATCTGATAAACTGGTGCAAGCATATCTTTATGTAAAATATTAGCAACTGTTACCCCTCCATCTACAATATCTTCTCTGTGGCCTCTGATTTTACAGTGCTGGAGATTAAAATTGCAACACTCATAAAACAGCAAATAACAAGACTTTACTTATTGCACATATGCACTATGAAGAATATATTATTAACTTTTTAGGTAGTTTGAGGGGGTAAATGGTGTAAAATGTATCAATGGGAGCTGCTACATTCAGTAGTGACAATGACCCTAATCTCATTGAGCATGGAGTTGAACTAAGATAGAATGACTGTTATTTGTATGTTCCATGCACCATAACTGTGACCTCCTGATGTATAGCAATGTTCTAACATTTACATTATTTCTTGAGATGTTTTCCCCTCTTTTTCCCCATATTTCTCTGCAGCAAATACTTTTTTCCTCAGTGACAAATTAACTCAGAATATGATACTGTAAGACTTTATGAATAAAAACAGGAAAAGTATGTCAATCTTTTGATATTTTCATCTCCAAAATCTGGTATTATCTTTAACACAAAAGTTGCAGAACTTAGATGTTTAACCTCTTAACATACAACTACATATGAGACTTGTCATAAGGTATTCAGGCGAAATGTGACTATCACAAGCCTGGCCCATGGTACATTAGTTGAGTGAAATGTAAATTTAATGTGCCTGACACACATACATCAGCTGGGCAAAATGTGAACTGCATGGGCCAGGCCTATGGTACATCAGTTGGGTAAAATTTGCATGAAAAATTTAAAAAAAAATGTTGTGAAATGACACAGGACTGCAAGAGATGCAAAGTTCCATTACACATACCCATATGTTCCAAACAATATCACACCCTTGAACATTACTGATTTGTGTTGTTGCTTTCTGTAAGAGTGCCAATTATGTTTATTGTGAGTGAATGCAGAAACTGGAGACAAATGCTATTAGTTTATATTATATTGCATTGATTGATAATAAATCTTTTGCAGTATTTCTAAAATAATTAATACATGAGCTTATAATTCCTCATCAAATACACTCGTGGAAATGGAAAAAAGAACACATTGACACCGGTGTGTCAGACCCACCATACTTGCTCCGGACACTGCGAGAGGGCTGTACAAGCAATGATCACACGCACGGCACAGCGGACACACCAGGAACCGCGGTGTTGGCCGTCGAATGGCGCTAGCTGCGCAGCATTTGTGCACCGCCGCCGTCAGTGCCAGCCAGTTTGCCGTGGCATACGGAGCTCCATCGCAGTCTTTAACACTGGTAGCATGCCGCGACAGTGTGGACGTGAACCGTATGTGCAGTTGACGGACTTTGAGCGAGGGCGTATAGTGGGCATGCGGGAGGCCAGGTGGACGTACCGCCGAATTGCTCAACACGTGGGGCGTGAGGTCTCCACAGTACATCGATGTTGTCGCCAGTGGTCGGCGGAAGGTGCACGTGCCCGTTGACCTGGGACCGGACCGCAGCGACGCACGGATGCACGCCAAGACCGTAGGATCCTACGCAGTGCCGTAGGGGACCGCACCGCCACTTCCCAGCAAATTAGGGACACTGTTGCTCCTGGGGTATCGGCGAGGACCATTCGCAACCATCTCCATGAAGCTGGGCTACGGTCCCGCACACCGTTAGGCCGTCTTCCGCTCACGCCCCAACATCGTGCAGCCCGCCTCCAGTGGTGTCGCGACAGGCGTGAATGGAGGGACGAATGGAGACGTGTCGTCTTCAGCGATGAGAGTCGCTTCTGCCTTGGTGCCAATGATGGTCGTATGCGTGTTTGGCGCCGTGCAGGTGAGCGCCACAATCAAGACTGCATACGACCGAGGCACACAGGGCCAACACCCGGCATCATGGTGTGGGGAGCGATCTCCTACACTGGCCGTACACCACTGGTGATCGTCGAGGGGACACTGAATAGTGCACGGTACATCCAAACCGTCATCGAACCCATCGTTCTACCATTCCTAGACCGGCAAGGGAACTTGCTGTTCCAACAGGACAATGCACGTCCGCATGTATCCCGTGCCACCCAACGTGCTCTAGAAGGTGTAAGTCAACTACCCTGGCCAGCAAGATCTCCGGATCTGTCCCCCATTGAGCATGTTTGGGACTGGATGAAGCGTCGTCTCACGCGGTCTGCACGTCCAGCACGAACGCTGGTCCAACTGAGGCGCCAGGTGGAAATGGCATGGCAAGCCGTTCCACAGGACTACATCCAGCATCTCTACGATCGTCTCCATGGGAGAATAGCAGCCTGCATTGCTGCGAAAGGTGGATATACACTGTACTAGTGCCGACATTGTGCATGCTCTGTTGCCTGTGTCTATGTGCCTGTGGTTCTGTCAGTGTGATCATGTGATGTATCTGACCCCAGGAATGTGTCAATAAAGTTTCCCCTTCCTGGGACAATGAATTCACGGTGTTCTTATTTCAATTTCCAGGAGTGTATTTCACCAAATTAAACCCACTGGATCTTACACATGTACTTACATATCATAAGTCATGCGCAATTGGTACAATGGTGGACTGATTTACCAAACCATGGAATCGCTCGAATATCAGGCAATCATGTTTTCATTTTGGGCCGAGGCCATTGAAACTTAAATCATAGCTTAAGAGGTTTAGAATATCACAGCATATTTATAGTCAATGGAGTAGATAATTATGGATGTTAATTATATTAAACTAAAACTATTTTAACAGACATTGTATGTTGTGTTGAGGTGAAAAATAATTTAGAAAAAATACAATGAAGTTTCACTATAAAAGTTATGTAAGTGTTATATTTCCTTTACAGCTCCAGTAGCACCTAACATTTTTGACCTCATACATGTCAATTCAACCTCAATTTCTCTAAATGTTTCATCATGGGGTGATGGTGGCTGCCCCATTACATCATTTGTCGTGGAATATAAATTGAAACATGGAGTGGACTGGACATTAGTGTCAAATAATGTCAAGTTTGACCAAACAGAATTTTTGGTGCTTGACTTGAATCCAGAGACATGGTATACACTCCGAATGACTGCACATAATAGTGCTGGTTCAACTATCTACAAATATGATTTTGTAACTCTTACTCATTCAGGAGGTAAGCAATGCTGTTTTTATAGCTCTGTGTTATTGCTGACACCATTATAATAAAGGTCAATATAAGCAAATATTTTGGCTAAATATTGTGTAAAGGTTAAATAATCACGGAACAACAAATTTGAAGTGAAAGTGTGTAAATTGCATGATTCTGAGTTATTTATGTTCATTTCAGTATAAAATGATACAAAGTTGTCTCGTCATAAGTATTTAGCTATAGTTTTTTTTAAGTAATCTACATTTTTGTATAAATAACTCACTAACTAAATAGGCATTCATATTCCAAGATTCAGCAAAACAAATTTTAAGTGAATAATTACTTGAATTATGTTATTTGTTATGCATTGATAAAGTTCAGTGCCATTCTGGAAGTACAAAAGTAAAATATTAAGAAAAAATGAAGATAATATTACATGAATGAAAATATTTTGTAAGTCTACTTTGTACCAGAACTATGTAAAGCACAAAAGAAGACATATAATTAACTGGTCACAAATGAATATAAAGGATTACAAATGTTAAATGTCCTTATGAACAGTATATACAATTTCATATTTTGTTCAGAGATAAATTCAGAAGATGATCATTTTCGCTTGGCTTGATGCTTATACACATACTCGGGAACATCCCTTACGAGAGTATAGCAGTAGTCTGCTAAAAGAGTAGGGCTCCACTTTCCAGCACATCTCTTCTCAAATGTGTCAATATCTTGATGAAATTGCTCCCATGTCCATCACTTACTGCACCACAATCTTTGAGGAAGAAGTCAAGATGACTATGTAAGAAATGCATTTTCAGTGACATGCTCAACCAAGTTTTTCATAAGATGACAACATGTTATCTACAATCTCCTTGTAATTTATTGCTTGTTTGTTCCCTATGAACTGTAAACAGACTGTCTTAAAACATTCCCGTGGATGCTTCTCATCACCTTGTATGATTCCATCAAAAGTATGGTCTCCAAAAAGCTCTCAAATGTGTGGGCCTACAAAGGTGCCCTCCTTTACTTTGACATCACTTAAGTGAGGAAATTTTTGCCTTAAGTACTTAAATGCATCATCATCTTTGTTCATTCCCTTAACAAAGTCTTTCATGAGACCCAGCCTGATGTGCAATGGTGGGAGCAGAATCTTTTTAGGGTCTACTAGGGGTTCACTCTTAATGTTCTTTATACCTGGTTGAAGAGATTTTCTGGTGGGCCATTCATGTTTACTATAATGAGATGCAAGAGCTCTGCTATTCTATTCATGGAGAAAGCAGAAATATTTAGTATACCCTAACTACATACTTAATAGCAGTGCAACCACTTTCAAGTCACCACAAATCTGCCACTGAGAGTCATTATAATTGATGGTTTCTAGTAAAATTTTCATGTTTTGGTATGACTCTTTCATATGCACACTATGCCCAACTGGAATGGAAGGAAGCTCATTACCAATATGTAAAAGCACTGCTTTTAAGCTCACCTTTGATGAATCAATAAAGAGTCTCCATTCATCAGGGTTGTAATTAATTCTGAGAGCCATCATTAGACCATTTATGTCTACACATGGCACAAGACTATCTTTCATGTCAAAAAAAGGAGTGAATGGTTGCTCTCTTCTGTGGCAGAATGAACCATTTACATTGCTTTCCAGGAAATTGCACTGCTGCAGCCTTGATGCTAAAATCTCAGCCTTAGCTTTAGAGAGCTCCAAATCTCTAATGAGATCACCTGAGACAATTTTTGTGCATCATCAGTAGATGATGTATTTTGAAGAAACTCTGGATCTTGTGATGTACATTCTTCAGGACATTCAGAATCCCCATCAGAAGTAATTGTGTACTCTTACCCTTGGAATCCTTTCAGTCCAGTGAATTTATTTCAGCTGTTTGTAACTAAAACCTTTATGAAGTCTGGGGTAGTTTCAGGCACAAATCCATTGTTCAGTTCTGGGGGTGGGGGATCACTGTTTATCACTTTCTGAGATTTTGTATCAGATGATTTTTTTGTGTTGCAGCAAGCCTGGATGACAGTTCTAATGTTTTAACCTCTGGAGGGGAAGAGTAGCTTCTACAACATATAATTAACATAAGATCAATTTCAGTAAAACACTTTAATAACAGATACTTAACTTTGGAAAACATCTGTGTACATATGAGGGATGGTGCACTCTCAGAACACAATGACTAATGTCATTAATTTGCTGCTGGGATCTGAAATACAATGAGGCTGATATCAGAGTCAGCTATCAGAATTGGCAAGCAATGCTGTGCTCTGACTTAAGTAGACTTCCAGGAACAGCAGCATGTGGAATCTCTTGAGGGCATGTCTTCGTCAACATCTCTCGTTTGTGGCTGTGTCTGACAGTGACTGGCTTTAGCTTGTAGTTCTGTTGTGAGGTACTAACTTTGCCATAAGACCTCTCTCTTTGGATGACACTATGTTCCTCCCCTACAAATCTCCGCACCATCATCATGCAGTGCTAAATTGCTTGATGATGGTGGAGGATGGGGAGGGGCAGCCTGAATGTGGATATAGATGAGGAACACAGGTGCTGTGGTCAAAAGGACAGAATGCAGAACTCCAAGGGTGTCATGGTGGTTGTCTGGAGGTGGCACCTGAAGGTACGTCAAGTCTGGTTGCAGGACCATTAATGGCAGTGCCATATCAATCTCCTTCTGCACCATTCTGTGTGGTGCTGACTGCAACAGCCAGAGTTGGAGATGGTGAGAATCACTGATACTAGAGTGCTGCACATTATCCTTATTATGCCAATGCAGCCAGAGGAATCTAGAATGATGTAAGACAAATGACCCCATACTTCTATGACAAAACCATGCTCTCAGTGCTGTTTCTGGTCAAAACCTTTCAAGACAACTTTGTCCTGCAGCTTGTCTGGCAGAGTGAACTGTTTCTACAGTGGCCACATAGGATGTAACAGGGTACAGTGACAATGGCTGTGTAATACTTCTGCTGGAAACTTCCCACAATGTAGCAAAGAGTGGTAGGAGGAAAGAAAAATATTTAAGGCTTGCTCTCATGTGTGGGAGGAGTGGAGTTTCTCCATATGACTCTTGCACATTCAAATGAAGCAATTCAGCTTTACTGTTTGACTGAGGGTTAAAAAGAGCAGTAGTTACATGATGCATGCCATGACTCAGCACCATTGGAAATTGGGCCGATACAGTAGCAGCAGTAGTGGTGGATGTTACAGAGATGACAGATGGAAATTTACTGTTTGTGTCTACCACCAACAACACTTGTGTGTTCCAGAATGGATCTGCAAAATCAATGTGCAAGCATTGCAGCAGTCTGTACAGACGTGGCCACTGGAAAAACTGTTGTGGCAGTGCAGACTGATGCTCTGCACAAGCTGTGTAACAAGAAGTCATTTGCTGAATTTGGACATCCATGTCCTGCTATACCTTGAGGTTGGTACTTTCCCAGACTTCTTAAAACTGGCAAAGACAGTACCAGCCTTAGAAGAATTTGTGTAACATCTATACTAGCAAAAGTAATTGAAACTGTAATGAAGAACCAACTCTTATGTTATTTCAAAGACAACAGTGAATGAATTTAGAAAAGGGAAATCTACATTTACTGCAAAGCTTGATGTAATAACAGAAATAATGGAATTGTTTGAAGAAAAGCAACTGCATGGCTTTAATCCTTGGTGATCTAAGCAAGGCATTTGATTGCATCTCTCATAAGATATTGCTGGAGAAATTAAAATGTTATGTTATGAAAGGTGTCATTTTTGAGATTCAGTCATCTTACCTTAGAAATTGGCAGCAGAGTGTTTGTGTCCAGGGAGTGATGTCTCGTGAAATGGCACTTGAACAAGGTGTACTGTAGGGCTCTGTACTTGACCCTCTGCTATTCTGAATATTTGTCAATAACTTAGGTTGTGATGGTCATACTCTGCTCTTTGTAGATGATACAGAGTTAATGATTAAGGGTATAAATTCAGCTGAGGTACTAAAGGATGCTGAAATTTTGATTGGAGTAGCTAAAAAGTGGTTCATTGCAAAAAAATGAAATTCCAGAACATATTATGCAGCTTTGGTGACTGTGGGCCCATAGAAAATGTTGACTGTGTCAAACTCCTGGGAATTACAACTGACAGTAAGTTGACAAGAACTGAATACACTCCATGTGTGTGTTCTAAGCTCTCAAGTGTAATTTATCTCCTCAGGAAGCTCAAATGTCTCCTAACAGATCAGCACTTAATCACAATATAATATGCACTGTTCCATAGCCACATCATGCATGGATTGCTGCTGTGGGGACACTTTACTGGAAGCAAAAATGAATTGCTCCTACAATGGAAGGTTGTAAGAATAATATCTTCCAGTAAGACATATGACTACAGAAGATCCACTTTCAAGCAGTTGGTTAAGTGACAATATTCAGCCAGTATGTTTTAAGCTCTCTTGTCTGTATAAAAGAAAGTCAAGGATCCTTCTGCAAGAGACAAAAGATTCACAACTACAACACATGAAATAAGGGTGACACTGATATTCCAAGTTATTGCCTAAGTCAGACACTGGAAATTTTCCCCACATAAGCCCTGAAGATGTTCAACCACCTTCCAATGGAAGTCTAAACATCACCACAGAGGACGGTTAGAGGTAGACTGATACGTGTGCTCAATCAAAAGCCTCTATATTCCGTAAATGAATTTTTCTCTACAAATAGGAATGTAGACTGATCAATAAGGTATGATCACACATGAGGCCATAAACTGGAAACATTTAAGAGCTTAAAGTGTTGTTTATAACCATTGTTTATAACATAAGTGTTGTGCTGTGTTTCTTGTCTGTTATCTTAGCAGTTTTCATATTTGATTGCTAAGATGTGATGCAGTCTGTCCAGCCACGACTGGTAAATGATGTTGACATTGGAAATAGCAAGTACAGTGGTGCCAGTGAGTTGCTTCATGTGCATTATACCCAGTGACCTTCTTGCAATGAAGAAAAAATTTCCTGCTGTAAAGAGTGAGGAATCACAATCTGTGCATCAGCGTTCTCTGTATGTAGCATCAGGACACCTGACCATACGGATCATGCATTGCAATGGAAAAAGTAGCGATGTGCCATTGGGTGGAGAATTTCTTTCAAACTACATGACCATCCATAGCACACTTATTGCAAAACTACACAAGGAGCTGAGTCCTAAGCTGGTGCTCCAGCAATATGCTGAAAGTCAAGAGAAAATCTTTAAAGAATATCTAAATATTGAGTGTGAATCTGATAAAATGATTCCTCAGATGAATCAGACATTGTGTTGGTATTGATTAGTAACTAAAACAACAAGTCAGTGTTCACATGTTTTACAGTGAGCCTGTACAACAACTCATTTGAAAATTAGACAGTAACAGAGCCAGCATTGCAATTCCTGTGCTGTTTATGGGGAAAGCTTGGAAGGATTTAACAAAGCCACTAAAGGACAATGATCGGTAATCAAATAGAACTTTTGACCATACAAATATTGGTGGAACTTGTTAACATCATAAACAATCATGAACACCTCTTTTCCAAGCTGACTATAATTGCACTGAATACTGTTCAGAGCTTTCAAGGCAAAGGCAGTGGGCCTATCAGACATACTAGTTCTATGGGAAAGCACTGTTCCAATCCCATAAGAAGATGCATTCACAGCTAACACAGCAGGCCTAGCTGGATGAAAATGATTGAGAAAACAATGACATAACAAAGTGTCCTTTAACTGATGAAATGTATAGTGACATTCTGAGGATCACATAAAGGGAACAACTTTCTGGCACAACTGATTCAGCAGAACAGCAATATGTGCAGTGTGAGCAATAAACTTAATGTAATGAATTAATTTCCCCATAAGAGCTTCTAGCTCTTTGACATTATGGGGCACCAGCAAATCTTTAATCAAAGCCAAGTGTGGATGAGCAGGACAAATACCCTTTGTATTTATGACATGTTCTAAATATTCAAGTCCTTCATGGAAGAAGGAGCACTTTTCCTTGTTACACTTCAAGCTAGCCTTGGCAAGAACTTTAAATGAACACTCTACATTTGCCAAACGTTCAGCAGGCGTGTGACCTGTAACAATATCACCCAGATAATTCATACATTAAGTAACTTTAGCTGTTAATTGTTCCAGGAAATGTTGAAGAATAGTAAGAAGAAGCACTTGTGAGAAGTAGTCTTTGAAACTGAAACAATCCCATATGAGCACTGATCACAAAATATTACCTGGACTGCTTTCCATTGGTAACTGTAAATATGTCACATATAAATCAGTCTTTGAAAATAATCTGCCCTGTCCCACTCTGTCCATTAATTCCTCCAGTTGCAAAATGGCTCTGAGCGCTATGGGACTTAACATCTGAGGTCATCAGTCACCTAGAACTTAGAACTACTTAAACCTAACTAACTTAAGGAGATCACACACATCCATGCCCGAGGCAGGATTCGAACCTGCAACCGTAGCAGTCGCGCGGTTCCAGACTGACGCGCCTAGAACCTCTTGGCCACCACGGCCGGCTCCTCCAGTTGCAGGAGAAGAAAAGAATAGTTTCTGGGTTTACTGTTTCTTTTAAAGCAATCCAAAGATGTAAACCTCCTGTTTGCTGTCCACCTGCTTAACTGAGTGGTAACATGCTTGCCTCCCATGCAGCAGAGCTGGGTTTGATTCCCAGCCGGGTTGGAGATTTTCTCCACTCGTGGACTAGGTGTTGTGTTGTCTTCATCATAAGTTTATCCTCATCACTGACACGCAAGTCGCCCAATGTAATGTTGACTGAAATAAGACATGCACTCGGCAGCTGAACTTCCCTAGATGGGGCCTCCAGTCAACAATGCCACACAATCATTTCATTTTTTTCCCTTATTGCTTTTTAATAATTACCAGGGGGCGCCCACTAGATTACAGAAACAGATTATATCAACCGATCACTGTAGTTCCTTTGCAGCCTGCTGACACAGAGCATGGGGGACAGGCCTTGCACAATAAAATTTGGGTTGTGCATTATCTTTAACAGTAATGTGCACCTTGAATTCCTTAGCCCTTCCTAATCCTGCTTCAGAAAGTTCACTATACTTATTGTAAAAGTCAGAAACACGGATATGAGGCACTGAAACACTAATTGGTAACATGTAATCTTGTATGCACAGGCTGAACAAACCAAACAAGTCCAAGCCATTGTTTCTACAAAAAAGTATTTGGAATGAATCATACTTTGTAAGTCACAAAAATTGCTGGCAAACTGCACACACCTACATTGGTATTTCATGTCCATTATAAGCAGACAAATTAGAAGTAGCTTTTGTGATCATACACTAGGTGTCTTTATTGATTAGGAAAACAGATGCATCTGTGTCTAATTGAAACTAAACTGCTAGCCACTCTTAATTGACAAAAAGTTTGTTCCATTGTCTGTGGACTACAGGAGAAGATTTTTGTGAAGCAGAAAAATGAGACTTCATTTGTACCTGCTGTAGTGGCTCAGTCATGATGACATTAACCTGCTGATAGCCAGATGATGGCTGTGCAGTAGACAGATACTTGAGCTGGTGGTGCTTTAAACAGATGGTCTGGTTATGACTTTGCTTACCACATGTGAAACACTTTGCTTTCCTATCATGAGTAGAAAATCACTGTGGACAAAACTGCCACAATTTATTCTGAAGCACACGTCATGTACAACATGACTGAAATGTTTTACCTTTATCTTTGCCTTTACCTACACTCTGAGCCCTGTTTTTATTGACTGTAACATTAACTGGGGATGGAGCACCTTGTGCACTACATACAAGAGAAATAGACAGATCCTAAAAACCAACTTCAGTTATGTTCACAAAAGTTTGAGACACTACAGTTGGCAGAACTGCTTTTAAATCTGGATTTGGCATGTTTTGCACATTTGAATCATACAGTATGACATCACTGTAATTTTGTCCACAAGAACTCTTGAACCTGCACTGTCTTGTTAGCCATTTAAATTCACCAGTCCACTGTTTTAATGACTGTTCAGGCAGCTTGTTAAGACAAAAAATATAAATCTCAACTCTTAATACTCATCAAGTTTTCTAATGCATCCTTCATAATCAAAATCTTGTGGACAAGAGGTGGAAAACAATTTGAGACACAGACAATAGACACTGGCACCTATAGGACAAAAAGAATGCAATGTACTCTGTACCTCTAATGCTGTAGGCTGAGAAATGTGCTACCAGTTGTGAGCAATATTCTGACCAATCCTCTTCCTTGCAGTTAAATTGGTGAAACCTGTGTGCAACAAATGACTGTGGTGCTTCTTGTTATGACAGAGAGATTGTCATCTGTTAAACACTGACCAGCAGTCATTCAATCTGCTGTGCCTGAAACTGAACAAGTTCATTTAATGATAGTTCATTTGGGAGCTCACACTTAGTTAAACACTTCAGACTAGATACAAAGACACAGAAAAATAATTGCCACCATGACTGGATGTACACCAAGCACATCCACACAGGCAGGTGAAGGTGGAGTTCTATTTAAACTCATCACCATTTATATGTCATAGCAAGCCTGGACAACAATTCTAAGATTTTAACTTCTGGAGGAGATCAAGTAGCTGCTACAACATACAGTTAACATTATATCAGTTTCAGTAATACGCTTCAGTAATAGGTATTTAACTTTGGAAGACATTCATGTCAATATGAGGGATGATTTTTATTACACAATCCTAAAACACAATGCTAATTGTCTTTAAACTGAATAATAGTTTTAGAGTGTTGCAACTATTTTAGTTCTTTTACTGAATGATATTTCTATCCAGAAATGTGCTCAACCTAATATGACAATCAAATATCACTTTACATTTAATTCCGGACTCTGGTACACTATTCTGATTAATGACACTGGCTCTTTGCTCGAATCTACAGTGCGGCTGGGATCAAAGTTGGCTGTCAGAATTGGTGAGTGTCACTGTGCTCTGATGTAAATACACGTCAAGCAGTGGAGGCATGCAGATCCTCTTGAAATTCCTGCAGTGTATATGTCATCTTTAACAAACAGGAAACAAAAGGATATTCCATACAAACTCTAAGTTAGTTCTTGAAATGAGAATCTCTATTCCTCTGTCCCTTTGAGTATTCATGCTGAGTCTGAGATTTTGTTATTGGATAGACAAAAAAATCTACTCACCAAGTGGTAGCAGGAGAAAACACATGTAAAAAGTTATGCAAATGTGTAAGCTTTTGGAGCCAGAAGCTTCCTTCTGGCAGAAGGGTTGAAGGGAAAGGAACAGGGATGAAGTAAAAGCACTAGCAAAGTTCATTAAATGGGGACAATTACAGAAAACTCATCCAGAGCCCTGGATTAGGGGAGACTTACGGATGGGATGAGAAAGGACTGCACTGGATGAGATTTGACAACCAAAGAGCTTAAATGTGGAAGGTAGTGTAATAAGCAAGATAGAGATTACTGAACAGTCTTCATGCAGGAGTTAACAAGAGCAAAAAGCTAAGGACATTATATGTTGTAGAAAGGGGGAGGTAGGAGTAGACAGATCAGAAAAGATATGTCTCTTCCCTCCCCCCTTCCCCATCAGTCTACCATGAATACACATAGCTCTCCACTTTTATTAAGTCTTGCATGATGTTTGATCAGTAATCTGTCTTGCTTATTACACTATCCTACATCTTTAAGCTCTCATGTTTTCAAATCTCATCCAGTACAGTCCCCAACAATTAGTCTTTCCTTGCCATCTTATCTGGTAAGCCTCCCCTGATCTGGGTGTACATTCAACATTTCCAAAACTCCCTCATGTGAGATGGCTGCCCCTATTTAAGCCTTTGGCTTATGTGAGTCAAATGCACACATACTTCAGACTTCTGCAACATACTTAAAGACTATAAACTTAATGTTACATACATGTATCATACGCCAGATTGCATGTAAATTTCCTCACCTTCCTATTGCTGTTCTTAGTTTTTCTCTAACTTAATTAGTTTGTTCACAAATAATGATTTTAGCATGTAAACACTACTTCAAGTTCTTATGTTACTAACAAATAAACACAATTACAACCTTTGTACTTCCCTAACTGTGTCTGCCTCATAATGATGCTGCTACGTTTAGTGATTCATTCATTATGTATGTAAAAATTAATGTTTTTGTGCATGGTATGTACAGCCCAGCCAGTAATTTGAAAAAGGTAATTTGTGCAGCCTTTCGAACAACTTGTCTCTCTCTGTCATCTGTGGTTCATAATATATCATCCAACAGTTACACAAAATACACATAGTTAATGTATCCAAAATTCTTAAATCTAATACCAGGTGTACAACTTTGCTTCCACTGTTTTTTCCCCAACATTTGAGACTTCAATGAAACAAATTGGTTACACATGTATCATTCAAAGTATTTTCCATTGCTGGCCACTTACTTCCTCCCATCTTTTGGGCAGTGTATGAATCCTGAGTTGAAAAAATTGTTCATCTTTTGAAGTGATCCATGAATCGATCCAATTTGTGACTTCTTCATGAGATCGGAAGTGTTGGTCAGCCAGGCCATGTGCCATTAATCTAAACAGGTGATAGTCAGAGGGAGCAATGTCTGGAGAACATGGCAGGTGGGGTAGGACTTCCCATTTTAACATTTCCAAGTACGTATTGACCTCTTTTGCAATGTGGGGTCGAGCGTTGCCATACTGCAAAATCACTTTATCATGCCTCTTGCTGTATTGCAGCCATTTGTCTTTTAATGCTCTGCTCAGACACTTCAATTGTGTTCGATAATGAGCACCTGTGATTGTTTCATTTCATTTCATTGTTTCACTTGGTTTTAACACCACATAGTACACAACGCCAAGATAGTCCCACCAAATGCAGAGCATGATCTTGGAGCGGTGAATACACGTTTTGGCCATCAATGTGGAAGCATGGCAAGGATATCCCCATGATTTTTTGCACTTAGTGTTATCGTAATGAAGCCATGTTTCATCCCCAGTCACAATGTGATGCAGAAATCCCTTCCATTTTCGCCTCTGAAGCAACTGTTCACAAACACACAAATGCTGTTCAGCCTCTCTTGGTTTCAGCTCACACGGGACCCAAGATCATTCTTTCTGAATCATGCCCATAGCCTTGAGACATTTTAAAATGGCTTGCTGTGTCACTCCCACTAATCATGCCAGTTCTTCTTGAGTTTGACTCGAGCCTACTCTCAGCAATGTCTCCAATTCTGCATCTTCGAAAACATACTCTCTTCCACCACTATGCCACTCTATGATGTTAAAATCACCATTTTAGAAGTGTTGAAACCACTTTTACAACTATTTCCATTATTTTTAAATAATATGTGTCAGTATTTTGCAACCATCACTTATTAAACTGATGACCTTGTAAAAATTCATACTGCCAGAAGCTGCCTTCTTTGGAATTATAATTATTACGTTCTTCCTAAGACCTGACAGTGTTTTACCTCTCTCATTTATCTTCCATAAGAAGTAGGGTATTTGTGTCAGGGTATGTACTCCAAAGGATCTCAACAGTTCTGAGAGAAAATTGTCTGTTCAGGTGTTTATTTCTACTTAGGTTTCTCAGTGCTCCATCAGAATGAAGTTCATTTGGAGTCTTACCACTATCATTCTTCCTGTGGAGCATTTGCGACTGGGGCATGAAGGGAGAGAAGTAATAGTGGTATGCAAAGCACCCTTCACCTCATACCATAAGACAGAATGGAGAGTATAGATGTAAATGTAGATTACAGGGTGCACACTGAAATTCAAGCAATCATTCTTCCCATGCTCCAAGTATGACTGACTCAAGAAGAAGCCCCAATCAGTGGTACAATGAAAAGTTCCCTCTGCCATACACTTCACAATGATTAGGAGACTACAAATATAGATGCAGATGTAGATACAATTTGCAACTTTTTTACTCATTTTATTTGTTCTTATGTGATGTCTCATATCTTAAATCAGAAGCAATATTGTACTTGTAAATGGAAACACCAGCCATGAATTAGGCCCTAGGCCTGTTCTGACTGGCTGGCTGCTGCTCACAAGGCAATGTAAGGAGCAATCTATGATCATGGGACATTCCAACAGATAAATCCTGATGGTGCCACTGCTTCTTTATTCAAGCAATTCCTTATTTGGCCTCAAAAAGCTGAGTGAACCCATTACAGACCCCCATTACCATAGAAAATCTCTGAGAGGATACAGGCAATCAAACCCAAACCCTCCTGCACTGAAGACAGTGATGCTAGCTGTTCAGCTACAGAAGTCATCCTGAAACAATGGCTTAAAATTTATTTTAGTTTCCTGTAGATTAATTTTTCTTTACGTAGCATCTTTCTAAATTTTGTCTCCTTGTTTCAGCTATTGTTGCTCCAGAGCTAATTGTTCACTCTGGTTATGGGCAAGGTAGTTTACTGAATGATTTAGGAATAATAATACCAACAGTGGCTGCCTTAGTAATCATAGTTGTTTCTGGTGCTGGATTTTTCTTGTACATGAGGAAAAAACAGGAAATGTTTCAAGCGAATAAATATGGAGGTAAGAAATCATTTAATTGTTATCAGAGACAAGTTCCTTAAAGCCCTGCATGAAGAGAGACACAATACATAGGAACTGATTAAAAACTAAATAATACAAGGAAAATATTTTATGGAATGACTGGCTTTCAAATCATGTCTTATGTCTTGTGTGTCTTCTGATCCAGTATCTTTCCCTTCTTTCATTGTCTCATTATGTGTCTATTCTGTTCCACATGTTTATTGTGATGAAAGAACTTCAGAAAATTGTAAGAGCTGCAATTTTAAAACTATTAACAATATTTTTAAATTTGTTTATATTTCAGCCTTGTTACCAATGTTCTTGTTTCAGTCATTGTTACATGCAGATAACTGTAATATAATTTCTTTCATTTGATCACCTATAAGCAGAAAGGCGACCATGATTTTGAGAGAGTAAGAAGAGTGGGATTGAGATTTTTAAGTTTTTATCATGTGGTTCATAGAATATATAGTTCCAGGTTTTCTGCTTGATCATTCCAGCTTTCTATTCAAGTTGTCTTTGTTAGCCACTGTGAATGATGAGTTAGATGGTCTTGCTCTTTAGATTCAAACTAGGCATCATACCATAACAGAGACAATTTTGCCAGTTGCTACAACATTGTGAAAGAGAATGGAATCATCACACTTTCTGAGAACACCAATAAATGTGATTGTATTCATGAATGACCTCTTTGCTTCTTATTTATTTAGAAGTTGTTAATTCCACTTTATGTTGTAATTAACAGTTCCCTAAAGACAGGCTGTTTCCCAGATATTTTGAAAATTGCTGAGGTTTTTTCTGTGTTCAAAAGAGAAGATGTAAAAGACATCAACAATTATCCACTAGTCTTCTTTCTTTCTAGCATATAGAATATTATAGGAAAAGTAATGTATTGCCACATGATTTCATTACTTGATAAATATTGCATGCTCGAAAAATTTGTATCATTTTCGATGTACAAAAGTGGACTCATCTGTGAAAGAAAATAATGATTTTATAACATGCTCGAACTGTAGTCAGTGCTGCATTAAGAACTCAGATAACTACCATAAAGCAAAAATTTGTGACTGTAGGTGTGAATTATCTGGACTAGTTGGCGATATGGTAAGTGAAATCCAGAGCCTAAAGGCTGAAGTTACTCTCTTAATTAAGAAGGTGTGTGAATTTGAACAACAGTGCCTGATGAACAACTGTAGGCCTAAACTAAAAACCAAGGAAAGCTTTCCTGCCATCATTACTCTAAACAGGTTTCAAATTCTTGATGAAATAGTGAAACAAGAACAAGTTCAGACCATGCAAACTAGAAGTAATCCTTCAAACAGCAAAAAGAACTGTCAGTGATAATTTCAGAAAACACCAAGTCCCAAACTCATGTGCAAAACATGAAACTGAACATAAACAAACCGTCCAAGGAAATGGAATCTGTAAAAGTACATGCAAGAAATCATCCCTAGAGAAAAACAGAAGAAACGATGACAATCAGAAACACAAGGAGGGCTGGGTTCTACTATATGGAGACAGCCATGGATGTGAAACAGTGCAAAATGTTGCAATATGCAAGACAACTTTGCAGCTGTAGACCACATCCAGCCTGGAGCCCCTCTTTCTGCTGTGGTGAAGCCGTGCATGCAGGATTGTGACTCCATCCCATCCAATGACTGTGTCGTTATTATGGGAGGTTCATATGATGTAGCAAGAAATCAAGCAAATGATGCAATTAGAGATATGAAAATGGTACTGGGTAAGTTAAATGACACTAAAACAATTGTTGTCAACATTCCACAGAGGCATGGTCTTGTGAAACGGTCTATTGTGAACTGGGAAGTTCATAAAACAAATGATAGGATTAAAGCTCCATGTAGAAAATTTCAGAATGTGTCTCTAGTAAATGTCAGCTATCTAGAAAGGGAGCTGCACACATCTCATGGTCCGCACATGAACAAAAGAGACAAAAAGATTGTTAGTAGCAAAATTATTGAGGAAGTCAGGTGACATTGTTCACAAAGTGATGAACAGAAGTACACTGCCATGAGGTGGTACAACCCACCTCAGCAAAATCTGCCACAACACCAGCCACTGCTGGCAAGCCAGGGAAACTTGTAAAGGCTGCTGGCCTCATTGCTAGTCCAAAATTATCCTCTAAGGTCCAGCAGGTGAAACTCAGCCTTAAAATCATACACCAGAATCTTGGTAGTCTTAAAAATAAGCATAATGATCTAGATGTAATTTCACAGATGCCAAACCCAATATATTAGTTGTAACTGAACATTGGTACAATGAAGCTCTGATTAGCATTAGTCAACCACTGTGTATGAAATTCTGCATGGCCTTCAGTAGAAAAGACAAGACTGGGGGAGGTGTAGCAATTTTCACTGTAAATTAGAGTAATTTTAATGTTATTGATGTGAGTGCCTTCTGCTTGGAAGGAGTCTCAGAATTTGCTGCAATAAACCTAAAATGGGGTAGAGATAACATGACAGTTATCGGTGTTTACAGGCCACCTGCAGCAAATGCAGATACCTTTTTTGTAAATCTTTCTGATTTGCTTATATATATAGACACAACATTTTCTGGGCCAAATGGTCATGTAAATATTATAGTTACAGGGGATATAAATATAGATTTATTAACAAATGATGTCAGCACCAAAAAGTTACATCACCTGTGTGATGAATTTAACCTGACCCCACTCATTCGGGAACCCACTAGAGAAATTGGCAATAGTAAAACATGTCTTGACAACATAATAACAAACATGACTCCCCTATCCCACAGTGCATCTGTTTTAAAACTAGCCATCTCAAATCTACATCTACATTTATACTCCGCAAGCCACTCAACAGTGTGTGGCGGAGGGCACCTTACGTGCCACTGTCATTACCTCCCTTTTCTGTTCCAGTCGCGTATGGATCGCGGGAAGAACGACTGTCGGAAAGTCTCCGTGCGCGCTAGAATCTCTCTAATTTTACATTCGTGATCTCCTCGGGAGGTATAAGTAGGGGGAAGCAATATATTCGATACCTCATCCAGAAACGCACCCTCTCGAAACCTTGCGAGCATGCTACACCGCGATGCAGAGCGCCTCTCTTGCTGAGTCTGCCACTTGACTTTGCTAAACATCTCCCTAACGCTATCACGGTTACCAAATAACCCTGTGACAAAACGCACTGCTCTTCTTTGGATCTTCTCTATCTCCTCCGTCAACCCGATCTGGTACGGATCCCACACTGATGAGCAATACTCAAGTATAGGTCAAACGAGTGTTTTTTAAGCCACCTCCTTTGTTGATGGAGTACATTTCCTAAGGACTCTCCCAATGAATCTCAACCTGGTACCCGCCTTACCAACAATTAATTTTATATGATCATTCCACTTCAAATCATTCCATACGCATACTCCCAGATATTTTACAGAAGTAACTGCTACCAGTGTTTGTTCTGCTATCATATAATCATACAATAAAGGATCCTTCTTTCTATGTATTCGCAATACATTACATTTGTCTATGTTAAGGGTCAGTACCATGCAGTACAGCTTAAATTGGAGCTCCATGAGGCCCCTACTGTCACCACAAAGCAACAGTTTGTAACTAAAAGAATGATGTATAATGACAACATAAATAGACTAAACTGTATGCTAGCACATATAAAATGGTTTGAAAATAATAGCTTTTCAAATGATAGCTTGCTGCAGACTTCTATTAATGCTTTGATACCACATGCCCAGTTGTAATCACAAAAATGAAACAAACAAAAAATATAAACAAAAATATTTGGGTAAATAGTAATGTCACTGAAGCTAGGGAAAAATTAAAACTACTCCACAGTGCAATGCTGAATAATAGAGAGATTCCTGAGCTAAAGGAAGCCTTCAAAATATATGAAGCACACTATAAGGACTTACTCACACAGACCAGGAGCAACTATGTTGCAAATAAGCTTCAAAACTTACACAACATAGCTGCTGGTATCTGGGCAGTTTTCAAACCTGCAATGACAAATCCTGTATGGACTTTACTATTAACCACAATGGCATGCTCATAAAAGACCAACTAGAAATTGTAAATATTTTTAATGAATATTTTTCTTCCGTAGGGGAAGCCATAAATGACAAACATAAAAACATGCTCTACAGTTTTAAAGGTAATACATGTGACCATATTATATATCTAGCCCCTACAAACTGTGCAGAAATAATGGGCATCATTAGCTCTCTAAAACCCTCTAATTCAGCTGGGTATGATGGCCTAAATATTAACGTTTTAAAAGCCTGTTGCCAAAATGTCTCTGTACCTCTGTCTGAAGCAGTCAAGAATATAATAGAATCAGGCACCTTTCCAGACAGACTAAAAATAGCACAGGTGACACCCATTTTTAAGAAAGGTGACAACAACAAAATAGAAAACTACAGACCAGTCTCAATCCCTCCTGTCTTTTCCAAAATAGTTGAGAAAGTTATATACAACAGGATTATAAACTTTCTTAACAAACACAATGAAAATCAAAATGGATTCCTAAAAGGTAAATTAACTACCACTGCAGCTGCTCAACTAATTGAAGAGGTGTTAGGGGGTATCAAAAGCAAGGAACATGTGGCAGGTGTATACCTAGACCTGGAAAAGGCCTTTGATTGTTTAGATTAGATTAGTTTTTCATTCCATAGATCCGTGCTGAGGAGGCCCTCATGGATGTAGAACATGTCTTTTTTTTTTTTTTAACTGAAATAACAATACTAATAGTATTAATATATACAATACATCATTTGTTTCTATTAAAAAATTCGTCAATGGAGTAGAAGGAATTGGCCACTATTAAGTCTTTCAGGCTCCTTTTAAACTGATCTTTATTTGTAACTAAATTTTTTATGTTTGCTGGCAAATTAGTGAAGATGAGTGTTCCTGAGTAGTGTACTCCTTTTTGAACTAAAGTAAGTGCTTTTAAGTCCTTGTGCAGATCATTTTTGTTCCTGGTATTGTATGTATGAACTAAGCTGTTTGTTGGAAAAAGAAATATATTATTTACGACAAATTTCATTAAGGAGTAAATATACTGAAAGGCAGTAGTTAGTATACCCAGTTCTTTGAAGAGGTTTCTACAGGACGTCCGTGAATTTACTCCACAAATAATACGTATTACACGCTTCTGGACTCTGAAAACTTCTGTTTGACTTGAGGAGTTACCCCAAAATATTATACCATATGACATTATGGAATGAAAGTAGGCAAAGTATGCAAGCTTTTCATTTTTATGTCGCCTATGTCTGCTAACACTCGAATTGCAAATACAGATTTGTTAAGGCGTTTCTGCAGTTCTGTAGTGTGTTCCTCCCAACTGAATTTATTATCAAGTTGTAATCCCAGGAATTTAAGACTGTCAAACTCTTCTATCTGCTCTTCTTCATACTTTATGCATATGCTGGGTGGAAACCTCTTACAGGTTCTGAATTGTATATAGTGGGTCTTTTCGAAGTTTAATGTCAGTGAGTTGGCTTTAAACCATTTATTAATATCCATGAAAATATCATTAGCAGATCTTTCTAGAACTACACTCGACATACTATTTATTGCAATACTTGTGTCATCTGCAAACAAAACGAACTCTGCTTCTGGCAGTGTAACTGATGAGAGATCATTAATGTACACAAGAAAAAGCAATGGCCTTAAGATGGATCCTTGTGGGACACCACATGTAATTTCTTCCCATTCTGATGATGTCTGATGACTTAATTCACTAGTCCCTTGCACTGACACCCTTTGTTTCCTGTTAGCGAGGTTTCACATGAACCATTTTGCAGCACTGCCTGTGACACCATAGAATTCTAATTTATTTAAAAGGATGTTGTGGTTCACACAATTGAATGCCTCTGACAAATCACAGAAAATACCTGGCGCTTGTAACTTGTTATTTAATGAATTAAGTACATTTTCACTGTAGGTGTAAATAGCCTTCTTGATATCAGAACCCTTCAGAAATCCAAATTGTGTTCTTGATAATATGTTATTTGTGGTCAGATGGTTGAGAAGCTGCCTGTACATTACTTTTTCTAAAATTTTTGAGAATGCTGGCAAAAGTGAAATTGGTCTGTATTTTGATGGTATCTCTTTATCCCCTTTCTTGAATAGAGGCTTAACATCCGCATATTTTAGCCAGTCAGGAAATGTCCCAGTTATAATTGACTGGTTATACAAGTAACTTAGAATTGTACTAAACTCACAAGAACATGCCTTAATTAACTTTGTTAATATTTCATTGTAACCACTAGAATGCTTTGTTTTTAAAGATTTTATTATGGAAGTTATTTCTTTTGGTGAAGTGAGTGACATATTCATGTACCTGAAGCTATTTGTAAAGGCTAGTTTCAGATATTCAAGGGCATTATTTACTGATCCTGACAATCCCATTCTATCTGTAGCGGATATAAAGTACTTGTTAAATAGATTTGCCACACTATGCCCATCGGTTACTAATGTGCCATCTACCCTTAGTGCTATTTGCTCCTGTTCCTTTCTGGTTCTACCAGTCCCCTCTGTCACTATATCCCATATTGTTTTTATTTTGTTCCCTGACATTGTATCTTCTTCTCATAATGCATTTGTGTAGATGTCTGAATTACTTTTTTAAATATTTTACAGTATTCCTTGTATTTAGCTAAATCATCAGCATTGGAGCTATTCTTGGTCGACAGATACATTTTCCTTTTTGTCTTACAGGAAACCTTTATTCCTTGTGTAATCCATGGTTTTATTATAGACTTCTGTTTAATTTGAGTAACTTTTAGAGGAAAACAGTTTCCAAACATGGTACTGACATTGTTTTTGAATGTGTTATATTTTTCATTCATTCATGTCATGAGCACTATAAACATCTTTCCAGTTCATATCTTTCAGCAGTTTTCTAAAACACTCAATTTTTGGTTGATTGACTACTCTCCTGTACTCAGATTTAGCAGTCTTGATAATCTGCTTAGAATTTACATCTAAAACAAGGAGCTGTGTGAATGTTGACATCCTATTAGACAGGCTATGGAACATGGGCATTGGAGGCACTGCTTATGACCTAATAAATTGTTATATGAGCAATAGAAAACAGTTTGTTCTGCTTAAAATGGAAAGTGGTCTCTACAAATCAGAGATCACTTGCATAAAATATGATGTGCCCCAGGGCTCAGTGTCAGGCCCCCTTCTGTTCTTGATCTATGTAATTATATCAAATACTGTACTATAAATTCCAAAATTGTTCTGTATGCCAATGACACGTCCATTGTGGGTAAAAAGGAATCATGTAATGAACTAGAGTCCGAATGTAATAATGTGACAAAAGAAATTGTTCAGTTTTTTAATGAAAGCCACTTAAATGCAAGCACCAGTAAAACATGTTTGATGGAGTTTAACAAAAGTAGTTTGAATAATGAAATTGAATTATACATTGGCAACGAATTGGTAAAGAAAGAGTCTAGTGTATAATTCCTTGGCATAAGAATCCAAAGCAACCTGAAATGGGACACATATATTGACTCCCTAGCAACTAAGTTGTCAAAAAATATATTTGCAATTAGTACTATTAGCAAGTTCTGTAAAGACATTGTAGTCCTAAACACTGCATATCATGCTCTTTTCTCCTCTCACTTGAACTACAGTACTGAAATTTTGGGGGCAACAACCAAAGCTAATCTAGATAAGCTACTCATTCTTCAAAAAAGAGGTATGAGAATAATCTGTGGAGCAAAATATAGGGAATCTTATCACAATTTTTAGTGAAACACCCTTTCTACACATTAGAAGAGTACCATACTTATATGAAGAACAACAAATGCTTTGTGAAATTATGTGAATAGAAATCAGTAAACATCTTATTGCAATTTTGTTGTAAATTAATGACGTATTCAGAAGAATGTATTTTGTGTATTGTACAAATAACTTTAATCATTACTATTTCTTTGTACATGTGCAGTGTTGAATAAAACTATTATTATTATTATTATTAAATATTAGTTTGGTTATTACAACACAGATCCATAAAGGAGTCTTTATATTCTTCTGCTGTTTGAGTTCTGAGTGCTTTTAGTGATAAACATTCTGTCTCTGGTCTTTTTGTGGAGCTGACTGAAGCCTTTGACTCAGCCCTTTACTCTCTGCTACTTGAGAAATGAGTTTTTTGGCATTAGAGACAATTACAATGTGTGGTTTTAGTCATATCTCAATAACAGGAGGCAGGTGGTGAATTCTCAAACAAATACAGTATTAAAGTTCTGTTCAGTGAACTATGTTAATTTATGGTGTCCCTCAAGATTCAGTCCTAGGGCCCTTACTTTCCTCTTATTTGTCAATTACCTGCCTCCGAATCTCCCTAACACCTTACTTGTATTGTCTGCACATGACACAAATCTCCTATTCCAAACTCCATCTCTTTAGGTTTTTATGGATATAATAACATCAGATTCTATCAACAGGTGAATTTTCTGGATACACAAAAACAGTTACTAAAGAAAAGCAAAACTGCACGTATGCTTTTCAGTGTGTCCGTAAAAACATACCTATATGGTGGCCATACAGATTGATGATGGAACAAGAGGTTTAGTGTTTCTAATTAGCAGTTAATTAAGTTTTTAGCTGTAAATATAGAGTGATGAATTGGGCAGTAACAGTTCTTAGCATATTATCTTACATAAGGTCATCAGTTTAGCAGTGATGTACAATTTATAGTTTAACTTTGTATCACATATTGTAAACTGAATTTTGTTCTAAAAATTTAACTTTGGCCAATATCCTTGTATATCTTGTACATGTAGGATTTGATGGACCAAATAAAATAAAAATAAAACCAGAATGAAATATGTGTCTACCATAGCACAAAAAGGCAAAAATGACCTGGGCAGAGTTTGGGAAGTAAAAGAAGAGAACTAGCTTTTTGACTTACCTGCCAGCTTCAAAGAATTTTAAATCAAAACCTCTTCACATATTCACACTTTTTTACATGTTAATGTTAGTACCCATGTCATTTATCATGATGCATCATGTGAAGTAAAGTCACACGATAGATGATGTCATGTCATATAACATGACACATGCCATCCAACATGGCATTTGTCATGCCATGCAGTATGACACTATGTGTCATTAAAGTTTAAGATTCATGCATGCCCACTCTGGGATACTTCCTATTATAGATGTATCCTCACTCTCAAATACCTCCTATTGTAGATGCATCTTACTCTCTATAAGCACATAAATTTGTGTCCATTTGTTCTCCTTTCCCCCCCCCCCCCTGTCACCACCACTATTAATGTAACAAACAGTGTGTTTGTGGAAGAAATGGTCCCCTTGAGGGAAAAAAATCAACCCTCCCCCCCCCCCCCACATCTCCAAAAATTGTTTTAGTGCCCCCCCCCCCTCCTTAGGAACAAATCCATCTCCAGAAATTTCATCCCACCCCTCCCCCTCCAGAAACAGTTCTTTAGCTATTACAAGTACACTCTTGAGTCCTATGAGTCCTATGGTATTATATATTGTTTACTGTGTCTGGTGAATCTTCTGTATTTTGGGCACAGGCTCAATGACTATAGCCTGATTGCAAGATACAGGTGTGCCAACACCGTGCAGCTAAGAGAGCACACTGCCACTGAGGAAGTAGGGTTAACTCATGAAAAAGCATGAATATGTAAGCTATTGCGATTTAAATGTCTCTGAAGCTGCCAGATAAGTTGAAAAGCTAGTTCCCTTCTTTTACAGCCCTAACTCTGCCCTGGAAATTTTTGCCTTTTTGTGCTCTGATGGGAGCATTTCTCATTCTGGTTCCCAATGTTTACTGTACCATGTCAAGGTCACTGCCCATAGGTGGATTTTTGTTTTATTTTTAAAAAATATTTCTTATATTTTTATTTTCTATTTCCATCCTTGGTCCCAGGTTCAAACCCTGCCACTGCTTAAATTTTGAATAAAAATCACAAGCAACGGCAGGCAAAGACTTCTAGCATAAGAAGTCACCCTGAGTTTGCCAACAGTCTTCTCAAAGTGGACAAAGGGGTGGACATAGGTCCAGGGTTCTCTCTTGCTCTTCCGGTGGGAAACTGTCCCTGAAAGGTGGACTAATCAGCAATTATCATCAGCATGAGGAAGCAGAAGGCAATGGAAGCCACTGCATTAAAGACACATGTGTATCCATTGCCCACATGGCGTCTGTAATTGAAAAAGTGTCATGATAGGCAAAAGATTCCGGACTAGGTCCCCATTCAGATCTCCAGGAGGGGACTGCCACGGGAGAGGTGACCATGAGAAAAAGACTGAACAACCAACAAAAGAATAGCATTCCACAAGTTGGGGTGTGAAATGTCCAAAGGTTCACCATGTTAAGGAAGCTGTAAAATCTGAAAAGGGAAATGCACAGGCTCAATCTAGATATAGTGGGGGTCAGTAAAGTGAAATGGAAAAAAAGGAGAATATGGACTTGATAGTAGCAATGGGAGGTGAGAAAAATTCTGATGTTCACCTGCTTTATTGTTCTTCATTGATATTCCTCTATGTTGAAGTACTGCATTTTTATACTTGCTGAAAAATGGGGGTGGAAGTTTAACACTGACTACTATAAATGATGTAGCTGACAGCTGCGCAGTTGCGTTTCACAGTTCTTTCCTCTCACTGTCCACAGCCACCCAATATTACAGATATATGGGCAGTTCACTATTGATAAATTTAGATAAGCCACACTAATAGCTTGCAGGCAAGCATCAGCATATTGCTACAACAGTTTGCTGTTGAACATCTATGAGCAGTAAAAACCTAACCACACAGTTCAAGCTTTTTCAGAATAATACAGACACTGTCATAGTTTTAACGCATGGCCTATTTGGTGTTACACTAGTTCCCTTGATGCATTGTTGTTACTCTAAATTGATAAAGACTTCCCATCTGAAAATCAGCCATGGACTGACTGTCTCAGGACCAAAAATCAGGCCTTTATATATCCTCACAATAATAGGCACTGAAACTATACATTGTTCGATGTTTAATTTACAGGAATTACAATTAAAACATAACTCATTCAATTAACTGAATATATAGAAGAATTCTCTCTTTTTAAGAGTTCCTTCTACCACACAGGCTAGGCTGAATTATTTGTTTAAATAATGAAATTAACAGGGATAGTTAGGCAAACAATGCTTTTGACAAACCTGGTACTTATTTTGGAATTAGTTAAGGGCTAGCTTTGCTAACATGTTTTCAAATGGAGCCAAATAAATACATAAAGAATCCTAGTAGTTCTTCTTCAAAATGTTTATAATTAGTACAGAATTTATATCTGTTTAAAAGTCAACAATAGCATTTAAGTCATGAAACAATTACTGATTTCACTCTATAACAAAAGTATTAACAATGAATGGTCAAAATAAATTATGAAATTAATTACCCACACAAAACTAAGCACATAATTAGACCTGGTGCTACATTTATTAAGACTGAGGGCCAACCTTTCTCTTTTATGAAAATGTAGATTTTTACTCAGGCATTTTAATGGTAATTAGGGAAAAATGAAAATAAAATGAATTTAAGGAGGCAATGGCAAAACAAGAGAGGAAGTAAAGAGATACCAGCTTGCTTCATCACAAGTTCTGCAATAAATTTCAGTCAGTAATATGAAATACTCTGTTCAAGAATCACGAAAAGAGGAGGCATACTTGGAAAAGGCCAGGAGATATGGGGAGATTTCAGTTAGATTACATCGTGGTCAGACAGAGATTACAAAATATGATATTGAATAAGGCATACCCAGGAGCAGATATGGACTTTGCAGTGACTTCCAGAGTATACATGGAGATGTAAATATAGGTCAATATAAATATCATAGACGGTTTTCTATTCTATGACACATGGCTACAATAGCTTAAGAATGATCATATGCACATCAGTGTATTGTACATCTAAATTACCTCTTAAGTTAAAATATTTTCAGTATTTTGATTTATTTTACATCAGTGAGGGCTATTTCACTGAGGATCTGTTGAAGGGGCATTAACATATATCCTTTTTATAAATATGTATTATTATTTTATGATATGTTCTACATCTTTGAAGACTACCTCACTATGGATATGTGGAACAGAAAGAGTATCTAATCTAATCTCAAGAATCACATCATTGGAATCCATTTTCATTTTAATGGAATTCTTTAAAGGGCCACAAGCATCTATATATATGCTGCCACAAGTTTTGGAAATCTCTGTAGTGGACATACAACAATTCATTGGTACCAACATAATGGGTCTCCCACCCATACCACACTGATAATCACAGACTACTTAAGAAAACATTTAGATATGATCGTATTAGTTATTCATGAAACAAAAAAATTGTCCTCATGCTCACCAGAATTAGTACCTCTAGGATTTTACCATTGGGGAAAATTAAAATGTGAGGTCTATAGAGAATCTCCTGAAGATGCGAATTTCCATATAACACAGGCCTGTGCTGGAATAATTCCAGATTAAATTCAACATTCAGTAGTGCCTGGAATCACTATATAGCATGTATCAATGTTCAAGGGCAATATTTTCAACAATAGAAATGACAGTTGTTACAATAAACAAGCGAACTTCACCTGAATCACATTTTGGCTTACTTTTAGTACATTGGACCAGATGTTTATGGGACCTCTTCTCAAGACACTAGAACATTGACTTGTGGCACTATTCTCTTGTTACTACTTGATCAAGTCCTACACTTAATATGTAACTGAACTCCTTTCAAAGGCTCCTTCCGATGTCATAAAAAAGTATATAATCCAGTTTAAAGAAAACAAAGTCAGTGTCATAATTGTGCAGCTATAAACATTAAAAATTACTTGCATTTTTCAGAAAATTTGCCACATTTTTCACTGTAACTTTGTGTAAATGGGATCTCAATATATCTACCCATTCTGTCTGTTTTGTATGGCCTGTATTATTTGCCTCACCTTGCATGGTACAATATATCTAACACAGTACATACTGGTACATTAAGTGACCATTACTATTACTGATCAAACTTCAATTTCCTTACCAAACAATAAATTACATATACATTACATGCACATGCACACATACAGCAAAAATGAAACAACATCGGCACTTACAGATGATTTTTAAGATGCCTTTTCATTTCTCTAAATCCATAGGAGTGGAGTGTGTGGCTGGCTGTATCAAATCCCTTGCTGAGATCCACAAGCATAGCGTTAACAAATGTGAATTTCACTTTTAACAAACTGGACCTGAAACTATACTCTGAGCACTAAGAACGTTATTTATAGAGAGATTATCACAGATTTTGAATGCATTTAGTACTCTACTGTTTTAAAGGATGGGCACTAGTTACTAGGATGTGACTTTCCACCTTTCTTGTGCAGAGATAACATTTTTAAGGATAGAGGGAAACAACTACTACTTTCATTTTCAACCATTTTTAGGAATTGTATGTATGAATTTCTTTGCAGTGTGTCAATACAATCAAATCTTCACAGGTTTCTTGCCACATAATATCACAGTGTGGGCATGATGTTTTGAAAAAGCTGCATAAAACAGATGGCAAAGCCACTGTTTGGCTATCATGGAATGACAACTGTGAGATTTAAATGCTGCAGCCAATATCTATATGAGCAGACAGACTGTGACACATCAGCACTTTGCCAGAAGATTGAAAGAGAGAGTAGCATTTTCAAAACTTTGTACTCACAATGCAATATTATGAGGCAAGAAAACAGTAAAGATTTAATTATATATTTAAGAATTGTTAACTAATTATTTATTACAACTTACACTGTTCTTACAATGTCTCTTCATTTTTAGGGTATCTTTGTTAGTTATTCAACATTTTTGTATGAGATAACTAATCATTTATTACAAGTTAGACGGTTCTTACAATGTATCTTCATTTTGACAGTGTCTTTGTGAGTTATTCAATGTTTTAGTATGAGATAATTATAGACAAACATAGAACTATAATCTCATGATTTGGTCATCAGCAGAACACACGTTTCTAAATCATGAAAGTGTAACTAGACACTTTTGGACCTGAATTAACAAGCAAGTACCTGATACGGTTGTGGAAAACCTGAATGTCTTAACTCAAGGTTGGAGTAAATGTAATATTAGGTGAAATATAATAAATCTTTTTCATCTGATTTCATTCATAAACACCTTTTTATATGAGTGCCAAATCTTTATGGCACTTTTGTGGTAAATGTAAAAAAGTTATACCTGTTGCTTCAGTTAGAAACTGATGAGCCTCAATCACAGGCACAACAAACTTTCATTAGAATATTGAGCAAGAATGTAGGGAAGTCAGCAAGGAGAAAGTAAGTTTTTTGTTAGGTAGCCTTGATGCCAGAGGTACAGGCCAACTTCTGCAGGATGAATTAGGATCAGAATACCAGGTCACCATTTTCTTTTTAAACTTAGCACTTGTCTGGGTCAGGTGACAGAGGATTTAGCTTCACTCTGTAAAGACTTTACCAAGGAAGACACCATGGTTATTGTAGGTAGGCCAGCCAACAGTATTGACAGATTTCCTTGATACAATATAGAGTGTGATCTGGTAAAGATTGCATCAGCATCAAGACATATCAATGAGGAGTTTGTGTTTGTTCTGATATGCCATGACTGACCCCATTTGAACTCTTCTGTCAGGAGAGTTAATTTGGAGTTGGAACAGCTGTTTGGGGCAGGTGCAGGGTCACATATTGGTGTGGGTCCTGTCGATTGTCTCAGTAGGTGCAATTATACTAGAGATGGGCTACATCTCATCAGGAAAGGGCTGGTCTAATAGCAGGAAATGTGGTGGTGGGTGTTGGGGGGGGGGGGGGGGGGTGGAATTGCAATGAGTGCTAAAATACTATCGGCATTGGAGCAGCATGATTTTTAGGATAGTAGGATAGCTAAGACAGAAAGAAGTCAAGTTTTAAGTGAGGTCAGGATTGAAATCGACCTTCACTTTGAGAAAGAAACTAAACAGCATAATTCTGGCACATGTGTCAGCAAACACAGCTGTTGGTTCAAAAGTTTCATCAATCAGCAGAAATTTTATTTTCACCCAGTTTTATCTCAGTTAGTGGGAAATGCCTACTGTCTTTAGCACATTAACATATTCGAGGGCTAAGAAGTAAAATCAATGAAATACTTATCTGCATTGATGAATTAGACTCATCCAAGCCAGTTGACGTAACCTGCCTCTCTAAACACTGGTTCAGATGTATTAAGATAAGTGTTGCAGGATTTAGATTAGCTTCTCACTTTTGTATGGAACAAATGGAGGATGGATGAATTGCCACATTCACTAGGAATTGCCACAAATATAATAACATAGACATTCATTAGTTTGCCTAGAGCAGCATATGGAAGCGTGTGCAACCAAATTAGAATTCCATAATAAACTATTCTTGATAGTAAGTGTATACCAACTAATAATTTTAATCTGTTCATAAATCACTTTGAAACTGTACTGGCCTAACTAGAAACAAAAAAGAAGGAATTAGTGGTTGCTGGTGATTTTGATGTAGATTTTCTTGAAACCTCTTCCAGTAAGAACTTACTGCAGTGAGTAGCACTGTCATTCAACTTGACATGTTAACTTTCCAACTAGAGTAGCTAAAGGCTCAAAGACAACCATTAATAATATATTTACAGAAATGTCTAATGCAAAAGACCATGACATGCAGTTCCTTTTGATAAATGTTAATTTTGATCAGGATGTAAAACCCACTGCATCTGAGTTCAAGAGGGTAGTCAGTAAGCCAAAAATTGATTGTTTCAGGAAACTTCTCAGAGGCATGGATTGGCGTGAAGTGTACAATGCTCACAGCATGAATTTGTCCTTAACTTATTTGAAACTGTTTTCCCCCAAAACTAGCCCACATTAGACCAAAGTCTATGAAAAAAAACATGAATTACTCAAGGAATAAAGGTATCCTGTAAGACAAAAAGGAAATTATACCTATCAGTCAGGAAAAAATCTAATGTACATGCTGTAGGTCATTACAAAACACTGCAAAATATTGAAGATAGTAATATGTACATCAAAGCAAATAAATTATCAGAAAAAGACAGTCACACCAGATAGCAAAATAAAGACAATATGGGATATAGTGAAAGAAAAGGCTGGCAGAACCAGAGATGACGAGGAGCACAGAGATTTGAAAGTAAATGATACGTGGGTAAATGACGTGTGCAGTGTTGCTGAATTTTTCAATAAGCACCTCATAGCTGTTACTGAAAAGATGGGGTTGTCAGGTTCAGTAGATGCTGCCATGGAATATCTCAGGCCAATCGCTACAAATAACTACAATAATAAGAGTATCACCCTTACCACACCAGTAGAATTAATGACCACCATAAAATCCTTAAAATCAAAAAATTCTAGTTGCTGTGAACAAAACTGATTAAACAGTGTGCCTCTGACTGTAGTGTCATTTAAGTTATTTATGTAACCAGTCTTTTTATCAGTGAAACACTTCCTGAATGGTTGAAATATGCAGAAGTTAAGCTAATGTTTAGGAAAGGAAATAAAGAAATAACATCAAACCTCTGTCTAATTTTGCTTTTGCCTACATTCTCAAAAATTTTAGAAAATATAACATACAGTCATCTTCTTAACCATCTGACCATAGATAAAATACCATCCAAGTCACAATTCAGAGTCCTAAAGGGTTCCAATATTGAGAAGGCTCTCTACACATACTGTGTGAATGTACTTAATTCATTAGCCAATAAATTACAGGCTACTGGTATATTTTGTGATCTGTCAAAGGTATTTGACTGTGTAAATCACAATATCCTTTTAAGTAAATTAGAGTACTATTGTGTAACAGGAAATGTTTCAAAATAGTTCAAATCCTATATCTCTGACAGAAGACAAAGGGTGTCAATAGGAAAGAGACTTGTATTAAGCTATCAGGCACCATTCAGCTGGGAACAAATAACATGTGGTGTCCCCTTAGGTTCCCTCTTAGGACTCATATATTTTTGTGTATATCAACAACCTTTTATCAGTAACATTACCAGATGTTAAGTTTGTTTTCTCTACAGATGATACAAACATTTCAATAAATAGTAACTCAAGTACAGTCTCAGAAAGGTCAGCTAATGAAATTTTTATGGACATTAATAGATGTTTCTCTATCACTGAACCTTGAAAAAACAAGTGTATACAAAAAATGTAATGACAAGCAGATAGAAGAAGTTGACAGTGTTAAATTCTTTGGATTACTGCTTGACAATAAATTTAACTGGGAGAAGTATACCACAGAACTGCTGAAGCACCTAAGCAAATCTCTTTTTGCTATGCAAATGTTGTCAGACGTAGGTGATGTAAAAAATTAAGGAACTAGCATGCTATGCTTACTTTCATTTCATAATGTCATGCGTGTTTATTTTCTGGGGTAAGCCAAGCCAAGCTAAAGTCTTCTGGAACCATAAACAAGCATTATGAATTATTTGTGATGCAAACTCAAGCACATACTGCAGAGGGCTGTTTAAGGAACTTGGGATACTAAAATACTGCTTCACAATATATTTATTCTTTAATGAAAGTTGTCATTACAAGTATATATTTTTTTTCAAACCAACAGCTCAGTTCATGGAATCAATACTAGAAATAAGAATAACTTTCACAATGATTTAAAGTCTCTTACTGTGGTTCAGAAAGGTGTCCACTGGACAGCAACACAATTTTTCAATAACATGCCAGCAGCCATGGAAAGTTTATCTAGTAATGAAGTTCCGTTTGAGAAGATGGTTCAAATGGCTCTGAGCACTATGGGACTTAACATCTATGGTCATCAGTCCCCTAGAACTTAGAACTACTTAAACCTAACTAACCTAAGGACAGCACACAACAGTTTGAGAAGAGTCTAAAGGATTTATTGGTGGCCATCTCCTTCTACGCCATTAATGAATTTCTTAGTAGAACCAGCTGAAGTGTGTATGTTATTAATAATATCGCATAATGTGAATATTTTGTAGAATCTGTAAAACTTTTTGCAGTAATGCAGTCATATATTATTTGATGATGTTAAGTATTGTCATATGCACCTAAGTGTATTGAAAGTTCAATATTTGGTGATAATTTTTATATCCTTTTAAATGTAAATATGCTTAAGTCTTTTTTCTGATCTTATTTTGTGTGTATTTATTGTGTAGTCTTGTTTTCTGGCACATTCCACATCCCAGAGGATATCCTCACTATGAATGAACTGGAATGAAAAGTACATCTCCAAACAAAAAATATTGTGTCATCTATTCTGTAGTTTTTCCTTCACAGTGTCTTTAAGATTCTGTGCCAAGATGAAGTTTACAGCTTTTTGCACAGAACTCTATGCAACCCAGAAGCAGTGGAATGATTGAGATATGATTGGCAGAAGGTTTGAATCATTTTCTCTAATTCCATAAAATGGACTTCAGAAGACGTACCTAGCAGATAAAATGCTAAAACATATTTGTCTCATTCACATCCTTGAAGGCTCATAATTATGGGGTTCAGTGAACACAATTCATAAGCAAATGGAAGAATAAAATACTCTCTTCACATTTTATAATGGCGAGAAAAGTAAGTGTCATTATACTGATTAGTAATCAACCACAATCCCATGTATGGTGTTTCAGCAAAGCTCACAATTTGCAGACTTTGGTTTTTTGGTAGAATACTGGGAAAGCACAACCTATCTACAAAGGAGATTGCTTGTAAATCACTCATGTGGCCAGTTCTAGAATATTGCTGAAGTGTACCAAAAGAAATTAACACAGTATATTGAACGTATACGTAGAAGGGCAGCATGAATGTTCACAGGTTTGTCTGATCTGGGGGAGAGTGTCACAAAGATGCCAAACAAAGTTAACTGGAAGACATTTGAAGATAGATGCAAATTATACCGAGAAAGTCTATTAATAAAGTTTCAAGAACTGGTTTTAAATGATGACTCTAAGAATATTCTATAGAATCCTACACACTGCTCACATAGTGATCATGAAGATAAGATTAGAATAATTACTTCTCACACAGAGGCATTCAAACAATCATTCTTCACACACTCCATATATGAATGGAGCAGGAAGAAACCCTAATAACTGGTACAATGAGACTACCCTCTGTCACGCACCTCATGGTGGTATTCAGAATATAGAAGTAGATTTAGGTGTAGATTGTCCCCAGAGCTGCTCATTGTCCTTTGGTTCTGAGTTGGCTTGAAGGACTGAACCAGAGACTTCGAAGGTTCTGTGACAAGTTAGGCTTGACTTCCTCATCTTGCAACTTGGGGTTGAGAACTGTAGGGTCCCCCCTTAATGGGTCAGGTGTACACTACACATCAGAGGCTGCTACTCAGGTAGCTGACTGTGTGTGGGGTGCACACAAGGGTTTTTTAGATTTGGTGACTCTCTATCCAGTCCGGATAATGAAAGCTGTAGGAAACCCAGAAGTATCAGTGTAAGACTGATAGAAATCACTCCTACAGGAAAGAGTATTAAAATTCTAATGGTAAACTACTAAAGCCTTTGCAACAAAGTGCCAAGGTTTGAAGCGCTCATGAAAAGCAGTGAAGCTCACATAATATGAGGTACAGAAAGCTGGCTGAAACCTGAAATTGATACCAGTGAGATTTTTGGGGAAATTTAAGTGTATATTGAAAGAATAGGCAAAAGGGAAATGAAGGTGGTCGATTTGCCACAGTAGACAAGAAACTCAAATCCACTGAGATAGAAATTGAAGCTGCATATTAGATTGTTTTGACAAGGTAGGCAGCCACCAGACTCATCTTCTTATGTGACCAAAAAATCTTTAGAGAAAACCTCATTTCACTTATATGTAACTTCCCCAGTCATACTGTAACCATTAGTGGAGACTTAAATCATCCAACAATTAACTGGGAAAATTACAGTTTTGTTATTGGAGGGTGTGAGAAGGCATCCTGTGAAACACTGCTAAATGTCTACCTAGAACAATAGTTAGGAATCCCACTCATGATGGAAATATATTGGATCTAATGGCAACAAAAATAGACCTGACCTCTTTGATAATGTCCACACTGAAACTGGTAGCAGTGACCATGACACAGTTGTAACAACAATGATTACCAAAGTGCAAAGGACAACTAAAATTAGCAGAAATATGCATACATTCACTAAACTAGATAAAAATATCAATAGTCCCATATCTCAGTGAGGAACTCGAACCTTACAGCACAGGGCTGGAGAATGTAGAGTAACTGTGGCTCAGGTCTAAAAGAATAGTTGACCATGCACTGGACAGACATAATGGGAGGGACCTCCATGATATACAGTCACTGTAAAGAAGCTTCTCAAGAAACAGAGATTACTGCATAACAGGTGTGAAACAAAGTGTAGGGTTATAGAGAGAGGGATGCTGAATGAAACACATTTTGCTGTCAAGAGACTAATGCATGATTCCTTCAATGACTACCACAGCAGAATACTGTGAAATGATATTTCACCGAAACAAAGGTAGTGTCCACATCCTAGCGAATGAGGCAGAACTCAAATTGAGGGTAGCAAAGCAAAAGCTCAAATGCTTAACTTCATTTTCAAATGTTCCTTTACAAAGGAAAACCCAGGATAATTCCCATAACTTAATCCCTGTATGACAAAAATATGAATGAAATAAGTTTTAGTGTTAGCAGTGTTGAGAAACAGCTGAAATTGTTAAAATTGAACAAACTCCAGGGCTCAATGGAATTCCTGTCAGATTCTACACTGAATTTGTGGCTGAGTTAGCCTCTCTTCTAACTATAATCTATCATAGATCCCTTGAATAAAAAACCATGTCCAGTTCTTGGAAAAAAAGCACAGGTCACATCTGTCTACAAGAAGGATGGTAGAAGTGATCCACAAAACTACTGTCCAGTATCCTTGACTTCTATTCATTATAGAATCTTAGAAAATATTCTGAGCTCAAACATAATGATGTATCTTGAACAGAAAGACCTCCTTAATGCGAACCAGTATGGGTTTGAAAAACATTGGTCATGTGAAATCCTATTTGCACTTTTCTTACAAGACACACTGAAAGCTTTGGATCATGGTTGTCAGATAGGTGCAGTATTTCTTGATTTCTGAAAAGCATTTGACTCAGTACCAAACCTACACTTGTTGCCAAAAGTGTAATTGTATGAGGTATCAAGTGAAATTTGTGACTGGATTGAGAGCTTTATGGTAAGGAGGATGCAGGATGAGATTTTCACTCTGCAGTGGAGTCTGCGCTGATATGAAACTTTCTGGCAGATTGAAACTGTGTGCCCGACTGAGACTTGAACCTGGGACCTTTGCCTTTTGTGGGAAAGTGCTCTACCACTGAGCTACCCAAGCATGACCCACACCCCATCCTCACAACCTTACTTCTGTCAGTATCTCGTCTCCTACCTTCCAAACTTTACAGAAACTCTCCAGCGAACCTTGCAGAACTAGCACTCCTGAAAGAAAGGATATTGTGGAGACATTGGTTAGCCACAGCCTGGGGGATGTTTTCAGAATGAGATTTTCACTCTGCAGTGGAGTGTACACTGATATGAAACTTCCTAGCAGATTGAAACTGTGTGCCCGACTGAGACTTGAACTTGGGACCTTTGCCTTTTGTGGGAAAGTGCTCTACCACTGAGCTACACAAGCATGACTCACACCCCATCCTCACAACCTTACTTCTGTCAGTATCTCATCTCCTACCTTCCAAACTTTACAGAAACTCTCCAGCGAACCTTGCAGAACTAGCACTCCTGAAAGAAAGGATATTGTGGAAACATTGGTGAGCCACAGCCTGGGGGATGTTTTCAGAATGAGATTTTCACCCTGCAGTGGAGTGTACACTGATATGAAACTTCCTGGCAGATTAAAACTGTGTGCCAGACCTAGACCCGAACTCGGGACCTTTGCCTTTCACGGGCAAGTGGTAGAGCACTTGCCCATGAAAGGCAAAGGTTCTGAGTTTGAGTCTCAGTCCGGCACACAGTTTTAATCTACCAAGAAGTTTCAGGATGCAGGATGTTATCTTGGATGGAGAATCATCGTCAGATGTAGAAGTAATTTAAGCTGTGCTGCATGGTAGCAAGTTTGGCCCCTAGCTGTTCATGTTGTATATTAATGGCCTTGCACACAATATTAATAGCAACCTCAGACTTTTCACGGACAATGCAGTTATCTATAATGAACTACTATCTGAAAGAAGCTGCCCACATATTCAGTCAGATATTGATAAGATTTCAAAGTTAAGCCAAGATTGACAATTTGCTTTAAATGTTCAGGAATGTAAACACACTTCACAAACCAAAAAAATGTAGAATCCTGTGATAATGATATCAGTGGGTGACTGTTGTAATTAGCCAATTCATAGAAGTACCCGGGTGTAACACTTTGTAGGGATATGAAATGGAATGATTACATACGCTCACTCCTGGGTAAAGCAGATGTTTGACTTCGATTTATTAATAGAATCCTGGAGAAGTGCAATCCCTCTACAAAGGAGATCGCTTACAAATCACTTGTATGACTGGTTCTAGAGTATTGCTCTAGTGTGTGGGATCCATACCAAAAGGACTAACAGGAGTTATTGAACGTATACAGAGAAGGGCAGCACGAATGGTCACAGCTTTGTTTCATCTGTGGGAGAGGAACTGAACTGGTAGACTCTTGAAGATAGACATAAACTGTCTCAAGAAAGTCTATTAACAAAGTTTCAAGAACCAGCATTAAATGATGACTCTAGGAATATACTACAATTCTGTAAGTGTTGCTCACATAGGAATCATGAGGATAAGATTAGGATAATTACTGCACAACAGAGGCATTCAATCAATCATTCTTCCCATGCTACATAGGTGAGTGAAATAGGAAGAAACCCTAATAACTAGTACAGTGGGATGTACCCTCTGCCATGCACCTCACAGTGGTTTGCAGAATAGAGACATAGATGTAGATGTTTGTATACAGGGCAATGAGTTGGCTGACATGGCAGTGAGGAGTGCCTATAGTGATAACAGTGTACTCCTATGAACTGCCCCCTTGGATTCTATTACTTCATTTTTAACACAAAAGTTACATGTGATTGGGAGAGCTGGATGCATAAAGCAACAAACAGTTTAAGCCAACAGTTCTGTCAAGGTCACACAGATGGAAATAAGTGGCTTTGATGTGATTGAGCATTGGACACTGCACTTTGTTACAAGGTCAATTTTTGTGGGGTAAGAAAAACCTGCAGTGTGCTATACTTGTGGTGTATGAGTGAAGATGCGCCACATTTTGATTGAATGAGTTTAGTAGTAAGAAATAGGGAATAGGTTTTGTATATTGTCAACAGCTCAACTTAAGTGTTGGATATTTTAATATTTTACAGTGGGTGGGCCATTCTTTTATTGCAGGTGATTTTCATCCCTCCCATAAGAGATAATAACTTTTCTCTGTACTTGTCATTTTCTGCAACTAAAACATTTGTATACAAATGATTTTCTATCTGTGAGCAACATGGTCAGACTGTGTTGTACATCTAATTAGATAATTAACATGTTACATTTTCTGAATGTAACTTTCTGATAATCCAGTTTTTCATAAATGGGGTTGTTTTACAGAGAAACCATCAGAGATAGGACTTGTACCTGATGTTGGGAAGGTTGGAGGATGTGAATCGGATACAACTGCGGGAGGCAGTAATGGCTGTAGTGGATTGATGAGCTCAAGCCCACATGAATCAGTCTGCTTGCCCACACCAATGCGTGTGTCATTGGGACGCAGGCAAGATATTAGTCCATATGCAACTTTCCAGGTCCCCAATTCCATGGGGAGTGAAGGTGCAGTGGAAGGTGTCCCACTCACTATGGACCATTGCTCTCAGGGTCAGCCTCTGGAAGGAGTCAATGTTGACATATACAAGGTAATAAACAGTATCTTTGGAGTGATGTGTGCTATGATAAAACAAATTTGGTTGCCAAATTCCAATGAATTATGCAATTTCCTTTGTTAGTGTAAATTCATTCTATTCTTGTACTTACTTACACTTTTTTAACTCTGTTTTGTTATGTAGCAGTGGGTAACTAACTTCATCTAAAAGGAAATTTCAGTACCATATTTCATCATTGAAGAAACATTACCATGTGACAGACTTCTCCAATTTTCCTGATTTTGGTCAGATGATGTAATTGACTCATTGCACCTGCAGTTACTGTGGAAACTGCCAATTTTCAACTCCCTGCAGTGAATATGAAGCTCAAAGAAAACCATGTATGTGCAAAAGTATGAAATACTGTGTAACAGAAATGTCGTACACTGTATGATGTTATTTGTGTAAGATTCTGTTGCCTGTAGGGAGGTTGTAACATCAGAAGACTATAGCATAATCCAAGAAGACTGACAAATGATTGACAATAGATGCAGTGCTTGGCATCTGTCTGTCATTCTCAAAAACATATCTCCCTTTCATACACTAATTCCAAGTGACCAATGATTTCTTTCTTATTGAAAAGATTGTCTTGTGGAACCATTTCCATCAGCTGAGACTCGAGAATTGCTTTCAGGTATGGAGAGATAAATAACAGGGGATAAAAATGTGCTATGGCTGTGTGCCCTTTTGCATTTTCATGGCAAATCAACACAGAGTCAGTTATACAGTACTGTTTCTTCAATGATGATTTGTAGTTTGTGAATACACATTATTTGTACAACATTTTTGTTCATCTCTAAATATCTGAAATATAATGCTTTAATATTTGTTTTTATTTGAATTGAATATAATGGCTTTCCACTTTACCTATACCAGTAATATACTGTTTAATGATATCACTAAGTGATGTTACAACATCAAAAATTAATCTGTCAAATTGCATTTTTATTTTCATTATTTGAATTTTGAAGTACAATTCACTTTTAACCATAAATAAATGCTACATTAAGTTTTTTTACTAAAGTGCTGGATGTGAATGTGCCTGCTTTTACTTGAAAGTGAAATTTCTCAGGAAGAGGAAAACCATTTTTTAAGTTATTCCAGGACAATAATGATTGAATGCAGCCTTTTACAATACTTTCTTCCTCAAATAAATAATTTTGCACAACCACTGACCAGAAACAGGCACATAGACTTGTTATTAAGTGCCTAAAACTAACATCATTCTAAAGTTATGCTTTCTGACTGGCATTTCCTCTTAAGAATGCTGACAAGAAAGTGCTGCAGAGAAAAAAACAAACCAAGATTTAAGCAAATGACTCTTACCTAATACTTGGACACCAGCTTCCTTGAGAGAAACTAACCTTGGAACCTCTTCCCTTCACTTGAAGACTTCTTCAGTCTGCAATTGATCTGTGGAAGCCCAATTGGCTGAACATTGAAAGTGGACACCATCATGACAATTTATTCTCTGTAAGAACAACCAGATATGGCTGCTATTGTAGTTAGTGTTTACTCTGGGGATTGAAAGACAATATGAGAAATGGGATTTCTTTATAAAGTCAATGGCTATGTGACTTCGGAGAAAAGGCACTATCACACATACATCAGTACATTTCATCCTGTATCCAGAGCGGTTCAGTGATTTAGAAAGATAATACATTATGGTAAATTTTAACCTATGGCTATTTGTTGTTTCTCTTTATTTTGTTTCTGGATTTTTGTAGTTTATTCCAGTAATGTTTATTATTTTTTACAACCTGTCTTGTAATGTTTACATTTGGTATTTTCGAAAAATTCTCTCATTTTTAATAAATTCCATTCTGCTATTTAACTTTTTGGTATTCACAAACTAGATCTTACCATCATCCTGTTATCAACTGACCTAATATGGTTCCACAATAACTGTAATTGTGTGTGCTACAGGTAAATTTCGTGAGTGCTCAGAATCAATTTGATGATGGCTTACAAGTTTCCACAGTGAAGTCTCAAGAGCCCCTGGTTTGAAATAACATGTTTTCACACTTTGCTTCACTCTGAGTGTATTCATTATGACTGTAGAATGAGGGATGTAGCACTGTTGTCATCAAGATAATCATTATCACAACTGATGGGGGTATGCAGTAACATCTCTTATAAAAGGCAGACTGTCAAATCACAAGAAATAGTCTGTATGCCAACAAATAAATCAGCTCAACAAAAAATGAGCATTAATATATATACTGGAGATTCTGAAAACTTAATTTGTGTCTGACAGAAAATATCTATATAGCATATTCTGCAGAGTTGTCAGGAAGAAAAACAAAACCAACTGCCACAATTTGCTAGAACTTTTTTCATATCATCATCATCTTCTTCTCCTTCTTCTGTTGCACTACTCCAATCAATTGTGAATCATCACCTCTTACACAGTTTTTTGCCAAGTAATCTGATTTTCTGCTAATTCTTTTAAATTCCAACATATCATTGTTTGCAGGTCTTTTTCAGCACCATCAACCCACATTGTTTTTGGGTGATTTTACTCTCACCAACTTCTGGAGTGTTCAGTTAAGCTCTTCTTTGGCACCTCTTTACCATCTATTCATGGGCTCCTATCTGTTTTAATGAGTTTGCTATTTTTCTGATTGGTGAATTTTTACAGGTAGCATAAAGTCCATTTTCACACCATTCTCCAATTTCCACCTTCATAATGTGAACCTATTATTCTGCTGAGCATCTTCCTCTTAAAGCCATCCAGTATGTAGGTGTTTTCCTTACTGTTAGTGGCCAAGTTTCTGAAGTGTATGTGGACACTGATCCTACAAGTGTCTTATATGCTATTTAGTCTTGTGAGATAAAACTCTTCAAGAAAGTACTTTCATTGTACCAAAATGGGTTCCATTGGCTATAACTATAGTTGAATAGGCATAAGTTGATCCATGACAGCTGCAATGGGGTGGGACAGCAGTTTTGTGAGCCTACCTCAAATAATAACGTGAAGCGATTTTACAAATATCTCTATGGCAGTGCCACAGAGCTGTCACAACTCTGCAAACAGCTACTGTTTTCACCTGCAGCTATTAGGCATTCCACAGTTGACAGACAGCAACAGCTCTGTGAGCTGTCAGGGATCTTTTAATGCTGTCTTGACTATAGTCTTTTATAATTTTGTAAAAGGTATTATTGTTTTCAGTTATGGTCTATCCCAGGTGTTTTAAACTGCTCAATCCTCTTAAGTTCACAGTTACATGTAGTTTTTGATATCAGCATGTTTCCGATATGTACTCTTCTACAATCCTCTGATTCACTGATAGTCAATCCCCTGTCTTAGTACAAAGAAGAACTTCTCTATTCCCCTCTGAGATCTTGTAACAGGACCTCATGATGTAAGCTAACACTGCAGTGATTCATAGGTTATCTGACTACATGTTCTCTAATCACATTTTCCAGTGTTACAAAGGGAAGAAGACAGTCTAGTTCATCCCCATACAGGACATCACTGTAAATATTCAGTGGTTTGGACATTACTCCTAAAACCACTACTTTGCTTCACATGATGTTGATTGTCATCTTCACCAACCTTGTCAGCACATCAAGTGTTACCATTTTTCTTAAGGCAGAGCATAATGCCCCTCCTACAGTTCACACTATCATATGTAGTTTAAAAACAATCATTAGGTAGTAAATGATGTATTCTTCTTCTTCTTTTTTTTTACTTACAGGAATCCAAGTTGACTTGGTGAACCTGTCTCTTTCTGAATAATTATGAGGAGAGGGTAAAAGGAAGATATCTTATATATTTTACCTCAAGTTTAAGAAGAAAGGGACCAGATAGTTTGTACAGATTGTCAAAGAATATGATTCCTTTTTTTCCACTGTTTTGGATTTAACTATCTTCTCAGGTCAACATCACCATTTTTATGAAATGTTGTTCCCACTTTCCACTAATCTGTTTTAGTGAATATACTGGGAATTTTTTTATTCTGGCACTCTTGTTCATTGGTTGTTTCAGAGCGGCATCATTTGTTAATTCCTTTCTCCACTCTCATGACTTATCTTCATTCCAGCACCTTTCACTAACGGACAGCCTTTTTTTTAATTTTTTTTATAGACTATAAATAAAAGACAAGTTCATAGAAAACTGTTATTTTATTACCAAAAGTTTTGTACACTTATAGTTACTTTTCAAAATAATCATCGAAAAGTTTGAGACATTTATCGTAGCTGTGGACAAGATTTGCAATACCCTCTTCAAAAGATGTTGCTGCCAATGATTTCAAATGAGCATTGATGTTGGTTTGAAGATCTTCATTGGTTTGAAAGTGCTGCCCTCCTAGCCACATCTTCAGTTCATGAAAAAAGTGAAAGTCACTGGGTGCCAGGGTTCCTGAAGTCAGCAATCCTCTTCATTTGTTTTGAATGGCTCTCTGCAAACATTGTAAAGTTTCACAATAAGCAGCTTCATTGATAGTGGTTCCAGGCTGCATAAACTCTAAAAGCAACACCGCTTTTTGGTCTGAAAACTCGTTCAACAAGATCGGCTATAACGACAGACTTGTGTCCTTGGCCCCATTCATCATGCACATCATTTTGGCCATCTTTAAACTTTCAGCACCATTCATGCACAACACCATCAGTCATGAAGTTATCACCATAGATTTGGCTCATTCTCCGATGAATTTCTGCTGCACTATTCCCTTCTGCTTGCACTTGGTGGGAGCAACAATGGCAGCAGCCATGTTTACATGGCTGTAGTGCAATGCAGACTGATGCCTTGAGGTCGGCAATGGCAGAGTGTGTAGTGCAAGAGTTGCGCAGTAGCTGTGTATCATATACTTCACTCATATCCATAAATACACCACTAAATATTATTTTTGTCTTCTTTTTCAGTATGGCAGCAGTGCAGATTCTGTCTACACAAAAATTTGTAAAACGTCACAGTATGATGATGATGCTGTGGACTGGATCCCACTTCACAGTTTGTACAAATCCCACAGGTACTGACATTAAACTGTTTTGCGGCAAGCAGGCCTCTGTCTTCCAAACCATTTCCTCCATTTGCATAAAAACAAATGAGGAGGAGTTTATGGATTTAATGGTCTACAATACATTCAAGTGCCTTTTTCTAAAATTTTGTGAGTACAGTTTTCAAGTTGCCAGTCAAAAGAAAATATTTCCTCAGCTACACCTTAAGTGCCCACTGTGTACAAGTGCTTGAGGCTTCTGCACCCTCAATGTTATGCAGTACACTGAAGCACAATAACTGGAAGAATAATGTGAGAAACATATACATACAAAGGCTTAAAAATATGTGTCAATTTCTCAGTGTTCCCTTCCATTTGTATGGCATACATTTCACAATAAATGCATGTGGAATAGCTGGAAAATCCCTTTGCAATATTTGTTGCATCATTGTTGTGACTATATAATACTACTCATTATTGTATAAATTTTTATAATTGATTGTAGCAGTATTTGTGTCACTGAGTTTTTGAAGAAGTTCTGTGCAGATATATGCAAGATAATATACCAAAATACTGCAATCCACAAGTATTTATTTTGGACATATTAAATAAATACTTCAGTAAGTGTACTTCAATGGGGTAAATAATCACACATCATTAGTATTTTAAGTTTTGAATGCAACAGTGTTACCCTTGTTGTCATGAATGAAGTCATGCTCACAGGAAGTTAACAGGTATGCTGACATTTAGAACAGGCCATAAAGTCGCAGTGATTAAAAACAATAAGTAAAATATGTGAACTGAAGTTGGAACCTATGGTATTGTTTGTCAAGTATTTGACATAAGAAATGCTCTTCTGTTTTGTAAACTTGTTACATGATGTATGTCTGTTTATCTCACCAGATAATACTTTGAAGATTCTTGTACTTCTTGAAAATTCAAACAACAACAGGTGGAAGTAACTTTTAACCAGATTATTGCAGTCTCATAAAATTTTGTTGGAAATATAAGCTATAAAATGTTTGCATCTTGATATATTTATTGTCAATGAAAGAGAAAGAAATTAAATTATTTTGAACAGAATTAACCTCTACAAAAAGTTATTTATCATACAATCCTGATGTACTTGTTGTAACCAGAAAAATAAAATAATTGTTGTATACTGTGTTGAATATATCTAATGTGTATCAAAGTGAATTAAACTTGATATTTTTAAGGAATGAGAACAGAAGCTCAAAATCATATTACATTCTCTAGGGTACCTTGAGCGTTCTTAAACAAATTTCTCAGCTATACTGTTATTGTAGAAATGTTTTTTGGATGAGATGTTGGATGTAATTGTGCAATCCCACTGACATTCCATCAGCACAACTGGCTGACATCTTCAAGTGTGATGAACACAATGCTGAGCTGTCACTGAAGCTTCCTACTTTTATTTTATTTTATTTTTTTGAGTCATCAGTTTTCTGACTGGTTTGATGCAGCCTGTGATGAATTCCTCTCCTGTGTCAACCTCTTCATCTCAGAGTAGCACTTGCAACCTACAACTCCTACTTAAGCCAGTCTGAATAGTAAATGTGCAGGTATGAAGGGGCCAAATTCAGTGGCCAGTTACAAAGACTTCCTCATTGATACTGGGAAGAATAGCCGTGCCACCTACCAGATTATGCATCAAGAATTTCAGCACACATGCAAAGGCTGTCATTCCTAGCATGCTGCCATTAGCTGACCCAGCAGCCTCCTTCAGAAGCTGCAAGCTGAAATTCATGTCCACTATCGTCATCCAAATACTTAAGTCACTACCAAAGCATCACCCTTTGTCTGACCAGTGTATCTCTTTTGTGGTCCCCATGACTTCAAACCGTCAGTAATGGATTCAGTATTGGGCTACATTGGAACCCTCTCTCTCTCTCTCTCTCTCTCTCTCTCTCTCTCTCTCTCTCTGTTCACAAGGTTTATTCAGCTGCAAATTTTCCCCTCCTCATTAATTATGCTAACCTACTATAAAAATGTTGATGAGAGTCCTTTGATATTGTTGTAGCCCATATTGTGCCCCATTCTGAGAAAATATGGGCCACTGCAGACTTCCATGGGTGGTCCAGATGTGTGTCATCGATGTCTGTTGCATCTGTGTTCCACTGTGCAACAGATTTGTCCAGTGTATGGATTGCAACATGTAGGTAGAATCTTATAAATATCAGACCTTATAAAACTTAGATCCTTCGCTTAGCCTAGAAGAACTAAGAATTGGCAGATGGAACATGCATTTAACTTTGTTTATTTAAAATATTTTCCTATTTTTGAAGAAACACTGCTGTCAAATGGCAAGATGACTATTACTCCATGTCATTCATTTTGTTCAAGCACCTCACATCATCTTACATATGCTGGTTATAAGGCATGATAGATCTCCTGTTTGGAATATTCCTTTTGTAGGAGTTTGGTATGGAGATGGTATAACTCATCAGTTAAGCTGTCTGAATCTGAAACAGATCATCTCTGTGGACCAATATCCTAGAATGCCACTTCACTGTAAAGGATCGTGACAGCTGGTGGTCTACAAACATAAGTTTGTGAGTACAGGTTTACAGTATGCAGTGCAACTCAATTTTTTTTCTCCATCTCCACTATAAACTTGATGTTAGAATGAAGATAATTCAGAAATTGTAAAAATACATCCAGTAATGCAAGCCAGAAAGCCAGATTACAAAGATGTCATCCATATAACACCAAAAGCAAGTATGTTTTAACTCCAATGACAGACATGCTCTCGCCTCAAGATCTTCCTTAAAATGTTAGCCACAATGGGTGGCAAGGGACTACTCATATGACACCATCAGTGTGTTCAAAGTAATGGTACCACAGGTGATGTGAAAATGGGTGTTCCTTAGTGATGTGTTATGTAGAGAAAAAATATATTCAGTTCACAAGCAGTACTCAAAATATTAGATCACGATGTTCCGTTCAAAACCTGACATGTTATAGTGTGAGAATTCGCACACAGCTGGGAACCGTCAAATGTCATTTAAAATCACATGAGAACAAAAGGATAATAGGCAGAGAGCGGTGACAGGATGCTAAAAGACTGAAGAAATTTATGAGAAGGGGGTAGTCCTCATGGCAGTGAGCCACATCTCCATAGGAGGGAAGGTGCCCGAGATGGGAGAGAGGAAGCATGTGTCCTGGCTCTTCACACAGTAGGCAAAATTCATGTTTGCACAGAACAACCTTGAGAAACTGTGAGCATGTGGCAACAAGTGCCAGCTGTGTGGCCCAGTCCATGCTTGAGGCAGTGTGATACAATACTCATCCTGTAGCTGTTGATGGCCAACTTCTGTGTGTGAATACCAGCAACAGTATTTTCTGATATCAATTTTGCATAAGAATTGACAACCCTTTGCTGTAAACAATTCAAGTTTTTCTTTGGGTCTTAGTGGGTTTCTGTTTGAAGCTACAGCAAAAACAAAATTCAAAAGATTCTGGCCACCATCTTTGAAACTCTTCATCTGCACTGAAAGCTGAAAGATGTTATAACTTCAATTTCAGATGAAATTATACCAACTGGAGAAGTGGGCATGATGTAAACATTACGAAACAATGCAGAAGGGAAATAGTCTGTCCCAAAACCAAATAGAAGGCAAAAACTAAAAATATGTGCCATATTTTATATTTTTGTAAGAAACACTTTGAAAAAATGAGTGTAACTAGATGTTTAAAACCAGTAGACAGACTTAATATAGTTGCAGAGCAATAAAACATGACTACAGAGATATCATTGAGAATTTCAGGCATAATTTCCCATGTGAAATATTGAAAATGTAGTTAAACAGATTAAATCCTGTAAACCTTGACAAATTCTTTTCAGTGACAAAGAAAGCATAATACATAAACATAAAAAATCTGAAGAGTGTTCTTAATAATCAAAAATTATATAGTAAAACTAGCTCAAAACAGAATTGCATGGATGCTAAAATATAGTTTCCCAAATTGGGCAGGTTTCCAGAATACACAAAGCTAACTAGGCTACATAAAATTCATCAGGAACTTACTGCATCCAGGACATAAACTGAATGTGCAAGAGCAAATGCACTTTCAGCTTCTTCAACACTAAGAATAAGAGACTGTATCAATAATCGCTTATAATGGGACTTGCGTATGTAAATAACTCCCTGCTCCATGGGTTTTGTGAGGCTGTCTGAATGTGATAGGAACCAAGCCAATTTCATGTTTGATAACTTGACTTTCAAGTGGCAGGTTGCATTGTCTAGGAAAAAGAGAACTTGACATTTTTTTCTTTTTTTTTCATATTGGCATTGAAAGAACCCAGCCATTCTTCCATAAGATCACTCTCCATCCATTCCTTTTTTATTACTTCACTATGTGACTGGAAGCTTACTGACATCCATGTTCTTGAAAGAACATGGTTATGCTACACCTTTCCAATCACCAGTGGCTTCTCCATTTCAACTAACACGTTTCCACACAGCAGTATAGTGAGTCTTTCCTTGGACACTTTTCCACTGTTACACTGTTCACCTCGAATTGTTAGAGATTTTGAAGGCACTGAATGATAAAACAGTCCCATTTCATCAGCACTGAGCACGTCTTTTGGGTCATAATTAGCAATTAGATTGTACAGTATTGCCTTCCATTCTGTTGTTACACTTACCTGCACATCCTTAGCTTCCCCACACACCTTATTCCTCATGACATTGTGGCTTACTTTGAAATTGTCCAGCAGTCCTGTGGATGCCTTAAATTTCATATTTCCAAGCTCCTTAGTGACTTTCAGTGCCTCACACTGCAACATCAGTCCATTTTCCCATCCCCTTTCACCCATTGATCCCATACCTCATCCTTGTTTCTTAAACTATCATAAACTTGTGTTTTACCACATTTAAAATGCAACATTACTTCACGTATAGAGTTTGTCCTTCTCACTCACCTCGATTATCTTAAACATTTCATTAAGTGTTAGTGACACATACTGTTTGTTTGACATCAGATTATCACTTAAAATGCTGCTAGTCAAATGAAACTGGCAGAAAATATACCGAGGTGACAAAAGTAAGGATACCTCCTTAAATCATGCCAGACCTCCTTTTGCCCAATGTAGTGTAGCAACTTGAAATTGCATGGAACCGAAAAGTCTTTGGAAGTCTCCTGCAGAAATATTGAGCAATGCTGCCTCTGTAGCCATCCATAATTGCAAAAGTGTTGCTAGTGCAGGATATTGTTCATGAGCAGATGTCTCAATTATGTCCCATAATGTTCGAAGGCATTCATGTCAGGTGATCTGGATGGCCAAATCATTTGCTTGAATTGTCCAGAATGTTCTTCAAACCAATTGTGAGCAATAATTGTGGTCCAGTGACATGGCACATTGTCATTCATAAGAATTCCATCATTGTTTGGCTGCAATAGTCTTGAATCAGCCAAAACAACCATTTCCAGCCAATGATCAATTCAGTTGAAATGACCAAGTCCATTCCATGTAAATGCAGCCTACACTATTATGGAGCCACCATCAGCTTGTGCAGCACCTTGATGACAATCTGTGTGCATGGCTTCATGGGGTCTGCACCACACACACCCTATTATCAGTTCTTACCAGCTGAAATCAGAACTCATCCGACCAGGCCACTGTTGTCCATTCACCTAGGGTCCAACCAATATCGTCATGAGCCCAGAAGAGCCACTGCAGGCAATGTCATGCTGTTAGCAAAGGCACTCATGTCAGTCATCTGCTGCCATAGTCCATTAGCGCCAAAACTTGCAACACCACCCTAATGAATACGTTTGTCATACATCCCACATTGGTTTCTGTGGCTATTTCAGGCACTACTGCTTGTCTGTTAACACTGACAACTCTACAAAAACACCACTGCTCTTGGTTGTTAAGTGACGGCCATCAGCCAATGTGTTGTCCACGGCGAGAAGTAATGCCTAAACTTTGGTGTTCTCGGTACACACTTGACATTGTGCATCTCAGAATATTGAATTCCCTAATGATTTTCAAAATGGAATTCCAGTGCATCTAACACCAAATACCATTCCATGTTCAAAGTATGTTGATTCCTGTCATGCAGTTATAATCATGACAGAAAACTTTTCACCTGAGCCACCTGAGTACAAATGTCAGCTCCACCAATCCATTGCCCTTTTATATACTTTGTATTCACAGTATTATTGCCATCTGTATATGTGCATATCACTATCTCATGACTTTTGTCACCTCATTGTAGTGCAGGTAGTGCGTTTCTTTGGAATGCTTAACCCTGGCAGTTAAGACCACTGTTAACAGAACAACACCTACCTCCAGCAAGGTGCAGATCACAGCAGAGTGTTTGTAGGTGCACAACAATGTTCCATCATGGACCCTCACACATCAGTAACAATAGTAAATAAGACACTTTTGGTAAAGACAGTGTCCTTGTAGAATCATGAATAACCAAGTGTACTGTAATACAGTACTAGTGTGTAAGTTCTTTTTCACATTGCACAATGAATTAAATCTTAAAATTTGCATTCCATTTCTGTGTTCAGCACATTGTGCTTTATACAAACATTTAGTACTTAAAAATGTACTTAACACATTGGGACTGAAATATCTGTACAGTTTTAGCAGAGTTCTAAATTATGCATGGTCTGCTTTGATCAAGTTCCACTGTACAAACTAAAATTCTGATGCCATAGTTTGTACAGTGGAACTTGATCAAAATTCTGATGCCATAGGGACTTCTGTACAGAAGAATGCTGAAGATAAGGTGGGTAGATCACGTAACTAATGAGGAGGTATTGAATAGGATTGGGGAGAAGAGAAGTTTGTGGCACAACTTGACTAGAAGAAGGGATCGGTTGGTATGACATGTTTTGAGGCATCAAGGGATCACAAATTTAGCATTGGAGGGCAGCGTGGAGGGTAAAAATCGTAGAGGGAGACCAAGAGATCAATACACTAAGCAGATTCAGAAGGATGTAGGTTGCAGTAGGTACTGGGAGATGAAGAGGCTTGCACAGGATAGAGTGGCATGGAGAGCTGCATCAAACCAGTCTCAGAACTGAAGACCACAACAACAACACAGGGACTTCTGGCACCATACATGGACATGGAAGGGGGAGATGGTCATTGGATTTGGCTTGCAACAATAACATACAGTAGGTTGAGTGGTCAGGACTTGTAAGTGGGCATCCAGGGCTGCCGTTAAGTGATTGAACAGGAAATTGGGTAAAATGAAGAGAACATATTTCAATGTATGGTATACAAGGGCCGCACCTAGGATCAGAAGTTACCAGGTATAGGCCAGTATAGGAGGTAGAACAACTAATTGAAGTGGGCAATGGAAGGGGAGGCAGTTAATGTTAACTGATGTCAGTAGCCAGTCATGGAACACAGAGCCAGAGGCTGTTCTGTTCGAGGTCTGGATCACAAGATAGAGAGGCAACTGTGTTCTGCATTGCAGAATATTCCTGCATCCATACACATGACCTGTATCTCATGCACACTATTGGCTAAAACAGATGGCATGATTCACTAGCAATTTCAGCGTAGGGCTTGAGGCATCTCTTGTCAGCAGCTTTAACTGGACAGAACTGCTTCGGTTCTGACAGACAGGTAACATGTGTCACAGAACATAAGTTGCTCTGGGAGAAAACTTGTAAAAATTTGACTGGGTCCTTGAAATAATTTTTTTTTTTTTTTAAACCAATTCCCTAAAATATTCCTTGACTGGCTGCCACCCTGTACAGCACCAAATAGTGTATACTATATTTCACAAAAGTCTTGTCAAAAGAACAACAATGGAAAAATACAAAAAGAAGAACACCTGAGGTCTAAATTATTTTAAACGTAACATGAGAGTAAAATCCTTATTAAGAAACACAGTTTAATGCAGTGCAATAATGACATTCAGTAACCAGACAATTAAATGAGTATTACAAAACTTGTCATACAATTGTTATGGTACAGAGTAGTGTAGGGGTAGAAATTAGAAAAAAAATTATTAAAATACATTCATATTGCCACAGGCAAATTGAAGTCATGCCAGAACAAAGGCAGAAGCAGGAAGCTAGCCAGTATGCCACAAGTGGATCAGGTCATCCACAAATTACGACACTGCTGCATGAAGATATGGATTCAGCAGAGAGGGGACTGCAACAGAAAACCAAACGAAGGGAGGCAAGCAACTTCATTAGCTCATAAGACATACTGCAAGGAACTCCATCTCTTTCACAAGAGCACATAGTGAGGAACTGACACAGCAGTCAACATCCTGTTAAGTGAATATAGCACATTAAGAAGGACACCTGCGATCATTACTATTCAAGCCTTGCATCATAGCCTCATGCTAGTTCCTTTTGACTTGATCATTGCAATTGATGACATTCACAGTAATAATACTGGATTCCATGATTATGTAGTATGCTAGATGCACCAGCACAGTCTATGAACTAGCCAAAGATGTACTCAAGATGATGGTCTTCACCTCATGAATTTCATACTGCTTGCCGTCCACCACCTATCAATGGGGAAATTTACTGCCTTCTGACAACACCACATTGCAGGGTGCTGCCAGTACAGGGCTTCAACATGGAAGTCAGCTACAGGGCTTCTTGGGGTCCATGTTGTTGTTCAACACTCAGGCACCTTCAGCTGCTGACACCTACCAAGGGTATGGAGATCAACCTACCACACGACTACTGACACTAGGTACATCAAGAATGGGTCATCAAGCTTCATTGTAGAATTTGGAGAGGGACCAAGTACACTCCAGCAGTCACTAAGAGAACAACTTCACACTGGTCAATGGCCAAACCTGCTTGCTAGCAGTCCACTGTGACACCAGGGTCACTGACATTTTCTCCTGGGCATCCAAATGCTGAGCTGACTTGACGGATGTCAGCTAGAATCCAACATGCAGTTGAATGAGCAACAGCCAAGACTGGCAAGAAAGAATGATGACTTGTAAGCATTCTGAATAAATGACTGTACTCTAACTAGTATCACTGATGCTTCACAGGTCCCCCACCTATCATGACTTCACAAAAAGGTTTCTCCACTCAGCCATCTGTAAAATACTTCATTAAAAGCAAGCTAAATAAATAAACAATTTATGTGTGGTGGCTCACCTATTTTAGTTATTACTTCCCCCCCCCCTTTTTTTTTTTTTTTTTTTTTTTTTTTTTTTTTTTTTTTTTTTTTTTTTTTTCTGGAAACTCAGTCTAAATTTTGTCTTCACTGACCTGCAGGAGGTGCTACCAGAAGATTTCATGGTTCAAGAATCATAAAAGAAGGTTGTATACCTGGAAGAATCCTGGAGATACTAAAAGGTATCAGATAGATTATATAATGGTAAGACAGAGATTTAGGAACCAGGTTTCAAATTGTAAGACATTTCCAGGGGCAGATGTGGATTCTGACCACAATCTATTGGTTATGAACTGCAGATTGAAACTGAAGAAACTGCAAAAAGGTGGGAATTTAAGGAGATGGGACCTGGATAAACTGAAAGAACCAGAAGTTGTAGAGAGTTTCAGGGAGAGCATAAGGGAACAATTGACAGGAATGGGGGAAAGAAATACAGTAGAAGAAGAATGGGTAGCTCTGAGGAATGAAGTAGTGAAGGCAGCAGACGATCAAGTAGCTAAAAAGACGAGGGCTAATAGAAATCCTTGGGTAACAGAAGAAATATTAAATTTAATTGATGAAAGGAGAAAATATAAAAATGCGGTAAATGAAGCAGGCAAAAAGGAATACAAACGTCTCAAAAATGAGATCGACAGGAAGTGCAAAATGGCTAAGCAGGGATGGCTGGAGGACAAATGTAAGGATGTAGAGGCCTGTCTCACTAGGGGTAAGATAGATACTGCCTACAGGAAAATTAAAGAGACCTTTGGAGAGAAGAGAACCACTTGTATGAATATCAAGAGCTCAGATGGCAACCCAGTTCTAAGCAAAGAAGGGAAAGCAGAAAGGTGGAAGGAGTATATAGAGGGTTTATACAAGGGTGATGTACTTGAGGACAATATTATGGAAATGGAAGAGGATGTAGATGAAGACAAAATGGGAGATAAGATACTGCGTGAAGAGTTTGACAGAGCACTGAAAGACCTGAGTCGAAACAAGGCCCTGGGAGTAGACAACATTCCATTAGAACTACTGATGGCCTTGGGAGAGCCAGTCATGACAAAACTCTACCATCTGGTGAGCAAGATGTATGAGACAGGCAAAATACCCTCAGACTTCAAGAAGAATATAATAATTCCAATCCCAAAGAAAGCAGGTGTTACAGATGTGAAAATTACTGAACTATCAGTTTAATAAGTCACAGCTGCAAAATACTAACGCGAATTCTTTACAGACGAATGGAAAAACTCGGGGAAGATCAGTTTGGATTCCGTAGAAATGTTGGAACACGTGAGGCAATACTAACCTTACGACTTATCTTAGAAGAAAGATTAAGAAAAGGCAAACCTACGTTTCTAGCATTTGTAGACTTACAGAAAGCTTTTGACAATGTTAACTGGAATACTCTCTTTCAAATTCTGAAGGTGGCAGGGGTAAAATACAGGGAGCGAAAGGCTATTTACAATTTGTACAGAAACCAGATGGCAGTTATAAGAGTCGAGGGGCATGAAAGGGAAGCAGTGGTTGGGAAAAGAGTGAGACAGGGTTGTAGCCTCTCCCAGATGTTATTCAATCTGTATATTGAGCAAGCAGTAAAGGAAACAAAAGAAAAATTCAGAGTAGGTATTAAAATTCATGGAGAAGAAGTAAAAACTTTGAGGTTCACCGATGACATTGTAATTCTGTCAGAGACAGCAAAGGACTTGGAAGAGCAGTTGAACGGAATGGACAGTGTCTTGAAAGGAGGATATGAGATGAACATCAACAAAAGCAAAACGAGGATAACAGAATGTAGTCAAATTAAATCGGGTGATGCTGAGGGAATTAGATTAGGAAATGAGACACTTAAAGTAGTAAAGGAGTTTTGCTATTTGGGGAGTAAAATAACTGATGATGGTCGAAGTAGAGAGGATATAAAATGTAGACTGGCAATGGCAAGGAAATCGTTTCTGAAGAAGAGAAATTTGTTAACATCGAGTATACATTTAAGTGTCAGGAAGTCGTTTCTGAAAGTATTTGTATGGAGTGTAGCCATGTATGGAAGTGAAACATGGACGATAACTAGTTTGGACAAGAAGAGAATAGAAGCTTTTGAAATGTGGTGCTACAGAAGAATGCTGAAGATAAGGTGGGTAGATCACATAACTAATGAGGAGGTATTGAATAGGATTGGCGAGAAGAGAAGTTTGTGGCACAACTTGACTAGAAGAAGGGATCGGTTGGTAGGACATGTTTTGAGGCATCGAGGGATCACAAATTTAGCATTGGAGGGCAGCGTGGAGGGTAAAAATCGTAGAGGGAGACCAAGAGATGAATACACTAAGCAGATTCAGAAGGATGTAGGTTGCAGTAGGTGCTGGGAGATGAAGAGGCTTGCACAGGATAGAGTAGCATGGAGAGCTGCATCAAACCAGTCTCAGGACTGAAGACCACAACAACAACAACTTTTTAATTATGATCAAGATCATCCCTACCATTATTAAAACTATTATTTTCCTCAGTATATAACATACAGATCTTCATAAAACTCTTAAAAACGACAAAAATTTTAAAAACCATACATAAAACTCTTAAAAAACCATAGAAATATCTTTCAATTTCATAAAAGCCATGTTTACCACAGCACCAGTGTGCAGTTCCATATATTCACACTCACCTCTCTGATTCATTGACTTTTCACTGATGCCATTACAGCTGGACTGTGTTGTGTTCAAATTTGTTAGTGATTGTTCAAAATGTTTAAGACAATCTCTGAGCCCACTGACATGGTAGCATTGGGAATAATAATTTGTCAGCAAAAGGCAGATCTCCTGGAAAGAGAGAGCCACAGGATCAGACAACGGTGCCAACTTGCGGAGAAGAAAGAACGTGTCTGGGGAGGCCCAAGACAAAAACAACGACCACTGCAGGGAGTCATCCATGACTTGAGAAGCTGTGAAATGTTGTTTCAGCTGATGTAAGTAAGTTTCCCAGTCCTCATTAGTGTCATTAAAGAGTGGGAAAGCATCGGACACCCGAGTACTCTGAAGCTGTTGTGGTAACGCGTTCGGGCATCGACTTTGACTGTTAGCAACTGCAGCGACTTTTGTAAGATGTCTAACTGGAGCTGCAGCTGCGGCATGAGCTGCTGCTGTTGCTTCAGCAGACAGACCAACTTTGCCTCCATACCAACAATGACCTTGTCGCCAAAATGTTGTAACGGTGACCGGAACAGTCGCGGGGTTGTAGTGACGGAAAGCGCGTTGGGACCCACGGAGCAGCCTGTGAACAACAACACAACGGGAGAGAACAGACACAACCAATGAAGGACAAAACAAACAATAACAAGATCAAAACAACAGAGTCACAAGAAAACCTAACAACCACGTCCACTTGTACACAGAACAAGGAAGTAAATAAGCTGTCTAAGGCGAGGCGATGTGTCCAGAGACGTACGCAAGGTTAGACTGGCTGGCTGAGCGAGAGGCAGGTGCTTAAATACTCTATTGGGGGCGCTGCTATTGGCCGCTTGAACCACGTGCTCCACTGTGGCACCCTCACACTAAATTCGGGCCAGGAGGCACAAGCCGCCACAGCTTATGGCGCAATAGTGCAGAGACCTCTAGGGATCTTCGACGTCCATGACATCTGGCGGGGATTCAAATTTCGCGGTGTGCAGTACCAGAACCTAAATGTCACTGACAAGTACATTTGTTTTTAAGCCAGAGTAGCTTCTTGCAATAGACAAAAGCTTTACTTAATAACTAAGCATCTCAACTGCTGACTGGAACTCATCTCATTGATGATGCAAGATAACAACATGTTCAATGCAAATAAATCAATGTAAACAAATGCCAAGAGCAGTCTTTGTTATGAGTGCTTGCTGGAATAGCTTCATCTTTCCTGAACTCTGCCCTTCCACAATCTATGACTGCTTGTGATGCTTGCACAAAGTCCCATCCACATATAACATTACGACTACATTCTGTTAAAATGACGAAGTTCAAACTGTGTTCTGTCATTGATAGCTATCCTTGCCCACATTTTCCTGTCAGCTGGACATATTTCCTGTTTGCATATCATGGAACATTGTCTGCTTTAGCTGATGACATTAAGCATATGACATTATAGGAAAGGGAGCCCCCGAGTCAACTAGTGCCTGGACAGGTTGACTACTGATGACTTCAGTTAGATTTCCTGGCAACTTGGTAACAGTTGTCCATGGAGAATTTGCATCTGTGGCAGCCTCACTTCCATAGAGGAGGAGCATCTTGCTCAGTTCTTCAGAAGTTGGTGAGTGGTGGCAGGTACCCCTCTAGTATGATGGGGAATGCTATGGCATGCTGGGGAGCAACTTTGTCCAGGGTACAGTGATTGGCCTCATCCTTCATGTCTACTATAATCATCTGCAAGAATTTTCCATGAATAACATTGTTGTCATGATTGATGTCTGGTGGCATAGAAGTCATCAAAATTCACCAGTTTCCTCTTTAGTAGTATACAACGTGTCCAAGGCTTTCATAGTGGAAACACACTGGTACGTTGCCCACTATCCTCCAAATGTCTATCCTTCTGCAGAGTGTTCTGCTTGATGTAGGAGTTGATTGTGTCTCTCTTGGTCAGTTGCTCGATTTTGTAATGTATCTTCTTCCTTTATGCTAGTGGGCTATATTTTAGTTTTAAATGTGAAGGTAAAATGTTGATGAAGTGACAACAGCAAGCAAATGACAAAGGCGTGCAGTTATATGATTTGGAAATCATGCACTGAGTGAGTGAGTGAATGAGTGAGTTAGTTAGATTGTTTGTTTCTTTCTTTCTATCTTTCACTTTTTTTTATTTTTTACTCGCATTAAATACCTTTTCTTATGATGCAGCAAGTAACTGCATCAGAGCCAGAAGTTTTCTTTGGTAATTGGCAAGCTTGGTGACACACAACTGTGTTTTTGTTAGATTTCAATGTAAAGACATGATTTTCATAATAATAATGATGATGATGATAATGATCAGACTTCATTAAGAACTTGACTTTTGAATATTGAAACATTAAAGTGATAGTGTGCACTATCATTGTGTCACCAAGCCAACCACATTCAATGATTCAAAGGACTGAAAAATATAAAAAGGACTTCATCAGTAGTGGAGAAGAGGAATAAACAGAGTACTACCAAATAAAGATACAAGTAAATTAAATATGTTATTATTTTACAATACCATTTACAGAACAGAAAATTTACACTCTTTCAGTAGCAAAGCTTGAGGAAGAAGAAGAAAAACTAAAACTATACTCTTTTCATAGTTTTTAACAGAACAGCATTGAAATTAAAACTGACAACAATTATGACACTGAAGTAGAGTTCATATTCTGAGATGGGACAGCTGTGGCATTAGTCTCAGTTGGCCAAATCCATTCTTCCTAGCATGTTTGGGTGGTGGCAGAGATTAGTGCTAAGGACACATTCTGTATTACCTACTAATGTACCGGGTCAACATTCAAGATTGCTACCTCTTGTGTACTCAGTTGGACATTTTTGGCTGCCAAACCCATCTCTTACTATAAGGTACATGAGAGAGGCAAGCTCATGGTGCTCTTCAACAACTATCGTAAGAACCAGATTCGGCAGTTTGTCATACCTCATTTCCTGGATCGCTGGCACCACTGAATAAATTCCTCTGTTATTGGGAAATATTTTACCAGAAGAGCTTGCTAAATACCTTCTGTGACTCCTCTCATCAACTAATATCAACAATGTTAGAAAAGACAGATACACACACACACACACAACTGCCAACTCCATCAATGTGAGATATTATTGGCTTCTATCATAACCATGTGGGATTTAGTCAGAACACTCTGAATTTACGACTATGTCATTTCCCCATTTCTTTGTTCTTCGATTGTTCTTCCACCCAAGCAGACTTGTTGCTGAACATTTTATTCAGTTTAGTTTGGAATTTGTCACAGCTATTGAGCTTCTCTTTATTCTTCCCGAAGCACTGCTGGGCTATGCTGTCCAAACAAAAGTACACATTTGCTAAACTCATAATATCATCCCATCTGTTGTATCTGGCAACTCAGTCAAATCCTCTCAGCCATTTTGTTGGGTACTGACTAGCATCTCTGGAAAATATTGATGGATGCCTGATGTACAGCTGATACACTACTGTCTTGAATTCATCTGTCCCTGAATGCATGGATCTTAGAAAGGATGTACTGCATGTACTCCAGTTCCTGTCTGTGTAGGTGATGGCTTTTACATTGCCTAACTATAGCCACAATGATGTAGATATTTGTAAGTACCCAGTGTCTCGACAGAACACTGTAATTCACAATCACAATCATATCCAAATCTGATGGTGGGGTGATCAATGAAGTACAACACTTTGATCTGAAAGCACATTTATTACTGGAACTACGATACAGCCAGAAAAGAAGTGACAGTGAATATCCCAAAATGCAGTTATTTATCCAAACATAGAAGATTCCAGGCTACACAAACACAACATATTTCAAGAATCTTCCATAATGACAAATTCTAAATAAATAATTGCTGATGGTTGGGTTTGAACTGGTGACCTGCAGCACACCATTCAGCAATGTCAACCACCTATTCTGGAATAGCTCTCCTACTGCATAGAGAATTTTCATAATCAAAAGGAAGCTATAAGAATAATTACTGGGAAGTTATAAGAGATTCATGTACACTTTTGTTTAGAAAACTAAACATATCACCAATTACCTTTACATACATCTGTGAAATATTACTGTTTGCCATGAAATATGACATTAATAAGGAAAAATATGAAAAGAAAGTCAGATATTCAGAATTAGTGCATGTACCATTTCATCTATTCAGTAAGATAAAATTTGGAAATTTGTGGTAAGTTCCTGTCGCACCAAACCGTTGAGGTCATTAGTCCCTAGACTTATGCATTACTTAACCTAACTTACACTAAGGACAACACACACACTCATGCCCGAGGCAGGACTTGAACCTCAATGGGATTGGGGGGGGGGGGGGGGGGGGGAGCCACAGGCCACAGTGAACCATGGCAAGGTGCTTCAGACCGCACAGCTACCCCATGAGGTTCCAGTAAAAGGATTTTTTGATAATATATAATAGTAACTTTGTCTGAATTCACATTTTGTAAATTAAATATGAAATTCTAGTATGTTGTATAACTGTATTCACAGATTTCTTTAAACCTATGAAACAAAATGGAAAATGTAAATACACACAGTATAACCTTGTGGCAACCACAAATACTGAACATATAAGGATCAGTTGTAAAAAGAACTACTGTGACAGATTTCATGATTATCATTGACTCAGTCTGGTTTCAAATGCCATTGCTGTGTTAGGCCTCTTGTTGTATTGTGCTGACTTCAATGAAAGTGGTTTCTCTGTGTAGTGATCTCCTTTCTTCATCAGCTCACCATTGGAACAGTAACTGCCATATTGGTCATCTCTGATGTCTTCCACTTGACTGTATTTCTGCATGACGCATTTATATCTTCATGCCAAAACATGCACAATGAACTGGCAACATTTTAGCGAGTGGGACACTCCCCCACTCCCTGAGGGTGTACAGAGAGTGTTTTTTGATAGTGACACTTCTGCCATTCAGCCTGTACAAATTCCATACTTGTGTGTGCTACCAGTTAACATCCAACCATGAATATAAAATCTAACCTCCCCAGGTTCCAACCATCTTAGCAGGAACCACACACAATGTGCTATTTGCCTCATGTAGACAGTGTATACCTACCCTCCACCATGCAGACCCCAGGCAAAGCACTACTTCCTGGGTCTGCGGCACCACTGCTGCTGCCACACTGCCATTCGCCTCTTCCTGTGATGCCGCAACAGGTGTCTGGCAGGCATTTTCCTTAGCTACCTGGCCTGCAGAAAGAGAATTCCAAAACATGGTTCACCTTGATCGATACCATGTTGGATGTCCATGGATTTCTGAGTAACAAAGCACATTTCATATGCTTGGCTAGCTGCTTAGGGATGAGCCAGACCTTGTTAGTGACCTGGTGCTGAATACACCCTCACAACATAAATAGGCAGCAGCTTGGTCCTGCATTATCAAGTACCTGTCATGCCTTCCTGCTAAAGCAATTCACTACATTTTACATGACACACAATGGCAGGATTGGACTCTGTCTCAATTGTGGCGCCATCTCTGAGCCCAAGTCTTTCCTGAAGAGGTATCTGATGTCTATAGACCCTTTGGCTGTTTAAATTGCCATCCAATCTTCAACTACATCTGTTGTCTCACAAGTCTGCTGTTTTGGAAGAGATGCTCTATCTTGCTGACCAGGCCTACAATGTTATTTGGCATCACCAGCTCCTTCTCTCTGGCAGCTCTCATGCTGATTTGAAGATTGGCAACACATCTCCTGCCCCAGGCCATGTGCCTCCTTGCCTGGAAGGTATAGGATGTGCACACTTCTGGCAGATACCTCCTGTGCCAACTGGTCGTCAACCTCCAGCACTACATTCACTGCCAGTGCCTGCTCCCCTCTCTTCTTCTATGGCTGAGCCAGACTGCAGAGCACATACTGCAGCTTGGGTAATGCACAACAGACACTACATCCCACATACTCATTATGTTGGTACCATGTAACCTTCAGTGATTCCATATGGTCTTCTCATCCTCCGTGTGGATATCCAAACTCGGCCACCAGTCCCTCTAGGCACCATGAATCATGGCGACACTACAGACTTCATTCCTCTACTCAGTCATCTGATACACTGGCTCCATTCACCAGCAGGCTTTATGTTTTGGATCCTGCCAGCACACTCAGCTTCCTCATCGACACCAGGGACGATGCCAGCATCATCCCACTGTCATGTACCCCTCCAACCCTTCTCCCTGCATCACTGTTACTTCAGTCAACCAACAATTCCTGCATACCTGTCCATGGCTTGGCTGACCATCTCCAGCTCACTCTCGACCTACTCATCCCTTGCATCTTACCAGTCATTGACATCAACAGCCTCATCCTTGGAATCAATTTTTTCAAACATTTTAGCCTCTCACTAGACCTCCAACTGGCCACACAGCTTCACCGTGTGTTGGGCTCCCACATTCCAGGTACATTTTCCCCCTCATCCTCCTCCTCTCCTGCTCAGTGCAACAAGCTTGTCAACACTAGCTCTGAGTGCTCACGTCTAATGGTGGATCGCATCAATTGCGTGGCCCAGCTTATGACTCGATGTCACAAGATCAATGATTTTCGCTCTGACAGCAACAAACTGCATCATCAGCTGGTTGCTGATGCATCATCCAGGCTGGCATGTGCTCTCTGCATGGTTACTGACCTCACCACATCATGGCCACATGACATCCCCAATGCATCTCCTTTTCCTGACCTGCCTCTACCTTCACTGTAACCTCCGCAGGTTAGTGACAGTAAAACTACCAACATTTCATGTGTTTCAACTCTGCTGTTCAGTGTTGTTACACATGTGCCCTCTTCAGTTAAACACACTATTATTAACAGCACCTGCCACACACTAGTTGCTACTGAGAGGCCACCAGTCCAGTACATCCCCTATACACCACGTACCTAAGAAAGATGATTCTTTCAGCTTGTGGGGGAGACTATCATAAACTCTATGCTTCGATAGTCTTTGACAATCTAATAATGCACATCCAGGATTTTGTGCAACAACTACACAGTCCACAGATTTTCAGGGGTATTGACTGTTAAAAGACTTATAATTGAATCCCCATGCACAATGATGAAATGCATAAAGCAGCCATTATCACAGTGTTCAGCTTATCTGAATACTGCTACATGCCATATGGTCTCAAAAATACTGCACAGATGTGGTAACATTTTAATGACTCTGTTTTGTTCTCACTCCATTTTCACTACTATGCATACCTTGATGTGTTCTCATCTGCTGAAGAGCATGAGCTTCAGTTATCTCCAAGTTCTCAAAGCACTCGCTGTCAATAGCGTCAAGATAAACCATGATAAATCTCAGTTGCATGCCACCAGTGACACCTTCCTGGGCCATACCATTTCTGCTGATGGTATTTGCCCTATGTTCAACTGTGTTGCATTCATCCACGGTTTGCCATGGTTTGCCATCACCTGAGACATTTTGCAGCCTCTGTCATTTCCTCGGAACTATTAATCTTCCCCAGTGTCATATTCCTCATGCTATATCCCTGCTAGCCCCTCTGACAGATGCCTTGGTAGGCAAGAACATTTCCAGTGCCCACAGAGTGCTATGGTCTGACAACATGCTTGGTGCTTTCAACACACTTAAAACCACACTGGTCAATGCTGTCGCACTCACTCACCTTATCACTGATGCATGCATTTCTATCACTGCCATGTGAACAAGTCTGATTGGTGCTATCCTTCATCAGCACTTGGGCAACTTGACGCAGCACCTTCGTTTATTCTCCAAGAAACTCTCTGCTCCACAATGTAACTGGTCCACCTTTAATAGGGAACTGTTTGCAATATATGAGGCAGTCCACCACTTTTGTGAGGACATAGAATGCCAGTCTGTAACTATCTGCACAAATCACAAACCACTCATGGCTGCCATCTAAAACCCTGCTAATGACTTGCTGCCCCAGTGCTTTCATCAGTACATGAATGACGTCCACTATAACAAAAGTGTTAACAATGTCATCACTGACTGTGTGTCATGTATATACACCATCTCCTTACTTTTGGACTGAATGAACTGGTGCTCCTTCTGACTGTCACCACCCTCTCGTAGCCCAAAGTTGATTTTTTAATTTTGAAGCAATTTAATAATTTCAGTGGCTGGTAACATTTTCACAACACATGGCATGCTGAGAGAGAAGAGAGAGATAGCAATTGTAGAATCTGTTTGTTGTAAGTTGTAAGTTGTAGGCCCATAGTCCATTCTAAAGTGCAACTTTTTTGTACTGGTTGAGAAGATGCTTTGAATAATAATATGCATACTGGTGGACTTTCTGTTGTTGAATGGATATGTTTTCAGTCATTCCACTTAACAATACAAAATAACATCAACCACCATACTAACACAACGCAACACATATAACTTGTACTCCAACCTCCCACTTCAAACTCATACCATGAACTGCCCAAAGACAAGATTTACCTCTAGCAACATGTAACAAAGAAAATACTATCATATATCAATCTATTTGTGCAAAATCATCTTTGAAACATACATTTCAAAAATAAAGCACAAATAATTGTTTATCATTAGCTTATCTTTTTAAGAAGTCTATAACAATCATTGTAATTACATTAAGTGTTTATATATGTTGACATTTATACATTTTCGTATGGCTATACGGAAGTGGATTTCTGGCTTTTGAGTCTTCAACTTGAGAATCGCTCATTTCATATGACCAAAGATTAGTACATTTATCTCACCATAACCAGTTTTATTACAATTACCCCCAACCCAAAAATTTTGAAAGCATAAAATGTGAGAAAATGTTTTGACACAAAACAATAAAACTAGTTATCCAACAAGATTTGGAGTACAACAAATCAATATTCATAGGTTCTTCATTACATGATGCTTGATGATGACCTCCCTCCCATGGATACTTTGGCATCTCTACCAGCTGACAAGTTTTCTCCTCCCTCCATGGAATGCTCACTGTCTGCCCTCTGCAGTGCCACTGAAGCATGTGATCCATATGCTTCATGTGTTCCAAGTGTTCTGGTACCACATATGACTTCCCTCCCTCTGACACTCCCTCTGCTGGCACTCATCTCAAGCTTCCCACATCTCACTCTTCCTTCGATGTCATGCTCTTTAACATCAACATTTCCTCTTTCCTGGTCTATAGCGACCATCAACATTGAACATGTTAAGATTGATTGTAATAAGAACTACTGTGATGGACTTCAAGATTATCTTTAACTCAGTCTGATATCAACCACCTACATATGTGCTGTTGGTAAGTTCCTATGGGACCAAACTACTAAGCTCATTGGTCCTTAGGCTTACACACCACTTACACTAAGGACAACACACACACCCATGCCCAAGGGAGGACTCGAACCTCTGACGGGAGGAGCCGTGTGAACCGTGACAAGGCACCCTAGACTGCGTGGATATCCTGAGTGGCTCTAAATATGTCTTATGCCTCTTGTTATGTTGTGCTAACTTCAATTAAAGTACTTTCTCCGTACATTTACTTTTGTGTTGTTTATCTCCTTTCTTCGCCAGTTCACCATGGGAATAGGAATTGCCACACCATTTAGTTTCAGTTGTTTGATATCACAAAGTGCACTGTACTATACATGGTTCAAAGTACAGAAAATAAAAATAGTAAAATAAAATGAGGTGATTCTTGCAGTTGGAGTATATTTTCACAAAGGATATGCCACATATCTTGCAACATTGTCTTGCATCCACTTACTTCCAGTGAGACATCAAAATACAGGAAGAATCTGATGGCATATCTATGAGAAACCCACTCAGTGCAGTTTTAGTGAATTTCTGTAAGGAAGAATTAGAGAAAGCTGCCCTTCAGACAGCCAACAGAGAAGCTGTTGTGTGTTGGATTCTTCAAAAACACAGATTTCATTAAGTTCAACTTATTCACAATTAAATCAGAACATATTAGTTCCTGACCATTCAGGAAATAAAACAAAAGACTTTTTGGGGTGGATACCATGGTTAATACAGTACTCTGCATCTTTGTTGAATAACTCACACATAGTGCTGAAGAACACTGTATGAAGGTTCAACAGAGATACACTCAGAGTCACTACTTGACACTGATATTCATCTTGATTGAATAACTGTATACCTCTGGAAAGATGAAGGAAACGGTATTGTGAAAAGAAATAATGAAGTTCTGTGAAGGCATCTGAAGGGAGGGTCTGTGGCCAGCCCATTTGTACAAAATGGCAGACCTGTCTCAAGAATGAATCTTTATGTGTGGCCATTGCAACATTTCTGAACATGATGGGAAATTCTTCCTCTGTCTGTTCCAATAGTGAATCAATGAAAGCAATGTCTCTTGTTTATCAAATTCCTCATTGGATTGCAAAGGCAACCAGGACAGTGTGTCTGCATTCAAGTGGTGGGTTAATGTGTGATGAAGAATGGAGTAGTGTTAATTTCGAAAGAGCCCATCATTGTAACCTCTGAGATGTACAGGTAACTTTGACTTAGGGTCAAACATGGACAAAAGCAGCTTATGATCTGTGAAAAGATTATATCTGCTGGCAAACAGGAAAGTACAGAACATAATTGCCAATGCTTCTTTTTTTCTCTGTGAATACTTTTCTTTAGTCATGGTGAGCATCTTAGAGGCAAATGTGAGTGGCTGTTCTGAACCATTTTGAAGCTTATGCAATAGGGAGGCCCCAACACCATTTGGTGATTCATCTGTGTCCAGCGACAGAGGTAAGAGAGGCAGCAAGGAGCAAATATAAAACATTCTTCACCTTACGAAATGCTTGGTGATAATCTGCCGAGCCGGCCGGAGTGGCCGTGCGGTTCTGGGCGCTACAGTCTGGAGCCGAGCGACCACTACGGTCGCAGGTTCGAATCCTGCCTCGGGCATGGATGTGCGTGATGTCCTTAGGTTAGTTAGGTTTAATTAGTTCTAAGTTCTAGGCAACTGATGACCTCAGAAGTTAAGTTGCATAGTGCTCAGAGCCATTTGAACCATTTGAACAATCTGCCGACCATCATTAAAGGATCCCTTTTCTCTGCAGTTGAGTCGTTGGTTGGGCTATCACTGCAATTTGGAGAATAAATCAGGAATAATATGTAATCTTGCCCACAAAAACCTGTGGTTCCTGTACATTCTTTGGTACTAGAATATGAAACTAGCTGCCACATTCACTGATGTCAGTTAACTCTCTGTCGAACATTGGCAATATTTTGTTCTAGACATTTCTGAAAGATTGCTTGTGTACCAACAATGCCAGAAGGTAACCTGTAATAATGATAGAGACCATAAGAAGGATTTAATACCAGAATAGCTTTGAAAGCTTCACCTGAAGACTGTTGAAAATAATCTTCCAAAAAATTGATTTTGTGTTAGAGATATATCGACACCTTGCCAGTTGTGAACATAATTCATCAGGACATGGAAGGGGATATCAGTCCACAGTAAACTGAGAACTGACCATATTTTTGAAGTCCCATGAGGGTGTAATGCATCATCCAATTTGTGAACAGTGACTAAAGATTATGTGCATCTGCTATTAGGAATCAGGACAACACTTACAGCTCCGCTACATGATTCAGCTCTACTTTAACCTCATCCCACAAGGTTAAATGTATCAGGTGGACTTTGAAAAATTATGGTACTGCTGTCTCTTTTAATGTAATGTAAGTGAAAAAATTAAAAACAATTCCTAGGTCTGAAGAAAAAAAGGGAGCATATTGAAGGCACAAAGAATGTTCTTCTGCACACATAACAGTACTTTGCATTGTTTGGAGCAAATATTGTTTAGAAAACTCAAAGGTTGTACACTCATCCAGACCCAAAAATACATTCTAAGAATGAAAAATGCACCCCAAAGGATTTATCCAAATAGGATGGAAACCGGAGATGTAATGTACATGTATAGGCAAATAAATGATCATAACTTTAGAAAACTTAAATGATTTATTTAAGAGAATAAGCTTCACAAATTGAGCAAGTCACTAACACATTGGTCCACCTTCGGCCTTTATGCGAGCAATTATTCAGCTTGGCACTGATTGACAGTGCTGTTGGGTGTCCTGAGGGATATTGTGCCAAATTCTGTCCAATTGGCACATTAGATTGTCAAAATCCCGAGCTTGCTGGAAGACCCTGCCCATAATGCTCAAAATATTCTCAATTGGAGAAAGATGTAGTGACCTTACTGGCACAAAGACAAGCATTAAAAACTCTCTTCATGTGCAAGTGGGCATTATCTTGCTGAAATGTAAATCAGGAGGACTTGTCATGAAGGGCAACAAAAAGGGGAGTGGAATACCATTGAAGTACCACTGTGCTGGAAGAGTGCCATGGATGACAACCCAAGGAGTTCTGCTATGAAAAGAAACATTTCCCCAGACCATCACTATTGACTGTTGGGCTGTATGGTGGGTGACAGTCAGGTTGGCATCCCCTCACCAGTGATGACATTTTTATTCCATCCAGAGAGATTCCAGGGTCGCCAGGCCTGTTCCCAATTGAGAACATTTCCAGTATTATGGGCAGGGGCCTCCAACCAGCTCAGGATTTTGGCGATCTAACAGGCCAGTTGCTCATAATTTAGCACAATATCCATCAGGAGGGCATCCAACAACTCTATTAATCAGTGCCAAGCTGAATAACTGCTTAGATAAGGGCCAGAGGTGGACCAACATGTTATTGACTTTCTCAATTTGTGAAGCTCTTTCTCTTGAATTAATCATCGAATTTTTCTGAAATTATAATAATTTGTATGTCTGTAAATGTACATCACATCTACTGATTTCCATCCTATTTGGCTAATTCCTTAATGGTGCATCTTTTTTTTTCATATGAGGATATTTTCCATTGCAAATTCTGCTACTACAAAGAAAGGAAGTGTTCTGGTTATTTGCTTATACATTAACTTCAGAACTACTTAACATAGTATTGGAATTTCGTGATGAGCTTAATTCTGTGCCTTACCTGCTACTGATCTTAAGGCTGGAGTATCTAATCTGAGCAACACAGGCTTATTAATAAGTGAGACCAAGGACCTGTATCAAAAAGAAATAAAATGGGAATACCATAAACTGTTGCTGACAGGGTAAGGTGGCATGGTGCTACCATTAACTCTGTGATGTCACTTATTTGCATCCGCACACTGAATTGATGATGGTGCAGAAGACTCTGATGAACATCTGTTACATAATTCTGGAAAAAACAGTGTCCACAGATATATCTTACTGTGGGCAACCACGTCTTGCATGTAGAGATAAACAATCAGGACAAAGAGGCTGTCTGTGATGATTTAGTTGAGATTGGGTGGAAAAATTGTTATGGTGCTGGGTTTGATTCTGTCTGGTTGACGGGGAGCACTTCACTGCCACCTGGACTGCAAGACATTTTTGCAATTTTATCATCAGAAAGGTTTGTTGTTGATCAGTTACTTATTGTCACCTGTCTGGGAATGAAGTGATAAGTACTCTTGAGCTTTATTGAATAGCCAAAAACGTGGAACTGCCAAAATGATTATAGATGTGCTGGATCTGTCAGCTTCTGTACAAGTTCATGCTGCTGCTTGATCTGTTATTTCCAAAGCTTGAGAAACTGCTAGTCTGCTCCGCTATGGTTGAAACATTCAGCAAAATGGTCTGATAAGTCCTATTCTAACATGAGGTGGGTTGCAGTTCCAAAAAATCCTCATCTCCACTGTTATATGCTGCTTCCTCAACAACACAGATTTTATTAAGTACTACTTATTTACAATTAAACAAAAGACTTTTGGAGCTGGTAGTTAAATGTGCTCAATACATTACTCTGAATGTCTGTAGGGTAACTGACACATCAGTGCTGAAGGAAACTGTAGGTTCAACTGGGATACACTCGGATACAAAACTTGTACCCATATGTCAATTGTTAGTTCACTGATGATGAAGCACTGATTATATAGACAGTACAGAGGACGTCACTGTCCATCACATTACATCAGCTATGAGATTGTCTCTGGTAATGCCAATATTCTCAACTGAAAGTAATCGATCATCACACTTGAGGTACAATGCTGACATCCAAATTTTATCCAGTTTAACACGTTCACCTTTCCTGTTAAAATTATTGCAGTGTTTATCAATCTCAATAGCCTCTCTATACATGTGCACATAATAATGCGAGGTTTTAGATATGACGCTCATCTCACTGAATTTTATTTCATGTCCACCTTCCTGGTAAACATGTTCTGCTATGGCTGATTTATCCATGTGACCCAGGAGGCAATTCATCTTGTGTTCAACAAGATGGGTGTTCACATTTCTCTTTGTGGTACCGATATAAACCTGTCCACAAATACAAGGACTTTTATACACCCCCGGTGTAGCAAAACACAGTCGTGCATCTTTTGATACATTTGAACAGCATTAATCTCAAAATCCAATTTACTATGGAGACAGAAGTAATGGGCTATTGAATTTCCTGGATGTGACTGTGATTAAATGATTGGATGGAATGTTGGGCCATAAGGTGTGTAGAAAGGATTTTTAAAAGGTAGAAATATCTTTAAGTATAATTGTATAATTGTGATTACCACTCTCATGATACTAGGCAGAAGCATTATTTGCATGTCAATACAGTAAGTACAAACATTTGTAAGGGAGGAGTGTATCATACTGGCATAATGCTGTGCAATCACATGCCATCCTGTTTGAAACAGATGTAAAATTTACAAAAGTTTAAAGTGAAACTGAAAGAGTACTTGTTTGACCACTGCTTTTATTCTGTATCCGAGTTTTTAGAGTACCAGTAAAGTATAGTGTAACTGCTGAAATATTCTTAACCAATCTATTATTTTATTTCATTATATTAATTTTGTCATCAATATTTAACATGTACTGAATAATTTTTAACTATTTATCTTTTCAAAATAACAATGTGTATGATGTTGCATATGCTGTACCAGCCTGACATGTCCTACATTGTTTGTGCAAAATATGTACCTAAACACAATTTACAGGACCAATAATGAAATATAAATACAAAGTCCACACATACTGATTGTTATCTGCATGAAGACTCAAACCACCACCCTAGACAATAAAGAGGTGTAATGGAAACCTTGGTAGACAGGGCGTACAAACTTTGGGAACCTGTTTATTTAAAAGATGAGACTGAACATCTACGGTCAACTTTCGTGAAGATTGGCTATACTAGCAAGGATATAAATTGAGCACTTTGCTCTAGGCAGAGAATCAGGAGCAACGATGAACAACAGTCACCCAACGGCAAGGTTTTTCTTCCGTCCATTAGTAAGGTCACAGATTGCATTGGGAAAGTGTTAAGCAAGTATGGTGTGGAAACTATTTTCAAACCACCAGGAAAATAAAAGAATATTTAAGATTGGCAAAAGATGCATGGCACCCTCTGGCTACACCGGGAGTATATAAAATTATTTGTAGTTGTGGATAGGTTTACATTGCTAACACAAAGTTACGTGTCAACACCCATCTTGTTGAACAGAAGACGAATTGCAGCCTGGGTCACACAGATAATTGAGCCATAGCAGACATGTTTACCAGTAAGGTGATCATGAAATAAAATTCAGCGAGATGAGCATCATATCTAAAACCTCGCATTATTATTGCATATTTATAGAGAGGCTATTGAGATTGATAAACACTGCAATAATTTTAACAGGAAAGATGAAGGTGTTAAACTGGATGAAATTTGGATGTCAGATAAGGATTTGTCATAAGTTGAAATTTCTGTACTAGCCTAGGGAGGTAATTTTGCTGTGACACCTCAAAATGTATCCACAAAGGATATTGTAGCAAATATTGAGGCACGTACCCGTCAGCATAAAGACTCAAACCACCACCCTAGACATAGAACACGTGTAATGAAAACCTCGGTAGACAGGGTGTACAGAATTTGGGAACCTGTTTATTTAAAAGGTGAGACTGAACATCTCCGATCAACTTTAATTAAGAGTGGCTATTCTAGCAAGGATATAGATCAGGGCTTCACAACATACGTGCTCACAGAGCAAGCTGTGAGCAGCAAGGTGCGAGCACGGAGCAGCGCGAGCACGCTACCCCCACTAAAGGACCAGAGTGGAGAGTCACGTGGGGCACACTACAGCTGCCGCCAGTCAATGTAAATCCGCGGCCACCTGCAGGGATATCACTCACGAATTATTACTGCGACAATTGAAACAAATAAAGGAGAATGTACATGTGCCACATAATTTTATTAGCTTAGTGTATGCCTCTACATTCGTATTAATTTGTGAACTATTACACAATAAAAGGTGTCTCTGAAGTGTGGGATTCTCGGTTATCTTGTACTTTTTGCCCTTTACAATTGCGTCTATGTTCGGAGTAATTGTTCTTGTGCATTGTAGGCACAGCGTGCAGTTTAAATTTCAATCAGACAATGCGTTTCTCAGGCGCGTCTTGTTACATTTCATTGCAGAGAACAGTTGTTCACAAACATACCTGGAACCGAACATTGATATTATTGTAGCCGCCAGTTTGTGCAAATGAGGAAATCTATCCAGAGGGAAGTGTCTGTAGAATTCCAAAACGTTTTTCTTGTTCTGAAATTTGTCTCTGTATTCTCTGTCACACTGCTGGTCAATAATTTCTAGTTGCAGCTCAAGACGAATCTCTTCAATATTCGCTGAATATGGAGAGGAGAACAGATCAAAATCACTGTCTAGTGCTGTCAGATCTTGAAAGTGTTGATCAAATTCTTCCTTAAGGGCAACTAAACTATGTGAATAACGTTCACAGTCTTTGTGAACATCTTGCATGGATGATAATTTAGGAAAATGAGCTAGATTTCCTGTTTCCAGCTGACTCACCCAAAGTGTCAACTTCATTTTAAAAGCTCATATTCGATCTATGAAATGAGTAATTAGCAGATCTTTACCTTGTAGTGAAATGTTCAAAGCATTCAGATGGCTGGTTAAATCTGCTAAGAATGCGAGATCACATTTCCATGAAGGCTCAATTCAGGAACACACATGTTATTTATTTCCATGAACATATTTATCTCATCTAATAGGCAAAAAAATCGATTTAATAATTCAGCACGACTAAGCCAGCGGACCTTGCTGTAATAAGGCAGGCTACCACACTGGCTTTCTACATCCTCAAGAAAGCTTTTAAATTGCCTGTGTTGTAGCCCATGCTTCCTTATATAACTGGTTGTACGAACGACGACACTCATTACATTTTTTAGAGTGATACTCTTTGCACATAAGTTTTCCTGGTGGGTCACACAGTAAACACCCCATATTTCATTCGGCACGGTCAGTTTTTGCATTTTCTCCTTCAACAGCGCAACAAAACCTGATTTTTTCCCTGTCATCGCTGGTGCACCGTCTGTAGACACTGAAACTAAAGAATTCCACAACAATCCTATATTTTCAACACTTCCTTCAATACTACTTAAAATATCACCTCCGGTTGTAGTGTTCTTCATGGCTACTACATCAAGGAGCTCCTCCCTCACTTGAAGATCTCTTTTAACACCTCTAATAAATATGGCAAGCTGCGCTGTTCCAGTGATATCAACACTTTCGTCCAGAGCTAGAGAATAAGCCATAAAATCTATACAGATATTTGCAAGCTGGCTCTGGACGTCATCTGCCATGTCCTGTATGCGACGCATAATGGTCATGTTATATAATGGCACAATCCGAAACTGTTCAATTTGAGATGGACACAAATGTTCCGCTGCAACTACCAAACATTCTTTTATTAAATCGCCATCAGTGAAGGGGCGCAGGGATTTTGCTAAAAGCAAAGCAATTTTGTAACTCACTCTGAGTTGCCTCAGTTGATTTTCCTTCGTCGTCCAGACCTTCTTCGGATAGCTTTCTGTTAAGTTTAATAACTTCCTGTGCACAATCTGGTCCATCACATTTTCCACTTCCGTAGTCTTTTGCGTGGTACGACATACAATGTCACTGCAAATTAAATTTCCTAAAAGAATTCAGGGTTTTGTGACATACTAAACATTTTGCAACACCATCTTTTTCTGTAAACAGATACAATTCCTCCCAACTGTGAAAGCATGGTTGGGGTTACATAACGGTGACTTGACATGATTCTTAACCAGCGAAGTGACTGTTAGAGCTGATCGTAGTACTTTAAACGTTACACAGTCAGTGCTATTTCAATAGGCAAGCTGCGGCCCTATTCAAACGTGCGCGCGCATTTCCCCTCCCTCCCTTCCCTACCTACTCTGCGACCTTGCACCTGCTCGCGAGCACGTGTCTGAGCAGACGCGAGTACTCGCGCTCAAAACCAGCCAGTTGTTAAGCCCTGATATAGATCAAGCACTTTTCTCTAGGCAGAGAATCAGGAACAACGATGAACAACAGTCGCCCAATGGCAAAGTTTTTCTTCCAGTCATTAGTAAGGTCACAGATCACAGTGAGAATGTGTTAAGCAAATATGGGGTGGAAACTATTTTCAGACCCACCAGGAAAATAAAAGAATATTTAAGATCAGCAAAAGATGCACGACACCCTGTGGCTACACCGGGGGTATATAAAATTCCTTGTAGTTGTGGACAGGTTTATATTGGTACCACAAAGAGAAGTGTGAACACCCATCTTGTTGAACAGAAGACGAATTGCAGCCTGGGTCACACAGATAATTCAGCCATAGCAGAACATGTTTACCAGTAAGGTGATCATGAAATAAAATTCAGCAAGACGAGCATCATATCTAAAACCTTGCATTATTATTGCATATTTATAGAGAGGCTATTGAGACTGATAAACACTGCAATAATTTTAACAGGAAAGATGAAGGTGTTAAACTGGATAAAATCTGGATGTCAGTGTTGCACCACAAGTGTGACAATGGATTACTTTCAGTTGAGAATGTTGGCATTACGGCATTACCGGAGACAGTCTCATAGCCAATGCCACGTGATGGACAGTGGCACCCTCTGTACTGCCTATATAATCAGTGCTTCCTTGAGTTCTCTTTTCAGTTTGTGCTCTACCTCGAAGGATGTCTCACGCAGTTGGAGACGAAACATCAGTGGAGAGTTTTACACATCGACCATGGCCTATCAGTCCGTAAGTTTTAAGTGAAGACAATACTGGTCATGAAAGCCTACATTGTATGATCAAAAGCTCATTGTTTGTTCAACCATGCCATGTTTGCAACTAAGTGTTATCAATGTAACTTCCACTGCCAATGTGACCTTAGAGCTCATCCCCACTCTTCCACCACCGTCTCTTTCTTTGCAGTACCAACTTACAACTAGTCCGTGTCTGATCCTGTATTATCTTCTTACTATGCCTTTTTCAGACTCATCTGAAATATGCAGTAAAAGTATGGGGCAACTCTGCTGGTGCTCAAACAGTGTTCCGGTGACAGAAGGAAGCTATAAGAGCAATCATAGGAATTACAAGCCAAGAATCATGTCAGAAGCATTTTAAAGACCTAAACAAACAACTTGACTGTATTTTCCCTTTATGTTAAAACATACCTTCTATCCCCCCAACACACACACACACACAAAAGAAAAGAAACTAACTTTATCTTGCAGAACAGTTATCCATACCATGCAACTATAAATGGAAATAAATGAGACACAGAATTTACCAGGCTGTGCAAGATCCAATGTGGTTTTAACCACACAGGAATGGATCTATATCACAACCTAACACTATCAATGAGAAATTTTCCTAATGATACTTTCAAGAAGCATCTTCATAAATTGTTAGTTCGTAAGTGTCTTTATAGTGTTAAGGTATTTGAATGTACACAGTAAATCTCCTCATCCCCCTGTGTTGTTCAGATCTATCAATTAGTGTAATAATTAAGCTAAGAAGGAAATAAGAATTCAATATTTTGCATTTCTCAAACTGTTAAAGTGAATGCAAAAAACTTCAGAGTTTTATAACATAGTGTGTATATAGTATCTCTTATCAGTTTCAAGCGTATCACATCAATATGACAGTACCAAGCAAATTTCTAGCAGTTAGATGGTAAAATATTAAACATGACATAAAATTCAGATTTTACTACTATGGTGAGGAGGATGCAAGCATGAGGTGACAGCATGTTGGAAATTTATACGTGATGTGAGGCAAGTTATAAAGTTGCATTGCCATCACTAATGCCAAGGGATAGTGTCACATCAGCTGCTGTAAGAATTTGCCAATGCTGAAGCTACCCTCAGTATAATAAAGTGTGATGGAGCACACAAGAGTCTAGCAGCTTCTCTGGAGGTCTTGCTGCAGTTAGCTCAACAATATCCATCTCAATTACACTATTGTTTCCCTAAAGCACTCACTTGGGCTTCTATCAAGTGCTCTGTAATGACACCCTCTGTCCACAAACCAGAAGGCCCTACTTATGTACAGTCTCTGTTCAGTGATGAAAAACTACGATTTTGGCTAGATCATTTTCTGCAAGTACATAGCAAGCTTAATAAAGTTAATTCAGGCATCCTTCCCTCAGATTGTTCTCTCCAAATCAAAGAAGAATGCTTGTAAGTTTTGCACTAATTTCTGTCTTTCCCAAATTCTGGTAAATGTATTGTCCATCTTGCAGAAAACAGCTGCCTGAATGGAAACTGCATCGTAACCTAAGAAAACAGCAGCAGTATTAATGTGCCAACATGCCTGGGAGCTTCCCAGTGCTGAAACTGATGGCCATATATCTCATTCTGGCAAGAATTCACCATACAGAGGGCGACATTGGATGTCAATGCTTTTCTGTATATACACATTCTGTATATACATACCTCTGGTGCATAATTTAAGCTCACGTAAGCTTATGAAACCAATTGCACACACAAAAAATATTCAGTGAACGTTTCCTACCACATAATCATCTTTTAATTAATTACTCAATAATTATTACTGTAGTGGAATGAGCCGAAATGGAGCATGGACCCCCTCTCAGTGCCTCACTAAAAGACGTACAGTATTATAGACCTATATCAATTTGTTGTAGAATTATGGAACTTGTTTTATGCTCACATATTATGTCATTTTTGGAGAATGATAATCTCCTTTATAAAACATCAACATGAATTTTGCAAACAGAGGTCTTGTGAAACTCAGTTGTCTCTGTTCATCCGTGAGATCCAGAGTGCTGCAGACATCAGTGTTCAGATTGGTACTGTATTCAATACAAGCTTACTGAGCATCAGATTGAATTTGTGATAGTTTAAGATTTAACTGCAGATTGAATTCAGTATGTGACTCTTAAGAAAACAAGATTGATAGATGTAAAGTAATTTCAGGAATGACCCAGGGAAGTGTAATAGGAGTACTACCATTTACTATACAGAGTGGAGAAAACTTATGTCATGAAATTTTGACCCTGGATAGCTGATGCCAGTAGGAACTAAAATTACTAATGTTATATAGGTTGACGATGCACAATTTTTAAACTACAGAAACTTGGCAACATGCACTCCAATTGGCCATGGGATTGCCCTGTTGCCAGACGCTCTGTACAATGCATGACTGTGAATGCTTTCCCTGCCAGAGATCGCGATGTATCCGAGGTGGCCTGCACACTCGGTGGTAGCGTGACAGCCTTCCATTCTGCGGCCAAACACGCCAGCGTGCCAACACATCCATTGTAGTTTCATGATACAACATACCGGGAACAAACCCATCAACAGCTGTTAGTTTGCATACAGGAAGTCATTTACAAATTGTGTTGGCCCTGAAAAGGGCCTTTTTTGTAGCTAGGACACTGTTTACTTAAAGCAGATGTTCAAACTGGTCTCTCTCTGACGTGACACAAGCTTGGTAACATCGAATGGTGTTTTGCCTAAGTCTTTCAAAGATTCCTGTCATTGTCCTGATGTGTTTGGCGGCATGTTGAATGTGATCCATTAATTCCTCTTCGTGAACTGACAACCGTAGTGCTACCTGTCAACTGATGAATGGCAACAAGGCAATCCTATGGCCTATTGGAGCACAGTTTAAAAATTGTGTGTTGTCGACCTACACAACATCAGTAATTTTGGTTCCTACTGGCATCAGCTATCCAGGGTTAAAATTTCGTGACACAATTTTTCTCCACCCTGTATATAGTAGGTGTCCCTCCTCAGAGTCATTAGTCACTTTTTCACTGATATTTTGGCAGATATTGGTAATTTTGTTTTTCCATTATGTAGCTTGTGGTGTAATCAAACCTGATACACATTCCGAAACCTTTCATACCAATTGATATAAGTAATTTCAGGAAAGTTTGTATAAATCTACGTTCACAGAAATTCTTTATTTCAAGCATAACTATGACAGATATCTGGAAAGTAAGGTTATAAGATTTTTTACATAAAAAAATGCATATATTTCAGTGAAACATACAGTAACAGTAACATAGTATAACATAATTTTTCCAAATAAACACCATTTACTTCAGTGCATTTTGTCAACTCTGGGATAAGTTTTGAAATACCTGTGTTGTAGATGTCTCCCGCCAACTTTGTAAACCATTGATTGTTGCTTGTTCTCTGGTGTTTGGTGGTATTGTGTGAGAGCTGCATTAAAAGATCCTACAAAATGTGGTTGACAACTCTTGCGTTGCTTGAGAGAAGTGTGGCGTAGCACTGCAATGAAGGAGGCAGATTCTCTTCACCAGCATTGCATGAAACTTGTTCTGTACAGCTCTGTGGAGTTTCTTAATGTTCTCACAGTATCACGCAGAGTTGGTTGTTTCACCTCTTGGCAAGAAATCAACAAGCAGGACCCCTTTTTTGTCCCAGAAAATAGTTGCCACCACTTTTCAAGTCAATTGCTGAGTTTTGAATATTTTTGTTGAAGGGGAATCAGTGGCGCCAATGTATTGATTGTCGCTTGTTCTCTGGGGTATGGTGGTAAATCCATGTTTCATCCCCCCTCACTATGGAGTCAAGAAAAGTCCCTGTCACTTGCAACATGGTCAAGAAACTTTTGTGCACTTTGCACTTGGCAGGTGACATAATGAGAGTACTTATCTTTAACCGACACCACCACAAGAGTTGGGATGACTGTTACCACTCATTTGTATCAATGTGTGCTACAACAGTCAACAGTGGATCAACTGTGGAAACCTCAATTTCCAGGTAGAGCTAAGAGCCTTGGAACCTTACTTTCTGCATAACCCTTGTATTTATAATATATGAAATTAGGATGAATTTTGAAGTTTTAATGCAAAAATCTGTAAATTTATTTTTACTATGGTTTGTGAAATTATGTATCCCTTGAACAAAACAATTCTTTAACAGCAATGCAAATTATTGAAGCCTCATTGAGTCAAATTTAATGTTTGTACTTCTTCTTCTGGCCACTTTGCAGAAAGTAGTTGTGTACTGGAGTGGAGTCATGTTTTGTGATGCTATAGAGAGGAGGTTAGTTTTATTTTCAACTGGCAGCTCAGGGATGCAAATAGATGCTAAACGTTATCAGTCTGATATATGAAGATTTGGAAGTACAAAAAAGTTAAAAGTGTAAACATCTTATTTCATTCTCTAGTTAGTGATTCATACGAACATTCACAACCCTGAATCAGTATACAGGGTGTCCCAGGAGGACTGGTCACTATTCGGGGACATGACAGAAATGGTCATTTGAAGCGAAAAACTTCATACGGATATATACCCTATTCTGAATGTTTCCTGAGGTAGAACACATTTAATGTAAATTGTTATTTGTTTTCTGTATCATTCAATACATTGTCAGGTTTACATATGCACACCAACAAGTAAACATTACAACATACATTTTAGAATGTATCAATTGAAAAATTGTTTCATGCAGTATACTGTAAATTCTGGTAGACATTCTACAATCAGGAATTTGCCATGTCAGAAAGTGCCACAGTACTCCTTGACAACAGCAGGTGCCCTACCACTGCAAAAGCCTTAAGCATACACCACATCTACATATTCCTCATTAGCATAGATGTGTGGCATTTTAGCCAGCATGTGTACAAGCACAATTAACAGTTATACTGTAACTGTGTAATGGAGTTTAGTCATGACGTTTCTCTCTGATCCACTGTCAGTCCCTTGCACTACTTCACTCACAACAAACTACAGAAAACAGCACATTCAGTGGGCTAGTTTGGTGGCAGAAAGACATCCTGAGCAAAGAGGCAGAAAGCAATGAGGTAGGTTGGAATAGAATAAAACATCAATGAAGTTGGGTGGGTAAGACACATATGTGCACACCACTACCCCAAAACCAAGTGTGCATTAAATGTGATCTACCTCAGAAAATGTGTTGAAGAGGGCAGATGTCAACATGAAGTATTTTGCTTCAATGAGCCATATGGCAGGCGACAGTCAGGTTGGTAACCCACTGCTGTCCGGGGCGTCTCCAGACACATCTTCAGCCTGGAATTTCATTGAATGGAGTAGAACTGTCTTAAGTGATGCAATTTGCTTCAAACTGAGCCCTGATGACAAGTGAAGACAAGTCTGGAGATGCCCTGGACAGTGACGGTATACAAAGCTGAGTGTCGCCCACTATATGGCCTGACAACCGGGAGTGATGGTCTGGGGTCCATTTCTTTTCATAGCAAGACCCCTTTGATTGTTATCCACAACATGCTTCCAGCACAGCAATACATCAAAATGTTCTATGTCCCATTTTGTCATCTTGCATGGCAAGCCATCCCAGTATTACATTTCAGAAAGATACTGCCTGCCCACACAGAGTGAGAGTTTCTACTGCTTGTCTTCAGGCTGGCCAAACCCTACGTTTGCCAGAAAGGTCACTATACATCTCCCCAATTGAGAATGTTTGAAGCATTGTGGGCAGAGTTCTCCAATCGCCTCAAGAGTTTGATGATATAATGCATCAATTGGACAGAATTTGGTATGATACCTCTCAGGAGGATATCCAACAATTCTATCAATCAATTCCAAGCCGAATAACTGCATGCATAAGGACTAGAGGTGAAGCAACATGTTACTAACTTGCTCAATTTGTGAAGCTGTTTCTCTTGATTAAACCGACCATTTTTTTTAAATTGTATTTTCTCGAATAAAACATCACATTTTTCTGAAATTGTAATCATTTGTTTGTCTGTACACGTAAGTCACACTTACTGATTTCTGTCCCTGGCGGACAGTTCCTTCATGCTGCATTGACTTTTTTGTGTGTCAGAGTGTATGTGGAATCCAAAAGGGCAGTGAATGAATCATGCATCTCTAGCTTGCAAGGATCTCAGGATTATTTCTTGTCAAACATGTATTGCTACTGTACTAATATTTTCATGAAAGATGTTTGTATTGGTTATCTCATTGATCTTATTTGAACATTAAAAGGTGTTAGGAGACAAAAGAAACTTGATATCCAACAACAAATAGATGAATAATGAATTTTTTGTTTAAAAATACTGTGATGAGAATGACTCTTTTTGAAGTAAATCTGTCATTTTCGAATAGTCCAAGTATGCAATCAAGTATGTTGGTTCCATTGTTAAAGTGTTTATCACAAAGAGGAAGACCCTATGCTATGCTGCACCCATTTTGACTGTGTATATAATTAAATGGAACAACTCTAGGTAATATTTTTAAAACAAGAAATGCAAAAAACAATTATTTTGTATTTTTGTACTTTTTCCACCAGCTCAGGTGTTCTCTGAACATCCACCTGGTGAGCACCAAGTCAAAAGACTGCAATGACTCTTATAAATAACAAAAACAAATATGTGTCTGGACTGACTGGAAGATTTGGGGTATGCCCATGGTGAACAGTTTCCCCTCTGAATACTTAAACTGTGTTGATAGCTAATTGTGTGATTGGAGTTTGTGGTGGCTATTGTGCACTGCTCACGGCAGATCTGCCAGTTGGCCTCCCGACACTATCACGAAAGGATTTATTTTCCTTTTATTAACAAGAGACAGTATATACCATAAAATGAAGTGAAAGATGAACATGTGTGAAACTAACAGGACTCGCCCACAAACAGAAGAATATCGTACATTGTTACATGATCTCAAATTTCACACTGAAAAATTTCATGAAAATCTCTGAATGGATACAGACATAAACAGAAAATTCTTCCTGACCTGCATGTTATAGTCACTCTTAAGGTAAGCTGCTTTGAATGATTATCTCTGATTCTTTTATTTATACAATTAAATGAGATGGTTTTAATTTTGAACAGAACTTTCCAATTATAGTTTTCACAATTTCATTTCAACAATAAATAAATGTTGGAACTGTAAAAATAAATACAGTTTTTATTTTATTGCTCTTGGAATCCAGAGGAAATATTGAGAAAAATATTAATTATTACAAATTTTTTAAATGTAAATAAAAATTTCATCAAGGAGTGTCATCTGAGACGGTATGCAACAGCTGTAATACATTTATATTTTCGTGTAGATTGATCTGAATGATCTGTTCATTTAAATTTGATTGAATATCAGTGCAACTGGAACCAGAGGTAGCTGTGAATGGACAAATGAACTCAACAACTAGCTGTTGAACTACACCGCAATTTCATGTCTTCTGGTATTTTGGCCACATAAGCCTTTTTCTCTCGACTGACAAAATCTACTGGTTATATTTAGAATTTAAGTCACTTTGGTTCCTTTTTCTTTAGAAACATATCATTTCATCAGGCTCTTTTTCTTGCAATGTACTTTGAGTTTAAGAAGATAAAAGTTTCCACTTTATTACTCTCCATACTATATTTTACACTGTGAGCAGGGTGTACCATCATTTCACTGTTCTCATTGTCATGATGAACTGGAGTTTCAATATGTATTAAATTACTGCTAGATGCTCTTGGTTTGACAACGCCCACTAAGAATATCAGCAATTTAAAATATGGCCACTTAAGATTCTGAATGACCACCAGGATTACATGAATGAGAAAGTGGAGCCTTTCCCATTTCTATGGCAATTTAATTTCTAAAATACTTCCACTTTTTCCACAGAGCACCATCACTTTCACAAAAAAAATTTGTGAGACAAAAATGTTTTATCTTAAATTCAGTTTTCATTTACCTAGTTTTACTTGCAAATTAATATGCATATATTTTATTTAATCTAATTTATTTCAGAAGCCTACTAACAGGATTATCATTTAGAATGCCAGCCTTCAGTTTCTGGATGAAAAGGTCAACTGTAACCAATATCATGAAGAAAAAAGTGGAAACAATATGGGATGAATTACAGCCCCTGCATGTGCCAATTCCAGCTACTGACATGTTAGGATAAAAAACATGTAACTGACTTCTACAATGTTTGGAATTTCCCACAAGTAGTGGACTGTCTTGAGGGGAAGAATGTTGTGGAACCAGTCCGTCTAACTCTGGTTCAATGTTTTTTAACTACAAGTAGCATTTTTCTGTGGTTATACAGGTGCTTATTGATGCTAACTACAAGCACAATGTTGCTGATGTGAGAGGATATGGGAAACAGAGTGATGGAGGAACATATTTAATATCTAATCTCTTCAGTTTCATTGATACAGAGCTCATCAAATTTCCTGCAAATAATGTTGGCACACAATAAAATAGAAGATCCCTTTACCATACTCATAGATGAGGCTTACACTATGCTTCTGTACCTCATGAAACCATTCAAATGTGAAGGGCTAACTGAAAGGAAACAAATGCTTGACCCATAAGCACGTGGTATATTGTTATGACATTACTACACACACAGGATATTTTTTAATCCAGCAACAAAAAGATAATTTTACTAAGGAAATTGGAATGTATGTGTACACTTTACAACATTATAGTCCTTTAACCCTTTCCACTCCAATGTTTTGTTTTCCGCTCCAACGTCGAGCCTCATTCAACACGATTTTTTGCGGCTCTCCCATGCTCAGTTCCCGATTCTGACAGTACTAGGCACAATGGTGCTTAGTGTTGCCATCTAGAGGAACCTGTGTTAACTCAGTGCCAAACTGTTGCAGTTGTGTTGAAAGGAATGTTAGAATTATTATGTTCAAGTTCGCTCACACAGAATGGCTAATTCCTCAAGTTTATTTCGTTCTGAGGAAGAGATTTTACAACTTTTACAAGAATCTCTAAGTGACAACAGTAGTGACCATTATTTTGATGATGAGTGTGGTTAATTTATAAACAATTCTAGTGAACATGATGATGAAACCCATGAAAATGTGCATTTTCCCAGTGATTCAGCAGAAGATTTTCAGCGAATGTGGAGTGAAAATGACTCTTTAACTTTACAGTGGTTTTATCACTGAAATTGGTAATGTTCCATCATCACCAGGTGGTTTCTTCAGTTAATTTTTACAAACAATCCATTTCAACAAATAGCAGACCAAATGAACAGGTACGCTACAGCAAAATAATGTAGAGTAACATCACTTCTGCAATGTTCTGTGTGATGTGACTAGAGAAGTGTTATCAAGTAAGAAATGAAATGCTTCCATGGTGTGCTACTGAATACAGCATTACAAAACTTGCAGAACTTTTTTTTTCCCCCTCTCCAAGAGAATTGTTACAATCATCTGACTTCTTTTCAGACTATTTTACTCACAAACAATTTATGCAAGTTTTCTGGGCACTTCATATTTCTAATTAAGAGAGTACAACACACATCAACGCTCAGTTTCAGTCCTGTCTGAATAAAGTTAAGAATGTGTTGCATTACTTGTCTCGCACGTTTCTCAAAATTTATTGGCCGTATAGGTATTTAGCTGCTGATGAATCTACAGTATCATTCAAGGGCCGTGCTTTATTCAAAATGTACAATCCTCAAAAACCAACAAAATGAGGACTCAGAGTCTATGTGATTTTGGATTCATCAAATGGTTATATTTGTAGTTTGATACCCTATTTTGGCACTGTAACAACAGACTCATTAATTCATCCAGACTTGAATTTTTCTGAGAGAACAGTTCTTCAATTACTGGCTAATATCAGAAATGCTACAGGATAATCAGGTGTCATTTGTACACGAACTGTTTTTACAAAATGGTTCAAATGGCTCTGAGCACTATGGGACTCAACTGCTGTGGTCATAAGTCCCCTAGAACTTAGAACTACTTAAACCTAACGACATCACACACACCCATGCCCGAGGCAGGATTCGAACCTGCGACCGTAGCAGTCGCACGGTTCCGGACTGCGCGCCTAGAACCGCGAGACCACCGCGGCCGGCCTGTTTTTACACAAGTGTAGCTTTAGATGATGAACTGTTGAAACAGAATATGCATCTCACAGGAATGATCCAGCCCAGTCACAAAAATCTTCTAGCTGCAATCAAGAAAGGAATTCTGCATCTGAAGAAACATGAAATAAAATACCTCTACACTAACAAAATGCTGGTTCTGGCATGGCAAGATAAAACAAACTCTTCTCATGCTTTCTACAAAAACTAAATAATTCAGTGTCACTTACAAAAAGGAGAAACAGAAAGGAAAGGGTAGAAATAATGAAACCAAATGTGATTACTGATCATACTGTGAAGGTTGGCGGAGTTGATCGATCTTACTATTTTATTTCCAGTTATGGTTATCTAATGAAAAGTCTGAAGTAGTGGTGAAAACTAAACTTCTGGTTGTTGGAGGTAGGACTTGTAAACAGCTATTTGCTATACATGAATCACTGTGAGAAAAACAGCTTGAAAACAGTCTCACATTAAGTATTCCATAAAAGTGTTATCAGAGCCTTAGTTGGAGAAGAAAGAAATTCAGGGCAGAAATGAGGATGTCGTTCAGCCTCTTATGGCGAGGAATGCTTGAATGGACAGTTGCACATTATCAACAAGCTTTTGCTGGGAACAAGCATAAGGACTGTGCAGTGTGTTCAGGTAGAAAAAAGAAAGGTGGCAGGCATAAAACTGTGTTTTACTGCGAAACATGCACACGAAACCCAGTTCTCCACCTGATGAGAGTTTCAAAAAATATCATACATTGAAAAGTTTTGTACCGTAATGTTTTGAAAATACATCTGAATGAAAGTGCACTTTTTGCTTTAATGTATGCCCTACTGGTTGATCAGCAGCGTCATTGTTTCCACAAAGAGACTGTGTAATTCTCTCTGGCGCACTCACCGTCCAGGTGGAGGTGATTCAAATAAGACAGCACAGAGCTGCCCTGTGTTTACCTTATGGTGTGCAAATGGTTAAAGGTGAATTTAATTCTTTTTAAGACCTAAACACTCACTTATTAAGATGACAAAAATTAAATCTCGCAAAGACAGTGTATTCTAGAGAGTTTGTCTTTTACACTGTACACTGATGAGTCAAAACATTATGATCACCTGCTTAATAGCTTGTTTGTCCATCTTTGGAATGAAATACATTACGGATTCTATGTATCAGGGATCCAACAGTTTGTTGGTAGGTTTCTGGAGGTATGTATGTCTATGTACAGGTCACATAATACACGCAAATAATGGGATTTGTGTTCACGGTGATTGTGCCCAATAGTGACCCAGAAGGGTTCCATAGGATTTACATCAGGCGAATTTAGTCACCAAGACATCAACATGAGTTCACTACAATGCTCCTCAAACCACTGTAGCACAGCTCTGCATCCACCAGCCTGCATATGTGGCATGCTGCACGTTTTGAGCCACTGTTTGCCTTGGTGATGGCATTTGTTGAGATGACCAGTGACCTAGTGTAGCAAAAATGTGATTCACCCGAAGAGCTGACACATTTCCACCAATCAAATGTTGAATCACAATGGTCCTGTGCCCACTGCAATCATAATTGATGATGCCCTTGGGACAACATGTGAACAAGTAGGTGTGGTCTACGGTGGAGCTCTATGTTCAACAATGTACAACAAACGATGTGTTCTAAACACTTGTGCATGCATCAGCACTGTGCTATTTTGGCAGAGATGCCACAGATCACCATCTACTCTTCTTTACAGAGCAGATAAGCCTCCAAACCCCACATTCTGTGAAGAGTTGTGGACGTCCAACCATTTAGCACCTACTGGTAGTTTCACTGAGCTTCTAGCTCTTTCCATAGATGCTCATGATGGCAGTATATGAACATTCAGGCAACTTTTTCATTTTTGAGATACTTGTTCACAGGTCCTGAGTAATAATAATCTGCCCTTTTTCAAAATAGCGTATCTCAATGGATTTTCCCACTTGCAGCCCATATTTTCACTAAGGTGATCTCCTGTCTGTGTCTGCTCCACTTACACACTTTTGCTATGCGTCACCAGGTGGCATACAATGTCACGGTGGGCATGGGCATAATGTTTTGGCATGTCAGTGCACCTAATCAGAATCATTGCCAATACATTCTTCACAAACTAAAAATCAATGTTCCATACATATTAACCTGCAGTATGTCTTGCATGTGGTTTTGGCTTTTGGTTCTTTTTTTGGGGATTCCTTACATCTGCCAGAAGGCAATCTATTTTTCATCTGTCTTAGCTCCTCCAGTCCAGTGATGGATCTCACAGTGATTTGATAAGTGAAGACAAGAATTTCAATGTAGAACAATGAGAAACGTGTTCTTTCACAAGCTTCACAGCTAGTTCTTTTAGTAAATTTTGTCAAATGACAGGTTCCTGTGAATCAAAATGCTGGGCTTTGTAGATCACCAGTGAATTTATCCCATTGACATCCAGAAGTCCAAAAGTGGGCAGCAATGGGATTTTCTACATTGTAAGTTCTGCATAGCTCGTCCACTACATCAATTCTTCCCTTAGTAACTGTGTAGAACATTGTGATTTCTGGTTTTCTCTGTTCCCCAGAATCTGGATCAACGACAACATAAAATTTATGAATATCTGTGAGGCCAAATTTTTTAATGGCATATTGGGCAGGCTTTTTTATTATATTTCCCTGAAGAGACATTTACCATGAAATTGCTCCAGTATTTCTTCAGTTGTACAGTACTCACATACTGTATAGTTTTGCTGAAAATTTTCACTACAGCCTTGAAAATATGTCTGATTGGAGAAACCTCTGTCAGTCATCTTCCTCACTTCCCTTGTGTGGATGTCATCAAAGTGAAGGAGGTGCAGAAGAAAAAAGAACCTCTTTTAGAAGGGAATACGGTGACAACAAATCCATTTATTTTCCATAAATCTTTAGCATTTAGATGAGATGATATCATAACTACAGTGAAGTATAACAGCCCAGACAGAGATTTTATTCCAGCAAAATCAGTAACCATGGAATTTCATTCTCTATTGAAGTTTCCTTGAACGAAGAAGAAGTATATGTTGGCGTAACTTACTATTTCACCAATTTCATCCCTTATGAATCATGACCAAATTTCCAAAGTCAACTTTGCTTCACAAACTAGACCTTTGCAGCCTGGAAGATGACTCACTATACTGTAAGATCTTGTCCATACATTTCTTGGTCATGAAGATTTTTTTCCATATAGCGCCTTGCTTTCTTTTATAGCTTGCTTGAGATATTACAATAACATCCTCTGAATCATCACTGTCTACCCATTGCTCAGTATCTGTATTATGATCACTCTCTTGTATGTGGTAATTTTCGTTCTCAGATTCATTATTTTTCCCATATTTGTTTGAACAATCTTCTTCACAGTATGCCATCTCTTTATTATGTTTGAATCTGCAATCTATTCCCAAAGTTTAGTGGCTGCAGTAGTTATGTTAGCACATGTGTGGGGTATTTTTTACTCATACACTGGAAGACACACTTTTAGATTAGATTAGAGATTAGATTAACACTTGTTCAATAGATCATGAATACGACACTTCGTAGTGATGTGGAACGTGTCAGATTAATAAAAGATGTCTGTACAAGATATTACATTACACAAAGTATTTCATGACACTAATGTTTAAGTAGTAGTAGTTGTTTTTCTTCCCCTTAATTTATACCTAAAAATTCAGCCAATGAGTAGAAGGAGTTGTCATCTAGAAATTCTTTTAATTTATTTTTAAATGTTAGTTGGCTATCTGTCAGGCTTTTGATGCTGTTTGGTAGGTGACCAAAGACTTTTGTGGCAGCATAATTTACCCCTTTCTGTGCCAAAGTCAGATTTAACCCTGCATAGTGAAGATCATCGTTTCTCCTGGTGTTATAGCTATGCACACTGCTATTACTTTTGAACTGGGTTGGATTATTAACAACAAATTTCATAAGTGAATATATATACTGTGAGGATCCCTAGAGCCTTAAATAGATGTCTGCAGGATGACCGTGGGTGGGCTCCAGCAATTATTCTGATTACACGGTTTTGAGCAATGAATACTTTTCTACTCAACGATGAATTACCCCAGAATATGATGCCATACAAAAGCAGTGAATGAAAGTAGGCATAGTAAGCTAATTTACTGATATTCTTATCACCAAAATTTGCAATAACCCTAATAGCATACGTAGCTGAACTCAGACGTTTCAGCAGACCATCAATGTGTTGCTTCCAGTTTAACCTCTCATCAATGGACACACCAAAAATTTTGAAAATTCTACCTTAGCTACAGACTTCTGTTCAAAGTCTATATTTATTACTGGAGTTGTGCCATTTACTGTACGGAACTGTATATACTGTGTTTTATCAAAATTTAAAGAGAGTCCGTTTGCTGAGAAGCACTTAATAATTTTTTGAAAACATCATTTACAATTACATCACTTACTTCTTGGTTTTTGGATGTTATTACTATACTTGTATCATCAGCAAAAAGAACTAACTTTGCATCTTCATCAATGTGGAATGGTAAGTCATTAATGTATATCAAGAACAGGAAAGGACCTAAGACCAAACCCTGTGGGACCCCGTACTTGATTAGCCCCGCCCTCCCCCCCCCCCCCCCTAAGTTTGAGGAATCAGCTGTTGTTTTAACATTACACGAACCATTTATTTCAACTTTCTGCATTCTTCCAGTTAAGTACGAATTAAACCATTTGTGCACTGCCCCCCCCTCAAACAATATTGATTTAGCTTATCTACAAGAATTCCATGATATACACAATCAAAGTCCTTTGAGAGATCACAAAAAATACCAATAGGTGATGTCTGGTTATTCAGAGCATTTAATATTTGATCAGTGAAAGCTTATATAGCATTTTCTGTTGAAAAGCCTTTCTCAAAACCAAACTGACATTTTGTTAGTACTTCATTTTTACAAATATGGGAGGCTACTCTTGAATACATTACTTTCTCAAAATTTTTTTATAGAGCTGTCAGAAGAGAGATTGGGCAGTAGCTGTTGACATCTGACGTATCCCACTTTTTATGCAATGGTTTTACAATGGCATATTTCAGTCTATTGGGGAAAACACCCTGCTCCAAAGAGCTACTACATACGTGGCTGAGAATCCTACTTATCTGTGGGGAACAAGCTTTAAGTACCCTGCTGGGAATGCCATCAATTCCGTAAGAGCTTTTACTTTTCAGTGAGTTTATTATTTTACTGATTTCAGAGGGAGAGGTTAGTGGAATTACAGTTGTTTCAAACTGCACAGGTATGGCCTCTTCTATTAGCAGCCTTGCCTCTTCTGGTGAAGATCTAGATCCTATTTTCTCCACAACATTTAAAAACTGATTATTGAAAATATTTTCAATTTCTGATTGTTTGTTAGTACACTTGTCATTCAGTTTTATGGCACTAAAGTCTTCTTGTGCTCTTGGTTGCCCTGTTTCCCTTTCAATAATATTCCAAACTGCTTTAATTTTATTATCAGAGTTACTGATCTCAGACATGATACACATGCTTCTGGGCTTTTTAATAACTTTTCTTAGTACCACACAATAGTTTTTATAATACTGAAAAATTTCGGGGTAAGTACTCCCTCTTGCTGTTAGATACAGTTCTCTTTTACGGTTGCACGATATTCTTATTCCTTTAGTTAGCCAAGGTTTTTTATATGTTTTCTTGGAATTATGTTTAACTATTTTCTTGGGAAAACAATTTTCAAATAGCCTTAAAAATGTATCGTGAAATAAGTTATATTTCAAGTTTGCATCGGGTTCCTTATACACTTCATCCCAGTCAACAAGACAATGTGTGAAACTGCAGAACTTACACATTATAACAAGGAGGACAATTGATTGAAAGGTATGTCAAAGGCCATTGTTGAGCAATTTATCTAACAATGCTACCAACATATCAAAAGCACAGTGGGGTATATTTTACCCCATGTGTGTGCATACGAGTTAACAACCGTTTATCACCAGCTAGAAAGACTGTAGAATGTTCATTTGGGATTACATACTTCACATGGAACATACTCTCAGAATCAATAGACATCAGTGGATCTAGTTGACAAAACTGTGAAATGCATTTGTGTTTTGCACAAGATTGTGATTGACAAAGAAGCAATGCAAAGAAATCTCTGAGAGGTTCTGATTGCAGGACATGAAGTCAGTTGGGAGAGGTGAGGGAGACCTGCTACTCACGCTGAAAATACACTGTGATGACAAAAGTCATGGAAATCTCCTAATATCTTGTCGGGCCTCCTTTTGGCTGGTATGGCACAACTCAATATGGCATGGACTCGACAAGTTACTGGAAGTCCCTTGCAGATATATTGAACCATGCTGCCTCTATAACCATCCATAATTGGGAAAGTGTTGCCAGTCCACAATTTTGTGCATGAACTGACCTCTCAGCTATGTTCCAAAAATGTTAGATGGAATTCATGAGGAGTGATTAGAGGCCAAGTAATTCCCTTGAGATGTACAGAATGTTCTTTAAACCAATCGCAAAGAATCATGGCCTGGTGATATAGTGCATTGTCATCTGTAAAGTTCCATCACTGTTTGGGAACAAAAATGTAGCCGAAAATAACCATTTTCAGCCAATGATCAATTGAGTTTGCCCAGAGGACCCAGCCCATTCAGTGTAAACACAGCCCACACCATTATGGAGCCACCACCAGCTTGCACAGTGCCTTGATGACAACTTGGGTCCATGGCTTTGTGGGGTCTGTGTCATACTTGAATCCTACCATCATCTCATACCAACTTAAATCGGGACACACCTGACCGTGCCATGGCTTTTCAGACATCTTACAGTCCAACCAATATGGTTACAAGCCCAAAAGATGCGCTGCAAGCGACGTCATACTATTAGCAGAAGCACTTGCATTGATCGTCTGCTGCTGTTGCCCAGTAACACCAAATTTCACTGCACTGTCCTAACAGATACGTTCATCGTATGTTCCACATTGATTCAGGCAGTGTTGCATGTCTGTTAGCACTGACAACTCTACACAGATGCTGCTGCTCTCAGTAAAGTTACGACAGTTGGCCACTGTGTTGTCTGTTGTGGGGTGTAATGCCTGAAATTTCGTATTCTTAGCACACTCTTGACACTGTGGATCTCAGAATATTGAATTCCTTAACGATTTTAAAAACAGAACATCCCATGCGTCTAGCTCCAACTAACATTCCACATTCAGAGTCTGTTAATTCCTGTTGTGTGGCCATAATCATATTGGAAACATTTCCACACGAATCTTCTGAGCAGAAATGGCAGCATCACCAATGTGCTGCTCTTTCAATCTTTGTGTGTGCTATAATACCAGCATCTGTACATGTGCATATCTCTATCCCATGACTTTTGTCACATCACTGTGTAATAGCTATATTTACAAACTATTTTGAAAATTATCAGTTATATGCAGGTACAATGGGAAATAAATACACAAACAAATACATCGAAATAATAAAGAAGTTACGAAACAATATGTACTAATTTAATTTTTTAAAAAGAAACTATTTTATGTAACACATTACTCACAGTGATTAGCTCAATATAAAAGAGGATGTTCCTCATTTAAATAATTTTTGGCTTACCCTGCTGACAAATAATACTATGGCAAAACATAAATATGACAGCCAGCTATTAGCAGTTGTCAGCAATGTTTCAGGTCATCATACACAATGTAAATCAAGTTTCACAAAATGAGACAAACACAGACCTTTGAAAATGCTAACCATTTTAGAGAGATGTCAGGAAGGAGTGAGAGAACAATGTACGACTGCTGTTAGTTTTAGACCTTGGACTTTTAGGTTCTAAAAACCTAAATTACTTACCTAAAATAGGTTCTATCAATAACAAAAATAGGTTACAAAAATCAGAAAACAGATGACCAAAATCTGACATTTTATTGTCTAGAAAGAAAAATAGATTGACAAAAATCCTCATTATATTGTTGTCCATGTCCATAATTACAGTCACAGTATATATCTAACACTTTCTCCACATTTTCCGTTGAGAAACTGCTTCTCCCTTCTGTTAATAGCATCTTATATGCCAAGAATGAGCATTGCACATCAAAATATGTCACTAGAGCATATTTAAATGATGGTATTACAAGCAATGGGACCACACCTCATGTTCTATTGATTTATCTGGTACGATGTCAGCCACTGTGCAGAGGGTGGTCAGTCCTGGTTGGTCCCCCCCCCCCCCCCTCCCCGTATCACTGTCTTTAGTTCCTCACTAACTTTCATAACAATGGAACCTGGGACCAAGTTAATTTTTTCTGTCACCTTTTCTATCAATCGGAGTTGCGTATAGTGTGTTTTCCCTGAACACTCTAGAGCTTTAATAATAGCAACCAAAAAATGCATAATGAGATTTTATGTATGCAGTGTCATTGGAAATTGTTGTGTTCTTTAGAAGATCTTTCACTGAAGTTGAAGTATCTGTGCTAGCAGAACAGAAATGCGTAAAACACAAATCTGAAAACAATTTATTGGACTCACCAAAACGAAACAATAATACAATATCCATAAGAACAACTGACTTGATCCCAACTGTGGATCCATACAAATTAACAAATAATAATAATAATAATAATAATAATAAAGACCCAACTCGTCATAGGGAGCGAACACAAACAGTTCTACAAAGTCAAGAGATTTGTCGACTATACCAAGAGATCGGCCAGCTAGAAGAGGCACCTGGGTGTGGTTGCAGCTCTGTATCCTTCTGAGCTGTGAGTCGAACTGCCTTTTGTCGGCAGTGCGCCACCTTATAAAGCCTGGCGTGGCAAAGTAGTTCCTAGGCTAGCTGCGAACTCTGGTGAAGCTGTTCTGCCGGCTCTGCAAATGGGTAGAAATCCTTGGCGGCCGTTGGTGGAGACCTGGTGGTGTGTTGTGTTGTGGCTGCCGATAAGTTTTTGTTTTCAGAAAACAGACAACATAGGTTTTCCTGGTGAATATAAACCCTTTGACGCAGGCATTCCATGATGGTTGGATGTAAAGTGCGATGCCGATACAGTAGGTGCTACAATGCCCAAAGTGTGCGGCCACAGCAGAAGTAATGCTCACTGCATCTTCGTGCAATTTAAGAATGATGTTCTTAATGTCTTCCAAATGCTCGCTGTTATATTCCACAGCCTCTATCTATGTTCCCCAGCTTGTAAGTATGGGTTCTGGTGGAAGTGGTATGTTGGGAAGCTCCTCTCAAAATAACTGGATTCTTGTAGGTGCTTTAATAAAAACCCTTTTGATGGCTGAAGCTAGCTTATTTACATGTGGAAATACGAGACGATATCGTCTCAGCTACACAATTCAAAGCATGGGCAAGACGTATGATACGGAGCAAGGCTGGGTAAAATACTTTTAACAATTTAACAGCAGCAATCATGTATGTGGCTGCATCAGTGTAGATTACAAGTACTTTATTTTCATCTAGACTGTTGGGGAAAAGTAATTTGATAGCGTTATTAACAAAAAGAGCAATTGTTTCCTGGTTAGTCATTTTTAGCTTCTTGCAGGTGATCAGATGAGGTACAAAGCGAGTGTCAGGATATAACTTTCCAACAATCAAATTAGTCACATATTAACCTTGTCTGTCAGTTGTCTCATTGACAGAGATCCACCTGTATGAATTGCCTGTATCTTGCCTTATCCTGCTCAATGTATTTTCATATAAAGTATCTAAATAGTTCTATCTCAGTGTGAATTCTGATGGAATGCTGCGGTGGCAGTATTTCTCTTGAAAACTTTTGAAATTGCTATTTTCAACTGCATTGAATGGTATGTTTGCTGCACCAATGGCTTGACATGGGTCAACATGAAATTCGTTTTTGTTTGTTGCATTTGATTTAGTTGCAAACATTTGTTTCAAGTATGATTTATTTTTTTAAATTTGCCTGGTATTTAATCCCTGCAACATGCTGACTTACATGTGACCTCTGTTCAAAAACATACCTAAAAACAAAAGGAAATGGGAAATACTTTGTGGAAGAATTTATGTACAAGATCTACTTAGCAAAATTAACCTAAATTAAGGGTTTAGAAACAATATTTTTGCATTCACATGTGTCTGGTCCAAGGTAACTCAGGAAAGACAGTGGCATCACTGTTCTCTGAGTGGACTTAGCAGATAAAAGATTACCATTTTACTTACGTCTTTGTTGCACATATTGCAGTGAATAACTCTTCCATTTGTAGATAAATCAGGAAATTCTTGTAACCACTGACGAATCAGAGATGATTTGGAGCTGGCTACTTTTGGCATGCTTGACTGTCCACAAATACACTGTAGCTGTGAAATATTTCACCACATCCAAGCAGCACGCTGACCTGCTGATTGAAGACAGGGCAGGTGTTTTAAACAGTGTGCTCTGACAGGGCAGGAAGGTGCCAGAGGCAGATCACAAGGCTCCTCTGCACCCTGCCAGCCCATTTGATGGTTCACAGCGATCGACAACACTCTGCATAGCAGGGCGGGCTGGAAGAGCCTGGTGTATGCTGTCGTCGTCTGACTCACAACTGGTGTTCATGCATGCAGACAAACCAGTTATCATTCAATTACTGTCTTCTAAGTAGCCAGGAAGACCAGAAGAGTAGTTTTAGTCATACAAATTTTATTTGACTGAATTTTTAAAAATTAGATGCAGTCAGGTTCTAACATGAAATTAGGTATTTTTAGGATTTTTAAATATGAGGTACAGTCATGTTCTAACATGAAATTAGGTATTTTAGGTAGTATAAAATTACAATTTTTGATAAAATATTTGCATAGTTCTTAGCTGGGAAGAGCACAAGAGAATTTTGGTCATAAAAAATTTATTTGATTGGATTTTTAAAATTTAGGTACAGTCAGGTAGTAAACTGAAATTAGGTATTTTTAGGTGCTGCAAAACTAGCATTTTCAATCATAAACTGGCGTCATTCGTGTAAGTACAACTTTTATTGCCTTTATTTAATGAGGAACACAATAGGTTTTACCTAAAAACTGAGGTCTAGTTATTTCTGTAACAAAAATGAATGTTGACATTTGTTGTGGATTTATATATCCCCCCTGCTCACCTGCCATGGTGAAGCAGGTAATGGGAAGTGGTTCACTATGGACATACCCTTACTCATGGAACCATGTTAAAGGGCACAATGAACAAGTGTAAGTTGTTATAAATGAAGGAACTATTTATATTCATAAACAAAAATGTAAGCAAGTAAATAACAAAGTTATCAGCAAAAGACACACTGCAGATATTTATTATAACTGAGGAAGCAGTAGCATGTTTAAAAGGCACGACTTGCCTTCTGGTTTACTATTTACCTTTAACCAGAGAAATCCAAATAATATTGAGCAGTATATTGACAGTTTATTTTCTAAAAATTTCTTTTAAAAACCTTGTAGTGCCTGTAGACCTACATATAAGAAAGATAGTTGTTGATTTAATGCCTGCAGCATGGTTCCTAAAGTGCCTTGGCATCACCACTTGGCATCGATCACAGTCTCAGTCCAAGTTCCAATCAGTTACTTGTCTTTTGCTAACATAAGTTATTAAGTCTGTATGTGGTAGCCCTGGAAACTAGGCTGTACCACAGTACAATGACACTGGCAGTGGTGGTCTTGCCACAACTAGTCTGCTAGTGATAAACAATGGGTCAAAGGACAATCCTGCATCCAATGTCAATAAGCTAAATGTTATTTACCGGTAGGCTTACAGGAAGCTCTGCACAACACCAATGTGCCAATGTTACCCCAGGCAGTGCCACCTACGGAGAACTATTTTCCTATACTGATCACGAACTGCCTGGACATTGATCGGATATGCTTCTAGCAGGTGTGTGTATAACCAGTCACCCGCCTTATAGCTGGCCTGTTCCTGCCGAGCTCCAGTCCTTGAAATCACCCATTTATACAAGCAGGCACACCGTCACTGGATGCACCCACAGCACCACCGACCAGAGCTTTGTAGAACTCTGCCTGCAGCACAGATCCACTTGCCATCAACAACAGCCTCATTGGTTTCAGCTTCTGCACATGTTCCACAAGCCACTATACCACCACCATGTGCAGCTGACACTCATGGTCTTGCTCGTCACTGTCTGTCATACATTCTTTAAGTCATCCAACTGTCACCAGGTGCAGCCATGGCTCATAGCTGACCACTGCCTCATTGGGACTTGGCACTTACAGACACTGTGAGAAACTCCCTATTCCTGCAATCAAACTCAGACTCTGTGAGAACTAATTTACTGGTGGGAGGGCAAGGATGACAGCTGCTGCTGGGACAATGCTAGGCGATTCAGTGAGGCAGGCATTTGAGAATGTGACCTCACACTCACATGAAGTCCTCACAGGGTCACTTCCAACAGCCCTGTCTCGCTTTCCTTGTGCTCTCGGTCTTGCCCCTAAAGGGCACACATTCACCCAAGCGCTTATGTCTCATGTTCTTGAAATGTTTTCAAGCGACATAGATGGCCTTCCCCCAGCAGGGCTCCTACATGGTTGTTCTAACACCACATCCGGGGCTGTCCTTTTGTTGCCTGGCATGTACTGGATGGCCGTCAATAGTTAAGGAGTGCCTCCCATTGGCTGGTTCCATTGGCTTTTCAGTGCCTCCTTACAGAGCCATGTCGCATGTCTCATCTTCAGGGTGCAATTCCCATCTCCGGTACCCCTTAGGGAGAGGGGTACTGTGTAAGTACGTGGTACCCTATGAAAACTCAGCTGTACTACAATACAATCACGTTGCCATCTAACGTCATGCCAAAACTCAATTGCTGATGATAAAAACTGGGTCGACAGGTGTCTTCGCATCCATCTATATTCCTATGTTGCCCAGACAGCGCCACTAACAGAGAACAATTTCCTTATACTGGACTTATGCCACCTGGAAACTGACTCTTTAAGCTTCCAGCGGTCCTGCATATAAAAAAAGCTGCTTAGCCTAAAGCCAACCTGTTCCTGCCCAGCTCCAGTCCTGGACATCATCCACCTCTGAGAGCAATCACACCATCACTGGATGCAGCCACAGCACTTCATACAACAGCCTCGTAGCACTCTACCTACAGCACAGTTCCTGAGCCACCTCATCTCTGCCACCCACCATTGCCTCATTGAATATGGCTTCTCTGTATGCTCCACAAGCTGCTACACCATTGCTGTGTGCAGCTGTCACTTGCTGTCAACCACAGCATTGCCGGATGCTACCTGCTGTACGTTCTTCAAGCCACCACGCCATCACCAACCAGTATGCAGCCATGGCTCATCACTGACCACCGCCTTGTCAGGACTCTGCACTTATAAACACTGGGAGAAACTTCCAATTTCTGTGACTGAATGTAGACTCTGTGAGAACTTCCAATTGTTGAGATGCAGTGTTGACTTTACAGTTGGAACTGTCAAGCAGTGACTCTTATTTTGTTGTTTTCAAGCCTGGATTCTTATTTCTTGTGTTGACAGGTTTCCACTTTCACCTGTTGTTCATGTTTTGTGTTCAGTGACATAATATACGCATTGTTCATTGCCACCAGTGGAATGTCAATTAAAGTGTGTTGTTCCCTTGCGGACACATCTCAGGTTTTCCTTGTTTTTGAGAGCTATGGAAGAAGAAGAATGAGAGACTGAATGATCTGACACAATGTGTTCAAGGATTTGTAGCTTACTGACAGCAAATTTCTTCTTGTTATTATTCTGTAACTTAATTACTTTTGTGTTCAAAAACTTGTAAACCACTGTTTTGCAGATGCTAAGAGTTTCTTGTGTTGAGGTTGCATTCATTTGTTTGGAGAAAAATTGAAAAGCAGATGGAAAAAGTGTGGTAGACTATACTCTGTGTGGAAAATTCCCCGATGAAAGTGGGCCAAAGTATAAGTCTATCTTACGCCATTCAATGAGGATGAGCTCTTTCTTTAGTATGGTGGACAATCATTCAAAGAAAGTTCAGTTCGACATCATCATTCTCACAGCTGAATAAATCTCTAGAGTTTTCCATACCATACAGTCTTCAGTTATATGCATCTATGTTCCTAACGCCATCCTCTTGATAATTTCTGGTCTGCTGCAACTTGGTTTATTTACCATTCATTCACTTCACTGTCTTGCTCACACTCATTTCATTTTCATTACATTTGTAATTACATCCTTCAGCCAAGTTCCCTGATCCTTTTGTTTGTTTTACTGAGTCTCATAGTACTTTCCAACATGCGTCTCTCCATTGATCACTGCTTGGTTTCTGAATGGTTCTTGCATTAAGAATCTGTATCTTGCTCCCATAAGTGAAAATTAGAATACACACAAACTGTAAACTTTCATTTATTTTCAGACACATCAGAAGCTTCATTTTGAAAACCCTAATTACTTCACTAAAAGTTCTCCGGAGCAAGTATCCTATTCTGTTTGTTTCATTTGTTATTAATCCTGTGATTGTCTTCAATTGCCCAAAATACTGAAACTCATAATTTTTTTAGGCTAGGCAGTAGTCTGAGGTCCTTTGATGAACACTTGCCAGTCGATATGCACAGAGGAGAATCAGATTGCATACAAAGACACTTTAAGTGTCATAATTACAATTGTAAATTGCTGAAGCATTCTTAACAAAGTCTTTGAATTTACCACCCTCCAGGAAAGCTGTAATGCTCAAATTACACTTGGAACTAAGAGATGAGTGAAATCTGAGTTAGAAAGCTACAAAATTTTAAATGAGGTATAGGATGGGGAGTGTTTATTGCAATCAACAAAAATAATGTGTTTATAGAGGCTCAAATTTAGTCTGCAAAGTTATTTGGACGAGTAACTGGTCTAGCTGAGTTCATATTAATCATTGCAAGTTTTTACTGGGCAGCCAATTCTGCTATACCAGATGTAGAATTGTTCAAAGAAAGTCCTCTCTCAGTAGTGCAGAAGTATCCAAATCATGCAATATTAGTTGGATATGACTTTAACTTACAGAGTGTAGACTGGGACATGTATGGATTCACTGGAGGTGGTATGGACAGTGAAGTAGTTCCAACACATCTTCCAAAAAATATATTGAGCAGTTAGTTAACAACCCACATGCCATAGAAATATTTTAGACATTGTAGCTACAAACAGGCTTAACCTCTTCAGCAGTGTCAGTATAGCCACAGAGATTAGTGATCATGATGTCATTATAGCCATGATAATTATCGAAGTTAATAAATCAAACAGGATGGCTCGGAGAGTTTTTATGCAGGTAACAGCAGATAAACAGCTGTTAGCATCCTACTTGGACTATGAATGGACACCATTTAGTTCCACTATGGACTTACAGGAATTACGGACAAAGTTCAAACAGAGTGCAATTTGTGATAGGGAGATGTATGTTCTAAGTAGGTGGATTCAAGATGGAAAAGACTTACAGTGATTTCAATCACAATATTCGGAAAATGCTGAGGAAACAGAGATTGATGCATTCTTGGTTCCACAAAGAAAACGGAAATGATGATAAGGGGAAGTTAGCAGAAATTTGAGCATCTATACAAAGATTTGTGCTTGAAGTATACAACTTTCACTCTCATATGTTAACAAGAAATCTTACCAAGAACCCTGGCAGGCTTCTATTCAATCACTCACAGACCAGTCTGGTGAGGCAATAGAAGACAGCTACAGGAAAGATGAAATTTTAAATTTTGTGTTTAAAAAATCATTCACGCAAAAGGATCATTCCCATATGGAAGACATAGAGATAGGAATAAAGATGCAATTGAAAGAGTTGAAAACAATTAAGTCATCAAGTTCAGATGAAATCCCAGTCCAGTTTTACAGAGAGTACCCAACATGCAGGTCACTCTTGTATATAACAAGGTCAAAAGAAAGGGCCCACAAAATTACAGACCAGTATCCTTAATATGAATTTGCTGTAGAATTATAGAGCAACTTCTAAGTATGAATATAATAAATCATCTTGAGTCAGAAAAGCTTCTATTCACAAATCGTTCATGTGAAAGACAGCTTCTCGCATAGTATCCTATGAACCACTGCTGAGGGGCAACAGGTTGATTCCATATTCCTGTGTTTCTGGAAAGCATCTGATACAGTGCCCCTCAGCTTTGTGTTAATGGAGATCAAAAAACATGAAATAAGTTCTCAAATATGTGACTAGCTCAAAGACTTAACTAGTAGAAGCGTGTAAGATGTTCAGGACAGCGAGTTTGCACTGAAGACAGCGGTATCATCAGAAATGTTCTTACTCTCTTCATACAGGAATTATCGGATGGATAGAGTGAATAGCAACAGCTAACCTTCTGCTGATGACACTGTACTGTACATGAAAGTGTCATCATTGAAAGACTGTAAGAGGACTGTAGGAAGACACAGGATGATTTAGAATTTCTATTTGGTGTTACGAATGACAGCTGTCTCTAAATGTTGGAAAATGTACATTACCGCAAATGAACAGGATAAACAATCCTGTAATGTTCAAAAACAATACATTGGTAGGCTGCTTGACAATGTTACGTCAGTTAAATGTGACAGGTGTTCAATAAGTAATGCAACATGTTTTTCTTCTGAAAGCTGGTTGGATTTTTCAGGATTCCAGCACATCACATTATTCCCCATTCTTTTGGCTATATAACCCTATTTTCCAACACAATCTCCGTTCAGTGTGATAGCCTTGCGCCACCTCACATAGAGAGCCTGTATGCTCGCATGGTACCACTCTAGTGGTCAATGTCAGAGCCAACATCTTGCTCCATCGATAATCTCCCATCACCCACATACTGCTTCCTGCAGAGTGCATCGTTCATTGGGCCAAACAGATGGAAGTCGGCAGGTGTGAAATTTGGGTTGAGGGTGGATGAGGCAGAACAGTCTAATGAGGTATGAGCTCTTCTTGGGTGTGCAGACTTGGGTGAGGCCTTGCACTGTCATGGGGAAGGAGAAGTTCATTTGCATTTTGTGACAATGAAAACACTGATGTTGTTTCTTCAATTTTCTTAGGGCAGCACAATACATTTCAGAGTTGGTTATTGCACCATGGGGGAGGATATCAAACAGAATAACCCCTTGTCCCAGAAGAGCATTGCCAAGAATTTACTGGTTAAGCATGCAGCTTTGAACTTTTACTTTGGAGGAGAGGTTATGTGGCACCACTCCACGAATTACTTTTTTGTTTATGGTTCGACGGGATGAACCCATGTTTCATAACCTGTGGCAATGCAATGTAAAAATAAAAAAAGGTCACAATCACCCTTATAATGCTCAAGCAATTACACACAGATGGTCCTTCTTTGATTTTTATTGTCTTCTCTTAGGTGATGGGGAACCCAGCAGGCATACATGTTTGAGTATCTCAACTGGTGGATGAATGTGACAGCATTACCCACAGAGACGTCCAGTTGTGCAGCAAGGTGTTTCATTGTGATCTGTCAGTCACCTCGAATGAATGTCTGCATGTTCTAACATTGCAGGAGTCATAGCTGTGTGCGCCCAGTTGGCACATGGGTGGCAGGACAGGTTTGCATGACCTATTGATGATGACATGCCTTGCCCAGCAACTCACTATAAGATCTCTGTGAAAATATAGGGGCAGAGGTGGGAATATTCTATTAAGTCCCACAGCAAATTCAGCATTTTTCAACCAAAATTGGCCGAGAAAAATAATGTTGCTTTACTTACTGAACACCCTCCACATCTAGTTGGAAAGCAACACAAAATGATATGAGCATGTAATGTTGGCAGTAGGGAAGACAATTGGTTGACTTAGATTTATTGGGAGTAGTCAACAAAAGTGTTGCTCAACGACAAAGGAGACCTATTAGAACATTACTGCAATCCATTTTCGAGTATCACTCAGGTGTTTGGCATCTCCACCAGGTCGGACTAGTCAGTCAGTTTCACGTTTCACAGATCATTCTGCATGATAAGTCATAATGATATGGAATGAGTCTTTTACATTTGCATCGAAAATTAGTCTGTAAGTAAGGGTACATGCTGAACATTTATATGGGTTTTTTATTTATTTATTTCTATTTAATATATACATTTGTGTTAGCAATTCCTACCTGCCACCTTATACATATTACAATAATAGAAATTCTTCTATGGAATAAAAAGAGTTGTCCAAGAGAAACTTTCTCCCCTTTGTTTTCAAATTTTACTTTGCTGTCTGTCAAGACATGACCAAAAATTTTGTTTGCAGCATTGTGTACCTCTTTTTGGGTTAAACACAACCTTAATGTGGAGTAACGAATGCCATTTTTCCTTCTGAAATTGTAATTATGACATCAATGTTCCTCTTGAACCATAGTGGATTATTTACAACACACTTCATGAGGGAATATGTATACTGTGAAGCAGTAGTCAGAATGTCCAAACCCTTACACAGATGTCTGCCAGATAATTGTGGGTGAGCACCACCTATTATTCTCACAGCATGTTCTTGAGCAATGAAGACTTAGTTTCTTATATATGAGTTACCCAGCACATTATTCCATATGACATCACTGAATGAAAATATGCAAGGCACATCAACTTGCTGATTTGTCTCTCCCCAAGAACTGCAACAATTCGAAGTGTGAATGTGACTGAACTAACAATAAGTCCGTGTTAGAGAAATACAAAAAAAAGCAGTTCACAAGCATGTTGTTAGATTTATTACTGGTAGGTTCATTCAAGACGTAAGTATTACAGAAACACTCCAAGACTTAACCCTTAACCGGAATCGTGGGTCATTTTGGACCCACCGATAACAATAAAACCGTCTAACAATGGAAATGCGCGGAGTTTCTGTTTCACGTGCCAGTGTAATCTCAGTACATTGTGAGGTACACCAGGGGCCGGGACTCGCTGCTTGAAATTTACTAGAAGTGGAGGTAAGTGCCATCGCTGGGTCCAATTTGACCCACGATTCCAGATACGGGATTTTTGAAGTCAGTGTATATCGATTTATTTTGTGGTGTTTCAGGCACTTTATTGCCACAATGCAGTGGGGCCTCACTGAAAAAGAAATCTGTGAACTATTATTAGACGAAAATTATTCAGACACAGAATCTTTAAGTGATTTTCAACCTTGTGATGAAGAGAACATAAGTGACGATGAAAATACACAACAAGAAATTTCTTCTGATTCAAGTAATTCATCATCTGATGATTCAGTAGAGAGAGATAGCTGGCTGTCAAGTAGTGCATATTTTCGTGGCAAAAAACGATTCAAGTGGTCTACTCATCCACCAGCTAGGTCCCGAGTCACAAGCCACATCACCACTCACCTGCCTGGTCTCAGCGGTACAGCTCGTGAAAAATGGAACATGTCACCAATTGAATCATGGCAGTTGCTGATATCAGATGAAATGATCACAATTATTTGCACTCACACTAATCAGAAAATAACAGAATATTCAGAAAAGTATAAAACTAATACTACTTATTATGGAAACGAAAGCATTTTTTGGGTTGTTGCTATTATCAGGTGTATTCAAATCTGGCCATGAAGATATAGAAAGTTTATGGGCAACTGATAGAACTGGCTGAGATATATTCAGAATAACGATGTCGGTAAAGCAATTTATGTTCCTGTTATCTGCTTTGACATTTGATGATGTGAATTCTAGGGAAGAAAGAAGAACTAATGATCGCACTGGTCTCATCTCAGAAATACTTGGAAATTTAATTCAGAACTGTCAGAAAAACTATAGCTGCTCAGAATATTTGACAGTTGATGAAATGCTTTGCCCTTTTAGAGGGAAATGTTTTTTTCAGGGTTTATATGAAATCGAAGCCTGCTAAATATGGCATCAAGATTATGTGCCTTTGTGACGCTAAAACACACTATTTATACAATGCTTTTATCTATACGGGCAAATCAATCACTAATAAAACAAGCCAACTCTCAGTTCCAACACAGAATGTACTGCAGCTTGCAGAACCTTTATTTGGAACAAAGAGAAATATAACTGCTGATAACTGGTTCTCTTCTGTGGAGTTGGTTGACAAACTGATTGAAAATGGGTTGACCTATGTTGGAACGATGCACAAAAATAAAAGGGAAATACCACCAGAATTTTTAGCCAATAAACGACGGGTAGTAGGATCTACGTTATTTGGTTTTGTGAAGGATAAAACATTGGCATCTTATGTCCCAAAAAAGAATCGAAGTGTAGTGGTAATCTCATCAATGCACCATGACAATTCAGCCACTGAAAACAGTGGAAAACCTGAGATAATTGAATTTTACAACAGAACAAAAGGTGGTGTGATACATTAGATCAGAAATGCGCCAATTATTCAGTCTCTAGAAGAACTCAAAGACAGCCATGTGTCATTTTTTCAGCAATATTGAATATTGCGAGTGCAAATGGATTCGTATTATGCAAGGCATCAAATAGTGGAAAACATACGAAATGTAATAATTACATAAAAGAAACTGGACTGAATTTGATAAGGCCATTTATTACCAAAAGGAAGATGGAGTATTCTTCATTTTCAGTAGATTTGAAGAGTAGAATTGATAATTTTCTAGGGGCAGCTGATGAACCACAAAATGACCTATGACTAGAAAATTCACCTTGCAATCAAATTGGCTCACGAAAACGAAGAAGATGTTATTTATGTGGTCCTAAAACTGATAGCAAACAATCACAAAAATGTGACAGATGTCTTAAATTCATCTGTAAACAACATGCAGAAAAAAAGTGTTGTGTACCAAGTGCCATTCTTAGTTCAGGTACTGATATAGATAACATTTGGACATTTCCATGTTACATTGTCATTATTTTTGTTTCTGAGTGATTGCATAAAGAATCCCTATTTATGTTAAGGGGAAGTTATGAGAAACCCCATGCTATATCTAGGTTTTTTAATCTAAGCCTTTTTTGTAATCATGTAGCATTCCAAAGTAAGGTAATAAAAATTCTTTTAAAATATGAGACGTAGGACTTAAATATTAAAAAATAATACTATGAAAAAGTTTTGATCAATAAAAGTTGATTTATGTTTGAAACAAAACTTATTTTAATACAATCATTACATATTTACATATGAATTATATCTTTTATGGGGATTATGTTGAATTTTTATTCAAGGGTCCATTTGGAGCCGCGATTCCAGTTATGTTTGTCAAAATATCGATTCCGGTTAAGGGTTAAAATGGTAATCCCTGGAAGGAATAAGATTCTCTTTTTTGCGAAACACTACTGATAAAATTTAGAGAACTTGCACCTGCGGCTGATTGCAGAACAATTCTACCTCCTCCCACATACATTTCACATAAGGACCATGCCCACATACATTTTGTGTAAGGATCACAAAGACAAGATAAGAGAAAATAGGGCTCACACACACAGTTCTTTTCGCCTTACTCCAACTGTGAGTGGAACAAGAAGGGCAATGACTAGTAGTAGTGGCACAAGATAACCTCTGCCACACGTTACGATGATTTGCAGAGTATGTATATAGCCTTGGATCAACTGGTTTTATGGTTTCTTTGTTAATTTATATATTTTTTGCTAAACAGTATTTCTCTATTATTATAATTGTTTTTCATGCCTATTTCAAACTTACTCTGTACATTCTTCCATTCTGAATTAAATTTATCTGCATTAGATGCAACAGGTACATCATCCAAAAAATGATGGTGGTGATATATGATCCAGTAACACATATTCCTTCTTTGTTTTCTAAATTTATGACACTCTGAAGATTTCCTCTCCATATACAGCAAATACTTTTTGTGATACAAAATCTGCATACCTGGTTCGTATTTCAGTTCTGAATTTCTCACTATTCCCTCCAGCATTGCCTACATTCTGCAGCATGCTAACATATGTCTTTCCAATACGGCCTGTGAACTGTGTCGAAAGCTTCCTTGACACTTGGATAAAATGTGTCTGTATATGGAATGTCAGTTGCATGAACTGTCTCTTTTAGACGCACCAGCAGATAAAATTTCAAAGTTTTGAGGCCAGAAAAACATATGGTTCTTCCATATTGATAGCACTCTGACACACTGCAGCTCAAACAAAGTGACAAATATGTGCTGAAATCACATCTGGCATAAACTACAAGTTTTGTCTAATGCTTGGGACAATTTAACAGAACGAATGAAATCGTAATCTGTATAACACAATTTTCTTTCAATAGTAAACAAAAATGAGTCATTTCTGACTTACACAATACATTATCCTTTGTGCTGTGATGATCCACACCCATTTTCCAATTACTTTCTACATATATGAACCATTACTCTCATTTATGTACGTGAATATTGTAAGGCTCCTATTGTGCAAACAGAAGTGGGACACTGTTGAGTAATTTTACGCACAGGTAGATACTTAATTGCTCTGAGAATCAGAACCTGCAAAGCAATAGGGTGAATCTATACAACTGAGCTCTAGTGAGAACCACACCTAGGCAAGGGCAACATGGAGATAAGATGGACTCCAAATTTTCTAAATAGATCTCCTAAGAAATTATTTCCTGTTATGAGAACAGTCAGTAAATATTTACACTATTTATAATTTATAATGCCAGAGAGTCTGAAGAAATCCTGACAGCAGAAAATGACCTATGTTAAATTTGATTTGGAAAAGAGTCTTTTTGGTAGGACAAGAATACAAAAGAATTTGTTTGTCACATATGTTGCGGCCACATGTAGTAAGCGTTGCTTCACACAGTGGAGAATGCCAAAACAGAGGCACGCCAGCGACCAAGGCGTTGCGAAATAAGCACGCACAGATAGCCTTGCTGACAGCAGCAGTCTACCAACACACTGACGCAAGGACGCACACAGACCGAGTGAAGTCTGGAGAGTGCTGGATAAGGGAGAGTGAGGCCAGCCCGCTAAGTTACGCTGCAATATACTGCGGGAGTAATAACAAACAGTTACCACCCAGGGTAAAAAACATCCTCCTACCGGATATAAATAGTGGAGCGCAGGCAGCAACAGACAGAAGCCATTAGGAAGCAGTTCGGATCTGAAGACAGACGTGGTCCATGTCTGAATGTTCAATCTTCATCGGTGACGATTCCGGATGTCTGTTCCAGCTCGCAGGAGTCATCCGTTCGCTGCCAGATGTCAACTTCAGCTCTGGAGGTTGACCCGAGTCCAGTCGGCACCATGGCTAACTACAGCAAGAACTTCCAGCAGGATCGGCCGCAGTGTGGTCTTGGTCACAGGCGCCACCGGGAACTGACGCCCAGACTTCACGGCAACCTGTCCCCACGGCACGTGGTCCGCCCATGACGGGACCTCGCGACTGACAGCTTCCTAGCCACCGGTGCAGCAGGCATCAGCAGCTGACCTCACGGTGACGCAGCTTCGTGGGCGTGCCTGTACTGGGGGTGCTGAGCGGAGACGAGTTCATCTCAACCACAGGGCATCCTGGCTTCAGCGGAGCACTGGTGGCCTGAGGCTCCCGAGTGCGGTCAGTGGAGCGTGTTGCGCGCATTGTCGGAGAATCCACACCGCAGCAGCCAGGTGGAGGGATCCGCAGGGCTGGGCAGAGACGACGAGGGAGAATTTGTAAAGAAAGTTCAATAAATAATTGTAAAACTCCACGCCGTCTCAGTCTTTGGTGCAGCCACTGTGTCTGCTGCTAACAAGAGATACAGATTGTGTGACACATAGAATTTTGTGTTAACAATTGTATATGCCAATTTGAATTCATGTATCACAGTGCTGAATTTTGGGTTTAACTGCAAATTGGACTTGTTAAAAGCTCATCAAAAGTGTATAGATATACGTTTTTCTTAATTTTGTTTTGTGTATGGAAACTTACAAAATTATGAGAGAGTGAAGTGGAAAAAGATGCTAAAAACAGTGTGCACAATTACAAACTGCAAAACACAACAAGGATGCACAATATAATGGACCCAGAAAAGCAGGTCAGCCTGTAAATCCAATCTTTAAAATAAATGCAGTTTCAAAATTAAATCAAAACAAAGTGAAGATGACACAAAAGTGCCCAAACAAAAATGGGTAAATTCTGAGCACATTTTCAGAATCTTGGGATGGGAAGTCCATGCCAAGTCATCGTCAGCACAGCAATCTGTAGTACAATCCAGTAAAGAGCAGCTAGTTTCCAGTAGCGCCATACAAGGCTGATATCAACAGTCTTCACTCAGATAATGAAATGTCAGTGGGGCCACCAAGACCCACTGCATATGAAGGAATTCTGGCCTCAAGGTAGCAGAAGAAAAGAAAAGGAAAAAAAAAAAATTTTGGGTGGTTGGTTGGTTGGTTTGGGGTATAAAGAGAGCAAACTACAGAGTCATCAGTCCCTTTTTCCAGAAGCAAGTAAGGCTCAAGATACAAAACACCCAAAGTACGTTTGAGAAAGTAAAAAGGGGGGAAGGAGCGGGGAACACCTAAAAAGAAAACGAATGGAACAAACAAAAAACGGGGAAAATATACACCGCAAGGAAAAGTAGCAGATGGTCCAGGCTGGCTGATCACAATAATAAATGAGGATGAGCCATCCACTCTGCAACACATCAAAATGTCCATCCCAAAAAGACAAAGTGGGATGAAGACATGTAGGGAACAGATGACCACCAAGATAAACAAATTCAAAGAAAGTGCAACAGAGTTAAAATGGAGGGAGGGTGGAGGCCTCGCAGAGAAGGCTATGTGCCCACCCTTAGATGGTAGGATAAAAACCCCCTTTACGAATAAAACTAAATCTGCTGTTGAGGCATTGTCGCCCAACACTGAAGGTAGGGTGCTGGGAAGGTTAAAAGTCTGCTGTAGAGGGGGGCTAAAAGTGGGCAGTCCAGCAAGATGGGGACGACAGTCATATGAGTGTCAAAGTGAAACCAGGGTGGGACCCCGCAACAGAGGGGGTAGTCATTTGTTAGCCACTTGTGGCCAGTGTGGAGCTGGCAGAGAACCACACAGTCCCTGCGGGAGTCCCACATGGAGGCCTTCCACATACTCGTAGTCTCCTTAATGGCACGCAGTTTGTTGTGGGTACTGAGATTATGCCATTCCATCTCCCTAAGATGAAAAACCTTGTGGCGTAATAATGGTCGCAGCTCAGTTACAGGGATGCTGATCTCCAGAAGGGGTTACGTGTAGCCTGTTTGGCCAGCCTGTCGGCAAGTTCATTTCCTGGGACTCCGACGTGGCCTGGCATCCACACAAACACCACGGAATGACTGGACCATCCCAGGGCACAGATGGACTCCTGGATGGTCGCTACCAAAGGATGGTGGTTGTAGCACTGGTCGATAGATTGTAGGCTGCTCAGGGAGTCAGTACAGAGAAGAAACGACTCACCAGGGCATGAGCGGATGCGCTCAAGAGCACGAGAAATGGCTGCCAGCTCTGCAATGAAAACACTACAGCCATCTGCCAAGGAGTGCTGTTCAATATCTCCTCCATGAACATACGCAAAGCCAACGTGACCATCAGCCATTGAGCCGTCGGTGTAAACCACTTCATGGTCCACGTGAAGCTTCGACCTAGGCGTACACCATGGAGGTGTACGTGAATGGACCTCAAGTATAGGTGGTAAAGGCAAGGACTCCACTTCAGACAGAAGAGATTGGACGTGAACCGCAATCATAAGCCCTGACCTGGGCCTCCAATGCGGGAGATGAACTGCCATGGGTGGGAAAAGGAAACAGTAATTCGGATGCTCAGGAGAACTATGAATGTATGCAACATAAATGACGAGCAGTTGTGAACACCTAACCTTCAATGGAGGGACTCTGGCCTAAACCAGGACGCTGGTCACCGGACTCATTCTAAAAGCTCCCGTTGCCAGTCTAATGCTACAGTGGTGCACTGGGTCGAGTAAACGCAATACTGAGGGCACCGCCGAACCATAAACCAGACTCCCATAGTCAAGGTGGGATTGAACATGGGCTCTGTAAGAGCTGCAGCAGTGTAGAGGGATTTACACCCCAGTTGGTGTTGTTCACACAGGGAAGGGCATTTAGGTGGTGCCAGCACTTCCACTTCATCTGATGAAAATAACGAAGCCACGTTAATTGGGCATTCAACACCAGTCCTAAGAATCGATATGTCTCCACTACAGTGAGCGTATCTTCATTAAGGTAAAGTTCTGGTTTTGGATGAAAGGTACGACACCGACAGAAATGTATGACACACGACTTTGCGGCTGAAAGCTGGAAGCTGTGGGCTAGAGCCCATTACTGTACCTTGTGAATGGCTCCCTGTAGGTGCCGCTTAGCAACACCAGTACTGTAAGAGCAGTATGAACTGCAGAAGTCATCTGCATACAGAGAAGCTGCGATGGATGGCCCGACATCTGCTGCTAGACCGTTAATGGCCACTAAAAATAGAGATACACTCAATACAGAGCCCTGCAGGACTTCATTCTCCTTGATATGGGGGGAACTATGGGAGGCACCAACTTGGACATGGAAAGTATGGAGCGATAAAAAATTTTGGATAAAAATTGGGAGCAGGCCCCGGAGATCCCACTCACATAATGTGGCAAGGATATGATTTCGCCAGGTTGTTGGTTGGTTGGTTGGTTTGGGGAAGGAGACCAGACAGCGAGGTCATCGGTCTCATCGGATTAGGGAAGGACGGGGAAGGAAGTCAGCCGTGCCCTTTGAAAGGAACCATCCCGGCATTTGCCTGGAGCGATTTAGGGAAATCATGGAAAACCTAAATCAGGATGGCCGGACGCGGGACTGAACCGTCGTCCTCCCAAATGCGAGTCCAGTGTCTAACCACTGCGCCACCTCGCTCGGTCCCCAGATTGTGTTGTAAGCTTTTCGTAAATCACAAAAGATGGCAACCAAGTATTAGCATCTGGGAAAGGCTGTTTGGATAGCAGACTCGAGGGAAACTAGATCATCAGTGGTAGAGTAACCATGGCGGAAACTGCCCTGGCATGGTGCCAGTAGGCCACATGACTCCAGGAACCAACACAACCACCGACTTACCATACGTTCTAACAGCTTACAAAGAAGGTTGGTGAGGTTGATGGGCCAATAGCTATCCACATCGAGAAGGTATGTGCCGGGTTTGAGCACTGGAATGATGGTGCTCTCTCGCCATTGGAATGGAAAGACGCCATCGCATCAGATGTGGTTGAAGATGACAAGGAGATGTTGCTTGTAGTCGGATGAGAGATGTTTGATCATCTGACTGTGGATCCGATCTGGCCCAGGAGCTGTGCCGGAGCATTATAGGGTTCACTGTGACGTTCAGTGAACGAGAGGGCTTTCTTATCCATCCGCCGTTTGAGGGTGTGAAATGGTGGGGGATAATTCTCTGATGTGGAGGTTCAAGCATAGTGCTCAACAAAGTGCTCGGCAATTGTGTTTGCGTCGGTAGATAACATGCCATTGATGTTAATGCCATTGACACCTGTCGGGGTCTGGTACCCACAAACATGTCTGATTTTCGCCCAGACTTGGGAAGGTTATGTATGGCACCCAATGGTTGAGATGTACCTCTCCCAAAATTCCTGATTCCGCCTTTTTATAAGCTGACAAACATGGGCATGGTGCCATTTAAAAGCTATTACGTGCTCTAGGAAAGGGTGCCGCTTATGTCACTGTACAGCTTGCAGATGCTCTTTAATGGCCTCAGCGATTTCCGGCAATCACCAAGGTACTGACTTTCACTGGGGGCACCCTAAAGAACATAAGGGATCATGTTTTCTGCCACAGAAAGAATCGTTCTAGTGACCTGCTCAACTACCACACCAATGGTACCATGTGGGGGAGATTCAATGGTGACAGCAGAGCTGAAAGCTTCCCAGTCTGCCTTTAAAGCCCACCTTGAAAGATGTCAGGGGGAATGACACTGGGGGAGTGACAGGTAGATGGGAAAGTGGTCACTACCACACAAGCCATTGTGGGCTCTCCAGTGCAAAGATGAGAGAAGTCCTGGGCTGCAGAGGGATAAATAAATGGCCAAGTAAGTGCCATGAGCCACAGTGAAATGTGTGGGGGCCCAAGTATTTAAGAGGCAGAGGTCGAGTTGAGACAGGAAAGTTTCAACATCTTTACCTCAGTCAGCAAGCACGGTGCCACGCCAAAGGGGTTATCGGTGTTAAAATCTCCCAAAAGTAGGGAAGGTTTAGGGTGTTGATGAATCAGTGTAGCCAATGCATTCAGGGATACTGCACCATCTGGAGGAAGATTTACATTGCAGACAGTTATTTCCTGCATTGTCCTTATCCCGACAGCCACGGCTTCAAGAGGGGTTTGAAGGGACACAGGTTCACTGCACACTGAGTTCAGGACATAGACACAAACTCCACCTGACAATCTATTACAGTCACTACGGTTCTTGTAATGTCCCCTATAGCCACAGAGGGCAGGCGTCCGCATTCCCGGGAACCATGCTTCCCGGATGGCAATGCAGAAAGAAGTTGTAAAGCTTAACAGCTGCCGCAGCTCAGCCAGGTGGTGGAAAAAACCGCAGCAATTCCACTGGAGGATGATGTCATCGCAAGGCTGGGAAGACATGAAGCACACATGGAGGCAGGTTACGTCTCAGGGTCACCTGCTGCCACCGATTGAGTATTTGTATCCATTCCTATTGTGGATGAGGCATCAGTGAGATCCAGGTCCTCAGGGGATGGTAAGATCTTCACCTCATCCTCAGGTGCAGAATTGGTAGGGAGTGGTGGTGCTGGGGCCACCCGAGGGTCCTTTTTCTTAGCAGACTTCTTTGTTTGCTTGCCCTCTCGTTTCTCTTTGGGTAGCAATCTTGTTGTCTTTGGGTCCCCTGCAAACGTGCCGGATGAAACAAACACTCTGCCATTCTAGATTGGCGCGGAGCTCGTCAGACTGCAAAAGGTGGTGGTGGTTAGTGTTTAACGTCCCGTCGACAACGAGGTCATTAGAGACGGAGCACAAGCTCGGGTTAGGGAAGGATTGGGAAGGAAATCGGCCGTGTCCTTTCAAAGGAACCATCCCGGCATTTGCCTGAAACGATTTAGGGAAATCACGGAAAACCTAAATCAGGATGGCTGGAGATGGGACTGAACCGTCGTCCTCCCGAATGCGAGTCCAGTGTGCTAACCACTGCGCCACCTCGTTCGGTAGACTGCAAAAGGAGATCACGATGGAAAATAACCCCTTGAACCATGTTGGGGCTTTTATGGGGAGCGACAGAAACAGAAATATTACCTGGACGGACACAAGGAAGTAACACCCGGGATTGGGCTGGGGATGCTGTCTGAATCAAAACTGCACTGCTTATCATCTTGGACAGCACTGTCATTTCTGCAAACTTATCCTCAAGATGTTCAACAAAAAATTGAGGCTTTGTAGGTAGAAAGGAGTCCCTGTCCATTCTGCTACAGACTAAATACCAAGACAAATATGGCTCTCTTCTTTCTGTAATCCTATGTTCCTCCCATGGTGTAGCAAGGGAGGGAAACGATTTAGGGTCATATCTGTTAGCATTGTACTTGATCTTGCCCTTCTTAGATACTGCTGGTGCTGTATGGTCACCAGCAAGAGATGACTTAGTCCGCTTCATTGTGGGTCATCCGGCCTGATGCCACCCACTCCGATCAGGGGCTCTCCCCATGTGCGCCACACAGCCACAGCAAAGGCCAGCTGGCATGATGGCCGTTGCCCGGAGTCCTGATGCCCCTCCTTGACATACGTGGGGAGTTTACAGCTCAGGCATCAGCAGTGCGATCCCTGTGTTGTCATGACAGCCCCACCACAACGGTCTAGCTACCATGCTGGATATTGGACACAGAGAAATCTAATGTTGTCCTGCGGGTGAAAGACGACAGCAGACAACAAAAGAAGATGACATACCCTGGAAAGTGTCCTCAGCCAAATAGTTGAATTCCAGGAGGAGATGCGAAGCCATGACAAGAGGTTCAGGAGATCGAATCTAAGGGCACTATGGATAACTCATGCACCACGTAAGGCGTCCTTCCCCATATGACCCGCACTTGTGTAGGATTTGGAAAGTGGCAGATCAAACCGTAAAATGGGACCTGAACTTATAGGGCCGAAAAGTGAGAGACTCCTTTTAGTCGCCTCTTACGACAGGTAGGGATACATCTGGCCTATTCTAACCTCTCGACCAGCAGGGGGGTCAAATTTTGGTCGTTTGTTTGTACTAATGTTTGTACTCAAGTAAACAATGATATCTCCATACAGCATCTAACATCATGAAATGTTCGTGGCAGATTAAAATTGTGTGTCTTACACTGAGATCTGTGGCCCGAGTCCCAGGTATGTCCATCTTGATCTGGCATACACTTTTAATCACGCAGAAAAGTTTCAAATCTGTGCACACTACCCTGTAGAACCAAAATTCATTCTGGAATCTAATGGCTTACTTATTGGTGTTATGTTTTGAGGTACTAGGGAAGTTCTCCAACATTACAAAAAACATTAACTGGATAGTATTAAACAAAAGCAGAGTTCAATATCAAGGAAAAAGGTTACACAGGAAAGTCTTCCCATACCAAGACAATGTTATCTGTCAACAGAAGTCACTATGAAGACTAGAAATGAAGTGTTAACTTTTCAAACACTTGAACAAAATTCGTGTTCTCACTGGACCCCTCCATCTACCCCAGTAATTCCCTTATTCAAAGAGAATTGCTCAGAGGAGCCAGCTTTAAAATAATTATGTAGTTACACAGACTGAGATAATAACTACCACAACAATTTTTCATTTAAAAATCCTTCACTCACAATGGGATTATAAACATCAAAACAAATATTCAAAAAGTCCACAAGCGTTATTGGCACAACAATGTATTGCATATAAGTGACATACGCAGTTAATAAACAAAGTGAGCAAATGTGCATTGCTCATGTTAATTGCAATTGAGGTAGTATCACTTTTACCCTACCTCTTCACCAAAACCTTGATGCCATTCACCTATCTTTTCTTTTCATGTTATTAGTTAACCAGTCTGTTGCTGTCATTTTCTTTTTTCTTGTCATTATCTTTTCTTTGTATATGTTTTTTCTTTCTTCTTGTCCTCTAGTGACAAGCCTTGGGCATTTTGCTTATCATTACAGTTCTTTTTATCTTCATTTGTTCAGTTCTCTAAATTCTACTTCTTATTTCTTTACAGTGACCTGTTCACATTTTGGTTTCTAGACAAATATTCTTCTGCAAGCAGCTCTTCTCTCTTTATTATACCCCCCCCCCCCTCTCTCTCATGTTTGCACAGAATGTCATCGGAGTGTGCATGTGTAACTAAAGAACATATGATTGTCAAGCTGTACTTAATGAAGTAAGGAGGTCATCAATGTTGTAGTTATGTAAACTAGAAAAAATGAATAGAACTGTTAGATTATAGTGTTATTTCGAGAACAAAAAATGAAATATTTCTTGGTTTTACTGATGAAGAATAGATAAAAAAATTCACTCTCACACATAAATCTAATAAATTTAATTTTTATTTGCAATCAGGAGGTGATGCCAGCATAAATGTTATGGAACTCTTTATCAATCTAATTCTTTAATATTTATGATGGGTCTTCATTTCACATATGTAAAAATACATAACACACACTAATAATAACAATAAAGCTCTTACATGATTGTAGGTAGTAGTACTGATAGAAAGATATTTCTATTGTAATGAGCAAAAATATTTGCAAATTTATGCCTTCCTGATCTTTAAGTGGCCCTGAAAAACCAAGACGGTGTAATGAACAATATCAGGAAAAGCATATATTGCTACTCCCCAAAGAGACAACCTGTTGAGTTGGAGACAGGCACAACAAAAAGACTATTACATATCACAGCTTTTGGCCTAAGCTGGTCGGAGCTGGCGGTGGTAGGGGTCATGTGTGCACAAAGTGTGCTTGCTTGTGTGTGTATGTGTGTGTGTGTGTGTGTGTGAGAGAGAGAGAGAGAGAGAGAGAGAGAGAGAGAGATTGTGTGTTCTTTGTTGAAGAAGCTTTGGCTGAAAGCTATGATGTGTAGAAGTCTTTTCATTGTGCCTGTCTGCAACTCAACGGGTCATTTTTATAGTGAGTAGCAATCTATCCTTTTCCTAATACTGTTGATATTCCAACCTGGGGTTACCACAGTTTGATTTTTGCTAAACACTGTAATGATTAATGCAAAGTTCTTTTTGTTATTACAAATGTTTTTGTATCACGACATTTACAACAAGAGAGTTACAGGTGGATGGGATGGAAATGATGTAGCACTTGGTCAAACAACTGATTCCAATAACTGGACTTGTGACTACTTTGTTTGGTCTGGTTCACATAAAAGAAATTCTATTACATGGCTGTGTATTGCATCAACCATGTAAAAAGGCTTCAAATCTCCCAATCATCATGATAACATTGTAACAATGTCATTCTTATACTCATGAGAAAATAATATGCAAAACTAATAAAGGCACTCACTATTAAAGTTACCTAAAACTAACAGAGCGGAGACAAACATACAGAGAGGGGCAGAGATATAGAAATGCTACTGGTATAAAATGGAATGTTTAACAACTCAGAATTTAATCTTCTTCTCTATTTCCCAGCAAATGTTTCTTTTTGTCCATGGTTTATAAGGTGATTAACTCACAGCTTGCCAACAGTGTTGCAAAAATATTTTTAGGGGTTTAATTTTGTTAGATTTCAATGAAAACCAGGTATAAATCTAACAGCTGATGATAACATGAAGTAAACAAAGAAAAAACAAGGTCAGGTAGGAAGTCAATAATAAGGTGAGTTATACGTGTGTTTGTATTTACAATGGGAATATGGTGTAAATCTTCAATACATATCTATATGTGTTTCCTAAGATAATTATAGTACTAGAATGTTATGAACACACAGAAAAACAGTGGTGGTAGTAACTAAAATGTTACTGGGGCAAGAATGCTAGCAGGGTAACAATCCTTGTCATAAAAGTAACAAGTGATCTTGTGTAATTTTTGTATCAGGTGGAGGATGTGTGCTGAAGTAAACAAGGAATAACAAATGAGGTTACAAAAAATAAGTACAATGTTGAATAAATGACCACCATAAGGAACAAGAAATATGAGCAGTGTCATTAAAAGGGGTGGTAGTAACAAATTTATTAGCTCAACCACAATGGATCCAATTGCTAGCCAGAAAACTGGAATAAATATGCTTAAAAATTACTGCTAACTTTGAAAATTGTGTTATGCAATATAGGAAACATCTCAGAAAACCACTTTGGGACACTTTAGTAATACACTTAAGAACAATGATACCAAAACTGGCAACATTTGAGTGAACCTACATGTCTGATGGAAAACTTCACAAAGTACATTCGCACATCTAATAAGGAGCCAGATATTAAATTATTTCATCGTAAAAAACCATTTTAGATCTCACTGCAATGATAAAGTATCACACGTAAACAAACTCAAAATATTCTGTTTCGTCTGCATTTCATGGATTAGGTGGCTGCCCATTTTCTGTTCAACATACTATCACTGTATTTAACAGAAAGTGATTCCATTGCATCATAAAATTATCCCACTACATCATTTGAGAGATAATATGTAAAAGTTGTTATATAGTATATCCAGTTGGCTTCCAATGCTGCACAGTTTAACTGATTTAAGACTTTAATACTTGGAAATTATCAAATCTCGTTCAGTGAGTAACATAAAGGTTTAAGCAAGTACAAAGACAAGCATATATGAAATGAAATGTTTTCACATACAAGAATGCAGGCACACTTGTACATTATTTGTACTCCTCACGTTACACAATATAAGCTACAGCGAAAAAGTCTACGGGCATTTCCGTTCCACCTGCCCTTTGCCACCTTCTTCATATTCCTGTGCTGACATCCACATCTGCTGGAATGTACCAATAGAAGCAAGAATTGAGCCTCCAATCCAAGCTCCAAAACGCCGTTCAGCAGTACCACTTGCTGTAATCATTTTTAGGCGCATGCTAGAAGGAATGCGAAGTGAAAGATCACGGTTCAGTCTTTCTGAGAAACCCTGTAGGAATAATTTCAATGTCAGAATACACGAAGAACTTTTATCACACTATTTCATTTCTAAGACTAGAAAATTATCATACTTTCACAAATATAATTCACACACAAGGTCCACAGGTGTGCTCACACATGCTTGCGAATGCACATCCCCACCCAGCGATCTCGAGAAAGCTTTGATGCACATTTGACGTGGAATGATTTCAGCATTCTGATGAATTACTCACTCGTTATTTTAAGATTTATGTGACACAAGACAGTGGGAAATAAACTAACCACTCTCTGTTTTACATATAAAACATAAGAGGGCAACAGAATCTACGAATTTGAAATCTAGGAACAAGCAGCAAAAATTACATTACATGGTGTACTCAAAATTAATATAACTTATCAATAAATAAGGCACGATTTTCTTATTAAAGTAATGAAACGTAGATGATAGCTGTTCAATGTTGGGTCATTATTTCCTCAAATAGTTACATCATTTGCAGTCTGACAATACTACTTGTACTGAACTTTACTAACAATCAATTCATAGCTCCATGTTTCAATAACAAAGTTGCAACATGACTGGCTCCCTCCATTCAACAGCATTCTTTTTATGAAACCACTGCATGTTCACTAACATTGCCTGTAACCTTAGCTGAAGACAAAAAGAGTGAACCAAAAGAAAGATTAACGAAACATTTTTTACATTAAATACTGTGTGTGTGTTTTGTCTTTAATGATACTATTGTCACTTCACCATATCCAACTCTATATAGCGCATAAATATGTAATAAAGGAACAACATGATCTTTACACATAGAATACTCTACCTGCAGAAGCGAATTTCCACCAGTTACAACCACACTTCCATATAATGCAGGCCTTACATCGACATCACACATTCCCATGCTTGTTGTAACAATGTGGGCAACTCCTAACATGGTGTGGCCAACCAAGCCACCCCTAGTTTGTACGACACTTGGATCAAACAATGCTTCTGGGATGCGAAATCTTTCTCCACCAAAATCCTGAAAACGATAAATGAAAGCACAGCACATTATAATCATACGGTATGTACCTATCAACTTTTTTCCTACTATGGGCTGGAAGTTTTTTTTAAAATAATATTTTACTGTGGTAGTTATTGAAGGCTTCACAAACTGCTCTTCTGGCAGTGAAACATGGTCAATTAACATCTCCCTGTCAGTTGTTTTATACTTTTCTTTGTACTTACTTGACAACAGGATTCAAGCAGCTTCTGGATGCTGTTTGTATACTAAGGGGTTCTCTACCACCCTTAAGTCTTCTACAGGACACATATTTTTCTAGAGCTTGATTGTCTATTTACTTGGAGAGAACATGAAAATTTTTGACAACATACGCATTTGTATTGGAAATACAGATTACACTCTCAATTGGAATTACCGCTGGTAGCGATCACATGTGCATGAGGTGTGCTTGCTTGTGAGAATGTATGTGTATTTTCTTTGCGGAAGAAGATTGGCTGAAAGCTATAATGTGTAACAAGCCTTTTGGTTGTGCCTGTCTGCAACTCAACGGGTCATTTTTATGGTGAATAGCAATCTGACCTTTTCCTAATATTGTTGATACATAAACATTTAAAAGCAATGATGCTGTTGTGTACAGAAATGTGTAACTGCTGGATGATCATAAGAAATTACAGAAAACCTTGGCCAAAATTTCCACTTGGTGTAATGAATGGAAGCTCTCTTTAAACACAGATAAATGGAAGACAATGTTTGTTACAGAGAGAAAGAACCTGATAGTGTCCAATTAACAGATTCATGGTGAACAATTTTGAGTGTATCATTTTATATACGTATTTGGTAGCAATACTAAGAAGCAATATTAAATGGCAAGAAATAATATTAAATGTCACCATCATGTAAAATCAGTATTAGTGACAGCAAATCGAAGACTCAGATATGAGAATTGCGCACAAGACACGACTGTGACCAATAGTACAGTATTGTTCCAGTGCTTGTAGCATAGACAAAACAACAGATATTGAACAAATTCAGAAACACATGCTAGGATTGTAACAGATTGGTCAGCCTACATGAAAGTATACAGAAATGCTTGGCGAACTTAAATGGTAATCCTTGAAAAAAAGATGACATAATTGTCACAAAATGCTGCTGGGTAAATTTAGACAGGCTGTATTTTGGGGGGGGGGGGGGGGGGGAAAGAAAAACTGGAGAATCATTATGCTGCCTCCAATGTAGCTCTCATGTAGGGACTATGACAATAAGATAAGAGGCACTGTTATGTGCACCGACAGTAATTTTTCCCTTGCCCAATATACACATTGAAAAGGAAAGACAATCGCTAATATGTAAATGCATTTTACAGTAGCTCACAGAATATAAATGCAGATGAAGATACAGAACTTTTGCATATCTCTTCTATATGTTCACCATCTGAATAAAGTACTTTTTAAAGTACTTTTAGCTCCTGTTTGAGAGATATCATTTCCTCTCTATCTGATATACAGAACATGTACACTTTTTGATTTGTTTTTGTAGCCGTTTTTACGAGGTAATCACTGTTCAAGTTATGCCTCGGTTGACTTAAGTTTCATGCCCACTGCTATGGATATGTCAAAATTCATCCAATGCAAGGAGGAAGGGAGGGAGGGAGGGAGGCAGACAGCGAGGGGGGGGAGGAAGGGGGAAAGGGAGAGGGGGAGTTAGTTAGAGAGAGAGAGAGAGAGAGAGAGAGAGAGAGAGAGAGAGAGAGAGAGAGAGAGAGAGAGAGGAACACAGCAATACGGAAGCCTGCAGGGTCTGAGGTCTAGTTACATATGGAGGGAGATGAGAGCAACCATGTTCCATATTGTCAATAATTACAACATGTTGCTGCTAAGAATAATAAATAAAATTGTATGGCCCCTTCACAGTCTTTAGAAACACAGTTATATGGCCATTAAATCCACAGAGGTAGAAATTGATGCTGCATGTGAGATTGTTTGGGCACGACTCAGTATCAGGGATGGGCACAAAATGATAATTGGATCCTTCTACCACCCACCCGACTCATCCGCTGATGTAATTGAAAACTTCAGTTCACTTACACATAATTTCCCGTACTGTAATCATTGGTGGAGACTTTAATCATCCAATGATGAATTGGCAAAATTACAGTTTTGTTAGTGGTAGGCAGAGACATGCTGCGAAACTTGACTAAATACATTCTCTGAAAGCTACCTAGAACAGATGGTTAGGAACCTCACTCATCATGTAAGTATATTGGACCTAAGTGCAACAAATCGACCTGACCTCTCTGAGAATTTTCATATCTAAACTGGTATCAGTGATCATGACACTGTTGTGGCACCAATGATTATCAAAGTATGAAGGACAACTAAAACAAGCAGAAAGATATATTTTTTCTGCAAATTAGATAAAAAAATCAGTAGTGTAATATTTCAATGAGGAACTTGAAACTTTTAGCACAGGAAAGGAGCATGTGGAGGAACTCTGGCTTATGTTTAAAAGAATAGTTGATCATGCACTGGCTAGAGATGTACCCAATAGGACACTTCACAATGGGAGGGAACCTCCATGGTATACAGTCTTGGTAAAGAAACTTGTAAAGAAACCGAGATTACAGCATAATAAATGTAAAATAAAGTGTAAAGGGCTGTAGATAAAGATATGCTGAATGAAATGCATTTCGCTGTCAAGAGAGCAATGCACGATGACTTCAATGACATCATAGCAGAATACTGTCAAGTGATCTTTCACAGAACCGAAGGAAATTCTGGTCATCTGTATCGGCTGTTAGTTCACCAAAGTTAGTGTCCAGATCCTAGTGAATGAGACAGGAACTGAAATTGAGAACAGCAAAGCAAAACCTGAAATGTTTAATTTTGTTTTCAAATGTTCCTTTACAAAGCAAAAGCCAGAAGAATTGGCCCAATTAAATCCTCGTACCACTGAAAAGATGAATGTCGTAAGTATCAGTGTCAGTGGCGTTGAGAAACAGCTGAAATCATTAAAATTGAACAAATCTCCAGAGTCCTACGGAATCCCTGTTAGATTTTAAACTGAATTTGTGGCTTAGTTAGGCCCTATTCTAACTATAATCTATCATAGATTCTCAAACAAAAATCTATGCCCAGTTCTTAGAAAAAGCCACAGGTCACATCCATCTACATGAAGGGTAATAGAAGTGATACACAAAACTACCGTTCATATCTTTGACATTGATTTGTTGTAGAATCTTAGAACATGTTTTGGGCTCAAACATAACAGATATCTCGAACAGAATGGCCTCAATGCCAACAAGCATGGATTTCAAAAACATCAATCATGTGATACCCAACTCGCACTTTTCTCATGACATAGTGAAAGCTTTGGATCACGGCAATCAGGAACGTGCTATATTTCTTGATTTCTAAAAAAACATTTGACGCAGTACCACACCTATGCTTATTGTCAAAAGTATGATCATACAGGATATCAAGTGAAATTTCTGACTGGATTGAGGACTTTCTGGTAGAGAGGATCCAGCATGTTATCTTGGCTGGAGACTCATCGCCAGCTGTAGGAGTAACTTCAGGTGTGTGTTGGGATCCTTACTATTCATGTTGTTTATTAATGAGTTCCAGACAATATTAATAGTAAATTCAGGCTTTTTGCAGAGGATGCAGTTACCTATAATCAAATACATTTGGGAAGAAGCTGCACAAATATTCAGTCAGATCTTGACAAGATTTCAAAGAGGTGCAGAGATTGGCAACTTGCTTTAAATGTTCAGAAATGTAAAATTTGCACCTCAGAAAATGAAAAAAATTTAAAAAATGGTCATATGACTGTAATGTAGTTGAGTTACATTTGGAATTGGCCAACTCATACAAATACCTGGATGTAGCACTTTGCAGGGATATGAAATGGAATGATCACATAGGTTTAGTTGTGGGTAAAGCAGGCGGTAGACCCGGTCTCTTGGAAGAATACTGGGTATGTGCATTCAATCTACAAAGGATATTGCTTACAAATCCACACAACCCTTCCTAGAATATTGCTCCCCATCCTAGAATATTGCTCAAGTGTGTGGAGCCAATACCTAACAGGGGATATTCAATATATACACAGAAGGGCAGCACGAACGGTCACAATCCATGGAAGTGTCACAGAACTGGAAGACACTTGTAGACGAGACGTAAACTATCCTGAAAAAGTCTGTTAACAAAGTATCAAGAACCGGCTTTAAATGATTACTCTAGGAATATACTACAACTCCCTACATATCTCTCACATAGGGATTGTGAAGATAAGATTAGAATAACTACTGGATGCACAGAGGCATTCAATCATTTTTCCAGCACTCCTTAAGTTAATGGACCAATGGGATGTACCCTCTGCCATGTACCTCACAGTAGTTTGCGGAGTGTAGATGTAGATCAAGTGTTCTCTCTTTTCCCTAGCATCTGTCCCATCTATTATGGGGTCCGCTTTTGCAGGTTTCGGCAAATTTTGTCTTGTTATTTATTTTTGTCAATGTAACCATAGGGAGGTAAGTTGTGAGTACCATTCCTTTGTCATTATCTAAACTATGTTCTGTGTGTTACTGTATTTTAATTGTTTGTCTATTGTATTCTCAGACAATAAATCTGGGAATCAGCTCAGCATTTGCCTAAATGAATGTGGGAAACTGCCTAAAAACCATACTCTGACTGGGTTGTGTACTAGCCCATGGTTGTTAATCTGCCACACGGTCTGACTAGCCTACCTGTCTCGCAAACGACGAAACTTCAGGGCAAGTTTATTATTGTCAAACTATTGGATGACCCCTAAGACATACAAACTGACTGAACATAATTCTAATACCCATGCCCGGACAGCATTTCCCTAAGGTAACTGGTGTGACAATATTTGCCAGTACAGTTAAGCTGCTTACAGTTCACAGAAATCTCCTGTTCTGCATTTGCTCCAAGCTGGTGTGGGGTGTTAACAGCTTTCCAATGGGAATGTGTGTAGTAAATCAGTTTAAGATAGTGTTTCATATTTAGTGGTTAACAGGATGATGAATAAAGTAACACAGTTTATCTTACTTGGTGTAAGCATAGTACATGCCCTTAACAAATTATATATGCCACTTATTAATTTTGGTGACTTGACAACATAATCTATAGAAGTGCTCCATCATTGCTACAGCACACATTTGATATTTTTTGACACATTCCACAGCCACAGATAATGCTTTATAATTTAATACGAATTTTCACCCCACAGTGGTGTGTGCACTGATTTGAAACTTTCTAGTAGATCAGTACTGTGTGCCAAACTGGGACTCGAACCTGGGACTTTTACCGCTCAAGGGCAAATGCTCTACTCTGTAAGCTATGCAAGCACGGCTCACAGCTTGCTCATACAGCTTTACTTCTGCCGGTACCTCTTCTCCTATGTTCCGAACTTCCTTTCTTCCAGTATTGTTAGCTCTGAGAAGTAAGCATGAGATTGACTTTTGGATGGTAGGAGAAGAGTTACTGGCATAAGTAAAGCCGTGAGGGTGAGTTACAAATTATGATTGGATAGCTGTCAGTAGAACAATAGCCTCTGAAAGATTAAGATCTCAGTTTCAAGTCCTGGTTAGGAACATAGTTTTGATTTGCCAGAAAGTTGAACTATCCATCATGATGAGAGCAATGGTACAAAGTTTGTGTACTAATTAATAAGCACCAGTGAGCACAGCAGCATTTGAAGATTATAAGAATGATATATCAAAACTAAAGTATTAATTTAAAATAAATTTAATGTACTACCTCCAGAGAATTGGCAACACTACTAACAACTTTCAAATATTATAAATATTTTTTCTTACCTGATGGTACCCATCTGGGAACTCATAGTGAACAGCTGGTATAGAAGATACAGTTTTCTCATCATATGGAGATTCCGACACTTGCAATACACTAGCTTGAAAATCCTGGACAACTTTTTTTGTCATGTAATTATGCCATGAAGGCGTTACTTCTGGTAGGCTTCGTTTTTTTACCCAGCGTGCCTTCTCCCTTTCTTTGACAACCTCTTTGGAGCCAATCATATATGGAGGGACAATTTCTATGCCACTTTCCTGTAAGAAAATTGATAAATATAATATGGGAAATAGCTCAGTTTAGAACCTTAGGAATACACATATCAATTAAAATTTACAGACTTTTTTATAGTTATAAAAGTTGAAATAATGTTGCAATAATCGCAGACAATATGTCGCTATACATCTATGACTGCAAGTCAGATTATAAGAGAGTTACATTAAAACATTGTCCAAAATATGTAATCATGAATGCTTTGAAGTGAAAGACACACATAGGCTATTTGAAAAAGTAACAAAACTGGAATGTCTTCATAAGATAACTTTTGTGAATGAGAAGATGGTTACCACTAGCTTCCATACATACTCTGCAGCAACATGCTATACAATCCATAAAGTGGAACAATAGCTCTATTATCTGCCAATCCCATTCCAGCAAAAGAGCTGTACAGAGCTCTTGGATGAGGGTTTGGCACAAGCTGGTGTGACATAACAACACCGACAAAAAAATAAATGTTTACTGTGGTTTAATGGCAGTGTCTTTGGCCACTAATAAAAAGTTCTTGTATTCTGGGTTCACTAATCCCAACCACTGATACAATTTCAAACAGAAAAGAATATCTGTAGCAGGTGAAGACTTCTGGTACAAGGAGTCATCCACATTATGGTAAAGGCCTTGTCAAAAGGTGGAGGAGTGAGAGGTTCAAGGAAGCTGCTTGCCTTCAGGCAGGAAACAAAAGGTGGAATAATCAGCAACGATTAACGGCATAATCATGCAGAAGGCAATGGAAACTGGTGCACTAGAATCTAATATGTTTTGAAGAGAAAATGTGGTCAGTAATAGAAAAATAGTGATCTAATGTTGGCCTCACATAGAAAAAGAGTCCAGATTAGTTTCCTGTTATGATCTAAAGGAGAGATTGCCAAGACAGAGGTGGTGTAAAAAAAAAAAGGGATCGTAATGCAGTCCCTCCTTTCAATCATCACAAGAATGCTGAAATGGCATATGGTGAAATATATGACCACGGAATGCAAAAGCAGCTACAGTTGCTTAGCAGTGGAATATTCTGAGCCAGATGAGATACCGGTATCTGTAAGATTCTACAGAAAATATGTGAAAGAACTTGCTCCTCCTAGTTTATTATAGGGCACTGTAGCAAAAGAGAAAAGGTCGCTGGACCTGATGGGATACCAGTTCGATTTTACACAGAGTACGCGAAGGGACTCCCCCCCCCCCCCCCTTCTTGCAGCGGGGTATCGTAGGTCTCTAGAAGAGTGTAGCATTCCAAAAAAATTGGAAAAGGGCACAGGTAATCCCAGTTTTCAAGAAGGGACATCGAACAGATGTGCAGAACTATAGACCTATATCTGTAATGTCAATCACTTGTAGAATTTTGGAACACGTACTATGTTTGAGTATAATGACTTTTCTGGCGACTAGAAATCTACTCTGTAGGAATCAGCATGGATTTAGAAGAAGATGATCGTGTGAAACCCATCTCGTGCTATTCGTCCACGAGACTCAGAGGGCCATAGACACAGGTTCCCAGGTAGATGCTGTGTTTCTTGACTTCTGCAAGGCGTTTGATACAGTTCCCCACAGTTGTTTAATGAACAAAGTAAGAGCATGTGGAATATCACACCAAATTGTGATTGGATTGAAGAGTTCCTAGATAACAAAACGCACCATGTCATTCTCAATGGAGAGAAGTCTTCTGAAGTAAGAGTGATTTCAGGTGTGCAGCAGTGGAGTGTCATAGGACCGTTGCTATTCACAATATATATAAATGACCTTGTGTATAACATCGGGAGTTCACTGAGGCTTTTTGAGAATGATGCTGTAGTATATCGAGCGGTTGTAACAATGGAAAATTGTACTGAAATGCAGGAGCCTCTGCAACGAATTGACGCAAGGTGCAGGGAATGGCAATTGAATCTCAATGTAGACAAGTGTAATGTGCTGTGAATACATAGAAAGAAAGCTCCTTTATCATTTAGCTACAATATAGCAGGTCAGCAACTGGAAGCACTTAATTCAATAAATTATCTGGGAGTAGAAATTTGGATTTATTTAAAATGGAATGACCATATAAAATTGTCAGTAAAGCAGATGCCAGACTGAGGTTCATTGGAAGAATCCTAAGGAAATGCAGTCCGAAAACAAAGGAAGTAGGTTACAGTACACTTGTTTGCTCACTGAATACTGCTCACTGGTGTTGGATCCGTACCTGATAGTTGATAGAAGATACAGAATCATTTAGTAATTGCGAAAGTGTTACAGAGATGACAGATAAACTCCAGTGGAAGACTATGCAAGAGAGACGCTCAGTAGCTCGGTACGGGCTTTTGTTGAAGTTTCGAAAACATACCTTTGCCAAGGAGTCAAGCAGTATATTGCTCCCTCCTATGTCTATCTCACAAAGAGTACATAAGGATAAAATCAGAGAGATTAGAGCCCACACAGAGGCATAGCGACACTCTTTCTTTCCATGAACAATATGAGACTGGAATAGAAGGGAGAACCGATAGAGGTACTCAAAGTACCCTCTGCCACACACTGTCAGGTGGCTCGCAGAGTATGGATGTAGATGTAGAAAGGTACCCAGCAACTGGAAGTAAGGTGCTGTCATTCCTGTTTTCAAGAAGGGTCTTAGGAAAGATGCAAATAATTATAAGTCTTAATCACTGATATCGATCTGTTGTAGAAATATACAGCATGTTTTATACTCTTGTATTATGAGGATCAATGAATAGTGCAAGGACTGGCAGTTTGCCCTAAATAAATAAATCTAAAATATTTCAAATACACAGGAGAACTCCACTATTGTATAATTATACTATTGATGACACATTGCTCGAAATAGTAACCACCATAAAGTATCTATTAGTAACCATCCCTTTGTGACCTTGAATGGAAGGACCATATACAGGCAATAGGAATAGCAAATGCCTGGCTGAGAATCTTAGGAAGAATCTTATGGAAATATAATTCAATGAAAGAAGTTAGACAAATTCTTGAGTATTGCACATCAGTCTGGGACCTTTACCAGGTTGGGTTAATAGAAGAAAGTTAAACAAAATCTAATGAAGAGAGGTGAATTTTGTCATGGGATCATTTAGTAGGTGTAAGAGCATTATGGAGATGTCCAAACTCCAGTGACAAACTACAAGGTAGGTATTGTGCATCAAAGAAAGGTTTACTACTGAAATTTAGTGACAATATGTTCTGGGAATAGTCAGACAAATATGTCTGATGAAATGACCACAACAAGAAAATTTGAGAAATTAGAGCTTATACAGAGGTTTACTGACAATCATAATCCTACATACCATTTGTGAATGGAACAAGAAAGGGGGAGGCGGTGGGAAGCACACTGCCAGGTGGCCTGAGGAGTACAGATATACACATAGATGAATGGGGAAGTAGGGTAAGGAATGAGTCATTGTGAACAGTTCAGTGAAAGGATTATTCTCATCAGAATCAACATAAAACCTAAGTCAACAGATAAGTTCAGATATATAGGCGCTGATGTCACAAATACAAGATGAAGAGACAGAAAGTACAGGGTTATTATAAGAGACTGAAGCGATTTCGTAAATTCACTGCCGCTACACTGGCTGACATACTGTCACAAAACTCAGAACTCATTTCGAAAAACTCAAAAAGTTACGTGTTGCTGCAGCCACATTTCATATTTCTGCCGTGAGATTGCTGCAGTGAGCAAGTAGCCAAAATGGTAACAGGCACCAAAAAAGCTGTAACAGTGTGTGGGGATAAGTGCAAGATTTGGTGTTTATTCCCCCACTAATAAACCTGCAGGAAATGCAAGCTTGGATCAATAGTGCTTCTGAGCTGGCCGATAGGGACAGGCTGCACTGAACCTGGGCAGAACTTGATTACTGGCATGATATCTGCAGAATCAGGAGAGGGCCGGGGGCAAGGGCACATATGGTGTGTGCAAAAGCCCTATGACAATACGTCAACCAATGTGGCTACAGTAATTCTGTGAAATAGCTTCAATCGTTTCTATTAACCTTGTATATGGGACAGCGTGTGGGGAGCTCAGTGTGTCAAACTGGAAATGAAAATCTAAAAATCACAGTGACTGAAAAGGTAAGTAGAGATAGAAACATAAGATAAGAGTGAAGGGAGAAAATGAACTTGGTAGTAGTGGAGTTCTGCAACAACTTTCGCCTAGTAATACCAAATATACTTTTCAATAATCATAAGAAACCAAGGTATTCTTGAAAAAGAAAAAAAAATATAGAATCTGGAATCCGATTACAGTTCAGAGAAGCTGGTGGTGGAGGGATGGATACAGATGGCCTGGGCTGTGAAGTGGCCACTGAAACTGAGTATGTTATGCTCAGCTGCATGATGTGCCACCAGGTGGTCAACTTTGTTCTTGGAAACAGTTTGGGGTTGGCCATTCATCATGGTGGACAGCTGATTGGTATTCAAACTGGCATAAAAAGCTGTGCTGTGTTTGCAGCTGAGCTGGTATATGACAGAGCTGATTGCAGAGGTGGCCCAGCATCTGATGCAATAGGAGAAAAGCCTGTGACTGGACTTGAGTATGAATTGCTGGGTGGATGGATTGGGCAGATCTTGCACCCGGGTCTTCCACAGGGATATGACCTTACGGCAGTGCATTGGGAGTCACATGTGGTTGGACTTGGATAAGGTGTAGATTGGGTGGGCAATGTAACACTACTTTAGGAAGGGTAGGACGGATCTTTGGTACGATGTCCCTCATTTCAGGGTATGATAACAGATAATCAAAGCCCTGTTGAAGGAAATGGTTCAATCGTTCCAGTCCAAGGTGATATTCTGCGACGAGGAGGGAGATTATTTGTAGCTGACTCTAGTGGATGGTGGGAGGATTGGAAGTGTATGAGGATATGGCAGGGGAAATCTGACTGCAGACTACGCATCTGGGGTAGTGCCCATCTGTGAAGGCCTTCACGAGAGCTTCAGCATACTGGGAAAGGGAGTTCTTGTCACTGCAGATATGTCATCTACAGGCAGCCATGCTGTATGGGAGGGATTTCTTTTATGTTGAAGGGAGAGCAGCTGTCAAAAGGCGTGCTGTTGGTGGTTATTGGGTTTAATGTAGACAGAGGTGTGGATGGAGCAGTCAGAGAAGTGGAAGTCAGTATCCAGGAATGTGGAACTTTGGGTTGAGATGACCAGGTGAAGCAGATGGGAGAGAAGGAGTTGAGGTTGTGAAGATAGTCCATTAACAGGTTGGCATAGGAGGGTGCCATGTGGGTGCCCATGGGTGGGCCATGGATTTGTTTGTATACAACCCTTCAAGGAAAAGTAAATGTGTGTCAGGATGTAGCTGATAATGCGTATAAGTAATGAGATAGTGTGTTTAGAGGCTAAAGAACATTGGGAGTAATAGTTTTCGATAGTAGCAAGGCCGTGTGCATGAAGATGCTGGTGTACATGGAGATGGCATCAACAGACACACGTAGGCACCCAGAAAGTAAAGGATGGAGAGTCTGTGCATGATGTTGGGAGATTAGGTTTCAAGCAGTTGGCGAGAAATGTTGGTCAGTAAGACCAGAAATTCTTTCAGTGATAGCAAAACAGCCAGCCTGCATTTTCAGTGTGTATTTGTAGTCTAAATTGTGACAGTATTACTCTGAAAGCTATAAAGTTTTCTTTCTTTTTTGTGTGTGCCTGTCAATGACTCAATGCTTCTGCTTTTTGCGTGTAGTCTGCTTTACTCCTGAAGTATTTACATTTCACCAGGCCTTTCCTACAGAAGTATGTATGGCATGTGTTTTTATATGCATAATTGAATGTTTCTTGTACATAAAAATTAGCATTGCATCTTTTAAATGAATTTTTGGGTTATGTTGTTAGTAATTATGCTCTGTCATGATTGTTAAGTAGCATGGAGTTTGTTCTACCTACACTGGTGAGAAAATATTTTTCTTGTTATTTTTGTCTGTTTGTGTGTGTAACGAGTGACATCAATGTCACCAAACGGTTTAATTGGGATAGTGGCAACCAAATGGTTACTGAAATTACTGTGTGGAAACTATGAGACTGGAGATATGATTTTGGACCTTTAGAAGAATATCATCCATATAAATCTGAATATAGCCATGATAAATAAATGGAAGAATGACTGCCCAGTCATCGTGAAAATTCTACCATCCAAGCTGCTAACCAGAATTATATACAGAAAATGGAAAAGAAACATGTGGATATGTTAGCTAATAACCAGTTTAGTTTTATTAAAGACAAAAGAACCAGAGAAGGATTTCTGACTTTGCACTTGATAACAGGGGCCAGAAAAATCAACACACCTTAATAAGCTTTGTCGACATGGAAAACATGTCAACAATTTAAATTAGTGCACAAGATTTGATAATATGACAAAAAAGAGATAAACTATAGAGAAAGACATGTAATATTGAATATATACAACAACAAATTGAGAGGATTTGTTGTCCTACAAAAGGTGTTTGATAATATACAGTGCTCAAATTAAAGAGGGTGTAACACATGGATACAGCCTTTCTCCTTTGCTTTTAAACCCGTATATTCTAGAAGCAATGAAGGAAATAAAAAGGTGCAGGAGTGGAATTAAAATTAAAGGCAAAAGGATATCAACTACACAATTTACTGATTGCAAATGTATTCTCTATGAAGGTAAAATTACTGGACTTGTTGAATGGGATTATCAGTCCACTGAGCACAGAGTTTGGATTATGAGTAAACCGAAGAATGACAAAAGTAAAGGAGAATATTTGTTGAATGGGATTAACAGTCCATTGGACACAAAATGTAGATTGTGAGTAAACCAAAGAATGACAAAATTAATGGAGAGTTGCAGAAATGAGATAGCTACAAGCATAGCATCAGTATGAGGACCACTTAAAAGACAAAGTAAAGTAATTCTGCAACAATGCATGCAAAATAAGGCACGATGGATGAAGCAAACAGGTCACAATACATATACTACGACAAGCAAAGAGAGCACATCTTGTCAAAGAAATCTGTATCAAACATAAGCCTCAATTTGGGGAATAAATTTCAGAGAGTACACATTTGGAGCACAGCATTTTACGGAAGTGAGTCATGGACTATGGGAAAATAAAAAAAGAAGGGAATCAAGATGTGCTTCTACAGAACGATGCCGAGATGTAAGTGGATTGAGAGGCTAAGAAGTAAAGAGATTCTCTGCAGAATGGGTGTAAACAAGAATATGTGGAAAATACTAACTAGAATACATAATGGGATGACAGGAAATTACCGTGGCACCAGAGGGAGCTATAGAGGGCAGCCATTATAGAGGAGAACTGAGATTGGTACATACACAACAAAAAATTCAGGATGCTGAATGCGGAGTGCTATTCTGAGATGAAGAATTGGCCCAGGAGAGTACACAATGCCAAATCCAAATCACACTGATGAAACTACTCCTATTTATAGGGTTCATATCCACAGGTCTTGCTGGTAAGTACCTATGTGCAGTGAATGCTTTCTACATCTACATCAATTCTCCAAACCACTGTGACGTACACGTCAAGAGTGTACTTTCAATTGTAACAACCATTATGGTTTCTAACCATTCCATTTGCATATGAAGAAGCTCCATTAATGCCTCTGTGCATGTTGTAATTAGTCTGATCTTGTCTTTGCAGTCCATATGTGAGTGAAACCTAAAGGAATGTAGTACCTTCCTAGATTAACCACCTACTATTGGTGTTGAAGTGTAGGCCCTGTGTAGGCTTTTGTGGCTAATTGATGTCTGTATTAAGTATCTACCAAGTCAGAATTTGCAGCATGTTCATTATGCTCTTGTGTGAGTCAAGCAAACTTGTGACCATTCATGCTGCCCTTCTTTGCACAATGTGAACCAGAACTCCACCAACAAAATTTCAGAACTTGTTCATGGAATGTTTTCTTATGAGGAACCCATGATCTTTAGTGGCTCACAGTGGAGTAATTGAATTTAGCTTGATTTATTACCTCCATTTTGCTTTTTATCTTTATGCGCTGAAAATACTGCACACCAGTGAAAATGTCAATAGAATGTGTTGGTATCTTGTTTGGAAACAAAATTGTTCCCTTCACCCACAGTACTTGCTGTTGACAACTGTGAGGCTTTACTCTTCGCCTTCAAGTTTGCTTTCAGTATTGCTCGGTTCTGTCTCTGGTTACTCTCTGCAGCAGTGGTAGTTGTACATTAACAGTGGTAGAGTTAATGATGAACAGTTCGCCATACACAACTTGCATGCAGGTTCACTGAATGCTGAGCTGTCTTTGAGGCAATGGCAACCACTCTAAAGTATGTTTGCACCTGACGGTTGTTACATTACTCTTTGTCATATGTTACACAATTTTGTGACATTGTTACAGTAAAGATTGCTTCTCTGTTATGAAGGAGTTTTCACATTAAGTTACAAAAGGTACTTTTGGTGACTAACCTAATAAATCATAATTACATTATTACTCTGTAATGTGTCACCATAGATGTCCCATGTATCAAAACCTGGAAAAATATGCCAAGCAATCTCTAAAATTCCGTTGGTGGAGTTCACGTTTCCCAGTACAGTATACGTTCAACGTACCGTTATACTTGGGTCAAAATAACAGTGATAGATGGATACACACGAGAGGGGTCAATGTTGTTGGTTCATGTTTGTACGTAAGATGGGGATATGAAGATAGGCAACACTGTTGCTGCTATCTGAAAGGAGCAATCTCTTCTCTCTTGCAATGACATTAACATAGAATTAAAATGTTACACAGTGTCAAAAGTCGCCATAATTAAACAAGAAAATTGTTAACACAACCCACACACTTTATGAAGCAAACGTAATGACTGAAAAAAATATCAGTATCAAATATTAAGTGTAACACAAAGCAGTTAGGCCTACATGAAATGTTATCTGAACAAAAAAATTCTTTTACAAACGACACTTCTGAAGATCTTAATTTCAGCAAATAGTCAAGAAAGTGGAAACATTTACATACTACAGTCCATAAATTAAGACACTGATTGCTTCAGTGTTAGTATGCCTGATTATAATGTTGACCAAAATTGGAGACACTGCTACAAGATACCTAATTAAACAGTAATATCCATCTTATTATACATCCTGAACAATACGAGATATATGGCTCTAACAATGTACTTTTAAGGGTGCAATGCCTTGCCCAAAAAATTCCTAGTCTTAGCCCTATTAATTTAAAAAAAAAAATAAATAAAATAAAATAAAAAAAACAATCTCAGAGGAATTTGCTGGAAACAATGATACATACAAAGTAAAATGGCTCCAGCTTAGAATACATAAGTTGATAAATAATCGTAATAAACCATAGCAACACTGTGTACTACTCAGAAGCTATAAATTGGCAACTGGCCCAGTGTGGTGTGCAGGGAGCGCACAGTGTTTGCTGAAGGGACCTGGAGGAGGGGCGGGGAGGGGGGGGGGATCTCTGCCTCCATGTACTGTAAATACAGTGTAGGCAACACAAACTGGGTTTTGAGCATCCATGAAAATGGGAAATGTGGGCAGTTGTGAAGGTAACTATCAGTTAAAACAGTGCAAAAAGATAAAAACAACAACAGCACAATTCTCCAACAAAGCAGGCAGCGCCATCAATACCACCTAATAATGTACTGCAAAGTGGCAACAAACATCTGCAAAGCACTATGGTACGAAGCCTCAAGTTACAGTTCATACTTAATATAACAACCAAGATTATTGGAGGGTGGGGGGGGGGGGGGCATGGTCCAGCATTACACTCTAGCCAGATCAACATGGTGTATACTCAATAAAGAGAAGGATGAAAGTGGCACGTGAATTTGACACAACTGAGGGTACAAATTATTGACCTTTTTAGTTTACTCATTAATACAAACCCTCTATGTTTTTACTGCCTCTTATTACTAGCCACAGTGTTTAAAAGTGGAAATTTCTCAACATAAGGAGAGCTGCATCAAACCAGTCTCTGGACTGAAGACAACAACACATGTAAAAATGTGGTATAAACAAGTATATAAACACAACACAGAAAGTACCACTAGCGTTACACTTCTGCCTAGCAACATTGTCTTACAGTTAGCAATGAAACCCAAAATATGAAACATTATACCTGCAAAAAATTTTTACACTGCATACTAATATAATCTCCACCCAGAGGGGATTTTACAATAGCTTGAGTCAAGACAAAACCATCTTGCACTGGAACAGCAGAGGTGTGCGTTGCTCCACTGTCTATGACAATGCCCGTCGCTCTCCCATTGGCAAATGCAGCTAGCACTGCATTTTTCACCAGAAAAAATGCAGGCACGTTATACTTCTCAAACATTAATTCCGTCAGTCTTTCACGTTTTGCTCGCACGTTCCACGGTGCCTCTGACATTAATACTGGATGATATTCAGACTCTGACTGTATGCATTTTGCGTACGTATAATCCAGAACTTGCTCGAATAAATCCCAGTCATCGATCATACAATCTTTCATGTAAGTAGCAACTTCCATTCCGGGCCGAACAACATGTAAGTAGTTCGTATCGATGTAATATTTGTTTGTTGAAGTTATGTTTTGGGGATCGACTTTCTTGTCTTCTGTTTCCATCGGTTCTGTATTAACTGATGCTGTTTGATTCCCATCTTTCACTATACCGACAGCGGCTGGAATCTCTGCTTTCGGTGTATCTTCTTGTGCGTACCCAACACGGAGAGAATAATGACCAATATCAAAGACCAATGCTCCTATTTCATCGCCCCCATATAACATTCCTGAACTCATGGCGACAGTTGGAATAAAAACTGGGAATCGGAGAAGTTTCTCTTGGCGCGCTTTGCAGAATGACTATCGTAGATCTGTGAATAACCCTCCGTAAGATTCTATTTCCCGTCTTAGAAATTAGTTGTGTAGTACACAATGCAACATCATATTGACAACACTTCTCCACATTTCAAGAACTCACGTCCAATAACGCACTACACTTCACACGTTCAGTTTACTAATACATAGGTTAACAGTAACACAAACATCGTCCATCTCAATACACAAATCAAAGCCGTTACACAGACACTTCAGTCTACACACGCCCGCCTCTAATACCACATTCTCTTTCCCGATGAAGAGATGTTGTTTCGTGATCAGCACATGGATGGATCATTCTAACAATTATTTCCAAAAAAAAATACCTCTTTAATCGAAAATATGATTGTTAGTATCGATAGGAAACCAATTACAATTATATGCGCACGTAAATGGAAACAAGCAGTTTTATTGATTTCATTTTATAATAATTTTAAAATTAAAAATGAAAATGCTCTTTATTTAATTTCTTAGTAATATCCGCAAATAAATAAAATGGAATAAATTTTCACATTTATTTCTTAGAAAAATGTTTTCGTGAAATAGAAATAACGTAGTGCTGCGATGTTGGTTGCCTGCTAGTAATCTAAAACAAAGTGTGAGACGGCAATCGCATTCATGTCTGTATGTCATATAAATATTTAGTTCTCTCAGTTATTGTTTTAGTGTTGATATTAAGTTTCTAAAGCAGCCTCATGTTTAGTTTTCAGTCACAGAATCAGGTAATGCAACCATTCGATAGTGCTTTGTACGTAAAATAAGGAGCTGACGATTTCAGTGTCTTCATATTTATGTTATTACAATTGTTTGCAACTTGCATCAAATGTTGATAGGTCTTGTGCAATCTATCACAAGTGGCTGCAGCATTTAGTCCAAGAAGAACTATTAGACCGTTGAACTCCGAAACGAAAAGTGCCCAAAAGGGAATACAGCAACACAATGATATTGATACACCAATATGTTGTGAAAGTTTCAACGAGGTAAGCTGCTAAGTATTAGTTCCCTGCCATTTAATGCATTTGTTATCTCGTTTGAAGTTCATTTGCTGTCTCATTCTTTGACTCATAACCGTCACTCAAACTTGTCATTGTTTCATATGGTAGTACACGCATATAAACCATCAGTGGGGGAAGGAGGATTAAATTTCGCCATCTCCATAGGTTGATCTTAATGCAAAAGTTTTGATTGTATGACATGGTGATTTGCTGTTGTTCGTTCTGTGTGTCTTTTTTTTTTTTTTCACTGAGACGTCAAATCTACTATAACCAAAAATGGATATGTGAATAGTAATTTTGTAATCGTTGTACTCGATAACCCCTGGTGTTGTATGCTAAATAATGAGTGGCTTTAATGACTTAAGAACAGAAATGAGCGCAAAGGAGACAGGTACCAGAAGTAATGTCTGCAAATGACATTCCTCTCTTTTGAAAGTAAAGAGCGATGATACGGTTGCTGCGGTCACAAGGCATGAATGTAAAGAAATCACAGTTACGAAAATCAAAGTGGTATCGTGCAACTGATAGAAGGAAAGAAAGAGTGGCCATGAACACAAAAAAAAATGTAATGAAGCATTGGGTTCTAAATATTAGTGAAAAACTCTTCAGTGATATTCCGTAATAGTTGGTGTGGAAATTGGTCAATTTTTAGCATTATATGCAGAATAGTTTCTGGAGCAATACCATTTGTGTTGCACCATCACTAATGTTATATATAACAACATCCTGTCGAGTGTCTTCTAACATTTTTGAAGACAGTACAGTAGATAGTTATGCTTGTTTGTTTGAAATGAATTATGAAACAATTATAGGCTCCTTGCAGGAGTTCTGGACCCTTGACCCCAACTCAAATCTTGGTTGTGGTGACACTGATCTGTAGATATCAACAGTTAGAATTTCCCGCCACTGGAACCTTTTGTTTGACTGACCAACAGACAAACAAGTTCATTAATGGAGCAGTGGCTGGCACTGAGTTTTCGTCCATTATTGTCTAAGGATTACTAGTCAGTCAGTCAGTCAGTGAACACTGTTTCAGTTTGTGCAAGCAGAGTTCTGTTTGACTACTGCATTTTTGTTACTTAATCCTGCTTGAGACAAATGAGATTTATTCACCCAATTAATTTACATATTATCTTTGTCAATTTACCATAAAACACTTGAAACAGATGAGGCATGGCTCAGTGAGCCCACAGTAGTAGATTTCAACAATGTTGAAATGTAGCCTACCCTCAATCCATGTACAAGTAAATACTTTACCAGCAATAATATATTGCTACACAGAATAGCAAATGCAGATAAGGTTAATTTTCTTGTGAAGTTTGGTGCCGTGTCATGAACTGACAAAAAAGAACTTGGCTAGATTAGAAGTGAGTGAGAAAGTATTTCCAGAAGCCATAAAACCAGTGAAAGGTGGCGTGTCTGTTTGAACTGCTCCAGATCTACATAGACTTATTAACCTGCTTTCTTTTACAGATTAAAAAAAGTGATGAAATTGATATTAAGAGTATAGTATTGAACCTAGACAGCCCGCACTGCAGACAATCATTGTAACACAGTCATGTTGCCTACTCATAAATTGCTTTTCATTTAGTGAATTAAACATTCCCAGAAAACTTCAATGTCAATTTTCTTGAATTTTTGGGAGTTTCAGTGAACTTCTTTGACTAATTGATATTTGAGTTCTGGACGTAACATATCATAAATATAAAAGTTACAAAAATCTTATTCCTGTCTGGTCTCCTTGTCAGGCACTTAACAAGACTGTACTCATTCCATTTATTGTGCCTGAGTTCCAAAGAAAGTAGGTGATGATAGGCTTAAATATTATGTAACTATCAATTTAATAAGTCATGGTTGCAAAATACTGACATGAGTTATTTACAGAAGAACGGGAAAACTGATAGAAGCTGACCTTAGGAAAAATCAGTTTGGGTTCCAGAGAAATGTAGGAACACAGGAAGCAATGCTCACAGTGTGACTTGTCATAGAAGATTTGTTAAGGAAAGAAAAACCTATGTCATAACATTTGTAGGTTTAGAGAGACCTTTACACATTGTTGACTAGAATACACTCATTGAAACTGAAAGTAGCAAGGATAAAATACAAGGAGTACAAGTTATTTACAAATTGTACAGAAACAAGATTGCAGTTAATAAGAATTGAAGGATATGAAAGGGAAGCTGTAGCTGTAAGGTAGTTTCATAGGGTTGTAGCCTATTTCCTATATTATTCAAACTGTACAGTGAACAAGCAGTGAAGGAAAAGTAAAGGGAAGGGAAGTAAAGTCCTGGTAGAAGAAATAACAGCCTTGAGATTTTCCAGTGACATGGTAATAGTGTCAGAGAAAGCAAAGGACTTGAACTGTATCTTGAAAGGAGGGTATAAGATAAACACCAACAAAAGGAAGACAAGGATAATGGGATATAGTTGAATTAAAGCAGCCATTGCTGAAGTGAGACACTAAAACTAGTTGGATGAGTTTTGCTCAGGCGGGGCCCCAATGCTTCATCCATTCAGCCTAATGATGCCGTACCAACTTCCACAGAATCGAGAGGGACTGAACAGAGTGGCTGAGACTTTGCTATTTACTCCCTGTGTCTGTCTGTCTCTCTATTACGTGTCAGTAATTGATATTTAGTATTAATCTTTTGATAGCATTTTAGATAACTATTTGTTTCTGACATTGGCAAACCTATTTGCTATAGGAATAAGTTCGTAAATATCTGACTAGAATGCACTAGGCTATGGCCACACAAGAGCTGCCACCTAGCAAAGCTTAACAAAAGGACAGAGGAAATACTAAAAAACCACTAGTCCCATTACCTTGAAGCCCATATTGCATGGAGTATTAGCAAGTTTATATTTGTGAGTTTATTGTGCCTGAGTTCTAGTGAATTTTATTCTCTGACAAATAACTACAACATACCGAAGTCTGAAAACATACATGGCGTCAAATTTAAAATTACAATAAATGAGCCAAGTTCAGATGCAGATATTGCAAAAGGATCATTTCAGAAATTCTCCTTTCCAGCACTGTTGGAAAAAGCACAATTTTCTACTTTAGAAACATCTTATTGGATATTATTCATTTCAGCAAAGGAACCAAATATGAGTCCGAACTTCAACAATTGCAGCACGGTGAGGGTTGCAAATTTGTAACTTCTAGACAAGAGCAATGACAGCTGGTAGGTTAATGCTGGTGTTCCATGTAATCCATGGAAATCTGATGATTCATCCAGTTCAAAGCCATTAGTTGTGTCAGTTTCTGTACTTATCCTGATAGTGACCATGAATGGTTGCAAAGACAAGATGGACATGATGTCGTTATCACACATTGCTTATTTTGTTACATATGGACTGCCGTGTTTGCTGTTGAGTTTCTTGCTGTGTTTTCCAAGCCGTGTTTGCTGGTTTCTTCATCGAGGCTCCAAAGGCTCAGTTGGGTTTCTTGTCGTGTTTCCCAAGTTGATATATATGTCTTCTCATGTTGATTCCCCCAATGAACCATGGACCTTGCCGTTGGTGGGGTGGCTTGCGTGCCTCAGCGATACAGATAGCCGTACCGTAGGTACAACCACAACGGAGGGGTATCTGTTGAGAGGCCAGACAAACGTGTGGTTCCTGAAGAGGGGCAGCAGCCTTTTCAGTAGTTGCAAGGGCAACAGTCTGGATGATTGACTGATCTGGCCTTGTAACAATAACCAAAACGGCCTTGCTGTGCTGGTACTGCGAACGGCTGAAAGCAAGGGGAAACTACAGCCGTAATTTTTCCCGAGGGCATGCAGCGTTACTGTATGAGTAAATGATGATGGCGTCCTCTTGGGTAAAATATTCCGGAGGTAAAATAGTCCCCCATTCGGATCTCCGGACGGGAACTACTCAAGAGGATGTCGTTATCAGGAGAAAGAAAACTGGCGTTCTACGGATTGGAGTGTGGAATGTCAGGTCCCTTAATCGGGCAGGTAGATTAGAAAATTTGAAAAGGGAAATGGATAGGTTAAAGTTAGATATAGTGGGAATTAGTGAAGTTCGGTGGCAGGAGGAACAAGACTTCTGGTCAGGTGACTACAGGGTTATAAGCACAAAGTCAAATAGGGGTAATGCAGGAGTAGGTTTAATAATGAATAGGAAAATAGGAACGCGGGTAAGCTACTACAAACAGCTTAGTGAACGCATTATTGTGGCCAAGATAGATACGAAGCCCACACCTACTACAGTAGTACAAGTTTATATGCCAACTAGCTCTGCAGATGACGAAGAAATTGAAGAAATGTATGATGAAATAAAAGAAATTATTCAGATAGTGAAGGGAGACGAAAATTTAATAGTCATGGGTGACTGGAATTCGAGTTAGGAAAAGGGAGAGAAGGAAACGTAGTAGGTGAATATGGATTGGGGCTAAGAAATGAAAGAGGAAGCCGCCTGGTAGAATTTTGCACAGAGCACAACTTAATAATAGCTAACACTTGGTTTAAGAATCATGATAGAAGGTTGTATACATGGAAGAACCCTGGAGATACTAAAAGGTATCAGATAGATTATATAATGGTAAGACAGAGATTTAGGAACCAGGTTTTAAATTGTAAGACATTTCCAGGGGCAGATGTGAACTCTGACCACAATCTATTGGTTATGACCTGTAGATTAAAACTGAAGAAACTGCAAAAAGGTGCTAATTTAAGGAGATGGGACCTGGATAAACTGAAAGAACCAGCGGTTGTACAGAGTTTCAGGGAGAGCGTAAGGGAACAATTGACAGGAATGGGGGAAAGAAATACAGTAGAAGAAGAATGGGTAGCTTTGAGGGATGAAGTAGTGAAGGCAGCAGAGGATCAAGTAGGTAAGAAGACGAGGGCTAGTAGAAATCCTTGGGTAACAGAAGAAATATTGAATTTAATTGATGAAAGGAGAAAATATAAAAATGCAGTAAATGAAGCAGGCAAAAAGGAATACAAACGTCTCAAAAATGAGATCGACAGGAAGTGCAAAATGGCTAAGCAGGGATGGCTAGAGGACAAATGTAAGGATTTAGAGGCTTATCTCACTAGGGGTAAGATAGATACTGCCTACAGGAAAATTAAAGAGACCTTTGGAGAAAAGAGAACGACTTGTATGAATATCAAGAGCACAGATGGAAACCTAGTTCTAAGCAAAGAAGGGAAAGCAGAAAGGTGGAAGGAGTATACAGAGGGTCTATACAAGGGCGATGCACTTGAGGACAATATTATGGAAATGGATGAGGATGTAGATGAAGATGAAATGGGAGATACAATACTGCGTGAAGAGTTTGACAGAGCACTGAAAGACCTGAGTCGAAACAAGGCCCCCGGAGTAGACAACATTCCATTGGAACTACTGACGGCCTTGGGAGAGCCAGTCCTGACAAAACTCTCCCATCTGGTGAGCAAGATGTATGAAACAGGCGAAATACCCTCAGACTTCAAAAAAAATATAATAATTCCAATCCCAAAGAAAGCAGGTGTTGACAGATGTGAGAATTACCGAACAATCAGTTTAATAAGCCACAGCTGCAAAATACTAACACGAATTCTTTACAGACGAATGGAAAAACTAGTAGAAGCCGACCTCGGGGAAGATCAGTTTGGATTCCGTAGAAATACTGGAACACGTGAGGCAATACTGACCTTACGACTTATCTTAGAAGAAAGATTAAGGAAAGGCAAACCTGTGTTTCTAGCATTTGTAGATTTAGAGAAAGCTTTTGACAATGTTGACTGGAATACTCTCTTTCAAATTCTAAAGGTGGCAGGGGTAAAATACAGGGAGCGAAAGGCTATTTACAATTTGTACAGAAACCAGATGGCAGTTATAAGAGTCGAGGGACATGAAAGGGAAGCAGTGGTTGGGAAGGGAGTAAGACAGGGTTGTAGCCTCTCCCCGATGTTATTCAATCTGTATATTGAGCAAGCAGTAAAGGAAACAAAAGAAAAATTCGGAATAGGTATTAAAATCCAGGGAGAAGAAATAAAAACCTTGAGGTTCGCCGATGACACTGTAATTCTGTCAGAGACAGCAAAGGACTTGGAAGAGCAGTTGAACGGAATTGATGGTGTCTTGAAGGGAGGATATAAGATGAACATCAACAAAAGCAAAATGAGGATAATGGAATGTAGTCGAATTAAGTCAGGTGATGTTGAGGGTATTAGATTAGGAAATGAGACACTTAAAGTAGTAAAGGAGTTTTGCTATTTGGGGAGCAAAATAACTGATGATGGTAGAAGTAGAGAGGATATAAAATGTAAACTGGCAATGGCAAGGAAAGCGTTTCTGAAGAAGAGAAATTTGTTAACATCGAATATAGATTTAAGTGTCAGGAAGACATTTCTGAAAGTATTTGTATGGAGTGTAGCCATGTATGGAAGTGAAACATGGACGATAACCAGTTTGGACAAGAAGAGAATAGAAGCTTTCGAAATGTGGTGCTACAGAAGAATGCTGAAGATTAGATGGGTAGATCACATAACTAATGAGGAGGTACTGAATAGGATTGGGGAGAAGAGGAGTTTGTGGCACAACTTGACCAGAAGAAGGGATCGGTTGGTAGGACATGTTCTGAGGCATCAAGGGATCACCAATTTAGTATTGGAGGGCAGCGTGGAGGGTAAAAATCGTAGAGGGAGACCAAGAGATCAATACACTAAGCAGATTCAGAAGGATGTAGGTTGCAGTAGGTACTGGGAGATGAAGAACCTTGCACAGGATAGAGTAGCATGGAGAGCTGCATCAAACCAGTCTCAGGACTGAAGACCACAACAACAACATGTTGATTCCCAAGCCGGTGCTATTTAAAATTATTTCTTCATGCAGTTAAATTTTTCTTCAATTCTGCTCAATATGGCTTCTGGAAAATTATACTGACATCCTGTTCTAGTTGCTGAAGGTGCTGCAGTATTCATGAAGATGTGCTGTCCAGGAGTCCAACATTTATCGTTATTTCAGGCCAATAGAATGAACGAGCTTGACCAAAAGGGTGCATGAATTTGACCAGGGCATTGTGTTCTTCAATATCAGCTTCACACGTTACCAATCCACCAGCAGTTGTCAAAGATGCAGGCAATGTATTGGTCGGGAATAAGACTTAAAACTGACATAAAAGTCACATTGGTGTCAACTGATTGATAAACTGAGACCATAAAAGAAGTTTTATCACTTGAAATCCAGCTAACTTGAATGTGGTTCAAAAAATCCATTGGCAAAAAATTGCAATTTCCGCAAGTTGCAGCTAAGGTATGCCATAATTGCAAATCATTCTTCTTGTAGTTTTTTCTGTTTTATATTTCTTTGCTTGTAACAAAGATGAACTTGATTCCTTGTACTTTTTCGTCACAATATTTGAATAAATCCTCTGGGGTTAAAATTTGACCATCTGTCGTTCGTTGCAGGCTTGCCCTTGCTGAAGCATTGATCAATTTGGCCAGAAATATATGGATGTCTATCAATTTGGGGAGAAATGTGTGGACAACAGTGGTGTCATGCCTGAGATCATTACTGCTAATCCATAAGCTAATACACTGTACTTCTTCAGCTATTTAGTATACTACAAACGGGTGCAGTGTTGCTTGACTGTTGTCCCAGTGATACCCATGAACAGTATCTTGGATGATGAGAGAATAATTTTCCACAAAATCCATTACAATAACTAGATCACCTTGTTTCAAATTTTCTTTTATTTCCTTCAAGTAAAAAGTCTGATGTTTCGCAATCTAGTGGTGACTAGAAAGCTTCAAAATTTAGGCAATCAAATTGTCACTAAATTCTCCAGTAGGCAGTTTCTTTCTCTCCAGTGTATCATGATCAGTGTGGTTCCGCAGTTTGAATTCAGTCACATTGTCAAAATCACAGTTTTTAAAAGCCTCCATTAAATATTTTTCCAAATCTACTCTTCCTGGGCAGTTTTCAAACTGTTGAAGCATGCAACCCTTCGAATCTAAACTGCAGAATCTTGGCAAGAATGGCCTTGTAGTCAGTTTCACCAGGGCTTGCATTAAGCATTAGCTTCACATTTTGATGGACAGTGCAAATGCATACTGAATGTGTTTCAGCTGATCTAGTGGTAATGCAACAATTTGGCCGCAACTCGCAAAGTTTAGAAAACCCAATTTATTGCTCCATTTTTTCTTTTCGATATTGAGTAAGCAACTCTTTCAAATTTACAAGCAATAAGAGTTTCTGTTTTTGCTCTACTCCATTAGGACTTCTAATTGAGACAAAATCCTTCTTTTCTAGACAAAGTAGGCCATATTCATCATTTTCGTAAAAAATTGTAATCTTTTCTTTCATGGCGTCTGAAGTCCATCTTCCACACTTTGTTACTGGTGTTGATAGTATGTCATTTTCAACTTTTAGTTGCCTTGCATTCCTAACCATTCATTTAGAAACTTGGAACTCTCTTGATGTTGTTTTATGGACCAGCTATTGGGAGCAGGTATTAAAATCTGAAGCTTGGTCGGTTTACGAGTTGCAGGGAAGACAGTTTTTTGCTTCAGTTACTGCAGTTTGTGCATTGCCTGCTTACACTTTCGACTTTGAATTCTAATTGAGCCTTCCAGCAGCCTCAGTTTTATCTACAATTGTTCCCTGAACTTAGTTAATTTTTCGCTTTGTGTTGCTTTGCTTTCCTCTTGAGCTTATGCAAGAGAACTTCAAAGGGGAGAGACCAAGAGACATTACACCTGAATCTAACTTTTTTAGTGCACTACAGTCATCACTATAATGTGTATCTTCATCATTGTCGAAAGCTGAGGGTGATAATGTTGGTTTTGTTGCTAATTCTTTTTGGCAGCATAAGCACAACATTTGTCCTTGCTTAATATTCATTTTTGTTATTTCATTTAGCTTATCTGCTGCTGCTACAGTAATAACTTACAAACCTCTCCATGCAGTTAGATCCTTCTTCTGGAAATGATTGCAACAGATCTTCAGCAAAAGTCCGTATTATCTTAAAATTGTAGCTTCATGGTGCAAACAGATCTGCAAGTCATCATCAACAGTTAGATCACTGTGCCGATGTATGAAGTCTTGCTCAGTACTGTAACCAGTAATGTGCTTACAGAGAGGGGAAAAAAGGGGAAGTGGATTCAGTTACTCACAACCCAGGTTATAAAGCAACAGGGAAAGGTAAACTGGGAGGGTAGCAAGGATGGAGGCATGGTTGTCAGAGGGAAGCCAAAGATATTCTACTGTAAATACTGTGCCAGCTTCAAACCAAAGAGGATGCATACAGAAGTAAAGAGGTATATAGTATAAAGATAAACACAACTATGTAGGATGAAAAGATGCATGAATGGCTAAAGAGGAGAGGGGAAAAAGGAGAAGACTGAAGAGTAAATGGGAGTGAGGTTGGTTAACGTAGGTTCAGTCCAGGGGGATGGCGGGGTGAAAGGATGTGTTGGAGTGCAGGTTCCCATCTCCGCAGTTCCGAGGGACTGGTGTTGGGTGGGAGAAGCCAAATGGCACATACATTGTAGTAGGTTCCTAGGTCCCTAGAATTACGCTGGAGGGCATGCTCTGCTACTGGGTATTGGACATCTCCTAGGCGGACAGTTTGTGTGTGCCCATTCATGCGCTCAGCCAGCTTAGTTGTCGTCATACCGATGTAAAAGGTTGTGCAGTGCAGGCATGTCAGCTGATAAATGCCATGTTGTTTCACATGTGGCCCTGCCTTGAGTTGTGTATGTTTTACCAGTAGCGGGGCTGGAGTAGGTGGTTGTGGGGATACACGAGGCAGGTTTTGCAGCGGGGTCGGTTACAGGGGTAGGAACCGCTGGGTAGAGAAGATGGTCTGGGAATATTGTAAGGTTTGACAAGGATGTCACGGTGGTTAGGGGGTGACGAAAGGCAACTCTGGATGTTGTGGGGAGAATATTGTCAAGGGATGATCTCATTTCAGGGCTTGACTTGAGAAAGTCGTATACCTGGTGGAGTAATTTGTTGATGTATTTGAGGCCAGGATAATATTGGGTGACACGGGGGATGCTTCTGTGTGGTCTGGGGGTAGCAACATTATTGTTGGACGGGGAGGAACGTATTGCTTGGGGAGATCTGTTTGTGGACAAGGTCTGCAGGATAGTTGCGGGAGAGGAAAGCACTGGTCAGGTTATTGGTGTAATTGATATTTATTTGTTTCACATCTTTATATGAGATTTTTTATTAATCATTTAAATCAAATAATTATATCTAAAAAGAAAGATGATGAGACTTACCAAACAAAAGCGCTGGCAGGTCGATAGACACACAAACAAACACAAATATACACACAAAATTCAAGCTTTCGCAACAAACTGTTGCCTCATCAGGAAAGAGGGAAGGAGAGGGAAAGACGAAAGGATGTGGGTTTTAAGGGAGAGGGTAAGGAGTCATTCCAATCCCGGGAGCGGAAAGACTTACCTTAGGGGGAAAAAAGGACAGGTATACAATCGCGCGCACACACACACATATCCATCCACACATACAGACACAAGCAGACATATTGTCTGCTTGTGTCTGTATGTGTGGATGGATATGTGTGTGTGTGCGCGATTGTATACCTGTCCTTTTTTCCCCCTAAGGTAAGTCTTTCCGCTCCCGGGATTGGAATGACTCCTTACCCTCTCCCAGACATATTGTCTGCTTGTGTCTGTATGTGTGGATGGATATGTGTGTGTGTGCGCGATTGTATACCTGTCCTTTTTTCCCCCTAAGGTAAGTCTTTCCGCTCCCGGGATAGGAATGACTCCTTACCCTCTCCCTTAAAACCCACATCCTTTCGTCTTTCCCTCTCCTTCCCTCTTTCCTGATGAGGCAACAGTTTGTTGCGAAAGCTTGAATTTTGTGTGTATATTTGTGTTTGTTTGTGTGTCTATCGACCTGCCAGCGCTTTTGTTTGGTAAGTCTCATCATCTTTCTTTTTAGATATATTTTTTCCACGTGGAATGTTTCCCTCTGTTATATTCATATCATTAATTTGAAATCAAATAATTAATAAGATAACAGTTTTATTTTAAAAAAAATACAACTTATAATTAAGTTTCAAGAAAACAACAGTTACAGCAACAACATATACTAAAATCTTTTTTTCTCTACTGCTGGGGCAGATAGTTTGAGATCATTTCGTTTGAAGTTAAATTACTTTTAAATTTCATGTTTTGATCATTTCACAGTTACTTCAGAGAGATTCGTTCAAAGGCTATTACTTCTCATTATTATTTATACTCCACAATAACAGTTCAACTTTTATGATTCTCTTTATCTTAAGTCTGAGAGAAAGTTTACTACCTAAACATTATCTCCGACTGTATTATCAGATATTAGTTGTAAGATGTGGTTACTTTTTCCTTTCTTAATTTCAGATTCACTTATGATTTTTTAAATTATGAAATACCATTTTCAAGGCCCAAGCCAAATTTAACTCAAGGCTTTGACTTATGTGGTTTACATATAATATTTTTCTAACAATCAAAGATGACCATGCAGTACTCAATGGAAACTTAAGAAATCTAGTTTTGAAATGATTTAGAAATTAGTCTGGAAAACCACATGAGTTTCCGCCCTTACAGTCATTGTGGACGCACTTAAGGAGAGGGAAAGGTTTTCATCTAAGTATAGGAACGATTTTTAAGATCAACAATAATTATTTTTTAACCAAATGAACTTACAAGAATTTACAGCAAGCTATGATGCAGCATATAATACATTAACATCTGGCAAAGCTGCCATCAAGTAGAAACTAACCAAGATGCAAAATACGTGAGAAATCTATTATGACAGCTTTGTCTTTTATAGTCATCCATGGAAACTAAAGCTTTATCACATAAAAATTGAAACACGTTTTTCTATGTCATGATTACATAAATTATTTTGTGAGAAATAATAAATTATTTTAATTATTTATTACACTACTGGCCATTAAAATTGCTACACCAAGAAGAAATGCAGATGATAAACGGGTATTCATTGGACAAATATATTATACTAGAACTGACATGTGATAACATTTTCACGCAATGTGGGTGCATAGATCCTAAGAAATCAGTACCCGGAACAACCACCTCTGGCTGTAATAACAGCCTTGATATGCCTGGGCATTGAGTCAAACAGAGCTTGGATGGCGTGTACAGGTACAGCTGCCCATGCAGCTTCAACACGATACCACAGTTCATCAAGTGTAGCGACTGGCGTATTGTGACGAGCCAGTTGCTTGGCCACCATTGACCAGACGTAATCAATTGGTAAGAGATCTGGAGAATGTGCTGGCCAGGGCAGCAGTCAAACATTTTCTGTATCCACAAAGGCCCGTACAGGACCTGCAACATGCGGTCATGCATTATCCTGCTGAAATGTAGGGTTTCGCAGGGATCAAATGAAGGATAGAGCCACGGGTCGTAACACATCTGAAATGTAACGTCCACTGTTCAAAGTGCCGTCAATGCGAACAAGAGGTGACAAGAGACGTGTAACAAATGGCACCCCATACCATCATGCCAGGTGATACGCCAGTATGGCGATGACAAATACACTCTTCCAATGTGCATTCACCGCGATGTCACCAAACACGGATGCGACCATCATGATGCTGCAAACAGAACCTGGATTCATACGAACAAATGACGTTTTGCCATTTGTGCATCCAGGTTCGTCGTTGAGTACACCATCGCAGGCGCTCCTGTCTGTGATGCAGCGTCAAGGGTAACCGCAGCCATGGTCTCCAAGCTGATACTCCATGCTGCTGCAAACGATGTCGAACTGTTCGTGCAGATGGTTGTTGTCTTTCAAACGTCCCTATCTGTTGACTCGGGGATCGAGACGTGGCTGCACGATCCGTTACAGCCATGTGGATAAGATGCCTGTCATCTCGACTGCTAGTGATATGAGGCTGTTGGGATCCAGCACGGCATTCCATATTACCCTCCTGAACCCATCGATCCCATATTCTGCTAACAGTCATTGGATCTCGACCAACGCGAGCAGCAATGTCGCGATACGATAAACCGCAATGGCAATAGGCCACAATCCGACCTTTATCAAAGTCGGAAATGTGATGGTACGCATTTCTCCTCCTTACACGAGGCATCACAACAATGTTTCGCCAGGCAATGCCAGTCAACTGCTGTTTGTGTATGGGAAATCGGTTGTAAACTTCCCTCATGTCAGCACGTTGTAGGTGTCGCCACCGGCGCCATACTTGTGAATGCTCTGAAAAGCTAATCATTTGCATATCACAGCATCTTCTTCCTGTCGGTTAAATTTCGTGTCTGTTGCACGTCATCTTCATGGTGTAGCAATTTTAATGGCCAGTAGTGTATTATTAATGACCAGAAGGCTCACAGACGAACAGCAGTAAGAGTAAAAAATTGTAATGCAACTTATCTACCGTATTTACTTGAATCTAAGTCATACTTTTTTTCTGGTTTTTGTAATCCAAAAAACTGCCTGCGCCCTAGAATCGAGTGCAAAGTAAGCGGAAGTTCTGAAAAATGTTAGTAGGTGCCGCCACAACTAACTTCTGCCGTCAAATATATGTAGCGCTACAAAGGCATGCTTTGCAAGCACAAAGATAAATATTGGCGACAAAACCTCTGCGTCAGTAAATAAATTAAAAGAAAAGAAGAATGTAAACATCATGCCATGTATTCTTTAGTGTTTGCTGCTATCTCATTTAAATCCTGTCTACCTAATAAACTATAAAACTAGAGTGAGACAACAGCAAATGTGGAAGAATATACGTATCATATCATGTTTATATTCGTATTATTCTTATGCTGAATAGTGATACAGTCAGAAATGAAGCACGGCAGCTGACTAGATTTTTAAATCCAATATGACTCTAATTTCTGGGCAGAATGTAATGTACTAAATAGGCAGCTGCAACAAATATTTTCAAACGGAGAAAAATTTTCGCTAAACTCTCGTTCAGAACATCTTCTATCTTACGCCGTCAATTATTTGGTTCTTGTTGATCATTATCAGTGAAAGCAGCAGTGTAAGTAACAACAAATAGCAGTCTCTTGCCATTGTTTCACTTATGAGACAATTCCTTTCTCTCTCTCTCTCTCTCTCTCTCTCTCTCTCTCTCTCTCTTCTTTTTTTTAATTGAAGCCGTGGCAGCACACAAAAGCAAGCCATGCCACGAGCGGCAACAGGTCGTAAACACTTATTATCAGAATGTGTACCTCCCTTCCTCCCTGCTCTCAGGTACAGGAAAAAATTGTGTACTCAGGTGTTTTTCGTTCAAGAAAATAATATAAAATTCAATATTACGCAGGTTTTTGACAGGGTCAGAACTGGAACTTTTTTATGGCTGCCTACAAGTTGCCATTCATTTCCAGCATATTAAAAATCAGAAAGTGGACGTGTATGGGCAGTTTTTTAGTAATCAACAGAAAATGTGTTAAAGATTTCAGGTTTATTGCATAATTAGGCTGTAACCTAATGGGGTAATTTAGGGAATGTAAAATGGTAATGAATCGTAGCACTGTTCTTGTTTCTGATCTCTGTAAGATAAATAATTGTCAAATGTTTATGACTGTTGCTTTCACTAAAGATTGACATGTGAACCTCCACATGCATCTGCACAAATAAAAAAATTGAATAAAAGTAAGGCAATGCACTGTTCTTAGGGCCTCTTAATGTGTGGTTGTATTCCAAATTGTTGGCTATGTCACTGTCCAGAGCCAACTAACACATCCATTGCACTAATCCTAAATGTTACTTACAGACTTGCACTGATGTGTCAAGCAACACCCTTCAGACTTCCAAAAGCATGCCTAAACTATAAATTTATGTTATAAATGTCACACATGAATATGGATGTGAATTTCTTCAGCTTTTCACTTCTACTTGTTTTTATATAGCTTTAATGGTGGTGTTTTTGTCCATATGGATGCTATTTTTTGTTGTTACATCATTAATAAACATCTGACAAACTAATTACTGTCATACATCTTTACTTGCATGTATTTACTAATGCTTTTTTTTCTGTACTTTCACTATTTCGTGTCTTATTTGTTAGAGAATTCACTTTTTCATGCATGGAATATACAGTCTACCCTGTAATTTGAAATATCTAATATTCACTGAGAATCAAGTAAAACTGTTAGGTATTAGTCACTTGGACCTACCCACTGACACTGCTTTTGTGTGAATCACTTAAAGTGTTAATAAGTTACTAACTTTTGAAGGTTATTTTATATCTACAACATTTAACATTTATTAACTTGTAAGCTAAATCTTGTAGTGAGGATACATCTTTACTCATACCCTTGTCTGATTTTCATCTTCAGAACCATATAACTGGCTTCTCTGTCACCGATTTGGTTTTTATTTATAATTTCCCATATTTCATATTTTCTATCAATTTGGCCTTCGGGCTATCTCCCAAGTCCACTCAGCTGGTTGGGTTTTTTGCAGCACATGGTCAGAGCCTCAGGCTGGCTGACTTGCACTCAGGATTTCTCATGCTTTGAGTTCAATCGGGCTTCACATGTCAAGGGTGCCACCAAGCTTGTCCATCATAATACATCCCTCCAAAGCTGTCATTTGCTAATAGAGCTGCTAGTGTTAAGTCAGGATGCACGCACACAGCTGCATGTGTTTTTACAGTTTTTTGAAGCCATTTCCTGGATGAACCATCTCAGCACCCAGGGATGATTGACCATTATGACCTAAGTGTCGAGTGGAATGCAGGACAGGAGGGAAAGACTTCATGTCAGGTTGGGAGAGTGGCTTAGGTCATCTGTGCCCAGAACTCTGAGCAGTTTGCTATGCTCTCATTGGTCAATGGCTGCAGGTGACATTCATGAAGCGCCTGTTCTTTGCCAGTCTTTATCTGTTAGAATGATGCTAGCCCAGCAACACTGACTGGTAATGCGAGCGAGCTGTGTGAACATTCCACCAGCAAGCAACACTCTTAACCAAAGAAATCATGTCAAAAAATTTTTTAATAAACTTCCCTGATTGCCCCCAATGGGTAGCCACCAACACGTAGAACTCTCATCAGGACAGCCACACAAAAGAACGTTGCATTTTGATGCAGGATAGTAAATACAGATGTCACCTCTTCATCTTTCTTGCAGTCTAAAATGAACTTCACATCACTAGGAATAATACTGAGCCACATAAGATTAAAAGATGTTCAGTCAGTATTATGAATGCCCTCTTTGTTTCTGGAGTAAGTGAATGTTTTTGTATCGTAAATGGTATTGAAACCGGAATCAGGTCATCTTGTTTTGGCCGTCTGAGGATCATGTTAATTTGAATGAGTTTATAGTCTTCATCTTCATCTAATATTCTTTCCTTTTCGTACTTTGCTTCTTCATTCTCCTGTTTATGATGTTTTTGTCCTGGATGTAGCTCTGTCATGGAAACGTATCACAGCTGCAAATTTAGATTTTCAAGTTACCCAGTTTTATTCCTATTTCTTCCAGATCACTTTGTACTTTTTTTATTCAGGGTTCTGTGGGCCTCTTATTCACAACTAACTTCAACACCTGATGTGTGCTCTTCCTGTGGTCCATTCTAAGAAGTTGTCTTAATGAACATAATTCTTTTCCTGATGATATCTGAGACTTCTCTATTTGGGTACAGTTCTTGGTTCACTCTTCTTCTATGTTGACTATCTGTTCTTCTTTGAGGTTCCAATATCCTCCAGAATATCCTTCATTCCAAAAGTTCTAGACTCCTAAGTAATCCTGTTCATACAGGGTTTTAGACTTTAGGCTGCGTATAAGGCTTCAAGGTGGATTAGTCTGGTAATGTCTTAATCTGTGTTGATATAAGGTGTCTTATTACTGTAGATGTTCATAGTGTATTTTTATTTTAAATTCGTCTTGTTTAGTCATGCTGTCATAGTTTTTATTTCTGTCAGTCCAGTTTTTCTTGTCAAGTGATGTAATGATTTGATTTAGTTTTCCTGTGCTTTTCCTTTTTATTTTATTGCCATTTCTGATTTTTGCTTCAACTTGTAGTTCCGATTATTCGATAAAAATAATGATAATATGCTGCCAAAAGTAAGAATAACAAGTCCAACATATGTGTAATTACATAGCCTATTTAATAACAATTAAATCAGTAATGTAATTCAGTTTGGCTCTGGACAAAAATATTTTAAAATAATCACCTAATAATAATCACCTATCTTTTCTTTTTCTATAGGTGCTCAAAAACTGTTCTAAATCAATATTGGAAAACTTTTCATCTTTAAAAATATCTGTGACCGATGGAAGTGCCAAAATTAATAGCAGAAATTTATCCTGGAGACCTTCCAGAACAAAATCATTGCCTTGGCTGGTATCATATAAATCAGCAGACTCATTTTATGAGAATAAACATGGATCACTTGTTAACAGTTTTCCAGTTTTTCCAAACATTGCCGTCTCAACTAAATTCCACAGAAGTATACTACAGAGCCATTACTGTCGTAATCCACTTGTTCTTGGTAAGTAGAAAACCGAAAGCTTGTCTGAGATTTCATTTACTTTGTATTGTATAAAAAAAACTCACATTGTGAAAAATAACCAGACAGTTAAATTACATGTTAAGTACTATTTTATTGGAGTATAGCCACTCATTTCATGTGATCATTGCCAAAAATATATTTGCAACAGCCTCTTCTAAAATTTTATCTTAAGGGCCTCCGGAAAGGCTCAAAAATCATGAAAAGTTCAATTTTTACTTTTTGCGTTTTCTGAATCTGCAGACTATTACCTTTTAATAGATATATAATTTATTCAATTCCGAAGACTACAACTATTTTTAAATTTTTTTTTAAATGTGTTCTACATGGGCGTGACCCACTGTGGCGCTGTTAAACTGCTGTCAAATGGTGTTATTATTAACGTCCGTGTTCATCAGGTACACTTTAGTGATGTGAGATAAAGTATGTGTTGTGGCTAACCTGTGATGGTTCAATATATATCGCTGGTGTGATTGTCGATTGTTTCATGTTTATTTACTCTGTCGTTATCTCGAAAATATTCGTAATTAATTCTGTTTCTTGAGTCTCTGTTTTGTTGAAGTATAATAATGAGTAAAAGTAAAGTTATTAGAAATCCTCTGAAGGCTTTTAAGAAAAGGAGAAATGTTGGAAAGCCAAAGGTATGTGTTATTACTGAAAACAATAAAGACGATAACCAAGTGGAACCTAACCTCTCAAGTACACCTGCCCATAGCAGTCAAAGTGGGAAAGAAAATACTTCACAGAAGAAGCTTGGTTCAATGAGGTGATAAAACCTATTTTCAGAGACTTAGCAGCACCTGAACTGTTGAAAAAGTGTATTCACGGAAAAACTCAAAACCCCAATGTAAGTGTAAATAGTGTTATATGGTCGAGAATCCCCAAGACTGTATTTGTTGGAATAGATACACTTCACTTTGGTGTGTATGATGCTGTTGCGACTTTCAATGACGGCAACATTGTAAGGTGCAAGGTATTTAGAAATATGGGAATGAAGATAGGTTCTAACATGGTACGAGCGATGCTTGCTTTAGACAAGGAACGCCTTCAGGCTGCAGACAGGGCTGTAAAGAGTCTAGAAATACAAGCAAGAGTAAACAGGAGGAGGAACAAGAGGAAGCTGGAGGAGGAGTTTGCAGAGGATGAAGATAATCCATCCTATGGACCTGGAATGCACTAAAAAGTTAATCCAATCTTTGTCGCTCGATTCCCAAAACTTTTATTTTCTCATACTAATTACATGTTTTCTAAGGATCTTCCAAACATATTTGTTTCAAACTTTCAGTAAATATTACACAGTACCTTCTGCATAATTTAACACAGCCTTTTTCCAAAAAACTGTATATTTTTGAATATATAAATAAAAAATTGCAAAAAAAGTTGTGAATTTTCATTACAATTGAAAAAAAATCATCTTTAATAACTGAACTAAAATTTTGTAAAATCCCTGTGTTAAGTTGTAGTCCATATTCCAATAAATAATCTGTAAAACGTTCAACTTCCTACCTCAAATACTTTGTGAGGAAAGATGTAATTTCTATGCGTTATTTTAACATTGCAAGTATAGGGCGTTCCGGAGCCCCTTAATAAATTGCCACATTTCAGCATGGAACTGTTTATATAGCTTTGAAATGTGATCCGGTTGTTACACAGTGAATGATAAAACCTCTTTCCATTACAAAAAAAAAGAAGGAAAAAAATAAGTTTGATTATATCTTGGTTCAGTAATGATTTAGGAACCCCATAGTGAACTGCAAGTCATACCAATTGGCAGTTTTGAATTGAGATTGGTGGTTATGAAATACAAATCGGAAAACAGAAGAATGAAGAAAAAGAAATGCAGTATTATAGATTAAGACATTAAGTGCAGGAGAAGTGGCCAAGTGTTAAACCATAGTATGGAGTGTAGTTTAGTAGAAGAAGAATGTGTGGTGGTGCAAAGAAATTATAGACAGTTTAATAAAGTTAAAGTATTATTTAATGGATTGGTAACTGGAGAAATGCTAGAGTTTGTGGATAGAAGCATGTGTAACACTCCAAGGGGGATACTGATATTAAAGATACCACCCTGAATGACTGTTATTGTGTGCTAATGTAAAGGGAAATTGAACTTTATAACATTTTCTATGTCAGCCAAGTATTTAAAGGAAAGGGGGGGGGGAGTTGTTGTGGGATTTGAACCAGCCTAAATTAGGCAAAATTAGTTTCAACCAAATGTTTAACATAAGTTAAAATAACAGCCTTCATATTAAGTAATTATAGTAGCAAACTACATCTCATTAACAAACATGAACATTAGTTGTTTTCATTGACTGTCAGAGCGTGTTTGCATTGCACAGATCATGAAATGTATGTAGGAGCCCTGAATATGTTATAGTTTAACTCAAGTACTACAACTTATTTTAGGAGCACAAATATTTCTAGAACAGGTAACTGAACCTTACTCGAACTTTCACTGTTGAATTATGTATGGACAGCCTGACTAACACTATCAACATTAAATAATAGCAACAAAAACAGTTAAGTATAAATACACATTTACATCTACATCTATATCCGGCAAACCACTGTGAGGTGTATGGCAGAGGGTACGTCCCATTGTACCAGTTATTAAAGTTTCTTCTTGTTTCATTCACATATGGAATGCGGGAAGAATGATTGTTTGAATGCCTCTCTGTGTGCAGTGATTATTCTAATCTTACCCTATTGATCCCCATTAGAGCGATACGTAGGGGGTTGTAGCATATTCCTAGAGCAATAATTTAAAGTTGGTCCTTGAAACCTCAGTAAGTCTTTCTCAGAATAGTTTACATCTATCTTAGAGTCTTACAGTTCAGTTCCTTCAGTATCTGTGACATTCTTCCACGGATTAAGCAACCCTGTGACCATTCGTACTGCCCTTCTCTGTATACATTCAGTATCCCTGTGTTAGTCCTATCCAGTAGGGGTCCCACATACTTGAGCAGTATTCTAGAACTTGTCGCACAAGTGATTTGTAAGCAATCTCATTTGTAGACTGGTTGCACTTACCCAGTGTTCTATCAGTAAACTGCAGTATTCCACCTGCTTTAACCACAACTAAACCCATGTGATCATTCCATTTTATATCCCTACAAAGTGTTACATCCAGATATACGTATGAGTTGGCAGATTCCAGGAGTGACTCATTGACATAGTCGTAGGATACATTTTTTCGATTTATGAAGTGCAAAACTTTACATTTCTGAACATATAGAGCAGGTTGCCAAACTCTGCACCACTTTGAAATCTTATTAAGATCTGACTGAATGTGTATGTAGCTTCTTTCAGATAGTGCTTCATTGTAGATAACTGCATCATCCACAAAAGGTCTTATTTCACTATTAATATTGTCTGCAAGGTCATTAATGAAAGACATGAATGGCAAGGGTCCCTGCCTACTTCTCTGGGGCACACCTGAAGTTCTTTCTACATCTGACGATGATTCTCCATCCAAGATAACATGTTGTATTCTCCCTCCAAAACATCCTCAGTCCAGTCACAAATTTCACTTGATACCCCCGTATGATCATACTTTTGATAATAAGTGTAGGTGTGGTACTGAGTCAAATGGTTTTCGGAAATCAAGATTTACAGCATCTATCTAATTGGCTTGATTCAAAGCTTTCACTATGTCATCCGAGAAAAGTGAGTTCGGTTTCACATTTTCTGTGTTTTCGGAATCCTTGTTGGTTGGCATTGAGTAGGTCATTCTATTCAAGGTACCTTATCATATTAGAGCTCAGAATATGTTCTAAGATTCTACAAGAAATTTATGTCTAGGAAATTTGACAGTAGTTTTGCAGATCCTTCTACTACCTTTCTTGTAGATGGGTGTGACCTGTGCCTTTTTCCAAGAACGGGGCATGGTTTTTTGTTCAAGGGATCTATGATAGAATATAATCAGAAGAGGGGGCTAACTCAGCCACAAATTCAGTACAGAATATGACAGGGATTCAGTAGGACCCTGGAGCTTTGTTCAGTTTTAATGATTTCAGCCGTTTGTCAACACCACCGACACTAATACTTATTTCATTCATTGTTTCAGTGGTACAAGGATTAAATTGGGGCAATTCATCTGGATTTTACTAACTTTGGCGCCACTAACAGCCGTTACCGTTACATATGGCCAGTATTTCTTTGGGTTCTGTGAAAGATCACTTGAAAGTATTCTGCTATGGTAGTTATTGAAGGCATCAGGCATTGCTCTCTTGACGGCCAAATGTGTTCCATTCGGCATCTCTCGATCTATAGCCCTAAGCTTCATTTTACACCTATTACACAGTAATCTCTGTTTATTTAGAAGTTTCTCTATGTGGAAGTTCCCTCCCATTATGAACTGTTCTAGTGGATACATAACTATCCAGTTCATGATCAACTACTAATTTAAACTTGACTCAGAGTTCCTCTACATGCTCCTGCCCTGTGCTGAAAGTATCAACTTTCTCATCACAGTGTGACACTACAGATTTTTTATTCAGTTTACTGAACATATAAGTCTTTCTGCTTGCTTTAATTGTTCATGCTTGTTTTAATTGTTCGTTGTATTTCTACAATTATTGTTGCCCCAACTGCATTGTGGCCACTGATGCCACTTTCTATATGGACATTCCCAAAGAGGTCAGGTCGATTTGCAGCCATTAGATTCAATATATTTCCATCATGAGTGGGCTTCCTAACTACCTGTTCTAGATAGTTTTCAGAGAAGGCATTTAGTTTTTGCCCGCACCTGATACTGAATCTTGCCCAAACATTCTCACATGTGCTTTAATTTATATTTCAATGGGTTTGAGTTTCTTGTCTACTGCGACAAATACACCACCTCCATTTCCGATTTGCATATCCTTTCAATGTACACTTAGCACTCCAAACTCTAGCACTTTGTTGCAGTGCTCCATTAAGATTTTAATACTATCACCTGTGGGTTGTTTTTTTTCTGATTCTACAATGATGCTTCTCGTTTTTCTACAGCTATCGTTATCTGGATTGGATGGAGAGATGTCTGTCAAAAAAAGGGGGGGGGGGGGGTGCACCCCACACAGAGTCAGCAACCTGAGTAGCAGTATTAACTGGATGTAGGTACCCTAAAGCAGCTTAATAGGCTGTTGAGCGGTAGGGCTGGGCCATAAAATAAAGCAGCATTCATAGTTGAATCAGGCATAATGTTTTATTTAAATAAAAGTCAGCAACCTTATGAGTCAGTAAAATAGCTTTTAAAAATAAGTAAGAAATTAAGCAACTTGTCAAATATTACTGATGAAATGAGATTAGCAATTGACATCATCAAAAGATCTTTTAAACAATTATGAACATATAACATTGACAGGTATCTGAAGTCAGCATATTAGTAGCCAAAACCTTAATATTTACAAAATTTTTCAGTTGGGTTTTAAATACATCTTAAATGGTTGCAGTCAATTTGGTAACAGTAATACAAGCAGTGTGTCACATCCATTGGTGATGTAAGTTCAGAACCTGGAGAAGTAGTACAGATACAATTCAATCTTCGTTGATACGTTATGGACTGTAGAACAACGGCTGGCATGTATTTCTTGATGCAATGATTTACCAACAGCCGTATGTATTGCATAAATATATTTTATGAACTTCTTATGTGCTACCAGTTTCAGCATTACATTGATGCCATCTTCAGGCCCCTGTACAATGAGTAGAACAAATGTACTATTATAAAAAATATAGAACATATGTTAACAGTTGACAGGTACCATGTTAACTATGTAAGTGGCTCAAAAAGACGTATAGTATATCATTTAAACTATATGCAACATTAGGGCAAATATGCTTCTGCCTATGACATGCTGCTGTTAATAGTTTTCACTGTTTTACTCGAATATAGCATGGTAGATGAACACACGTATACGCTATTATTCATAAATCCATACCACACAGCTTTCATAGGCCATGCAACACAACAATCAATGTACTGCATACAATCATATGTCCATATATATAATTAACTAATAAAAAAAAATTAAAAAAAATTAAAATACAAGAAAATGTGACATAACCATGTCAAAACACATCGATGTTTGCAAACCGCCTCAGTCTGTGTCGCCTGGCCACCAAGAGCTGTTGCATAACGGTATGTCGACCATAAAATGTAGTGTGCTGATGTCTTCTTGAAACTCTATCATTTACCCCACTGTTTTGCATTTTAGATTTGATTCACGGATCCAGTTATATTGCTCCTTCCATGTACAGCAATTTTAAGACTGACGTGTGGTGAGTGATATATTTTACTCTGTAACACGCTAATTATGATCTTCTTTGAATATGCATCATAATATTGTGGTAATGTATTAGAGAAGGTGCTTGAAAGGTTATAAGTAGCGTGAGAGGTAGATTCTGGTGTATAAATATCTCACTCTATACAAAAAAAATTTTAGGTGGTGGTTCTTCATACAGCTTTTTCATAATGTTTACTGTGTTTCCAACACCTCTCTGGCAAGTTGGGCAGTAGGGTTACGCAATATTTGCATTTCTTCTGTCAACCTTTTCCCATATGAATCTTAGTAAATGCAAGTATTAACTTTTAATATCACGGCAACACCTGATGTAGATATAAGGTGTAGGTAGCCATCAGCACCAAAGTTAGGGAGTTGTTATCTGAAGTTCACATATTTTTTATATTTTTAGTTTTGACTCGTAGATGTTGAGTGTTTGTGCTTAGTTTGCATCAAATCTGTATTATTTGAACTTAATTGAACCACTGCGTCCCCATTGAATTACTTGGCCTCTGATACATTTGAGGCCAGTGAGTCTTTACAGCTATATGGTAACGTTAGAGATGATGTTTTAGACTTACTTCTGATAAAATTTTCTTGTTAGTTGTTCCTATAACCTTACTACAATTTAGTTATAAGGGGGCGTTTACCACAGTGAATATGTGGTTAGCTGGTATCTAGGATGGATGAACAGTTAACAGACACAACGTTATAGGCGGTACCCTGTCAAGATTTAATGATAAAGTATGCATAAATAGGCAGTGACTTATATTTTAACTTGTTGGTCCAGGTCATCAGTGATGTACCAGCAAAATTACTTATACTCTCATAGATATTGTTAGGTCAGTGTTGCCATACATCTCCAAATGAGATACTTATAATACTTGAATACTGATGATCATGGGGACTTCAGTATTATACTTTGGAATTTTACGTACCATACTTAGATGCTATTTCGATATTTGCCAATAGAAGGCACGGGTGGGTCAATACTACATTTTTTCCCCTCCTGTGGAAGTTGTCCACTGCCATAACTTGCAAATGTGTCCAACATCATTTTCCAACCCCTTTTGATTACTGTACTGTTCACCTGTCTTTGCACTCTTGAGTTGCCACCTAACCAGTTTTATACTTGATGTAACATTGCATTTTCTTGACACTTAGTTGATGGGTATAAATTCGGTATTGTTTTATTTTAGCTAGTCAAATATTTTTACCAGATTTTAGGTGCCATGACATTTTGACCCATGCAGACAGTTTCCAACTCATTAAGGTCATTAGACAGAATATGATGACATAGGATGATGTACTTAAGAACCTGATAGTCATATGTTACTACACCCGGCCTTAATGCAACCTGGAGAATGATTTGACATGGTTACAGGTGGAACCCTTAGCCTTAGGGGTGGTATACATTTCATTTTGAGGTTTATGTTCGGACTTATAGGCCGCCTCCTATATTTTTCTTTTTCTTCCTTTCCTTTTTATTTGTTTGATTCCGCTTGGTATAATCCTACATAATTGTATAGGACTAATATGTAGGGAGATAGACATTTTTGATATACAGAGATAGAGAATATTCTTTGTAACTATGACTATACGAGGCAGATACTGTTGTTGCATTAATCCACTCAGCACAGCGCGGGGTGGTCTAACATAGGGGTTCTAACGATGTACCTACGGTGACCAGGTGTTTGATGGTTTTTTATAGTACAATTGCATTGGTTTAGTTCGTGTATGCAATTGGGTTTATTAAGACAAACTCTTTTATGCTTTTTATCGTTAATATAGTGGCAGCTATTTGTCGTACCACACATAATACGACCTACGACCTAGGCTACGCACATGTAACTTATATATTTTGACATGGCTATGTCACATTTTCTTGTATTTTAATTTTTTGTTTTTTATTATTTACACACACACACACACACACACACACACACACACACACACACACACTGGACATATAATTGTATGCAGTACATTGATTGTTGTGTTGCATGACCTATTGCAACTGTGTGGTACGGATTTATGAATAATAGCGTATACTTGTGTTCATCTACCATGCTATATTCGGGTAAAACGGTGAAAAATATTAACAACAGCATGACATAGGCAGAAGCATATTTGACCTAATGTTGCGTATAGTTTTAATGATATACAATATGTCTTTTTGGGCCACTTACATAGTTATCATGATACCTGTCAATTGTTAAGGTATATTCTATATTTTTTATAATAGTACATTTGTTCTACTTATTGTACAGGGGCCTGAAGATGGCATCAATGTAATGCCGAAACTGGTAGCACATAAGAAGTTCATAAAATAAATTTATGCAATACATATGGTTGTTGGTAAATTATTGCATCAAGAGATACAATTCAGTCCCATGACAAGTGGGATAACCTGATGGACAGAGTGGGTGGTATGAACTCGTCTCCATGGATGTATTGGTGGATGAGGCAGGTCCAGTACAATGTGAACTACAACAGACTAAGAACTAACCTTTGAAAACTAGTAACAGTGTACAGCTTTGCAAAGGGCGGCACATATTTCATTATGTTACCATTTAAGAGCCATACATAAGTAAAGAACAACCATCTACCCAATCATTGAATATGGCGATAAGCAACAAAGCACTTGACAGCTAGGTAGCACTCTGCTTACAGAAATGGAAAAAACCAATAAGGCTTAATTGGCAATCAGTTACTTGTACTAATTATGCAACAGGAATAGTCATTGTGCACTGTTTTGAAATGGAAGAAAATTCAAACTCGCCGACTTCTAACATGTTTTGCAGTAAGTCACTAGCCATAAATAATGTGGAAAAGTAAATTCTTATGTCAGCAGACTTTACTATAGAAAATCTCAGGCTGAGTCAACTAACAACCCCACCAAAATGTTTTACAAATACTTAACAAAAATGAGTACAGTGAAAAGGAACTGATTAAATTTAAAAGGAAGAACAAAACACAGTTCAGTCCTTAATGTGGTCCATGGGGACCCACTCGAAATGTAACCAATTTAAACAGGCAGTTCTGATTAATGTACCTCCAGTAGCCTTGTAACACAGACCATGCAGCTTCTACACATTTCACAAACATGTGCAACTAACATCTATAATGAAACGGAGTTGCTTCAATCCTATCGGATTGAACCCCCATAAACAGCAAACACAGCAGATCTTCTGGGAAGGATGAACTAGTCATAGCACTATGACTTTAACAATCAAGGTTCAGAAGCCACAGGACTCTAACCCAAATATTTGATGAATCAGTGGCGAATTGGCACTCACTCTCTCCACACACTCGGCACACGTAAATTTCCAGAGCCCCATCATGATCACAGCCAACAAAAAACACTTTCTTCGCAGGATGAAGTTTGTGCTCTGCAAAAGCCCTTTACTATTGTTGCCTGACAGCAGAGGTAAACCGTCCTCGTGCCCTGGAATTGCTCCTTCCAATTCTAACAATCCACATTCGTGTTGGTAAAAGCTCATTGCGTGCCCCGCAACGACGATCGAGCAATCGATTGATAGATGCCAGCTGACACGGCTCAGTCTCCCCCACTTTAACTTAGAACTCTACACCCCAAGGAGGGGAGAGAAGCTTAAGTTTACTAAAACTCCCTAACTTGTTATTTTAATCTGGGAGGGGTGGACCCTGGAAACCTTGCCCAATGCAAGGTTGCGCACTAATACTTGGATGACCTCACAGGGTCCCATGAAGTGAGGAACCAACCTACCAGATATGGTTGCGTCAGCCCATCTCTGGCCACGAAAGTTAGAGATGAAGACTCGGTCACCAACCTTCACATGGCATGCTTGGTGGCCCTTATTAATATCACTGTGCCTACCTCCTGTGTGCGAGCTCGGTGTCCTTCCTGGCTCTCATCCATTTTAACTAAATTACCTCAGGAGGTGACTTTGTCTGGCAAAAGATCATTCATGGACCACAAATTAGCGAGTGTAGATTGAGAGGGTAGTTCAACAGCAATGATGCAGGTACTGCTTTCAAAACTTCGTGATGGGCCAAATTAAAGGTTAAACTCAGTCACAGAATGGAGGCATCCCACTTGCGCTGCGACTCAGCATGGAAAATTATCAACGCCGATTTCAAGTTACAGTTCACCCTTTTGGCAAATGATGGCTGAGGGTAGTACGGCATGGCGATGAGATGGGCAATGGCATTTTTAATTAAAACAGAAGCACTTAAATTGCCTTGACAAAAATTCCACAGCATTGTTGCTAACTATCGACCTTGGAGTGCTGAAGATGGAAAAAAATGTAAATAGATGCCGAATAATTAAACCTGTAGCCACTCCACTGCTTGGGATCAACCACAAAAATGTGCTTATAGGTATCCACTACCACAAAAACATGACAACTCCCATCTTTTGTATATGCAAGTGGCCTGACATAATTAATGAAAATTCGTCCATAGGATTACCTTCTCGCATGGCCTAAAGCAATCCTTGCCTAGAATTGGAGTTGGGCTTGGCGGCCTTACAATCTTCACACTCCCCCACTAATTGCCGCATGTCTTTACACAAAGTGGACCACATGTGGTGCTGTTTAATTTTCATCAGGATTTTATTCGTGCCCAATGCCTACCAATCGGAGAACTATTAAAAGGTAACCGGAACTAATTCCTCAGGTAAACAGATCTTAAAGCACTTATCACTTTTGGTCTTTAAACGCACAATGCCTTTTCTTAGTTCCTAGCGTGACACCTGTTCCCCAGCAAGAAGCGTTTGCTTGACCCCCTGAATTAACAGATCCTGATTCTGTTTCTCCTTTAAGTACCCAAAGAGCTTGGGTACCTCCATTAAAATGACAGAAGCCACTTTTGCGTTTGCCTTCTCCTGATGCCAGACAAAACAGGTTTGCCCAAAATGGGTTGAGTGAGTCTCACTGGCACAGTGCATTATTACATCCTGTTATACAAATATAAATGCTGTAAGCCATTAATCCATTATGGCCTAGTATCTAGTTTGTAATCACTGTTTTTCTAGGAAATTTCATATCCTGAGAAATGATTTTAATAGTTCTTGGAAGTTACCACTTTGTATAATAATTTCAGTTAACCCAGAAGAGACTGAACTATTTTTTGTACAGTGTTGTGTATTTCTTACAGAAATGTGTTACATAGGCTTCTTATAAGCTGACATAAGCAGTTTCATCCTTAAAAACTAATTATTATGTGTCCTATATGTACAATGTCAGTCATATAAACAGTAAGTTCAGCACATTTTATAATTTTTTATTTGTGCTCCTCTACCTTTTTCATTCTTGCCTAAATCATTTCGTTTTGGAGTGCTTCCTTTCAGCTTTTCTATTCAATACAGTACTACATTTCTTAAGTTCAAATCAGAGACATACATTACTATTTAGTACATATATGACATAACTTTAAAACACTGGCAGGTCGATAGACACACAAACAAACACAAAGTGTGTATGTTTGTGTTAGTTTGTGTGTCTATCGACCTGCCAGTGCTTTCGTTCGGGAAGTCACATAATCTTTGTTTTTAGATATATTTTTCCCACGTGGAATGTTTCCCTCTGTTATATTAATAACTTTAAAACACACATTTACAGACTATTTCAAGATTGCATATATTGACAGAAGAGAAAAGTAATCACATGCATCTCAACCTGAAGTAGATAAATATTGCAGATGTTACAGTGTCAATAGGCGACATAAGTTTTACACAGCAAATGCAAAAGCACATCATGATGTGTATGAAAACTGGGTATACATCACTCAGAAATCAAAGCTTATTTTTGTGAGTGAAAAACAAATTTAATAAAGAAAAAAATACTTCAAGAGGAATTGTTTTTGCCTACAGGGAGATTAACTGGGCCAATGTAGCAGGTGTTGAGAGTTTTTCAGAGTTGGTACAGTGGCGGTTTGAGGTACTAGAATCTGTTCAGTCTAACTGCAGACAATTTCAATAAATATTTCGTCATCACAGTAACACCTAATAGCTCTTAGATTGGTCATAATAATATGTAGAGCAAATGAAGACATGCCATGAATAAAAATACTGGTGCTATCAACTATACCGTCATGCAGTCTAACTCAAACAGCATCAGCCGTTTCTAGAGGGACTGACCAGTAGGTACACATAAGGAAGGTGTTTATTATTGTAAAAAGATAAAGAAAATTGAATAATAGTTCTAAGTTAAAACATAGTGTTGGAAGGGTGGAAAAATAAATCTGGAATAGTGTCCTCACAGAGATAACATGTATCTACACATTGTAGGTATGACGTATTCAAAACCTGTGTTACACAATCTTTTATAGCTTTCTGCTATGTGATATTCAGGTAGAATTGTGGTCAACAAACAGTTTAAAAGAGACAGTGTTTAGCTATCTTATTATTCTCCCTTCGAATAATTTTGTACATCCGCAAACAGGGTCTGAATTTATATAGATGTTAAGCATTATTGTAATGTATGTTATATCAAAATGTGGCATACTACTGAAGTTGTGAAAGATTGATGGACACCATACAGGTAGATGGTGTGTCGCCCACTTAAAAAGCTTTATAGACTGCCTTTTAAATTATATTTTGCACAGTTGAGTCATTGAAAACATTGTATATTTGTCTTTCTTCGTATGTGTTGCAATAGCTGATTGCCTCTTGCAATTTTTACAGGTGTTTCAGCAAGGGGTTTCAAGACAGAACGTAGTATACAGTCCGAAAAAGCAAGAAATCCTAGCCTGATTTTAAGGTTACGTGAATCACTAAAGCCAAATTTACCCGGCAGCACTACCCATGATGGCCATATTGATAGACTAGTTGATTCTGAAACAGAAAGACTGAAAGGTCAGATTTTAAATTGAATATTTTGCATGTTCAAGCCTCTTTCCTCTGCCAGTGATCACTAATACGTTCAATAAAATAAAGATTGTGATAAAAATTAAATTAATGATTTTCATTAGTTGTTGTCATCATTTGCTTTATTTCAACATCTTTGTTATCTTAACAACTAGAGGTATATTTCTGATTGCAGGAGGGTATTCAGATTTTTTGGATCAAAATATGTATGGTGAATAGCTTTTTGTTGGCACTTTATCATTCACATAGAGCAGATCTGGGCAAAGAGTGGCCCGTGGGTTGCTGTAACAACTTATACCTTTTCTGAACTGCAAAGTTCACTAATGCACACTATAATTTTAAAAAGTATGCTCTTCACTAACCTCTGCTTCCACAAAGTGTCCTCCAAGCTAAAACTGCTGGCCACCCATGACAAGAGCATTTAATTCTCTTCATTATAAGACATCACAATTTCAACATTCAAAAGAGTCTGAAACTCAGAGTACAACGTGATGCACGAAGTCCAGTTATTTCCCACCAATTTCATATGACTTATATTCCAATTAAGTACTTGCCAACAAGGGCAAAGTTAAGCATGTATGAAAGAAATTATTTTATGTAAAAAGTGAATTACCTACCCGTAATCTTGTCTTTTGAAGTTATTTTAAAAGTTTACAATTAAAAATTGTAATGCCAGCAGCTTCAAATGGAAATAAAATTCAATAAACACATTTTGAAACAAATCCTATATATGAAAAGTAATTAAGTTTTTTGAAAAGTAATTTATGTTAGAGCCATTTTTGAATACACACATTTTGTATACAAGGGTACAAAACTATTTTAATGATGTCATTAAAACTATATGGAATGCAAAGTTACAGTTTTGTACTTGTCTGTATTGTATAGTAAATATGTGGAGTGTGTCAAATAATCCATTTCTTTTAATGTATCAAAAAGTACTATAGCTAGCTAAAGATGAGTGATTGTCCTGTTCCATTACAATGCTTATTCTTTGTGAATTTATATAACAATCTCTGATCAAGGGTAGATTGATTTTGTTGTCCATGATGGTGATTAGAGATGGGGGATCCGCTCTTGAACTAATTCATAGAGTTCAATCTTTCAAAGGAGTGAACAATCAGTGATTCAGAAAAAAAGAACGGTAGCTCCAAACGTTTCCCAGGCAGAGAGAGAGAGAGAGAGAGAGAGAGAGAGAGAGAGAGACGGAGCATATCAGCAGCGCCTCTGCTGGTCAGAGCACAGTGCACGCCACACAACACAGCCAGCGCCGGCCTCTGCCCTGCTTCTACCTTGGCTGCCTGCATTGTGCAGTGCCCCATTGGATTTTGTGTTTCACATATGCCGGGCCGTCTCTGTGCGTCGTCTGCCGTGTGCACTGTGCAGTGTCTGGCGCAGCTTAACTTCGCATCGCACTCTGTCGGCGATCGTTTCAGTCGCACGTCCTGCCCTCTGGGCAGTTGATGCCAGCAACAGGACAGAGAGCCACCTAGCGGATAACATAGGAACTACTTGCAAAAACCTGCTCGCAAGGGAGCGGACGATTAATTTTTGTCTCGGAGCGGGTGAGCTCCCCCCACCCTCGGAACTCGCCCGCTCAACGCTCACCCCACCGTCTCGACTCTAGCCAGAGCGTCGAGCAAAGCGACTCTGGTGTCACTCTGGTCTCTGCGGTCTCAGCTCACGCAGTAATACAGCTCGCGGCTCGACCTGCTCGACTCAGCGCCTCTGCATCGGAGTTTGCCCCCACTGGATATTGTTCTTCATAGTAATACCGCTATGTATATTACATTATTATGTTATGTATACATCAATTGTTTTTATTTTATTTTTATTTGTTTAAACTGATTAGATTAGGTTCCTGATGACTACTCTTACTATAGGATTTTTATTATGGACACTCGAATTTACGCTTTAATTACGAGCGAACCGATAAACGTATCGCAAAATGTGATACACCAATATTTTCCTTGTTTTATTCTGCGTAAGGCTATATGCAGCACTTTCGTTTTACAGTCAAATTTATATTTTTTTTTCTTATTCTGGTACGGATTTTGCGATTTTAGGCGTCTTCGAAAGGAAAAATATATGGCTTGCGATGTATTTGTATGAGGTTAATGAAATTTTAATACATTATAGCCAAATATATTGTTAATGTAAATCTCAAGTTACAACATTTTCCGATCACCCAAAAAACCACGCTAGTGCAAAATAAATCAATAATCAAAAACTTCGTCATATCGTGGAAATTTCAATAAACAATACAAAATTCTTACTCATTATCTATGTTACTTCAAAATAGGATCAAATAAGATCAAAATACAGGTATAGTACTGGAATAAACCAAGTTTAAAGGGCAATGTGCCTTTCATTTATTTTCTTTTGTAAATGAGTGGTGAGTCATGAAAAACAGCTAATTCATTTCAGGGAGTGAACAGTTCTGATCCAATCTCTGAAAAGAACAGTTTTGCCCATCTCTAATGGTGATTATCGTATTATTTAGATTGTTGTAAGTGAATCATATATACTAGTGTAAATTTTATTCTTTTGTCATCAGTAATTTTGCAAATGACAATTTAAACTTATTTTAAAAATATATGTCCACACATGCAATAAACATTTTCAATAGCAATCACTGATAGAAACAGAAAAAAAATCATATAGACAACTCTCTTTCAGGTATTCTATCTTATTCATCATTTACTTGTGTGTATGAGGCTCCTTCCAGGACCTACATTAGAATGATTTTGTTGTCATGTCTTATCTGATTTGTTCTTGAAATTTAACGAAACTTCTCCAATGAGAACAACAGGCAAGATATTGACTGTGCAAAGAAAATTCATTTGAAACTAGCTGTTCATGGCCATGTGCTACTGTGGTTTTCTCTGGTTAAATAGAAAAGAAAGTTCAGAGAAACCATGTTTCTAATGTGTACGAGCATTATATATATGTGCTTCTCTCCCCTGTCTATAGTCTATCACCCCCCCCCCCCCCCCTCCTCGCCCACTGATCTTGCGCCTTGTTTATTGTTGTTGCACATTCATATTCTGTAGTGGTATTCAAATCATAAGCCAATAAGCCACAAATACAACTTTCCTGTTTGCTAACAACATTCTTCTATTATATATTTTATGTATTACTTATATTAAAAAAGTAGTCTATGTTTATTTGAATGTTCATTTGAATTTAAGTAATTTGATCAAGAACTTTTCTATGTTTTTTTTTTTTTTTTGTAATAATGCTTCCTTTTAATGATTGCAATGACAAAAAAATGGGTGATTTATTCAAGGGGAAAAGCTTCAGAAATTGAGCAAGTCAGTAATGCATTGTTCCTCCTCAGGCCCTTATACAAGCAGTTATTCGGTTTGGCAAAATTTAGAGAGCTGGCATTTGAACCTGACTGCCAAATGATTCTACTGCCACCAACATAACTTGCGTGTTAAGGACCACAAAGCTAAGATATGAGAAACTGGGATTCGCACGGAGTCATACAGACAGTTTTTTCCCCCTTGCTCTATTTTCGAGTGGAACAGGAAAGAAAATGACAAGTAGTAGTCACAGGGTACCCTCCACCATGCACTGTATGGTGGCTTGCAGAGTATCTATACAGATGTAGCTGTAGATAGAGTTGTCGGATGTCCTCCTGAGGGATATCATGCCAAATTCTGTCCAGTTGACATATTAGATCATCAAAATCCCAAGCTGGTCCCATAATGCTGCAAATGTTCATAATTGGGGAGAGATCCGATGATCTTGTTGGCCAAAGTAGGGTTTCGCTAGAATGAAGACAAGCAATAGAAACTCTTGCCACATGCAGGTGGGTATTATCTTGCTGAAATGTAAGCCCATGATGGCTTGCCATGCAGGGCAACAAAACTGCCTGTAGAATATCATCAACACATCATTGTGCTGTAAGGGTGCCGCGGATGACAACCAAAGGGGTACTGCTACGAAATGAAATGGCACCCCAGACCCTCACTCCTAGTTGTCGGGCGATGTGACGGATGGCAGTCAGGTTGGTATCCCACTGCTGTGCAGGACATTTCCAGACATGTCTTCACTGGTAATCAGAGGACTGGAATCTCATTGATTGTAATAGAATTGTCTTCAGAGATGATTTCCACTTCGAGCTGAGCCCCAACAACCAGCGAAAATGTGTCTGGAGACACTCTGGACAACATTCAGATATTAACCTGACTGTCACCTGCCATGTGGCCCCACAACCAGGTGTGATTCTCTGGGGTGCCATTTCATTTCACAGAAGGACCTCCTTGGTTGTCATCCGCAGCCCCCTTACAGCACAGCAGTACATTGACTATATTCTATGCCACATTTTGTTGCCTTTCATGGCAATCCATCCTGGGCTTACATTTCAGCAAACTAAAGCCCTTCTTCACACAGCAAGACGTTTTACTGATAGTCTTTGTGCTTGCCAGACACTACCTTTGCCAGCAGTGTCACCCAATCTCTCTCCTTTTGAGTAAATTTGTAGCATTATGGGCAGAGCTCTCCAACCAGCCCAGGATTTATATGATGTAACAAGCCAATTGGATAGAATTTGGCTCGATATCCCACAGGACATCCTACAACTCTGTCAATCAATGCCAAGCTGAATAACTTGCTTGCTTAAGCATCAGAGGTGGACCAACGCGTTATTGACTTGCTGAATTTGTGAAGCTCTTTCTCTTGAATTAATCATCTAATTTTTTTTGAAGTGGTAGTCATTTTTCATGTGTAAATATATGTCACATCTACTGATTTTTGATTTCTGATGATCGCTTCATGGTGTGTCATTCTTTTTGCTGTAGGGTGCACTGAAAAAAGATACATAAAACACATGTATTCGAATGCACCATTGTGTCAAAATTTCAAACGAATTGATGAAGAACTTCCGAAGAATTTATGATTTTGTACAAATGAATACTTACATTTTTATTTGCACTGTCCAGTCACAAAGAACAACCCTTTGCAATGCAGATGGCTGAGAGACATGCAGGAAGATAGTCAGTGGGTGGAAGGTACCTAGATTTCTCAGTTAACGGATCCAAGTTGCTAACAGCCCGATTGAGGTGGTCCCAGAGATTGTCGATTGGGTTTAAATCTGGATAGTTTGATGTCCAGGGAAGTATAGTATAGTCATCATGGTGCTCTTCGAACCACCCACGTTGCAAGCTGTTGGGCGCCTTGCATTGTCCTATAGGTAGATGTCATCATGCCGAGGTAAAACGAGCTTGTTGTAGGGGTGGACTGGTCCCCAAGGATAGATGCGTACTTGGGCCAATCCATTGTGCCTTTCAGAAAGATGAGATCCACCCAGTGAATGCCACAAAAACATTCCCCCGACCATAATGGTCCCTCCTCTAACTTCGCCCCTTTATGATGATTGTTTGCAGGGTGTTTGCGTTCAGGCGTTTCATGCTGTACACACCAACAGCCAGCTGCCCAATCAAGCACTGAACATGATTCATCTGAAAAGCCCACCTGTCGCCACTCAGTGCACATGCAGTTGCGGTATTGGCATGCATATTGCACCCTTCATCACCAGCACGCTAATTGCACCTTTTGTTACCAGTGAACAGTGGTAAGCATGGGTGCAAGAACCAGATGCCTTTTGCTGATGCCCATATGCAGCAACATTCACTGAAAAGTCATGGGGACTCTGTTGGTAGCACCTTGGTTCATCTGGGCTGTCAGTTGCACATCTATTCACCCACACGTATCTCCACAGTTGTCATTCAGCCCTGTCATTTGTGGCTCGTGGTGCACCACAGTTATCTTGGCACTGATTTTGGATATGCCATTTTGCCATGCATGGTATTCTCTAAAGATGGCACTATGCGAAAAGTTTTACAAACTTAGCTGTTTTGGAAATGCTCCACTGCTGGCCCAAAAGCCAGCAATCACGTCCTGTTGCATATCAGAGAAACTGCTCCATTTCTGCATTTTGTTGACTGCACTACATCCTGCATGTGTCTGTCACACTACATCACTACACATATCCGCCACTGCTAGTGCTGCGACTTGCTGTTTGAGAGTGGTTATTGCGCATTCAGTTCGAATGTAGACAGTGGTCGTATTAATGTGACTGGATCGTGTATATAGATGAAGCCAGAAAGTGCCCACAGCAGGGCGGGGTGGATGAAGACAGCTCATCTGGGGACCGATAACCTAAACAAGAACCCAGTTTTCCAAAGAGGATGTTCCGTGAGAGGCCTCCAACATAAGGCCAGATGCATGAAATTGGAAACAACATGTTTAGCCACAGGGTGATCCTCATTACCAACAAACACTGTCTGCCTGTGTCCATTCATGCGAATGGACAGTTTGTTGCTGGTCATTCCCACATAGAATGCATCACAGTGTAGGCAGGTCAGTTGGTAAATCACGTGGGTGCTTTCACACGTGACTCTCCCTTTGATCGTGTACACCTTCCGGGTTACAGGACTGGAGTAGGTGGTGGTGGGAGGGTGCATGGGACAGGTTTTACACTGGGGGTGGTTACAAGGATAGGAGCCAGAGGGAAGGGAAGGTGGTTTGGGGATTTCATAGGGATGAACTAACAGGTTACGAAGGTTAGGTGGACAGCGGAAAGACACTCTTGGTGGAGTGGGGAGGATTTTATGAAGGATGGATCTCATTTCAGCAGCACATCTTGGCACAGTGTTACACCGTCCAGGTTATCTGGATACTTCCCACCAACACCAACCTATCCGAACTCCGGAGATGGGAAATTGCTCTTAAATATATCCTCTCTTCCCGTTACCCACCAGGCCTCAATCTCCGCTAATTTCAAATTGCCGCCACTCATACCTCACCAGTCATTCAACAACATCTTTGCCTCTGCACTTCCGCCTCGACTGACATCTCTGCCCAAACTCTTTGTCTTTAAATATGTCTGCTTGTGTCTGTATACGTGTGGATGGATATGTGTGTGTGTGTGAGTGTATACCCATCCTTTTTTCCCCCTAAGGTAAGTCTTTCCGCTCCCGGGATTGGAATGACTCCTTACCCTCTCCCTTAAAACCCACATCCTTTCGTCTTTCCCTCTCCTTCTCTCTTTCCTGATGAGGCAACTGTTTGTTGCAAAAGCTTGAATTTTGTGTGTATGTTTGTGTTTGTTTGTGTGTCTATCGACCTGCCAGCGCTTTCATTCGGTAAGTCACATCATCTTTGTTTTTAGATATATTTTTCCCACGTGGAATGTTTCCCTCTGTTATATTGATAACATATTGAAATTGATTCAAGAACACGCTCAAAATTCCACTGGAATTAACAAAAACAATTCAATTACATGCTCATAAGCTAGTGCTGCAGTGGAACTTGACAGACTTTAAGGGTGCAGTTGGTTAGTGCTACAAGTTTATGAAGCATCATGGTCTTAGCATGCAAACCAAAACCAAAATATCTCAGAAAATGCCACAAGAGAAAATATTATTTTTCCATCACTTTATTATTCAACTTTGAAAGAATACCAGTGTGGAACTAATCCAAATAGGGAATATGAATGAAACTCCTCAGACATTTGATGTTCCGGTTAACAGAACTGTTGCCACGATAGACGCTAAAACTGTAACTATAAAAACAAGTGGGCTGATGGTACTAATTATAATCCAGTGATCATTTTCAAGCACAAAACAATGCCAAAATCTTCTGTAGTACTGCCAAGTGTTGTTCACGTAAAATGACAAGGGCTGGATGGATGTTGCTGGTATGAAATTATGGATTAACAGAGTGTGCGAGAGAAGGAAAGGTGCTTTATTGAAGAAGAATTCTCTTCTTGTGCTAGATCAGTGTAGCAGTCAGTTGAAAAATTCTGTGAAAGTGAAATTGAGACAGGGAAATACAGAAATTGGTGTAGTTTCTGGAGAACTTGTTCACAATTGCAGCCTCTTGCTGTCTCAATAAATAAACCATTTAAAGTGCATATGAGAGAGGGATGGAACAAATGTATTCTGGATGAAACCGAATATGAATTGACACCAAAGGCAGCTTTAAAACGACCTACAATCAAACAAGTGTGTGTCTGTATAATTTAGATGTAACATGCCATACTACACGCATTGCTCCAGTCAACTTCTCATAAGGCTAATATTAAACTTTGTTGCCTTTTCATTACTCTGTGTTTTCCCTGATACCATTTCATTGAATGGCTAGTTTACCTCATAGTCAGAGAGACCATTCATGATGCAAGTGTTCATGTCCAAATATAATGCATACTGGTGTTCAGCTGTTTAGTGCAGTTCTAGTGAGAAATTCGGCATCAAAACTCGGGCCATAAATATTAAGTGATGTTTCAAGATTGTTTCTTTTCGTGAATCTTTCCTAAAATTGATGCTAAAATATTCACAAATAGTCATTTGCTTTTGTCAGTTGGTGGCATAATGACGACACATAGATTCCATGACTATCTGAAAGTTTCCCACTGGGAATTCTGAATTAGTTCCCTGCTAGCAAGCATGATGCTTAGACAATGTACAAAGCTTATTATTTTGTGTGATAATTCATTTACCTTTTTAAAAGTGATTTCTCTTTAAAATATACGTCTAAATGAGATATTTAGCCAAAAAAAAAAAAAAAAAAAAAAAAAAACGAATAATTTACCATGGTGACAATGCCTAACCTTTCTTTCTCCTTTCCCGTCATATTTTCAGCTTTCAGTTGAAGTAATCTTTCCTTTTCTGTAAAGGTACAGGCCCTGTCTTTTATATCCCCAGTCCCGGTCCAGCCTCCTCTTGCCGGGTGTTTGAGGTCAGTCTTGTATGTGTTCAGTTATTATTGACATTTTACTAAGCCCTACTTTTTTCTACAGTTGAATGAGACTGCTCCTCTTCTGCAGGCAACAGGCTATATCTTTCAGTTTTGACTTTCTTCGATAACCTTTCACCACATCCTTCCTTTTTCCTGTTCCTCAACTACTGTATCTCTTTTCATGACCTCATTTCCACCTTAAGGGCATAAATGTTTACCTCTTGTTCTCCATCCTTCCCTTGCATACATGTATCTTACATATTAATGATGATCATATTGAATTCCTTCCTCTGTCTCGTTAAAACCACAATCTTCTAGCTTGGAGCAACGCATAAGGCAACAAGCACAGTCATCGCCCATAGTCATACTATTATTTGTGTTATTGTACGAGGGTATTTCGGAAAGTAAAGATACACCGTACGCCAGAGGAACAGAAGAGTTTTGGCGAGCAAGTTGGCAACACTGGTGTTAACCTTGAACCGTTAGCTTTCTCCTCGCGGTCGTTTGGCAGTTGAACATTGCTTCTGGTTGGAGTAGGTCGTGTTTAAAATGGCTGAGCCGATTCAGAATCCCGCCAAATGTGAAGTGCACTCCGTCATATGTTTTCTTCATGCAAAAGGTCAGCGACCAGCGGATATTCACATAGAAATTGTTTCTGTTTATGGGAACATTATGAATCGACAAAATGTAACGAAATGGTGTCGTCATTTCTCTGAAGGTAGGACCGATGTTCATGACGAAAAAGAACAGGTCGGCCATCTGTGATCTCTGATGCCCTTCTTCAGAGAATGGAGGTAGCAATTCGTGCGAATAGACATCTCACATTGGAAGAATTGCATCAGATCATACCGGACGTGTCAATGACAACTCTTTATGACGTTGAAACTGTCAAGTTAGGGTACAGGAAATTGTGGGCGCGCTGGGTTCCAAAACCGTTAACAGAAGAACACAAAATGAAAAGGATGGGCTTTGCAGTCGACTTCCTCACACGCTATGCTGAAGCAGGTGATGAGTTCCTTGATCACATTGTGACAGGTGACGAGACGTGGGTTTATCACCATACACCTGAATCCAAGCAACAGTCAATGCAATGGCGCTATTCGAATTCACCAAAAGCCAAAAAATGCAAAATTTCAGCGAAGAAAATCATGGCTTCTGTTTTTTGGGACAGACAAGGCATTCTTGTGTTGGAATTTATGCCTCCTGGAACTGCAATTAATGCTGCTGCATATTGCCAGACTTTGAAATGTCTTCGAAGGGCAATTCAAAACAAATGCAGGGGAATGTGACAAGTTGAGTCCGCTTGCTTCATGACAACGCTCGGCCTCACACAGCGCTCGTAACCAAAGCACTACTCAAACAATTCAAATGGGACGTGTTGGGCCATCCGCCATACAGCCTGGACCTTTCGCCCACCGACTTCCATGTCTTCCGTTACCTGAAGTTACGTCTTGGTGGAAAATCATTCCACGACGATGAAGAGATCAAAGATGAAGTTGAAATGTGGTTCGGATAACAGGCGGCAACCTTCTATGATTGTGGGATACAAAAGCTTGTGCACTGTCTTAACAATTGTTTGGATAATGGGGGTGATTATGTTGAAAAATAACAAATAATCCAGTTGATAAGATGTAACTGACGTTTTCTAAATAAATGTTCTATTTAAGGACTGTGAGCCATTGTACCTTTACTTTTCGAAATACCCTCGTAAATAACTGCACAGTTATATGTGATTTTATATATTTGGGGTATCTTGCACTTGTCTTCTAGACCCTCCTTTGTCTTATAATCTGGCTTGCTGATGGAAATTTGTCTGTACTGTGATAAAAAGCTCTTTCATTATTTTCAATGCAATTAGAAGTGAGGCTACCTGATGGAAATATCTCTACTACTTCAAAGAAGACAGCAGAATATTGACACACAAACTTTTCAAAAACATAATGGTGATTCTCCCACAAAGAGAATTAATGTTAACATGATGAAAAATGTCTCTACAAAATTCCTTTGTCCTTTGGTGTTAAACTTTAAATTAAATAGAAATAACAACAAATGTAGCTCCACAAACTGTACAAAGATGACAAGAAATGTGGTTTTGCCTAGAACTTCTGCTGTTGCTTCCAGACATCTCAGAAAAAGAAGAAGAAGAAGAAGAAGTTATAGAATGTAATGCATGGTGAAAGTAAAGAAGAGATTGTGTCATGTATGTGACGTTGGGAAAAGATGCTAAGGATAGGGAAGCGTATCGTAGAATGAATCAAGAGGCGAAAAAGACATGATGGATTGAATGACTTTGACATGGAAAGGAAGTGCCAGGAGTTTGAAAGATATGGAGTGAGCATAAAGCATCTTTAACCCTTTTAGATCCTCTGGTAATAATTGTGTACATTAACTTTTACTGTACCTTAGCTGTGACAGAAGTAATTTTCCACAATGGAAACCTGAAGTACACATTTTATTTAGTTACTGAAAAGCACACAATGTGCAAAGAGAAATTACAAATGAATAGTTATTCCAGAGTCAGTTTTATATTCAAGGTTTTCCTCAGTTTGCAGTTTTGAGCATGGTATCTCTCACAATGTTTCTTACACAAATTACAAACAGTCTTCGTTTGGCTGGTGAACGGGAGCAGAGAGGTGTGATTGCCTACAGGGCTTCCAGCTGACCCATTCATTAGGTGGTGGCACAGGATCTGGAATGGGAACTCTGCTTATTTCAAAAATCTGTGGAGAATAACCTGACAGGATAATGAACACACACTCAGTCATCTCTTCACTTAAGGTTTCAGACACAGTTGTTGAACCATATAATGCAACACTGTCAGTTCACTAGCTTGTAGAAAACGCAGATGAAACCTATGTCATAGACAATGAGGCACTGTACGACATCTGCTTCCACACCCTGAAACTTGCAATGCCAACATATAGCGGCTTGAACCACCTTGTATTTCTCACAGTGTTTGGTGTAACAACTTGCCTGAGGTCCCACGGTCAGCTGAATTATGACCTTCATAAACTAGCTGTTAACTTGGTACATTTCCCTCGCCTCCACTTCTTTATGCCAGTTTTTGCTCCTCTCACTTCACGAGGATCTCAACAATACCGTTTCCTTACTGTACCTGAACTTAATGCAGCAAATGTTCTCTCCCAAAAACATTATGGCCATGTGTGATCCTCGGTCACAGTCATTACCTCACTGTGGCTGCCGTGTTCCGTGACCACATGTCCATGAAAGAAGTAGATGAGCAGATACTGAACTTTCAGAACAAGAATAGCAGTTACTTTGTAGAATGGATCCCCAACAATGTGAAGACAGCAGTCTGTGACATTCCACCTAGAGGACCCAAAATGGCTGCTGCATTTGTTGATAATTCTACAGCAATTCAGGAACTTTTCAAGCGTATATCGGAGCAGTTCACTGCCATGTTCCGCCGAAAGGCTTTCCTCCACTGGTACACTGGTGAGGGCATGGATGGAATGGAGTTCACTGAGGCAGAATCTAACAGGAATGATTTGATCTCTGAATACTAAAATACCAGGAGATGACAGCTGATGTGGGTGCCCGAATTTGATGAACAACAGGAAAGAGAAGTTGAAGAAAACTGAACCGTGTAACATTCCTGCCTTTGCATTGCAGTTGCCTGTGTTCCAGCAATGTTTCTTGTACATTGTATGGAACACTTAACAAAAATGGCTTACTGCTTGTGACTGATTTGAGGTACACATTTGAGGAATATTCAATCTTTTCATCATGCACAAATGCTGCCAACTGTTGAGCATCACTGTGAAAATATCAGCATGTCAATGAAGTGGACATCACTGTGGAAATATCAGCATGTCAATGAAGCAGTGTGCAGCAGCTTGTGACCAATAGAATACACTATATTCCACTTTATAATTGAATATTGTTTTTGTTTTTTCCATGGTAATTATTGAATGATCATTTTACTATTTATTAAAATAGAGAATAATTCGTGTTTGCACATACAGAAAGATTTTAATTACTCCAGAAAAAAATTGGCTCGGGAAGGATTAAAACTAGTTTGAACTTGTCTGCGCTTAGTGACAAAAATTGACCTTGAAAATGTGAGGTTTCTTCCTTACCACTGTCAGAACAAATCCATTTGAGAGTATTATGGGCACAAATGAAAAAAAAAATCATGTCCATAAATTTGATGTTCAGAATTAAAGTTGTACAGGTTTACCTGAGGAAGCCTTTGATTATGTTATAGTAAATCACTTAAGTGTGTATCCTACCCTGAAAATTAACAAGAAAGTGACAATTTGAAGAAATGTAGCGAAGAAAATTTTGTGTAACTCATCTTCATTGCTTCCAGTGTCTCCTTGGATACTGCATTTTCAGACGCATTTAATTCTTCAAAATAGGAAAATGAAACAATAAATCATGTGAACGATTGTGTGTCTTATTCTCTCTCTTCCCCATGCTTGTTGATTCTGCACACTCTTTACACTCTTATTTCCTTTTTTCTTTTCCTGCCCTCTCCCCACTGTACAATTTATCAATATGTGACAGTACAGCATCCAGGTGTACACTGCCTATGCTGCCATACTTCCCAGTTTTAACTGTGGGGATCAGGTTAAAACTAATGAGCAGTTAAATGTTCATGTAATCAAAATTGAAACAGGTTTATAATTTAAAAGGTGGCCAACAGTAGTGTGATTTGCAACATATGCTTTACAGTTCTCATGAAAATAAATTAAATATGAAAAGATTCATGAGTGGAGCTATGAATGCTGTTTCAGCATGATTTTCAGACATTTTTTTAACATTTGGTTGCACAACCAGAATAAATTGTTCGAAAGAAGGCATTGTCCTCTATTGTCTTTAAAACTTTTATTGCCAACTGGTGTCTACTGATTTCAGTAAACGTCTCAATTGTATCCAGGTGCCTTGTTACGCCTTGTTACGCCTTGTATCTGGCCACCTCGTACATGCATTGGACAGCTTTGTTGATGGTTTTGCTTGATGGCAAAGTTTGCTGGGATCTGCTAGCCATGTGTGGTCACAGGCCTGATGGCTGCAGATTTATGACAACTGAAATCCACAGCAAAAATGTGGCGGGGGAAGCTTGCAGAGTAGGTGGAGGGGTACATACGATACTTTTGTCCCTCCAGCCACCTGTTTTGCTGCTCTGTAGTGTAGAATGTTAAAACTTACGTAAATCAGGAGGAAAAAAATCAATAGATTACTTTCTTGTTGTGTGTATATTTCTCTAGCATATAAAATGTGTTAATGACCATTGATCTGATGTAAATAAGAATGTGATGTGCTACCTACATGTGATTCTGCTGCAGTTTGGTAACATATTACAAGTATTTGTCCTTTACATGTGTAAAACAAATTTGCTTTATATATAATTTGTCTGCCATTTTCTAACATAAATGAACTCAGCGTTTTCACTGAATGTCCTGTGTTTGTGTAGGTCTGATATCATCTGACTCATTATCACCAGAAGAACAACAAAGAATGAAAGTGGCATTTGCAGAGGGTTACCTTGCTGGAAATGGAGTGCGTTCCCCAGGCCGAACTATGAAATGGCTGAAGGTGATTCAGCAGCTGCTAATGATCACCATTTTTCTTGCAATATTTATTTCTTTGATGGGTAAGTTGTATTGAAGTAATATGTTCATTTTTTACTTAATTTTAATCAATTCTGACTTTTTCAACAGCCAAGAATTAATTCTGACATGTGGTAATAATGAGAAGTGCTCTCTGCTATGCAGTTGGTAGTAGTTTGCAGATTGTAGATGTGGGTATATGAGATGTTCAGAAAAAAAGAGAAATTTTTGATTTTTGGAAAGAATTTTATTTGTCTACATAAATGTTATCCTGTTCAAAATAGTCCCCCCCCCCCCCTTTGATATTATGAACCCTATACCAGTGTTTTCTCCAGTCCTCGAAACATTTCTGATACTCGGATCTCTGGAATAACTGTAAGGTCTGTAAGCAATGTTTTTTAGTATCATCTCTGCTTCTAAAATGACAACTCTGTAAGCTTTTGTTTACTTTTGCTAACACAAAAAAGTCGTATGTGGTCATGTCAGATTAGTGTAGAGACTGGAACTTTAGTGAATCATGGTGCAGTAATTTTGCTACAAATCCAGGTGTGCTCCCCCCCCCCCCCCCCCATCCTCCCTTGGCTCCTCAACCCCTTTTGACCACACTTGCCAAGCCCTTTTTTTTTTTTTTTTTTTTTTTTTTTTTTTTTTGGCAGTTCGGAACATATCCACTAAGATGAGAGTTTTATTTCCAACATCATGTCTGTAAACCAGGGTGCTATTTGTGCTTTTACCAGTGGGGGGGTGGGGGGATGTCTTCGGGGGTTATTAGAATTATGTATGTTACTAGCTTGGACCGTGGCATTACACATGGTTAAACAGCTATTTATAAATAGATGTTAATGCCGAAACTCACTATTCACGCGTATGCACTATCAGAAAAGCCATCCCTTGTTATATCTTTAAAAGTGCTTTATAGGTAAAGCTTATGTACAAAATCATCTACATACAGGTATACGTGGGGAATTCAAAAAGTAGAGGCACATTTGTGAAGAGCTGTACTTACTCTGATGATAGAAAACTGAAACATATTAATAGTAAGACTTATTAAAAACTTTCAGTGTTCGGCTCCACAAATTTAAATTATATGTAAAGTTTTACTCCAGTGCGTGGGAAATAAACATCCCAGGTTGGGACGCATAAACTAAAACCAGAGGAGGGGATGGTCTGATGCAGAGGGGGGGGGGGGAATCCCCCCCATCTCCCCCTGAAAATCGCACACTGCTGTAAACCCACGTTTGTTTCACCTCCTGTTGAGACATGTTTCAATAATTCAATAATTGTTGACTTCATCTAGTGATTCTGGAACTACTTGCTTTCACCACTATTTTTGTTTGAAATTCAACAATTTTGGAAAACATATTGTTTCATACCCAAAACATCACGTCATGGTACAAGCCATTTGATATGGCATCATAATCAGCAACTTCTTGTGAATCAGTGATCATTCACTTTCTCCATATTTCATCAGTTGATGATATGCTGGGGAGGCCCTGGCACTTATCATCATCATCACGGCCTTCATCAAAATGAATACTTAATGTTACTGAAACTAGACTTAATCCTTTTCTAATAGTAAAATTTCACACACATTCTCCGATCCATTTTTTGGTATGAAATAAATACCTACTGAAACTACCAAAAGATTTGTAACCTTTATGGTGAAACAGAAGGGAAAGGTAGGCAACAGTGTGCGAAATGAATAGATCAGATGTTTTATGGAGTTCCCATCAAGCAAAATGTTAACTGAACTAAATTTTGAGTATAACAATTGTAGTCTGTTTCCAAATCAACTTTCCTTTCACATACCTCAAGTAACATATAAATGTCTCGATTTGTACTGGAAATGCAGGGGCCTCGTCGTGCTCTGGTGCATTAAGCTAGAACACATAGATTCTGTTACACTTCACTAGTCTGAGATCTTGTATTGATGTCATTGTCCCAGTGCTGTTGTAGTGTTCAGGTTGCGAGTTTGTTGTTCTTATAGTGGGGCTGTAAAGTAACTGGTGAGATGGCTAACGCTTTCGATTCTACAAAATGATATTTGTCCCAAGTTATGGATTTCCAGTACCTTTTTTTATTGAAAGCTCACAAAGCAGGTAAAGTTATAAACTGCTACAAAGTCAAAAAATTTCACGGTTTATATTAGAATTGATCAAAATCCTATTGCATTAAGTCTTGTAGAAAACATAGTCACAAAAATTATATACACTGTTCTTCTGTGCTTTGCATGCAGAGTCACATTATTTGTGTACAATATTATGTCTTCCAGAATGAGACTCACTCTGCAGTGGAGTGTGCGCTGATATGAAACTTCCTGGCAGATTAAAACTGTGTGCCGGACCGAGACTCTAACTCAGGATCTTTGTCTTTGACCAACTGAGCCACCCAAACATGACTCACGCCCTGTCCTCACAACTTTACTTCTGCCAGTGCCTCGTCTCCTGCCTTCCAAACTTCACAGAACCTCTCCTGTGAAGTTTCATATCAGCACACTCTCAGCTGCAGAGTGAAAATCTCATTCTGGAAACATCCCCCAGGCTGTGGCTAAGCTATGTCTCCGCAATATCCTTTCTTCCAGAAGTGCTAATTCTGCAAGGATTGCAGGAGAGCTTCTGTGAAGTTTGGAAGGTAAGAGATGAGGTACTGGTAGAAGTAAAGCTGTGAGGATGGGGCGAGAGTCGTGCTTTGGTAGCTCAGTTGGTAGAGCACTTGCCCGCGAAAGGCAAAGGTCCTGAGTTCGAGTCTCGGTCCAGCACACAGTTTTAATCTGCCAGGAAGTTTCAATATTCTGTCTTTTTTGTGTGGCTAGTAACATGAACCATGCCTTTCAACCCCTTACTCCAGATTGACCGGACAGCCCGAATCACTCCACTCTGTAGCATTCTTTTCGCGGGCACTGAAGGTGCACGAAGTGCTTAATCTGCGTGTCATAATTCCGATGTTAATAAAATTGTTATAAAAATGAGACTTGAAATAAGCAGATTAAAGCTTCCTCCTGAGAATGTACTGAGCTGGATACACAAAAAAATCTTAATTATACTTATCAAATGTTAATATATGAATCTAACAAATATGGTACACTGCCTCCTGTTTTGACCACCAATCAGATTATCCTTTACAAAACTGTCGCAACTTTTCATGGAATTGGTACTCACTGTAGTGTCTGTCTTCCTGTCACTCCACCTTTACTGTCTTGCCTTGTCTATTGTAATCTTACACAAACTGTGAAGTCAATCTTGGGAAAGAATCTAATGGCTCCAAAGTCAGAAATATCCAACCTTTCTGACAGCTGATAGCAGAATAATATACAGTATGGTTAACAGTGTGCAGATACTTTTCAGACATGTTTACCAACACAACACAGCACAACAACATGTTTACCAACTCAACAATGAGAAAATCTTGCGAATCGGGCTAATTTTTGAATGCGTCTCATAGACCTACTTGATTTCCTGCAGAGAGGAAATCACACCAAGATAAACACTTTTAGTTGTACGTTAATACTTACAGTAAAAAGGTCTTTCTTTTGATCAATTGTTTAGTGGTGGCAAACTAACTGGAAATGGCATGCAGCAGAAAAAGCACTGAGATTTATTTTTCTTTTTTCTATAAAAGACATGGAAATCGAATTTCTCAGCTCTAATTATAACTGAAGAAATTTGCAAACCAAAAGTTAAATGATGTGTCATTTCAGTTCTATATTCTAGTTTACAATATTCTTTCCTTTTCCTTGTTCTTCAGTTTTACAGTTATGGTAATGATTATTTGTTCTTTAAGCTCCATATTGTAAAAACTTTTGCAAATGTAAATTTCATTTTGCTTATTATTTTGTCATTGCAATGTGAGTCTGGTTTTACAGCAAGCACAAGTGGCTCTGTTTTCCGTGTGCAGCTAGGCAGCCAAATAGAAGTGGATCCTGAAGAGATACACATCACATTCGCTGATGTAAAGGGGGTATGTTAACTATGAACCATGTATTAGTGTTAATTTGTTTTATATAATTAATGATTAATAGTAATTTAATTCATGTAATTCCACCTGCCACACTATCTGTACAAAGTGAAATTTGTACTGTTAGTACCCAAGCTGAATTCATTCAGAGTAAATGTGAAGAAAGAAAGATACTTCGAATAAATAAGGCTGGAAAAATTTTCATAAATGTCTAGCATCCCTCTCTCTCTCTCTCTCTCTCTCTCTCTCTCTCTCTCTCTCTCTGGAACTGAAGCTGACCTACAAGAGAGAATCACAATAGAAACAGAAAGAAAAAAAACCTACTTCATGGATTGTTTTCTTTTAAGAACATGTAAACATTTCTGTAGTATTGGAACACTGTTACACATACTTACTTTGCATATTAAGAAATGGCATAATGTTTTGGGGGAGCACCAGCATGACACTCATTTGTACTTTGGACAAGAACAACAAGAATAATCAAAGGGGTCATAGAAAAATCGTGTAAATTTTTTTTTTTTTTTCCCCCAGAGAACATAAAATAAAGACCCTGGCACGTATCTGTATTTATGTAAGTCTGTTCTGTGGAAGGCACACCAATAATTCTAAGTGTTGAATAGTCAATTCCATAGCTATGGTAAAAGAAGTAAATGATTTTTCACAGAGGAAATGAAAAGAATATAAGGATTCTAATTTTTTAACAGTTTAAAAATATTAACTAACATCAGTTTATTTATTTATTTTAAATTGAGGAATACAGCATCATATTTAAAGTACCAGGGAAGCAGGTTGCTAGCCTTGCTTGCCCCGGGTCCCTTATTCCAAAGTAACTTGTATCCCGACTGTCAGGACCACTTACTTGGCCACTCATACGTTGCCCGTGGGTCATGAACTAGGACATGACAACAGGAACCCACACCATGAACCACAGATCAAGATAAGATGGATAGTTTTTATGACACACTCAGTGATGTAGTTGTTAGAGTAAAGGACAAGGACAGTGTTCTGCTCATGGGTGATTTTAATGCCAGGATTGGAAATCTAACAGAAGGGTATGAAAAGGTTATGGGTAAATTTGGAGAGCATATGGAGGCCAACAGGAGTGGGAAACAACTCTTGGATTTCTGTGCCAGTATGGGCTTAGTAATCACAAACTCCTTTTTTAAACATAAGAACATTCACTGGTATACTTGGGAAGGCAGGGGAACCAGGTCTGTCATTGACTATATAATAACAGATCAGGAATTCAGGAAGGCTGTGAGGGACACACGTGTATTCAGGGGATTCTTTGATGACACTGATCACTATTTAATCTGCAGTGGAATTGGTATTGTGAGGCCGAAAGTGCAGGAGGTCAGGTCCATATGTAGGAGGATAAGAGTGGAGAAACTTCAGGATAAGGAAATCAGGCACAAGTACATAACAGTGATCTCAGAAAGGTACCAGTTAGTTGAATGTAGTCAATTACAGTCATTGGAAAAGGAATGGACAAGGTACAGGGACACAGTACTAGAAGTGGCTAAAGAATGTCTTGGAGCAGTAGTGTGTAAAGGTAGGATGAAGCAAACAGCTTGGTGGAATGACACAGTCAAGACAGCCTGTAAAAGGAAAAAGAAGGCGTATCAAAAATGGCTACATACTAGAACTCAGGTAGACAGAGAAAGTTATGTTGAAGAAAGAAACCAAGCCAAGCAGATAATTGCAGCATCCAAGAAGAAATCTTGGGAAGCCTTTGGAAACAGGTTGGAGACACTTGGTCAAGCTGCTGGAAAACCATTCTGAAGTGTAATTAGCAGTCTTCGAAGTGGAGGTAAGAAGGAAATGACAAGTACTTTGGACAGGTCAGGAAAACTACTGGTGAATCCTGTTGATGCCTTGGGCAGATGGAGGGAATATTTTGAAGAGTTGCTCAATGTAGGTGAAAATACGATCAGTAATGTTTCAGATTTCGATGTACAATGGGATAGGAATGATGATGCAAATGGATCACATTTGAGGAAGTGGAGAAAATGGTCAATAGATTGCAGTGCAAGAAAGCAGCTGGGGTGGATGAAATTAAGTCGGAACTCATCAAATACAGTGGAATGTCGGGTCTTAAATGGCTACACAGGATAATTGAAATGGCGTGGGAGTCGGGACAGGTTCCATCAGACTGGACGAAAGCAGTAATCACACCAATCTTTAAACATGGAAACAGAAAAGATTGTAAAAACTGCAGAGGTATCTCTTTAATCAGCATTGTGGGTAAAATCTTCTCAGGTATTGTTGAAAGGAAAGTGTGAGTATTAGTTGAGGACAAATTGTATGAAAATCAGTGTGGGTTTAGGCCTCTTAGAGGTTGTCAGGACCAGATCTTTAGCTTACAGCAAATAATGGAGAAGTGTTAAAGAGTGGAACAGGGAATTGTATCTATGCTTTATAGATCTAGAAAAGGCATATGACCGGGTGCCTAGGAGGAAGTTATTGTCTGTTTTAAGAGATTATGGAATAGGAGGCAAAATTTTGCAAGCAGTTAAAGGTCTTTACATAGATAGTCAGGCAGCAGTTAGAGTTGACGGTAAATTGAGTTCATGCTTCAGAGTAGTTTCAGGGGTAAGACAAGGCGGCAACCTGTCTCCACTGTTGTTCATATTATTTATGGATCATATGTTGAAAACAATAGACTGACTGGGTGAGATTAAGATATGTGAACACAAAATAAGCAGTCTCACATATGTGGATGACTTAGTTGTGATGGCAGATTTGATTGAAACTTTGCAAAGTATTATTTCAGAGCTAGATCAGAAATGTAAGGACTATGGTATGCAGATTAGCATCTCCAAAATGAAAGTAATGTCAGTGGGAAAGAGATATAAACGGATTGAGTGCCAAATAGGAGGAACAAAGTTAGGACAGGTGGACGGTTTCAAGTACTTAGGATTCATATTCTCACAGGCTGGCAACATAGTGAAAGAACTGAAAGCGAGGTGTAGCAAAGCTAATGCAGTGAGCGCTCAGCTACGGTATACTCTCTTCTGCAGGAAGGAAGTCAGTACCAGGACTAAGTTATCTGTGCACCGTTCAATCTTTCGACCAACTTTGTTGTATGGGAGTGAAAGCTGGGTGGATTCAGCTTACCTTATCAGTAAGGTTGAGGTTACGGATATGAAAGTGGCTATAGGATGATTGCAGGTACTAGTAGATGGGAACAATGGCAGGAGGGTGTCCACAATGAGGAAATCAATGGGATTGAACTCTATAGATGTAGCAGTCAGGGCGAACAGACTTATATGGTGGGGTCATGTTACACGCATGGGAGAAGCAAGGTTGCCCAAGAGACTCATGGGTTCAGCAGTAGAGGGTAGGAGGAGTCGGTGTAGACCAACCTGGATTCGGTTAAGAATGATTTTGAAGTAATAGGCTTAACATCAGAAGAGGCACCAATGTTAGCACTAAATAGGGGATCATGGAGGAATTTTATAAGGGGGACTATGCTCCAGACTGAACGCTGAAAGGCATAATCAGCTTTAAATGATGATGATGATGATGATTGATGAATACATGAATCGTCTGTTTTCAAAGTAGGGTGACTTTTTTCCTTCATTATGATACGAAGAACACATTTAAAAAAATAATTGTATCCGTTTTCATTGGACGATACTTTTAATGTATTTTTCTGTGGCTGTTTCATACTATTATTCAGCCATCTTAAAGCCATCCACTGTTTTCTTAACATTCCACGTAGGAAAAATATATCTAAAAACAAAGATGATGTGACTTACCAAATGAAAGTGCTGGCAGGTCGACAGACACACAAACATACACACAAAATTCAAGCTTTCGCAACAAACTGTTGCCTCATCAGGAAAGAGGGAAGGAGAGGGAAAGACGAAAGGATGTGGGTTTTAAGGGAGAGGGTAAGGAGTCATTCCAATCCCGGGAGCGGAAAGACTTACCTTAGGGGGAAAAAAGGACAGGTATACACTCGCGCGCGCACACACACACACACACACACACACACACACACACACACACACACACACACACATATCCATCCACACATATACAGACACAAGCAGACATATTTAAAGACAAAAAACAAATATGTCTGCTTGTGTCTGTATATGTGTGGATGGATATGTGTGTGTGTGTGTGTGTGCGAGTGTATACCCGTCCTTTTTTTCCCCCTAAGGTAAGTCTTTCCGCTCCCGGGATTGGAATGACTCCTACCCTTTTTTCCCACGTGGAATGTTTCCATATATATATCGCTTAGAGGAAGCCTTCTTGGTTACCCAGGTCCGCCAACCCAAAGTTTGGTACAGATTTATTGATGACATCTTCATGATCTGGACTCACAGTGAAGAAGAACTCCAGAATTTCCTCTCCAACCTCAACTCCTTTGGTTCCATCAGATTCACGTGGTTCTACTCCAAATCCCACGCCACTTTCCTTGACGTTGACCTCCATCTGTCCAATGGCCAGCTTCACATGTCCGTCCACATCAAACCCACCAACAAGCAACAGTACCTCCATTATGACAGCTGCCACCCATTCCACATCAAACAGTCCCTTCCCTACAGCCTAGGTCTTCGTGGCAAACGAATCTGCTCCAGTCTGGAATCCCTGAACCATTACACCAACAACCTGACAACAGCTTTCGCATCGCGCAACTACCCTCCCGACCTGGTACAGATGCAAATAACCAGAGCCACTTCCTCATCCCCTCAAACTCAGAACTTCCCACAGAAGAACCACAAAAGTGCCCCACTTGTGACAGGATACTTTCTGGGACTGGACCAGACTCTGAATGTGGCTCTCCAGCAGGGATACGACTTCCTCAAATCCTGCCCTGAAATGAGATCCATCCTTCATGAAATCCTCCCCACTCCACCAAGAGTGTCTTTCCGCCGTCCACCTAACCTTCGTAACCTGTTAGTTCATCCCTATGAAATCCCCAAACCACCTTCCCTACCCTCTGGCTCCTACCCTTGTAACCGCCCCCGGTGTAAAACTTGTCCCATGCACCCTCCCACCACCACCTACTCCAGTCCTGTAACCCGGAAGGTGTACACAATCAAAGGCAGAGCCACGTGTGAAAGCACCCACGTGATTTACCAACTGACCTGCCTACACTGTGACGCATTCTATGTGGGAATGACCAGCAACAAACTGTCCATTCGCATGAATGGACACAGGCAGACAGTGTTTGTTGGTAATGAGGATCACCCTGTGGCTAAACATGCCTTGGTGCATGGCCAGCACATCTTGGCACAGTGTTACACCGTCCGGGTTATCTGGATACTTCCCACTAACACCAACCTATCCGAACTCCGGAGATGGGAACTTGCTCTTCAATATATCCTCTCTTAGCGTTACCCACCAGGCCTCAATCTCCGCTAATTTCAAGTTGCTGCCACTCATACCTCACCTGTCATTCAACAACATCTTTGCCTCTGCACTTCCGCCTCGACTGACATCTCTGCCCAAACTCTTTGTCTTTAAATATGTCTGCTTGTGTCTGTATATGTGTGGATGGATATGTGTGTGTGTGTGCGAGTGTATATCCCCTTTTTTCCCCCTAAGGTAAGTCTTTCCGCTCCCGGGATTGGAATGACTCCTTACCCTCTCCCTTAAAACCCACATCCTTTCGTCTTTCCCTTCCCCTCTTTCCTGATGAGGCAACAGTTTGTTGCGAAAGCTTGAATTTTGTGTGTGTGTTTGTTTGTGTGTGTATCGACCTGCCAGCACTTTCGTTCGGTAAGTCACATCATCTTTGTTTTTAGATTTTTCCCATGTGGAATGTTTCCCTCATATATATATATATATAATAGAGGGAAACATTCCACGTACGAAAAATATATCTAAAAACAAAGATGATGTGACTTACCAAATGAAAGTGCTGGCAGGTCGACACACAAACATACACACAAAATTCAAGCTTTCGCAACAAACTGTTGCCTCATCAGGAAAGAGGGAAAGACGAAAGGATGTGGGTTTTCTCTTTCTGTTTTTAACAGTAGTCTCACTTTGTATTAACCTTCCCCTTTTTACCGTATTCTACTATGCAATTTTATCCCGCCTATATATACTCAATAATACGAAACCCACTTCCAAACCATAACCAAAAAAATTTTATTTTCCGCTTTCAACACTACCGCTGCTATAAAATCCACCGTTTCTAGTTCAATAACAGCTTCTTTCACGTATTAAACAACCATTTCGGCTAGTTCTAATAACTTTCACTATATTTCCACTTCCGTTTTTTCGCACATCATTGATCATTTTTAGCCGCTCCCCACAGGTTTTAACGTCATTATTTCTTCGTCGGACAATTGTTAGCCCCATTTTCGTAATCTTTCACCACAACACCACTCCTTTTAATACATTTACACGTTTTTTCGAAATTTTCCCGAATTTCTCCGTCCTTTAACGTGTTTTAGCGGCAACACAACCACCTAACCTTTATGCTCATCACTGTCTACCAACCCAAGTTCACCACAGGATCAACTTAACCAACACTTTTTCGCCTTTTTCCATACCAGATCTCCAGTTGCTTTCTAGTTCACCTTTATCTCTCTGCATATATTTTTATCTTTCATTTTCATTTAGGCTTGTGTCTGTATATGTGTGGATGGATATGTGTGTGTGTGCGAGTGTATACCCGTCCTTTTTTCCCCCTAAGGTAAGTCTTTCCGCTCCCGGGATTGGAATGACTCCTTACCCTCTCCCTTAAAACCCACATCCTTTCGTCTTTCCCCTCTCCTTCCCTCTTTCCTGATGAGGCAACAGTTTGTTGCGAAAGCTTGAATTTTGTGTGTATGTTTGTGTTTGTTTGTGTGTCTGTCGACCTCCCAGCACTTTCATTTGGTAAGTCACATCATCTTTGTTATATACTGTGATGATGATTGAAATTTTTTTAGGACTGGCTGTAGTTGTATTGCATTTGCTTTTCATTTTAACAGGAGTAATTTCTTGTACACAAGTTCCATGGTCCTGAGAAAGGACGCTGATGACCACACTGTTCAGCACCCAACAGTTTTAAATCCGTGTGCCCATACTTGTATTTACACAGATATGATAAAACTTATTTTACTATGCTTTATGTTGTATGTAGAAATATTTTATTAACTGCAATATAATTGTAAATTGTTTCGTATACCATTGTCTATTACAAATCTTATGTAATTTCATAATATACAAGAATGCCAATAAACAAGATTGAATTGAACACCACATGCTGTAGGAAGTAGACGTTTCAACATTCATACTTAGGGTTGAGGGAAGCAACCTCTCTATTGAAGGTGGATATGAACTGCCACAGTAACACCACAGTGTATGACAGACAGTATCAAAACTTTTTTTTTTTTTTTTTTTTTTTTTTTTTTTTTTTTTTTTTTTTTTGAAGAGGAGGAGAGGTTGAGATGCAACTGTTTGACAGCTGATGTGATGCTAGTGCTCAAAGTGGCCAGCATATAACTGGTGTGATATAAACTGAGAACATGCTATTTTTAATGCTGTTACTTCCATATTCCCTAGTCATTAAATGTCACAGTGAAAGTTTTCAATGTGAATAGAAAAACCTAATTAAACAGTATTATGAAAAGGATAGTTCTACTTACCAAATAGTGGAGAAGCTGAGTTGTAGATAGGCCAGCAAAAGACTGTCACAAAATAAGCTTTCTGCCATCAAGGCCCTTGTGTCAAAACTAGATGACAGACACACACACACACGCACGCGCACGCGCGCACACACACACACACACACACACACACACACACACACAAACGCAACTCTCTCTCTCTCTCTCTCTCTCTCTCTCTCTCACACACACACACAGTGTGGTTCAGCTGCCAGAGGCTGCAGTCGTGTGTGTTTGGTGGGGGGGGGGGGGGGGGGGGTCGCGCCTGTCATCTATTTTCGACAAATGTCTTGATGGGGAAAACTTATGTTTGAAAATGTAACTAAAATAATACCGCATCTCCAGTTAATGTCAACATACGGGTCACAGCATCAGAGCCATAACTGAATCATTGAGAACCCTTCAAGATGTGTTTCAGTTGAAAAGGAACTGTTTAAGAGTATAACCACATGCTTGGCACATACCATTTTACAAGTTTCTTTTTGGCTTTTAGTACATGGAAAACTAGGCACAATTTTTACATTCTTGGAGATTAGTTGCTGCTTCTTCTTACGACTATCCCTTTGCCCTTATCATTGTGTTTATGCCTTATGTGTATCCATCGTGTTGATCTATGCTGCGTCCCAGATATCAAAATCGATCCTTATCCCTGGTTGTGACATTTAGTCCTCCAGCATATTTTTGATTGCTGCTACAATCTATAGTGCTACAGTAGACTGAAAAATGCAACTTAATTTGCATTTTGAATGCTCTTCTCCACCCCTTACACACAATAGTCATTTCTCTCTCTCTCTCTCTCTCTCTCTCTCTCTCACTCACTCACTCACTCACTCTCTCTGTGGTTGTGTGTGTGTGTGTGTGTGTGTGTGTGTGTGTGTGTGTGTGTGTGTGTGTGTGTGTACGTACATGCCAGCTGCTTGGCAACATTTTGTGAGAGTTTCATGACTCATTACCTTGAACTCTGCTAACATTGTAGACCTTCATGATATTTCAGTGTCTGATGTAAATCTATGTGTTTGGATTTTTGCCTTCTTGTCTCCTTTTTATTCCAATAACTGAGATGACAAAACTATGAGAACAGCAAATCGACAGGGATGTCATAACAATAGCTGTAAAAAAGAAAAGAAAAAAAATGAGATAAGGCGTGTCGCTATATAACATGTCAGTAAATTTGGGATCCTACCTGAAACTATTATGGATAGCAGAAAATATGCATTATCTTCAGGCTGGAAATTTACATACAGTAAAACCCTACTTTCACACTTATCAAGGGACTTTTAAAAAAAGGTGGGAATTGTGGGAAATTACTTTTCAAGCTCATACTTTATAAAACATTAATAATGGATTTTATTAATTGTACTGGCCTTCAGTTTGAAAATGTTGGTTTTGCACAAGTTTTATTTCCATTAGCCTTTTGGTAGTTAATGCATAATTTGATTCAGTTTATTTTTGTGAATTCCTTCCATCTTGTTTTTTAGTTCAGAAATACATTCAAAAGTCTTGATGTCTACATTAATATTCTAGCAGAAGTCCAAAAGTGACTGCAAAATATTACAAGACCTGGACATGGGTTACATACGTTTTAATCTGGTTGGAAGTTTCAAATCAGTACACACTCCCCAACAGAGTGAGAAATCATTCTGAAAACAATCCTCAAGGCTGTGGCTAAGCTATTTTCTCTGCAGTATCGTTTCTTCCAGGAGTGGTAGCCCTGCAGTGTGTGAAGGTAACTTCTGTGTAGTATGAAAGCTAGAAGAAGAGATACTGGCAGAAGTTAAGTCTGTGAGGACAGGTTGTGAGTTGTGCTTGGATAGCTCGGCTGGTGGACCAGTTGGACATTAATGTGCTACATCATACAAAAAAAAAAAAAAAAAAAAAAAAAAAAAAAAAAAAAATTTTAAGAAAAATATGTGAAATACAGAATAGCAGTTGGCAATGTGTGATGTTGACTGCTTTGATAAGATATCAGACCTAATTAGAGAATTATAACAATGAAAATAATCAATTAGAGAATTGCATTCCATAAATGATGTCAGGACTTTACCTATACGTAAATGTGCAGTGGCAGAATGAAATATACTTCTGTAGGTCACAATATATTTATAATTATGAAAAAAAGCAGTGGATGTGAAATTAAAATGTGAATGTAGAAAATTTGAAGGGAATGTAAAACTGGGGTTACACTGTATCTTAACAGTTTTACGAGGTGCATTCAAGTTCTAAGGCCTCCGATTTTTTTTCTCCAGACTGGAAAGAGTTAGAAACATGTGCATTGTTTTAAAATGAGGCCGCGTTCATTGTCAATACGTCCCAGAGATGGCAGCATCGTACGGCAGATGGAATTTTACCGCCAGCGGCGAGAATGATAACTGTTTTAAATACTTAAAATGATGATGTTTTCCATACTTGAACAGTGTGCAATCATTCGTTTTCTGAATTTGCGTGGTGTGAAACCAATTGAAATTCATTGACAGTTGAAGGAGACATGTGGTGATGGAGTTATGTATGTGTCGAAAGTGCGTTCGTGGGTGCGACAGTTTAATGAAGGCAGAACATTGTGTGACAACAAACAGAAACAACCTTGGGCTCGCACAAGCCGATCTGACGACATGATCGAGAAAGTGGAGAGAATTGTTTTGGGGGATCACCGAATGACTGTTGAACAGATCGTCTCCAGAGTTGGCATTTCTGTGGGTTCTGTGCACACAATCCTGCATGACGACCTGAAAATGCGAAAAGTGTCATCCAAGTGGGTGCCACGAGTGCTGATGGACGACCACATGGCTGCCCGTGTGGCATGTTGCATGTTGCCAAGCAATGTTGACGCGCAACGACAGCATGAATGGGACTTTCTTTTTGTCGGTTGTGACAATGGATGAGACGTGGATGCCATTTTTCAATCCAGAAACAAAGTGCCAGTCAGCTCAATGGAAGCACAGATTCACCGCCACCATGTTCTGGGACAGCGAGAGCGTAATCCTTACCCATTGCGTTCCAAAGGGCACTACGGTAACAGGTGCATCCTACGAAAATGTTTTGAAGAACAAATTCCTTCCTGCACTGCAACAAAAACATCCGGGAAGGGCTGCGCGTGTGCTGTTTCACCAAGACAACGCACACGCACATCGTGCTAACGTTACGCAACAGTTTCTTCGTGATAACAACTTTGAAGTGATTCCTCATGATCCCTACTCACCTGACCTGGCTCCTAGTGACATTTGGCTTTTTCCAACAATGAAAGACACTCTCTGTGGCCGCACATTCACCAGCCGTGCTGCTATTGCCTCAGCGATTTTCCAGTGGTCAAAACAGGCTCCTAAAGCCTTCGCTGCTGCCATGGAAGCATGGCGTCAGCGTTGTGACAAATGTGTACGTCTGCAGGGCGATTACGTCGAGAAGTAACGCCAGTTTCATCGATTTTGGTTGAGTAGTTAATTAGAAAAAAAATCGGAGGCCTTAGAACTTGAATGCACCTCGTACTGTGAGTCTTGCAAAAGGCAGCCTATTTTTGAACTGTTCTGTGTAGCTACTGTCACCACCCCTAGCTAATGGAATCATCTCGTTCTAGGTGTCTTGACATAAGTAATGCTGCATGTCAATAACTACTCTCCTTGAGGCTGTACCGTGACCGTTCTCCAGAAGTGATGTTTTCTATGTTGTCCACAGGGACATTTTTATACAGTGTGGCTACCTCTCTCTCTCTCTCTCTCTCTCTCTCTCTCTCTCTCTCGCCTCCCCCCCCCCCTCTCCCTCTGTACCTCTGTGGTAATAATGCTTTGTACACATCACTTTATTAAAATATATGTTTTGACAAAATACAAGGTGATAAAGTTAGTGAGAAGTTTAAATATGACATATTGTTGATCATAGTTCCCAAAGTTTAAATAGCAAAAACTTTTAGACATGTAAATTGCTTTGTGATATTGATAGAAGAAAAATCTTTGTTTTGTTGATGCAGTATATGTTCTGTGTTTCAGGTTGATGAAGCAAAACAAGAACTTAAGGATGTTGTTGAATTTTTGAAGAATCCAGAAAAATTTTCAGCTTTGGGTGGGAAACTCCCTAAAGGAGTTCTGCTTGTTGGACCCCCAGGCACTGGAAAAACACTTCTAGCCCGTGCTGTAGCGGGTGAAGCTGGAGTCCCATTCTTTCATGCAGCTGGTCCAGAATTTGATGAGATTCTTGTCGGTCAAGGAGCTAGGAGAGTTCGTGATCTCTTCAGTGAGTTCCAAGTAGAATTTTATTAATTATTGTTAATTTGTGGCTATCTTAACCAAGTAATTAGATGTATCTGCATATGTAGAATTGATCCAGCCAAGCATCAAATCAATAATTATTAACTCAGCAAAATTTACTCTTGTGTTCTGCACTCCACAGTTAGAAAGAGACAGGTAATAAATGACAGTGTATCAGAATCGTTCACCTCCATTCACAACTTGAAAAGTGAAACATCACAGTCTATACATAAGAAATTAAGTTATGCTGTGTCTGCTTCACAAGCAAGTTTTAACTCCTGTTATGATGTCCCTTGTGTTCTCTCACTGTATTGTACTGTTCAGTTGTAAATAGCAGTTGTGTTCTGTGTTTATTGTAGTTAAGATTTTAACTTGACACAAAAAGACTGATAGTAGTATTTGCATGCATATGATGTAAATTAAACATGGCCAAAATCCTCAAGGCATTTCATTCTATTACATAGAATACATTTAGATGCTGCTGATGCTGTTTTATTGTGAGGACCATTATGCATTCATTTTCATTGTAGGTCTTGCAGTAACATTACGAATAAAAAATGAGATGCATTCATTGCCTTCATAAATTTTTATTAATCAAATCAATAAATTGTTATTAATCAAAATCCAGAAATATATGTATTTATCTCAATTGTGAAGATGTATTTGCCTGCTGTCAAAGAGGTCATTGAGAAACTGAACATAGTTTTCAACCATGCATGTCATAATACAAGATAGACATGATTTTGTACACTATCGTGTAGTCTTCACTGTAAGGAATGCATGGAATAAATTATGCCTAGGATTCTGCATGTCTGCAGGTATTTTAGGTGATGTGACATTGAAAAAGGCGGAAAGAGGCTGGCTGGATAAAAATTGTACAAAGAATTATTTCTCTCTCCTTTATGCACAACAGTTATAGAGCAGCTGGTGATTGCTTAGCCTCTTGTAATGGTCTTTAAACATTATTGCAGTATTTTATAGATTTTGTTCATCTAGAAGGGCTCTTTAGTTATTTTGCAGCATTAAAGAATGTGCTTCTCGTTAAATAGTCACAAGTGAAAAGAGTGTGTGTTTTTCATCTAATATGAAACTATGAGTTTTTCTCAACCCAAGTAGGGGGTATTGAAATGACACTTTTAAATCCCTGCATGCTCAGTCAAGATGACCTTTACCCTTTGTGAGTTTGCAAGATGGTCAGATTTGCAGCATTTTGTGACTAATATGGAATAGTGTTATGCAGGGAATGGTAGGCTATCCACTGGTACCTGCAAATAGTGTGCAAACTGTAGTGTGATAGAAGAAAGACAATGAGGGGAAACTGTTTCAATTGGACAAAATATTTCATTTGGTAACCTAGGTATATTGTATTTGTTCAGCATTCCCAGATAATCGGTATGATCTTACAAATTATAACCTTCAGTCAAGGGAGAATAGAAATTGTTTTTTTTACAAGTTGGACATGTCAGCTCAAGATAGTATGCCTGCTCTTTCTCTATGATAAGAATTTACACAAAAGTCTTATACTTAATCTACCTTTCACAGAGGCAGCAAAAGATCGTGCCCCATGTGTTATATTTATTGATGAAATAGACTCTGTTGGAGCAAAACGTACAAACTCTGTTCTTCATCCATATGCGAATCAAACAATCAACCAGCTGTTATCGGAAATGGATGGGTAAGTTATATGTCATCTGTTATCTGTCTGTTTGTATGTATGTATCTATGTCTTTCTTTATGCTGGTTGTGCCATATTGAAGCTAAATGCTTTGGTATCAGTAAGTCAAATATGTGAAATGCTCACTTGTAACATCTGCTAAGTATTGAAACGTTAAGTGAGTTGAAGTGCAGCTAAATAGTATCAGCTGATTATATGTAGTGCATGAGGAGAGATAGCTACATAGCTCAAAGGTATGCTGAATGATACATAAAAGCACTTAAATTAGATATATCTAGCTAGCTGTTAAACTTACGTACCTGTGTGTTAGCGTAGGTCGAAAATACAGCTTCTTTCAACTGAAAACATTCTGACCTGTCTATTTGAGTATATATATGTACAAAAGCATTTCTCACGTATTGGTATCCAAGGGCTTTAGCAACAAGCTGCAGTAAGAATTGCGACATAGTTTCACTTTGTGTGTATAGAAAATTGTGTGAAGCTCAATTGAGTACAGAAAATTGCATGGAACTCAGTTGTGTCAACTTCCCATGATAAGACTATTTTACACCTCTCACGCATATGAGCACCAACATTGTCATTTTGGTTATCAACGTAATGTCTATTAATCAGTAATATTTATCTAAAATAATTTCAATAATGTACAATCGCTGGTTGCTTCATTTTGTTGTGACAGATATTGTATTGATGGTTAGATCAGTTTGCTGATTTTTGTGGTCGTAGAGACGACAAGCACTGTCAGCATTATTTTGGCAACTGCAAACTGTGCTGTCCAAAACAATGGAATACGTCATAGGTTTACGATAGCATGTAAGAATGGTGTCACCATTCTCAGTTGATACTATTTCCCGTGCATCTAAGGTAGAATATTGGAAATCATCAGAAATAGATCATTCCAAAGTTATAGATCTATATTTTACTTCAGTGATAGTATTAGAAAATTCATACAAATGGAGATAAAAAAGCAGTTTACAATCCATATATGTAATTACAGGATGAAAGAGGGCAAAATAAGTAGACAGTTTCTGCTATAATCTCAATTTATCCTGTTTGGGGTGATTTATTGTTTCCCCCTTACTTGTTTTACATTTGAATTTGTCACATCTACATATTTTCTCTGTTGCAGTTTTCATCAGAATGAAGGAGTGATAGTCCTTGGAGCTACAAACAGGAGGGATGATTTAGATAAAGCTCTTCTCCGTCCAGGAAGATTTGATGTTGAAGTAACTGTAAGGATACTCCAGAAATTTACATTTTGTGTTCTGGTCATGTTAATGTGTAGAAAATAGTTCTTTGTTTCATTATTAGTGTCAGGAGTAAGTGCCTGATAGTCAGTCGCTCCAAAAAAATTACTTAAATTTCTTGTAGCTGATTGCCTAGATGTCATTTTAACAGCAGCAAAGACAATGTTATGAAACTAAACTTGAGAAGATAAATGATAAAACTCCCTGTTGATTAGCTACGAGACACATGACATTAGATTCAAATCAGTGGTCATTAGATTCAGTGAATTCTTCCTAACAGTATCTGAAAACACAAGAACAAAGAGGGGACATTTCCATTATACTTAATTATACAGACATTTGTAGTTTTGTGAACTTAGTTGTTCAAGGGGCAACAAAAATATTAGGTCACTGAAAACTTCATAACTAGTCAATGGGTCAAGGAACATTTCCTAAAATATGCAGTAGTAATACCTGTTTATAGGCAAATAACCCATAATTAGACCAATCTCCCCCATTTGTTCTTTCATCCCCCTCCCCCCACCCTCCCAAAGATTTCTTTACTGAATAAACTAAGTTCTGGAAGAAATTTTGGCCTTTTCTATGATGTTGGCAAAGCATTAGATTGCATAATAATAAAATATTAGGGAAACTGCCACATTATTTTATGGTTGTAAAACCATTCCCCACACATGTATGACCATGAATAACCAAAAATGGATCACATTAATAAATGATGCTACAGGAATAAAAGTAAATTTGCAGTGACGAAGCATTAAATATGATACCCAGCAAGATTCAGTTCCAGGTTCTGAACTGTTCTTGGCCTTCATAAACAAGTTCCCTAAAGATATTTGAGGAATCTTCAGGTACTTTAATATATGCTAATGATGCAAGTATACTGACAATGGCTGAGTAGCATAAAGTTGTATTTAAATTGCCCATAAAAATTGCATATTACTGATATAATATACTAACAGTGTTATCCGACAAGATTGTGGCCACAAATTGGAGCCACATCTAATACAGCATTACTGGCCTCTATTGTCCAGCAGTATTTTCAGCAATACATTCCTAGTCAAGAAGTTTTTACATGGGGCCACACTGTGGCCACAAAATAGACGAACCCAAACTAGTGGAACTGAGTGCAATTCTACTGCTTTCACATTACACAAGGAATAAAATTAGAAAGAAGAGAAACTGGGCTTTGTGGATGCATGCTTTTTCAAGTAAGTGGAATGCTTCAGAAAATTTAACTCCTGAACTGAAGCTGGAAACATACTTTGCCCAGAATTTTACCAGAATGTCGAAACACAATTGCAAATATCTTACACAAGCAATTGGTCCATAAATTGCTGAAGTTGAAACAAACGCAGTGGAGTGTAAACGAGTTACATGTCAGGTGATGATCACTAGAGACTGGAAAATTTGCATTAGTTTTTTGGCAAAATTGGCATCTCCATCTGGTGGTTTTGAGTGAAGACAAACAAAGCCTTCATTCTTTGAAACTGACCGTTTGGAAAAAAAAGTACTGATTGGGAACATTTTGATTGGAATGCTTGGTTTTACAAGAACGTCAACAGCTTTCTTCCCATTATGGCTTTAGTTTTTTTTTAGTTTGGCTGTATTTAAGCTTTCCACAATTGATTGTTCAATTGAAAAGAGTAGCATTTTCGCCGCCAGTGTACTCAATGTGTCTGTGATTTAAGATGTTTCTGGACATTATTTCCCTCCCCCCCCCCCCCCTCCCAATTTGACGATTGTAAAATCTGCAGAAAATTTAAGTTCAACCTTTCACGATATTTATGGCTGTGCAATCCATGCTTGACAATCCTACAGACATTAGCGCTATTTTCTATTAGGGAAATAATTTCGGTGCACTTGGAAAAACGTGACATTTTGTTTTCCAGTTGCTACTGTGCAGAGTGAACACGTTATATAGTGGTAGACAACCACAAGAGTAAACAAAATAGAATTTTTAATTTTGACTGCCAGAGGGGATAGAAGAACAGCGGTGCTTGCAGGGCAGCAGTGCCCATCCGTGTTCCGTGAAAGCTGAAGTGACGCAGGGCTCACCAATTTCTTCTGGTATTGTAAGGATCACACTTGAAATTCTTGATGGTGGTCCAGTCTTAGTCACTTCACTCACTCCAAGATAAGAAAACAGTGAGCAATGCACAACAAACAGCATGTGGGAACAACTATTGCGCAATTCCTTGTTAATATAGCTGCCAACATGAATCAGAAAGTTAACTTCACTTAAATGTTAAAGCATTAGTTTACAGGAAATTTATCAGAAGTTAAAGTTAATCATTAACTCGTAATATTGAACTTTATATTGTGGGTGTAGTCAAACGAGCAAGTGAATTAAACATGTTACCATTGTTTAAATAAATTTTTTTTGGTTGGGGAAGTATAGGTTTGGTATGAAAGATTAAAAAACAGTTTAGTCATTTAATTTTATAATTATTTATTTATCAGTGTTAAACCATGGGAGAGTCAAAATACAGAGAATTGGGTAGTGTCTGATTCTCGTTGCATGTTTCCTGTAATAAGATGTTGCTTTAATCAAATATGCACAGCAGCCAGCCGGTGTGGCTGTGCGGTTCTAGGTGCTTCAGTCTGGAACCGCGTGACCGCTACGGTCGCAGGTTCAAATCCTGCCTCGGGCATGGATGTGTGTGCTGTCCTTAGGTTAGTTAGGTTTAAGTAGTTCTAAGTTCTAGGAGACTGATGACCACAGATGTTAAGTCCCATAGTGCTCAGAGCCAAGCCAAATATGCACATCAGCGGTGCATCTGCCCAATGTAAAGGAATCATGTTTATAACAAAAAGTTTACTGTGCTTTGGTCCACACCATAGCGTGAGACACTCTCTTCCCAATTGCTGCAATTCCAAAAGATTCTCAAATGCTTTTGTGTCATATTTTTTTAGCCAGATTACTGCTATTGGCTCTGCTGTCAATATCAGAGTGCCCAAGATTGATCCCCCCCCCCCCCCCCCCCGACCAACACCTGCTGTCACTGTTTCTTCAAACTGTGTTTAGTGTGATTTATATGTTCTGTAGTTATGTGTTGTTTCAAATTGTTAGGCTTGAAGTGAGAAACCTAATTGTTGACTTTTTAGGCAAGCACATTTTACAATCAAAAAGTATTCATTCTCCTGATCTGGATATAAAATTGAAGTAATCATTTAAATGGAGCATCAGATTTTCGTGAGTTGTAGACCTAGAATCCGATTCCATGATTTAATTTTGTCAGTCATTCCGGTATCGAAAAGTAGTGCTTAATGCGAACTCGGCAACCAGACGGCAATAAACAGCCGGCACCGAGTTCTTCACACTCACACTTGATTGTTTACATCAGTTGCGTGCACACTGACATAACAACACACCTGCATGAGCCAAACTTGTCAGAACATAATACCCACATATGGCTCGGCATCATATTTGTCAAGAATAGTAGGAACCTAATTAACGACTAACAGATTGGAAAAAAGTCCACAGAATTTAAAGAGTCCACTGACGTTTTCTAAAACTAACTTAAAAGTTGATCCGTTACTTGAAAAATTAACTTTGTTAACTAATGTTTAACTAGTTAATGGCCTTGCACTCAGATTTGCATGTTGAGGTTGGCAGAGCATTGTTAATGGCATAGTTCAAGCCTGACCAATAGTGGTGTTTGAAGCAATCACAGTTCAAAACATGTGCCACCTGACTTGACATGATAGAATGTCCACATTATACCAACAATTGAACTTAAGCTAACAGACAAAACGTATGCGTTTCCTTGTTATAAAATGCAAGGTTCCACGGCTGATTACTATGTTGCATGTTGCAGCGTGTATTTTAAATAAATCACTCAACCGCCCACAATTGTTCGGTAACAAAGCATAAACACATTAATAAGTTGTGTTTGTGCACTTTTTATTTTGCAACTGAGTTGTTATGCACATTATCTTTCCAAATTGGGCTTTGCCAAATGATGTACGATACCATTAACTGAAAATTGTTTGTATTTTTTATATTTATTTGCAGAAAGTAAGCTATTTCAAACTATCCATGAAAAAATATTTCATCTGGACGCAGTGCGCTATGAAATAGTGACTCTTTGTTAGTTTGGCATTTTGAAGCAGAATTCGCATCTATTTCGCATTATCACAAAACACGAATTTTGCCAGTCCGTAACAGTCCCCTTCTGGTTTTAGCTACTGATTATCCCTACAGAAGTGTATTGTATCTCTTTGAAGTGCATTATTCATAAAAAATTCTCTTTGTGCCAAAGTATGCAATGCTTTGGTAGAAGGACTGAAGGTTTTCATTAAGTTTGAAATGGAAAAGCAATTTTTATTTATATTTTATTTTTGTTCACCAGTACACACCACTGCTTAATCTATCAACCCCTGCTTCAGGTACATTTTGAGGTATTGTGAAACTCAGGACATCAAATGCAAACTATACAAATGAAGAGTCACATACACTTCCATTCTTCCTGTGCAACTTTTTTGTCTTGCATTTGGCATAGGTTTTAAGACTTTGGAATTTGCATGATTCAGCAAGTGTGATTAAGAGCTCATCAACAACTGATTTCCAACTGTTAACCCCCCTCCCCCAGATTTTATACATTAATTTTGACATCCAATAGTTCTCATTGTAGATGAATCACAATTCTCCATTGTTGTACACAACAAACAACTGCAACAGATATGGCTATATGTATGCACGCAAACTTTCAGACAAAAGCAAAACGATATTGTTTTCTTTCAGACACATGAATGCGTCACTGTTGGTAAGAGAAGTAGAAATGAAGGTGTGAGTGAAAGGGAAGCATTTACAAAGGACAGAGATAGTTATTGGCCTGCAGTACAAAATATTCTCCATCCTTGGTGGGCTACACTGGCAACCCTTTGGCAGTACTTTGGCAGCTATCTGCAACAACTTGCAACATCAACAATACTGCCTAGCTGTATTGCCATCTACTGCAGCCACATTGCAACGTCAACAGCAACACTAATGCTGCCAAATATTGCTGTAACACATGACCCACCTAAATGGCCTTGAGTAAAAGAGCAGTGGGATCAAAAAATCACTGTGGGTAGATAAGAATTAGTTGTGATTTGATGTTAATATGCTTTACAGTAATAACCTGTAGTGTAAATAATTGGTAGAATTCAACCATTGTTTAATGGAATGTTACATAATTCAGTTATGTGTTTCAAAAGACAGACCTCTCATCATCAGAATTGCTGGATCTAAATGGATGATTTTAAAGTAAGACAAGGACCCATAGTCCAATGTATTTTTTATTTTATGAGTGATGCAGATGTGTTGTTGTTTTTAGTGTTTTGTCCATGTGATCTGAATATCGTTTAATTATGTGAAGTAAGGTTAAAGTGGGTGAATACTATTGCTTATAAACTGAATATTTGTCACACCTCACTGGCTTATTCTTGAAATCTCTACATTCATGCGTGCATGTAGGAGTTCATAAGACAGCAAATCTTTGTGGAAACGAGCGGTTTAAATTACTGATAATTTTTTATCCTTTTTGCTAAATGGCATGCATGGGCTTTCAATTTTTGTTTATTTTGGTAGTATTGTCGTTGTACGTTGATGACACATGCTTTGTTTATTTGTTGATATATCTTTGCAATTTTCAAGCTGTTAGGTTAGTTTCATTATCGGTGCTGTGGCGTTAATCATGGATGCCCCACTGTCTATTTGCGCCAAAGAAGAGCAACGTTCAGTGATCCATTTTTTTCCGGTCGGAAGGCTTATCAGGGGCCAAAATACATCAAAGACTTTCGGTACAGTACAGGAACAGTGTTTTGCCACAACAGAGTGTCTACAAATGGATTGAAAAATTCCGAAATGGTTGCATAAGTGTTACACATGATGAAGGAGCCGGACGACCGTTCACCGCCACAAATGAAGAAACCATTGAGCATTCACGTGAAATGTTTCTCTTAGACAGACGATTAACTATTGACAAAATGGCACATCGTCTGCAAATTAGTCATGGTTCTGCCTACGAAATCATCCACAACAGACTTGGGTCTCGTAAAGTTTGTGTAAGATGGGTCCCAAAACAACTCACACAGTTGCATAAACAAACGCGCTTGGACATCTGCAAAAAACATTTGGATTGCCAAGGTAATGAAGGGGACAACTTCTTAGACAGGATCATTACTGGTGACGAAATGTGGAGCCATCTTTATGAGCCCGAGAGTAAATGGCAGAGTATGGAATGGAAACATCCAAATTCGCCGTGTAAGAAAAACTTCAAGACCCAACCATCTACAGGAAAACTGATGCTTACAGTTTTTTAGGATGCTCAAGGTCCAGTACTGAAACATTATGGGGAAAGGGGCACAACAACAAACAGTGTATGATACAGTGAGATGCTTACTGCCAGGCTAAAGCCTGCAATTCGAAGCAAATACCGAGGATTGCTGTCAAAAGGTGTTGTGTTGTTGCACGACTATGTCCGTCTGCATACTGCTGCCCACACTGCTGAAACGCTCCAGGAACTCAAATTTGAAGTACTGGATCCTCCTCTATATAGTCCCGATCTTGCCCCTTCTGACTATCACTGGTTTGGTCCACTCAAACAGGCATTGAGGGGCCATCAATTTACCTCGGACGATGCAGTGAAAGAAGCGGTGCATTCCTGGCTTGCAGCTCAACCAAGAATCTTCTTTTATGAGGGCATCAGGAAGCTTGTACAGCTATGGACCAAGTGCATTGAAACGCAAGAAGACTATGTCGAAAAAGTTCTTGTAAGTTTCCTATTTGATTACAATAAAATTTTATAACCACTTTGCGGATAATAACTGACTTACCCTTGTATTATTAATATGTGTTTGAAATGTTTCGATCAACTGTCTGTTGTTTATGTATATAATATGTTGTTGAGTGCAGAGTTGCATAACTCATCTTTAGATGTCCCTACAACTTTCCAATCAGTCAGTCTGATGGTGCAGACACAAGTGTTTCGGAGCACACTTTTCAGTGCACGGTGTTGAACATGGGCCTCTGTAACAGGCAAGTCCTGCATGTTCCCATGTTCACCTGATTGGATGCATTACCTTTCTTATCACAGTAGTTCGATTGTCACGTTGAGATATACTGTCATCCAGGTGAGTGGCTGCTCAAAACATCCACTGCTCAAAATATCCACCACACCATGAACTCATGTTAGGTAGTTATTGAAGGCAACATGACACCTGTGGACTACTTGAACATTATTGTGGACCACTTGCACCTCTTCATGCTTGAAGTTTTCACCAATGGTAATGGCATCTGCCAGCAGGATAACTGTGTGTCACAGCACCAAACTTGTGGTACAATGGTTGGAGGAACTTGATGGTGAACATAGATTAATGTTTTGGCCATGAAATTCACCTGATCTGAATCCAATGGCAAATGTCTGGGATGCCATCAGGTGCCACCTCTGTGCTCACAAATCACCAGCCTGTAATTTGTGGAAATTTTGTAATTGGCATAAACATCTGTTGGCACATATCTTCAGAAAAATATCAATAAATTGTTAAATCCATGCCACACAGAATCACTGCTGTATTGTTCTCCAAAAGTGAAGAACTTCACCATTGAAAAGGTGGTCATAATGTTTTGGTTCATCAGTGTGTCAAATTGATAGTGTTAACAAGTATGTTAAGTTATTTCACTACAATAGAGATACTTACAACTATCTTGCATAAACTCACCCCTTCCTCCTTCTCTGGACTGTTCACGTACCACTAACATGCAAGCTGCTGTAGAACAGCTATATCAAAAGTTTGTGTTAGTCAACAGTTAGTGCCCCTTAATATGCTTGCTGTTGTGTAATATCAAACTAGCACAAGGCAAAACTCATTCAAATCGTTATTTGAATTAGATTGAATTATAGAAAGACAATACACATACATTAGGACTGTCAACAATCTACTGTGGAACACAATGAAGAAACTGAACACCATTCACAGAGAAGATATATTGTGCAAGACCCCACTGTAATTAGAGGCATGTACTAATTCATTTATGAATCCTGTTTTGAAAGATTTATTAACATCATTAAAGAAGACATTAGCTAGACATACATACCTTGACTTTAGTATAGTTTTTTTAGAAGCTTGACTTGCATGTTTCATAACACCGTTAGTTTGTCAGACAGGTTTATGAATGAATGTCAGTATCTGTTGGTAATGTCTTTTTTACCTATGAACATGTAAAGTAGGCTTTCAAAATACATTGTTTATGTGTACGCCATTTGAATGCTCACTGTATTAAGTAACTGAGTGATCGGACAGTCATATGGTTGTCTGAAGGTAGAGTTATATAATTCTGAAATCTATAATATATTATGCATCCAAGCAACAAAAATAAAAACAGCTGATTGGAACATATTAAACACATATTTTTACTAGCGTTTTGATTTCTTAGACTTTTCCAATGCTTATGTTTTGAAATGGAACATTCTTTGGTTTTCAGGTGCCTGTGCCAGATTATGTAGGACGTAAGGAAATCCTTGACCTATACTTGGGCCGTATACTCAGCAAGGATGTAGATGTTGAAATGTTAGCTCGAGGTACTACTGGTTTCACAGGAGCAGATCTTGAAAATATGGTGAACCAAGCTGCACTGAGAGCAGCTATTGATGGTGCTGATTCTGTTTCCATGAAGCACCTTGAAAATGCAAGAGACAAAGTCCTTATGGGTAAGCAAGTGCAATATTTTCATCCCTAATTACTCCCTGCCACATCACTCCCTCTCCTTTTTTGTGCACAAGTAAATGGAAACTTTGTAAGTTTATACTAATTGTTTGTGGGTGTGGGCGGCTTGTTAGCATAAATCAGAAAAAATAAATACAACAGAAAAGGAATTGGACAGATCCCAGGATGAGTAATTCCTAGCCTTATTCAACTGGGGCACCCAGTTTGCAGTCCACTTTTCCAAAATTACTTCCTGCTTCCTATTGCTGAAATAGGATTTTAGCAGATTATTTAATAAGCCAGTGATGATGTACTGAAGATGCAAGGATGTCAACATTAGGAGTGCAAAAGAAATTCACTACTAAATTCAGAGAACAGGATGAATAGGTGGAAAGAGTACTTTGGAGACCACTACAATTGGAAAGAATTGTCTGCTGACATGATATAAGAAGAAATGAGTGTCTGTTGGGAAGACTTCCAGGATCCAATTTTTGAATGTGACTTTTTCAGTGCTTTGGAAGGTTTGCAACGATCTAGTGAAATTTCTTAAATAATTTGAGTAATTGGCAACCAAATAATTATTCAAATTGATATATGGAATCTGAGATTGGAGACATACAATTTAACTTTCAGAAGACTTATCACCCACCACTCCTGAAGCTAACAAATGCAGATAAATGCAATAATTGCCATACAGTTAGCTGCAAGAATAATATACCGAAAAATGGAAAAGAAATTTGATATGTGTTATATGACAATCAATTTGACTTTAGGGAAGGTATGCAGTTATGACATTGTGCTTTATAATTTAGGGAAGAATTACAAAAAATCTGCACACCTACATAGGATTTGTCAACACAGCAAATGTTAGAGACTAAAATGGAGGCAGATGCTTCAGACACTCAGGAAAATTGTCGTAAGATACAGGTAAAGAGGGGTTATTTACAACTTGTACAATAGTAAAGAATAGGAATGAAAGACGAAGAGAGAAGTGCTCTCAATAAACATAGTGTAAGGCAAGGCTGAAGTCTTTTTCATCTACTGTTCAGCAAAGAATGTATAAGAAGCAGATTACAACTGGCAAAGAGGACGTTCTTCCCTCTAAGAAGTCTACTAATAACAAACGCAGGCCTCACTTTCAGAGAAATTTCTAAGAATGTATAAAAGGGAATCATTGACACTGAGAAATGAAAGAATCAGAGCATTCGAGATGTGGCGCTATAAAAATATTCTTAAAATTTGTAGACTCACAAAATGAGTTTGCCCTCCACACAATTGTTAAGGAAAGAAATATTTAGAAAATACATACAAGAAGGTACAGGATGAGAGGACATGTCAAAAAGAGGGAGTAATTTCAACTTTGTTAGAGGGTGCTGTGCAGTGCAAGACAGAGATTAGAATACACCCTACAAATTATTGGGGTCAACAGAAAGGTCCGATCTTACTCGTCGGCTTTGACCCGTGACGTAAGCGTGTTGTGGTGTGTGATGTCATTACGGCGCGGAAAACCTAATACATGGTTTGATGTACTCTTGTTTAAAGAACATGTATACGTAATATGAAGCAATTTGATGAACATATTGATCTGTAGCGTAGCCCACTTGAGGTTAGGTTGGGAGTTTTTTTTTTGGAATGCGGCCGCGGCAGCGGCCGCCTATGATTCGAAAATATTGATTTGACACTAATGAAGCCTGTGGGGGGATGGGGGGGGGGGGCACTGCAGACTCCCCCCACCGCATAACGACATATTTAGTTTCTCCCCACCCAAAAACCCCCAATTTCCCATGCTTGTCCCGTTACAGTCATTAGGCTTTTTGTGAAACTTGTGTATTTCAGTGTTTACAATACGTATTCGATGTTTTTATATCCGCCATATTGGAATTGTTGTTTATGGTCGTTTCCGCGGTATTTGTGACGTCATGGGTCAAAGCCGACGGGTAAGATCGGACGCTTCTGTATTTCCAATTATTGGATTAAGCGCTACTGAAATGAATAGATTGGCACAACAGAAGCAGTTGCATGACGCATCAAACCAGTCTAAAGACTGATGACTCAAAAACATTGTGCTGGAAGTTCCACATTAACATTTTGCTGTCATCATTATCAAGCCTTTTGTCAGTTCATGTAATGTTCCCGCTGGCAAACAGTACTGGTTAAGGACTCATAGATGACATTCACAGATAAGGTTTTCTGTTCAGCCAGTATACTTGTTTCAGAGTCCAATGCCTTTTTACTTATGTCTGGTGGTGGTGATGAATAATCTTAGCATATTTTTTTAAATGCTTTTGAAAATACTGTCAGAAGTGAATTTACTCGGAGATTGCTCACATTTGTCACTTGTAGCTACCTACAGAACTCTAGTGTTTGTAGGAGATTATTTCATCACTCGTACTGGGAAGTTGTTGCTGTAAGACATTTGCTGTTGTTTTATCAATAATACCATTAACTGACCCCTCCCCCAACCTTTCTCTAACTCCCCTCCCCCCCTTTCTCTCCCACACACGCACACACACACACCATAAGTAGTGGCGGTTTTTCTTTTTTTTGAGGGGGAGGGGTAAGGAAATATACTAGCTCAGTTTTCAGAAATACAGGTTCGATATCCAAACTAAAATAATATGTTTATTTGTGTCTTTGAATGGTGCATACCCTTCCTTTCTCATAGTGGCCTATTCTTATCTGCCCTTCCATAATTTCCTTGTCTTCTTTTCTGCACTTTCCTCAATTATTGTATCAATGTTGCAGTAACATTTCATATGAATTGCTGATAGCTAGTGAAAAATCAGTTGTGTTACAGGACTCAGGAAAAGCATTTGATTTTAGTTTTATTCTTAAGTATGTGAGAGTGGTTTCATAAATCTGATAAAAAAGCAGGAAAAAATGTTTGTTTCATAAACAACTCCTCTTACTTCTTGAACATCTCCTTTGAGGGATATACTCTTAGTCCAGCAATCCTCCAGCTTTTTCATCCCATTGGAAAAATAAGTTTCGTCAAACTCTGCAAAATACTCCTTGACTGCAACTATCACTTTCTCATTTGATGAAAATGTCTTCCCAGCAAGTCAAAGTTTCAAGTTAGGGAACAGGAAGAAGTCAACTTGGGGCTAAGTCTGGTGAATAGGGTGGATTAAGAACCAATTAAGTGCCCAGTTCATGCACTTTCATAATGAGTGATGAAAGAAATGGTGCATTATCCTGGTGAAAGAGCACTTTTTTGCACACAAACCATCTTATCTTTCAGCCAACAAAAGTTTCAAACAATCCAATAATGAAGCATAATAGGGTCAAATTAGGTCCTGCGTTTTTCCAGTCAATGAGGGTCATTCCTTAGGAATCCGAAAAGCCTGTGGCCATCACTTTCCAAGCTGACAAAATGATCTTTGCTTTCTTTGGTGCACTTTCACAAGCCTTTGTTCATTGGTTTGACTGCCATTTTGACTGTGATGTGTAATAATTGGAGCCAAGTATCGTCAACAGTCACAAATGGGCACAAAAAATCTTTCAGACTGATTAAAGGTCACCAGACATTATGTTGAAATGGTGTGCTGGATGCACATTTGGATAACTATGAGTAATCATGGCACCAACCTCACACACAGCTTCTTCGTAGCTAATTCTCTATGCAGGATATTATGAGATGCATATAGTCTCAGCAATCTCAAGAACTTTTATTTGGTGCTCTTGCATCATCATATCGTGGATTTTGTCAATGGTTTCCTTTCTGGTGATCTGATTTGGATGGTCAGAGTGTTCTTTGTTTCTGCTGCTTGTTCAGCCACATTGAAATTCATTAATCCAAAAGTAAATGGTCTCAAGGATGGTGCAGAGTCCAGATGAACTTAATTCTTTATTTATTTGTGTGCCAGTCCAACCCTTCAAATGAAAATGTTTAATAACAGCGTAAACTTAGTTTTCTCCATTTTCAGCCACAGTTGATATGCTAACCAATTCAGACACCTGTCAACAATGAACTGTATGCTGTATGTTGTTGAAATTCTTTATACAGTCTTCAGAATAATCAAGCGTACCAACCACAAAGGCACAACAAAGATATTCCGTTCTTTTGTGGAAATTTATCAGACTTATTGAACCCACCCTCATAGTTGAAATATGTAACTTGTACAGCTAGATTTTTGATGCTTAATAAGTTTTCAATCCATATTAGTCTTTCAAAGACAATGATCCTTAATAATAAAATTCTAGGATGTAATTGCATGAATAAAAATTGCAGGACTAATTTGGAAAGAGGAATGCAGAATTATGTGGTAGTCATCTTTGTACTAATTTGAGTAAGTTGAATTTTAGTCTGCCTAATCAGGCTGACTGTTTTCCCTGATAACATACTAAAATTATGTTTATATGCTTCTCAACATACCTAAAAAGAAACTAGAGGAAATGCAGTGTTGCATTAGAAGTGGTAGAGTTTCCATGAGGCTAAGTATTAAGCATTGACATTTCTAATAGTGATACAGAGCTAATAAAATGGTTCAAATGGCTCTGAGCACTATGGCACTTAACTTCTGAGGTCATCAGTCCCCTAGAACTTAGAACTACTTAAACCTAACTAACCTAAGGACATCACACACATCCATGCCCGAGGCACGATTCGAACCTGCGACCGTAGCAGTCGCGCAGTTCCAGACTGCAGCGCCTAGAACTGCTCGGCCACTCCGGCTGGCACAGAGCTAATAACAAGTGCTACTTAGTTGCTGATAATTTCTCAGTTCTTATACAAATCATATCTGGAAGCTCTTCATTGTCTTTTCAGAATGCTGGTAGTACACTCTGTAATTACTGTTACAAGAAAATACACTCATGTTCAGAAAAAGCAGAACACTTTGAACGACTAAAGAGACGACTTTCATATTCATGGGACATCTACATTAGTATGTTCTGAAGAAATGATTAGTATTTAAACCACGTTGCCCCGCAGTTTCAAGGTCAACATCAATATTGTGGTGCAACACCACCTACTGGTAAAATGTGCCTGTGGCTCTTGTTGTCACAATTAATTGGAGGTAAAGGATCAGTGTGACTTGAGCAGACTTGTAGGATGCCTCGCAAACTGTACCATCAAATCAGTGAGTCTGGAGGAGGCACATTATTGGCATGAGAGAATGTGAAGCATCCATTCAGGAAATTGCTGCTCGTGTGGGACAAAGTGTTTCAGCAGTGCAACAAATGTATGCAGAATGGTTCATGGAAGGCCGTAGAACACAACGAGATGGGTCAGGTTGCACCACCCAGACCATTCCCTGAGAAGATCAACACGTCATACAAACGTCAGTGCAGGACAGATCAACGTCCTCCTCGGCTCTGGTGCTACAGTGGAACAGTGTAACACATTTTACACTGTCAGGAGTGACAGTTGGTCGCCATTTATTATGGCATGGGTTACGTGCTCTCATCACCCACTTCTCCGCCTACCTTTGACAGATGTGCAGAAACATGCTAGACGGCAGTGGTGTGTGGAACAACATCGTTGGGAGCAGGAGTGACATCATATAATGTTTTTGGATGAATTCAGGCTCTGTTTGTTTGTAAGTGATGGCCGCATTTTGGTTTGCCACAAACGGGGAGGGGCATCACAGGTGCGCATTCACACAAGACATACAGTGCCAACTCATGGCATTATGGTGTGGGGTGCTATTGGATACAGCCACAAATCACAGTTGATGCATGTCCAGGGCACTGTGACTAGTGTGAATAACATCCTGCGACCTGTAGCCATACCCCAGATGCCATTTCTCAGCGAAGCAATGCATGACCACATGTTGCTGCATGAACACATGCCTTCTTTGTGTCACAGGGTGTCGGCCTTTTGCCCTGGCTCGCCAGATCGCTAGACGTATCGCCAGTTGAAAATGTGTGGCATATGGTGAAACGACAGTTGCAGCACTGTGACCCAATGCCAACTACTACGTATCAACTTTGGAACCAGGTGAATGCAGCATGGATGGCTATCCATAGGGCACCATTTGTGCAAGGTACGCGTCATTGCCATTGTGCATGGAACAAGTTATCAGAGCCCATGGTGGACCTTACGCCTACTAGGAACAGGGCACATGCTGAACCAAGGTGACTAAAATGCTAATCATTTCTGCAGAACGAACTAAAAAAAAAAGTTGCATAATAATATTTGTTATCCCCCCCCCCCCAAGTATGTTTAATGAAATACTGACCTTTAGAGGATGACTTCTGATTTGTAATGGCTATCAAATACATACACTAGGATGAGCAGGGAATTGCATTGCTATAAAATAAACAAAGTGTAATTGGAGGGATAAAAAAGTGTAATCACCAAGCAGTGGCAGTAGAAAACACATGTAAGGGTTAAAACATGTGCAAGCTTTCAGAGCCAGTGGTTTCTTCTTCTGGCAGAAGTATTGCAAGGGAAGGAAGAGGGGTGAAGAAAAAAAGACAGAAAGGTTTAGCAAAAAATGGGGGAGTTCGGAAAAGTCACCCCAGAACCCCAGGTCAGAAGATACTTACTGCACTGGATGAGAAATAAAACTCATTTTCAAAAATGAAGGATGTCACAACAACCAGTGAATTCATCAAGTGGTGCCAGGACGTAAAGGACAAACTGAAATATATGAGGTGATGAACGTTGATAGCTAACATGAAAACTACAATTTTCAAGTTTGTTCCAGATAGCTTATTGTCCATTCTCTTATCATAGGCTTTTCATTCCCAGATTTAATTGCATTGACCATTGTAGACCAGAAAATAAAGAGGGCCTTTTATATTGTTATTGACTGTGGGCTGTCAGTGGACAGGACACGTCTTTGAATTTCAATTATTTAGAGTTGTTGTAATATAGAACTGGGGCTCAGTCAGACAATTATTTACAACATCTCGTGTGAGATAAAGTATGTATTTGTTCATGAGATAAGCATGTGCTTGTTCAATCTACAGAGTTTATATTATTTTCACAACAAGCACAGCAATATGCAGGTTTGTTTTTGCATTGTACCTGTGTCCATTTATTACATTGGCTTAAGAAGAATCTAATAGGTGCATGGAAGAAACTGCTGAAACACCATTGTTATAGAAGGAAACTAATATGGCCACAAGCTGTGGCATTGTGCAGTGTGGTGTAGCAATTAGCATCGCTGGTTGATGGGTTGTGGGTCACCAGTTCAAATATGACTAACAGGAGTTATTTTTTATTTAATATTTATCATTTGTGGAAGGTTCTCGGAATTTCTTATGATTGTGATGTTTGCATATTCTGTATTATTCAGTGTTTGTATGAGTAGCAGCACACTGTATGGTGGTGTTAAAGTGTGCTTTATGGCTACATGTTGTACTTCATTTACGACCATGATTTCAGATTTGGACTTGTGTGTCACTACTACATGACATTGTTTGGTGGAGATGCCAGGTATTAAAAAATGTCGACATCACCTTGGCTCCAATTAGGCAATGTAAAGGCTGTCACCTACACAGGCAGGAACCAGAATAAAAACAGTACATCGTTCCCAAGGTCTTTGTATTCACGATACCAGTGGATTACGAAATAGCAACACATCAATTGCACCATTGGCATTCATCCTTGTTTTCTGAAGATGGTGGTTAGGACCTGACGCAATGGCTGAACCTAGTAATCAGAAATAGTAAATCTTCTCATTCTGTTTATAAGTCGGCGTATTTCTTCATTGATCACCACAGCACATAGGTTCTGTGTTTCAGGTACTGTCCAAGCAGTATCCGAACTAATGCTGCAGTGTCTTTTATTTTTACTCATGTTATAAATACTATTAACATACCTGTATAAAGCAATAAATATTTGAATAGCCCAGAAAGTACAAGGCCAGGCAAGTAAATCATTCGCATATATAATCAGTAAGTAAGGAGTAACTTTACTTGAATATTACTGACTTTAACTCTCTTTCCACTATTAACAAATGTCCAAGTACTGAGAGTTGGTTACACAAGTTGTGGATCATAATTAATAATCACACCAAAATATGAAACATCACGTATGATATAAATAAGATCAATTATTTATACAAGTACTACTTAGGTCCTGATTGGCACACAACCCATTAATTGTATTGGTTTTAGGATTGGTAAGGAAATAACTTTCTTTGTGTGGAATCCTCACTTATTCGATGAGGACCAGTATACAAAAGTTGCTGTTTACTTTGTGTGTGTGTGTGTGTGTGTGTGTGTGTGTGTGTGTGTGTGTGTAAAAAAGTGAAGATCTAAGGTGAGATTTTTTTGTGTGGAAAAGTGAAGATCTCAGGTAAGTTTTTAATGGAATGTATTCTCCTACCTGATATTTTTGCTTTTATCAAAATCTTCTATCATAATAGTTCTTCCTCAATTGTGCCTGTTCGGTCAGTGTGTGTGACACTTTTCTTACCTTTTCTTCTGAGAACTACTCTTCTCTTTGTAGATACAGAAGCAGATTTATCCATTCATTCTCCCTTTTGTCCTACATATGAGTTCCGCTGGAGTAAATTGTGTGTTATACAGTGGCAAATTGTTCATTACCTCTTCAGGAAACTCTATAAATATTCTATTGATTTTGTTTGATTACTGTGTGCATGAGTTCTAATGAAATGGCTAAATTCTCGAAAGATACATTCACTGTGATTTCCCTTGGGTTGAAAGTGTAATATTAGTATCTGTTTAATGCAATATTCATGTAGAATGTGAAATTTGATGTGTTACTTAACAACAGGGCAGCAGGCTTGCCAGCTATAGTGTGTAACTGTTTACTACTCTCTTAATTATCATACCTACTGCAGTAAACTTTGTAGCATACAGATTAATGTACTCAATTTCCATTACCTGATTAGTGACAATAGCTCTCTTAGCCCATGGGGTGGAATGCACGTTACGATAATAGATTTCGTGGGGACGAACTTCCATGTGGTACTGGTATTTGTTGATAATGCTAGGCTTGTTTCCACATACATGTACGTACTTAAAAGCAGTTCTTTTAATTGCTCTGATAACAATGCATCAATAGTAGTAAACTCTATGATCTTATCTCTAACTTGATTTTCAACATTTTCAAACTGACAGGTGACAGTGCGATGGCGTACTACTTACGTATGTTGTCTTTGTCTTAAGTGACTTTACCCTCTGTCATTAATTACCTTGCTCTGTTGTTGTTTTTGATTGATAAGCTTCAGTCCTTTGTCTGTCGACATTTAAAAACCATTTATCTGAAGAGCAGTCTATTACTGCCTCCTGTCATAGGAAATCATTGCCAAAAATGCATTCTACTACCAGTCCACTTGTAACAAGGTATGGGCGTTATATCACTTCATTTCCTATTTTAACTTCCACCTGTGTTTGCATCGTGACATTGTGTGATTTAACACAGATAACTCCTATGGTTTTTACTGGATATACGGGTGCTTTTGTGACCTCACAAATTGTATTGAAGAAATTGGATGGCAAAGTGCTCACCATGGCATCCATGTCTGTTACAGTTGTAGTCTGTATCTTTCGTACTACTGCAAACACAGTAACTTGAACAGTCTCTTTACTCTGAATATGGCGTTTAAAATTGTCTGTAGTTAGTTCCTCTTTAATGCCCATGTCATCGTTGTAAAGTAACGAGTTTACTGTGTTCCTTATATTGCCTCCGGTCCATCTTGGCTTGCTATTATACTTAATTTTTTTATTTTTATTATAGCGAACTGGGGCTCTTTCACCACCTGAACAATATTTAAGGCAGGTTCCTTTATTTGCCATTTTATATTAAGTGTACAATTTAGTACTCAAATTCTACGAAAGTGTCTTGTTTGTTATCTTGTTAATGTATGTGCCATAATCGTAGCATTGTCTTGGTCCAGTATGGTGAAAACGATTTGGTATTTGTTACCATCTCTGCTCAAATTAAGAGACTTTATGGACCACATTCCTCATGCTGAGTATAGCATAGAAGTGGCATCATTGGGTGTGTCACAGGATTGACGTTACTGTCTTTTGACATTCCATGACTGTAAAATTTCAAGTGCAGCAGAAAGAACTGCGCTGCACTGCTACCATTGTTGTTGTTCTTGTTATTCATATCCTTTGTATTACTTGTGAACACCTGAATTTGTTTATCTTCCAACAGACACTCACATAAGAAAATCGACCATAAATGTGGCACTGCCCCCACCCCAGATGACATGTACTTAGGTGACAAACCTACTTGATTTGTTTTGTTACTAAAAAATCTCATTATGTAGTACGGAATAAATACTTTTTCTACCTGTGGTAACAACAAATGGCACCATGTCTAGTATTGTTTGTTTTATTTTGTATTGCTTCTGTGGTACATTACTGGTTCGTATTGTAACATTATAAATGTCCTTTTGATTCTGCTAAATTTTCACCTAATGTATTCTCAGATGAGTTCACTTCAGGCTCCATCACTTTTTCTGAAGCACCATTCTGAAATGAAAGTTCAGTAACTGAAGATTACAATACATGTGTCAGTTTTGAATCTAATTTTCCATCACTGTTAAATGACATTTCAAAGGATACCATTTCCATTTTAGAAGATGTAGCCTGTGGCTTAGTCAGCACTTATGTCGGATGACATTTCACAATACGTAGGAGACACTTCTTTACTTTGGGTTGCTAAGTTTGTTATCTGACATGAAATTTCATTATGCATACTTGACATTATAGATCATAATTTTGTTGACATTTCCTTCGTAATACCATTGAAATGCTCATCCTTTCAGTATTTTGAGGTGATAGGTAGGCAGTGACTGGGTTAACTTTCTTGTTGTGTGTTTTTATTGTCATCATAATTAACATCACTACTCCACTACAGATAAGATGATGGAAATGATGCATGTGAGATCACGTAATCGAAGTTAATATCAGCACAAAAATGATTAATATTATTTAGCAAGATTGTTCTGACTACACGACATTACCAAGATGAAACTGCAAACAATCGCCGCACCATGGTGTGTGCTTGCAACACAAAGTTGACCATCTTGTAAGATTTAGATTCTCATTATTGTTAAAATTAATTATTAAAATTCCAAATTTTAATTTACTAAACAAAATCTCACATTGATTGAATAGATATGATAATGCAAATTCACTCTACAAGCAAGCCAGTGTAATAGCCAATGTGGCTCTCAGCTTTTCTTCTGTAATGTAGCATAGACAGCAGATGTCCAATATTTTTTTTAAAAATTTCTGGTTATTTCAGTTAGACATTTTATGTTTCTTTTTACAGTAGGTCATTTTCTTTTTGCTCTAGAATCTCTTTTGGTACATCTGATCTTTAGCTTTCAGTGCACAGCAGATTATTTTTTTAGAGCATGAAATAAAAGCCAAAAAACTTATAACATTGTAATAAAGTTTACATATCATGTGCATAAAAACTATGTAATGTCAACTCACAGAGTCACTAACGCAATGCATTCCATCAAAAGAATGTCACTGTAAGAAAGTGATTCAACTACAAGGTGTATACGACCCGGGACAACCGGGAGATCCAGGAAAAACCCCGGAATTTTTTCATCCGGGAGAAAACCGGGAAAAACCCAGGAATTGTTTAGAATTCCAAGAATTTTTCATTGTTTTAGTTTTCAGTTAATTTTTTGTGATTTTGACTGGTAAGAACCAATACTCTAACAAAGGATATTATTGTATCCCGCTACTGCAGATTAATACTGCAGCAACAAAGCATGAACCGGAGGGGAAAAAACGAAAATAAATTAAGTTGCAAAAGAAATGTGCCATATACAACAACAAAACAGTGCTCATACAAGCGTCTGCCAACAGTAAAGTGTGTCAAAGGCTTTAGGAACACTATGCAATGCTTTATAACAACAAATTGCCTCCGATGAGCGTGACGTGACAACTGTTTAAATTAGATTCGTTTGAGCAGTTGCAGGCGGGCTCACGCGCATGCGCAGTTGAGTCGCGTGTGAGTAGTACCTCTCCCGCTTCTGGTTACGGATGTGTGGCTGGGCACCACTACTTAATATTGCCCCTGTTCAGAAATATCTTAGATCCTGGGCTGATGCACAGAGCAGTCCGAGTTGTGGTGGGGAGGTGGGTCGTCTCCACATGACCTGTGTTTACGTTCAGTGATTTTGTTGTTTCCTCTTCGTTTATTGCTATCACGTTAAATGATAACAAAACGGATTTTTGTGGCCGGGAGCTATCAAATGAATTAAAATACATTCGCATAATTACAGCAGGCTAAAGTATGTTAATAGTTTCAGATTTTATTTCCACCTTTGACAGTCAAGCATTAATCGCCTTAAAGAACAATGAAGTTATTTTTGCCAGTTTGCTAAAGAGGTTTGGCTTTTATTAATCCTTTCTACTGAGACAGTCAATTTATTTGAAACGAAGTGTTTAATTTCACACTATTGGCTAGTTTTAACTGTTTGCTGCATTTTAGTGCACGTATGGCATTATGCTATAATTAAGAACCAAACATTAGTACTAGTACTTCAAGAAAATTTACATACGGATGTGCATTTTAAGCCGAATTATGCATTTTAGTATGTTTTGCGAAATCTCTACACTCTTGATGTCTTGTTTCTTTTATGACATAATGTAAGATCTTTTAATGTTTTACACATACAAACATATGGGCTTCCTGCGTCATCGTAGCTGCGCAAGCGCGGTGACGCCACTTATCTGACGCTTTCTTGCAACTGCTGAAACGAACCTATTTCTAACAGGTCGCGGGAAAATATTTCGAATGGTGGTTTGAAAAGCGTTACATTCAAAGCAGATTTCCTTTTACGCAAGATGAACTATATGCGAGAATGTACAATGAATTTCTTAAATCACAAAGCGTTTGACTCTCATTTAAAAATCAACTCTTTGAGGACGACCATTTAGAAGAATTTCGAGCCCAGAAGATGAGACATTTGCATCGTTATTAAAAATTTTACTGGCACATTTGTGTGATGTATCTTAAAGTGTAACACGCGCAAGAAAGATCAACATTATATGTGGAAGCTTAACTTCTCTTCCAACTTATTGATTTTAGAGACCAATATTATATGTGAATCCTATGTATATTAATTTAAGCCATTAACTTTTCTTATTTGTGCATTCGCACTAGTTAAGAGTGATTAGCTGACTACATCACGTGTCCTATTGCTATCATCAGCCGGCGAGATCACGTGAATGTGCTATGACGCTTGTTGCAAAAGTGCATTGCAATCTCGATTTCAATGCTTCGGAAAGTGACATGTGTTGTTTGCTGGGATTCAGATTTATACCTTCGTAATACGAAAATATGCAGCTTACATGTTGCTGCATATCAAAGGTCTTTCAAAAGGTTCCCCCCCCCCCCACTGAGTTTCATTTTCTAAAGTGCCGGGAAATTCTACGTCGGTATATAAAACCATAAACATTCAAAGGATTGATGACTTACAGTGCCGAGGAAGAGTATACTGTCACTTAACACGGAAAAAGTGTATTTTCACCTGGGAGAAAATGTATTTTTAACTGGGAAATCTGGGAAAAATTCAGGAATTTTTTTTCCTTGTCCATGTATACACCCTGAACTATAATCCTACAAAAGCTAATTGTTTGGAAGTGGGGTACATCACAGTGACCACAGCAGGAGCTCATTGAAGACTGAATAATTAGAATTTCTATGTTAAATAGTATTATAACTCCTACTTGGCCAAGGACTGATCCATTACCTGTAATTTCTAATTACTTTTAGTGTCGGGTGCAGTCTCATTATTGGGGAGTGGAATAACTTGTTCACAGCTGACTGTAATAATAAGATACAATGCAGCAAATGATTTGTATTGCACAGAAACAATAATCAGCTTCATAATAAGATATTTAGACTTTAAAGTTAGACTTGCAAAAACACACATGATGGCATGCAATCAACACATCACCAAACCAGTCACTTCTCAACATAATTAAATAGCTGGAATATAAAAAAATTCCTTGTCCATGATTAATAAAGGATATTAATAACTTCAGTAGTAAAGAAAAACATGTTTGAACATAAATAATCTTAATATTATACCAAATTACAAAGAGCAAGGAAAATGGCTTCCTTACGTGAAGACAGACGAAACACAAAAAGGTAACAATGAGACTTCACTCCTTAAGTTGTTTGTAAACATCTGAAACATGAAATTACTGATGTGATGCTAACAATACATATTACAATCTGATCTCTGGCATAGTGAGACATATTAATTTATTACAATGTGCCAGTATTACTAATCATGGGTTTCAGAGGAAGTCCTTCCTTGTGTGTCTTAGGAAGTCCTATAGTTGTGGTGCCGCTGCTGCTCTTGTCTTCAGGCCCTTAATGATGTTTCATAAAAAGCTTGACTTACTGGAATAGAAAAGCTTCAAGAAAAGGAAAACAGATGGATCCCTGGATCACAATGTATATAGAAAATCTATGCACACTGATCTCTATCTCTGCATCTCAAGCCATCATCATCAGCTGTCACAAAGAAATTTGGTGCTAAAGACTCTTGTCCATAGAGCTCAAACACTTTCAGATAAGGATCGCATCACCAAAAAAACATCTATGAATAATGTTCTGTAGGAATTGGTACTCACATCATCAAACTGAACAGGCATTGCATTCAAAATCAAGAACACCCATGAAAGAGGTGGAGATTATGAGATTAAAACTGAGAAAGGGACTACAATAATTGCTTAACAGCCTTATGATGGCTCACTATCTGGAAAGATCGGTAGACTTCTATGGAGACATGGCATCCAGTGTATTTTGCTCCCTTCAGCTAAGAGCAAAAGTATTCTTTGTAATGTTAAAAATGAACTAGGTCTCCAAAAGCCCAGTGTATACCAAATTTTGTGCACATGGTGCACATGTGGCATTTGTTAACATGGGGCAGACTATTAGAACAGTTAAGCAAAGGTACAAGGAACATCAGTGACCCAGCCAACTAAATCAACCAAGCGAATCAGCTGTCGCAAAGCACTACTACGCAGGTGTCTTGATGTGAACACACATTTTCGGGAACAGCGTAATTAAGGAGTCTGTCGAAATAAATATGTCAGAAAACCTAATAAAGAGAGATAGAAGTTTCAATTTAAATAACTTTTTGGGTTTGGCATTCAATTGCTTAACATCTCACCAGCCACCAAATCTTGCAGCACATGAAGAAGACCACTGTTTCAGTCATAGAAATATTGTGCTTGAAATGGAAACAACAACCCAGCAGAACATCTGGAAGCACTCCATTAAAGAAGTTTTCTTATCGGTATGATAAAGCATAATACTTTACATATGCTAATGTAAAGGAGTAACTTTTTCTCAAATTTTGCACGAATTTGATGAAGACATAGGTCAGTATTGCTGAAGGATAAGAGGATATCAAATGAGGAATAAGATCAGTCATCACTTACACTACAAGAAGAGTTGACATACATTCTGTATAAAATTCAGTAAAAAATAGCAAAATATTAAGAGTTGGCTGGAAAGACTTCTGCCTGTAGTTTGTGAGCCAATGGATTATTTTTCTAATTGTGTATCTCATATCATGTCAGTACCTGCAGGTGAACAGTTTTAGATCGCTCACAAGAAGGTAACTAAATGTAAACATAACACTAGTAAATAGTAGAAATTCTAAATTTGCTTGCCCCTGACATGTTACGCTCCTTTATAACAAAAAGCACAAAAAATTAAAAATATCCACATGATTTCATCAAATTTGTGATTTCTTGATCAAAAAAAGGAAGAGAGTGGATGGAGAGGGTTAGAACTGATGAATTTTTAAAATGATCAAATGAAAAGTTGCCTATTGCTCTGATGCTACAGACAAATTAGATTAGGACAAGAAGGAATCTTATGATCTGTATCATTTTCTGTGCTACTGACTGCTAACTTTTTATGAATTTCCACAGTTGAATATATCTAGGAATCAACAAGAACATTCCGATTGTAAATGTATTGACTTCATTTTCTTTTTTACTGAGTAAGTGGAGTTATGGATTATTACAGCAGTTATGTCATTGTTGAGGTTCTTTTTTTAATTTCTTCTAGTTTGTTGAAACTAACCTAGACCTTGTTCCCAGGGACCAAAAATTTTGTTTCATGTGCACCATTTAAACATCTTGCCAATTTTTTTCACACACCGCATACAGTTAGCAAAGTTTAATAACTTAAAGTGATAGAATTAGTGTCTTTTCCAAAGAGCTCAAGTGCAAAGATAATTTTCCCATATTTAACTTGTGTACTTCAAGTGTATAAACAGTTTGCTACAAAGAGTGTGTAAGTGTAATGATGAGACATTTTCAAGCCATCTGAATTCATGTCGTCATTTTCATTTCATACTAGGTCCTGAAAGAAAATCAAGAATACCTGATGAGGAAGCAAATACAATAACAGCTTACCATGAAGGTGGTCATGCAATTGTGGCTTATTACACTAAAGATTCACATCCACTACATAAAGTAACTATTATACCTCGTGGTCCATCCCTTGGCCATGTAAGTTGAATAAAGTTAACAATTCAAGAAATAATATATTAATACTTTTATTATAACATGATAGTCAACTTTAACACTATTATTGTTTAAGAATTTTTCCATAAAGGTTCAAGAAAGTTAAAAAAAAGAAAAAGAAAGGGGGACAAGACCACTTGCCCTTTGTTTGTTATAACACACAAACAACATTGTAATATATATCAGCGTGTTAAGTTTTTACTTAGACAATTTATGTAAACGAGCATTCATTTCCGTCCGTGTGTGGCGTCACTCAGATACTATTTTATATGTATTAAATATTTTGTTTAGACAGCATATATACCAGAAAAAGAGCGTTACCATGTTACGAAGTCGCAGCTCATGGCTATGTTGGATACAATGATGGGTGGTCGGGCAGCTGAAGAACTCATCTTCGGTCCTGATAAAATAACTTCTGGAGCCTCAAGTGATTTAAAGGTATTGATAATTTTATTTAATATGTAGCTCCAAAATAACAAATAACAGCAAACCATTAACTGTTAGATAAACTTTTTTTTCTGTTTGGCTATTGAAGATTGTGGTTAGTTATTGTTGCAGAAATGCGGCACAGTTATAAAATAATGTGGCTGTGAGGGAAGTAAGGTACATTACATATCAGCAATTTGAAGACGTGTGTGTGTGTGTGTGTGTGTGTGTGTGTGTGTGTGTGTCTGTCACAGACATGACAAACATGTTGATTGGATGGAAGTTGTGATGTTGTAGTGTCAGACATGCAAACATATTGATTGAGTGGAAGTTGTGATGATGTAATGTAGACCATAGGTTATTTTATGGCTCACTAATGTTAAACAGTTATGAGATAGGTTCAGATATTGATGCTCGAGTCATTTCAGATATATTTTCGAACTGATTTTTTCCTTTTGTTTATTAATTTTGGCATATTTTTTTGTGTTTCTGATTGTCATTCATAAGACATTTGCAGATCATCTGACTTTTTTTCAAACAACAGGAATTCAGCCAGGTAATATTTACAGCAACCGCCAATATTTTGGTTGGAGTACACCCCGCCATTTTCAAGGCAATTGAAAATTGTATACGCCATGAGAAACTCGGGCCTCAGTTCATCTGACGTTTACCAGTTACCTATACGTCCCATTCTTATATTAGATGGAAACAGGAATAATTATATTATTATGAAGAGGACATATTGCTACTTACCATATAGAGAAGATGCTGAGTTGCAGACAGGCTCTACAAATAGACTGCCAAACACATGAGCTTTTTGCCAAAATGCTTTCTTCTAAAGTACATAAGACATGCACATCCACACAAGCACAACTTGTACACCTATGGCCACTGTCTCTATCCACTGGGGCCAGAGACATGAGTTGTTCTTGTGTGTTTACTTTAGAAGAAGGCCTTTTGGCCAAAAGCTTGCATATTTGGCAGTCTTTTTGTTGTGCCTATCTGTGACTCTGCATCTCCTCTATATGATGAGTAGCTGTATATCCTTTTCGTATTACTGTAATTATTCCATCCTCTGTTTTCCACTGTTTGATTTTGACTAACAGAAAAAGGAATGGAAATGTACCTCGAATGTAACAACAAACTTAGTTTCTACCAACAGAAAAAGGAATTAAATTTGTCTCTAGAGTAAAAACAAATTTAGTTTATTTACAGGTTCTGAAATTGTGAATACAATTTAGAAATTATAAACCCTAGAAATTCTAATTAACATCCATGCAACCGTGAGGCTACTTTATGTAAATCACACACACATGACAAAATCTTTAGTACATCACCAAAGTAGTATTTATTGGAACCAAGTGTGACTCAGGGTTGGAGCAAAGCTACATCCTGTTTGTTTATGAAGCACAGGACAATTTTAGACTTGATAAGAGTGCAACAAACTGTTCACATATAATTATGGTTTTAAAATCCATTTTTGAAATTTTTAAATGAGCTTCAAGATATCAACATAACATATACTAATGCGGTCAGGCAGGGAGACACTATTGGTTGTTCACTCATTAGTCCTGATCATTTTGTCAAAATGAATTTAATGTGTTTTGTCTTCAATTCTGTGCAATTCTGAGGGCTGTGGGTGAGATGAGCCTTAGGCAGAGGTTAAAATCCGTCATCTGCGGAGATTCCCTCAGCAATCTGCAGCACATCCAGCACCTGTACATAGTAGAGAAAACAATATAGAACATCCTTCTTCAGTTTTGAAGATGGGGAAATAGAGGTGTCTCTCTGCTATGTTCTTGACATGGTGAATTCATGAGAACGAGGTAGCCAGTACTGCATCCGAGAAGGCTTGTACCATGACGAGTGTGGTCCAGTGTGCTGCATGCTATAATGTCATTGTTGAGTAACTCTGTAACGTGTTTGGGGGAGGAAGAGTGAGTGGGAATGATAGACAACACATGATCGATAAAAGTAACTGTAAGACAATGCAACACTACCTTCTGGCTGTTAGGCATGGTGAAGTCCACTTAACGTATGTATCTTTAAATAAATCACAGTCCCCTGATGCTTAGTATCATCCTCACGTATAAACTCCTACCAGTGTATGATGATTATGATGTGCAGATTATAGTTCGTCGTTAATTTAACTGGGTGTATTTTACATCATGGAAAAAAGGTGGAGACCAATTGATTAGCAGACATGCCTACAATTTTAAGTAGGAATGATATTAATGTGGTACATGTTTCAAAATTTTGTGCATTGTCTGATATTCTACCTGTGTGTGTGTGTGTGTGTGTGTGTGTGTGTGTGTGTGTGAAAGAGAGAGAGATCAGCCACAATTACCAGACTGTTTTGTGCTTTTTCTACTCCTGTATTTTAATAATACATTTGAACAATCACATTATTTTAACAGTTTTAAGTATTAAATCATGGAGAGGGACTGTGTGTGCGAATCTGAGGAAGGAAATGTGACTTTATGTACTTGGCTTTTGGTATGCCTACATTTTATATACTTGTGTTTTAACCACTTTCATCTCATAAAGGATTTGTAGGGCCACTGATAAATGTCATGTTCAACAAGCTAAACAAACCAGAATTACACATTGTGCCTGTTGCTTCAACTTAATACAGATACAGTGCTCATCTTTGGTTAGTACCTTCTAGTCGACCTTGAAGTAATAGTAAAAAATATTTTGTGATAACATAATTTTTGCATTATTTTCATCCATTATGGAATACACAAAAGATGCCCTAAAGCCAGAAAAAAATTCCTATACCAGGCATGGAAATCACAATTGGGCTTGCCTCTATGTACTGTGTATAGGCCAGCTACTAATCAACCACCCATTGGTTACAGGAATTTTGTATTCAGTTTTTTCTGTTTGTCTTAAAAGCTTCAGTTATTTGTATCGACAATGTGGGTGACCACTTTAAGAATTTTTCTATACAGTTTTCCCAGTATGTTTAATTAATTCAGAAAATGTTCCATGAGCTAATTGGTCTCTGACTCAGTGTTGTTGTCATAAGACTAGTAATCAGAACATCACACGAGTCACCATTGTTTTAATCAGTAACAACTAATGGTTTGAACTGCTGCTGTGTTGGCCAAATGTAGTGAATAATCACTCTGTGATTGGTCAACCTGATGTAGCTTTTCATCAAAAACTCACTTTTTAATCTAATATGGCGTGGTAAGAAGACTGTGAGAATTATCAGAACATCAGCAAAAAGAACTTCAGTCCTTAATTTGAATACTTGTTTACTTTGAAAAATGAGATTTGAAATTTTTTTTAAAAAATTGCCATGGTCTCTGCCATGACTAACCCTACAGCCAAAAGTTCATTGAAATAGTTTAGAGCATACTCAGAATAATAGCACTGAAAAGATGCAGACTCATTGCTTTGATGTTGATTACAAGACCTTTTGAATGAACTGCTGAAAATTAGTCAGTTCCTCAACCTAATTAGTTATTCTATAGTCAGATCTTGATTATTCTTATGTTGGCTTTTGAGGAAACTGCTTGTAAACTCTTGTATGGATATGGATGTGATGTTATCCTCGCAAGTTTCTCTCTCTCTCTCTCTCTCTCTCTCTCTTTCTCTCTCTCTTTTTTTCCAGGAGAGAGGGACCACATAACTCATATTAGCTGTCAAACTCCAGAGAACAGCATTAATTGAAATGTGATCAGTTACACAATAATTCTCAATAAATCCCTTTATTTCCCTCATTCTGTGCCCCAAACTTGGTTTTGTGCTTGGCACACTGAATCTGGTTTTCCTTAAATTATCTGTTAGAAGAAAACTCATATTTTATGTATGTTTTATTGTCACATATTCATTTGTTTTTTCTCTGCATTGTGTTTATATTTGATGACTGAATTTTTGATAATGGTTTCAGCTAAACAATGTAAACTGTGTGCTTTTGTTTGTTTACAGCAAGCAACTTCTATTGCAACGCACATGGTTAAAGAATGGGGAATGTCTGAAAAAGTTGGCCTCCGGACATATGATAACAGCAACAAATCATTAGTTGTTGTTAATGAGCTTAGCCCAGGCACAGCAGAATTGATCGACAGTGAAATTAAAAGGCTAATGATGGTAAGGATCGTGTTTGGTTTTGTGTGTAACACTTTCATATGTGAACAGGAGATAATGTGCGTGAACAGGGCTTGAATGTTCAAACTTAAGTATAGCTGTCACTGGAGCTCCGGAGAAGAGATTCTTGATCTCATTGATTGTTTGTGGCAGTGCCCTTCTGCTGCAGTGGGAGCTGTAGGAAATGTGGCAGCGTAACTAACATGGTGCGTATTAAAAGTGCGGCCGACTGGATAATGGCTGATACAGCACTTCGTTAAGAATTGAGGTGTGCAAGTCAGCCTTTGAGTGATTTTCATTTTACTACTAAATACATTAAAACTACTTGAGAAATCCATTAAAGTAGAAAAGCATCAGCATTCCTCTTCATGGCACCTAAAGACTCCATCATGCATTTGTGCATGGGATAACAGGTGCAGCTTACAAATTTCCCATTTAACTTCCCTCTTATGTGTCTTAAAATCCCAATCTCAAACCAAGTGTACTCCCATTACCCCACTCTTTTGTTTCTTCTAAATTATTTAAAACTACATAATATTTAAAGCAAAGTATGAATTGTAGAATATTTTAATTAGTGAAATATAGTGTGTGTTTGTATTTGGTTTCAGCAGATTGCTAAAAAGCCTGTATATGGTGAGATTCGCTCTGCCAACAGTAAAGCCTCATTTACACCAGTTTAAATTAAAGTAAAAACAAGCAAAGTAGCTTTCAAAGACAATTTACTAGTTTTTATTGCTGTGTGCTAGCTGTGAACAAATGCTTCAAATGGATGGAAAGAGAGAACATCAAGAATGTGTACATGAATGTAGACTTTCCCAGCGGATACAGTTGATGAATGCTCTCAGATTACCACCTGGGTGACAGTATTAAAAAACCTCTACATTTGGACGAGTGACATACTGATCATCTTTTGTCGAAGTGTTAGATTTTGTAGATGATGTCCTTCTTACATATGTGGTTTATTTGTCAAGTTTTTGTAATATTTAATGTACTTGATGTTCATCACAGACAAGTCTATTTCATTACTAGAAATTGTTCAATATTATTAATATGTATGTATTTTTCAACAGGAATCTTATGAACGTGCTAAGAGCATTCTCAAAGCTCATCACAAAGAGCACAAATTGCTGGCTGAAGCTTTGCTAAAATATGAGACACTTGATGCTGAAGATATTAAAGCAATAATGAAGGGCAAAGATACTTCAGATAGGAGTCAGCCTGTATGACGGAGGAATTGTTTATAGGCAGTGTCAAACTTTTCAATAAATTTCCGTTCATAAAACAAAGAAACCACACTGTAAATTGAAATAAATAGTTTTCAGCTGTGAAGAGGATGTGATATCGGACCTTATTTTATGCAGTTTGTTTTTCCATGTACAGACCACAGCAACAGACTTTTGTTTAATGTAATTTCTACCATTAATTTATTGTACCCAATGTTCGTAATCCTGCAGTTGTGATTTACTTTGTTAAAGATAAGTCTTCCATACATACATCTTTGTTTTTCCTTATAATCCAGCCAACTGTCAGGAATTACAATTTCGTATAATTTAAGGAAAGAAATGGTGTATTTTTGGAACACATTGAATTTTGAACTGCAGTTTTTCTAAGAGGTTTAATGAAATATGCTCACTTTACAACCTGTGTATCACTTGTCATATTTGTGTGTTGTACCTGTAGTTTTAATTCAATCCTGCCTACATGTTTTATTGATGACACATTGATTGGGTTGGAAGTTACTTGTACTGCCATTATTTGCCTGCATCCTGTTTGATCTCATATGTGACACTTTGATGCACGTCTTGAACAAAATCAATTTGCAATATCTCATTGTGATTGCCACAGTTTGCATTTTATATAAAAAAATAGGAATATGCACTTTTATTTCAGTGTGATTTGTTAGTTGTGTACACCTGAAATAAATTGTGTATTTCATTTGAATTTGTTACTGTATTATTTTTTTCGGTTCATTGTTACTTGATTTTATAATTCACGTAATTAAATTCTCCTGTAACGATGTCGTCTATGGTACGACATCTTTTGTTTTGGAGATGATTGGGCCTACTAACATAAATAGGTGCAATATCTTGTCACATTTCCAATCACAGCATGACATCAACTACACTTCCATCGTATAAAAAACTGTATTCGTTTATAGTAAACAGATGATTCTCATTGGGGGGAAAAATTATGTAAATCTTACTTTTTTTTTTTTCAATTTGTGTGTGTGTGTGTGTGTGTGTGTGTGTGTGTGTGTGTTTTACTTTTACTTTTTACCCCTAATATATTAGTATTACAACCCGTTATGTAAGCCGCCATGCACCTAGAGAGTAGAGAGAATGAAAGAAAGAAAGAAAGAAAGAAAGGGGTGGGGGTAAAAGGTCACATTTATCCATAGCTTTTAAGCTGTGAGTGTTGAATAAAATTTGGTTGACTGTGCAGCTATAATGCTAAAGAGGTATTTAATTTGTTTAGCCTCTTGCAGACATTGATTACTGTATACCATTGCTACATATGTGGGCAGTTGGTGTATCAATCTTCGTACGTACCAGCATGTTCTGCACTGCACTGTTGTTAGCTTTAGAAATGCCTTTTTTATCTAGTGATAACATAATGCCAATGCCTCTAAGTAGATGAGGCTTCTGACACACTTAGAGCTGCACTGATAAGAGATAAATATTACCCAAAGAATTCTGTAAAAAATTCATTTTATTGTGTGACACTTAATGTAAATCAAATGAAAGTGTTACAGCATGGATTTAAATTAGCATGAAACTTGCTCGAGAGCACCACTAAATCAGCTATTGAACGTTTGTTGCACTTTGACCACAGCTATTAACTGTACATGTACGATGTTTATTATTGAACAGGTGGTGGTGTAAATCTGTATTCTCCACAGAGTTTATTGCTGTCAACTTGGCTGTTGGGCATAGTGAAAAAAAACTTTTGACTAGCAGAGATGTAAATACACCTTAATTCATGAAAAATTGAAACTAATTGTCACTGGAGAAGTTCAAAAATTTATTGTGACACCTTAAAGAAATGACCAAGAAGGAATTCATACATGGTTCTCTCCTAGTGTTAATTCCTACACAATATTTTTGTCTAAAGTAAAACATCAGTTATCATTTGAGTCGAAGAATAGGTTCACTCTTTTGCAGAACATGCAAGAAACTCATTGAAACTCATTGTTGTCCTCAGTCAACACATTGGAATATTCATATATTTTCAAAGTAAACAAAAAGAAACAGTACTCTTCTTGGCACTTAATGTTCTTGCACACAGAACTCTGCCCACCACCAGAGCCCTGAACGTTAGGAAAAATAAAAAGTGGTATATTCAGGCAGTATATTTTTTAAATCTTCTGTTGTTCTTATTATCTGTATGCCCAGTGCTGCAGAGAATACATCATTCAGCAGCTGGTAGATCACAACCACCTGGTGCTGGCTGTTAGATGGTGGTGCAGATTAGATTTTGGACACAGTGTTGCCAACATGTCATATTTTCCATGTGGATGACACTTTCAACATTACACGGGTTTCAAAGCCATTGTTATTCGATGCTAAAGAAACTATCTGCATAAAGCATGGCATAGATATACATTTACGTTGTCTGCTTATTCACTGATAAAGATGTCATTTATGATGGACCTACATGTATTTACTATTGTGGTTGATCAATGCATACAAAGCTGTCATAGGAGTTTACATATGGTGTGAGCATTTGCTGGTTAAATTCTTTGCCTCCTCTGTACACTGTCTGCGTAGAATGTAATAAAAAGTCTTTAGGTACTGTTATTCAAATCTACAGAGCATATTCATAAGAGATGTTCAGTCGTTGTTGACTGCTGTCAAACTTATTGATTGCTGCAGGTAGAATTTCCCGTTCTTTCTCTGCCATTAAGTGTCTGTGAAATGCCTTTTTAACTTGTTCATGTTAATCGTGTGTCATCAAGAGTTCTTGTGGGAGCAATTATTATCTGTGCTCATTACTTATGTAGCTGAGGATTTTCTTAATCTAATCCATTGGTCATCAAACTGCGGCCTGCTGGCCACACATGGTTTGGATCAAGAATTTGTGTGGCCTGCGTTTCTCAGGCATATTTTATAATAATATCCATCTAGCTAGTAACAGCTGAATAGAAAAATGTCAACTAATGTTAAGAGACTTTTAAAAGTGAAGGTGTCCTGGCCAGTAACAACAAAAATACTTAAGAGAGACAGTAATATTTTAAGATGTGCTTAATTATACATGATACAGGGAATTCAGCTGTGAGCTAAGTAAACTTGGCTGCTTACCTCAGCAGCAAAGGGTAAGTAGCGTAACAACTCGGGGGTTAGAGGATATGAGAGGAGAAATGTTTTACTGTGTTTCTTTCATTGTTGACTACTCGTTGCTGTGTGTGTGCACCTCATACAGATCAGCTGCTATGGTACAATTTTCTAAAGGAAGTAACATGGATTCATGAATGCACACTAAAAAGACAGCTTCAAATGCTTACCTGTTTGTAGCAAGGAATATGAAATTAAGTCTGTTGTAATACAGTCAAGTCAGTAGGTGAAAAATGATGTTCATAACGTGTAGTAAACATTTATGATCATTTATCACAATTCATAGTGCACTTTGATGCAATTAGTATTACCGTTATCAATTAATTGATCATTGGTTCACACAGAGAACATATGACCACTTGATCAGCCAGTTACACCATCACATCTTTGGGCTCACCGAGGGTGGCAGCTGTCTGAAGCAGAGACAGAGAACAGTCAATACAAAGTGTTCCGAATTGTGTCAATTTTTAATGATCAGTACTTGGAGACCAGTGGCTAATTTATTGCGCTCTTACTGTAGATAGTCTGTTGGGGGCTCGTATCTGTCCCTAATAATAAAACTGTAAAACCATTGTGTGTATCTGAACAGACTAAGCTCCAAAACTAATAGAAAAATTTTCATGGCATTTTCACAGATAACTTGAGCATAACTTGAGGCCACTTATAAGCCATATTTCATCAGAATCAGATCCTTTTAAGCTATATTTCATAAGAATCAGATCACCGAAAAGAAAGATATAATAATTTTAAAGCTTTAGGACTCTGCTGAACTTAATAGTTTGAATAGTTACCTAAGTGATGGCAGAAGTACTTTCGGAAGTTTATGTCACTGATAGAATTAGGTACATAATTACAAACTACTACATTGTATTTACTTGGCTGTGATACGAGGATTTGCTAATTTTGCTTTTTGTTTAAAACTGTGAAGTTGCATTGCTTTTTTCAATAAGTTTCATTTATATTTCCAAATTCTCAAAATAAATATGACAGTTCTCAGAAACAATGTGACATACATTGAACTCTCCTTCTACAATGACTGTTAATAACAATTTTTTGTTACCTGGAACACTGCAGATACATCAGTATGGACATGTCAAAACTGACAGTTCCAGAGAACAGAATCGGATTGAATTTTACGTGTAACAGTTTCCATCTTGTTTCCATGATGTCACTGCAATTGTCATAGCGACTCTTCTTCCATGGTACGCACTTTATCTGCAAGGCAGGACTTGACTGGCAAAACAGCAAATGAGAGTGCTACCATTTATCCAGCTTACAGATACGTTGCATGCATCCACTCCAGAATACTTGCACATAAAGGAAACAAACTTTCAGTGTTCTGTTCTAACTCATTATTTAAATAAAACTTTTATGGTGACAAATCATCAGTTGTTGGTTTGTAAGATGCCATGCAACACATCTCTTCATCAAGAGATGCATTACACTACAGAAAAATGGCCATATTGTTAATCTTCTGTATAGGTACTTACATTCCTGCAAGCAGCTGAGTGTCTTGTTGTCTATATATACCACCATGTTGTGCCCTTAGAGGTAGAACCTAAACTTTGTGAAACCAACCATAACTGCAGGTAGTACCTTCTCACATATTCTATAAATGTGTTCATTATTTGTGAGCCTGCAGCAGACACTATGCTTCTATATTCAATTTGGCCATCTACTTCCTTTTTGGCTGGCAACACTGCGCCGACGCGGACTCTTCAAGTATTTGCTGCATAAATAATTATAAAAAGCGTTGTTATTAAGCTGTTTTTAAATGTTCACTGTTGTTATAAATGTAATCTAAGTGTTGTTAAATTAGTGGAAGTGTTAGTGAAGTATAAAATAAGATTAAACAGGGTAAGAAGTGTATTTTTCTTCTCGCACCTGTAGCACGAATCCTAGGCCTAATTTCATGCGCGCGAATCGTAAGTAAGCAGTGAATTAAACTTATAGGTAAACGTTTCCAATTGGTATAAATATAAGTGTTGTTGCATTAATGGAAGTTTTAGTGAAGTGTTAAAGAAGATTAAACGGGGTAAGAAGTTTATTTTTCTTCTTGCGCCTATAGCACGGATTTTAGGCTTAATTTCACATGTGCGTATCGTAAGTAAACAGTGACTTAAACTTATATGTAATCACCAGGTTTTTATACAGTAGTCTTTCAATTTATTTATATCTTCCTGAATAGTTTCTAGGGTCCTTTGTTTACATTTTAGTCAGTACTTAAATCAGTTTATACGATTTCTGTTTTTACCATGAGTGAGACGTATGTGACATGCCGTAGGATTGTTAGTTCCGGGGTGTGATGTGATGGGTGCTGTAGTTTCTTTCATTGGGGCGAATGTAGTGGCGTGGGAAATGGGGACATAAATGAGGCTCACCAGTGGTATTGTAGGATCTACAGTAGAGATAGGAAAATACTGGAACAGAAAGGGAAAATTGCAGCTCTTCAAGCTGACTTAGACAAGGCAAGGGAGGATCTGGACAGGTTAAAGAGGGAGAAGGGTGAACAGAAGTGGCAACAGCTAATAGGGGGAACAGGCAAAAGAGAGCATCAGACAGCTTTGTCATAAATCTTGAAAATAGATTTGACCTGTTGCCTCAGTCAGAATCTGATGAGCCTCATGTAGCTGAAACTGTAGAAAGGGCACAACAAGCTTTCAAGAACTTGAAAAAGGTAGGGAAATTTGTAAAGAGAAAGAAAGTTCTGTTGTTAGGTAGTTCCCATGGTAGAGGTTTGGCCAACTACTACAGGAAAATCTAGGTCCAGAGTACCAGGTCACAAACTTTTTCAAGCCTAGTGCAGATCTGGGTCAGGTAACAGAGGATGTAGGTTCTTTATGCAAGGATTTCACAAAGGAGGATGCCGTGGTTATAGTGGGTGTTACCTGATGAAGATAGCATCAGCAACGAAGCATACGAGTGTGGGATTTGTGTCTCTGTTGAGACACCATGATCGGCCTGATTTGAACTCTTCCGTCGGGAGGGTGAACTTGGAGTTGGAGTGGCTGCTTAGGACGGATATAGGGTCCCATATTGGTTTGATTCCTGTGGATGCTATTGATAGGTGGGACTACACTAGGCATGGCCTTCACCTCAATAGGAAAGGGAAGGGAAAACTGTCTGGGTTGATTGCAGAAAACTTAAGGGGGGACACTGTCACAAGTGGTAAAATACCAGTGGCCACAGGCGTCAGAGGGATGCTTTTTTTAGGATAGGGAAGGGTAAAGAAAATGAGTTTTAAGAGAGATTGGCAGACACACTCAGTTTGAGAAAACAGATGATCAGGAGTCATATTTTAGCACACAGCCTCCATTTAAAACAAGTTTAACAGAAAGTAATCAGAAACTGCCAGTTCATCTCTGCCAAAGCAAGTATAATCCCATTAATATGCAGTATCAGTTATCTTTATTTATCCAGAACATTCCGGGACTCATAAATAAAGTTGATGAACTACTCATTTGTATTGATGAAATGAATTCATATAACCAAATTGACACAATCTGCCTCTCTGAACATCAAGTGACCACTGGTATAGATATGTTAGACATTTCAGGATTTACGCTAGTTTCCTACTTCTGCAGAGTAGATATGGATGGAGGAGGAGTTGCCACATTTATTAAAAACTGCCATAAATTCAAGAACATTGACATTAATAACAGATTTAGAGCAGCATCTAGAAGCATGTGCAACAGAAGTAGAGTTCCATAACAGATCCTATATAATAGTAACTATTTACCGAGCACCTGCAGGAAATTATAATCTATTCATAAATCATCTAGAAACTCTTTTGGGTTATTTAACAGGAAGAAGAAATTTTGATTGCTGGTGACTTTAATACAGATTTTCTAATGGAATCTTCCAGCAAACATTTACTGCAGTTAGTAATGTTGTCTTTCAATCTAACTCACACTGTAAACTTTCCAACTAGCATCACTAAATCCTCAAGGACAGCCATTGATAACATTTTTATAGACAAATCAAAGGAACAAAATCATATCATAAAACCTGTAATAAATGGACTATCAGATCATGACATGCAGCTCCTTGTTTTAGATGTAAATTGTAAGCAGATTATCAAGACTGCTAAATCTGTGTACAGGAGAGTAGTCAATCAACCAAAAATTGAGTGTTTTAGAAAACTGCTCAAGGATATGAACTAGAAAGATGTTTATAGTGCTCATGACATGAATGAAAAATATAACACATTCATGAACAGTGGCCTTAAGCATGGAAGTATTCTATCTCCTGCACTTTTTAATGTTGTGATGGAGGGAATGAATAGGGCAGTTAAAGATATAGTAAAAGAAAAATACAAAAAGATGATTTTTGCAGATGATATGGTAATATGGGGTGATAAAGAGGTAGATGGACAGTTACAGCTTGATGCGTGGAAGGAAATAATGAAAAGGTATGGATTAAAAATAAATAAAGATACGAGTGAAGTAATGGTATTTGGAAGACAGAAAGGAATCAACAGAAATATTACCTTGAATGGAGAACCCCTCAAAGTGGTAGAAAGTTTCACTTATTTAGGGAGTGAAATATCTAAGGATGGAAAAATAACTAACGAAATTAGTAGGAGGTTACAGAAAGGAGGCAATTTCTACCAAACAATAAAACACCTGATTTGGAATAAAGAAGTTTCAGAAAGAGCAAAACTCCTTATGTATAAGAATTATTACATCCCTATTGTCACCTATGGTGGAGAAACACGGACAATGACAGAAAGGGACTGGAGCAGACTGCAAGCAGGGGAAATGAAATTTCTCAGAGAAGTTAAGGGGAAAACAAGAATGGAGATTAGAAAGGACCTCAAACAAGAAAGTATGAGAGAAGAAATTGAAAGAAAGAGATTAAGATGGTATGGGCATGTTAAGAGGATGCATGGGCAGAGACACCCCAAAATTATGGAAGAACTAAAGATGGATGGGAAAAGACCTAGAGGGCGCCCAAGAACACTGTGGAAAATTGGAGTGAGAATATCTGTAGAAAGGAGAGGTGTGACCTGGCAGCAAGTGGAGGAAGAAAAGTGGGAGGACCGAGCCAAATGGAGAGGACTCATCAGCACCCAGACCCGGCAGTAGCTGGATCGGGATTCGGATATAGATAGATAGATGAACAATGGCAGTACCATGTTTGAAATCTGTTTTCCTCTAAAAGTTTCTCAAATTAAACAGAAGTCAGAAACCATGGATTACACAAGGAATAAAGATTTCCTGTAAGACAAAAAGGGAAATGTATCTGTCGACCAAGAATAGCTCCAATACTGATGATTTAGCTAAATACAAGGAATACTGTAAAATATTAAAAAAAGTAATTCAGAGATCTACACAAATGCACTACGAGAAGAAGATAGCAATGTCAGGGAACAAAATAAAAACAATATGAGATATAGTGAAAGAGGAGACTGGCAGAACCAGAAAGGAACAGGAGCAAATAGCATTAAGGGTAGATGACACATTTGTAACCGATGGGCATAGTGTGGCAAATCTATTTAACAAGTACTTTATATCTGTTACTGATAGAATGGGATTGTCAGGATCAGTAAATAACGTCCTTGAATATCGGAAACTAGCCTTTACAAATATCTTCAGGTACATGAATATGTCACTCACTTCACCAAAAGAAATAACTTCCGTAATAAAATCTTTAAAAACAAAGCATTCTAGTAGTTACCATGAAATATCAACAAAGTTAATTGAGGCATGTTGTTTGCAGATGACACAAGTATTGCAATAAATAGTATGTCGAGTGTAGTTCTAGAAAGATCTGCTAATGATATTTTCATGGATATTAATAAATGGTTTAAAGCCAACTCACTGACATTAAACTTTGAAAAGACTCACTATATGCAATTCAGAACCTGTAAGAGGTTTCCACCCAGCATATGCATAAAGTATGAAGAAGAGCAGATAGAAGAGGTTGACAGTCTTAAATTCCTGGGATTACAACTTGATAATAAATTCAGTTGGGAGGAGCACACCACAGAAATGCCTTAACAAATCTGTATTTGCAATTCGAGTGTTAGCAGACATAGGCGACATAAAAATGAAAGAGCTTGCATACTTTGCCAACTATCATTCCATATTGTCATATGGTATAATATTTTGGGGTAACTCTTCAAGTCAAACAAAAGTTTTCAGAGCCCAAAAGCGTGTAATACGTATTATTTGTGGAGTAAATTCACAGATGTCATGTAGGAACCTCTTCAAATAACTGGATATACTAACTACTGCCTCTCAGTATATTTATTCCTTAATGAAATTTGTCGTAAATAATATATCTCTTTTTCCAACAAACAGCTCAGTTCATACATACAATACCAGGAACAAAAATGATCTGCACAAGGACTTAAAAGCACTTAAACCTTAGTTCGAAAAGGGGTCCACTACTCAGGAACACTCATCTTCAATAATTTGCCAGCAAACATAAAAAATTTAGTTACAAATAAAGATCAGTTTAAAGAAACATGAAGGACTTACTAGTGGCGAACTCCTTCTACTCCATTGACGAATTTTTTAATAGAAACAAATGATGTATTGTATATATTCATACTATTAGTATTGTTATTTCAGCTTTAAAAAATAAAATAAAATATATATTTACATGTTCCACATCCACGAGGATCTCCTCAGCACGGATCTATGGAACGAAAAATTAATCTAATCTTTCTGCAAGAGAGCTGCCATTTGCCATACAAAATGGTTGTGACACGTCTATTACAAGATTTTACTGTTAGATAAACCCCTCTTAATTTCATTGAAATCCTTTCCACATTAGTGTGTCCTACTCTATGATACATTCTTTCCATCAGTTTACATAAATAAGCTGGATTAAGGCTCTGCTTCTTAACAAATTTAAGATAAAACTGCACATACCAAAGAATGACTTCAGTTGTTTTCCACATTTAGCAGTGGCACATTCAGAAATTGCTTTTTATTTGGCATCACCTCATGTGTCAGCGTAGGACTGAGGAAACCAACCTCGATTTTGATTAATTAATTTAATGTTAATCTCCACAGCTGAATTTACACTGATTTTAATCATTAATGAAAATTGCCTCAGCTGTATCATTACATATTTATTGTGTTACAAACAGTTTCATTCTTAAAACATCTTCAGGTTTCCAGTTTGTCTTGTCTGTTGAACCACAAAGGCTGCTCATTTTGCTTGATTACACTGACAAAATGATCTGGCTCGTAATCAGTCATGGAGGAAGAGGCTGTACATAGGTCAGGGATGAAGCACGATTTCCTTATTCTGGACATGGATTGAGACTGCAGTTGGTGACTGGAATCGAGCTGCAGACCACTAGTAAGACAGTCCTGAATGACTTAGACTTTTATTTGTGTTTGGTACAGAATTGTGATTGCCAATGGAGTGGTGACTATTGGCTTTGGGATGCTGTCGTGAGCCACAGAAGCACAGCAAGTTGCCATCATCAGGATCACCTGGATGGCAGTGTGCCTAGGCAGCATCACTCGCTGATGCCAGCAGATCAGCTGTAACTGATGAAGCATGCACTGCCGCCAATGAATGGCAGCCACAGCCAGGCCGCTTGCCCACCTTGGCCTGCAGAGTAAGCACAGAGAAGGATGATACTCAAATCGTAGCCTCCAGCATTACTGATGTGGAAGGCATGTACACACCTTGGGCAGAGATCAGCAACAAGGTGGTCCACAAGGATAAAAGTGCAGCTTCTGGGTAGCCAGGCAGCTACGAGTTTTGACTCAAACACACATCCCAGCAGGAAGATGGATACCCTCAGGAAGTAGTCTTCCAGTTGGTTACTCAACAGTGTGAAGTTGACAGGTAGCTCGTGTTCGTTCTTTTGTATTAGTGGATGCCTGTAGCTTCTGGGCCTTAGTCCAGAGTGGGTGCATCACTCTGTACTGTGAACAGAATTCGTCTCGAAGGTAGAGACGTGCTGGCATCACAGATACAATTGTATACTGTCTGAGAACAATAGATCATGATGAGTGAGAGGGTCTGATTCAAGTACTATTTATGCAAACTAGGCTGACTAGTGTTTTCCTTGTGCCAGTGCTTTAGTCCGGAACTCAAAACAAGTTGGCGCATTTGCTCACTACCGAGAAACAATAGTGGCTTCCCTTGTAATGCTTTACTTGTCTGGTCACCTTTCCTGGAAGCCTTGTTGCAGCTGAAAGGTTTCTCAACTTCACTTTTCAGAAGCAGTGGTGGGAATATTTTTATTTTGCTGTGTTGGTGAACTGAATAAGTATTCTTGCACAGTGAATGTGTCATGTTACTTCAAATTTGATGATCACTGTAATGATGGCAGCTTGCTCCCTATGATATTGTTTTGCGCAGTCTCCTGCCCAATGCCCCACCACTCCACATTCTTAGCATTGCAGTTTGTGGCATTGTCTTCAAATGTCCACAACAATAGCACTTCACTTCTAAGGAGAAAACACTGTTTATCCTGCACCCAATTGGCTATGTCTGCTTTCTCTGGTTTTATAGCAACCTTTATGGCAGCAGCGAAATACTTTGGATTCTCCATCTGTATTTTTGTCGACATATCAAATTGAATTCCTCTAACAAATACATCTAGTACTCTGCTTTCTGCCTCTTGTGGAATGTCACAATTGTCTTGAGAGTAATTTCATCCATCTCCCCATGCTGTCTAAATTTGCATGTTTTACATTATGTTCCCAATACTATCTAAGATTGCTTTTGCCGACTCATTTCGTTTTTGTGACATTCCATTAAGTTTTTCCCTAAAGAATCTATCACTATTCTTCTGACATTAATGCTGATAAGAGTCCCTTCTTATGTTGTTAAAATATGTGTGTCTTATTCAACATCTTGTGATACATGTCTTTGCTCCGCCATGTGCAAATATACTTTGTCCAACCAATAAAACAGAACAGCAGCAGCTTTCAGATTGTCAATACATAGGCTGACACAGCTTCAGTTGATTCACGTGAAAAAGGAGTCACAAACTAACCACAATGGAATCCACAGAAGGAAGAGGTTCATGAATGGATTTATTGCCTCTACCATCCCAGATAGTTCACTCTGTCTACTCTCATTATTCGCTGTTGAAATGTCTGCTTGCCTTTGTAATGCAGCATTCTTTCCTGATAGTTCGACAATCTGTTTTGCCAAAGTTTCAATTTCTTTCTGTGTCGCCATTGCCCACGTTTCTGGCATTGTCAAAAAACGCAATATACTTAAAGTACGCCACATGAAAATGACAAAAGAAGGACAACTACCGTGAACACTTGGGCATAGGTACAAAAAAAATGACTTTAATTCTTATGAAGGATCATACCCCACCAAGTGCTAATGTGCCTCAGGCCCATAATGTCGGCAAGTCATATGTGACTTGTACTACCTGCATATACAGTAACTTTGAACCATCAAATTGTAATACTGACACCTCACTGGCTGTAAATCATACTCCACAAATCCCTCTAATACATGACAAGTCCACTGGTTTGTCTGGTATTTAAAACTGTATGCACAAATTCTTAAGCACTTCAGTTATATCTACCATGGTCTTACACATGCACAATCCAAAAAGGCCACCAGAAATATAAAGCCATTTCACCAAACTCGTACCATTTAAACTGCAAGCCAGAGCCAATGACAACGATGCAGACAGAGCATCATCTCAACAAGTGGCAGCAGCTGACACTGCAGTAAACATTCTGAAATGATATTGCGGAGACCGGGAGGTGACCCCAACAATGACAGAGAAAATGACTGTATGAAGGTTAGGATGAAGCACCACTTCCTTCATCTGGACAAGGGTTGAGAGCAGCGATGGTGATAGGAATAAGTTGTAGACCATTAGTAAGATGTCCCTAAATGGCTTAGACATTTATTCTTGTCGGGTACAGAGCCATAATCTCCAGCATGACTGACTTCAAAGGCATGTGCAGGCCCTGGCTGGTGATCAGCGACAAGGTAGTCCACAAGGAATGGAGTGCTATGACAGGGTAACCAGATAGCTACCAATCCAGTATTGAACACACATCCCAGCAGGGAGGCGGATACAGTCAGAGGTACACCCAGCTTGTGATTCAGTGGTGTGAGGACACCAGGTAGCCTGCATACAATTTTTTGTTCAGACAAATGCCTGTAGCTTTGGGGCCTAAGTCCACAGTAAGTGACAGGCTGCATCACCAAGTACTGTTAAACGGTCTCCATCTTGATGTTAGAGGCTGAAACTGGCAGCATAGTTCAGTGTCATGCACACAGCTGGACACTGTCTGAGCACATTGAGGGAGGGGGTCCAGTTGATGTACTATTTATGTGAACCAAACCAATTGTTTTCCTCTCACCATCTGTTTAATCTGCAAACCAAAACAGGTTAGCACACTCACTTGTTACTGTAAAGCAGTAGTGGCATGTATTGCTTTTCTTGTCAGGCCAGTTTTTATGGACACCCTGTTCTAGCTGAAAGGTGTCTCAACATCACTTCTCAGAAGTGATGGTGAGCCTATTTTGTGGCATCAGCGTACGGATTAAGTATTCTTACATTATGAATATACTTTCTTACTTAATAGTGGATGGTCACAGTAATGACAGCACCTCACTCCATATGTCATCGTTTTGCAGCATTCGTTGTGGCATGACATTCTTCCCTTCATGAGATCTTTACCTATTTACATATCTGGGCAAAAACATCTGAACATGTTTTATGAGTTGACATCATAATACATCTCTTCTTCCACTTACTCTTTATTTTGCATAAACCACAAGGTTCATTGGCTATTCCTTAATCTACATTATTCTACAACATGTCCTAACAAACTAGTAAAATAAATTACCAAAGCTCTTCTTTATCAGCAAATCCCATTAACGGCAAATAGTTCCACCTAGTTGTATCTTGTGCTAGGCATTCCTCCATGTTTACCAGGCACTACTTATCTAGTTCTTACGTAACTAATCAATATGTGCTTTTGGTAACCCATGGGTAGCTGATAAACTGGGAGTTCATTGCGGTGGGCAGTTTTCTGCCTGTGGTAGATGCAGGTTACACAAAGCAAAATCAGAACCATAACAGTACCCGAAACCAAGACACTCAAGGTCATATTGTTATTGTGCTGTCTTGTCACGACATTGCGTACATGCTGAAGTGTTTGCTCAGCAGCAATACGTCCTTTCTGCAAGACTTTAAACTAGATACTGCTTGGTCAGGTTCTTGGGGGAAGGGGGGCTGGCAGTTCTGGTGCTGGAACACCCATCTGCCATAGTGCCACTCCCTCTGTACCAAAGGATAATTGCATTTCACATCCTTGTGTGCCTGTATGAACTCTTCTAGGTGGATGTATTATAATTCTCTCTCTCTCTCTCTCTCTCTCCGGCACAAATAAAGCTTAACGTAAACACATAGTTACCTCCATCCTTAGAGATTAACAACACCTGAGCTTTAGCCTGTACTAATTTGCCCATGTATTTTAGGTTAGCCTTATCTTCCACTGGTGGCTAGTTAACATGATGTTGTCCAGCCTGGAAAACAACTCTCCGTTTCGAGTTGCTGGTTCTGTTGTGCATCCACTACTTCCCCAAAGAGGTGTGGGGTCTTCAGAATTTTGTACTCATTCTGGACATTTTTGGCTTCTGAGAGAAAGAATTGACATGTCTGTCTCCCCTTCTCGCAAGGCTGTGCATACACGAGTCGGCACTACATCAACGTCAAATTTCAGTGTACACTCCTGTTTGCTTAGAAACTAAACATTTATCACAAAAACTTAGCAAAGTGCAATATAACCCTACAAACAACAAGACAATGACACAGTTGTCACATATTTTATACATAACACTACTTCATACATCCTGCACCATTTGTGTTCATTGGCAGGATTGGAATGCATAAGCAACTCTGTAAGCTTCCATTCATCAGTTTCCATTTCCTTCCTTTCCTTCTTAGCTTCAACTTTCCTTGCTGGTAATGAGACTGGAACTTATGACAATGTGTTTAAAGCACCTTTAAAATGCTTAATACATCCTACATGGACAATGGAAGTTCCTGTTGGTAACTGTAACTTAACGTTCATGGATGATGTCATTTCTGTGGCTTGATCTAGCTCTCGATATGGCGTAAGGAATTTTTTTGTTTTACCCTTTGGTGTGTATGGATTTGCCACCATAAAACATGGCTATTCTGTACCCTTGCTGTTTAACAACACATTATCCACTTGCTTTTGCCTCTCAAGAGTTTTTGTATTTGTTTCTTTCATCCATTTCCACACATCCTGTAATGTCTTCGCAAACTTTTTCACCAATTCCATGTTTTTCTAAGTTTAAGCTTAATCACTAAAAAAAAAAAAAAAAAAAAAAAAAAAAAAGAGATGATGTATTTTTATATACCACCTCATATGGTGATAGCACAATGCTGTCATATACTCCAGATTTGTACACAGCATTTCCAAGGTAGGTAAATGTCTCGATCACTTTGATGGCTATTAGCAAAACAACTTAATATTTTGCTGATAGTGTAATGGATGCATTTGAATCTTCTGTTTGATTGATTGTGGAATTGACTAGTTCTTAGATTCTGAATTTGCAATAGGTGGCAGAACTGCTTAATCGACATAGACATGAAGTTGGTGCCTTGATTCGTAATTGTGTCAGTAATGCCAACTTAAATAGCCTTTGTTTACCATCGCCTCTGCCACCATACTCACTTGTTGGTTTAGGTTGCAACAGTTGTCTCATAAAGTGAAAACTGGTCTGTGATGGTTAACATGTAATGGTTATCCACCAGTACTAGGTTGAATGGACCCAAAATTTCCATTCTCACCATTTAAAATGCCTTCTGTGCTTCTGGTAATCATGGCAGCGGTATGTGATGATAGCGAAGATCAGCATGTTGTGCAATTCGACAAATACTGGTCAACATCCTGTCCACTTGTCCTCCACACATATTGTTCAGTTATTTGATGATCAGTTGTTCTGCACCCTCAATGACCTGCTGACACATGATTGTGTACTTCCTTCAACCTTTTGTGCTTCAAAGCTATGGGTAATGCAACACATGACCCAAAATTTGTCATCCTACACAACATCCCACCATGCGTTGCAAAGTGCAACTGTGTCCTGAATAACTCACAGTCTGCATCAGCAGTCTGTTCCTCTTGCTTTTCTGTGAGGCTTCTACTAAGCACTTGAACGACCCCAGTCTTTCTTCTTAAACCATCAGCATTGCTATGTTTCCTGCTAGGTTTATGTACTACCTAGTAATCGATTTCACCCAACCTTAATGGCCAATGAGTTAACCTGCTAGTAGGATCTGCAGTCCCAATGACCACTTCACACCACAACATAGTATGTTATAACTTTCAGTTGCCTCCTGTATACTTAAGAATGGAAATAGGTATCACTTGAAAATCCTGATACAGGAGTAATTCGTTCGTTTTCATAACTGGAAAATATTACTACCATACTAGATGTTACTGCCTCTTTTAATTTCTCAAATGCTGTTTGGCAGAAACAAATAAACCATACATATCAATCGTGGGTTAGCGTTCTTGCTGTCTTGGCAAATCACATTACCTAGATAGTCTACATCTGTGGTCAATGGCCTTGCCACTGTGGTAACATTGGTTTCTGTCAGATCACCAAAGTTAAGTGCTGTCAGGCTTGGCTAACACTTGGATGGGCAACAATCCTGATTTGCAGAGCACTGTTGGCAAGCAGGGTGCACTCAGCCCTTGTGAAGCCAATTGCAGAGCTACTTGATTGAGAAGCAGTTTTCTGGTCATGAAAACTGACAATGGCTGGGAGAATGGTTCACTGACCACATGCACATCCAGTGATGTCTATTCACTGAAGATGACATGGCACCCACTCGGTATGGTTGGGCCTTCTGAGACCTGTTTGGCTGGAGAGTTCTAGGTTTGTGGATGCAAAATGACACATTTCAATTCTTAACATTAAACATGCCAAATACAACTTCTTAAATACTCCCTCCATTCATGTGTGCTCCTTGAGATCTTTACAAAATAAATATAGCCCATATACTGTTATAGTCCTCTTAGCTCTCCATCCAGCCCAGGAGAGGAGTGGGGGGAGCACGAAGGTTTTTCATGTTAGTAGGATGTAAATATTTTCCCCTTACGCGTGATTCAGAAGTTTTCAGAACATTGTTATCTGCTAATCACTTCGTTAGGGATTGTGGCACAAACCCATGACCCAACTGTTGTTCTGACTGTAGACAGAGTGCAGCCTTTCTATTGGCTGTGGCACTGGGATAGGAGTGGGTGGCAGATCCCTCACCCCTGAGAAATATCTCAGATACTTATTTTAACAACAGGCTGAGAGGACCTGGGTCTGTCTTGGAGGCACGGGAATGAGGAAAAATCCGACTGCTGCCAGGGGTTGAGCTAGAGCCGGAGTCAAGGTCTCATTCCCACATTTTACTCCCTCAGCATTCATTTGCTGAGTATGGGCTTGGTGACCCCAGGGTTCCTTAGCTGAGGACTGATAAGTGCCACCGATCCTCCGTCACCATCAGCTCTGAGCATGCTACAGCGACCACCATGTGGCCTGATGGAACATTGTGTGTCACAGGGAACAGAGATCTTGGCTTTAATCTTAAGTTGTGCTACGCGCCAATGAGATGCATGGCTGTTGAGGTGGAACAGTCATTAGTGTGGAAACTGCCACACCTCAGCAGTTGTATGTGGCTTACCCAGGCAAGCGGGGCTCTGTCTAGGTGGACTTTTATTTCCATAACTGCTCACGGGATCAGCATGGATCCTTTTAAATCTTCTCTCCCGCCTCCCAGTGGAAAGTATGGACCATTGGTAGGTACCAACACCCAGTCAAATGGGGGATCATGTAGCCAGTCTTCCGTACTTGGGTGTTACACAGACCCTATCTGTTGTAAGTGATAGAATGCATGCTGGTAGCCAGAATGTGTTCCTGATAATCAGACAGGAAGAGGGGAACTTTGTGAAAGTTTCGGCTTTTTACATGCAAAAAGTGTTAGAGGGAATCACTGGAAGCTTAAAATTTGTCAAATGTTTGTGAAATGAGACCCAGTTGGCAGAAACATCCAATTCTCAACAAGTGAAAAACATCCAGGAAGCTCAGTGCCTCGGCGAGTATGCAATAGAAAGTGAAGTGCACAACACCTTGATCTACAGCAAAGATATTGTGACTGGCAGGGATCTGGTCGATATTCCCCGAGAAGAACTGAAAGCAGAGTAGTCCCAGAAAGGCATCATTGATGTACAGAACATAATCAAGGTTTCCATAGGTTCAGGAAATCAGAATTTCAAACACGTCAGGGCAATGTGAAAAAATGCTGGAAAAATCTCGTTTTTGTCTCAGTAGATAAAACGGTTTGTTTACTGAGGTATTGCACATCGTTGCTGGCTGGGTGCAGCTGAGTACATGTGCTGCTTCCCTACTCCCTCATTACTACTACTTCTCTCCTTGGTACCACTCCCCTCAGTTTTCAAACAGTGGTGCCACCACTTCTTGCCACTAGCCTAGCAGCTGCTGGCAAGAGGCAGGGAGGCATGAATATTTTGTTTGGATCTGGTTCTCAGAGACTGTAGGTGCAGCGGCTGGAGACAGCGGTCTGGTGTGCATAAGTAGCGACAAAAGCTATGGCTCAAAATTTAGTTGTGAGAGTGTGATTGTCATGATTATTGATTCTCAGAGTATTTGAACAAGTTATCTGTTGCATGGTTTGGTCACCGTGGTCTCATTTCATCAACATGTTATCTGTGGATTGTGAATAGCTGGCCACAGGATTGGATTTCTGCGATGGGCCAAAACCACAGGCCTTTCCTGCAGGTATCTGTAATGGATCAGGCATGCCAATCTGAAGTCATTTGATTCCCACTAACAAGCAGGCCTTGTGCGTTGGATCTAGTCTCCCCGATCTGTCCGCGGCCGATTCTGTTTATGTGTGGCGTAATGCAGCGGATTTTCATGGTTTATCCATGGACCCAGGACTGCAGTGCTCCTAACTAAATGGGCAATTGATTTTGGGAATTGCGACTATCTCACTGCAAGTATGTTGTACAGTGTGGTGTTTTATAGACATTTTATTTATTCTAGTACATTTTGGCACTTCAAAAGTAGTTTATATGTTAGAAAGTACGGACGATAAGAAGAAGAAAGTTGTCAGTCACTAGCGATTTTTATGTTATGTACTCAGATATTTCTTGAAAGGAAAATCACAAAATACTTGTAAAATAATGGATATAACAGAGTGGGTAATAACAGACAATAACAAACATAGTAGAACCAACATTTTATTGACAGTCACCTGCATGGTGGTTTACACAATTCTTAACCTGCCTTATACACTACTTTCAAGAGGACAACTGTTTTCTGAGGTTATTTCTGAAATCAGTGAAGGTATTTCAAACCTGTCTTGCGATGCCAACAAAATGTGTATTTTTGTCACCAAATTTGTTTCATTTTATTGAAATAAAGTAACATCAATGGTCTTAATGAAATACATATACCATTTTGCTTGCTTTCTCCATTTAAAAACTGTATATTACAAAAGATGATGTTCCTACTTAAGATTTTTGCTCACATCAGGAAACACCATCTGTGTGCAAGGATTTTATAGATATTTCCTCATTTGCACTATTATTTCTTGTACCGTAGCACTGCAAAGACAGATTGTCAACCCCCTGGGGTTGGGTTTTGGAGTGCCTCAAGACGTTCACAAGCTGCACATCCTCAATACCATTTCTGCAGTGTTACTGGGTCATTCTCAACCATGAGATCTTAAAATTTGTTAGGGAAAAAACGCTAAAACTTGTCAGGAAATCAGGGAATTTTACTTTGGGACTGTGTGGCAACCCTGATAATGTAACAAGTGCATGGCAATCTTTTGAAATCTGACTCATTTATACTGACTTGCAGCACAAAACTTCCAGAGCATCTTAAGGCTGGTTTCCTCTGTCTCAGCATATGGCCTTATTTTTCTAACCCAATGCACTGTTTCACATTCCAGCACTTTGGGCATACCACATAAGGTTGTAAGGGAGCAAGCAGCCACTTGTGGAAAATGTGGTAAGGCTGCCCATGAAGGTGTTGGTTTTTCATTTCCTCCAAAGTGTGTAACCTGCTCTGGCCATCACCCTTATTGTGGTGGTGACTGCAGTGTCTTCCTTGAAGAAAGGAAGATACAAGAGGTGAAAACAACCAAGTGTCTCTCGTATGGTGAGGCCAAAAAGATTAATAAGGCCATGCAGTCCCCGTAGTTCACTATCTCCTTCGCGTCAGCTCTTAACCAACCAATTCAGAAAACTGATGCTGCTACCCAAATAGAGGCTGCTAGTGTTAACACTAGCACCTGTGTTTGCCAGTGCATTTGTGCTGCTGCCATTCCTTCAAAGCCTACACTTCCTCCCAAAACATTAGACAAGTCTGTTGTCACTAACATTGCAGAGCTCCCTGTCCTCCAAAGGTTCAGTCTGGTCCACCATCCAATGGTGCCACTACCACTGCCCTGGTTTTGGCTCCAAAGACTACACAGGCCAAAAATTCAAATGCTGAGCATCCACTACTGATGGAGTCAGGAAGTAAATAGTCCAACAATGTCAATGACATACCATCTGACATCTCTCTTGATGCTTTGGTAGAGATAACAGAGCTTATTGTCGAACTGGGGTGATCAGCTTGCCCCAAGACAGAGCCTCCACTCATTATGGGTTCCCCTCCATGGCAGAAATACTGGGTGAAAGTGTAACCCCCTGATAGATGGCTCCCATATTGCAGTGGAACATTAATAGGCTCAGGACACATGTGGAGGACTGCTAGTGTAGGAACATCCCCTGTGCTTGTATTTACAAGAGACACATTTTAAAGCAACTTACACCTCTGTGCTTCAGGGCTATACCCTTCACCAAAATGATGACCTGACTGGGACAGAGCCAAGGGAGGCGTTGGGTTTGTCAATACCATGCATCACTCCACTGCTCTCCCCATGGCTACTGACATGCAAGCAGCTACTTTCAAAAGTCATGGGTGTTGGAGGATCACTGTTTGCTCACTGCATCTACTTCCGCCAGATGGAATAGACTCTGAGGTTCTTGTAGATCTTGTAGAACAACTCCTGTGACCATTTCTCCTACTGGAAGACTTCAATACCCATCATGTCTTGGGGGGCTCACCCTCTACTTGCCCTTGGGGTTGGGTTTTGGAGTGCCTCAAGACGTTCACAAGCTGCACATCCTCAATACCATTTCTGCAGTGCTACTGGGTCATTCTCAACCATTGACCTCTCATTCTGCTCTCCAGCCCTCACAGACTCTGTCCAATGCTACGTCATTTACTACTTTCATTCCAGTGACCACTTCCCACTCATCTTCCACGTACTGGATGGAACACTTTCTGAAGTGAAGCCTCCAACACAGATGGTCATCAGGGCTAACTGGACACTGTACAGCGAGCTGGCTGAGTTTGAACATCACAACTCTGTCTATGAATGGGTGGACCACATCACACAAGTGAAGGCAACCTGTACCTTGGTGGACAGATGGGTGCTGTCCAGCCACCCAGGACAGGCGTGCAGCTCTTTGAATGCCGCCCTACAGCAGACAGCCTCATAGCCTTTTCAGTTGCAAGAGCCAAGGCTTGACACATAATTAAGGAGAGCAAGAAAAGGTCATGGCAAGCATTCCTGGACTCTACCAAGTGTTCCACTTGTTCTGCGAAAGTAAGGGAAGCCATCAGGAGGATTTCTGATAAGCACAGTTATTTACCAATAGAAGCAGTGCTGAAACAGGGATGTCTCCAAACATTGCGTGGAGACATTGCTCAGACACTGGCAGTGAATTTTACACAAACTACTGCTTTACGGTGTTTCTTCGCTACTGACCAACTGTAGAGAGGGGAAAATATGACTTCAGATCCAACAATTCTAAGACTTAACAACTAACCATTCTCCATGTGGGAGCTGGAATCGGCCCTGTCTGAAACTCGTGATACTGCACCGAGGTCATGACGAAATCCAGCACTGAGTGCTTCAACATTTGCCAGCAGCATCACAGGAAATCCTCCTCGACTGTTTTAATCTTATATGGCAGATAGGAAACTTCCTCAACTCGTGGAGAGAGGCACATCTGATACCTCTTTCAAACCAGCAAAGGACTGCACATGTCCCACTAGTTATCTGAGTATCACCTTAACTATACATGTAGGAAGATCATTGCCTGGTATAATTGTTAGGGACCTGGCAACTCCTTAGCTAGTTTCAGTGTGGATTCCGGAGATTCCAGTCCACTACCGACAACCTGGCCCTATTAAAGGCAGCTATTCAAGAGTCTTTCCTACACAAACATCACTGTATTAGCATCCTCTTTGATATCAGTAAGGCATATGACACTAATTGGACACTCAGTATTCTTGCACAACTGTATCAATGGGGCTTTCATGGGCACATCCCCATCTTCATATGGTCTTTCCTGACTCAGCAATTTTTAGGACCCGAGTTGGTGACTCATTGTCAGATCATTTCAAGCAGAAGAATGGTGTGCCTCAGGGCAGTGTTGTTAAGTGTTGCACTCTTTGTCATAGCCATAAACAGTATGTCATCTTTGGTAAGGAGTCCTGTACAGTGCTCCTTATTTGTGGACAATTTTGCTGTTTCTTGTTTCTCCAGTGTTGCAACAGTGAGCTGTCAGTTGCAACTTCCACTGTGGAGTTGAGAGGAGTGGGCTGCAAAGACGGGTTTTCACTTTTCTGCAGGTGAGTGTATGTCTGTTCATTTTAATCATTCTCTTTGTATTTTTAATTTTCCTGTCTTGCATATGAGGGACACCATCCCACATTTTAGAGACTCAGTCCAGTGAACCTTGGAATCTTGAAAACGTGGAAAAAGCCTGGAATGTTGAAAATCAGGAGAAAACCTTAAAATTATATTTGAAAACCATGATTTTTTAATTTTTTTTACTGTACCCACATTTATATACTATCAGTTTAAACTGTCTGTGATATTTCAAATAGCATTTGAATAATCGAAGGGGAATCTACATGTTGTCACATAATCCCGTTGGCGATTCACTGTTGACACAATGATTCATAACTGTTTTATGCTCATCGAACTGTCGCATGAGGCAGGGATCCAAAGAAGCTGATGGTGCTACAGTGTGAGAGGTCAGGAGAGATGGGAGAATTCATTGCTTTTGTGTCTGGCATAACATTCAGATCAATTACTATGGTAGAAATACACGAAAGTAATAAGTTTTGTAAAATCATTTTATACAGATGTTCATATTCAGTCTGTACTTTATTCAATTAAAGACAGAAATAAATACTGCGCAGATTGTCAAATAAAATAATGTACATTTGGTAACAACAGTTGGTAACAATGTATAACCAACAATAATTGGAAAGAGAAAGAAAGAGACAAAATTGCAGTACAGCTTTGAACAAGTTTGCACCAGCAGTTTAATTAAAATAGTGTTTTCGCTTTGGGCATGTTGAAATCATATACAGACACAATGCAGTTTCAAAAGTCTTATAAGCTTCTACTTCTGTGGATTGCTCCAGATCCCAGAAATATTACAGATGGTATTTTTACTTGGTGCAATAAAGTGATCAGTATTTCCAGAATCAAGAAAAGTTCTATGGAAAGTCGTGCTGAGAGCATAAAGCACCAGAGTTTCAGTGCAAATTTGCAAAAGTCACTACCACTAGATGCATCAGATCAACTTCCGGATTTTCAACTACAAATTTTGATACAGACAATCATATATCACTCCAAGGTGTTTTTACTATTAACTTTTACACAACACATGTTTTTTTAAATCATCTGTTCTTAGTACTGGTATGTCTAAGTTTGTATGCAATATCACAAATTAATTTATTATTAAATATAAATCATGTAATAATACATTGTTTAAAATGCAATATTTTATAAAACACGTAAGCAACTTATTTTGTTATTTAGTCGTTCTTCTGGAGAGGGACAACAGTCTTCAGTGGTTTAGTTTAGGGAAAAACCAATAACACCCCCGAACCCTGATTCCTTAAAGAATCAAATTCCAATGTGTGAAACAGCTTCAAACTTGTGAAAGAAACTTACTGGTAGTAAAGAGGTAACAAGTTAAAACGCCATGCTTGAAGCTAAAATGACGAACATTTACTAAGCAACAAACTGTTTCTCTCTCATCATTTTATAGGGCCATAAATGAAAAAAACCTTAGAAAAGGTTTTAAATAAGGTGTAAAGTTAATTGAAAGTCGCTAAGTGCTCTCATTCTCAAATACTGGATGAATATAGTCTGGGTATTTTGTGTGCTGTGAGTTGCACTGTCAACATATGTGCATAGTCTCTTAAATATAACACTTGTTGATTTATTGTGTTAAACCTTTAACGTAAGATTATATCTCTTAATGAGTAGATCACGACAGCATTTGAAATTTCTAAATTCAGTCAATAATTATATGAAATACGGAAAATAGAATTATTGTTGTCCCTGGAAGCTGTTAGGCACCAGGTTTGACCATTGGTGTGAGGTTAACTGTATGAGCCGAAAGTGAGTTTGAATATCATATGGGTTGAGATTTGAGGATCATGTTTACCTTGTTATGCACACAAGATTCTTCTCAATTGAAGTTATGATAAACCTTAGTTACATTCTTAAAATGTGCAATGAATAAAGTTAGGTTTAGTCTAGGAAATAAAGTGGGAATGGGGAGAAACTATCCAGTTGAGGGAGTTGGGAACTTCATCCCAATTTTTAGAAATATTATAAACTATTTTTAGTCTGAACTGCAATTTATTAATGTGTAGATGTGTATTATTTACTAGCCAATATAAATTGTGTCATTTTTATTAGGAGGTCCAGTATTAAACGAAGTGGTATATTCAAAGCTACAGAACAACCCAGGAAATTAGTCTACAGTACAGTCATATTTACTGCCAGGTGACGTTACAAGAGCTGAAATTTTGTGGTGTTTGTGCACCATCAGGAGTCATTTGTCAGTTCAGACTTGGCCAACTTGTTACATTAAGGTGGATTCACACTTGACAGGACATCAGCGTCACATCAAAAGATTCTCCTTTGTAGTTCAAATGCTGGCATTCACACATGCTGTCAATGGAACTTCATTGACACATCGCGTCAAGGTTTCTCGGGAAATATTCCCCACTGACTGTTATCGCAAAAAGGTCTTAATGTGTACTGGAACACAGTGCTAAGTTAAAGGTTTTTATTTTATACACTGAAGAAGTACATTGCAAAATAAACGATACATACACTGAAGCACCAAAGAAACTGGTACAGACATGCGTATTGAAATACAGAGATATGTAAACAGGCAGAATATGGTGCTGTGGTCGCCAACGTCTATATAAGACAAGAAGTGTCGGACACAGTTGTTAGATCAGTTATCAATATTTAAGTGAGTTTGAATGTGGTGTTATAGTTGGCACATGAGTGATGGGACACAACATCTCTGAAGTGGTGACATTCTCATATGACCATTTCATGAGTGTTCCTTAAATATCAGGAATCTGTTAAAACATCAAATCTCCTACATCGCTGCAGCCAGAAATTGATCCTACAAGAATAATATCAACAACAACTGAAGAGAATCAGTCAATGTGACAGAAGTGCAACCCTCCCGCAAATATTTCAATGGTGGGCCATCAACAAGTATCAATGTGTGAACCATTCAAAGAAATATCATCAATATGGGCTTTTCGAGCTGTTGGCCCACTCTTGTACCCTTGATGACTGCCTGACACAAAGCTTTACACCTTGTCTCGATCCTTCAACATTGACGTTTGACTGTTGATGACTAGAAACACACTGCCTGGTCGGACGAGTCTCATTTCAAATTGTATCGAGAGGATGGATGTGTACAGGTACAGAGACAACTTCATGAATCCACGGACCCTGCATGTTGGCAGGGGCTATTCAAGCATGTGGATGCTCTGTAATGGTGTGGGACATGTGCAGTTGGAGTGGAACGGGACCCCTGGTACATGTAGATATGACTCTGATAGGTGACACATACATAAGCATCCTGTCTGATCACCCGCATCCATTCATGTCCATTGAGCATTCCGCCAGACTTGGGCAATTCTAGTAGGACAATGTGACACCCCACACATCCAGAACTGCTACAGGTGGCTCCAGGAACACTCTTCTGAGTTTAAATGCTTCCACTGGCACCAAACTCCCAGACATGAACATTATTGAACATATCTGAGATGCCTTGCAATGTGCTGTTTGGAAGATATCTTCACCCCGTCATACTCTTACGGATTTATGGATAGCCCTGCAGGAGTCATGGTGTCCATTCCCTTCAGCAATACTTCAGACATTAGTTGAGTTCATACCATGTCTTGTTGCAGCACTTCTGCATGCTCGTGGGGGCCCTACACGATATTAGGCAGGTGTGTACCAGTTTCTTTGACTCTTCAGTGTTTATTGTTCAATTGCTTGACTCACGATTCTTCCTGTGAAACAGCAGAAAGAAAAACATGGAGTAAAACTGAAGCGGCATGCAGAAGTTTAAAATAAGATTTGTAATAAATTAATGATGAACAGTGTGTAGCAGAAATATATGGAAACATAGTTCAAGTACACTAAAATGGCCCATCTATATGTACCATAAGCAAACCATCAGCTTCTGTCAAGGTGACATTGGATGTCTAAATCTTGAATTTCTCTTTTTAATTTTTATTTGTATTTTGGTTAACAGGTAAAAAAACTTGTTTAGACATTCTGAAATATTTATAAAATGACTCCTCCTCTTCCAGCCCCTGTAAAGAGTGTAGAACTTACTTTCACAGCCTTGATTTTTTAACATTTTTCTAACCCAGACTCTTTTTGCTCTCTGTTCCTCACCATCAAGTGTAACAGCAATCATTGCAAACTGCTTTAGACTGAATTTCGGCATTTTATGACGCTCTGCTATGAACTACGAAATAACGCCTCTACTGAGTAACTTATGAACTGGCTGTAATGCCATGACATTCTTTGGATGTTGTAGTGCCATATCATGTGAATGCTCAGGAATTCCTCTGACTATCGATGTTAAAAAACATGACAGTGACCTTCTGGCAAGTGTGAATCCATCTTCATTCTCTTCATTATTTCTGGACAGTCAAATTGCAAAGAAAATGCAGTTGCAAAAGTCAAAACTTTGTTATAGCATTGTATACACATTGGCACCATGCATGAGGCATAAACTTGCTGACCTCATTGACGAATGTGAAATGACCGTACTCGTATTTGATGAAAGTATGAATACTATCCCCCCCCCCATGAACCATAGACCTTGCCGTTGGTGGGGAGGCTTGCGTGCCTCAGCGATACAGATAGCTGTACCGTAGGTGCAACCACAACGGAGGGGTATCTGTTGAGAGGCCAGACAAACGTGTGGTTCCTGAAGAGGGGCAGCAGCCTTTTCAGTAGTTGCAGAGGCAACAGTCTGGATGATTGACTGATCTGGCCTTGTAACATTAACCAAAATGGCCTTGCTGTGCTGGTACTGCGAACGGCTGAAAGCAAGGGGAAACTACGGCCGTAATTTTTCCCAAGGGCATGCAGCTTTACTGTATGAATAAATGATGATGTCGTCCTCTTGGGTAAAATATTCCGGAGGTAAAAGAGGGGGACTACTCAGGAGGACGTCGTTATCAGGAGAAAGAAAACTGGCGTTCTACGGATCGGAGCATGGAATGTCAGATCCCTTAATCGGGCAGGTAGGTTAGAAAATTTAAAAAGGGAAATGGATAGGTTAAAGTTAGATATAGTGGGAATTGGTGAAGTTCGGTGGCAGGAGGAACAAGACTTTTGGTCAGGTGAATACAGGGTTATAAATACAAAATCAAATAGGGGTAATGCAGGAGTAGTTTTAATAATGAATAAAACAATAGGAATGCGGGTAAGCTACTACAAACAGCACAGCGAACGCATTGTTATGGCCAAGATAGACACGAAGCCCACGCCTACGACAGTAGTACAAGTCTATATGCCAACTAGCTCTGCAGATGACGAAGAAATTGAAGAAATGTATGATGAGAAAAAAAGAAATTATTCAGATAGTGAAAGGAGACGAAAATTTAATAGTCATGGGTGACTGGAATTCGGTAGTAGGAAAAGGGAGAGAAGGAAACATAGTAGGTGAATATAGATTGGGGGTAAGAAATGAAAGAGGAAGCCACCTGGTAGAATTTTGCGCAGAGCATAACTTAATCATAGCTAACACTTGGTTCAAGAATCATCAAAGAAGGTTGTATACATGGAAGAACCCTGGAGATACTAAAAGGTATCAGATAGATTATATAATGGTAAGACAGAGATTTAGGAACCAGGTTTTAAATTGTAAGACATTTCCAGGGGCAGATGCGGACTCTGACCACAATCTATTGGTTATGAACTGTAGATTAAAACTGAAGAAACTGCAAAAAGGTGGGAATTTAAGGAGATGGGACCCGGATAAACTGATTAAACCAGAGGTTGTACAGAGTTTCAGGGAGAACATAAGGGAACAGTTGACAATAATGGGGGAAAGAAATACAGTAGAAGAAGAATGTGGGTAGCTTTGAGGGATGAAGTAGTGAAGGCAGCAGAGGATCATGTAGGTAAAAAGATGAGGGCTAATAGAAATCCTTGGGTGACAGAAGAAATATTGAATTTAATTGACGAAAGAAGAAAATATAAAAATGCAGTAAATGAAGCAGGCAAACAGGAATACAAATGTCTCAAAAATGAAATCGACAGGAAGTGCAAAATGGCTAAGCAGGCATGGCTAGAGGACAAATGTAGGAATATAGAGGCTTATCTCACTAGAGGTAAGATAGATACTGCCTACAGGAAAATTAAAGAGACCTTTGGAGAAGAATACAATAATTCCAATCCCAAAGAAAGCAGGCGTTGACAGATGTGAAAATTACTGAACTATTAGTTTAATAAGTCACGGCTGCAAAATACTAACATGAATTCTTTACAGACGAATGGAAAAGCTGGTAGAAGCCGACCTTGGGGAAGATCAGTTTGGATTCCGTAGAAATATGGGGACACGTGAGACAAACTGACCCTACGACTTATTTTTAGAAGCTAGATTAAGAAAAGGCAAACCTACGTTTCTAGCATTTGTAGACTTAGAGAAAGCTTTTGACAATGTTGAGTGGAATACTCTGTTTCAAATTCTGAAGGTGGCAGGAGTAAAATACAGGGAGCGAAAGGCTATTGACAATTTGTACAGGAACCAGATGGCAGTTATAAGAGTCGAGGGGCATGAAAGGGAAGCAGGGGTTGGGAAGGGAGTGAGACAGTGTTGTAGCCTGTCCCCGATGTTATTCAATCTGTATATTGAGCAAGCAGTAAAGGAAACAAAAGAAAAATTCGGAGTAGGTATTAAAATCCATGGAGAAGAAATAAAAACTTTGAGGTTCGCCGATGACATTGTAATTCTGTCAGAGACAGCAAAGGACTTGGAAGAGCAGTTGAACGGAATGGACATTGTCTTGAAAGGAGGATATAAGATGAACATCAACAAAAGCAAAACGAGAGTAATGGAATGTAGTCTAATTAAGTCGTGTGATGCTGAGGGAATTAGATTAGGAAATGAGACACTTAAAGCAGTAAAGGAGTTTTGCTATTTGGGGAGCAAAATAACTGGTGATGGTCGAAGTAGAGAGGATATAAAATGTAGACTGGCAATGGCAAGGAAATCGTTTCTGAAGAAGATAAATTTGTTAACATCGAGTATAGATTTAAGTGTCAGGAAATCGTTTCTGAAAGTATTTGTATGGAGTGTAGCCATGTATGGAAGTGAAACATGGACGATAAATAGTTTGGACAAGAAGAGAATAGAAGCTTTCGAAATGTGGTGCTACAGAAGAATGCTGAAGATTAGATGGGTAGATCACATAACGAATGAGGAGGTATTGAATAGGATTGGGGAGAAGAGGAGTTTGTGGCACAACTTGACTAGAAGAAGGGATCGGTTGGTAGGACATGTTCTGAGGCATCAAGGGATCACAAATTTAGTATTGGAGGGCAGCGTGGAGGGTAAAAATCGTAGAGGGAGACCAAGAGATGAATACACTAAGCAGATTCAGAAGGATGTAGGTTGCAGTAGGTACTGGGAGATGAAGAAGCTTGCACAGGATAGAGTAGCATGGAGAGCTGCATCAAACCAGTCTCAGGACTGAAGACCATAACATCAACAACAAGCAGTGGAGCACCATTAGTTGCTCTGTTGTTTTCCTGAATCGTGTCCTCAAGGTCCGACTGCTTCTGGAATTCACTGTCCTTGTTGCAGAATTATATGCAATCCTTAGGACACTGGAGCACATGAGATGTTCTTCCAGTGCTAAATTTCTTGTCTGTTCAAATTCTCAGAGTGTCCTCCACTCTCTTCAACATTTGTACCCAGCAAACAAAGTGATACAGGATGTCCTCCTCCAACTACAAGGACTGAGGAAGGTGGTGTCTTTTTACTGGGTACCAGGAACTTGGGTATTGCGGGGAATGAAAGGATGGATCTAGCAGCCAACTGATCTTCAGTTCTTTCAGTGTGCCTTTGCCCTGCACACTATCTCCTCACTGTTGAGGTATAAAGTCATGCATTGATGGGAAGACAAATGACTGGAAGTGACTGACAATAAGCTCCATGTAGTAAAGCTCACAACTCAACTGTGGCATACCTCCTTCCAGCCATGTTGATGGGATGAGGTCCTTCTTACTAGTCTTCACATAGGCCAAGCCCTATGGCACGTGGCTTCTTACTCTGACAAGAGTACCCTCCAATGTCTGGTGCTTGTGGTGTACAGATAACTGTATGCCCCATTTTATTGGACTGTGTTTGGTTTTCCAACCAGCGGGCTGCAACAACTTTACCGATGGATCTGCCCTCTATTTTAAGTAATCTTCAAACAGACATGGTTAGGATTTCAAAATTTTGTGAATTGTCCCAACATTTTTCCCAAGGTTTTAATGTGTTAACAGGGTAACTAGTTCATCCATATTTTTAAAAGTGGCCAGCCAGTCATATTTCCCTGTGCTTTCTTTTTGCTCTTCTGTTGCTTTACTTGAGTTTTAATCTCCTGTATAGCACATTTTAGTCTCAGCATGTATGTTAAAATTTTGCTATTTTATCCACATTCATTTCTTTTAATGTGTGTAAGGGCACTGATAATCTCGCCTTTGGGCACCGGTAAGCTCCAAACAAACAAACAAACACACACACACACACACACACACACACACACACACGCACACACATTTTATGTTTTACTGCTGTTCACATTATTTTTTGTTAATCACATCACAAGCTGCATTCCCTCAATAAATTGTTTGCCTGCTGTTGAAAATAATTTCAGCTTTTAAAAACAAATTTTAATATTATTTTTCATAATATTTACTGCTTTTATAGTGAACCCAATTCAATTTCAATTAACAGTTTATAACACACTACTGGACTTGCTTGTGCTACTAATTACCAAATATGGTTTACTATTCACAGTAAATAACAGAAATAGGATGTCGAATAATAGTAATAATAATATTTATTCAGCATCAAATAATCAAATATAATCCCTAGAAATAATACAGTTTCAGGACATCATACAGATTATTCTTCTGAATCCATCAGTTTATAAATTACAAACTAAAGATTTGTTTGTATTAATAAATTTTACATTTTGATGCATTTTACATTTGTTAGTATACAATCACAATATTACAAATATTGTTTTTATCAACATTATATTAGTTGTAGGTTACTTAAAACTATGAGCTTGACATACTTATGAAGCACTTTTCATACAGATATAATACTCGTCTAGGGAATAAAAAGGGGTTTCAATTAGAATTCTTTTTAGCTGATCTTTTAATTTGTTAGTAGGAAGGATTGTGAGACTTTTTGGTAGGGCATTGGCTAGCTTTTGCCCAGCATGAAGTGTCTTTTTTTTCATATAAAGCAGTTCTGTGGCTATTTACATGGTATCTGAACTTTTGCCTTGTATCGTACTGGTGCAGGTCACAGTTCAAGATTCGACTGTACAGAACCCTGATCCAGCTTGTTGTTCTATATGGCTGTGAGACATGGAGTAACCGGAAACAGGACTTCGATAAGCTCCTTGTCTTTGAGAGAAAAGTGCTTCGGAAGATCTTCGGTCCGGTTCTGGATGCAGATACAGGGGAATGGAGGATCAGATACAACCAAGAGCTTGAGGAACTATACCAGCAGCCCAACATAGCAGGAGCTGTCAAAGCCAAACGAATGCAGTGGGCTGGCCATGTGGCCCGGATGGAGGATCACAGATGGCCTCGGAAGCTCCTGTATTTCACACCTACAGGAAAGAGACCGCCAGGTAGACCCAAGAAGCGTTGGAGGGATGGACTCCATGAAGATTTAAAACAAATGTCAATAGATGTGGACGAATGGCGGATAGCAGCAATGGGCAGAATACAGTGGAGGAGGAAACTTGTAGATGTGTGCGGTCCACTGGGCCTGATCACGTAGTAGTAGTAGTAGTAGTAGTAGTAGCAGGTCACAGTTGAAATTTGGATTTACTGTTTTCACAAGCATTATAACTTTCAATATGTATACACCTATAATGGTAAGCACACCTAATTTTGGGAACAGATTCCAACATGATTCTCGAGGTTTGGCACCACAAATAATTCTGATAACATTTTTCTGTAGTATTAATAATGTGCTTAGGTTGGCTTGAGTTGTTGCACCCCATATTTCTACAGCATAGTTTAAATTTGATGAGAATAGGGCATGATAAGCAGTTTTTAGTACACACGTCCTTACAATATTTGCTAATCATATTTATAGCAAACACATTCTTTGACAGCTTACATGCTAAGGAATCAATATGCATGTCCCATTCGAGGCTGTCCTGGATTGTAATTCCCAAGAACTTTGTCCATTTTTCCTTTTTTTATAATGTCATTTCCTATGGATAATTTCATGTCGAATTCTATTTGTTTCCTTGTGTTAAATTCCATCATTGCAGTCTTTGAAGCACTTACATTCAGGAGGCTTTCATTAAAATACTTGACTATTTCATTAGTTACTCTGTTGCACAGCACCTCCAGACTCTCATAGTCTTTGTGTTTACACACTATTGATGTGTCATCTACATACAAAGTTTTTGTACAGTTAGGAGAACAATACTGTATATCATTAACAAATCAAGAAAAGAAGGGGTCCCAAGACAGAACCTTGAGGCCCTTCATATTTCATATCAGTAATTTTAGATTTGTAAGACCCACTGTTTGTTTTAAGCTAGACAAATTGTTTTCTATTGCTCATATACAATTTTATTAGCTCATAGCCAGTTCCTCTGATACCCAGGTTCCACAACTTGTCAAATAATATGGTGATGTTGACACAATCAAAAGCTTTTTCTAGATCAAGGAACATTCTAGTTACATACTCCTTGTTCTCTATGGCCATAATTATTTTGTCTATTAATTGTGCTGCTGCTGATATTGACTTGTTTTTCATAAATCCATTCTGATTTTTAAATATTAAATTGTGTTGACTCAGGGATGTCATTAGTCTAGTGTAAATAACTTTCTCAATTACCTTAGATTGAGATGGGGCGGTAGTTTTCAATTTTAGATTTATCACCTTTCTTGTAAATCAGGGTTACTTGTGCTATCTTTAGATTATCTGGGAAACAACCTGATGCAATAACATCATTTACTGCTGTGGCCTTGGCATCAGATATGTTGTCTATGCATCTTTTCAGTGTACTGATAGACAATCCATCATAGCCTGCTGATTTTGTATTTTTTAATGACATTACTATGTTTTTGACTTCCTTGCTATTGGTTGGGGCCAAGTATATGCTTTGTTTGACTGGAATGCCCCTACATCTATGCTGAAGATTCTTAAAATGGTCATTGACAGATTTTCCAACAGAAGAAAAGTACTCATTAAAAACATTTGCAATCTGACATTGATATTTCATGATATGCCCTTTATGGTTTATAGTAAAATCACTTGTTGATCTGTCCTTACAATCCCTAAAGCTATTTATTACTTTCCAAACAGCTAAACCTGTGTTAGCAGAGTTTTTTAACATTGTGGCTACATATTTACTTTTAGTTTCTAGCAGAAGATCTTTATAGTAATCCTGATAGTTCTTAAATTCTACCTTTAGTATATTATTATTGTTATTATTTATCATTGCCTATTGGAAAAGTCTAAGCTTCTCTCTTGCTGTTTTTACTTCATGATTTATCCAGTTATTTTTTTTTTATCTTTTTGCAGTCATTTACTGTAATGGTCATTTCTGGGCATGAGACACTGAAGCAATAATAAAAATCTGATGAAAAATCACTGAAAGTAATGCTGTTTTTTTCACCCCATTGTAAGCTTTTCAGCAAACTGTTGAAATCTTTAACATTGTTGTCATTGGTGATTCTTTTTGTCACATATTGTTTCTCTTTTCTATTGACATGAAGATTTTCAGCTTCTATCAATACCTGTATTGCGTGTTGGTCAGAAATGGCAAGCTTCAGAACTGATGCACTGCATGTAAAGTGGGACTTGTTAGTTATAATGTTGTCAATGCATGATTTTACACTATTGACCTCTCTAGTGGGCTCGTTTATCAGAAATTCTAAGTTAAATTGAACTAGTATTAGCATTAGTTTTTTTAGATACAGAGTCATTGCTCAGCAAGTCTCCAGTTAGTATTATGTTAACCCAGCCATTTTTACTGTAGTGTTTATTGTCAATGTCAACAAGCAGGTCATTAAGAACACCAAAGAAACTATCTAGGCTACCAGACGGAGGTCTGTATAGGCCTATAATAATTAAGTTCTCTTTCCCCCACTTATAATTAATTGCTGCTAGTTCTATTACACCCTCAATGCTGAAAGCAATTACATCTGTTACACTATAATTACTACCACTGGCTGCAAAGATAGCTACCCCACCACCACGTTTCTCTTTTCTACTGAAGGCAGAGCAAAAGATCATGGAGAGTGGCTTACATACACTGATTAGCTCATCTGTGTACCAGTGTTCACTTACAACTAAAACATCAGGGTTATCAATTGCTGCAATGGTATCCAACTCATTGTGCTTATTACCAAGACTTTGAAAGTTCTGCTGAATTAATTTGAAAGTGAGTTTGGATTGTTGAACACTTGATGGACGTGCCACCCTACCAGACTGGTTGTTTTTAAGAGTACAAGGGTTCCACTGTATGATATTAGGGCTAAGTTTCTCCTGCTGGACCATACAGGGAGATTTAGAGGTACCAGGCTGTCCAGCAGGGTTTACAAGTTTCCCTGGCTTCTCAGCTGTAGCTCTTTTTGTGTCAAGTCCTGTTTGGGTGGGTTGTGCCATTCCATAGCAATTACAGTAGTTGGCAGGTTGCAGAAAGACTAAATTTGGCAAGAAATTTCATTAACAGATTACTGGTGAATGAAATAATAATACGATTGCCAGCCTAATTAGGCATAATAATGTGAAAACATTATTCTGAAAGGATCTATTCTTATGATTGCAAGAGGAATTTTCATTAATTACTGATTAGTGAAGTGCAATGAATACACACAACTGGACGAGCCACAGTAGGTAGCAGCAGTTATCACTTTTACAGGTGAGCAGTCACAGGATTGCAAATGAGGCCTTTCCCTTATTCATCTTAATCATTACTTATGCTTTAACTAATATTCTAAACTGGTTTTTAACAACCCACATCAGACAATATAGCACATGATAATAATCAAGTTTAAATAACACACATTTATAGCACACAACAATAAAGTATCACTGTATGCAAACCTTCTAGATTCACTTTTTCTATATCACTTTAAGTTTCTTTGGTTAGAAAACAGTTATTCTGATTTGTCTTTCTGATCTAAAAGAATGAAATGTGGTCCCACAAACTATCCCTTCATTGTAAAAGCAAAATTATACAGACTTTCAGAATTATGTGGTATTATGGTAAAAATCAGATTACTCCCCCATTTGAGATCTTTAATCTTGCAATATTTCAACACTACTAGCATTGACAATACTTCCAGCTACTTTAAACGTGACTTCAAGTGAAAGTTCAATTTTCATCAACATCTAAACCAGCTGCTTTTTGGCACCACTTGTAAAGCTAGTGAATTTTCCCCAGGTAATACTCTTGCCTAATTTCATATTAATGTTCAGTTTATGGTTAAGATTCAAGATAACCAAACACAAAGAGTGTCTTTTAGTGCGCATGTGAAACAAGTAACTTTTACCAAGCACATTAATTGTTCTAGCACAAAACTTTGCCACACACAAACTGAAAGCAATGTGAAGCTGTTAACACCTTCTTATAAATCTATCATTAAGTTCTTTTCTTTGTCTACACAACAGTTAATTTAATCAATGACATTTTATTAATTTCTCATTGAAATTCAGGCACTCTCGGATAAATCAAGAATCTAGCTAGTTCTTTTTACAATGGACACTTGGATTTCACCACTTACGAGGAGACGATCCTACTTGGATAAGTGCACAGGACATACTCATTGTTCAAACACAATTTTTCAATATTAGATTTATTATTTCACAAAACCAAACACAAAATTACTGGTTCATACGGATATGGTTCCTGAAGAGGAGCAGCAGCCTTTTCAGTAGTTGCAGGGGCAACAGTCTGGATGATTGACTGATCTGGCCTTGTAACACTAACCAAAACGGCCTTGCTGTGCTGGTACTGTGAACGGCTCAAAGCAAGGGGAAACTACGGCTGTAATTTTTCCCGAGGGCATGCAGCTTTAGAGAGCTGCATCAAACCAGTCTCAGGACTGAAGACCACAACAACAACAATGGTTATGCAGTTCTCACATTTCGTATGTGTGATGAAATGGTTGCGCAATCATGGTGGTGAGCATGTGGCTGTTACATGGTCTCTCCATTGGCATTAATAAGCTCTATTTACTTCTTCTTGGCATTGTTAATATCATTTTTAGAGCATTTCCCAAAGTGAGAGTGCTATTTTCAGCCGCAGATTACATCTGAGGTCATTCCATCTCAAATGCAGTACTGTAAGCCTCACTTGGCACCTGCACTGTTCACTCATTCGTTATTGGCTGCTGACTAAATAATGTGCTCTCTTGTTTGCCGCCCAGGCTGAGCACCAATACCACCTTTTCACTCGTGTCGAACCACTTCCATTGCAGAGGGGAATTACTCTTGGTTTTACTTTATATAATTCAAAGTCCCTAGGTATGAACCAGCTATTACATATTTACAAACAAACATATTTTTAAAAAATCTCATCATTTAAACATACAATGGGCGTTCCATAAGTAATGCGACCAAATTCATAAAAAATCATTTATTGAATATATTCGTACAAATAATCAAACATTTTCAAAATAGCACCCTCTTGCGTCAGTACATTTCTGGAGGTGGTGTTTCCATGCCTGGAAAGCATCCTGGAATGCCTTTTCCGAAATGTCCTTTAGAGCTGATATAATATGTGCCCGGATGCTTTCAATCGTGTCCCAATGTTTTCCTTTCATTACTCCTTTTAATTGAGGAAACAAAAAAAAGTCAGCTGGAGCCAGGTCAGGACTGTAGGGAGGCTTCGAAACCAATGGGGTCTTGGTCCTGGCCAGGAAGTCGTTGACAATGAAGGCGCTGTGACTCGGCGCATTGTCGTGGTAAACTTTCCACGTGTCCTTGATATCGCTTTGGCAGTGCGAGACCATCCTTTTCAGTCATTTGAGCACTTCCAAGTAGAAAGCTGAGTTCACTGTAGTCCTGGTAGGTATGAATTCATGATGGTCAATGCCTCTGACGTCAAAGAAGACAATGGGCATGGTTTTGATCCTGGACTTGCTCATGTGTGCCTTCTTGGGACGGGGTGACAATGGGGTGTGCCACTCTGAACTTTATCTTTTTGTCTCAGGGTCATACTCAAAAATCCATGACTCATCACCAGTGATAATTGAGTTTAAAAAACGAGTATCATTTTCACACATTTCCAACATTTCTCAGCACTGAAGCAATCGCATGTGCATGTGTTCAGACAAGTTTGGCACACACCTTTCTCATGTTCAAATCTTTGGTCACAAAGCGAAAATGGTTGTTTTTGACATGTTTAGAATTTGTGCTATCAATTGAAGGCTCAGCTGTCTGTCAGAGTTAAAACAATCATGCACACACGTCATATTTTCGTCGACTCGTGCGGGTGATGGCCATCTACTGCAAGGTTCGTTGGTGATCTCCTCTTGGCCCTCCATGAATGACTTGTGCCATCGGGAAACTTGTGATTTGGACAAGCCATCAATCCCAAAGGCATGCTGAAGTAATGGAAATGTTTCGGTGGTGGACTTCCCAAGTTTAATGCAAAATTTGATAGTGTACAGTTGCTCTACAGAATGATCCATTGTGCCATGTTACATAAACTCAAACAGGGTTGAGGGAAACGCATGTCCTGACTCTCCGGCAGCTCGCAGCCGAATGAGACAAAAAGCGTTTTGAAGCTAATACCCCGCTCCACTTAGCCCAGCCAATTACAGCACGCTGTGGTGTACCATTGCATAAGAAAAAAATTGGTCACATACTTATGGAACACACACTGTATTAAAAAGTCAACACAAAATATACATAATTAAATGATATTCCCCTCCAAATAATACAAAGAACTTAACTTGCAATGAGTAAACATTTCACACAACTCTACTTCTTTACAGTAGATCAAAGACATTTCATAATAAAGAGTATACATTTTACGTTACTCAGAATTAATCAGTACGAATTATTTACAATATCGATTGTAGTGTTACAAGTTCAGTAAAAGGGTCATTAGCTTCAACTATGTAAAGGTGGTCAGATTTACTTTTATTGCAGTGAAACCTGCAGTAAACACACTAGACAATAATAGTGTTCTACAACAATGTTGTGTAGTAACTGCAAGTTGTTGGTTTGCGCACAATTTCTCCAGCAATACAAGATGCTGGCAACCAATTTTTATCTTTCCTGTCATATATCTTGAAACTGGTACATCTGTAATCTAAGGACAGATGAGAGGTGCAATGCCTGAAAACTTGGGTGGTTCTTGTGGCTGCAAAGGGTTTGAGGCCATGTATTTCCAAGTCATCATAATTTCAACTTATGACATCCAAGGCATCATTATCTCATTAATCAGTTACCATCGTGCCATGTTGATCAATGCCTAGTTCACTAATGCCCTACCCTGACATGCAATATTGAAGTAAATGCAAACTACAACAACCATTTGTGGTTTATGAATATGTGCACACCTAGTGATGTGGGAACTTCCTGGTGACCTTTTTGCTCCCTAGGTAGGCAAATGTTCCGAAACTGAACTCTTACCATTGTTTGAGCACATAAAAATAACTAATGTTTATTCAGTGAGATACGTCATTACATTCAGTTAAAGTTGGATCAAATATGTATTCAGTAGTTTCATTAGTCAGTTGCTTGGCAGCTACATTTCGTTTTGCATATTTCATCATACAGGTACCCTACTATATTTAATTTTCCAAGGCTGATACCATTTTTTAAAGATTTTACTTCACTTTTTTACATATTTGTATAAAATGTCCATTTATGACACAATGATTCATTCTTCTAATGTTGGCAAGAATGAAAGATAGAAGTGCGTCTACAAAAAACTGTACAATATTGCTCAAGAATGTATTTGTACATGTTGAAAATAAGTTAATGATTCACCTGTCTGTTATCATTGCCACGACACTTACCATTGTTAATTTGTACCATTTACAGAGTATTAATTTTTGGTTGGCCTATCCATTCCTTAGCCCTGAATCAGTAGAATTTGGTACAAGTCGGAAGGCTTCAGCTGATAGTCATTTGATTTTGGCTGCAGCCAACATTAGTTAGCTGACAGTGCTATGTGAGGTACCCAATGATGTCTTCTATGTTGCATTGTTGTACTTCACTGTATTGCATACTGTTTCCTTTCCTTGCATAAGTGTACGATATCAGTTTTGATTATGATCAGCATACTTTTGTGCATGACATCTGCATGGCTTGTTCCCCTTCTTCCTCCCATCCCTCCCCTCATGGCTTCTCTCCCATGGCAGTCTGTGAGGGACAGGCTTGCTTCCTCTGCTCCCCATTTCTGAAATTGACCAACTTGCAGTTAACACACTGTATGGGTATTGCAACAAAAATATCTATATTTTGTATCAAAGATTTACCAAAAGTAAGGTCTGGTCCACCCACAATCTTTCAGTACACATCACATCTGCATGGACAGTTAATAGAGTATGGGCAGTAGATTTGTGCAGATGTTAGAAGTGCCCAAATCTGAAAATTGGGAGTTGAGAGGTTTGAGCAAAACTACTCAGATCTGTGAGCGCAAAAAATTCTGAATAAGTATCTCATTCATTGTTAATTCCAGCTTGAACTTCTCCATTGCAGATTCATATCTCACACACAACCACCACATGACAAGGTTTATGAAAGCCAAAACCTATTAAATTCTAGATGCAATATTATTCTTAGTTAGTTTAGTGTTCTATTTTAGTTTCCAATTTGAACTTCTTCCATGCAAATTTGTATTTCAGGCATGGGTACCACATGAAAGAGTAATTGATGACTAAAACATTCTAAATTCTCATAGCATGAATCTTCTTAATAAGATTCATCTTCTGTTCTAATTTTTAATTTTAACTTCTTCCTTTGGGATTCATATTTCACACACACATTTCATACACACGTGGAAAACACTGAAAATATTGGTATATGTTTAATTTTGATGTATTGTTTAAAAATTCTTTTCTGTTTATACTCTTGAAATAACTTCCAAGTAATTCTTATGACTATGAACATTTATTACATAAACATTTATAGATCTGTGTTCTGAGTTGAGAGTTCATTCACAATTAAGTAAATTATTCAAAGTTTTACACTACTGATGCCATCCATTATTAGTTTATGCCTTTGGTGGCCTCTCTTGTCTTGCAATATTCCAGTGCATTCTACTTTGAACATGGCTGACGTTTGCAGCAACTGTATACACAAATTTGAAAAATATGTAAAAATCAGCCACCCGGTTGCACAGGTTTTCTATGTACCTTGACCATGTTTCGTCACCTCTAAGGTTGACTTCATCAGAAGGTAAGGTAATTACCTAAAATGAATATGTCAGATTAAATTCTTATCTAATAAAAGTTACATAAATGTAAACAAGTGTAAAACAAATTGTACTTACATGAAGAACATATCGTCAAAGATGTACAGTGATTTAAGAGCTGAGTTGCTCAAATCATACATTAAATATAAAACATAATGTTCTTCAAAAGGTCAAACATTAAAACATAAGTAACACCAGTGTGGTGTGAGGAGACTGACTGTGTGGCAACTAGTCACCCTGCCAAGTAAACATAATGTAGGGCATACCACAAGAGGGCCACTAGTAACGTGAGCAAAACAATTTTGTATTGTATTGTATTGTATTGTATTGCATTTATTGGTCCAGTAAATCTTACATGAACAGTACAGGACATCAGATATTGGACAGGTCAAAGTATATCTTAGAATTAAAACACTTTAGAAACTAGAAAATTATGTTCACAAAATTTTACAGCACTTCATATACTGGGCAAGTCAATGTGTAAGTTATAATTAAACCACATTAGAAACTTGAAGTTTACATATTTTCTGAAGTAAATCGTACATATAGCCAATATAGCTTTTAACAAAAATTAATTTTACAATTATTGAGTAACATTTATAAATGAGCTTCAAACGGGATAAAATAGTACAAAGTTCGCTACGTTTTACGTAGCACAGGTAGAACCAGAGTTAAATATGACTGGAATTACATACATAATGAAGAACATCCGTTCATTATATGACACAAAATTTGAAAGGAAAGCTTGCATAACTAGGGCACAGAGCTCATCTGGTAATGAGCAAAACTTAACAGAGGTAAAATAATGTTTCTGAAAAGGAGGAAAGAACCTGGATTATAAGTATCATAAAACTGAGAGCACTGGTTTAAAATCATTAAAGAAATTTCTATTTTTCAACTGTACTTGTTCATTCAACACGTCATCTTTACTTGGTGTGTGCCTGAAAATTTCAGGTTCTTCCAAGACATCAAGTTTTCTCCCTTTTTTTTCTCTATGTAGAATTGTCATTTCGTTTAATTCTTTAGGGTTATGCCCGGTTATGAAAAGATGTTCTGCAAATGTTGAATTGTGGACATTAGTGCCTTTTTTGCCTAAAAGATGTTCTTTGTATCTTACGTTATAAGCTCTGCCTGTCTGTCCAGTATAAAATGCTGGACATATATTACAGGAAATTTTATATACCCCTGAGCCACGTAAAGGTTCATTTGAAGCTTTTAGATTATGAATTAAATTTTTTTGTAAATTATTATGTGTGGTGAAAGCAACCTTGCAGCCATAATTTCTAAGTTAACAGGTGCTGAATCCTATACGATATGTTACCTAAAAAGGGTATTGAGATGTACTTTTTATCATTATGATTAGTTTGGCCAGTATCTAAAGTGGTGACTCTTTCTTTAGTTTTTTCTTTAAGGATGTTTTCCACTAGTGAGGGTTCATAGCCATTATTAAATGCTATTGTCTTAATTACATCAATTTCTTTCTGCAGTTTTTCTGGTGATAAGGGGGTAACCATGGCACGGTGAATTGCTGAACGAAAGAAAGCTTTCTTATGAGACTGAGGGTGTGTTGAGTCGCAGGTATGGTATGATCAGTACTCGTGGGTTTTTGGAAAAAAAAACCACGAGTACTGACCATACTGTACCTGCAGACTCGACACGCCCTCAGTTTCATAAGAAAGCTTTCTTTCATTCAGCAATTCACCAGAAAAACTGCACACGCTGACAAAGATGACAAAAAACACTACATATTTAAAATGTATAACATCTCATAAAGTATTATGGTAATATGAATTATTTTGTTACTAACCTAATACATAAATATTCTGCTCATTTTTTATATTAACCCTTGAGCAGGTGCACCTGTGTATAAAATGTGCCAATCACAAATAACATTGTTTTTTTACTATTTCATTGCTGTTATACAATCGCAAGCCCATACCTATTACTTCATTATTACCTTAGCTAACATAGTAATAAGCTGTCTTGTCATATATCCAAGTGAGCAGCAGAAACGTAAAATAAACAGCAAGTGAGAAAAAATTTATGACTGGTGCAAGAAAGTGACCCATATTCCAAGCTAGCAGTTGTCTATGAGATAATTAGTAATAATATAAGTGGTTGCCTGGGATCTGATGTAACTGTGCTATTTAATGCTTTGAATGGTTCATCACCATGGGATAACACTTGTGTGATACAATGAATGGTCCATTTTAGTACTGTTTAATTAAACAGGATACAGCTTGTGTAATGTTAGTTAATTTCATTGTTGTAGAATTAAACTAAGAGTAAACTGTAATTTTGTTCATACATGTTTACCTTGGTAACATAAAGACAGCTATTCTTTACATGTGTACAAAAGTGCAGCGCATGCCCATTTGTGTTACAAAAAACACTATGCCTACTCGAAGTTTTAGAGGTGTTAATCAAGTTTAGAAAGTAATGAGTATACTGTGGTGTGGGCATTAAAAGTTGGTAACTGTGAATTAGTGGGAATCCCACCTCAGTCATCGTGGTGAGTGTTCCAGGCACAGACCTGATGGTGCCTGCTTGCTATGCTGCCAGGTCCTTCCCTTCCAGGTACTTGCTTCCAATTATTAAGCATCTTGGCCATTCCCAATGGCATACCACAGTGTGTCTGAACAATAGCATCACCTACAGCTTTCCAAATTGAAAATGATTCAGTCATTTTACACACACAGGTGTCCAGTTCTGCAGTATTTCTAAAGGAACTGTCACAAAAGTTCTTTAAGCCAGGTATGTTCTCATAGCTTAATATTCTTACCCTTAAGTGAATGGAAACAATGATCCACAATTAAACAAGAAAACACTTTATTACAACTCACTGAAAGCATACCTGTTATGCAAGTAAGGACACAAATACAAGGCAGGGGAATAGAAAGTGCTCCAAAGCAAGTATATCAGTCAAAGTAAAGATATTCCAAACTTTTTGTATTGATGATTGACCATTTGCTTTGCCACTAGTGCCCTTCATGCAGCGTCCCTTGCTGGAATTTTCCAACATGGTGGAAAACACACACTCAAGAGTTTCCCAATGATCATTCATTTGGCTTGGAATTTTGTCTAAGCTTCTTAGTCTGATTCACCACACTGTAATTATCAGTCAGGTCAAACCGGAACACAGATGTTCATTCTATAACAATTCAACTTAATCTGCAAAGTTTTGCTAGTCTAAGTTGATTGATTAATGCTGAAATATTTTGTAATTAATGTTCATATTTTGAAGACAGCTTAGTTACTTTGAACAGAGTTGATTTTTTATGCTAATCAAAGTTCAATTTCATTACAAAATTGACCCTTGTTGTACATTTGTTAGACTTAAGTAAGATGAGCCATTATGAACATACAAAACACGGATTCCACTTAAACAGGAAAGGGAAGGCCAAGCTAGTTTCCCACATAAGCAAACTGTGTGAGAGAGACAGTGTGGAGAAAGCTCCAATTGCTCTGGGCTACAACAGTGAGACTTTTTTAGAATAAAGGACCATAATAATAGTTTTCAGGGATGTATTTTGGATATGACTGAGTCCTGTGCACGCAAAGAAAAGCCAGGCTGTGAAGTCATTGCAGGTCAGTCCCAAAAAACCAGTGTATGTAAAATGTCATAAAAAGTGTAACTCACCCTTAAAGTTAATGCAAATATTCATAGAGAAACACTTGCCACATGTACTAGTAATAACGGAACATGGGCTAAAATGCAGTGAAATAATATACTATAGATTAGAAGGTTACTTACTAGCAAGTAGTTATTGTAGGCAAAACTATAAAGGTGATGGTGTGGCAATTTATGTTAGTAAGGATGTAGAAGCTAAAAAGATTTCCTTTCTTGAACACTGCACCAAAGAAGGATCAATTGAAATGACAGGTATTGTACTCCACAGTAATGATCTTAAGTTACCAAAGCATCAAGTTATTGGAGTGTATGGGCCACCAAATGCTGATGTAATGCTGTTTATGGATAAACTTAGTAGTGTTGCTGGTCAGGCTGGTTCTAATGACCTTACCATATTAGGTGACTTTAATATAGATGCAAACTCAAATAGTATAGTAAACTTGAAACTCAGTGATGTACTGTTCTCATACAACCTTGTAAATATAGTGAACTCTGATACCAGAGTGACGGACACATGTTCCACTAGAATAGATTATGCTATAATCAACAAAGGTGTTATAGATAAGGTAAATTACAGTAACTTAGATTTTCTTTATTCTGACCACTTCTGTCAGGTGAAAGAATACAAAAATTCAGTTGTGCTTAAAATAACAAAAATTGTGCTACAGAAATGAAAGCTGAATACCTCAAATATTAATGCTCTTAAAGACAAACTAGCAAATGAGAAATGGGATTCTGTGTACCAGGTAAAAGGGTCGAATGAGAAATGGAATGAATTCTACTCAACCCTATTGCATCATTATGAATATAGTTGTCCAGTCAGAGAAATCCAGAAGGTAGTTAAACACTGTCAAAATGGAAGTAATCCTAGACTAAAACTCCCAACAAATCTGATTAGGCTCAGGCATCAAATACATGATCTAAACCAGCTTTATAAAGTTACTACTATGCAGGTTTTCAAGGAAAAATACAATAGGGCCAAGCAAACTTATAAAACTGAAACTGTAAATCTAAGGAAGCAGATTAACAGCAAAACAACAGAACAGTCTTGACAACATAAGCAAAGCATCTTGGAAGCTGATTGACAAGGTCCCAACAAGATGAAAATGGAACCACTCCGCATAAGACATGATGGTAACATTATAAAAAACCCAGATACTATATGTAATATTTTTAATAACTACTACATTTCTGGTGAACAATCAACACATATTACAGATTCACAGATAGAGATCCGATGCCATCTCACCCAGTGCAACAAATTTGAATTTGTGGAAGTGAATGAGCAGGAGGTTCACAGGGCAAAATACGTGCTAAAGAAAAAATTTTCATCTGGATGGGATGGCATATCCAATGCATGCTTAAAAGAAATTTCTAAACCTCTTACTCACCTGATTAATTGCAGCATTAGAGAAAACATGTATCCAACGGTTCTAAAAATGAGTGTAGTGAAACCAGTGTATGAAAAGGGAAGTAAGGAAGAAGTCTCCAACTATAGTCCAATATCATTAATTCCCACTTTTAGTAAGATATTCAAAAGCATTATCCTTTCTCAGCTAAGTGCCTTTTTCACAAAACATAAATTTCTTGTAGATTCGCAGCATGGCTTCAGAAAAGAGCTAAGTACAACCACAGCAGTTACACAGTTCATCCGTGAAGTTGACTGTCTGTTGGACCAGAAGATGCAGACTGCAGGTATATTTTTGGACCTGACAAGAGCATTTGATACGGTAAACCATAGGGCACTTCTTAAAAAGCTATAAAATCATGCACTCCCAGTCCACCAGTGAACCTGTATTACAAGGTGTACCACAGGGCTCAATCCTTGGACCCCTTCACTTCCTTATATACACTCCTGGAAATTGAAATAAGAACACCGTGAATTCATTGTCCCAGGAAGGGGAAACTTTATTGACACATTCCTGGGGTCAGATACATCACATGATCACACTGACAGAACCACAGGCACATAGACACAGGCAACAGAGCATGCACAATGTCGGCACTAGTACAGTGTATAACCATCTTTCGCAGCAATGCAGGCTGCTATTCTCCCATGGAGACGATCGTAGAGATGCTGGATGTAGTCCTGTGGAACGGCTTGCCATGCCATTTCCACCTGGCGCCTCAGTTGGACCAGCGTTCGTGCTGGACGTGCAGACCGCGTGAGACGACGCTTCATCCAGTCCCAAACATGCTCAATGGGGGACAGATCCAGAGATCTTGCTGGCCAGGGTAGTTGACTTACACCTTCTAGAGCACGTTGGGTGGCACGGGATACATGCGGACGTGCATTGTCCTGTTGCAACAGCAAGTTCCCTTGCCGGTCTAGGAATGGTAGAACGATGGGTTCGATGACGGTTTGGATGTACCGTGCACTATTCAGTGTCCCCTCGACGATCACCAGTGGTGTACGGCCAGTGTAGGAGATCGCTCCCCACACCATGATGCCGGGTGTTGGCCCTGTGTGCCTCGGTCGTATGCAGTCCTGATTGTGGCGCTCACCTGCACGGCGCCAAACACGCATACGACCATCATTGGCACCAAGGCAGAAGCGACTCTCATCGCTGAAGAATCTCCATTTGTCCCTCCATTCACGCCTGTCGCGACACCACTGGAGGCGGGCTGCACGATGTTGTGATGTTGGGGCGTGAGCGGAAGACGGCCTAACGGTGTGCGGGACCGTAGCCCAGCTTCATGGAGACGGTTGCGAATGGTCCTCGCCGATACCCCAGGAGCAACAGTGTCCCTAATTTGCTGGGAAGTGGCGGTGCGGTCCCCTACGGCACTGCGTAGGATCCTACGGTCTTGGCTTGCATCCGTGCGTCGCTGCGGTACGGTCCCAGGTCGACGGGCACGTGCACCTTCCGCCGACCACTGGCGACAACATCGATGTTCTGTGGAGACCTCACGCCCCACGTGTTGAGCAATTCGGCGGTACGTCCACCCGGCCTCCCGCATGCCCACTATACGCCCTCGCTCAAAGTCCGTCAACTGCACATACGGTTCACATCCACGCTGTCGCAGCATGCTACCAGTGTTAAAGACTGCGATGGAGCTCTGTATGCCACGGCAAACTGGCTGACACTGACGGCGGAGGTGCACAAATGCTGTGCAGCTAGCGCCATTTGACGGCCAACACCGCGGTTCCTGGTGTGTCCGCTGTGCCGTGCGTGTGATCATTGCTTGTACAGCCCTCTCGCAGTGTCCGGATCAAGTATGGTGGGTCTGACACACCGGTGTCAATGTGTTCTTTTTTCCATTTCCAGGAGTGTATATTAACGACATTGCACAACCCATTAACTCCCATATTGCGAGCTATGCAAATGACATGTCAATCTTATTCTATGGGAGCAAATCTAAAGAGCTAGAATCTCTTGCTAATAGTGGTGTAACAGAAGTAACAAAATACTTCAATGATCAGGGACTCAAGGTGAATGTCACCAAATCTCAACTACTGACATTTAAAACAGGCAGTTCTCATCACAACAATATGAATAGTGTGTGTAATATCTCTGCAACAGAAAATGGTAACTGTAAATTCCTGGGTGTATATGTTGATGAAAATTTGCGGTGGACATACCACATTAATTTCGTATGCAGAAAAGTCAGTAGTGCCATATATCTCCTCAGCCAGCCCGCAAAGATAGTTCCTAGCTAAGCACTAAAATTAGTATATTATGGAACACTTTACCCCTTTCTCAATTACGGAATTGAACTATGGAGCTGTGCAGCTGATGTACATTTAAAAAGGATACTACTACTACAGAAAAGAGCAATAAGACTTATACATGGGATGGGACATAGAGATTCATGTCATGAAGTGTTTGTGCAGCACGAATATCTGACAATATGTTCTCTGTACATCTTCAAAATAGTTGTATTTTTTATAAGTCAACCAACAGAAGCTATCAAGGGCAGTGATGTACACGATCACAACACTAGAACAAAGTGTAACTATTTCCGTAACAGAACAATGTTAAAAATGACTGATAGAAGTCCGTATATCAGTGGTTTGATTTGGTATAACAAGCTACCAAACTCTCTAAGAATGTACACGGGAAATGTTTTTAAAACAAAATTAAAATCTTTTCTATTAGAAAAATGTTTATATTCTTTCAATGAATTTTAAGATAGTGATTGTAACATGAGGCATTAGCATATCAGTTGTAATGTGATAAATGTAAAAAAATAGACATAAGAAGCAACAGCTACAGAATATAGTGTATTTTATAAGTATAAATATAACCATAGTATTAAGTCTGACGTTTGCAAAAGCCATTATTACGATGGCTCCACGCAAAGAAAATGTAAATAAATAAAAAAAATAAACGAACAAATGTTTTTTTGAGCTTACATCCTGGCTACAAAATTTCATCACAATAATTTGTCTTCCAAGTGGGTGACTGTGGCATGTTGTTTTGGATGCATTAATGCCAGATCTTTATCAAACAACCTAAAATATCCCATGAGATGAGCGGGATTATTTTCATGTGCATGCGCCCACTCTGCAAATCACCAAAATGTCTCGCCTAAGCTTGGCATGGTGGCCATCCACAATATTAAATTTTAAAAGTTTTACTGCATTTCTCTCATTGTCAGCTAAAATAGAGAGCAAGTTTTCACTTAAATTTTCTTCTGACATCTTATCAACATATTTAGTGGACTGAGTTAAAATGTGACAAACTGTGATTTGTACACCGAAACATCACAGACTGAGTGACCTCCCATTGGAGTTTGAAGCAGTCCTATTTGGTGCCAGGCCAGAGAGGCGTAATCCTACTGAAGTAATCGGTACGAGGTATGCCAGGTTGTGACTGCAAATCCTGTAGCTCCTCCTTGTTGGGATATTGTGACAGGAATCTGCTTTACTCTCTCAACCTTCCCTATCATCTTTAAACTTTCTTCTGATTTTCGTATGGATTTAAGTTTCTTAAAATATGCTAATAAAGCAGCAGTTGAAGAGAAAAATTAACACCCAAAATAAAATAAATGGCCTGACTTTATATTGACGGGCATGGGCATTTGTGTGGAGTGCCCCAGAAAAAAGAGACGCACAATCAAGTTAACCTCTTAGGCTCCAACGAATGGCTAAGAGACTCTCTTAATACTGAAGACCAGTTAAGAGAAATGTCTGAACAGCCTCTTGTGTCACGCTGTCAGCATATTCTATGGAAAATTGTGATGTTTGTCTAAGGTATCAAATGTGGTTAAGTCAAATACAGATTACACTTCTTCTTAATGCTCATAAAATGAAAAAGTAATTTTGTGCTTCTTAAGAAAATGAGGTGGAGATGTGTAAAACTTTGAAGTTAGCTGAGCTCATCTATAAAATGCAAGAATCTCAAAAAGCCTTGTTTCTTGCAGGTAATTCCATCATGGTGTGTCTACTATTACTATCCATAAACTCTCTTCCATCAACTTATTTCAGTATATCACTTAATAACTTCACCATTCTTACGTTACCTCATCATTGCTACAAACTTCGTAAATTGTCTTAAACCTTTTTTGTGACAATAATAACATCAGCTCCTACTAAATCAATAATTCTGACATCATTACTGTTTCACATGCTAACAGAAATATACAAGGGTCACCCAATTCTATAATTTAATCAACTATGTGTCCTTTCATACTCTGAATCTGGCCTTAAGATGACAAAAATCTACAAGTTATTGATAAGGTGTTTTACAAACATTACCATAAGATTTACTGTTCTTTAAGTTTGATATGAAGAAAAAATGCAAAACATTTTACATTAGTCTATTTTGTTCCATTAAGAATGACACATTGAGTTCTACCTGCAAGAAAATCTTGTATCCAATCAGAAATCTGGGCTGATGCTTGGTAAGCCCATATCTTGTTTATTAAACAACAGTGCAGAACTATATTGAAAGGCTTCCAAAAGAGAACAGGAGTATGCTTGGATCTTGTGGAGGAATAGAGTGTTTTGAGTTTCACAAGAACTCTTTTTGTGGAATCTATGTTGGTTTTATTGAGGACATTTTCATCTTCCAAGAATGTCAATGCATAAGCCTAAACCATGTTCCATAATTCCACAACAGACCGACATCAGTGATATAGGCTTATAATTATGTGCATCTGTCCAAAGGCCATTCTTGAAAATAGGAATAACCTCCACTTGATTTTGGATTATGGGACTGAACAGTGAAGTCATCACTCCCTTGGTCAAGAGATATTTCATCTGGAATTAATGATATCAGCCACAAATTTGACGGAATTATGAAAATATATAGGTGTGGTAAAATCTAGGCATTGAAAGGGGCATTGATGTCAGAGCAGAGAAATAATTTAAAGAGAAAAACTTATGTGAGTTGAGCCGGTATGTATGTCAGAGAGCTGATAGGGATCTCCCAGGGCTCATTTGTGACAAGAGAAACCTCACCTGTTTCTGGCCCCTGCCAACCCCATAAGGCTTAAGACAGTTACAGAATAAAGAATACCTTCTAGCTAGGTAATAATAAAAGTGAGAAGGCTGAAAACACATTGGATTCCAATGGAGCAACAATAGTGTGGGAGAAATAAACAGTCAGTAGACAGATGGGGCCAGGTGAGTGTTCCCAGGGACTCTGAAGATGACGGAGGCTTTGCTGCCCCCAATCCTTTATAATCAAAGTGTTAAAGAGGGGAACAGCACTCACTATTTGTCAGAGTGCTGTCCCTAAAACAGAAAATAGGATACAACAGAAGAAAGGGCTAACTGCATCTAAAAGCAATTAAAACAGAGTGAAAGAGAGATTGGCAACTTATCTGACTTATGAGGTAGGGTCAAGGATCCAACAAACCCAAGACTCAGCAGGAGACTCTCCAACCCCAACCACCCTGTCCTGATCCAAAAGTAGTAAAACATAATTATGGGTTACTATGGCGTTACTGATGTAGAGGTGATGTAGGATGGTGGGTTTCTTCAAGCATAGACTAAAGGAGCATCATGCAGCAGTAGTCTCCTTGAGAGTGCAGAGTGTATTGGAGGGGCAGTGGCCCATGAGATATTGTTCATCTTAAGTGAGGGAGCATCAGGAGAGGAGAAACTGAAGATCCCACAAACAAAAAGATAGAAAAGTGTAGCAGATGAATAGAATGTATTTTGATAGGGAATAATGGGAGACAAGGCATATTGACGTTTTTGTGGAGAGAGAAATTAAAGTTATTCCCATTGATGAAGTAGAACTGGATGCAGAGACCCTAACAAATCTTTATAGTGAGGTAAGAAATGAAGTACTGATTGGAGAAGAGATAACTTATGATACTTTTGATGAATTTGGCATACATAACCTGATGAAGGTTGAAGTTGGTTGGTTGGTTGGTTTGTGGAGTTGAAGGGACCAGACTACAAAGGCCATTGGTCCCAATGGTGAAGTGTTGGAAGCAAAAAGTGAACCTACTGTTTTCAATGTTGAGGCTGATGAGACAGATAATTATGTACTGGGGCAGGGGGGCTGGAAATGACTTCAGGCAATTATAATGACAAGGATGTTCTAGATTGGTGGTTTCCAACCTTTCCTACCAGTTGTCCCCTCCTTCCCCCCCCCCCCCCCCCCTCTCCTTTTGCAATGCCAGAATATCTCTTCTGCCACTGGATGACGCAGACATAGGCTCAATGCACAGAAGATCTAGTCGATGCATGGGCAGATGGGTGATATGAGCTGCTTTCGGGGCCACTGCGCAATAGTGAAGAGCTCAACTCGAGGTTTTGGTGGGATGGATTCTTCAGTTACCCAAGCTGGTTTGATCTGCTGAAGTGAAACTGTCTGATGCTGGCCATTGATGAGGATGTCCATAGTATTAGCAGTATATGCTAATACCCGATGTGGGCCAGAGTAAGGCAGCTGTAGTGCCAGTTTGACTGTGTCATCCTGTAACATAATAAACATGTATGAGTCCAGTAATGGATACAAGAAAACTGGGGGGGGGGGGGGGGGCAGGTATGTGGTCATGGAGGAGGCATATGGATGGCAACCATGTGTGATCACACATGTTCAACAACTGACAAGAGTGGGGAGGTCAGACAGGTCCATGGTTACAACTTATTCAGTGAAGTCAGCTGGGAGAACTAATGTCTTGCCATACAGGACCTCGCCAAGTGATGCCTGGAGGTCTGCCTTTTAAGCTATGCAAATTCCTAACAAGACCAAGGGAAGGGTATCAAACCACTCACCACTGTGGCACATGAGGGTTACTTTCAGAGTCCTGTGCCAACACTTGGCAAGCCCATTGCTCTGGTATGGTATGCTGTAGCCCAAAATTTATCCAAACCACAGAGCATGCAGAGTTTGTTAAATAACATTGATTCAGACTGCCTACCCTGATCTGTAGTTGTGGATGTAGGGCCTCTGAATCTACCTGTCCAGAAAGATAAGAATGCTCATGCTACAGACTCCACTGTAATGTCTGCAAGAGGGATCACCTCCATCCATCATGTAAGATGGTTGATGATGGACAAGAAATATCTGAAACCATCAGACATAGGTAATATCCTGACAATGTTTAGGTGTAAGCATTGGAAATGACCTCTTGGGCCATCAAATTAGCATAGGGGGGTTACGTATGTCAGCTGAATTGCTGCATTGATGTGATACAGAGGCACGAACCCAAACAGAGCAGTCCTTCATGTCTAGCCACACAAAGTGTTGTGTGATGAGCCACATAGTAACCTTAGTGCCAGGGTGTGAAAGATAATGCAAAGCAACAAAAACCTGCTGCAAGCAGGGAAATAGGCTGAGTGACACCCATCGATGAATTGCACCATAATGGCCTGACCAAGCCCAGCAGATTGCAAGAAACTATCTGTAGGAAAGTGGAAGAGGCATGCTGTAGATTCTGCGGTTCAATATCATTGTCATGTAAGCAGGCCAGTTCATCAAAATTAATAGGAGATGAAATAGCATTGACACATGATAGATAATCAGCCAACACATTTTCTGAGCCCCAGATACCACAGATATCTGTTGTGTACTGACAGATGAGATCAATCTGCCAAAACCTGCATTGGGACTAGCATCTGTGAAGGAATGATGAGCCACAAAAATTGTTACGTTCCTTCCTTTGATGTCTGTGCAGAAATATTTGCTGGCCTTGTACACAGGAAGGAGTTCCCTGTTGAAAGCCAACCACTTACATTGAGCCATAGATAGTTTTTTGGAAAAAAAAAAACAAAGTGGCTGAGTTGTGTACCAATGTGTTGTTGAAAAATGACACCTATTGTGAAATAGCTTGCATCTGCTGTAATGGAGATGCAAGCATTTGGCAAAGTTTGGGCAAGAGTGACAGCACATTCTAAAGCTGTTTTGAGATCATAAACAGATTTCAGTATTTTTTTAGACTACTGTTCACAGTGATTACCAGAAGTTTGTTTGCCAGCTAATATGTCTGTGAGGGGGAGCTTGAATAGTGCCACCATTGGACAGCAACATCTGTAAAAACTGATGGTTCCCAAAGACCAGCACAATTAACCAAAGGGGGAGATCATGACTGTTTTTGGTATGTTACTCTGTTCCATAGGTACTTGTAAATATGCCTTGTGACAGTTGAAAATACTGAAAATGTGTGCTCCACTTAGTTGTCTATATGTCTATTAGTCTTGAATATGTGGAACAAGATAATTGTATATTACAGTATGCACATTACAATGAATGATAGTCACCGCAGAGGCACACTGTGTCATCCTTCTTGCGGTCTAAGACCAGTTACCGTCCGATGGTCAAACAATGCTTACCCACAGAAGTTCATTCACTGCAGTCCTAGCAAGGCATAGTTTGTGTGGTGGGAGGTAGTGTACTTTATGATTCACTGTGGCGAGGAGGGGGGGGGGGGGCGCATCTGTTGAGACAATTTTATGTGTTGTCCCATTCATAATAGCATACATTTGAACTAATAAACATAACAAGGGGACATCTCAAGCAGGAGTTTGTAGCACACAAGAGTCACTAACCTGAGATACCATCAATTCGTGCAAGGGCGAGCATGCTGGAGTCATTAGAGGTGCATTGCTGGTGTCAAGATATGGCGGAGTAGATAGTTGGCATATGAAGTGTTGTGCATCTGCAAGGGCTTACTTAGCCATTGAAATGGTGCAGTTTAGTTTTGGATTGCAAGTGTGAAGGTCACTGACCACAGAGTGCTCAGGCTAGAGCTGAGTGATGGAAGCAGTGAGGCAGTTCAATGGAGAAGAGTGCTCGATTACAGCTGCATCAATATTGTCAGAGCACTGAGGGGAAGGGTGAGCTGAGAGAGTGACTGCACATGCGGTGTGTACACCGAAAGCATAGTGCAATAAAGCAGATGACAGGAGGTCAAGCAACAGGCTGAAGTGAACCAGGAAATCAATTTCAAAGACTGGGTCATTGACATTGGCTATGTGAATGGACCATGTGAACAGTTCACTGGGAATGAGTTTAATAGGCAACAACCATGCCATGGTTCCTGAAGAGGGGCAGCAGCATTTTCAGTAGTTGCAAGGGCAACAGCCTGGATGATTGACTGATCTGGCCTTGTAACACTAACCAAAACAGCCTTGCTGTGCTGGTACTGCGAACGGCTGAAAGCAAGGGGAAACTACGGCCGTAATTTTTCCCAAGGGCATGCAGCTTTACTGTATGGTTAAATGATGATGGCGTCCTCTTGGGTAAAATATTCCGGAGGTAAAATAGTCCCCCATTCGGATCTCCGGGCGGGGACTACTCAAGAGAATGTCGTTATCAGGAGAAAGAAAAAGTTCTTGCAAATACCAAATTACTCATGAACATTTAAGAAGCTAGTTCACTTACTGATTTTGAGCATCATCAATATACACGTGTTATCCTGATGTCATCCTTATACAACTTCAAAAGTATTATTATAACTCGTATCTGAGACAGTGTCACTTTTATCTTCACTTGTACAAAAATTTACACATTTATATTCTCACGCACTCATAAATTTAAATTCTGCACTAGAATATGAGAAAAACTGCTACCAAGAAATTATAAACTGAATTACCTAAAAATTTTGAAACCAATATATTGTTAACTGAGGCATTCACTACATCCATTATATAGTTGGATGCCATGTTTTTGTTACAGATCAGTTATGATGTAACTGTAATATTATGAAGCACATGTGACCTATCAAGCCAGACCACTTACACATACTGTGTTAACTTTAAAGTGAGCAGGTGATTGTTCTAGGAGGAAATTCTTCAGACTAAGGTTATTTTGTCACACACCATGCCCTAATCAGAGAAATTTTGTGTGTGCTAAGCAGCATGGGTTTTCACAGTTACTGAAGTTTCTGAATACTAGCACGTCTTTACCATTTGTTACCATGGTAGTTTCTGCTATTGTGTGAGTTCACTAAATTTGAGAGAAGAATAATAAATGATTTATATTTTTGACTAATTTGTGACTTTTGCTGAGAACACATGTAGGATCTGATTCTAAGGACCAGTTCTACAGTAAACTGTTTGATTTCACATAATTTAGTTTTGTATATTTACAATAAGGATTGAAATACTACTCATGCTGTCTAGTTATTCATACAAGGATACCTGAGTACTGTGATTGAATAATTTTGGTACACAATGTTTTTTAATATCGCAACAGACTCACAATTTGTATTTAATTCACAAATCTCTTATAGATGAAATAGTTAATCATTCTGCTTACTTGTTGTGGTCTTCAGTCCAGAGACTGGTTTGATACAGCTCTCCATGCTACTCTATCCTGTGCAAGCTTCTTCATATCCCAGTACCTACTGCAACCTACATCCTTCTGAATCTGCTTAGCGTATTAATCTCTTGCTCTCCCTCTATGATTTTTACTCTCCATGCTGCCCTCCAATACTAAATTGGTGATCTCTTGATCCCTCAGCACATGTCCTATCAACTGATCCCTTCTTCTATTTTCAATGCTTCCCTTCAGAAAGGTGTTGTTCCCAGTAGACTTAAGTATGCCATTGTGAAGCCCCTGTACAAAAAGGGTGATAAAGCTGAACTAACTAACTATCGACCTATCTCTTTGCTGACAGCTTTCTCCAAAATTCTGGAAAAGCTAATACATGTAAGAATTACTGATCATCTCATGAAGAACGGAGTTCTCAGCAACAGCCAGTTTGGCTTTCAAAAGGGCCGTTCAACAGAAGACGCAGTCTACGCACTTGCAAATGAAGTCCTAGAAACTCTTAATGAAAAATGCTAGCACTTGGTGTCTTCTGTGATTTATGCAAAGCGTTTGACTGTGTTGATCACCAGATTCTCTTGCAAAAAGCAAAATTAGTAGGAATAAGTGGTGTTGCAGGCAATTGGCTACAGTTATACCTCCAAGACAGAAAACAAAATGTTGTGTTGAATAGCTCGGGTGGAGTATGTGACACTTCCTCAGATTCTGAATGGAGTTCCATTACATGTGGAGTGCCCCAGGGCTCAATTCTTGGGCCACTATTATTCCTGATTTTTATAAATGATCTACCATCATGTACAAGCCTGCCATGTAAATTTACATTATTTGCTGATGATACCACAATTTTTATAAGAAGTAGAACAGACAACAATCTTGAGGAACTCATTAATCACATACTCTCAGATATGGTTAATTGGTTCAAGGTGAATGGTCTCTCATTAAATTCCAGTAAGACCAGCTTTATTCAATTCTGTACAAAAACAGAAAAAGAGAGAGAGATAAGTGTGACATGTGGTAATCAACCAATAGTTAGAATGGAAACAACAAAATTTCTTGGAGTGCACATTGACAAGAAAATGAACTGGTCTTCACATATTATTGATCTCTGTAAGAGGCTTAGCTCTGCTACCTATGCTTTACGGGTTGTCACTACATGTGTTGAACCTAACACTGCAAAAGTGGCATATTATGGCTACTTTCATTGTCTCATTGAGTACGGAATTATTTTTTGGGGCAACCAGCCATTAGCAAGGAAAGTGTTCATTGCACAGAAGCGAGCTTTAAGAATTATATGTGGATTGCGCCCAAGAGACTCTTGTAGAAATAGTTTTCTTAATCTTAAAATATACACAACTACATGCCAATATATTTTTTCTCTCATGTGTTTTGTTTGTAAAAATATAGATATATTTCAACCAAACAGTAATTATCATGAGCATAACACACGGAGGAAGAATGACATACACAGTGAACTCAGAAATTTGAGCTTGGCACAAAAGGGTGTCCACTACACTGGAGCAAAACTCTTCAATGCTCTTCCTCCCGAAATAAAGACAAAGATTCATAACAATAGTGAGTTTAAGAAAGCTCTAAAAATATTTCTGCTAGAAAAAGCTTTTTACAGTCTAGATGAATTTTTAACTAAATAAATTGTAATGTTTTAATATTATATAATACAAGTTGACATAATGCCACTATGAATTTTATTTAACCTGAGCTCTGTATCTGTGTGTGCTCCGTATCTGTTTTCTGTAGTGTTTTAATGATTCTAAGAAAATATGTATTTTCTTTTTCTGTATTGCTGCCCAAAGAATTTACTGTATAAATTTTTATATAATTATGTACTCAAATTTCTGTATATGCTATAAGAATATCAGATTGTATTTGTAAAAAACTGACTCGTTCCACGTCCCTGTGTATCCAACACAGTTGGACCTATGGAACACGAAATAAATCAAATCAAATCAAATCATCCATGTTTCACTTCCATCCATGGCTACACTCCATACAAATACTTTCAGAAATGGCTTCCTGACACTTATATCTATATTCGTTGTTAACAAATTTCTCTTCTCCAGAAATGCTTTCCTTGCCATTGACAGTCTACATTTTATATCTTCTCTACTTCGACCATCATCAGTTATTTTGCTCACCAAATGGAAAAACTCATATACTACTTTAAGTGTCTCATTTCCTAGTCTAGTTCCCTCAGCATCACCCGATTTAATTTGACTACATTCCATTATCCTCATTGTGCTTTTGTTGATGTTCATCTTATATCCTCCTTTCAAGACACTGTCCATTCTGTTCAACTGTTCTTCCAGGTCCTTTGCTGTCTCTGAGAAAATTACGTCATCAGCAAAACCTCAAAGTTTTTATTTCTTCTCCATGGATTTTAATTCCTACTCTGAATTTTTCTTTCATTTCCTTTACTGCTTGCTCAATATACAGATTGAATAACATCAGGGATAGGCTGCAAACCTGTCTCACACCCTTCCCAACCACTACTTTCTTTTCATGCTACTCGACTCTTATAACTGCCATCTGGTTTCTGTACAAATTGTAAATATCCTTTCGCTCCCTGTATTTTACCCATGCCACCTTCAGAATTTGAAAGAGAGTATTCCAATCAGCATTGTCAAAAGCTTTCTCTAAGTCTCCAAATGCTAGAAATGTAGGTTTGCCTTTCCTTAATCTATCTTCTAAGATAAGTCGTAGGGTCAGTATTGCCTCATGTGGTCCAACATTTCTACAGAGTCCAAACTGATGTTCACTGAGGTTGGCTTCTACCAGTTTTTCCATTTGTCTGTAAAGAATTCATGTTAGTATTTTGCAGCTGTGACTTATTAAACTGATAGTTCAGTAATTTTCACATCTGTCAACACCTGCTTTCTTTGGGATTGGAATTATAATATTCTTCTTGAAGTCTGAGGGTATTTCGCCTGTCTCATGCTGGCCGTTGTGGCCGAGTGGTTCTAGGCAATTCAGTTTGGAACCATGAGACTGCTACGGTCACAGGTTCGAATCCTGCCTTGGGCTTGGATGTGTGTGATGTCCTTAGATTAGTTAGGTTTAAGTAGTTCTGAGTTCTACGGGACTGATGACCTCAGATGTTAAGTCCCATATTGCTCAGAGCCATTTGAACCATTTTTTTGAGCCTGTCTCATACATCTTTCTCACTAGATGGTAGAGTTTTGTCAGGGCTGGCTCTCCCAAGGCTATCAGTAGTTCTAATGGAATGTTGTCTACTCCCGGGGCCTTGTATCGACTTAGGTCTTTCAGTGCTCTGTCAAGCTCTTCTGCTTTCCCTTCTTTGCTTAGAACTGGGTTCACATCTGAGCTCTTGATATTCATACAAGTAGTTCTCTTTTCTCGAAATGTCTCTTTAATTTTCCTTTAGGCAGTATCTATATTACCTCTAGTGATATATGCCTCTACATCCTTACATTTGTCCACTAGCCTTCACTGCTCAGCCATTTTGCACTTCCTGTCAATCTCATTTTTGAGACGTTTTTATTCCTTTCTGCCTGCTTCATTTACTGCATTTTTATATTTTCTCCTTTCATCAATTAAATTCAATATATCTTCTGTTACTCAAGGATTTCTACTAGCCCTCGTCTTTTTACCTACTTGATCCTCTGCTGTCTTCGCTATTTCATCTCTAAAAGCCGCTCATTCTTCTTCTACTGTATTTCTTTTGCCCATTCATGTCAATCGGTCCCTAATGCCCTCCCTGAAACTCTCTACAGCCTCTGGTTCTGTCAGTTTATCCAGGTCCCATCTCCTTAAATTCCCACCTTTTTGCAGTTTCTTCAGTTTTAATCTACAGTTCATAATCAATAGATTGTGGTCAGAGCCCACATCTGCCCCTGGAAATGCCTGGTTCCTAAATCTCTGTCTTACCATTATATAATCTATCTGAAACCTTATAGTATCTCCATGCCTCGTCCTTGCATACAACCTTCTTTCATGATTCTTGAACCAAGAGTTAGCTATGATTATGCTATGCTCTGTGCAAAATTCTACCAGATGGCTTCCTCTTTCATTCCTTACCCCCATTCCATATTCACCTACTACATTTTCTTCTCTTCCTTTTCCTACTATCGAATTCCAGTCACCCATGACTATTAAAAATTTTCATCTCCCTTCACTATCTGGATAATTTCTTTTATCTCATCTTACATTTCATTGATCGTTTTGTCATCTGCGGAGCTAGTAGATATATAAACTTGTACTACTGTGGTAGGCGTGGGCTTCATGTCTATCTTGGCCACAATAATGCATTCACTATGCTGTTTGTAGTAGCTTACCTGCACTCCTATTGTTTTATTCATTATTAAACCTACTCCTGCATTACCCCTATTTGATTTTATGTTTATAACCCTATATTCACCTGACCAGAAGTCTTGTTCCTCCTGCCACCAAACTTCACCAATTCCCACTATATCTAACTTTAACCTATCCATTTCACTTTTTAAAATTTTCTAACCTACCTGCCCGATTAAGGGATCTGACATTCCACACTCTGATCCATAGAACACTAGTTTTCTTTCTCCTGATAACGATGTCCTCCTGAGTAGTCCCCACCTGGAGATCTGAATGGGGGACTATTTTACCTCTGGAATATTTTACCCAAGAGGACACCATCATCATTTAACCATACAGTAAAGCTGCACGCCCTCGGGAAATTTTACAGATGTAGTTTTCCCCTTGCTTTCAGCATTGCAGCACCAGCACAGCAAGGCCGTTTCAGTTAGTGTTACAAGGCCAGATCAGTCAATCATCCAGACTGTTGCCCCTGCACCTACTGAGAAGGCTGCTGCCCCTTTTCAGGAGGGCAACAAAACTTGGAGATCAAGTACTTTATAAGAAGTTGGGTCTTGAACCAGATGAACTGATAATGTGCATACACTTGTGTAAAGATGGCCATGAACTACTTTTTGCTTTTATTTAGTAGTAATTATAATTAGTATTTTTCTATGTGTAAACCATGCTCCATGTCTACCACATAGTGGTACATATGCATTTTCATTGCTAGAAGAAATTTTACTAATGTTATGATATAATGACTGACTGCACTGCCAAGGGATTAATAGTATTGCTTATTTGTTAATGACTTATGTTACTAAAGACCTGCACAACAAGGTTCTTGGATCTAGTTAACTACATTGATAGCCAAAAGTGTATAGCTTTCGGTTGTCTATTTTCCTGAACACTTAGCTATTAGTGACTATTACTTGAAGTTATTCTTTGTAATAATATGTTTATCCATGAACATTAATTGTTTAATAGAATTTTTTTAACCTTTAGTTGTGCTCTGATTAGACACTTGGTAATGAGGGCATTACGTAATTTAAGAGTCTACCTGATGGACTGAAGTGTGAAATGCCTGACTGGATTAGTGATACCTAGGACACTAGATGGTTAGGCTTTGTGTCCTTGAGCCTGGGACATGGTTGCAAAACTAGACAATGAGAAAAGGTATTTACAAAAAATTTGTATATTAAAACAAATAGCTATGACCAGATTCATTCAGAAAGATTAATAACAAATTGTATTGAATCACATATGGTACAACATACTGAATGTACACTGATTACTGTTCATTGTACAGTTCCATTAATGCTCCTCACTGGCTCTATTTATGTTTGTATCAGTTCATTTGTAATGTAAACGAACACCACTCTTATGTTAATGAATTTGGTTTTACATTCTTCGGAATGAAAAGACTTTTCTTTGAAATTTCACATTAACGTCTAATGTTTGTTTCTGTTCTTAACAGATGTAATTTAATAGTTAGGTTGCTTATTGTCATTATTTTTTCACACAACCAAAAACACCTGAACTTAACATTTTTGTAACAAATCTCCCAGTTCTGCTCCATGAATGGCCTGTTGGAGTCTCACATATAAGTTTTATATGTGATTCTTTGAGGAGATACACATTGTAGCAGAATGGTACAACGTTTTCAGAATTCATTAATACCGTGTCAACTACAAATTATGACATCCTCACTGATCATTATATATGTACATAAGAGTTAATTATCTCTGTTATAGTTTGATGCCCTCTATTCAGACTATTACTTTATAGTATAATTAGCTGATTTAAATTGTAATTTCAATGCAATTTTATGTTAAAGTTCATAACCATGATTGGAGTGTAAACACATGCAAACATTTTTGCCTGTCAAATTTTCAGGCAGAAAAGTAGTAATTGTATTAGAAGCATGTAATATAATGCTACTGAAAGTATGTTAGTAATATAAGAATCAGCTGAATTTAAAATTAATTAATTTTAATATGTAGAACTATGTATATCAGTTGACACTGAATGTTTACAGGAGACAATCTGTGTAAATTGGTGAAACTGTTACTCTGCATGGAACTTCAAATCAGAAACAAGCTTCATTCATCACTAACAGTTCAGATTTGTAAAACTTTGACTATAATTCTTAAGAAGTAAAAAGTCAACAATGTATGTACTTAATTTCCAATATTATCAGTTTATATAATTCTAAAAACAAAGATGTTGTGACTTACCAAACGAAAGCGCTGGCAGGTCGATAGACACACAAAGGAGAGGGAAAGACAAAAGGATGTGGGTTTTAAGGGAGAGGGTAAGGAGTCATTCCAATCCCGGAAGCGGAAAGACTTACCTTAGGGGGAAAAAAGGACAGGTATACTCTCCCACACACACACACACACACACACACACACATCATCATCTTTGTTTTTAGATATACACTCCTGGAAATTGAAATAAGAACACCGTGAATTCATTGTCCCAGGAAGGGGAAACTTTATTGACACATTCCTGGGGTCAGATACATCACATGATCACACTGACAGAACCACAGGCACATAGACACAGGCAACAGAGCATGCACAATGTCGGCACTAGTACAGTGTATATCCACCTTTCACAGCAATGCAGGCTGCTATTCTCCCATGGAGACGATCGTAGAGATGCTGGATGTAGTCCTGTGGAACGGCTTGCCATGCCATTTCCACCTGGCGTCTCAGTTGGACCAGCGTTCGTGCTGGACGTGCAGACCGCGTGAGACGACGCTTCATCCAGTCCCAAACATGCTCAATGGGGGACAGATCCAGAGATCTTGCTGGCCAGGGTAGTTGACTTACACCTTCTAGAGCACGTTGGGTGGCACGGGATACATGCGGACGTGCATTGTCCTGTTGGAACAGCAAGTTCCCTTGCCCGTCTAGGAATGGTAGAATGATGGGTTCGATGATGGTTTGGATGTACCGTGCACTATTCAGTGTCCCCTCGACGATCACCAGTGGTGTACGGCCAGTGTAGGAGATCGCTCCCCACACCATGATGCCGGGTGTTGGCCCTGTGTGCCTCGGTCGTATGCAGTCCTGATTGTGGCGCTCACCTGCACGGCACCAAACACGCATACGACCATCATTGGCACCAAGGCAGAAGCGACTCTCATCGCTGAAGACGACACGTCTCCATTCGTCCCTCCATTCACGCCTGTCGCGACACCACTGGAGGCGGGCTGCACGATGTTGGGGCGTGAGCGGAAGACGGCCTAACGGTGTGCGGGACCGTAGCCCAGCATCATGGAGACGGTTGCGAATGGTCCTCGCCGATACCCCAGGAGCAACAGTGTCCCTAATTTGCTGGGAAATGGCGGTGCGGTCCCCTACGGCACTGCGTAGGATCCTACAGTCTTGGCGTGCATCCGTGCGTCGCTGCGGTCTGGTCCCAGGTCGACGGGCACGTGCACCTTCCGCCGACCACTGGCGACAACATCGATGTACTGTGGAGACCTCACGCCCCACGTGTTGAGCAATTCGGCGGTACGTCCACACGGCCTCCCGCATGCCCACTATATGCCCTCGCTCAAAGTCCGTCAACTGCACATACGGTTCACGTCCACGCTGTCGCGGCATGCTACCAGTGTTACAGACTGCGATGGAGCTCCGTATGCCACGGCAAACTGGCTGACACTGACAGTGGCGGTGCACAAATGCTGCGCAGCTAGCGCCATTCGACGGCCAACACCGCGGTTCCTGGTGTGTCCGCTGTGCCGTGCGTGTGATCATTGCTTGTACAGCCCTCTCGCAGTGTCCGGAGCAAGTATGGTGAGTCTGACACACCGGTGTCAATGTGTTCTTTTTTCCATTTCCAGGAGTGTATTTTTCCCACGTGGAATGTTTCCCTCTATTATATTCATATCATTAGTTTATATAATTCACTTGTTTAAAGACATGGTGCTCAGTGCTGGATCAACTTTTGAGAGATCAATTCAGTATATATTTTTGTCACTGTCTTCAGTGTTGTAATAGATAGTTCAAGCCTATCTATGGTATGCCATCTACATTGTTTGCAATTAGCAAGCTTTACAAATGTCCTTATGTTGCAAAATTGAATTACAGGCATATTTTATTAGAAAATCTATTAATCACCATAAATCAAACTGTGGATTTTAAATTTGAATGTGAAGTGTTTTCAAGACTGACACATTTCAAGTGTAACACTCACTTTGGAGCTGTGTGGAATGCCATTCTCTTGGCTCCATGGGAGCTGAGTCATGTACCAACTCTAACCCAAAAAAGCTGGTGAGATAAAACTAGAGAATGTCCCTCCCACAAACCATGCTGATAGGGAGACAAAAGGCCCTGTGATTCGAGAAACCAGAATATTAGTTTGGCTCCTATCCATTCAAGCAGTTTGCAGACCATGTTGGTGAGGCTAACCAGTGAAGGCTAACCAGTGGACAGCTATCAATGGACATGGGGTTTTTCCTGGTTTAAGAGTTGAGGATGATACTATCTCACTATTTTGAAGGCAGAATACCTTCTAGTCAAATATTGTTCAAGACTGACTCCATGGAGTATCTGAGTAACATTTGGATTTTGAATCATCTGATTATGAATTGAAACAGTGCCTGGGGCCATATTGTGTAATGAGTCAAGAGCCAGAAGCAGTTCAGCATGTTGGATGAAAAGGATAGGAAGATGTCTTCAATTTGTGTTTTATGTGTTTGAAAGGTAGCCAGGTAAAAAGAGAATACCAATGCTGTCGCAGAGTGGGTCACAAGGTGTTCAGCAAAAACTGATGCATCAATAGAAATATAATCATAGAGGAAGAGATATGCAGCAGGTGTTGATCTTTGATGGTCCATAAGGCTACATACTGTATAACACCAATTCTTTATACCATAGATATTACCACACCAACAATTTATGGTATTTATGTAAATACCTATTTATTACATATTTTGTATGTTTTCATATTTGTATATTTATTTTATTTTATTGAAATAATTGTGAGATTTATTTGCTTTTTTGTGTTAAATACAAGATTATATGGATATGGCATCTGTTCTTTCAGATATGCTTGTCCGAAAGAAGAAACACCATACCTGTACATTATATGTGCTTGATGGCACATCAGTCTTTCAATGCAGGTGCAGGTGCACAATAATGTCTGAGCTCTGGTGGGAATACAGTAGGGCTCTGAGTCAGGAAGTATTAGGTTGGTGCATAAGTTCATAGCGTTTTTGTTTTACATGTTTTTGTTTTACATGTTAGTTAGTTGTTTTACATGTTAGTTTGTTTTGTTTTACATGTTAGTATTCTGGCTGCTCTGGGGTTATTTATTGACTGTCATTTTTTTTTACATAGTTCACTATTGCCATTTGAGTTTACATATTGTCATTTTGTCATTTGACAGTTGAGTTGTGGATGCTAGAAAATGAGTGCCAAGTTGAGAAATCAAAACATTTCTGACGTATTCTTCTGTTTGAGTTCAATAGAGGCAGCCAGAAACGTTTATGCTACATATGTGGATAATTTCATTGGCCAGAACATGGCAAGAAAATGGTTTTCTCATTTTAAGGAGTATCATTTTTACATTAGTGACTCTCCACAACTGGGAAGAATGTTGGGGTTTGGTGAAGATCATTCAAATGCATTAATCCACAATGATTTACATCACTGTACTTGAGAACTGGCAAATGTGATCATTCAACCATTGTGTGACATTTGCATGCAATGGGGAAGGTCCAAAAATTGAGCATATGGGTACTGCAAGCTCTAAGCCAAAATCACAAAAATCAGCCAGTGACCATACGTGCATCCCTGTTTGCTCGTTATCAATTGGGTCATCAACAACACCAAAAATTCTTATGCTTTATTGTTACTGGTGATGAGAAATGATGTCTTTAAGCTAACATAGAGGAAATTAAGGAATGGCTGAGTCCAGCAACTCCCCATACAAAGACCTGTGTGCATCCACAGAAGGTAATGTTGTGCATCTGGTGGAACAGCGATGGTGTGGTGTGCTATGAATTGCTTTCCCAAGGTGTAACCATCACTGCTGACATTTATATCAACAACTAAGATGTCTTGCAGACACAAAGCAAGAACAGTGACCAGGAAGACTGCAAGAAGAGATGCTACTCCATGGTAACATCTGCCTTCATTCTGATAGACTGACAAAAAACACTATACATGAGTTGAGTTGGGAAGTCTTTCTGCACTTATTTTGCGTACCATACAATAAATAGTAGCAGTGGGTGTTTTACACCCGTCTCCCCTGTGTTTGCATACAGTGAATTAAGCCCCTGTGTTATACATCCAGCACACAGTTTTAATCTGACAGGAAGTTTCACATCAGCACACACTGCTGAGTGAAAATTTCATTCTGTTATACATTACAATTTTCATGACAGGACACTATATGTACTGAGTGTTCAGCAGTGTGAATGTGTAATAGCATTATTAAAAACAGAATTAGTAATCATACATAATGGGAAATTTTGGTGTAACCACTGTAACAAGATGGGGACAAGAACAGTAGCACAGTATAATGAACAGGAGGATGTTAAGTTCACTCTGTCAACATCATTTGTGATGTCATTATCACATGTACACATTGTATAGAATATGACAGAGGCCGTTTATCAACTTTTGTGATTGTTGGAGACACAAAACTGTGGTAAGCAATACTTGCAGATGAATTAAAGGAGTAGCTAATTATATTTTGAGTTGGTATATTCACTGCAATTTTGGAAGCTATTGATGTTATTTCTTTGACAGTATGAATCTGCCAATTTTTGAAAAAAGTGACCTCACAATATGATGTGTAAATGGTAAAATTGATGATTCTGGAAGCATGTCATCATGGACCAGCCAGTTAAATGCAGTTATAAAGTGACAGAGGTCCTGTGTTCAAAATTACAAAGTCTGATGCTTTTTTAAATACAAAAATTGCCACCAAATAGCAATGTGGTATGGAGTCGCATTAAAATTTGATGCAAGTAGGAAATTACTTTCAGAAGTGATTCAGCTTTTAAAATTAAAGCTGACATATCTGACATCAAAGCATAATTTGACAGATATCCTTCATATTGTCAACCAATTACACTTATCATTGATGAACTGCATCACTGTATCTGAAGTTGTTCTAGTAGTTTATTAGTAAGGATTATTTAACCTGCCCTTCAGACAAACTTTTGAGGTTTCAGTCCCACCAGGGAGAAAGGTAGGTGCCAGTCTCATTTATATTTCTGTGAGACATCAGGTAAGTGATTAGTTACATCATAATGCTAAAGTTAACTTCTCATTTCATTTCCGGGTACATGCTGGTTACAGCATTTTTGATCAAAATAGATTATCAAAAAGCTTTTTTCTAAAATGTGAGTTTCAGGTGACTCTACTGAACTGATGATATTTGATAATGGTTCTTTATATTAATAAAATGCAAATTTTTGCTAACATTATTCATCACTTAGGGCATAGTCTGACAATTTGTATAAGCCGAGTAGTCTGCCCTGAAAATGAAATGTAACATTCTGCGCTTAAACATAGAAGGGCATAGCATGTCACATATTATTTTTAATAGCAGTTTAATATATTTGTCCCATTTTACTTGAAAGTCAACAAACATACAATTCTTTAATCCAGTATTCACCATCATTTGGCCACTGTAAATTTTAAACTGTGTTGAAAGTACATGTCAGATGAGTAAAGTTAACAAAATCTTGAAAATACTGTCAGTTGAGTACAGTCATTTGAAACTGGTATTTGAGGGAAAAAACTCTTTGTTCACCTATTTTTAGCAAAAATGCTGCAACCATCATGTACACAGAAATGAAAGGAAATATATAATTTTAGCATTATGATGTGCTGTATTGTATTAAACTGGGGACCTAGGAATGATGGAGAGGCTTCATCTCATCATAAACCTCAGCGGTTCACAAGCTCACAACACGCCACAGCAGTTTACCCACCCCACTGCCACCCCACACCGAACCTGGGGTTATTGTGCAGTTCAGTATAAATCATTTTTTAAAAGATTTTGACCATCTAAATTGATTTTGACTACCAAAATTTCTATGATTGATAGTCAAATCAGTGCACAAAGCCACAAAATTGATAGTCAAATCAAAGCACAAAGTAGCAAGACTAATAGTCTAATCAAAGCACAGAGGAACAAAATTGAAAGTCAGATCACGCAAAGTGGCATAATAAATAATAAATTTGATAGTATTGACAGAAAGGCAGAAATTTCAAATACAGAAATTGGAAATAGTAAAATAGAAACAGACAATCTGAGCAATAATGTTGCATGTATGCAGGTCCAGATAGATGATGTCAGAGGTATATTTGACACAGAGATAGAGATGTAGAATACAAGTACTACAGAAGATGATGAACAATATGAATCCCATCAACTTATTATGTAAATCAATGATATGAATATAATAGAAGGAAACATTCCATGTGGGAAAAATATATCTAAAAACAAAGATGATGTAACTTACCAAACGAAAGCATTGGTATGTTGATAGACACACAAACAAACACAAACACACACACAGAATTCAAGCTTTTGCAATCCACGGTTGCTTCATCAGGAAAGAGGGAAGGAGAGGGAAAGACGTTGAAGCAACTGTGGGTTGCGAAAGCTTGAATATTGTGTGTGTGTTTGTGTTTGTTTGTGTGTCTATCAACATACCAACGCTTTCGTTTGGTAAGTTACATCATCTTTGTTTTTAGTTATATTATGTAAATCACTTTTACTTGATAGATGAATATTGTAACACTTGTTGAGAACATGGCAAAAGGACAAAGACTAGTGAAAAAGCAAAGATATACAAATGATATGCCAAGATGTTGATTTCAGAGTTCTCTTTGTAGTTGATGGTTGCCACAGAGTCCCCAGCCCCCCCCCCCCCACCCCCACCCCCCTCCTCCCTGCCCCCTGCTCCTTTGTTAGTACAGTGTACAGTGCACAGTGGAGATGGCAAAATGGCAAGGCTGAAGACAAAGATTGTGTCATCACAAGGTCAGTCTCACTGAAGTACTGTCAGCATGGAAGCTGCAGGTGGTGAGAGTGTGTCAGTGGTGAAAACATCCTCAGACTATGGCCATACATACCAGTGTCACTGCAGCATGATCCAAGGCAGGATGGGATGCAGCAGCATAGTTTGGCACATGGCAGTTTAATTGACAAGTTAGCAGTTCATCAGTTTGGTTCAAAAATGGCTCTGAGCACTATGCAACTTAACTTCTGAGGTCATCAGTTGCCTAGAACTTAGAACTAATTAAACCTAACTAACCTAACATCACACACATCCATGCCCGAGGCAGGATTCAAACCTGTGACAATAGCAGTCACTCGGCTGCAGACTGTAGCACCTAGAACCACACGGCCTCTCCGGCCAGCATCAGTTTGGTGCATGGCAGTTTAATTGCCATGTTAGCAGTTCATCGCTCAAGCTCGATGTAGCGAATTTGTGAGGCATCACTTGCAGAGTTCTCGAAGGAGAGCTTGACCAGTAAAGTGATGAGTTGGGCAGTCAGTGTGGAGCACTTGTTGTAGTAGCAGGCAGCATTGTCAAACAGCTGAGTAAGAGCAGAAGATGCGAACTTGCATCCTTCTGATGTGTAGTCAAGAAGCTTGTTGTGGGAGGGACAGAACATGCTGTATCTTACTGTATGTGTCAGTGTGCATTCTGTATCAGTGAGTGTGCAGTATTTGGGGAGGGCAAAACCAGTGTGTGGTCCACTGGCAGCTGAGTGTGCTCAGGGTAAGATCAGTTGTCATGTCTGCATTCATGAGTTGCAGGCTGTGTGTAAGTGATATCTCAGGAAGGAGTGGTACATGAGGATGAGCAGCCATGGAGAGTGGTACCCTGTGTCATTGTGCATGATTGAGGAATGCATGACATAGAGAGTGATGGATACATGGGGTAAGAATGCCATCTGGAAGTTGGGTTTGACAATGTCACTTGTGGAGATAGCCCATGTAAGGCATCTTGGTGATGGATTAGATAAGGTACAGGGCATTGAATGATGGACTTAGGAAGAAGCAATGGTGGGCATTGCACACAATAGGAAAGACACAATGCTGCTTAATTATTGATTATGTTGACTGCATGAAGATTTGGTTGCCGGGCAGCGATTGTGATGTCATAGTTGGTAGCATTTATGCAGGACCAGGAGGACTCAAGTGTAGCATGGCAGTGGGCATCATACACAATGGAATGTGGCACCATTGTTTGCTATAATGAAAATGAATGGGGTGGGGGAGCACAATGGAATGTGGCAAAAGTCATTCTACAAGCACTGACTTCGCAGCACTGTACTTGTCATGAATCAGTGGTATGATGCTAGCGCCACTGGTAACCACGCTGTAGTCATTTAAATGTTGGAACAGGTGTAGGTATTTGTCACTATCCTGGACCATGTTGTTCATGACAAAAATAATGTCCCCATTTTTCAACCATGTTTGAGGGTCACCTGGCCAAAAAGGCAGCGAAATCTTGATTGAATAGAGCATTGTATTCAGCAGGGTCATTGCCTGAGGTCATCATAGTGTAGTGTCCATGGGAGGAACTGGACATAGTGGATTTGGTGATGCAGTTGATCACTGCAATAGTAGTGATCAGTATCACTGAGTGTGGGCACAATGAGAACACACTGTATGGTGGGTCGCCTGAGGCCCCCATGGAGAGGGGGGGGGGCTGAGATGTAGAAGTACTCTCACACACTGTGGTGTGCACAGCCATGGCTGTGGTTGACATGAATGGTCTGGTGAATGCCAATCTGACACCGCTGGGACAGCTGTATTTGCCAAGTGCATTTTCGGTGTCAATGCGAGATATGATGTGTCATCAGAGGCACCTGCGGAGTGGGGGGGGGGGGGGGGAAGGAGGAGGAGGAGGGGGAGGGGGGGTTAAATGTGGGAATCTGTCATGGTAGGCACAGCCGTGGCTGTAGTTGATGTAAACAGTAAGTCTGTGAGAAACAAGTGCAAAGAATATACAGCTTTACACATGGAATGTTGTGCATAACAGTTCATTAGGCCTTGAACACCGAATGTGTATTCAGTATATGGCACACATTAGGTTCACACTGGATGGTCAGGTCAGGTCTGAAACACACATGGGTCAGGGGCTGAGACACTTGAGTGGGTACAAAGGTGTCAGGTACTGATGCACACACAGAATTAGGGGCACTAAGATGGCACCATCATGAAGTCGTAGATGTTGGGATGTGCGATTGCTGCAAGCTGTGAGGCACATGTTCATATTTCATTTTTACAGTCATTTTCCCTGAGTGATGCACTGGAGCCCCAAAATCAAAATGCAGAATGTGTTGTGAAAGCACTGGATGTGGCATCGGAAATTGTGAATAATCCATTGGGTGAAGTAAACAACCCTGTGCAATAAATAAACTTTGTATAGGTAAACTATCTGGTGGGGAATGTTTGGCATCATCTCTGTGGTACACAGTCCAATGAACACTGGTGGCAACAAGTGTTGAATGTTCAGAGCACAATGCATGGTAATGTCAGGTCTCACAGCAACAACAGTATGAAGAGTGTCACTGTTTATCATATATGAACACTGCAGGAAAATACAAAAGCCAAAAAAGTCAACAGAAGAACACAGTATCACTCATGTGCATTGTGCATGTATAGTAGGTAATTCATGTTAAAAAATAAAAAAAAAAAATATGTGTAGTCATAAAAAAGACTAGAATCAATCCCACAGCTTATTATCTAAATCACTTTATTCAGTAGACTAATATTGTACACACATGTTGACAACATGCTGGAAGAACAGAGACTGGGGAAAAAGCGAATATATGACAAGATATCAATTTCAGAGTGCTCTTAGGGTTGATGGTCAAGAAAAATCAAGAAATACAGAATTTAACAAAATGCAGTTTCTATATTAAATCTGCAATTATTGAAGAAAATAGGTTTGGAAAATTGAAACTTGAGAAAACTTGTTTCTGATACTGAAATTGAATGAAATGAAGAGGTAGTTGTTTGTGAACAGATACATGTCAGAAACAATCTGTTATCCAAGGTAAAATGTGTGACAATGAAAAGAAAATTAAAGATTAAACAAATTACCCGACAGACAGAATTGCCAACATAAAGGTTTTGGGTGATGAAAAGAAATGTGACCCACATAAAAGGCAAAATTGATGACACCTTGTGGATTTGTGAAAGACTCTTTCCTGATGACATGACTGACCAGACAAAGTATAATGTTGTAATAAACACATTTGCAGGAGATGGGAAATTTTGAGGTCTGAACTTCTTACAGATCAAATGACTTAATGATTTTAAACAACAATTTCTAAATGAATATTTGTCTGCAAAAAACAGGACTGTTTGTGGTGAGAGCTAATAGTGATCATAATATATAATAATAGAGGTTGAAACTCTATTAGACATTTGTGGGAATTAGTTTTGAAGTCTAGTACATTTTAGGAGTAGGCACTTGGAACCTGAAATTACCTGGCAGCTTTGGATAAAACTCCCAGAAGATTGTAAAACATGCTTCATATCTATGTGTGTGACTACTGATGTCACAAAAACTAATTTACTGATATCTTTGAAGCTGATGTAAACAAAACTGTTGGAAGTGCCATTGAAGTACCATATGAGAAATGTAAATCTACTAAACCAACTTCAAAAGACATTGAAGCTACCAAATGGAAGTGAGATAGGGTTGCCACCTGTCCTGATTTTGTATAATTGTCCAGTGTCCCTACAAGAGTATGATGGAATACCCTCAAGATCCTACTTTTGGCTTACTTTTTTATATCACTTTACATAATTTTTAATTTAATGTTCTTAATTTTATCACTGTATTCTTGTTAGCCAAAGCCAGTATGACATAAAATACACAAGATAACAACAAAACAATGGGTTTAAAATTCAGTTGTTTCATGACCTCATTTTCATATCAGTTAGCGAATCCTATTCATGTATTGTATCATGGTCCATACTTTCTGTGTATGAGGTAAACTTCTAGTTCAAATAAACTATAATATCGTCTGTAACCTCATACAGTACAGTCATCACATTGCTCACGTCCTTCACAGCCTCTGTCCTGTTAACACCAAACTCCTTGTTGGTCATCATGGATGTAATGTTCTTGTACACCATTATTACCAATGCCCATAGCCTTGTAGCTGTTGTGGTAGATTCTTTTAAGTGTTTGTCTACTTTTTGTTTGTCTGTTGTCAATGTATTATGCTTGCAGTAAAAGGTCGTAACAATATGATAAAATTGTCTCTGATAGTGCTGTTAAAAGAATTACTGTCTTGGGAGAGATGGCCGGATATTTTTAGCAACTATTCATACATAAGATTGCAGGTTCGAGTGCTGTTGTCCACGTCTCTTCCCGTACATGTCCCATTCAATCTGAAACAATTGTGCTATTTCAATACTTCCAAAAATACTAATAAAGGTCGTGATGCTCACCTTTGTTCTCATGAAATAATAACAGTTTATTGTGTCTCTTGTACAATTCTCCACATAACATCAAAAGAAGTGAACAGAAAACATTAGTTACCCTTAGTTACGAGTAAACCACAGAGGGAGTAATATTCCAAGTCAACGATATAATTATCATAGAGTCTCTCAGATAACGTCTTTGCCACTTAGTTTTCTCACAGTCGATTCAGGACATTACATATTTATTACACTACACTGTGCAACCCTACCTTTCTGAGCATCCTCTTGATACCAAACCTACTATTTCTTTCTTAATCCTCCCAGCCAACCATGTCCTAACAGACAATTATTTCACTTTTGAGGGCAAAAAAAAAAAAAAAAAAAAAAAAAAAAAAAAAAAAAAAAAAAATATCCATGCACTATTGTATGCCTACTTATTTATTATTTATGGGCCATCTGAAGGAATCCTTCCTATCCAGTCAACACCTGAAACCTCTTGTCTGGTTCAGATTCATTGATGACATTTTCATGATTTGGACTAAAAAAAAGGGCAGCCTTTGTTTTCTCCATAACCTCAACACCTGTTCCCAAATCTGCTCCAGTGGTCCTTCACAACGCATCAAGCCATCTGCCTAGATGTGATCTCTGCCTCTGAGATGGCCCCATAACTACATCTGTCCATATAAAAGTACATCAATCTCCAACGAATCTCCACTGTGACAGCCGTCACCCATTCCGTGCAAAAAAGTCTCTTCCTTACAGCTGTGCCAGCCATGGACACCATATCTGCAGTGGATATCAGTTTTCAAAATATAGTGATAATTCACCAGATCCTGTACTGACAAATGGTATCCTGTCCAGCTCATCCATAAACAAAACCAGTAAAGCCATTAACCAGCCACTGACCAGCACTCCTCTGATCACCCAGTATCACCCTGGCCTTGGAAAGCTCAGCCACATCCTCCACCACAGTTCTAACTACACTGTTGTGCTCTGACATGAGGGTCATCCAACCCAAAATCCTGCCCCCATCTCCCAAAGTAGTGTTCCATTGTCCACCTTACCTACAGAACATACTTTCCCATCACTATTCCAACCCTACTCCTAGTCCTTTGTGGTCAGTCCAGGTGCAAGGCCTATCCCATACAACCACTCACCACCTCCTACCAAAGTCCAGTCACAGGCATTTCCTCCCAAATAAAAGACAGGGTCATGTTTTAAAGTAGCCATGTTATGTATATCAACTATGCTGCAATTACTGTACGGCATTCTATGTGGGCAGGACCAGTACCCAGCTGTCTCCTCACATGAATGGCCATCGCCAAACTGTGCCAAACAGCAAAATTCACCACCCAGTCACGGAATATGCTGCGTATCACAAAGTTTATGACTTGTACAGCAGCTGCACTACACGGACTTGTGGATATTCCCTTCCAGCACAAGTTTCTCTGAACTACACAAGTGGGAATTGTCTCTCCAACATCTCCTGTGCTCTTGCAATCTCCCTGACCTAAAGTTCCACTAACCTGTTCCTAATGCCCTTCTTTACCTTTTCCCTCCTCTCTTCTTTCCACAGAGCCCCATCTTCATTGGCATTGTACCCTGGCTTCTCTCTCCACTCCCCCCCCCCCCTCCCCCCATTCCCCCCCACCCGATGCAGCCATTCTCTCTCTCTCTGTCTATCTGCTCCCCTCTTGAACCCCTCTTCCTTTTCTCTCCCCTCTCTTTCTCCATCTTCACCTTTCTCTCCCTCCCCCCCCCCCCACCCCCCCTCTTTTCTCTGACTCAGCTTTCCCCCATATTCCACTTCCTACATCTCTTTCTTCTGTACCCTCTGTACTCTCTTCATCATGTTGTGTGACCCTATAGTTACCTGTTCAAAGACCTGCCTCTTTCCTGCTAGCCCCTCCTTGCATGCTTCCCTAACCCCTTCCCCCTCTATCAGCTCAAGCAGTTGGTTTCAGTATTCAAGTATTTATAATTAGTCTTGCCATGACCACAGGAGAACACTTTTGGATGTCTGAGTGACTGTATTGTGGTGGGGCAGGTTGTGTTCCCACTATCCTTTAAACAGTCTATCCATCTACCTGGCTAGGCTTCAGGTTGTCTGCCCCTCCACTCTGCAATGGTAGATACTGGTTTAGCCAACAAAAACAGGCACTAAGGGAGATTCAACTAAATACCTACCATGCAAAGGCCACATAACTCTAGTCCATGGGCAGTAGCTTATAAAGGGACACCCTCCTCCAGCATTACCTTTCTTTAACCAAAATAATTGATACCAAAAAGTATTTTCAAATCTTGTTTAGGTGAACATTATCTCAGCTGTTTAACTAATTTAATTTCATATGATTTTGTATATGATGTATTATTTTTCAGGCTAAAATATATAAAAAGAAATAACTTTATTACACTCAATATGTATTAACTATGTATTACAGTTAAAATTACTCTTCTTTTAGAAATATTTGAAATTATGAAATATCTGGCATACAGAAAATTCGTATTATTAATTGCACAATCTGATGGTATTTATTAAATTTATTTGTGGAGTCATTTATAAAATAATGATATAACTTGGTGAAGATTCTTCTTTTGTCAAGAAAGTTTGTAAACTCTTTTTGTTTTGTAAACTATTTGGAATATTGTTAGTACCACAGAATGAGTCAGTAGTAGTGGGTATGCCTCTGATGGAATTGGACGTATTTTTAATTTTGGCAATAACAGTGTAATTTTTGGTGTTATGGAAGTGGAATTGTAAAGACATTGTGACATAAACAAATGTAACATAATAAAAAACAAGTGCAAACAGAAATTATGCAACAGGATTACTTAATATTTATCTTATCATCTGGAACCCACAAAGTCAAAAATTTCAGTCTCAAGAATCTACCCCCAAGATGTGACAAACTGGAGCCAACAACAAGAAAATGAAGATAAGTAAAAAAATTATTTGTACATCTTACTCCTCTCAAAGCTTATGAAACAAATCAATTATTTAGAAGAATGAGAAATACACTGGTGATGTCTGGAGGGTAAGATTACAAGCTAAAAGTCAGATAAACTATCGAGCATTCACGATTATTACATGACCCATTTTAAAAAAAGTCAAAAATTTTCTTTTTGTTCGTTTGTTGTCTTTAAAACAAGGAAAATGGATACCAAGTCCGTATTTAACATCCAAACATCAGTTATGCAATGATACTGACTGTCTCTGTAACAAGTTCACTCCCAAAAGCACCAAAAAATATTTAGTCCAACCCGATATTTTGAATGTCCTCAACATTCACTGATCAATGACTACTTACAAGTTAACACTTTCATTGATTCAGTAGACTCCTTGAAAAGAAGTGCTCGCCATAATGTCTGGAACCTGCACAAAACATGCCACGCATGGTTCTTGTACGACATGAAATGTTCACATACAAATATCTCCTTGAATAAACCACTCACAAGGCTCAAACTTTCACGATATACTCAATACTGTAGTCACTCTTTGTCAACAACATGAGAACCAATAAAACATGTGAATTTCTTCATTTTGGTACAAACTTGATGAGCATGGTTTAACATGGGTGTTTAACACAAAATGGCTCCCGAGTGACCATCTCAACTCATAGCTCTGAGACACAAAGCCCTAATCAAATGCACGGGATATGCTGAATTCCTGTTGGCTAGCATGTTAAGCAGCCAATCAGATTATCTTCAGCACTTCGATACCTGCAGTATTTCTAATGTCAGGCAATCACGTTAGCACAAGTAATTTAGACTAGAAATTCTGTAATTCTGAAACTAAATAAAATTTAATGAAAACAATATACAATTCCCTTCCAAAAAACAAATTACTAATAAATTTTATACTCAACACCTCTTCTGGCTGCCCCTTATAACATCAGACTCACTTGGACAAATGTCGCAAATTTTCCTATTGCACAACAACTTTCTCACACACATTTACATAGTTTTAATGCAGTATCACATTCCCACTTTATGTATGTTCTTCAATCACTCTTTCAGTCTCTCCAAACAACTCATACAAAGAAAACATGATGAAGTAATAATTTTCCAAAGTATTTCTAATTATTTCAGAAATCTGTGGTAATAAAACTGAAAAAAAATTCCTATAAATTAGATTATGTGAACTTATCATCTTGGTTGTGTCCGCCACCATAGCTGAGTGGACAGTGTGCTTGCTTGTCATGCCAGGGGGCCTGGTTTCAATTCATGGCTGGGTTAGGGATTTTCTCTACTCAGGCACTGGGTATTTGTGTCATCTACATCATCATCATTTCATCCTTATCAACTCGCAAGTCGCTGAAGTGGCATCACCTCAAAAGACTTGCACCAGGCAATCAGGTCTACCCTCTGGGAGGACCTCACCACATGACATTTCATTTCATCTCAATTGTGGATTCAATTGATACTATCAATGAATACATTACAGTACCAAACTCAGTTTCACAATGCTAGCATGGTTATTATGTGTTTTAAGTAAAAAAAATTATCTTCCAAAGCAGTGAAGTTATTCACTTGAATTTGTAACAGTTTGATTGTGTTATTGATAGAATTTGATATCCAAAGTATGAAAAAGATTGAAACTTCCTGGCAGATTAAAACTGTGTGCCAGACCGAGATTCGAACTCGGGACCTTTGCCTTCCGCGGGCAAGTGCTACACCAACTGAGCTACCCAAGCATGACTCATGCCCCGTCATCACTGCTTTACTTCTGTCAGTACCTTGTCTCCTACTTTCCAAACTTAACAGAAGCTCTCCTGCGAACCTTGCAGAACTAGCACTCCCGAAAGAAAGGATATTGCAGAGACATGGCTTAACCACAGCCTGGGGGATGTTTCTAGAATGAAAATTTCACTCTACAGCGGAGTGTGCACTGATATGAAACTTCCAGGCAGATTAAAACTGTGTGCCGGACCGAGATTTGAACTCGGGACCTTTGCCTTTCGTGGGCAAGTGCTCTACCAACTGAGCTACCCAAGCACGGCTCACGCCTCGTCCTCACAGCTTTACTTCTGCTAGTACCTTGTCTCCTACCTTCCAAATTTAACAGAAAGGCAAAGGTCCCGAGTTTGAATCTCGGTCCGACTCACAGTTTTAATCTGCCAGGAAGTTTCATATCAGCGCACACTCCGCTGTAGAGTGAAAATTTCATTCTATGAAAAAGATTGATTTATTTTTATTAGTACTTCTTCAGATTCATAGAGAGTATGTATAGCATATTGCATCCATCATTAGTCACGTATGCTGCACACCCAGCCAAGTAGCCAGCATCAGCTGTGTGAGCATGAGAACCACAATCTGTTCTCCTCCTAGTTCCAGGGCTAGCGATGCTTTCAATGCAAGATGATGACTCATAATAATTTGCTATGTTACACACCACCTATGAACTGAAAACTACGTTCGAGCTCATTTAAGGTTCATATGATGGCAATGTTGTTACCAAAATGTAATTTTAACTAAACAAATGAAAGTAATTACCAATAGATTCTTTATAAAATTTTGAATGCCATAAAGCTTATTGAAAAATGAAAGTTTATGAAACATTTAACTCTGTTCCAGTAATACACTGACTTTTTATGGCTTGGAGTTGATAGCAATACATCAAAATTATTTACAAAAATTGTTACAAAAAATAAATTTTCCACAAAACTTAAAATTTTCGATTTTTTAAACAAAACAAATATCTGTTTTGCAATGATTTTTGTTTTTTCTTTTTTAAATTCCTTTCACTGTAAGACTTTACTTTCCCATTTTCACTGTATAAAAATATGTTGTAATGAAAAAAAAAAAAAAAAACTACTAAACTGATTCACTGAAACCATCTTTATATAAAAAGCACTTTGGTGGGTGTCCTCCACGTCCTCCATTACAAATGTAAGCTATTCCTGAAATCTGCTAAGCATAATCTACACAATGTAGAGGTACTATGGAGGGTGTCCCTGTTTTATCTAAGTACACTTTTTCATAGCCTTCTCACAAAAAGTCCTATTCAACAATAGTTAAGAGAGGGGGGGGGGGGGGGAACATTTGTTATCTTTCACAATTTTTTTTTCCACTGTGGTGAGCATCTGTATAAACAATGATATATTTTCAGCACGTACTTTTTGATGAAATTTATTCTTACACCCTTTTCACACCTGTGTAATTTATAAACATCAACATCTACTCATCTGTCTGGTACAAGTGAGTCTCATATTTGGTTCCCATAATGGACATACCTGCAGAAACATTGTGTCTAAGCCAAACAATCATTACTTTTCTTTGTGTAGAAAAGAATGCTATACATGTTTCTTACAAATACATACACTGTGTCATAATTGGCACATTTATGAAAGCAATTTTCTGGATTTAATTGACTTTACACATCCAGTAGTAACTTTACTCCACTAAAGTATTATTCAGCATTAATTCTTCTTCAGAAAAATCTTTACTAATCAAAAGTAAATGGTACTCTAACCATCCATATCTTTACCAAACTCAAATTCCAAAATTGCAACCATTAAAAGGCACTTAAACTCAAATTCACTCAAGTAAGTTGTAATCTACGTCTCCCTCCTTTGTTGTTGCAACTGTCTTCGTGGTTAACTCTTTAAATACGTTTTGAGAGGAGTAGGATTTACAGTAAACTTTTTACTTATCATCTTTTATTGTAGTTGGCTCCAGTTCTTTATGTCTTAGGGGTTTGATTCATGAAGCTGACATTTTTACATGTTTGATTCTCATGGTTCCAATTGGTGTAAATAATTTTGATGAATGCCTGTGCAGATTTTTTTATGCTTATTTGTTTCATATTTTACTATATCACACTGTCTTTTTAATTTTCACATTGAAAAAACTGAATTACATTGTTCTTCCAAAATATAAAAACACGTCTAATCACATCAGAGGCATGCCCACTACTACCACACTCTGCAATAACAACAATATTCCAAAGGGTTTACAAATTTTCTTGACAAATGAGTTTCTAGTAACTTATATTATTATTTTATAAATGAATCCAGAAATAAACATAATAAACAGTACCACATAATTAATAATAGAAATTTTAAGTATGCCAGTTATTTTGTAATTTCAGATGTTTCTAAAATAATAATAATAATAATAATTTTAACTGTACATACAGAGCTAGTGCCCATTGATTGTAACAACAAAAATAAAGTAATTCAATTTTATGGTTTTTAGATTGAAATATAGCATATTGTGTATAAAATTACATGAAATTTTTCAGGTAAACGGTTGACATAATAGTGACCTGTCCAAAATTCAAAAATTAGTTCTGGTATCGATGACTTCTGTTGAGGAGGGAGTCCCTTTACAGAGTCACTGCTAAGAAACATTTTTCTTTACCCTGCAAGTTCTTTGCTTCTAATCATAAATTTTTCCAAACTTTACTCTCAAATAATAGTAAACCCATTTCTCAGCTTAAGAAAATCTTTTCATATTAAGGCTAGCACTTACTGTTTCACAAGCTTTAAATAATATATTCAAATAGACAATGAATGAAAAATTACTTAAAACAGTTATAACAACTGCCTCAGTTTGCAATTGTCATGAAATGCACAACCTATTCACCATCATCTCCATATGAAATCTCTTCGTTTTGTGCTTGGAAAACATCACAGTAGTCCCTCTGTCCTGTAGTGCTGGTTACATTTTACATTATCTTATTCTACAAAACTTTCACATATGCTCCTCATTCATTCATCATATGCTACTTAGTACGTTAGTACAGATTTTAGTACTGAAATCTGTTCCAAATTAGTTTGTCAACAACTCTTATATACTACAAAACACTATGTACACTATATAAGCTAGATAGTGAAGAAAGAACAGAGGATATCAAAAGTTATGAATGAGTAAGAGATAGGATGACAATACGAAAATGAAAAGGAAATAATATTCCCAACAACTCGGAATGCCTGGTGTTCAACAAACACCTGACATTGCAAAGAATGGACATCCCCAGAGGCTAGCTCATTACTACTGTCCCCATTATCTTTCTGTGTATACTTTTCCCTCCTTTCTCCATATTCACTGCACCCCATAATATCCTTCTGCTCTGTTACATTTTCCCTATACACAGTGCTTTCTTCCATGCTCCCTATAGGATCCTCATAAGTATTGCAGTGCTCTGTTAGGATAAGATCCTGCTCCACAATCTCATCAGATAATTGCTGTTCCTTGTTAACCTGATTCTTAGATTCACGATTTTCGTATAATCTTTCACAAAATTCTGCCTCATTTCCCTGAAAAGTAAATATTCTCACTTCCTCCCTTTCCTATGGTAGGTTTATAGTACCTGTACCACTACTGTGCTGTTGTGCTGGTTCCTGGCTTAAAAAGGGCTTTGCTAGCAGATTTTACCAATGTTAAGGTGGTCTGCAGCTTTACAGGCTGCTATTAGTTTTCCTCATCATCTACTCTGCCATTAGCCATAGCATTCTGATTATTCAGCTGTCTGTATTGCTGTTCCACTCTATCAGCTGATTGCTGATTTTGATAACTGCCATTCCTGTTCCTGTCGTAATTTCTATATCCAGTAAAACCCTCTTGCCCTATGGACCTTCCTCTGTGATCTCTGCACATCTACTCCATTTACTTGAAGTTCATTTTGCCTAGTAGGAGCACTATAATTTCTATTACTATTTTTCTCTTCTTTCAAAAGATTCTCTAGCCTTTTGAAGTAACCAACAAACTTGTTAATGTCCTTTCTGGGTGCAGAAATTATTTTATTTCACCAGTACAGAGTCAACTTGTTTTCTAACCCCATTACAATTTGTTCTGTTTCTAACTTGGTAATCATTTAAGACAGAATAGTTACACACTTCTGTACAAATCTCTTTATAGTATCTTTCTTTCAGTTAAACTTTTCACTTGATCAAAAGCTGTTTAATAGTTCCATCTGTTTTCTTTTTCCCCAGTATTCCTCAAAGAAAGCCTTTTCAAAACTTTCCACACTGTCATACTTGTCTACAGCTAAATTTCCCCAAACACAAGCTTCTCCCAAGAGATTAGATACCATAAAGCCTGTTTTCTGTTTGTCATTCCATGTCCTAGGTGAAGTGTCCTCAAAATCACTCAAGAACTCTTTAGAATGCACACTCTTACTGGGATCAAAGCTCAAAAACTGTCTGTGGTTAACATAAGCAATTTCAGATGATTCTGCAACACTGATACTACATGCCACTACTATTAGTAACTTACTATTCTACATTTGTTAGTCTAATGTCTGCTGTACTCTTCTGGCTGTCTTTTTACAAAATCAAGCTCACTCGGACATACGTCTCAAATTCCCCTATTGCACAAAAACTATCTGATGCATACATTTACACAGTTTTAACACAATACCACATTCTCACATTATGTATGTCCTCCATTCACTCTCTCAGTCTCTCCAAAACACTCATACAACCAAAAAATGATGAAATAATAATTTTCCAAAGTATTTTTAATTATGTCAGATATCTTTGGTAATGAAACTAAAGAAAATTCCAGAAAATTAGATTATGTGACCCTACCCTCTTGGTTGTAGTTTTAATTGATACTATAGATGAATGTGTTACAATATCCAACTTGTTTATTATCTGTTTTAAATTAAAATGTATATCTCCAAAAGTAGTGAAGTTATTTATTTGAAATTTTAACAGTGTGGTTGAGTTTTTGATAGAATTTCATATACTAAGTATGAAAAAGATTTATTAATATTTAATAGTATTTCTTCCGATTCACAGAGAGTATGTGCAACATATTGCATGCAGCATTAGTCAAGTACACTCCTCGCCCGACCCAGTAGCCAGCGTCAACTATGTAACCCTGAGAACCAAAATCTACTCTCCTCCTGCCTCCAGTATGAGCTACTCTTACAATGCAAGATGATGACTTATAATAATTTGCTACATTCCAGTGTGTGTGAACGAGTGTAAAATTGCTAAAATTGCTAGCAAAAGGGCTGGAAAGCTATTGTGAATACTGTTTTCTGTTACTTTTTCCTGTTCTCCATGCATTGGTCTGCTGTAGGTGAATCATCACCTTTGTCTTATTTTACACTGAACTGTAATATGAGCTACTCAGAGTTCTGTCAGCATGTTCTAAAGGACACTACATCAGACAACAAGCACATCTATAACTTCTATCTCCATTGATTTTCATTAATGTATAAGGTAAACTCTGGCATCATATTTGTGATAATTTTGTATCTTGTTCGATATTCGTGTCACATTATAAATTTACAGTCAGCATTTGACACATATGAGGAACGTTAAACATTGGTAAGAATTTTGAACTGGATACTTTCTTAACAGAAACTGCAAGTATACCAGCAGTGCACTCTTATGTTGTACCAGTAACATCTTTATTGGAAAAGTGGTTATTCAGATAAGGGGCATGATGTTTTAAAACACATATGTAAGAGAAATTTTGAGAAACTGGGAACATGTACTGGATTAATAAAATATGTGCATTGTCTGTGCTTTCAGACATTTTTGAAAGAACACACACCATTCTTGATCCTGGAGCCACACATATACAGGGCGGTCCATTGATAGTGACGAGGCCAAATATCTCACAAAATAAGCATCAAACGAAAAAACTACAAAGAATGAAATTCATCTAGCTTGAAAGGGGAAACCAGATGGTGCTATAGTTGGCCCGCTAGATGGTGCTGCCATAGGTCAAATGGATATCAACTGTTTTCTTAAATAGGAACCCCCATATTTTATTATATATTCGTGTAGTGCATAAAGAAATATGAATCTTTTAGTTGGACCATTTTCTTCACTTTGTGATAGATGATGCTGTAATAGTCACAAACATGTAAGAACGTGTTATCATGTAACATTCCGCCAGTACGGACGGTATTTGCTTCATGATACATTACCCGTGTTAAAATGGACCATTTACCAATTGCGGAAAAGGTTGATATCTAGTTGATGTATGGCTATTGTGAACAAAATGCCCAGTATGTATGCTGCTTGGTATCCTGGATGACAACATCCAAGTGTCTGGACTGTTTGTCGGATGTTGTTGTTGTTGTTGTGGTCTTCAGTTCTGAGACTGGTTTGATGCAGCTCTCCATGCTATTCTATCCTGCGCAAGCTTCTTCATCTCCTAGTACTTACTGCAACCTACATCCTTCTGAATCTGCTTAGTGTATTCATCTCTTGGTCTCCCTCTATGATTTTTACCATCCACACTGCCATCCAATGCTAAATTTGTGATCCTTCGATGCCCCAGAACATGTCCTACCAATCGGTCCCTTCTTCTTGTCAAGTTGTGCCATGAACTCCTCTTCTCCCCAGTTCTATTCAATACCTCCTCATTATTTATGTGATCTACCCATCTAATCTTCAGCATTATTCTGTAGCACCACATTTCGAAAGCTTCTATTCTCTTCTTGCCCAAACTACTTATCGTCCATGTTTCACTTCCATACATGGGTACACTCCATACAAATACTTTTAGAAATGGCTTCCTGACACTTAAATCTATACTCGATGTTAACAAATTTCTCTTCTTCAGAAACGTTTTCCTTGCCATTGCCGGTCTACATTATATATCCTCTCTACTTCGACCATCATCAGTTACTTTGCTCCACAAATAGCAAAACTCCTTTACTACTTTAAGTGTCTCATTTCCTAATCTAATTCCCTCAGCATCACCTGATTTAATTCGACTACATTCAATTATCCTCGCTTTTCTTTTCTTGATGTTCATCTTATATCCCCCTTTCAAGACACTGTCCATTCCGTTCAACTGCTCTTCCAAGTCCTCTACTGTCTCTGACAGAATTACAATGTCATTGGTGAACCTCAAAGGTTTTATTTCTTCTCGATGGATTTTAATACCTACTCTGAATTTTTCTTTTATTTCCTTTACTGCTTGCTCAATATACATATTGAATAACATTGGGGAGAGGCTACAACCCTGTCTCACTCCCTTCACAACCACTGCTTCCCTTTCATGTCCCTCAACTCTTATAACTGCCATCTGGTTTCTGTACAAATTGTAAACAGCCTTTTGCTCCCTGTATTTTACTCCTGCTACCTTTAGAATTTTAAAGAGAGTATTCCAGTCAACATTGTCAAAAGCTTTCTCTAAGTCTACAAATGCCAGAAACGTAGGTTTGCCTTTCCTTAATCTATTTTCTAAGATTAGTCGTATGGTCAGTATTGCCTCACGTGTTCCAACATTCCTACAGAATCCAAACTGATCTTCTCCAAGGTTGGCTTCTACCAGTTTTCCATTCGTCTGTAAAGAATTCGCATTAGTATTTTGCAGCTGTGACTTATTAAACTGATAGTTCGGTAATTTTCACATCTGTCAACACCTGCTTTCTTTGGGATTGGAATTATAAAATTCTTCTTGAAGTCTGAGGGTATTTCATCTGTCTCATACATCTTGCTCGCCAGTTGGTAGAGTTTTGTCAGGACTGGCTCTCTAAAGGCCATCAGTAGTTCCAATTGAATGTTGTCTACACCTGAGGTCTTGTTTCGACTCAGGTCTTTCAGTGCTCTATCAAACTACTCAAGCAGTATCGTATCCCCCATTCCATCTTCATCTACATCCTCTTCCATTTCCATAACATTGGCCTCAAGTACATCACCCATGTATAGACCCTCTATACACTGCTTCCACCATTCTGCTTTCCCTTCTCTGCTTAGAACTGGGTTTCCATCTGAGCTCTTGATATTCATAAAAGTGGCTCTGTTTTCTCCAAAGGTCTCTTTAAGTTTCCTGTAGGCAGTATCTATCTTCCCCCTCATGAGATAAGCCTCTACATCCTTACATTTGTCTTCTAGCCATCCCTGCTTAGCCATTTTGCACTTCCTGTCAATCTCAGTTTTGAGACGTTTGTATTCCTTTTTGCCTGCTTCATTTACTGCATTTTTATATTTTTCTCCTTTCATCAATTAAATTCAATATTTCTTCTGTTACCCTAGGATTTCTACTAGCCCTTGTCTTTTTACCTACTTGATCCTGTGCTGCCTTCACTACTTCATCCCTCAGAGCTACCCAGTCTTCTTCTACTGTAGTTCTTTCCCACATTTGTGACAATTGTTCCCTTATGTTCTCCCTGAAACTCTATACAACTTCTGGTTTAGTCAGTTTATCCGGGTCCCATCTCCTTAAATTCCCATCTTTTTGCAGTTTCTTCAGTTTTAATCTACAGTTCATAACCAATAGAGTGTGGTCAGAGTCCACAATTGCCCCTGGAAATGTCTTACAATTTAAAACCTGGTTCCTAAATCTCTGTCTTACCATTATATAATCTATCTGATACCTTCTAGTATCTCCAGGATTCTTCCATGTATACAGCCTTCTTTTATGATTCTTGAACCAAGTGTTAGCTATGATGAAGTTATGCTCTGTGCAAAATTCTACCAGACGGCTCCCTCTTTCACTTCTTACCCCCAACCCATATTCACCTACTATGTTTCCTTCTCTCCCTTTTCCTACTCTCGAATTCCAGTCACCCATGACTATTAAATTTTCGTCTCCCTTCACTACCTGAATAATTTCTTTTATCTCATCATACATTTCATCAATTTCTTCATCATCTGCAGAGCTAGTTGGCATATAAACTTGTACTACTGTGGTAGGCATGGGCTTCGTGTCTATCTTGGCCACAATAATGCGTTCACTATGCTGTTTGTAGTAGCTTACCTGTACTCCTATTTTTTATTAATTATTAAACCAACTCCTGCATTACCCCTATTTGATTTTGTATTTATGACCCTGTATTCACCTGACCAAAAGTCTTGTTACTCCTACCACTGAAGTTCACTAATTCCCACTATATCTAACTTTAACCTATCCATTTCCCTTTTTAAATTTTCTAACCTACCTGCCCGATTAAGGGATCTTACATTCCACGCTCCGATTCATAGAATGCCATTTTTCTTTCTGCTGATAGACATCCTCTTGAGTAGTCCCTGCCCGGAGATCCGAATGGGGGACTATTTTACCTCCAGAATATTTTACCCAAGTGGGCGCCATCATCATTTAACCATACAGTAAAGCTGCATGCCCTCAGGAAAAATTATGGCTGTAGTTTCCCCTTGCTTTCAGCCGTTCACTGTACCAGCACAGCAAGGCCATTTTGTTTAGTGTTACAAGGCCAGATCAGTCAATCCTCCAGACTGTTGCCCCAGCAACTACTGAAAAGGCTGCTGCCCCTCTTCAGGAACCACACATTTGTCTGGCCTTTCAACAAATATCCCTCCATTGTGGTTGCACCTACGGTATGGCCATCTGTATCGCTGAGGCACACAAGCCTCCCCACCAACGGCAAGGTCCATGGTTCGCCAGATAGTTACGTTATTTAAGGAAACAGGAAGTGTTCAGCCACATGTGAAATGTCAACCACAACCTGCAACAAAAAAAGATGCCCAAGTATGTGTTTTAGCTGCTATCACAGTTAATCTGCACATCAGTAGCAGACAAATTGTGCGAGAATCTCAAAAATGTTGGTGTTGCAAATGCTACATCAACATCAGTTGCACCCCTACCATATTTTTATGCACCGGGAATTGAATGGCAATGACTTTGAATGTTGTGTACAGTTCTGCCACTGGGCACAAGAGAAATTACGGGACGATGACAGATTTTTTGCACGCGTTCTATTTAGCGACGAAGTGTCATTCACCAACAGCGGTAACATAAACCGGCATAATATGCACTATTGGGCAATGGAAAATCCACAATGGCTACTACAGGTGGAACATCAGCGACCTTGGCGGATTAATGTAAGGTGCAGCATTATGGGAGGAAGGATAATTGGTCCCCATTTTATCGATGACAATCTAAATGGTGCAATGTATGCTGATTTCCTACCTAATGTTCTACCAATGTTACTACAAGATGTTTCAGTGTATGGCAGAATGGGGATGTACTTCCAACATGATGGATGTCCGGCACATAGCCCGCATGTGGTTGAAGCAGTATTGAATAGCATATTTCATGACAGGTGGATTGGTCATCAAAGCACCATACCATAGCCCGCGCGTTCACCAGATCTGACGTCCGAAGATTTCTTTCTGTGGGGAAAGTTGAAGGATATTTGCTATTGTGATCCACCGGCAATGCCTGACAACATGTGTAAGCACATTGTCAATGCATGTGCGAACATTACGGAAGGCGAACTACTTGCTTTTGAGAGGAATGTCGTTACACGAATTGCCAAATGCATTGAGGCTGTCCCGGCATAGGTTCGAGTCCTCTCTCAGGCATGGGTGTGTGTGTTTGTCCTTATGATAATTTAGGATAAGTAGTGTGTAAGCTTAGGGACTAATGACCTTAGCAGGTTACGTCCCATAAGATTTCACACACATTTGAACATTTTGAACATTGAATTTGATGGACATCTTTTGAGCATTTATGTGATATTTACAGGTAATCATGCTGTAACAGCATGCATTCTCAGAAATGATAAGTTCACAAAGGTACATGTATCACATTGGAACAACCGAAATAAAATGTTTAAATGTACCTATGTTCTGTATTTTAATTTAAAAAACGTACCTGTCACCAACTGTTCATCTAAAATTGTCAGCCGTATGTTTGTGACTATTACAGCGCCATCTATCACAAAGCAAAAAAAGTGGTCCAACTAAAACATTCATATTTCTTTACATACTATACAAATATGTAATAAAAATGGGGGTTCTCATTTAAAAGAATGCATTTGATATCTGTTTGACCTATGGCAGTGCCATCTAGCGGGCCAACCATAGCGCCATCTGGTTTCCCCCTTCAAGCTAGACAGGTTTCATTCTTTGTAGTTTATTCGTCTGACGATTATTTCATGAGATATTTGGCCTGGTCATGATCAATGGTCCACTCTGTATACAATGAAATGAAACAGAAATCCTACTATTGGCTGCAATTGGGCACTGAAATGAATTGAATGGTGACAAGTAAAAATTTTTGTTGAACCAGGACTTAAAAGCCAGGTATCCTGCTTAATGCAAGCAGTCATCTTTACTGCTATCTGAATAAGCTTCCCACATGACTCAAATTCCCAAAATGTCGCTCACTGCTTGCATAGCATGGTGCACAGTTGACACTACATAAGTGGTGTGCAACATGCTGGGAATTTGAGTTGGACAGAAGCACGCTCAGATAGGCAAAGCAGTTAAGGAAACTGCTCGTGTAAAGTAGGATATCTGGGTTTGAGACCCAGTCTGGCACGAATTTTCACTTTTTGTCACTGAATTTATTTGATGACAGATTTTCTACTTCTTTTCACCATGTGTACATAGAACTGCAGGATCAAGAATGGTGTCTGTTCTTTTGGACACATCTGAGAAAACACATACCTTGATGGCCATTAAGATAATTCCTGTAAAGATTCATGTTTTCCTGAGCTCTTGCAGTAATCAGCCTGTGGTTGTGACTCATGGGTACAGTGGACAGAAGTAGTGTGTGACAAGTTGGGAATTTGGACTGGCCGGGAAGTGTGCTCAAACAGATGAAGCAATTAAGGTGACTTCTCACATAAAGTGGGAAATCCAGGTCTGAGTCCCAGTCTGTTACAAATTTTCACCTGCCTCCATTGAATTCATTTCAAAGTTAAATTGCAGTACTTTTGCAAACTTCAAGATAATAAGTTGAGAATTATATATTGAAGTGGTCTGTGTATTTTGAGGCTCCTCTTGAGATGCTGAGATAATGTTCATGCTTTCAGTGATGAGATTATAATGACTGTGCTTTTGACGTTGATGGTGGTGATCTTGATGATGATGATGTAGAAGGTGAAGATGCTCAGGGTAAGGGAACTTTATTCTTATTTGTGGTGCATCATGTTCATTTATGTCAAAGAGAATTTGTTTTGATCAGGAAGTATGCTAAAAGTACATATGTATTTACTGTCACTCTAATAGTCATGAGGTTTGGAGATAAACATATGCATTGGGATGGTAAAGATAGTGAAAACAGTTAATTGTGACAAATATTTGAAACATAATGGTGTATGCTGACTAGTGTTTTCTACTACCAGAGAGTTTGATGAAATGGGTCTTGATTATTTTATTTTATTTTATTGCGAGTTCCAGTTATCCTGATAGCAATGGAATTGCTAGGATATGGAATTAGAGTCAGTATTTTTACAGTGTTAAAATACAGCAGCACACAATATGGTTAATTCATGACAAGACAACCTGGGACACTAGAAGAAATAAAAACATATTACATACATCAGAATTAACACTTATGTGGACTCATTCAGATTAACAATATCAAAGTATTTGAGCAACAAAATAACATTACAGCAACAAATAGTTTTCATTTATGCTTACATTGCATGGCTAACTCAGTTGTATAATAAAAAATTTCTCCTATGCACTAAAGAGTCCACTAATTGAATAGAATGACTTTTGTATTAGATATTCCTTCAGTCTGCTCTTGAACTTTGGTGTTTCAGGGGCAAGACTTTTGATGACATTGGGTAGAGCATTGTAAATTTTGATGCCTGTATAATTTACTCATATCTGTACAAGGCTAAAGTTTGACTGGTTACTGTGAAATTCCTCTTTTGACCTTGTATTGTGACCATGATATTCACTATTGGTTTTGAAGAGAGAGTGGTTTTTATTAATGTAATGTACAAGGGATTATATGGATTGAGATATCATTGTAAATGCATGTAGTTTCCTAAACAGGTTCCTGCATGACTGCCTTGGTTGCACACCACTCGTGATACGTATAGCTCTCTTCTGAGCAATAAAAACTTTCTTCGCCAAGGGCTGGTTTCCCCAAAACATGATTCCGTAAGACAAAAGTGCATGGAAATATCCAAAATAAGCAGCTCTTATGGCCTCCTTGCGTGTGGTTGATGCAATTATGCATAAGGCAAATGTTGCAGAATGTAGCCTTTTTTCTACATCTAGGATATGGTTGGACCAATGTAGTTCGCAGGCTATGTACACACCCAGGAACTTAGCTGAGTCAACTTGCTTCATTTATTGTCCATTACATACTATATTTATACCCCTGGTACTTTATGTGTCATGTGAAACTGTGCATATGAGTTTTTTTGATATTCAGAGAGAGTCCATTACAGTTAAACCATTTCAGAATGTCACCAGGTGCATTGTTCGCAGATGTTTCCCAGTTGTATCATCAGCGAATAGGGTGAACTTTCTCACTGAGGTAGTGCAGTATGGGAGGTCATTTATAAATATAAGAAACAGTAAGGGTCCCACTACAGAGCCTTGAGGCACTCCAGTGTTGATTGTGCCCCACTTGGATAAAGCTGGGATTCCACTACCATCAGTAATTATCACCCTTTTGTTTCCTATCTGTAAGGTAGTACTAATCCAAGTCCCCATTATTCCACTTGACCCATAGTAGTCTGCTTTATTTAGCAGAATTTCATGGTTCACACAGTCAAAAGCTTTGGATAGGTCACATAGGATTCCAATTGGTGCCAATTTTCTGTTAAAAGGTTCAAGAATTTGATCGGTGAAAGAGAAAATAGCATCATCAAACTGACATTGACTGAGAATGTTTAGGCTTTTCAGGTGATTAACAATTCTTCTGTATACCAGTTTCTCAAGGACCTCTGAAAAACTCTTGGCAGGGATATTGGGCGGTAGTTCATTACATTAGTTTTTTCGCCTTTCTTGAAAAGTGGTTTCACATAGGCAAATTTTAATCTAAGTGGAACAATACCTTGTTTTAGGGATTCATTAAAAATGTGACACAAGACTGCATTTGTAGAGCCATGACGGTGCCATTAAATGAGAATGAGGTGCCATAAACTGAAGAAAGTTTGTGAAATAGAAAAAATGTATTTGGAATTTTAGTTTTCTATAGAATGGTATAATTTTTTTACTGTTTTGTAAATTTTATAAAATGACTGAATTCTGTATATGATTGAAGTTCCTCTTAAATAACAATGAAAATATGAGTATTTAATATACTATTCATATTTTATTTTCTTTGTGTATAATCAAAAACCATATTACCATTTTTTGAATAATATTTGCTTGAAACATGTAATTGTCTGTAATGGGTTGGACAGAAACAAATTTTCATTAATCTATCTTTTGTAGTCACTGTACTGCTAATATTTGTTAATGAATATAATTATTATTAGATTGCTTGAAGTATTTGTGGAAAAGTGTGATTTCTGATAGCCACTTGACCATCATTGTGCCACTTTGAAATTTTATCCTGATCTGACTGAATATTTGTACAATTTCTGTCAGACAGTACTTCATTACAGAATCTATGTCATCTGGGAAAAACCTGTTAATATTGTCTGCAAGGTAATTAATATACAACATGAGGAACAAGGATCCCAACACCCTTTCCTGGGGCTCACTTGAAGTTATTTCTACATCTGATGATGACTCTCCATCCACGATAACATGGATGCTGCATCCTCCCTACCAAAGTATCATTGAATCCTTGATCCAATCACAAATTTCATTTGATACATCATATGGTTGTACTTTTGAAAATAATTATAGATGAGTAATGAGTCATGTGCTCTTCAGAAATCAAGAAATACTGCATCTACCCAAGTGCCTTAATCCAAAGCTTTCAGTATGTCATGTGAGAAAAGTGTGAGTTGGTAGGTATAGAAATGGTCATTCTGTTCAAGATACCTCATTATGCTTGAGCTCGGAATATGTTCTAAAATTCTACAACAAACCAGTGTCAAGTATACTGGACAGTAGTTTTGTGAATCACTTCTTACCACTACCCTTCTTATAAGTGGGTGTGACCTCTGACTTCTTCCAAGTGCTGGGCATGGCTTTTTGTTCAAGGGACCTATGATAGATTATAGTTAGAATAAGGGCTAACTCAGCCAAAAATTCAGTATATAATCTGATAGGGATTCCATTGGGGCCCAGAGCTTTGTACAATTTTAATGATTTCAACTATTTCTCAACACTGCTGACACTAATGCTTACTTCACTTGGATCTTTTCATTGGTATAGGACTTAAATTATGACAATTCTCCTGGGTTTTCCTTTGTAAAGGAACATCTGAAAATGGAGTTTAGCATTTCAGGTTTTGCTTTGCTAGCTTCAGTTTCAGTAACTGCCTCATTTGTGAGTGACTGGATCTTTACATTGGTGCCACTAACAGAATTTATATATGACCAGTATTTCCATTATTTTGCTAACATTTCAAGGTTGCACTTCTGGAGCAGCTACTGTAATGAAACTGATCAATGACTAATTTTCATTGTGTATTGTACGTATTGATATATGGACTACCTTCAGAGATCATAAATATTTTGTTTCTTTTTCGTTATGATTAAATAAGTTGTAGAAAACTATTTTACTTAGGTACAAGTATATAGATGTGTAATATGAAATCATTTCAAAATAAGAATCATATCACTAAAAGTTGTATTGAATATATCTTGCTTTAATTTTGAGAAAAACTTCTGAAATTATCAGAGTTAATATTATTATTATTATTATTATTATTATTATTATTACTTGTACAATTTTTGGATTATAATTTGGAAAGCATCTGTAATGTAAATTTTGCAAAATATTAATGATATATAACTTTTACATTTGAATGTAGAGATCAATATGTAACTGTAAATATCTTTGTGTTGCAAGCTGATTACTGTTAGTAACTTTTAGTCTAACTTATTGATGAGTTGGAAGTGGTAGTTGTTGATGAGATGTGGAAAGGTGAATGCCATTTCTTTTTTGTGCTCAATATGCTGCTTTGTTAAATGTGTCTGTCTGCATTAATTACAAAGTGAATATAAACATTATGCATCTTTTATTACTAATGATAACACACAAAATTAAACAAATACAAAGAATCTTCTGCACCATGTAGGAACAATTCATGCTTCAAGATGACTGTGCCAGCACTAATAAGAAAATGTAAATTAAGATAAGTCCAAATAATTATTTACAATTTTCTTGATATTAAGATTTACAGTTTAATCCATCACATTCTATCTTCAGCTCTTTAAACAGTTGAAGGACAGTGAGCCAAACTAATTCACTGTTAAAAGTGAGGTTTACAATAAACATTATAATTTTATGTTGTCTGGAAAGGTGAATAGGGCTAGTAGACACAGTGCAACTTCAATGAAGGGAATCGGTTACAAGAATAATTGTGAACCAAATTGTGTTTGCTGCTGTTCATATGTTTATGTGTTTACATTTGTCAGAAGTGTTAGGTAAAAAGTTTCACCTTCTGGTAACGTTATTGTTTATACACCTTGTCCAAGATGCAAGTTCATGTAAACTATATGTGTGTGCTTCTGTTGACATATTTCGTACAAAATCATGTACTGATTGAGCAGGTATAGTGTCATGGAACTGGACTTGTATTTGGGAGGAGCAGGATTTGAACTCCTCTCTGGCCACCCTGACTTATTGGATTTTCCATGGTTTCCCCAAGTTGCTCAGGGGAGTGCTAAGATAGTACCATTGAAAAGGTCATTTCCATCTTCCAGCTCCATCCTTGCCTAATCCAATCCAAGTCTGTGTATATTTTGCATACATTATGTCTGTATGTACCTCTCACATCTTATACCATAGTGTTGAAGGGTCAGAAGACAAATAAATGAATACATGTGTAATAAAATTCTTAACAACAACATATAGTAATAAAAAATGTTCTTGAAGACATAAACTAATAAATTGAACAACAAACTGAAAACCACTTGGAAATTTGTGAAGAAGGAATTTATAAAAATTGCAGTCTATAGAAAACATATCAAAATCAAATGAGTGGATTGTTTAACTTCTGATCCAAAAATGGTTGTGGATGAATTGAACAAACATTATATAACAGTAGCAGAACAAATAGGATTGCAAGGCTCAAGCTACAAAGTTTCTACAAGTCAGTGTACCTAGTGCAGTCAGCAGTAAGTATACAGGAAATTGAATGAATCATTAATTCCCTAAAAAGTAAAAACCCTACTTGAACTCTTAAGATATTTAACGAGTTACCAAAATGCTGCTGTAGCTACTTAAATGAAATTATTTGCTATATTTTTGTTCATTTATTTAAACAAGAAATACTTCCTACATCTCAAGTATCCAGTTATTAAACCACTATATAAGAGGGAAGATAAAGAAGATGCTGCTAGCTACTGGGCAATCTAGCTTCTTACATGTTTTCCAAAGGTTTTGGAGAAACTGATGCATGCCAGAATATTTCATCATACTAGTGACAATAAAATCGCTAACAAAAGTCAGTTCAGATTTAAAAAAGGGTTGTCAGCAGAAGATGCCATATTTGCTTTTGCTACCAATCTTTAGGATTCTAGAAATGAAAAAATTAGGATAGTTGGAATATTTTGTGGCCCAACAAAAGCATTCAGCTGTATCAGTCATGAAATTTTTTACAGAAATCCAAGCACATAATTAAAAGTGGTGCAGCAGGGAAGCGGCTCAATTCATACTTCTCTAACAGAAAGCAGAAATTCTTATTGGATAGAGCAGAAGGTGTCTCATTCTCAGCGGACTGGGATATTGTCACTTCTAGAGTGGTGTAGGGTTCAGTTCTGCATCCTCTACCTTTTATTATTTTTATTAATGACCTACCTCTTTTTAGTGACTACTGTAAATTTACCTTCTTTGCTTATGTACTTACTGATAATTCAGTGGACAAACTTGGAGTGTCAAAAATAAGATTTTATGGTTGTTGTGAGTTGGTTTATCATAAATGGATCTTCTGTCAGCCTCAAAAAAAGAAGCTTTATTCAGTTCTGAAGAAATAATAAGGCCATAAGGAGATCGGAGAAAAACTGGATGACTAGCAAATGGCAGCAGGAATATTAAAAATAACTATGTTCTGGGCTTTTACTATATGCATAATTTGTTCTTGTGGGAATATGGATTCTATTACATTATCATATTATGGTTACTTTCATCCCATTACGGCATATAGAATCTGCTTTTAGGGTACTCAGCCATTGGCTAGGAAAGTGCTATATGGTGCAGAAATGGGTCATATGAGATATAAGTGGAACTCATCCAACATCCACATGCAGAAAAAGTTTTAATAAACTTAAGATCCTCACATTTACTGCACAATACACATCCTTCATGATATCTCTTATAAGTTGAAAAGGCCTCTCTTCTTTAAAGTCATGAAACTAGGTGAAAAGAAGACATCTACTCTGAATGTACAAACCTTCTTATGTGGTAGATGGGCATTTAGTAAAGTGGCTACAAGACTTTCAGTGCCCTGCCTTCACAAATTAAATTTCTAGTGAATAATTAGACCATATTAAAAAAATTAAGACATTTCCTGATGTAACATTCATTTTACACTATACAAGAGATCTTAAACCATAACGTATATTATCCACACAACTGTAACATTTAGATTTATCCTCAGATACTTGTGTGTGTTTATCACTGTAAGTTTATTTAAATATTTTATTTTTTGTAAGGGACCCTGTCTAAAATGTACATATTTAAGTATTTAATTGATTGTTGTTATTAACGTAATCTCACAGAATGTCTGTATTGTAATAACCATAAACATGGTTATGAAATGGACTTGTTTCATATCCTTTGATTTATTCACAACCTGGAGTTACAGAACATTAAATAAATAAATAAATAATAATACACTGGTATGTCTATAAGTAGTGGCATTACTGCAACTGACAGGAAGGTTAATTTATTTCAGCAGTGAAGTCCATTTTGGGAAATATTTTTCAATATAAATACTCATATATGTTAACTGTATAAAATGGTCAGAAGGGTGTCTTGTCTGCATGTAAATCTATATTCTGCAAACCACCATGTGCTGCATGGCAGAGGGTATGTCCCATTGCACCAGTTATTAGGGTTTCTTCCAGTTCCATTCACGTATAGTGCACAGAAAGAACGAACATATGAGTGCCACTGGGCATGCTCTAATTATTCTAACCTCATACTCAATACATACAGGATTGTAGTTATTCCAAGAGTCATCATTTAAATCTGGTTCTTGAAACTTCGTTAATAGACTTTCTTGGGGCAGTTGTAGTCCATCTTCAAGAGTCTGCCATTTCGGTTCCTTCAGTATCTCTGACACTCTCACACAGACCAAAAAACCTATGACCATTTGTGCTGCTCTTCTCTGTATATGTTCAATATGCCCTATTTGGTATGGGTCCCACACACTTTAGCAATATTCTAGAACCAGTTCTATGAGTGATTTTTAAGCAGTCTCCTTTGTAGACTGATTGCGCTTCCCCAGTATTCTACCAATACACCCAAGTCTACCACCTGCTTTCGCCATGACTGAGCCTATGTCATCATTCAGTTTCATACTCCTGCAAAGCACTCCACCCATGCATTTGTATGAGTAGGTCAATTCCATGCTTTTATAGTCATAGGATACTACATTTTTCATTTTGTGAAGTACACAATTTTACATTTCTGAACTCCTAAAGCAAGTTGCCAATCTTTGCACCACTTTGAAATCTTATCAAGATGTGACTGAATATATATATTCAGCTTCTTTCAGATAGTACTCCATCATAGATAACTGCATCACTTGCAAAAAGTCTGAGGTTACTATAAATATTGCCTGCAAGATCATTAATATGTAACATGAACAGCAAGGACCGTAGCACACTTCCCTGGGGCACACCTGATATTACTTCTACATCAGATGATGACTGTCCATCCGAGATAACATACTGCATCCTTCCTACCAAAAAGTGCAGTCACAAATTTTGCTTGATACCCCATATGATCATATGTTTGACAACAAGTGTAGGTGTGGTACTGAGTCAAATGTTTTTTTTTCAGAAATTAAGAAATACTGCATTTACCTGACTGCTTTGGTCCAAAGCCTTCAGTATGTCATGTGAGAAAAGTGCTACTGGGTTTCTTATGATTGATGTTTTCAGAGCCCATGCTGGTTGGCGCTGGGGAGGTCATTCAGTTTCAAGGTACTTCATTACATTTGAGCTCAAAGTACGTTCTAAAATTCTGCAACAAATCGATGTCAAGGATATTGGATGGTAGTTTTGTGGATCACTTCTACTGCACTTGTTGTAGATGCATATGACCTGTGCATGTTCCAAGAACTGGCCACAGATTTTTGTTTGAGGAATCTATGATAGATTATGATTAGAAGAGGGACTAACTCAGCCGCAAATTCATTATAGAATCTAACAGGGATGCCATTGGGGCCTGGAGCTTTGTTCAACTTTAACAATTTCAGCTGTTTATCAACACCACTGACACTAATACTTATTTCATTCATCTTTTTGGTGGTATGAGGGTTAAATTGGGACAATTCTCCTGAGTTTTTCCTTTGTAAAGGAACACTTGAAAATGGAGTTAAGCACTTCAGATTTTGTTTTGCTATTCTCATGTTCAGTTTCAGTCTCATTCACTAGGGACTGGACACTAACTTTTGTGCTGCTAGCAGCCTGTACACATGATCAGAATTTCTTTGGGTTTTGTGAAATATTATTTGATAATATTCTGCTATGGTAGTCATTGAAGGCATTATGCATTGCTGCCTTGACAACCAAACAAGTTTCATTCAGCATTTGCCTATCTATAGCCCTATGCTTTGTTTTACACCTATTATGCAGTAATCTTTGTTTCTTTAAAAGTTTTTTTACAGTGACTGCGTACCATGGAGGTTTATTTCCATTATGGACTATTCTATTGGGTATATATCTTTCCAGTGCTTGCTCAACTATTCTTTTAAACTTGAACCATATTTACTCTATATGCTCCTGTCCTGTGCTGACAGTTTCGTGTTTCTCACTGAGATATGACAGTACTGATTTTTTATCTAGTTTATTGCTTGTTTTAGTTATCCTTTATGATTTGGTAATTGATCTACAACAAATTGATGTCAAGGATATTGGACAGTAGTTTTGTGAACCACTTCTACTACACTTGTTGTAGATGGGCATGACCTGTGCTTGTTCCAAGAATTGGGCACAGTTTTTTATTAAAGGGATCTATGATAGATTATAGTTAGAAGAGGGACTAACTCAGCTGCAAATTCAGCATAAAATCTGACAGGGACTCCACCATGGTCACTGGTACCAGTTTTGAAGTGGACATCCTCATAAAGGTCAGGTCTATTTGTTGCCATTAGATCTGACATATTTTCATTATTATTGGCGGTTCCTAACTACTGTTCTAGGTAGTTTTTGGAGAAGACATTTTGTAATGTTTCACAGCATGTCTTATCACACCTATCACAAACAAAACTAATTTTCCCAATCTATTATTGGATGGTTAAACTCTCCAGCTATGATTACTGTACAACTGGGGCACTTACATACAAGCAAACTGCAGTTTTCTCTAAAGTTTCTGGTTACATTAGGAGATGAGTCTGGTGGGCAATAGAAGGATCCAATTATCATTTTATACCCCCACCTTGCCCAAACAATCTCACATGTGGCTTCATTTTCTACCTTGTAGGATTTGAGTTTCTTATGTACTGTGACAAGTACACCACCTCCATTTCCCATTTGCCTAGCCTTTCAACATACACTTAAATTTTCCCCAGAAATCTAAGTGATATCAATTTCCAGTTTCAAACTAGTTTTCTGTACCTAGTATTTTGGGAGGTTCACTGTTTTTCATAAGTTCTTCAAACTCTGGTATTTTGTTGCAAATGCTTCAGTAGTTAACCATTAGGATTTTAATACTCTCACCTGTGGGACACATTTCTTTCGATTTTACATTGATACTTCTGGGCTTCCTACAGCTATCATTATCTGGATTGGTCAGAGAGTTGCCTAATCTAAAAAGCCTTTATGTGCACCCCACACACAGGCAGATACCTGAGTAGCAGCCTCTGATGTGTGGTGCACACCTGACCTATTTAGGGCGACCCTAAAGTTCTCAACCCAATGGAGCAAGTCCAGGAAGTCGCAGCCTACCTTGTCACAGACCTTAGAAGTCTCTGGTTCAGTCCATGTAAGGTAACAGGGGATAATATGGAACTCTTTCAAGTAATTTAAAATTTAAAGCACGGCAGCAGAGATAATATGCTGGGCAAAATAGACTGGAAAATACTTGTTTGTGTTTTGATGGACGTTGTAGTTCCGTGGGATAGTGTTTTGGTTTTCTTTTAATTGCAACGAATTATATAAGTGTGGTGATAATTTGTAAAATTATATAATGTATTTAAATTTAAGTATTTAATATTATAAAATATTGTAAACGAATTGTGGCCATGTTTAGCAATTGTTTTGACTACTGTGGTGTCATGTGACCCGACTCAGGACTGTGGATGTGAGCGGGAAAATGGGGGTCTTTTGTCGTTGGCCGTTGTGGTGGTGAGTTGGGAGTGGGAAAGTGCCGCGAGTGCAAGCATGGACGCCAGGGTATGCGAAGGAACAAAGTGAAAGTGTGTGGGTGTGGGACAAACAGTGTACGAATTGCACCGATTATTATTTGTGAACTTAAAAATGCGTGGCCACAACGTTAAAGTGTTTCTTTTGAATAAATAAGTTACAATCTGAACGCGTATAGTTCAATTCACTGCTCTTCAAAAGCCAGCCAATATCAGGCTCAATAATAGTGGCGCAAATGCAACCGTTTACTACCAACCCCTTTACAGATGAGCCACGTGAAAAATAGGTAGTAAACGAGCCCGAGTACTGTTGCAATTGGGGGCTCGTCCGGGATAGGACTTTCTTCCATATTCCATAGTATTTCGGAATCGAATGTCCGTCTGATGTTAGGCTTTTGAACAGTCAGTGTGGGGGCTCTGAGCTAAATCTGTGCATTAGGAGTACCGGAGTGTTTGTGCTGGACACGATACGCGCTGCCCCGTGGTTACGCCGATATAAGGCCACCACGATTGTGAAGCAGTCAGTTACACAGTCTAATGAGTCGACCACGTGTTGCCGCAGGTAAAACCGCCGTGCTTGCCGTATCCACGTGTTGCCGCGGGTGAAACAGTCGTCCGTGCCGCGATACGTGCTGCCGCGAGAAGAAACAGTCGTCCGTGCCACGTCCATGTGTTGCTACGGGTAAAGCAGTCGAAGCTGTATCCACGTGCTGCCGACGATCAACGCCATCGTCCGTGCCACCGACCAACACGACTACATGCTGCCAGGGGCCTACGCAACGTGTTCTCGCTCCTGATTGAGTTTGCTGTGTGTCCACGCCGCCGATTAAGATTCATTGCATAGCTGTGCCGTGGAGCTCACTGCAGACGTCGCGTCACACGAGGATTTAAAAGATAAGTACAGCCAGCAGCTACATTGCAAAATTGTGTCCTTTCATTAGCCATGGCCGATGAGACGCGTGAATCTCAAAGTGAAGGCGAATCAGTGGATGTTAGGAGTACCTGTAGTAGCCCTAGCATGCCAAAAGAAATAGGCTGGATACCAGGAAGTGACCTCAGCACATTTTTTGTAAAACTTACTAGTAAATTAGGAGAAATAGACTCAAAAATAGGGAATATAAAAACTGCAATAGTTGGAGAAATGGATTCGAAAATAGGGGATATGGAAGTAAGGCTTAGTGATAAAATAAAGACAGTGAGTGAAAAATTTGATCAGCTAGATCTCAAATTCACTCAAATTACAGATAAAGTTGAAAACACAGTTAAAATTGTTGAGGGAATTATTGAGAGAGTTGATGAGGTTGAAAGAGGCCTAGTAGCCAAGGTGGACACTGTGCAAAGTAATCTTGTGGGGCAGATTCAGGTACAGGAACAGAAATGCACATTATTTCAAAGACAAACAGAGGCAGACATTGAATCCATTAAGATAGGAGTGCTGGATTGCCATAAGGGAATTACTGACAATAGGAAGGAATTAGAAGGGGAAATAAATGTCTTGAGGGAAACAGTTAATACTGTGGCAGCAGGGAATGGAAATTTATTGTTGGGATATCCTCTGGGGCATGGATTTCAGGCAAAACCTTTTAATGGGGAGAATAAATACCATGCAGTTGACTTTCTAGCTGCGTGTAAGGATAACTTTGTGACAGGGATGAGTGAGCAGGCAAAAATTAAATATGTTAAGAGGCAGTTGGAAGGGGGAGCTCAAACATGGGCAAACCAAAATGATGATAAATTTTGTGATTTTAAAACTTTCGAAAACCTGTTCTTGAACAAATACTGGGGCCAAGCAAAACAATTAAGATTGCAAAACGATTTTTTGAATGGATCCAGTTACAAGAGTGGAAAGGAAAGTATGAGAGAGTTCTGTGTTAGAGAACTGAATAAATTAAATCATCTGGATAGGCCACTGGGCGTATTAACAGAAATATCTACACTAAAGAGAAGATTACCAGAGCATTTGCAATGGGATTTGATTCACAGTGCAACAGATTCAGTGGAAGAATTTCTTAATTTTGTGGATAATATGGACAGGGCATTGTGTTACAGACCTAAATACATGGAACATAGGGAGAGTGGAAGGTATCATGAAAGGGGAAACAGTATTAATTATGAATACAGTAATAACCATAACAGGTGGAGAGAAGATAGAAGTGATCAGAATAATCAGGATAGAGATTGGAGAAGCAAGCCACAAAGGTATAACAGAAATTTTGGAGGGAGAAGAGACAATTTTGATCAGATGAGGAGTGATAGAGAAGGTATGAGAGTAGGAATGCCAGATGCAAATGGACAGGGAAGGCAATCAAAAAACTAATTGATGCCTCACTTAAGGTCCGCAGGGGGGCTGGTAATTATGTGAAAAGGGCCAGACAAGGACATGATGGGATGAGTAATAAAGTCAGCAAGGAGAATAGGGAAATTGGGATATGTCATATGGATGCTGTCTTAGGAAATGAAAATCTATGGGGGGGTTTTAACAATTATAGAAATACAGATAAAAGGTATAAGAGGAAAAAAGGGAACAAGGCTAATATCAGCAATCAACAGTGTGAGTTTTATATTGATGACATGTTTAAAAGGGAAGAGAAATTACAAGCAGAGGAGGACAATATTGGTTTGTGTGCAGCAAAATTCATTGAAAGATCAGAGACAGAGGTAGTTTCATCAAAAGGGGGAACAGAAGTGGATATGGAATTAAGGGGCAATGTTCACAGTAATAATGGGTGTGATGAATGGGTAGAGATGTCTATTGGAAATAGTATGGAGAATTGTGGAAAAGGTGAGGAGATGGTTATTCAGTGTGATGTAAAGGCTAATATGAGTGGTGTATTTGACAATGTGGAAAATGCTGGTAAATTACCTGCTGATAATGTTACTGTGCTTGTGGGTGCAGGTGTTAACTGTGGTAGTGATAATGACTTCAGTGTGGATATGGAAATGCGTAATGATATGGAGAATGTTGCTGTAGGTTGCCCAGAAGATAAAATTGAAACCTATGTTTTCTTAACTGATGATGCAAGCCTCAAAGATGTTAATTGTGGATGGTTAGGAAAGGAGGAGGCTGATTATGATTTGAGTGATTGGGTGTCCTATGCAAAATTACATAAAGCTTTGATGCCTGAAGAATGGGGTAAAATAAAATTTAAAATTGCCAGAAAATTGGAAGAATTAAGTGAAGAAGAGAATGTTGAGTTTGCTATTAAGGATCTGTTTGAAGGGGATACTGATGTATGTTTTGGAGAAAGACCTAAAGATATTTGCATTATGCAAGAGGAAAGCAGGAGTGAAGTAGAAAGAGATTTATTACAGGAATCAGGGCTGAACAGAGTAGAAATAGAGGTGATACAGCCAATAATTGATATCAGTGTGGGAGGAGTTGCAGATGTAGCATTATTAGACTCTGGCTCAAGTTTATCTGCAATCTCTGAATCTTTCTGGCAGCAAATTAAAGGTTTAGGATTAATAGAATTACCAGTTACAGAAGTCAAAATTAAGACAGCAACTGGGACATGTAGCAAGCCCATCAGCAGGGAAGTATTACTGGAATTTAATAGTAATGAGTATTGTTTTGATATTAGTTGCTTTGTGGTGAAGGGTTTGGCGTTGAATGTAATTTTGGGTATGGACTTCTTGTACAAGTATGACTGTAGCATTTTTGTAAAGGACAGAGTGGTAGAATTTGATGCTGGTGGAAATAGACGAAGAATAAAATTTAAAGGGGAATTAAAAGGAGGTGAGACAATTACTCATTTACAAAGGCTAGAAGAGGTAGGTGATGAGATCTGCACTGAACAGCAGATACATGACAAAGTAAATGAAATGGGACATTTAAATGAGGAACAAAAGGTGCAGCCTACAGGTTTATTGTGTAAGCATAAGCATGTGTTCTCTGACAAACCTGGAAAAGTCGTGGATTTCAGTTATGTTTTGAGGGTATTGCCACATGAAGTGATAAGGGCCAAACCTTATCCTATAGCAATAGCTAATAGAGAGGCTGTAAGGGCAAGGATACAGATGATGTTGAAGTGGGGCATACTGGAAATGGGGAGGAGTGAGTATTGTAATCCAATAGTAGTGGTGAAAAAGAGGGATGGTTCTATAAGAATAGTACTGGATGCAAGAAAGCTAAATAAAATAATAGTCAAAGAAAATGATCAGCCAGAGAACATGGATGAGCTGTTGCAAAAATTTTATAATGTTAAAATTCTGTCAAGTGTTGATTTGACTTCAGGGTTCTGGCAGGTGCAATTGGCTGAAGAGAGCAGAAAGTACACTGCTTTCTTATTTGAGGGCAGGACTTATATGTTTACAGTTGTGCCACTTGGTTTATCAATATCTGTAGCAGTCTTTGTAAGGGCTTTAAGTCATGTGTTGGGTGATGAACTAATGAGAAAATTGACAGTGTACGTAGATGACATTTTGATTAAGAGTAGCAATTGGCAAGAGCACTGTCAGCTGTTGGAGGATGTATTCAAGGCTATATCTAAAGGGGGGATGACCCTAAAGTTAAGTAAGTGTGAATTTTTTCAAGCAACATTACTATTTCTCGGTCATCAGTTAACTCCTGATGGCATTCTGCCCAATAAAGAGAAAATCAAGGCTATTGTTGACTGCAAGGTGCCAACGAACAGGAAACAATTGAAATCATTTATAGGACTATGTTCATTCTATAGGAAGTACATAAGTGATTATAGCCTGAATTCACCTAACTTATGTAGACTATTAAAGAAAAGTGTAACCTGGTGCTGGACATCTGACTGTGACCGGGAATTTAAAGCCATCAAGAATAGCTTAAAAAACAGCAAAATTTTGTTCTATCCAGATTTGTCTTTGCCTTTCTGTATTGGGGCAGACAGCTCAGATTATGGGATAGGGGCAGTGCTATTTCAGGAGAGGGTAGTAGATGGGAAGACCGAGCACAGGGCAATCGCTTTTGCAAGCAGAATGCTGTCCAAACATGAATTGATGTATGGTATCTCAGAGAAGGAACTGTTAGCCATAGTTTTTGGATTTCAGAAGTTCAGGATATATGTGGAAGGTAGGAAAGTGATTGTTTACACAGACCATAAGGCTCTGAGCTATTTGCAAGAATGTATGCTGTTAAATAATAGACTCATGAGATGGGCCATGTTTTTGCAGCAGTTTAACTATGAGATAAGATATATTAAGGGCACAGACAACAATGTGGCTGATGCCTTATCAAGATTACCTTTCATTGGAGAAGAACATGAAGCGAATGGAGACGAGAAAGAACTACAGATATTGTATATGAAAGGAGTGGGTGGAGAGAAGGAAATCATATCCATCTGTAAGGACATGAGGAGACTTCAGAATGGGGACCAAACCTTGAAGTTTATCAAAACAAACTTTGGAAGTAAAGAACATGAAAAAATAGCTAAATATTATAGAATTTATAAAGGTATTTTATTTAGACGAAGAAATTTGGACAAAGAGGAGTGGAAGGTATGTTTTCCAGATGAGCATGTGGAAAAATTAATAAATTACATCCACCTTAACCATGGGCATTATGGGGCTCAAAAATGTTTGGAAATACTGCAGGACTATGTTAGTTTTAACAACATGGCCAGGAGAGTAAAGAGACAGTTGGCTTCTTGTGACAAATGTCAAAAAGTGAAGTATAATACTATTGCAGTACAAGGAGAGATGCAGAATATTGTTCCTAAAAGAAATGGTGAACTGCTGGCTATTGATTTATTTGGGAGGCTGCCAACAGGTCGAGGGGGTGTAAAGTATGTTCTTTTAGCTGTTGATGTATTCTCAAAGTTTGTAAGGCTGTATCCACTGAAAAAGGCCACTAGCCAGAATATAATTAACAAGCTAGAGAAAGATTACTTTGTGAATGTTATAAAACCAGAGAATGTTCTGTCTGATAATGGAGCACAATTTGTATCTAGTGTGTGGGGGAAGTTTATGCAAAGATCTGGGATGAAGCATATAAGGATTTCAGTGTATCACCCTGCGGGAAACCCTGCTGAGAGGTATATGAGGGAGCTGGGTAGGCTATGTAGGACATATTGCAGTAAAAAGCATAGTACTTGGGCAGAATATATAACTGTGTTTGAGGATCTTATGAACACAGTGAAGAGTTGTGCAACAGGATTCTCACCCTATGAGCTCATGAAAGATATCAAGCCTGACAATCTAATAGCAGAAAACATAGATTTTCCTCCATCTCAAGACTTGACAAGTCAAGAGAAGATGCAGGTGGCCAGACAGCAAATGTTAAAGAAAGGACATGAGAGACAGAGGAGGCATGGAGAAAGGTATAAGACAACAAAGGTCAAGGAGGGAGATAAGGTGCTGGTGAGGAACAAGAAAAAATCCAGTGACATTGATGGCGAAATCAAAAAGTTATTTGAATTATACCAAGGACCCTTTGAGATAATGGGTTGTCCACACCCTAATGCATATAGGTTGGTATATCCAGTGTCCAAAAAGCCATTTGGACTGAGAAATGTAACGGAGTTGAAAAAATATGTGGTAAAAGAATAAAGATTAAGGAAGTGAGATTCCCATGTACACTATTGTCGAGTTAAAAAAACATTATTGGGGGCTATGTATACATGTATTTATAATTGGAGTATTATTTGTGTTACTGTGTATGTTGCGATGCCATTGTTGGTGTTCAACAAACTTCATTATACTGTATATATTTGCAATAAGGGAATCTGTTGTCCAATGGATTTGCACAACTGGTGTGGGTGTGATAAAAGCCTTGTTGAAAGTCATACGGGAACTGAAACCTACTGTACATATAGTCTATTTCTGTATAAATATGTGGAGAATATAGGAGGGAGGAAATCTGCAAATAGTTTGTTAAAAAAATAGTTGAGATTTTTATTAAAATTTCTAATGTATCTGTGGCACCTGGAGTTGATACTGGTGCGTGGGGGTAGAAGTGTCGGAGGTCCTGATCTGGGAACATTTGAAGGGTGAAATAGAATATATTTAACTATGCCATGTTTGTGTTTGATTTGTGTGCATGTTTGTCATTTGTACAAACCTCAATAAGAACTGATCAGTGAAAACAGGATGTTCCAGGGAGGATTTGGATAGCCTGATTCCTGGGAAATGTGGGTCTGCATGTCTAGGCAAGATTTATGAGTATTTGATTAAATTTTGATAGGATGACTTGGCTAATGAGAGGAAGCACAGTGCTGTTGGCTGACAAGTTTGGAAAGACTGTATTCCAATGCATAAACCTGTGAACACAAGGATCTGGTTACAACAACTTCGTGCAACTTACAGAAACAACTGTGTAAAAAGTGGAAGTGTTAATGTGCAGTGAGTGGGCAACCTACATATAGACTAACATGGGCATTTATTTTGCTTGCCCAGTCGCTCAATAGGGTACTATCTAATTGTATATTTGAGTTGGATACATTGTTGGATTATGTATGTATGTTTTCCTAATGACAGTACATACACTGATTAACTCACCACTATAACACTGTTCTACGTGTTTTGGTGCCATTATAGATATAATTAAAATGTTTAATATATAAAGTAATATGGGTTCACTCCATTTGGTGCTACTTCATGTTGCCGTTACTAAGGTAATGTCACCATGAAGTGGGGGTATGTAAGGTAACAGGGGATAATATGGAACTCTTTCAAGTAATTTAAAATTTAAAGCACGGCAGCAGAGATAATATGCTGGGCAAAATAGACTGGAAAATACTTGTTTGTGTTTTGATGGACGTTGTAGTTCCGTGGGATAGTGTTTTGGTTTTCTTTTAATTGCAACGAATTATATAAGTGTGGTGATAATTTGTAAAATTATATAATGTATTTAAATTTAAGTATTTAATATTATAAAATATTGTAAACGAATTGTGGCCATGTTTAGCAATTGTTTTGACTACTGTGGTGTCATGTGATCCGACTCAGGACTGTGGATGTGAGCGGGAAAATGGGGGTCTTTTGTCGTTGGCCGTTGTGGTGGTGAGTTGGGAGTGGGAAAGTGCCGCGAGTGCAAGCATGGACGCCAGGGTATGCGAAGGAACAAAGTGAAAGTGTGTGGGTGTGGGACAAACAGTGTACGAATTGCACCGATTATTATTTGTGAACTTAAAAATGCATGGCCACAACGTTAAAGTGTTTCTTTTGAATAAATAAGTTACAATCTGAACGTGTATAGTTCAATTCACTGCTCTTCAAAAGCCAGCCAATATCAGGCTCAATAATAGTGGTGCAAATGCAACCGTTTACTACCAACCCCTTTACAGATGAGCCACGTGAAAAATAGGTAGTAAACGAGCCCGAGTACTGTTGCATCCCTCCACTCAACTCAGAACCAAAAGGCCACTATCAGTTCTGGGGACAGTGCTGCAAATTGTGAGCTTCACTGAAACACCTTGCATAAGGCTGGTCTTCTCAATCTTCTCGACCAGTCACTGGAATGACCCAAAAGCAACTTTAGAGCCCAGACAACTAGCAGCATTTGTTCCAACACACAATATGCAGTTGGTTGCATCCTGTTCCCTCACTGGCTGCTGGAAAAGCCTCTTCAATGTGCTGAACAAGTCCTCCAGGCATACACAATGAGTGCATCTGGTGTCCTTTCCTGTCCTTTTTTTGCCATTTCCCTAAGAGGTACCATCATTCACTGTATGTCTGAACTGCTGGTGCTTAATAGACCCCTACACTTTTGTGTTTGCCTCCTCTTGATGCCATACAAAACTGGCTTCCCCAAAACAATTGAAGTTAGTGCTACTGGCTCAGTATCAGTTTCAGTAACAGACAGCACCTCAGACTTGTTGGTTAGGGGGATCGATACAACATCCTGAGTCTTCCCTAATCCCTGTAAACCCTGTACAGGACACCTTGATCCGCCACTGACACTCCACTTGCAGTCAAGTGGATGAGTAATGACATATCCTGTACTTTCTGCAGTGGAGACAGGAGCCACAAGAAAGGATAGTACTTGAGGTAACTGTGGTACCAGTATTACAGGTACACACCTCAGAAGCTCTTCCAACACACTGATTCACAGAAGCTGCCAATTATTTGACAGTAATTAGAATGATTTCTAGCTGCATATGAATGGCAACCAACTCATCCCATGTTCAAGAACAGCATTCACAGTGGGGCTGAAATATATTACAAGGCAGTGAACAAAATTAATCCCATTGATTATCTTTTAATCTGTTGAGCTAAAAAGTTGTTAATTCCCTATAAGAACTGAAGCAAATACACAAAATGAGACTTCTATTAAGGCAAAACAAAAACCTGTGGTAAAAATTACTGGTTTCCAAAAATATTTTGAGTTTAATGTAGTTGTTAGCAAACACAAAAACAAAGTTAATTTACAACAAATGCAGACAGTAATAAGGCTACCCTTATTTAAGGGAAAACTAGATGTAATGCAGTATGTTAGAATAGTTGCTATAGTAACTAAATCACAAATGTTGATTTATTACAAATTGCTCATAGAGTATGCAAAGGACAATATTAGCTTCTGACATTTCTCAAAAATACACATTATTTATGTCGATATATATAATGAAATTCAGGTGTGATGTATTCTTTGGCAGGACTGTGAACCAAAAGCACTGACTGACTATGAAATATTTGGTGAGTGTTTCAGATTTGGGAAAGATTCTCTTTCAATGTTTCTTATCCATGGCAATTTTTTTGACTGTGTTACTTAAGCTCACATAACTGAAAAGCCTGGAGCTACAGTGAAAGTACCGGTATTTAAAGTCATTGTGTCAATATAACAAATGTTGTTAATAATAGTAGTTATTTCCACAGCTTTTTAAGTTGTTAGTTATTTATGGGGATTCTTGCATCATAAGTACATATGTATACTTTCTATTTGTAGCTCTGTCCTTATTGTGTTTCTTTTCTTTTCTCTTCTTTTATAATATGGCACTATTTTTAAAAATCTCCCTTCTGTTTCAGTAGTCTTTTTTCTTTTTTTAACACACGTATTTTGGTGTCATTAAGAAAAGTCAGAACAGCCATAAATTTATAGTGTTTTGAAGAAAGAACAGTCCAGAATGAAACTAAAATCGAACTAACCAGAGAAAACTACTTACTTGGCAACTATAGATCAACAAACACAAAAGTTGTAAGAGTCACTATTATCTGAAATCCGTTTACACTTCATATGGCAAAAAGAGATAAACAGCAGCAGGAAAACAACATTTTAGAAATATTAGGTAGGAAAGTTATAAAGGTGTGGAACATACTGAATAGTGACTGTGCACTGATATATCAAACATATCCAAGACATGAAGTGTTTATGCTGAGCAACATTATTGCTAACTTTCATTTATTCTTTTATTTTTGTAATTATTCTTTCTATTGATTCTCACTATGTATTATCAGACTGTTTTATGCCTTTGCACACCACACCATTAAATGTTGCAAATGAAGCAGATTTACTCTAAAACTACAACATTTGGTGACTCCTTTGTGAACACCTATGCCAATCGATATAATATCTGGTGGTAGCCAATGTGATCCTGAGTTAATCAATGTTTTGTACTTTTCTAATTTGAATGTCAAGCACAAACCAATGATGCCAGCTGTGCCACGTGCCATCCATGCACTGAAATGCAGTTCCGTCTGATTGTCAAGTACAAATCAACTGCACCACATGCTGTCCATGTACTGAATCACAGTTTGCAATGTAAGATCTGCCACTGACTGTTGATGTGCCTCTGAGCATACTGATTATCAGGGTAATGGGCAAACAACCACCATTCTGGCAGCAAAACTCAGTTTTGTTGTTTGCGCAAGTCAAGAGATAGCTTTTGCCAGCTCACGTCACCTCTGATGAAACCAAAGTTACATTGCCACTGCATGAAACGAAGACATTGCTGTGGAAGTGCAGGACATTTTGTCTTTACCACCAAGCACCAACTGGTATTTGACCATCAAGAATGCCCTGATCACTCACCTGTCACAGTCTGAAGCAAAGCATCTAGAGAAGTTACTGCATACAAACAAGTCAGGTGACAGCATTCCATTGCAGCTACTACGCAGGCTTTGGACCCTAGCAGGTAAAGCTGTCAACAAGCATATCCTATGGAACATCTGGCTGTCGTGCCATGAAGATACTTGCAGAAGATACATATGCATCAGCAGTCTTGACACAATTGCACAAACTGCAGACTGCATCACAGAAATGTCCACAGGTGTAGCAGCTATTAGCAGTCAGATAATACTGCTGCACCATTACAGGTGCAAATTACTGAACTCACTGTGCAAGTTGCTGCTCTGCAAACACAGCAAACAGTCACCAGCCACGATACCACTGCTCACTGAAGAAATGCACCCCATCAGCCTGAGCCACGAAGCTTTGCTGGTAGCACAGATGGCTTTGCTCAGAAGTGCAGAAATACAGTTCTCCCTGTGTTGTGGGTCAGTAATGATGGTGACTGACTTTCCAAACAGCAGCCACTGACTGGTTGTCACTGAGTTCTATATAGAATTGCAATTCTCAGAGAAAACAGGAGATGGCACATCAGCGTATTCATCTTAGCATCTGCCTTGCCCCAGTAGCGAAGACTGCCATTTCTTTTCTGCTAGTGGTTCTACCACCAGACATATGACCACATGACTCTGTCACTAAACCTAGGCCTATGTCACAAGCTTGAGTGGCAATTTATTGTGGCAGATGTGATGTACCTGATCCTTGGAGCAGACTTTCTATCATTTTATGGCCTGCTACCAGACCTTCATCATCATTGTCTTCTTGACACCGCCATTAATTTGGCCAGCTATGGATGTGTATGCTGTGTTGGCAGCTACCTACACTAGCAACAGTATGACATTCGACAGTACATTACACACTGACAACACCAGGACCACCAATTCATGCCTGACCTCATCACCTGATAGCAGAAAAGTTGAAAGTAGAGAAACAAGATTTTTCCTTTATGCTTGCACAAGGAATCTGCCACCAATCAAGCAATAGCAGGGTGTTGCTGCTACACAGTTCCCATGGAGACCACTGGATGGCATCCGTGTAATGATTAGTGACAGCTTAGTGCTAGAATAATTCCTAATTGCTATCCAGTTCCACCACTGAAGTCTTTGCATTCAATGTCCATGCCAAGCATGCCTTTTCCACATTAGATTTGGTACGTGGATTTTACCAAGTACCAGTGGCTCCAGAAGATATGGGTAAAACTGCTGTCTGTACCCCATCTGTTCTATTTGAATTTATGAGACTGCCTTTTGGACTGTAAAGTGCTGCACAGACCTTTCAGCATTTTATGGATGAAGTGACATGAGATCTGACTTCTCTTACGTTTATGTTAATGATGCATTGATGATGTCCAGTTATGAAACTGAACACCTGGAACATTTCCTCTCCTCCTTTAGTATAAACTACTCATAAATCTGTCAATGTGCATCTTTGGGACTACAGAAGTCCACTTCCTGGTATTCAATATCAATACTCAAGGAATGTGGCCACCACAGGAGAAGGCAGAAGCTATAACCAACTTTCTGCAGCCTGTGACTGTCCCTGAGTTGTGACAATTTCTCAGCATCACTAATTTCTGTTGTTGTTTCATGTGTACTCTTGGCCACCCAATTAAATGAACTTTTACAAGGCCCACTGAAACAAAGTGACAGATTGTCATGGTCAAGCAAAGCTCAGACAGCCTTCAACAAGGTGATGATTGCTATCCCAGAGGTTACTCCACCACTCACCTTGTCCCTCAAGCACCTCTCATCTTAATGGCATAATGGCTGATGCATCTGCGACCACAAGTAGGTGCTGCGCTTCAGTGACAAGTAGATCAATATTGGCAGTGCTTAGCATTCTTTAGCCAGAAGCAATCTCCATCACAGCAGAGTTGATCAATGTATGTTCATGAGTTGTACGTGGTATATGCTTCAATCAAAAAGATTTGGCACACACTTAAAGGTCAACAGCTTATGCTCATCACTGACCACAAGCCACTGATCTGTGCTGTCTTTCAGAAACAAAACAAAGCATAACCATGGGAACTATGCCTCTTAGACTGTACAGGACAATTTAGAATTTTTATAGTCCATATCACGGGAGAGCAGATGCTATCTCTCATGTAGAAGCAATTACAGGCACAGTTGATTATGAAGCACTCACTTTGGTGCAGCAATCTGAAAACGAGCTCCAAGTTTTAATGGCACAGCCATCTGGTCTGCAGCTTTATCATGCCCAAGTGCCACTGTCAAGTGTGCTGTTGTAGTGTGACATCTCTACATTGAAGCCAATACCATTTGTGACTATTGACTTTTGACAACAGGCAGTTACATCCCTGCACACTTTGTTTCATCCAGGGGTTCAAGGCAGGACAAATATGGTTGAATGAACTTTTGTGTGGCCAAATATTGACAAAGATTTCAAAGCATTTGTGCACCAATGTACGACCTGTCAGTGGAATAAGATCACTCGCCATATCAGTGCACCATCTGACACACATGCGCCACCTAACCAATGGTTCAATCACACACAAGTTGACATTGTCAGACTTTTACCAGCATTTGAAGGATTTACTTACTGCCTAACAGTGATCAACTGCTTCAGTCATAGTCCTAAATCTTTCTCATGATTGACATCACTGCTGAAACAATTGCGACCACCTCCTTTCACAGATGGATTGCTCATCGTGGAGTTCTACTTCACATTACTGCTGACTAGAGCAGGCAGTTTGAATCCTACCTGTTTGAAGCACTTGCCACCCTTTTAAGCGTGAAGTGCATTCAAAAAATGGCTTATCTCTCTGCAGAAAATGGTTTAGTGGAACATCTGCACCAACAATTACAGGTATTCCTTTGATGCCACGAGTCACAATGTGGACAGAAACACTGCCGATCATCCTCCAGGGCCTCTGTGCATCCATCAAGGATGATCTGAAAGCTATGGCTGCAGATCTTGTCTATGGTCCACTGATCTGACTGCCTGGTGAGTTCCTCAGCAACATGCTGGACGCTGTTATCAAGGCATTAGACTTTGTCAACAATCTATTACATAGATCCACCAGCTGTGTCCTGTTGCACAGAGAAATCAAAAGACTCACCACTCTTTTGTACTGACCAATCTGTGCAAAAGTGACCAATTTTTTGTTCACTGCAATGCTGTCTGCAAGCTTCTGCAGCCACCTTATGATGGATGGTATCCAGTCCTCAACAGAGATGTCAAAATGTTTAAGGCTGATGTTATGGTATCCAACAACAACCTCCATTGACCACTTTAAACTGTCTTTCAGCACTGCCTAGACTGGTACGAGGAAATTATCTGGCACATCAACCACAGACAAGACAAAATCATCCAACATTCCACCACCCATCATGGACAAGCCCCATCAGATGTTGAATTCCAGCCCCGATGCTTCAGCAGCCACAAAATCTGTTGTCACATGATCCGGAAGGTGTGTCCACTTTAGCCGGCCGCGGTGGTCTAGCGGTTCTGGCGCTGCAGTCCGGAACCGCGGGACTGCTACGGTCGCAGGTTCGAATCCTGCCTCGGGCATGGGTGTGTGTGATGTCCTTAGGTTAGTTGGGTTTAAGTAGTTCTAAGTTCTAGGGGACTTATGACCTAAGATGTTGAGTCCCATAGTGCTCAGAGCCATTTGTGTCCACTTTAGTTGACTGAATATACTGTTAGCACATTGGGGGGGAGGGGGGTTGCAGTGATTGTGCATCATTGTATCAAAATGTCCAAGATGCAAAATGCTTAAGCAATGCATCACTATTGCTGATGTTTGTTTATTCCTTTGTTTTTCTAATTATTCATTGTACTGATTCTCACTATGAATTCTCAGACTGTTTTACACCATTGTATGCTGTGCTTTTAAATGTTGTAGTAAGGCGGATTTACTCTAAACTGCAAGAATTGCATGATGCTACTGCTGACAGGTAATTACTAGGGGGAAGTTGGGAATTAAAAACTGAAACCAAATCACAGAATGAAAATATAAATTATAGAAAAAAAGGGTAATATTACATAAAAATGAAAGACATAAGAAGTTAACAAAGTCACAGCACATGCTAGTTCTTTCTCTTCTTTTCTTAGTAATTGTCTTCTACATTTTTATTTCATAATTTCTTTGCCTTTATTTCTGCTTTTCGTTTTAATTTTATTTAGTTGGCTCTCAAGTATTACTTAATGTAAAGGTGTTACTTTTCTTGGAATATGTTGTGTGAAACGGTATCTCATATGTGTGTGCACTTTATTTTCTTTGAATACATAAAAGTTTTTCAGAAATCTCTGTAATTCAAGAATTATGTAATGTAAAAACAGTTGCAAAGGAAAATCAGTGATTTAAAATCAACCTGTGGCTGAAACAAAAGATGTATTTAAAATTGGTGGAGGGTAAGGAGTCATTCCAATCCCGGGAGTGGAAAGACTTACCTTAGGGGGAAAAAAGGACGGGTATACACTCGCACACACACACATATCCATCCACACATATACAGACACAAGCAGACATCTCACAAGCAGACATATTGGTCTTTAAATATGTCTGCTTGTGAGATGTCTGCTTGTGTCTGTATATGTGTGGATGGATATGTGTGTGTGTGCGCGAGTGTATACCCGTCCATTTTTCCCCCTAAGGTAAGTCTTTCCGCTCCCGGGATTGGAATGACTCCTTACCCTCTCCCTTAAAACCCACATCCTTTCGTCTTTCCCTCTCCTTCCCTCTTTCCTGATGAGGCAACAGTTTGTTGCGAAAGCTTGAATTTTGTGTGTGTGTTTGTGTTTGTTTGTGTGTCTATCGACCTGCCAGCACTTTCGTTCGGTAAGTCACATCATCTTTGTTTTTAGATATATTTTTCCCACGTGGAATGTTTCCCTCTACTATATATATAAAAAAACACCACTTTGTTGTTATTCTTATCATAAGTTACCAGTTTACAGATCTGTGTACACAGTAACACTGTTTCAGATAATTTAGCTGGAATAACAAAAATCAGTATATCATTGTGAAGAGACATAATGGCAGAACATACACTGTGTTCAGCCATTAATTTGTTGCTACCTATAGCAGATCACAACCCTGATATTATATGCTGATCATTTTAATGTGTCTTACCAGACATTATCACAAATGATTTGGTCATTTGTCTCTGAACAATGATTCTGTTGGGCTTTGATTCTGTCAGACACTGGTTCCTGTAAGCAATATTGATGGTGGTGGTTGATGAAAACTAACTTAGGTATTTGCTGGTAACATATCTATACCCTCTACTGAGCATACTACATCGTCACACCACATACAATAGTGGTGAGTTATTAAATCCACATTCACACATCTAAATGATGTGTTGCTCTCAATGGTGACAGTTTCATTATTGGTGAACAATTCTGTTTAGGTCAGTTTTCACTAAATTGAACTTATTACTACAGTTACAATCTTTACTTTCAGCCAAAATTGTTATCAAGTTTTATAGAGAAGTGTGTCTTTCTGGCACCCAATATAGGACATAACAAATTATTTCTACAAAACTAAAACTCCACCTGAAAAGGCCATGAAGGCCCGACAGTACCGACTGGCTGCCGTGTAATGCTCAGCCCACAGGCACCACTGGATGCAGATACGGAGTGGCATGTGGGCAGCACACCGCTTTCCCGGCTGTACGTCAGTTAATGAGAGTGGAGCCACTACTTCTCAATCAAGTAGCTCCTCAGTTTGCCTCACAAGGGCTGAGTGCACCCCGCTTGCCAATATTGCTCAGCAGGCCGGATGAGCACCCATCCAAGAAGTTCTAACCCAGCCCAACAGTGCTTAACTTCGGTGAACTGATGGGAAAAAGTATTACCACTGTGGCAAGGCCATTGGCAAATTATTTGTACAGGTTGCATATTTGTCTTTTTTGTTTCCTGTATTATATTTTTGGACAAGGAAGAATTTGTTATGGTGTGATGCAACATTGTAAGGAAAACTTAAGGAATGCCAGGATAGCTAGCCCACCCTTACATGTTCAACAACTTCCTTGAATTTTTCCTAAATAGCTCTTGGCTCATTTTGGATTCTGAGCGATAAATTTTATTACCTTAATATCAGTTTGCACAGTGTTGTATGGAAGATGCCCAACATGGCCACTCTTGTGCCATGCATTGACAAGATGGAGGGCTAGCCATTCTTCTGTTACATGAGCATCCACCTTGTCTATCTGTATTAGACAGTAATGGCTGCAGAGCATGGTTGTTGAATGAGAGAACACAAACTCTGTGAATAATTCTGTTTTAAAATATTATGCTGTTTCTATGAGATTTAATCATGACAAAATTTTGGAATCCAGGAAAGATGGAAATGGAACCTGATACAGAAAAACAAGTCCATGTTGATGGCAGTGACATTGTTGATTCAACTGTGGAAAAAGCAGATTCTGACTTTGATATTTCAGAACCTGCAGTTGCTAACATTAGTGATTTGTTCAAGAAGGTTGAATTACAACCAAAAGTTTAAATGGAAGTTACACCAAACAGACAACCTCTCACATTGTTTGATGATTCATTTGAAAAATTTGTGGAAATAATGTCTCCTCAAGATGATAAACTAAAGAATGAGTTAGCTTCTCAGCATACAAAGCTAAGTGAATGTACTGAAAGAAAATTTTTCTTGCACTGCAAAAGAATAGGCCACTAAAGTAAATGAAAATATTTCTCACATTGCAAACGAACAGTACGCTAGAATCAGTGATAGGTTGAAAGCACAATCCATTAGGATGAACAGAATAATGTAAATAATCAGATTGCCTCAACTTCAGATTCAGTGAAAACTGAAATATTAGGTGGTACTGAAGTGTACCATGAAACAATGGATGTAGTAAGCATTTATCTGGTGATGTTAAGAAAGTAAAAAGTATCCAAAGTATAACAGAGACTAAAATGCCAAAATTGTTGTAACAAGTTAATTTGTGACTTGAGCAATAACAGAAAATAATCCAAACCATGTCTGCTCAAGGTGAACAGTTTATCAAATCATTTAACTAAGATTTCAGAGAAAAATACTGATATTTTTGAAAATGCCAAAAAGGAAATCCCTGCAGTGGTACTATCCACTGTTGTGGAAGTTCTATCTGAAACAAGGCCTACAAGCAAGACAATGTGAAATGAGCCCAGCCAGATAAAGGCAGATATCAACCTGGCACCTACCTGGCTGGTATGAAAATGTTAATACACAAGTCTCTAACCTGAACTTGAGATGATAAAGAACTCACTGCATGAGACAATGCCTACATTGGCGCATGAAAATGAAAGGTATGTTAATACTAGTCATTGTAATCAGTGTATTTCAAATCATTCAGAGCCTAATAGCCCATGTTTGGAATGTTCAAGTGACTCAGTGGGGATAACACATAACTTTCGAGCTTTTATATGAAAGTTTGATCTAACACCAGCAGTTCCATGTTTTCATGCATGAGGAAAAATGTCCACATCCCATCATTTTCATTCAAAGTTTTTAGGGTATTCTACGTAGAACTTGGACTGAGAGACAAAAAATCTGTGCTGTGGCCATGGCAACTTCTGAAATCTTTTGCTCAATTTGAACATGCTTTTTTTGTGAAGTATTGGTCAGAGCATGTCCAAGCTTGCTTAAGATGTGAAGTGTTTAATCCTGAGACCTACAACTTGAAATGGGCGTCTCAGAAAATATTTTAAGAAACATTTAGGAAAAACATGCTACTGAGTCAACTCAATGGCACACAGAGATGTCACAGGAATACTGAAAGGTAAACTACTGATCAGTAGTCACAAAAAATTAATTTATACACTGTTGGATGCTGTAGGAAACTTTTTGTCAGTGGTAGGTTCACTCAGTCTGACTCAGGAGGATGAAATCTGATTCAGGACATCAAGCATATTAATTGCAATACTAGTGTGATGACACCACACTCTGCAAACCACAGCAACAATGTCCAGAATCATGTCACTTGTGGCAATGATGCCACATGCAGCAGGCCCTCAGAATGAAAATAGTCACAATCAGTTACAAAATGGTTCAGATTTCTTGAGGAAAAAAAAATTATTGGCATTGGTACCATCCTGGGTACCAGGTGGGTAGGAATGTATCTTATAAGGAATACTGGACTCCCTCAAATAACAGAAACCAGTGGCAACCAAAGTATTGTGGACCACCATCTACACAGAAGGTGAATGCTATCAGCAATCGGCCAGTTAATTATTCTGGCCACAACAACATTTTGAACCTATAAGAGTGGTTGAGGTCACTGAAGAGTTGCCTCTGACCTCTAATCACTTAACAATCTAGAGGTGGTCTTATCCTGCTCCTGGATATCTACTGCAAAATGGAATGAGGGCACACATTATGATGCAGCAACACATGTTACATTATAACAAATGAAAATATATATATGCAAAAAATTATGTGATAGTCCCATGTCATGTACAGAACACTTTGAAGGCCAGATTCAGGCCACAGTTCACACTATTGTGGGTGGAATACCAACCAAGATAGAGATAGAGATAGACATAGGTGCAGAAATGAATGTCTTAGCAAGTCATTTTTTTAAAAAGATCTGCGAGACTGCTAAAATTCCAATTTTGCTAGTGACAAATTGCATTGTGTTGGGGGCTAGTGCACCTGTACATGGAGGGTAGAAAAGCAGGCACAGGTGGAGTTAAATTTTGAGAACAGTGCTATTGAGTGCATGCATACTGGTCATAGAATTCCTATGACAGAGGGATGCAAGAATCAACTTCTGAAGTGGAACTTGCCTGCTAGATATTGGAGGAAGAGAAATAGTGTTAAATTTAATTTGTACTCAGAGCAGATTCTGCCAGAACTTAAGTGAAAAATTGTAGCCAGTAAGGTGCTGGGGCCACAAAGTGACCTTGTAGACTACAAATGTGATGATACTTTGTCAACAGCTGTAGAAGGCAATTAGCCTCATACCAATAAGTTTTACACCAAGGCATAAGAATCTGGGTGCCTTAGTGAATGGAAGAAGGCTGATCTAGGAAAGTTATTACAGTAATTTGTTCATATATTCTTTGGTAAATCCAGAGTTATAAATGGATACACACAGCATATGAATATCATCCCCCATGATAGCTTTTAACACCAAACTTATTCCAGTCAGTGGGGGGGGGGGGGGGGGGGGAAGGAGGCAGTGAAGTAGGAGCTACCTAGGATGAATTTTTGTTGGTTTTATTGTTCTATGAGGTGATTTGTTGTTTTCATTTTGTAATGGAGTATGTGAAAGCCCATGAACTCCATTAAAATGTAGTATAAATAAATGTGTCATGAGAGCTAATTGTAAGATGAAACCATTATTCAATGTCACATTTTAAAATGCTGCATGTTAATGTGAAGATTTGTTGATTACTCTGAAATGTTGAATGATCATAACTACGAAGTAGATTTCAAGCGATGATATAACATAGCTGTGTAATGAAAAATGCATGTAGCTATTAGGTCCATTTAGGGCTATTTGTGTAAATTTCTTTATGTTGTAAATACCAATTTAGAATTTAGAGTTATCTTATTACAAAATAGGAAAGATGTTTGTCCAGTGAAAGCTGAAACATGAGAGAAAACCGTGTTAAACACTAGGCCTACATAGAACTGAAAATCTTTTGCCAATAGCAAACTATTGTGTGTACATTGTAAAGATGGTGCAAAAGCTATGCACTGTGACATTCCTTAGTTTAAGTAGCAAGCCGAAGGCAATAGTTACTTGGATTGTAGGTCATTATATTTACTAATCCACTTTAGATTCTAGTAATGATGTGTCTTCTTTTTCTAATATTGTTTCAGTTATTTTTTTGTACTTGTGTTGTTATAGTGTCAAAAGGCAAATTGGGTCACACGTTGTTTTTGTAAAGGTTTAGGAATGCAATGTAATTAGAGAATTTCTTTTATACCTTGACCATTTGTGATGGTCACACACTTAGGGATTTGCTATTTTATATCTCATTCCAAAAAGTCAGGTATCTTAAAACAAGTCATGTTCACGTGTAGAATGCCTGGCCTTCTAACACTTTCCATGTAATTATTTCTGTTGTTTTGAGTACTGGGCCAAGATGTAAGTGTCTGGGCAGTATATACCACAATTGGAAACATGGTCAATGAGTAACAATATATACACTTCAAAATCTATGTGTACCCTATCATTGCAGTTTGTAACAGAAAAGCATGTGTAATGTTAAAATCCTTTGTAAAGATTGATTATTAAGAGCCTGGGACTGTAAAAAAAAGAAATGCTAATGTATGTGATGAAAATGAAGATGGCACAACACAAGAGCAGTATAAATCAAAATAACACTTTTGGTGAATGAAATGGAAGTGCTGGAACACTTTGCGCAAAAAGCAGTATCACCAATGAGAAAACAAAGTGCTGGTGATATATACGAGTGTGCACAGTAAAAAGGCACTTACCTCTGCCCAGCTGCGTGTAGGGTGGAGATGAGTGATGAATTTGGTGAAAACACAGGATCCTGTGAGGCTGCAGGAGGCCAGTATCACGCAAGTTCAAGCTTCTCACTGTGCATGGGTTACACCCGATTGCCATGAAGGGACACTCTTGTAGTGCATGTGCCAAAGTATTAGAGTAAGTAAAGGAACAATAAACCATGGAGCCACCAGGTGTAAAATAAATCAATTTACTTTTGGTATTAGTAAAGCCAGCAAACATAAATACTAGTACCAGTGAATAACATAAGTCCCTCTACATATTTGTGGATCATGACTGCATTAAGTAACTGCAAGTTTTCTTTAGCAACAACAGGCAGTTTGATCAGTGATCTACACATTGGCAGCTTTGTGCCCTACAGCTTCTATCTTTCTATTGGTACTGCCTTTCTCACCTTGTTTCATAAAGTCATATTCTGATGAGGGGGTTTGACACCACTACCATCAGTTTGGCTGCCTGCACACGATCACCAGTTGTCTACAGAGACTGCCACAATAGCACTGATAACACTCTGACACTTTCCCTGTATCAACACTGGTGGGAGAGGGACTCGGTCAATTTTCTGTGAACAATGATTGTGTTGGGCTTCAGTTCTGTCAAATACCAGTCCAACTAAACAATATCCTTTGCTGAACATACTATGTAGTCATAACACACACAGTAACAGTTGTTATTAAGTCCATATTCCCACCACCTAAGTAAAGTGCTGCTCTCGCTAGCAATAGTTGCATTATTGTTGGATAATTTCATTTAGATCAATTACTATTAAGTTATACTGATCACTACATTTGTGAACTTAACCCTCAACCAAAATTATTAGTAACATGTCAACAACAATGTAGGAAAAGACAGATTGCAACTTACTGTAAAGAAGACACATTACATGGCAGACTAGGACAATTAAAAAACACTGTGTCAATCATTTCTTATCCATTCTCTTGTGTTCAGCTTCACATACCTTTACTTTCCTGCTTTCCTTTCTTGTTTCCAATTCCAGTTAGCATCTTGTGATTCCTTTCTCATTTTCTTTTTTCCTAACAAACATACATCAGGTAATGTACAAATAATTCCTATAATTATCAGTGCAAACAGATTGCTACAGGTCATGTTTATATATTCTGCAACGGTATACAGCAGTGACTGATACAGTATCTGAGTGAGCACAAATTGATATTTAAAATGATATAGTGGTTCAGGTGGCTTTCTACATAAAACAAATGTGGTGGGAAAAGTTGTGGCATTGATAGTTCATATCGACCATGAAAATTAATATCTGTGAACTCTAATTGCTCTGTTGAGCCTCTAGCTTAACTTTACTTCAGTCAGTTCTTTGTTATACTTCATTCTGTATGGATGCAGTGTCAAGTGTAAATATGTATGAGCTATTACATATTTGGGAATCTAGTTTTCTATATCCCAATTACCAATCCCGTTCCCATAGTGGTGACCCTGCAGTTCGCTTGTGTTTCGCATCTTCCCCACCAGTGTTTATGCAACACGTTGTATGCACTACACAATGACCATGCCAAACAATGCCTTGTTCGAAGATGTGGAAGCACAACTACCCTCACCAAATTTCGTCGTTTCTTCGCCAACGGCATATTCATCATCTACGCACAGTGATTCGCGTTCTCAACCAATGCCATGTGCTAACCTCATTAATTTTCAATGGTTGACAACTATGCCCTTAGAGTGAACAATGGACTCAGGCTTTGCATCACTGGATTATATACATCCAACAGTGAAATGTGAACTGAACAATATTTCAAATTGTGTCTCTTCTAATCGAGTGTTTCAAGAAAAAAGTAATCTCCATTCAAACACGTGTTTAGCCATCCACCACCATTCTACATCAGTTACTGTCAGGCCGTGTGTAATACCACGATTACTACAAACTGCGCTGGATCCGTTCCACACATGTGGTGTTCCAGTTGTGTCTAATTTACACGCACAATTCAGTGTTTTGCGTAACTTGGACCCCTTACCCCACCACCACATGCACCAGAGGCAGGTTATGCATCCATGCAGGTGGCGTTCTCAACCCCCCCCCCCCCCCCCCCCCCCACTTGCGGAAGTTCCTGTTTCCGGTTGCTCAACTGCCTGCTGCTCCCACAGTACCGCCTGTGCGCTTGTGTCTGCCGTGCCAGTCTCTCGCCCTGTTCCGGAAGCGGGTTGTTGTTTCCATCCAGCACTCGTCACTCATGGTTCAGTTTCCGGGCCCCCCTTCTGTGCCGTCCATCCACCCGTTTCCACGGTACTATCCGTGCCTGCCGCACCATGTCTTTGTGACACACAGTCAACTATACCAGCTGCTGCTACTATGGATTTGCTCACCTTGTTTAAATCCGAGCCTACTGCACCGGCCTCTGACTTAACCTCAGTTCAGCCACTACCCCAGGAGTCACCAAAGCCGCTGTTGACACCCCTTCCTGGCCACCTGCCAAAGCTACCGCCCTTACACCAGGACAACCAGCCATCGCGATTTGCACCTGTTGAGCATCTGTTCGAGTTATACCATGTGTCTGACGACAACTTAAAGTTTCCCTGCCTCGTCACACACCTCCACAACCACTCGGATTTGATTTGAGACCTACTCCTTTTGCCACCACATGCACTAAAAGACGAGTTTGCAAAGAAGACTATAATGGAATGACTTGTCTACTCAGCACAAGAGTTAATAATCAAGATTTTCTACGAGGAGCACCTGGGGGAATGCACTGCCTCACAACTCAGGTGCTAGCTTCAATTGCTCGTGAACAAGCATACCATGCCTGATGCCATGCTATGGGCTGTGTGGTCTGCCAAACTACCTATCAAATCTACAGATCCATCTGTTACCATACTTGTTCAAGTCCATCAGCTCCCGCATATGCAACGCTGACCAGTTGTATTTGCTGCTACGGCAAGATCAGCTGGTTCATTCCACACCATTTGTCGGCACAGCCGCCCCCGCATACTGACCTTTGGCCAGCAGAGGCAGGGCTCGCTCTGCCATCACCTCGTTGGCTTCTCCTGGCAGTCTCAGCTCACTCTCTCTGCTGTCCAAGCACTCCAGGATCACTCATGCAGCTTACATACTGGTCTATTTACCGGAAAAAATCAATGACGACAAGCCGCCTCTGCTACCGCAGTCTCCACCTCCTCCTCACCCTGCTTACTGTTTCTGCTGGTACCACAAAGTGTTCGGTGATGACGCCCAGAAGTGCAGGTTGCCATGCCAACACCCAAACACCAACCACAGGAACTAAGAGATACCGCGTCCTGTGAGGAACCTAACAGGCGTCCTCTTACATTTACTCATCCTCCCGGCTGAGTGGTTGTCTCTATGTGGCTGACATTGCGTCAGGTCTAGCTTTCCTGGTCAACGCTGGTGCTGATGTGTTGATCATACCTACTTCGATGGCTCCACCCACTTCTTCACAGATGAAGTCACTTCTACAAGCTGTCAACACAACGACGTTACCTACCTCAGGCTCAGTAAAGGTTACAGTGACCCCATCTCCTTCTCTGTGTTTTCTGTGGATGTTCTACGTTGCCGACATTGATGAACCAATCCTGGATATGGATTTTTTGTCTCATTACGAACTATCTCCGAACATCATACAGGGTTCAGTGCTCCACCAGCCTATGAACACTCACATACCATGCACCCGCACCTATATCCAATGCTCTATTTTCACCACAACATATAATATAATACGCAAGTGCTCCATCCTCGTGGGCAACATTGTGATCTGAGTTACCGACCTACTGTCAGAATACGACTCAGCGACGCAACTCTGCCAGGACAACAAGAAGCTGAAACAACGCATCACATCCACTTACAGTGAGCTTGTCACGGCTTGTACCTCACTTCTGCAACTGCAGTCCATGGCGCCACTACCTAAACAAGATTGCTTGACCAAGCCTAGCTCGAACTCTCACCAGGTTAGTCCACAAACTTACTTATGTGTGACATTACAACCCCCACCCCCGTCATGCTCGCCTCATCCAGTGTCGTGTGTTTCAAACACTGCTGCTAATGACAGTTGCACATGTGTTGCAACCACACCCACCTCTGAGACAGCTACCACGCGTGTTGATAGACATTCTCCCTCTCTCTCTCACCGGTCACATGACCCAGCAGCCATTGTGGCCCCACATGCGATGCCAAAGTTGCTCTCGCCTGCACCGTTTGTCCAGTGCAAGGTTAATAGTCGACAGTCGCCACGCGTTCCCTTCGCTCGGCACTGCACATGCACACACTCCCTCCACACAAGCGCATGCCGCACTCCCGTAAGAAACATGTGACTTTCGTGCTACCTTTCCCCACTCGCGCTAATGGCTATGCCTTGTAGCACCCTACTCGACTGAGGACTCGGTGTCAGGATGTTAACCAATTTTATGTGCAGTTCTCAGTTTCTTCCATCACTGATGGAATGACTCACAAGATAAGTACCACTGCTGGCCCTTCTATTAGGCATAAGGTCTGACACCTCAACCTTATCAAGTTACACACAGCCTGGCAGCAGATTAATGAACTTTTGGTGGCAGGTGTTCTGCAACCTTCAGACAGCAACTGGTCTTCACCAATCCACCTCGTCCCCAAACACGATGGATCTTTTTGAATGTGCGGCGATTACAGATGCTTAAACACTCGTACTGTCATGGACACTCACCCAGTGATGAACATCAATGACTTCACTCATATGTTATCGGGTGCCAAAATTTTCAGTGTTATTAACTGTAAACGTGCCTACCACCAGATTCCCATGGCGCTGGAAGACATTCCTAAGACAGTTATTATCACACTGCTCGGTTTATTCCAATACCGCTTCATGCCGTTCAGCCTAAAGAACGTGACGCAAATATGGCAACGTTTCATTGACTCTATCTTGCGACAGTTCGAGTTTTGCTTTGCTTATCTAAATGACATTCTCATTTTCAGCAGCTCAGCAGAGGAACATGAAAATCATCTATCTACGGTCCTCCAGTCCTTGACCTCCAATGGTGTCGAGGTCAACAAAGACAAGTTTCAGTTGTGCCAGGCATCAGTCTCCTTCCTAGGTTACACCGTCTCCGCTGACGGAATACAGCTCCCAGATCTTGTGTGCAGGCTATCACATCTCTGCCGCCTCCAGCTACTTACAAAGAGCTACGTTGTTTCTTCGGCACCATCAATTACTATTGTCGCCATCTTCCTTCTGCTGCCGCTGTTCAGGCACCCCTCATGGACACGCTATCAGGCAAACAAACTTCTGGTATCAAACCCATCTTTTGGACTGCTCTGATGCTAAGGCCTACAAGGCTCTGGAGACTTCTTTAGCTCATGGTGTGACACTCGCCCATCCCGATGCCTCGGCTGAGTTATTCATCACTATGGACGCCAGCAGCATTGCGGTGGGAGCAGTGCTGCAACAACACAAGGGCGACACAGTTTCTCCCCTTCATTTCTTCTCCAAGAAACTATCTACGGCTCAGAGAAAATATTTTGCATTCGATAGAGAGCTCAGACAATCAAACATTTCCATCCCAATGTTGAGGGATGTTCGTTTTTCGTTCTCACCGATCACAAACCACTGGCAGAAGCTTTCTGCAACCCACCTGAGGACCCAGCCCCTTGACGTTACTGCCACTTTGACCTGGTTTCTCAATTCACAATGGACGTCAGGTACATCAAGGGTGCAGATAACGTCACTGCGGATTTCTTCTCATGGATCAGTGCTGTTTCCTGCATCGTTGATCATTCCGATCTGGCTTCCCTCCAAGCTTCGTCAGAAGCTTGGAGCTCCTACAAGACCCACAAACATCACTTATTTTCACAAAGGCTAAATTTCCTGGCATTTCTGACGAGATGTGGTGTGATAATTGACCGGCACTCTATGCCCTTTGCTCCCACCCGGGCTGCACTGACAGGTTTCCGATGCCCTTCATAACCTAGCCCACCCAGGTGTTCGAGCCACCACATGTCTCGTGTCAGAACATTTTGTTTGGAAGAATATCAAATGGGACTGTCAAACCTGGGCATGCGGTGTTACTTACCAGTGCAACAAGATCAGCCACCACACCTCCCCGCTTCTGGGCAAGTTCGACATTCCTGCAGGATGATCCGATCGCATACATTTTGATCTGATCAGGCCTCTTCCTCCTTTGGAGGGCCATAGATATATTTTATCAACTATTGACTGTTTATCTCGCTGGGTCAAGGCTGTCCCTTTCCCTAACATTACTGCCGAGATGGTAGCCAAGGCTTTCATTGGCTCGTGGATCGCTTGTTTCGGGTGCCCAACCACTATCACCACTAATCAGGGTTGACAGTTTGAATCCTCCATTTTCATAACCCTCTGCAATATCTGTGGTATTAAAAAAATACACACTACTGCCTATCACCCACAAAGCAATGTGTTGGTGGTGAGGTGGCACCGCACCCTCAAGACGGCCGTTTGATGCCATGATTGTCTCTGGTCAGAAGCTCTCCTGTGGGTGCTACTTGGTCTACACTCAACCTATAAACCTGACCTACAGGGGACTATATCCAAATTTGTTTTCAGTGAGAATCTGGTCCTACCAGGGGAACTGAGTCATCCCCAGGTTAGCGAGGATCTTTCCCCCTCACCAGATTTCATTAGCCGGATGTGCACGCATTTTCAACAAACGTGTTTCCACCCACCCATCAGTCACTCACCGCCTGAGACTTATGTTCCCACCGCACTCTCTGTCTGCTCCCACATCATGCTGCGTGATGATGCAGTTAGGCAGACTCTTCAACCTCTTTATCTTGGCCCCTACAAGGTACTACGGTGGGGGAATACAACTTTTGATATCATGATTAAAGACCACACACAGGCAGTTTCTCTGCATTGCCTGAAACTGGCTTTCGCCGACACAGATGGTCTCACATCACCGCAGTTGGACTCTGCAGATGATCCATCCTTGATCGAGAACAAATATGGGCTCCCATCAACCTCACCGCACACCTCTTCCGCCGAAGACTGTTTGCCACCGTTCACTGGTTTACCGACCTCGCCCCCTGTTTCACTCCATGCAGGTTTCATGCCCTGACCTACAACATCAGAGACACACACACCTACTATCAGTTTGTCCTGCAGCATGCCACCGCACTGAGTGAGCAACATTTCTATAGTGATGTTCGACGACCGAGTGCTCATTCTTTTGACAGATACCGAGGTCCCGCCATCAGACGATCCCTTACCCGTTAACAGTGCACACAACCTCACACTCCCACAAGAGTGTGACTGAACATCTCTATGTGCTTTCATTTCTATGGACTTCTCGATCCACTTAAAGGCCACACATGCCTCAACCATGCCGTCGACCGCCCCGCCCGTTTACTTCTGGGCCGGCCGCCATCTCATCCAGCCACGGTGGCTGACTGGCTACGAAATGGACCTGCGTCTTGAGCAGCTCAACCCACCTCGTTCGAGATGGAAGTACCTGTGGTGTGCCTGCCTACGTGCACGAAGTATTCCGTACAGCAAGGGGGGGGGGGGGGGGCTGTGTGGTGTTGATAGTTCGTAACTTAATATCTGTGAACTCTAAGTGCTCTGTCAAGCCTCCATCTTAACTTTACTTTAGTTAGTTCTTTGTTATACTTCATTCTGTATGGACGCAGTGTCAAGTGTAAATACATACGAACTATGAAATATATGGGAATTAAGTTTTCTATATTCTGATTACCAATCCCATTCCCATAAAGTGAACAATTAATTAATGTACTGTGAATTAGGTGTTAGTGTGGAAATGTTATTTCTTGCTGTGTGGTGTCTATGTGAAATAAGGCAACCAAATTGATAGTTCAGTTTTCTCTGAATTTAAGGAATTAATAGGAGTAGTACAAGTTTCATGGTGTTCTGGATTCATGCATCACCGGAAATAGGAATCTATACTCTTTGGAGCACATGACATACACAATTTATTACTTTCTATCATTTTCATTGGATGCAACAGGACATGAGATTTTGTTACAGTTGTTTTATTGAAAGTTATAACATCTTCAAAATAATTTATTACTTCATTTATTGGCTGTAAATATATCAACAGGCAAATAGCTTATAGCTATCTCTCTGTTATAATATTATCAGTTTCAAACATATAGACATCTTTAAAATTTTTAGTTCTTAATTGTTGTTATCTGAATTCTCAAAGAAGTAAAACAATGGAAGAAGCTGCAGAGTCATAAAAGATAAGCTGCTGAGAAGATGAGTTTTCACAATAAAACAAGTTTTATTCAGCCAGATACTTGAGTTCATCATATCAACAATCGTAATTCTGACTGTCTTTATGATGACTGCAGCTTCTTGTTTCATTCCACATTCTAGTGTGTCAGATTTATGCCAACTTTATGTACATAAATATTCTAGAACATTTTAGTTACGCTTTACCATGACTGTTATTGACATTAAATGAGACAACAAGTTTACTGTTTTTTATATTTTTTAAATTTTATTTTTTATACCTGTCACAAGACAGTGACGGGTAACAGTAAGCTTGTTGTTTCATTTAATATTCTAGAAAGTGAACTTTATTCATAGAAAATTATATCACCAGGTTATAAAAAGCTTATTTCCAAAATGTTCTAGTGGCACAGATTTGAGAAAGTACAGTATTAATCTAAACATAACAGACTTTTATCTTGTCTTCTCACCACAACTGAATGAGATTATCTAAATATCAACCTTTCATGTGTTTGAAATAAATAATAGAAAGTGTGTTAATGTATGGTGACACTGTATTCCTTTGAAACCATAAAACATAAGGTATCTTGAACCACAAAAGACTGCATTTTATAAGGCATAAAACAGCAAACAACTAGTTACTTGTGTTATAAATGAAATTTTTCGACAATGTCACAACTGATTCCTGAGATTTTTTCCATTTTAATTGTCAAGCTGACAGTTCCATTTTTCTGCACCATATTTTGACAACCACTACTCTGTCAAACTACTCTGCAGGAAAATGGAATCAACAACATTGCTAACTATGTGAAATCAAATATTATTACACCACAAATATTTGGTATCTGATGGATGTTAGACAGATGAATGGGAACATTAAGGAATTAACAGTTTAATCAGGGAATCTTAAAATAATACACAATTGTTTTCCAGCAGTTGTATATATTCATTTCTCACAACATTATGTGAGGCACCACTTGTCATTGTACTGCTGTATGTTGTAGGTAATGATGCCTCTCGAGCTCACTTGTATGATTTCATATACACTGGGCACTTAAGGTGTTGCGAAGTTATCCTTGACTGTGAGTATCACGTCCAAAACAGTTCTCACAAATTCCTAAAATAAGGCACTTGAAAAATCTTAGACTATGTTATTAAATCCACAATCTTATATTTCCATTTTCTTTTATCCAAGAAATGCACGACAGAGGAAACGGTTTGGAAGACAGATGCCATACCAGCACAAGTCAATTTACTGTCAGTACCTGTGAGATTTATACAAACTGTGGAGAGGAATCCAGTCCACAGCATCATCATCATCACCATACTGTGACTTCTTACAAATCTTTGTATAAACTGAGTCTGCACTGCTGCCATACTGAAAAAGAAGACAGACTTCATTAATACTGAAGTTACAAATAGTTATATGATAGTACCTGAACCATTCTTTCTGCATTTACCTTACACACTACATTATAACAAATAATGCAATGAATAAAGACAACCACTAACCATATAGTTGAGACACTGACTGACCAACAGGTACATAAATGAAAGTGGAAACATTGCTGAATTTTTGGACTGTTTTATAGAGTTACCTGATACAAAATAACCACACACACACACACACACACACACACACACACACACACACACACGTGTGCGCGCGCGCCTGTCTCAAACAGAAAGTCTGAATTTTTGTAATAAACACAAAGGGACCAAAGATCTCACATCTCTTCTAAGATGCTATTTTGGATCTATGCGCTGCTGTTTGAGGTGCATAACACAAGGTAAGTGTATTTATTTGGTGGGCACAACCAATAACTTTCCAATTTTTCCTGTTTACAATGATGTTATCTTTTTCTTGCACCTTATTCTACATTTTATTACATAATAAATTTTCTCAACAGCTATAGCAATCATTTAGTAATGTAAATATGTCTTTGACTTGCCAGAACCCATGTCTATGATAATATGAATGGTGAGATCAGAGGAAATAAAAATGCCATCAGAAATTTCTCACCATATAAAGTTTGCTTGATTTAATTGTAGGCTCTCAGTATTTATAAATATTAACAGCTGAGATCAAATTAGACACAGAACCTGATATGACTGAGAAGGTGCCATAGAACATAATGCCCAACCACATTAGTAGTGCCTCATAGAGAAATTCATTCAGTCTAAATTTTTACACAGAACCTAACAACATTCAGAGTGGATAGATTAAATACTCTTGGAGTGGAATGTTTAATCCTGTTAGAAATAGTTTACTTAGTAATGAAACTGAAGCAGATGGTTCCTGTGATGATGCAGTTATTGAACAATTCAAAGAAAACAAGAGTCTCATTTCAAGTGGGTACCTCACTCACACGGTTATAGTTGGAGATGACCTCCATATATCTTTGATATGTTGGCAAAAAGACATGTGGTAAGCAATAAACAGTGTCTGATATACTGTTGCAGAAGCAACAAAAACAATGTGCCAAATTTAAAAGAGCACAAAATCTCCAATTTTATAGAAGCTCAAAATTTAACAATGACTTAAATGTGAGATGCTTTTAATACTTTACATAATGAAACTCTGACTCAAGATCTGGCAGAAACTCCAAAGAGAGTCTGGTCGTATGTAATAAGGTACACCAGTAACAAGAAATAGTCAAAACTTCTGATGTGGGATAGCAATGGTAAGATGTTACTGATGACAATGCCAATAGGTGCAATAGGTGCATGCTTAGCAACCAGATACAACTGCTCACTTGTCAAATGTTCCATACCTAAAGACTGGAAATCTCCAAATGAAGTGTTATAGGCCATCTGCTGTTCCTTATCTGTACAGAGTGTAACAGAATTACATTTTAAAAATTTGGGAGATTGAGGAGGAGAAAATTTTTAATGCTTTGATATAAGGAACCTACAGCCAGAAATGTGGAATAAAGTTTCTACTGCCCCCACTGGGCTGTTGAAAATCCGTATGTTACCTGTATGAGAAGTTACCAGGTGAGATTCTCAAAGGATACTTGTGTGTTGTTCTTGGAGATCACCATACTGGATGACATATCATATCATTTGAATAGTGCATGACATTTGAACTTTTGTAGATAATGCCTTGCCTGAACTGGGGAATGGTCCCATGCTGCTGTGTACTATACACCATTCATCATAAGACTGAAACTCATGTAAAGATTACAATATGCTTTCTTATGCATTTGCTGGAATCTCATTGGATTTTGTTTCACATGGAGCAGAAGCCAAGTATGATAATGAGGAAAAGTTTTATGCTGTGCATTACATGTACATTGAGTCAGTGATAATATGGGGCAACACCTTTACCATTGCATTTAACATGGACAGTACTGGCCAGACAGTTGATCCAACTAACCTGCAGTGATGTGAACAGTTCCAGCAAAGAGATAAAAAGAGATGGGCAGAGCAATATAGCTTTGAATGTCATTTAATTTTTAAACAGAAGGAAATAATATATGGTAAGACTCAGCCACACACTTCATAGGTGACTGGATGGAAAACATAACATGCTCTCGATATTAGGTAACATAACTTTGTATTTTAAAACAAGGGTGATACAAATTCCTGACTTTAACTAGCGTAATTTTTCTGCATGAGCTATGTGTGGCATAAAAATATGCAGCTGGGATTTCACCATGTAGGTAAATATTGAAGCCACTGAATGTGACCTCTGAACACCTTTGATATTGGGCTCCGAGGAATACTGCTATGTTGATAACTGCTACATTTATAATGAGGTGATCAGCAATAGAACCGCAAGCCACCAAAAAATCCACATTTCCTCCTCCTCTTTTATGATGTGCTGTTCTGCATTTTGCATAGTTCAGGAGTGACGTGTCACAAAGCTTTGTGCATTAGGTCCAGTACTTTTGGCAGTTTAAATGTCTTATTATTTCTCTTTCTGAATCCCTTAACTTGGCTCCAGATCAGTTCTATTGGGTTCCGATTGCAGTGTTGAGGTGACAACTGTAAAATTGCAGTATTTGTACAGTGTGCTCAATGCCATGGAAATGATTGTTTTCCAGGTTTCTATGATGCTTATCACTCTGGCTCATGTGAGACCACATCTGTTCTAGAAAACAACGGGCATATTCAAACAAAGGGTATTTGATTTTTCATTTTTCTCCAAAAAATTTAATTGTGCAATGTTTTCTTAACCTTTTACAATCTTTCATAAAATATCAATAATTAAAAAAGTGTATTTTCAATGAAATTCAGAATTTTGCATGTGATATGTAATTAAAAACTAGAAGACAAACATTTTTCTTCAAAATGATGATTAAGTATAAGTTAATTACCATATATTTGATGAATTTCACATTTAAAGGATTTAATTATTCAAACCAAACAAAAAAAGGTTATAGACCACAATGAATTTCAAACTGCTGCCCGCCAACATACATGAGTATCAATCTATGGTGCTATTGATTGTACCATGCATATAATTAAAATATCCTCCTTTATTATTAGTACATAGTGTTTCTTGAAAAATGTGAAAGCTAATTTTTCCTTGTAGTCTCATGAAAAACATTGACAACAAGTTGTTTCTCACCATTAATGGTCTTCCGCATGCGTGTTTCACTAAGAAGCAGGAAGCAATGTCATCCATTTTCATGGTACATATGAACAGCTAGAAAATCAGAGCCCAAGTAACATTTACAGAGAGTGTGCCTGTACAAGATTTTTGAAATAAAAATTATGTAGCTGAAGTATGATTAAGGAAAGCATTGATGGCTGTTAATACCCCACAATGCCCTAAAATTTCATTTACAGTGACATAGTAATAAGATAGAGTGGTGTGGAGAGCTGCATCAAACCAGTCTCTGGACTGAAGACTACAACAACAACAACAACAGTAATAAGATATCTAATACACAATAAGATATCTAATACATAAGTTGGCCCTAATTCCAAGAGTGGAACAACACCAGTGCATGAGAGCTGTGGCTGCTGACCAGTCATTGCATTTGTGTTTGTTCACATCAGGCATACTTTAATGACGAACAAAGTACAGTTTGTGGTTTCAGAACAATGGTGCTCCAGTGCAGTGCACAAATTTAGCATTGGAGGGCAGCATGGAGGGTAAAAATCATAGATGGAGACCGAGAGATGAATACACTAAGCAGTTTCAGAAGGATGTAGGTTGCAGTAGGTACTGGGAGATGAAGAAGCTTGCACAGGATAGAGTAGCATGGAGAGCTGCATCAAACCAGTCTCAGGACTGAAGAACACAACAAAACAACAACATTCTTAATTGATTCACTCAGCAAAAATTAAAATTCTATCACAAAATATTAAACAACTACTAGTTGCTAACTGGATGAGTGCATGAAACATGTTCTGTTCATAACATTACTTCATGCATTCAAGGGGGCTACATTGTGTTAGCCAGGAAATACATGTTTGCATTGCCCTAATCTAACTTCATAACAGCATAAAGTGTGAGATGAAAATATACCAATAGAATCGTATTAATATGTGATGAATTTCTGTTTTTTGTTGTTCTGTGTAAAATACATTTCATAACTAAAATCATAACAAACATGTTTGGTCAGAGGCTCGCTAAAGAGCCTAAACCCAAACAAACTCTGTGTATCTTTTGCTGTAAAACAAATGAACCCATACTTCAATAATTCTCGCCATTCTGTGCTGTTGTGGAGTAAGCACACAGTTCTATGTACTGTAGACACACACACACACACACACACACACACACACACACACACACACACACACACACACACATCGAAAAAGGTTTTGCATCACCCCAATTCCCAGAAATCCTAAAAAAGTTTTGCATCACCCTAATTCCAGAACTCCTGAAGATAGACATTGACTGTGGATATTGTTTCACAGACTTTGACTGTTCAGAGATGTCACTAAACCCATCCAAAGATGTAAACAACCATGCACGAGCAGCGGCTATTAGACAGAGGGGGTCCGACAGCCGATCATTTCCAGTCATTCCACTAGGAAGGAAGTACACAGCTCATGTTGTCTGTAGTTCAACCATGCCTAGATGGTCAAGACCATGATTTGATCATGTCCACATTATTGCTTTGTGCCAAGAAGGGCTTTTAACAAGGGAAGTGTCCAGGTGTCTCAGAGTGAACCAAAGTGATGTTATTTGGACATGGAGGAGATACAGAGAGAGACAGGAACTGTCGATGACATGCGTTGCTCAGGGCACCCAAGGGCTACTGCTGCAGTGGATGACTGCTACTTATGGATTATGGTTCAGAATAACCCTGACAGAAATGCCACCATGTTGAATAATGCTTTTCGTGCTGCCACAGGACATCATGTTACAACTCAAACCGTCCACAATAGGCTGCATGATGTGCAACTTCACTCCTGACATCCATAGTGAGGTCCATCTTTGCAACCACGACACCATGCATGGGTCCAACAATACACCGAATAGACCCCTCAGGATTGGCATCACATTCTCTTCACCAATGAGTGTCGCATATGCCTTCAACCAGACAATCATCGGAGACGTGTTTGGAGGCAACCTGGTCAGGCTGAACGCCTTAGACACACTGTCCAGCGAGTGCTGCATGGTGGAGATTCTCTGATGTTTTGGGGCAGCATTATGTGGGGCCACTGGTGGTTATGGAAGGGGCCGTAACAGCTGTGCAATACAGGAATGCATCCTCTAACTGATAGTGCAATCATAGGATGACAATTCGTGCCCCCATCATGCACATCTTGTGAATGACTTCCTTCAGGATAATGACACCACTCGACTGGAGTGGCCAACATGTTCTCCAGACATGAACCCTATCAAATGTGCCTGGGATAGATTGAAAAGGGCTTTTTATGGGTGATGTGACCCACTAACCAGTCTGAGGGCTCTACGCCAAATTGCTGTTGAGGAGTGGAACAATCTGGAACAACAGTGCATTGATGAACTTGTGGATAGTATGCCATGATGAATACAGGCATACATCAATGCAAGAGGTTCTGCTACTGGGTGTTAGAGGTACCGGTGTATACAGCAATCTGGACCTCCACCGCTGAAGGTCTCACTGTATGGTGGTACAACATGCAATGTGTGGTTTTCATGAGCAATAAAAAGGGTGGAAATGATGTTTATGTTGATCTCTATTCCAATCTTCTGCACAGGTTCCAGAACCAAGGTGATGCAAAAGTTTTTTTGGTGTGTGTGTGTGTGTGTGTGTGTGTGTGTGTGTGTGTAAGTATGGTGATGAATTGTTTGAGTGTAGAACAACCAAATACATTACATGTTCTCTTTACCTATTCAATATTGCTAAGTATAACCAACATGAGATCAAGTGATGAGTATCTCCTTTGATTCCTTTCAAATATTTTTTGAATAAGAATCATGTTAAGTCAATCGCTCAATTCCCTTCAACTAATGACATCGGCAGTTGCTTCAGTGGCTTGGTTAATAATGTGCCTCATGATAATAAAAGGCAGAAACCTGATAATTACATAAATACATAATTTACATCTTTTGACAGTAATCATTAATTTCATTTACCTATATCTTTTTGCTCAGGTTTGCCATCTGTGAATGTTTCTCTCACTCATCACTGAATTGCATAATCATCAGTGTTTTCATTTGTCATGACATACTAGGAAAGATTTCATAATAGTAATATATCAGGCCTTTTTCTTTTATTAAAGTGACACCCTGTTCCACACTTGTCTCTCCTCTTTTGTACTATTGCTGCATGGTGTGGGATCTGCATCACATAGGGTTGATAGAGGACATAAAAAAAGTTCAAAGAAGGGCAGCTTGTCCTGTATTATTGCGAAACAAAGGAGAGTGTCACAGATATGATACATGAAATGGGACAGAAAAAATTAACACACAAATCCTTCTGTGTGAGCACTGATTTCTCTTATTTTGTTATGATAATCATTCCTCACTATGTAGGTGGGTGCCAACAAAATATTTTCACACTCTGAGGAGAAAGTTGCTGATTGAAATTTCACGAAAAGTCCTGCCGCATTGAAAAGTCTCTTTGTTTTAATGATTGCCACCCTAATTCACATATAATATCTATGCCACTCTCTCCCCAATTTTGTGACAGTTCAAAATGAGCTGCATTTCTTTGAACTTTTTCGATGTCATCCATTGACCCTTTCTGATGTGGATCCCACACTGCACAGCAGTACTTCAACATTGAACTTTGCCTTCCCCCATTCTTACTACCATCCACCTCCCACCTAAACACCCTCCAGTCACTTTATAAGAATTCCTTACCTCCAACCTGGCCTCACCATCCTTCCCCAGATTCCTTCTAAGAACACTAACCTTTTGGCAGAAGGAAAGACAGCCATTCACAACCTGAAAACAGTTCCTGACCAAATCATGCTCCCATCAGACAAAAGTTCCATCACTTTCATGATGAGTCATAGTGACTACCTGACAGAAAGACTCCACCAATTGTCTAACTCCTCCATCAATACGCTTTGCCAGAATGATCCTATCCCAGAAGTCCACCTCCAATCCTGAGAAGAATTTCTCCCCTGCGTCCATCTCCTTCCTTACCCCAAGAACACCCTGCACACCCATCTTCTGCAAGGTTCCCAAAATCCACAAATTCAACAATCCTAGATGCCCCAATGCAGCTGGGTATTATGTTCCCACTGAAAGGATTTCTACTCTTGTTGACTAACACCCCCAACCAACCGCCCAAAACCTAGCCTCCCACATCAAAGATATTAACCACTTCCTTCACAGACTTTCCACCATCCCCACCACTTTACCTCCTGGATTCCTTCTCATCACTGTTGATACCACCTCCCTATCTGCCAACATCCCTCATACCCATGATTTATCCACTATTTACACTACTTCTCCCAATGTCTTTCAGACTCCACACACACCACCTCATCCCTTACCAACTACATACTACAAACAAATCCATGGCATGGCCATGGGCACACTCCCAAAACTCCCAACCACTAGTCTGGTTCAGGTTCATGAATGTCATCTTCATGATCCAGACACAGGGCTATCCCACATACATATCACATTTCTCTCCTGCATTTGTACCTAGCAAACTGGCTGCCAGCCCCTGAGCTGCAACTACCCACCCACAGTCCCTCTCCTTGCTTTCCTCCCTCTCTGCCCACCCCAAAAAACTCTACTCCCTCCACAACTACCAAAATATAGCATTTTCAATGTTAATTCAACTGGCACCATGTAGAGGCATAGGCTCGTGTGTGTGTGTGTGTGTGTGTGTGTGTGTGTGTTTGTGTGTGTGTGTGTGTGTGTGTGTGTTTGTTTTGTGTGTGTGTGTGTGTGTGTGTGTGGGTGGGTGGTTGGGTTTTTTACTATAGCTCATCAAAGGATAATTCTGAAAGCTAACAAGTTTTCTTTCTTTTATGTACACCTATCAACAACTCAATATTTCTGCATTTTGGTGTGTGGTTTCCTTTAATACAAAAGTATTAAAATAAGAAGTATCAGAAAGAAGCCCTCAGTATGCTATGGACAGAAGTAAAACATTGGTGTAATGAGTGTTGTGGGAACTGTGAAGACATCACTACTTGTGACCTATATAAGAGCTTTTTTCTGTTTTCTTTGTCACTTTCTTTCTTTTTTCATAGTTGTACATGACTTTCTAGTAATATAGCATAGTGTTTATTTTGTTCTATAATGTAATGAGTAACTGTTTGTTGAAAATAACAATATGCAAAAGATTTTATTTCCCGTTTGGTCATTAGTAATTAGGTTTTCTTGTCTATTGAATATGTAAGATATTTTGATTATTTATCATTTATTGCATTAATTTTGATTGGAATGCCTTTGCAAAGTTAAATGTATATTGAGATATTGTACAAGCAGAGTGGGAGTGATCAGAACATTGATTGTGAGGGTCAAACAGTTTGAGCAGAGCTGTTTCTACCAGGAAGGCAGAAGGAGATTAAAAAGTGTGCTGACTATGTCGTGTTGTGAAACAATCGGTTTGAGTGAAACTGATTAACGATGAGTAGATTTCTGCTCCTTTCTGTAATGGAAATAACTTTAAAACCCTCTACTGAACTGTGTTACTTCAGTGTTGTGCATGAGAGACATAAAAAATCGCTCGTGCAAAGCTGAAAGTTGGCAACAATTGTAACAACATCTAACTATCCAGTGGCCTTTAAAATCCCACTGATGAAATCACCGCTGAGTGGAAAGTAAAATTCCACATGAGATAATTCATCTGCAGCATCTAGGAGCTGCAATGATAAGCTGTCGACAACATTGCAGCTCACCACCTGCATCGTAACTGATAATCTGCTTTGGACCTCATAAAAGACTAAAACAACTATTAAACCTGTAAACTTTATATTTGGAACTTGTTCAAAGAAACTAATCTTTAATTTGCTTTTTCTTTAAAATAAATGTCATGTTAGTGAAATTTTGTTATTAATGTAGACATTCTCAACCTCCATTAGTGTTGTTTCCAATCCCATGCCTATTTCTTTCATTCATAATTTTAACACTGCTGCCACTGCCTGCTGTTTTAAGTATCTTTTGGTAAGTGTAAAATTTCTGTGAGTGAATTTAATGTGCAATTATTTAGGCATTTTACTTGTATGAATTGTGGCATCCACCATTAAGCTGAATGCAACAGCCAATGACAGCAGAGCTGCTTACACCCGATTGGTGAAATATACACAGATCTGAGTAAACATAATAACAAGTGTCAGACTGAGCACTGTGTGTTCAATTACAAGCAAACATCCTATTGCCTTATCATCATAACCATATATGCATGCAGTTGTACCGTACTTAACTGTGTATGCAGAGATAAATGTTAGGCAAAATGATCAAACTTTTGTTAGTAATAATCAGATAGGATTTTCTTTTTCACAACACAGCATATTTGCAATGAGTAGGACTGACTCAGTGCTTTATGGTAGTTTGGTGAAAATTTAGTGGCAGGCTGAGTCACAATCATAACATATGGCTTGATTCATAACTGAACTAGATAACATAGCAGGTTAGGTCTTAATTTTGTTAGGCATGTATAGCTGGATCAATACAGAATACATCTCTGAATGTTTAATTTTTTTCAGTAAGTTCATCATGTTACCTAACCTTGTACCTCAATACCCATATTCCTTCCCACCACTAATCCTCAGGTCTGAGTTATCTGTTACAAGGATTCCACCTTCTTGATGCATGCTTTTACCTTCAGCTGGCAGAACTCCCCTCTTATACCAGAAGTTCCTCCCACAGTTTGCTTTTCATGAAGAAGAACTACTCAACTGTTCTCGAAGATTATGTGGTCTTATTTACCAGCTTACAAATAGACTTGAATTCGCAACTCAGATTACAACGTGTTAGCAATGAAAGTATGACTGAACTGTTCCAAGGCTATTGGCAGAATCCTCCTTTACTTTTTTCAATATCCTTAGGTCACCATTGATCCTTGTCATGGAACTTCATTGTGGAGGGTCTCCATGGTGTGATGCACAGCACTATACACTCTGTGGCTACTTCCAGTGATATGGTTTCATCATAAGATGTTCTTTCCCTGCCACACAATGACCCAGCAGCACCTCCAACAAAAAAATACAAACACAATGATCCCAGAATGGGTTAAATACTCCAGCTAACCATAATAACATAACTTAGACTTGATTGCCTACCAACTAGCCATGATTTCTCAATTATATCAGCTATTATGCGAGCCAGTGTTGCACAAGCTCCTGTATTATTAATTCACATCTCTGTACCCTCACACTGTTCTTCCTTTTTGACTAACGCCAACATATCTTGCTCTCCTCACTGAGGATGGAAAATGGGACTATTAGGTCTAAAAGCTTGGTAGTATTTACTTTTTCTCAACAGACAATCTGTTTAAAAAGAATGAAAAAGGGGAGCAGTAAAATGCAAGGAAACTGAATGATAAATCAAATGAGCTAAATACAACTATATCTATTTCAATACATTACATAGTAACTCATCAGCTGAACAGGCCCATATGGCACTCACATTGTAAACTTAATCTGCGCTCTGATTGTTGGAACTGAGACTGCAGTTAACAAAATAATAACATGAAGTTCATAAGTTTTAAATCTTAAATATAAATTAAAAATATTCACAATAGTGAATTGATTGAGAAAAGGTCATTTAATTGCTGGTGGAGCAAAGGTAGATGTGCACTAGAAGCAGGATAGATGAAGCCTGCCTGCAGATGCAGCTTGCAAGTAACAGACCTAATAGCTGGCAGTTGTAAATGTACACTAAACATCCTGTATAAACCATATGCTAAATCAAACTACTGTTAGACATAACTGAGCTAGTAGAATATAAGTGGGCATATCTTTGATCTTACAACATACTCTCCCTCTAAATCAGGACAAGTACAACTAGGGACTTTGGATACTGAAACAAGTAACTGTGAAACAGTTTTAAAGAAAAGTGCATCATTAAATTGTACAAAAAACTAATCAACAAACAGATGAATAGGGTAGATGATAAAAGCAAAACATAAAAAAACAAATATGCAAATATGTTGAACTGACTGACACCTTACAGAGGAAAAGTGTCTGAACAGACAGCTCATTCTTTTTTTTTTTAAAAAAATAAAAAAGCCTGACAATGGTCTTCTTTACTGACAATCAAAGTTGATGTCAAATGTGGTATACAGAAAGAAGTTCATGATAAATACATAGTCAGGAATGTAAAAGAGCCTATTTTATCGGAATATAAAAGAGCCTATTTTGTCGTTATGTTCTGAATGGATGCCATTTCAACACTCCTTGAAATTTCTATTAATTTAAAAAAAATGACCAGAACATTTGTTAATGAACAAAGCTATTTCCATAACAAAGCCTTTTCTGAAGTATTTTTTGAGATTTTAGGATGCTTCTTTGCCTTGGTTTTACCTTCCCCTTTTTGTGGTTTGTTTCCTTGTCAGTCCACACTTGTCCAGTAGTATTTATCAATGTTCCATTCAGGCCGTTTAGGGATGCTTGCAACTGCCAGCTACTAGTTTGCTACTTGCTGATAGCATCTGCAGATTAGTGTTATATTTCATGCTTCTATTCATACTTCTAGTACATGTCTAGCTTATCTATACCAGTTGATGAGTAGTAATTTAATAGTTTTCTACTTTCAGAAGGGTTTATCTCACAATCCTTTTTTTTAACTGTTAATGTTTTTAAGCTTACAAGGGCTGTTCAAAAAATTCTGGAACATTTGAAATTTTGCTACAATGGTGTGTTGGAGTGAAACAGCATTGGCATCCCTGCACACACTTGTGTTTAGCGTGTAACTGCCAGAACTCTCATTGTTGTATGTCTGTTATTATTGTTCAGTGACATATTGAGCAGAAAGTTGTGTAGCACAGTTTGTAAATTTTGAGAATTCAGAGTTAGAGGGGCAACGTGCCGGTATTAAATTTTGCATGAAACTCAAGAAAACCTTTACAGGGACACAACAAATGATGGAAGAAGACTACAGTGATGATTGCTTAAGCTGTACTCAGTGTAACAAATGGTTCACATGGTTTAAAAATGGCCAGATGAAAGTTAAAGATGATTCTTGAGGACACCCTCTGATGTCTACTGACAATGCTCATGGCAGGAACATCAATGAAATTGTGCATGCCATTCAAAGACTGACTGTTGTTGTGGTCTTCAGTCCTGAGACTGGTTTGATGCAGCTCTCCATGCTGCTCTATCCTGTGCAAGCTTCTTCATCTCCAAGTGCTTACTGCAACCTACATCCTTCTGAATCTCTTGGTCTCCCTCTACGATTTTTACCCTCCACGCTGCCCTCCAATGCTAAATTTGTGATCCCTTGATGCCTCAAAAAATGTCCTACCAACCGGTCCCTTCTTTTTGTCAAGTTGTGCCACAAACTTCTCTTCTCCCCAATTCTATTCAATACCTCCTCATTAGTTATGTGATCTACCCATCTAATCTTCAGCATTCTTCTGTAGCACCACATGTCGAAAGCTTCTATTCTCTTCTTGTCCAAACTATTTATCATCCACATTTCACTTCCATACATGGCTACACTCCATACAAATACTTTCAGAAACGACTTCCTGACACTTAAATCTATACTCGATGTTAACAAATTTCTCTTCTTCAGAAACGTTTTCCTTCCCATTGCCAGTCTACATTTTATATCCTCTCTACTTCGACCATCATCAGTTATTTTACTCTCTAAATAGCAAAACTCCTTTACTACTTTAAGTGTCTCATTTCCTAATCTAATTCCCTCAGCATCACCCGATTTAATTTGACTACATTCCATTAGCCTCGTTTTGCTTTTGTTGATGTTCATCTTATATCCTCCTTTCAAGACACTGTCCATTCCGTTCAACTGCTCTTCCAAGTCGTTTGCTGTCTCTGACAGAATTACAATGTCATCGGCGAACCTCAAAGTTTTTATTTCTTCTCCATGAATTTTAATACCTACTCCGAATTTTTCTTTTGTTTCCTTTACTGCTTGCTCAATATACAGATTGAATAACACCGGGGAGAGGCTACAACCCTGTCTCACTCCCGTCCCAACCACTGCTTCCCTTTCATGCCCCTCAACTCTTATAACTGCCATCTGGTTTCTGTACAAATTGTAAATAGCCTTTCGCTCCCTGTATTTTACCCCTGCCACCTTCAGAATTTGAAAGAGATTATTCCAGTTAACATTGTCAAAAGCTTTCTCTAAGTCTACAAATGCTAGAAACATAGGTTTGCCTTTTCTTAATCTTTCTCCTAAGATAAGTCGTAAGGCCACTATTACCTCACGTGTTCCAACATTTCTATGGAGTCCAAACTGATCTTCCCCGAGGTCCTCTTCTACTAGTTTTTCCATTCGTCTGTAAAGAATTCGCGTTAGTATTTTGCAGCTCTGACTTATTAAACTGATAGTTCGGTAATTTTCACATCTGTCAACACCTGCTTTCTTTGGGATTGGAATTATTATATTCTTCTTGAAGTCTGAGGGTATTTTGCCTGTCTCATACATCTTGCTCACCAGATGGTAGAGTTTTGTGAAGGCTGGCTCTCCCAAGGCTATCAGTAGTTCTAATGGAATGTTGTCTACTCCGGGGGCCTTGTTTCGACTTATGTCTTTCAGTGCTCTGTCAAACTCTTCACACAGTATCTTATGTCCCATTTCGTCTTCATCTACATCCTCTTCCATTTCCATAATATTGTCCTCAAGTACATCGCCCTTGTATAAACCCTCTATATACTCCTTCCACCTTACTGCCTTCCCTTCTTTGCTTAGAATTGGGTTTCCATCTGAGCTCTTCATATTCATACAAGTGGTTCTCTTCTCTCCAAAGGTCTCTTTAATTTTCCTGTAGGCAGTATCTATCTTCCCCCTCATGAGATAAGCCTCTACATCCTTACATTTGTCTTCTAGCCATCCCTACTTAGCCATTTTGCACTTCCTGACGATCTCATTTTTGAGACGTTTGTATTCCTTTCTGCCTGCTTCATTTACTGCATTTTTATATTTTCTCCTTTCATCAATTAAATTCAATATTTCTTCTGTTACCCAAGGATTTCTATTCGCCCCCGTCTTTTTACCTACTTGATCATCTGCTGCCTTCACTACTTCATCCCTCAGAGCTACCCATTCTTCTTCTACTGTATTTCTTTGCCCCATTCCTGTCAATTGTTCCCTTATGCTCTCCCTGAAACTCTCTACAACCTCCGGTTTAGTCAGTTTATCCAGGTCCCATCTCCTTAAATTAGCACCTTTTTGTAGTTTCTTCAGTTTTAATCTACAGTTCATAACCAATAGATTGTGGTCAGAGTCCACATCTGCCCCTGGAAATGTCTTACAATTTAAAACCTGGTTCCTAAATCTCTGTCTTACCATTATATAATCTATCTGATACCTTTTAGTATCTCCAGGATTCTTCCATGTATACAACCTTCCTTTATGATTCTTGAACCAAGTGTTAGCTATGATGAAGTTATGCTCTGTGCAAAATTCTACCAGACGGCTTCCTCTTTCATTTCTTCCCCCCAATCCATATTCACCTACTATGTTTCCTTCTCTCCCTTTTCCTACTGATGAATTCCAGTCACCCATGACTATTAAATTTTCGTCTCCCTTCACTACCTGAATAATTTCTTTTATCTCATCATACATTTCATCAATTTCTTCATCATCTGCAGAGCTAGTTGGCATATAAACTTGTACTACTGTAGTAGGCATGGGCTTTGTGTCTATCTTGGCCACAATAATGCGTTCACTATGCTGTTTGTAGTAGCTTACCCGCACTCCTATTTTTTTATTCGTTATTAAACCTACTCCTGCATTACCCCTATTTGATTTTGTATTTATAACCCTGTATTCGCCTGACCAAAAGTCTTGTTCCTCCTGCCACCGAACTTCACTAATTCCCACTATATCTAACTTTAACCTATCCATTTCCCTTTTTAAATTTTCTAACCTACCTGCCCGATTAAGGGATCTGACATTCCACGCTCCGATCCGTAGAACGCCAGTTTTATTTCTCCTGATAACGACGTCCTCTTGAGTAGTCCCCGCCCGGAGATCTGAATGGGGGACTATTTTACCTCCGGAATATTTTACCCAAGAGGATGTCATCATCATTTAATCATACAGTAAAGCTACATGCCCTCGGGAAAAATTACGGCTGTAGTTTCCCCTTGCTTTCAGCCGTTCGCAGTACCAGCACAGCAAGGACGTTTTGGTTAATGTTACGAGGCCAGATCAGTCAATCATCCAGACTGTTGTCCCTGCAGCTACTGAAAAGGCTGCTGCCCCTCTTCAGGAACCACACATTTGTCTGGCCTCTCAACAGATACCCCTCCGTTGTGGTTGCACCTACGGTACGGCCATCTGTATCGCTGAGGCACGCAAGCCTCCCCACCAACGGCAAGGTCCATGGTTCATGGGGGGGAAAGACTGACTATCAAAGAGATTTTAGAAGAATGTAACATTTCAGTGGGATCATGTCATGAAATCCTTACACAGCATCTTGAAATCTTCACAATGGGTTGGGAAACGTTCTCCAAGGCCAAAAAAAGCTTGTCAGGTCAAATGTCAAAACCAAGCTGATGGTTTCCTTTGACTTTGAAGGATTAGTTCATCATCAATATGTGCCACAGAGACAAACCATTAAACAGTGGTACTATCAGGATGTGTTGTGATGCGTGTGAGAAAATGTGAGAAGGAAATGGCGAGAATAATAATAAGTGGCATTTTGTACAGAGGATTGGTGAGTGACAGCTATGTGAAGAGAATAAACGGCAATATTAAAGAACAGCGCAATAAACTAGGAGTCATTTTCATTGATCCCAACAAATTTCTAAGTGTAAAGTGTCTTATCAAAGATGATCTACATCTGAATAGGTTGGGCTCAAAAATATTCAGTAAGATGTGCATGGATACTTGCCAGATCATAAAAAATAAGGGAAACTTATCAGTAGTGATGGGGGTGAAAAAACTTGTGTAGCATTAAGAAAGACAGAAGCAAACCATTATCTGGCAGGAAATGTGCTAAAGCCTGTAAGTGATAGTCAAAGTAGGTATGTTATCCACTGGAATATAAATGGCTGAAGCACTGATGCATCTAACAATGAAAGCTCCAAAATAGATGAATTGGAAATCATTCTGTCAGAATGTGCAAATATTAAAGTTGTTTGTTTAAATGAGCACTGGTTTTATGTAGACATAATTAAAATTCTATACAAAATAGGGAACTTCAGATTAGCAAGTAGATTTTGCAGAAGAAACAAGTCACATGGAGGCTCATGTATACTTCTACATATTGATACAAATTATGAGACCAGAAACTGCTTTAATTATTTAAATGAAGAATGTATGTTGGACAGCTATTGTGTAGAAATAGTGGACCCACTAGCAAATGTTATAATAATCTCAATATACAGAATTCCAGGGACATCAACAACAGAACTATTCTTATCTAAACTTCAAATAATGCTAGAAGACCTTTGCAGAGAAAAAAAGGAAAAAGATGTAATAGCTGCTGATTTTAATATTGATATCACATTTGATAGTAGCCACACTTCAGGTTTCACTGACTTAGTAAAGACATATGGTTTCAAATTGAATTTCTTTGAATCTACCAGAGACAATGAGCAATCAGCAACATGCATTGATAATGTTCTACCTAATTATGCATATGAAGATGTGTATAAATTTTGTCTAGATCTAGGTATTTCAGATCATTGTGCATTGTTCATTGAGCTGCCACAGACAGGAACATTTCATGTATGAGAACCCATATGAGCAGGAACTTTAGCAAAGAAAACTTGCTAACATTTAGTGAGAAACTAAGAGATAAAACATGGTCTTTTGATTATTGTAACTCAAGTAAAGAAAACTTTGAGAAAGTCCTGAATATTTTTCTTGGAGACTTTAATGAAACATTTCCACCTAGACTCTGCAGCAGTAAAATAACAAATACAGTAAAGTGAATTACCCAGGTCATAAAAATTTCCAGTGTAAGGAAGAGGCAACTGCACAGAGAACTAAAATATAATAAAGATATTGATTTCATTAAATATGTTATACTCTATAAAACCATATTTAAAAGCGTTGTCAAGGCAGCAAAACAACTGGTAAATAAAAGGTTAGTTTTAAATAATAAAAATAAGACAAAGGCTGTGTGGTCAATCACTAAATCTGAGTTAGGTGCTAAAGCCTGTAATCAAGAAATTCCAAAAGTTCACATTGAAGGAAGTACTATTGTAAATCCAACTCAAATAACAGAGTACTTTAATGAATTCTTTATAAATGTAGCAAAGTCTGATGTAGATGTAACAGATTATCACAACAAAGTAAATCCCTTTGGCCTAGGTGAAAACTCTGAAAGCTTTACAAAATTCTCAAAAGTTTCTGTGGAGGATGTAGAAAATGCTATTCTGATATTAATAAACAAAAAATCTGCAGGTTGGGGTGGAATACCCACAAAAGTTATTAAAGTGGTACACAATAGAATTGCAAACCCACGAGCTCAGATAATAAATCAATGTTTTGAAGAGGGCTGTTTCCCAGAGGTACAGTAATACACTGAAGTCAAACCAATCTTGAAGAAGGGATCAAGAGAGATCATGGGAAATAATCATCCTTTCTTGACTATCCCAGTCCTGTCTAAAATATTTGAAAAACTTGCTGTTGCGCAAATCCAAAACTTCATTGCAAAATATTCTGTTATTCTAAACAATCAGTTTGGTTTTCATCAGGGTAAAAGCACCTTCGATGCAGTAAACAGTTTCATTGAGAAAATAAGTACATCATTAGACAAGAGATATAAGGTGGCAGGAAGTTTCTGCAATCTCACAAAGGCATTTGATTCCTTAAACCATGCATTGCTTGTTTACAAACTTGATAAGTATGGCATTAGCAGCAGTGCCCTACAATGGCTTAAATCCTACTTATCCAACAGAAAGCAAACAGTTAGCATTTCTTCAAATGGCACATGATATTTTTCTGACTGGAAAAAAAAAAAAAAAAAAAAAAAAAAAAAAAAAAAATATATATATATATATATATATATATATATATATATATATATATATTCAGGGTGTTCCACAAGGCTCCATATTAGGCCCAGTACTATTTCTCTTTTATGTTAATGACTTACCATTAAATATCAGCCCCCATCAGTTCTGTTTGCAGATGATACTTCTGTCTTAGTTGAAGATCAGGACTCGGGAAAAATTCCCAAATCTGTGATCAGTACCCTCAGTGTCTTAGAAACTTGGTTTCAGAAAAATGAGTCGAATCTAAACATATCTTAGACTCATGTGATGCAGTTCAGAACCAAACAGTCAAAATGTGAGCAGATTAAGACTGTACACAACAACCAAGGTATAGAAGAAGTTAGCTGGCCGGAGTGGCCGAGCGGTTCTAGGCACTTCAGTCTGGAACCGCGCGACCGCCTCGGTCGCAGGTTCGATTCCTGCCTCGGGCATGGATGTGTGTGATGTCCCTAGGTTAGTTAGGTTTAAGTAGTTCTAAGTTCTATGGGACTGATAACCTCAGATGTTAAGTCCCATAGTGCTCAGAACCATTTGAACCAATTTTCTTTTTTAGAAGAAGTTGATTCAGTCAAATTCTTAGGTTTAAATGTAGATAAAAATCTGGCAGGTACACATTGAATACCTGGCAAACAAACTGAGCAGCTTTGCATTTACAATGCAAATATTGTCAACTGCAACTGACATGGACACACAAAAAGTAGGACACACAAAAACAGCTATTTAGAATCCATTATTAGGTATGGTATTGTTTTTTGGGGTAACTCGACAAACATAGTGCGGATATTAAAAATACAGAAAAAAATTATACAAAATATGTGCACTGTAAATCACAAAGAACCATGTCGACCATTATTTAGAAAACTTAATTACTAACTCTGCCATCCTTATACATATATGAGATTATTATATTTTTGTACATCAGACATGAATTATTTGAGGGAAACCATTTTGTCCATTCACATGATACCAAAAACAAAGAAAATTTTATGATCCCCACCCACTGCCTCAGACTGTATGCCCAGGGACCACAATACATGGGAAAGAAAATTTGTAATAAATTGAAGGGGAATAAGTTGATGCAGATGAATTTAGGTTCACTTAAAAGAAAGCTATATGAGGTACTGACACTCAAGTGTTATTACTCAATGGAGGAATTCATGCGGGACAAACTGGAAATTTGAGCTGGGTGCAATGTGTTATCCTTGTAGTGTTGTTATTTATCATAGTGCTATTATTTATTAATGTAAAAATCATTGTAATTGTTTTATAAATTTTGACAATTCTCCTGTATGCAAACCAAATTGATTGCAAATGTACATCATGAGATGAATAAAACACAATTCACATTCACAATGTGGCAAGACAATTCATGGCTCTTGCATCATGATAATGAACCCGCACTTTCGTCCCTGTTGGTGTGCAACTATTGCACAAAAAACGAGATCGCTGTGGTGCCTCATTCCCTGTACCCTCCAGATCTGGCCCCTGCAAACTTCTTTTTATTTCTATAGTTGAAACCCCATTGAAAGGATGAAGATTTGCAATGATAGATGTGGTAAAAGAAATTTCACAGACAGCGCTTCACGCGATCCAGAGGTGGAAACGGAGTTGAGAGTGTTGTATCAACTATGGAGGAGAATATTTCCAAGGAGACCATGCACAATAAGTGAAAGGTAAGCACAGAAAATTTTGTGGACCAAGTTCCAGAATTTTTTGAACAGGCCACGTATATTTGTAATTTGAGAGCTTCCTACTTTATGCTGTTACATAGTTACCACTAGTCTACTGTTCCAACAGAGCATGAGATGTTTACATTGTGAGAGTGTTTACAGGCAAGGATGTAGACAGGGGGGGGGGGGGGGCTGTCCCAAATTGAATTATACACCACCTTGTTGCCGCGTAGTGAAATTGTAATATATAAGGGGTGACCAGAAAGTTTCCTTTTGAGGGAATTGCTGCTGCTTTTATGCAATGTAACATGACTCTGGAGTAGGCATATAATCACTGACATGTGGGCAAGGGATTAGTGTGACATTCACGCCTTTCTGACATGCGGGCACTGAATGCAGAAACATGACCTATAGTGGTGTTACTACCAAATTCATCCTAACAGGGCCAACATGCTGTTATTCTTCTCTTGGCATCTATCAGAGAATGAAGAATGTGTATATGGCATATTAAAAATGTCCTATCGCAGAAGTTACACAACACATGTAGGAGACACTCAAGCACCTGCCCTATAGTCCTGATCTCTCCCTGTGTGATTATGATGCCTTTGGTCCCTTAAAAAAGGCCTTGAGTGGTCAACAATTCTTGTAGGTGGGGATGTGCAGCACGTAGTTATGCACTTCTTAATGCAGGAGGACATGGTGTTTTATCATAAGAATATCTTCAACCAGGTGCATCAATGAAATCATTGCTTCAGTGCCCAGGCAATTTTGCCTGAGTGGCATACCAATTCTGGACTGTACAGCCTCTGAATGGAAACTTGTTGATCACCTTCTGTAATCTGTTTTCAATCATATGACAAAAGACATTACACACTATCTATAGTCAACAAGGCTATCAATAGACTTAAGGCATCAATATATTGACAGTACAATTGGCTATAGCCAAGACCATTTATTGTATATTGTTGACCTTAATGAGTTCAACTGTTATTTTGTTAATCAGTTTAATGTTTACTTGTAACTGAATTTAATGTAAGTGCTGTCATTTATTGTTTCTGTGTTGTTCTGATAGTTTCTAACTTTGGATAAGTTTGTAATAAAAAAGAAGAGGAAAACTGATTTTGATTCATCAACTCATATTGTGAGAAGTTAAAAATATGTATGCACTACTATAATAGCCAAATTACCTATCTATAGCAGTTTAATGCAAGCATTGAACTTGTTATTTGGAGACCATAGAACTTTGGGGTTGCAATATTTCAATATTCTACAAGGCAATGGAGCAATAATTAACATTAAAATCAGGGCATAAAAATACACTTGGATTTGCCTGTGACACTCCAAAACCTTGCTGACCAACAAAAATATTGCATAAACATTCTTTAAAAATTTGCTAAAAATTCTATCATCATTAGCCCAAATGCTTAAGTATAACCCAATCTGGTCACATGGAACATACTCAGATTATGAAAACTGGTTCTGATACAGAATGATGGGGAAGAGTATGTGGAAAGAACAAGGGGTATGTGATGACAGCATAGTCTCTAGTTTATTCATTTCTAAAACATTTTCTCATTGGGCTGCTTAAATTTGTCTGAGCCAACTGCAGCCTGCATCCTTCGCCTTTTCATACACAATCAGTTTACACTCTTGTAATACTATAATAACTGAAGCCACAAATTCCCAGCACTATTAAATCTTAAAATATGCACATGAATTCAAGCACTATCAGATGACATACTATGCACAAATAATGGAAAAATATAAAATATGAGAATTCCATCTTTTTTGTGATGTATTTTATTTTATTTGGAAACAATGTACAACAACCAGAGTTGCCAAATTTTCCACCAACTGGGGTAGCTCTGCATCTTGAGGTACTGATGTAGCATTCCCTGTATTCAGGAAGCAGGGGGGACGCATCCAGCAGCAACCTGAAAATGGTTTTTTGTGGTTTTCTGTTTTCAGTTTACGCAAATAACAGGGTTGGTGCCTTGCTATAGGCCACAGCCGATTGTTTTCAAATTTCTTATTTTGCTTACAGATTCCAGTTCCCTTAAAGATGCAGACTCTCTGCTTAAATAAAAAGAGCTGCATCGAAGCTGAGTTGAACATCTCTTCAGAGACTCTTGGGACCAAAAGCTACATTTACATTGGAAGGCAGCTAGCAACTGTCATTTTGTGCATAAAGATGCCTCTCTTGTGAAATGGTGATACATTATATCTTCAAGTTTTGCTACAAGAATGATGTTCTACTGTGAAATGTCTTATTTGTAATGTCCTTGGAACAGTCAGTCCAACCACCACACCTCTAATGTACTTGTAAATGAACGTCATATAAGTAACAATGTATGTTGTACAGTATAGATGAATTTATTAGCATCAATGACTGTATAATCATACTATCATAGATAAACAAAAACTGATTTATGGTGTCACATACATTAGAATCTGGCTGAAATTAACAAATGGTTCAATGTTAGGATTTCAAAACTGTAGCTCAAAGTATCTCTGCATTCCAGTTCATTTTGTAAATAAATTTGGTCACAATAATTTCAAGTTGACTGTTGAAATAATAATTTAAAAGAAGTTCTTAATCAGTCAAGGAAATTGAAGCATTGTCATGAAATCTAAAATATTTAATAGAATGTGAACTGAGGAATTTGGGATGCTTTGATGTGCTGAAGGAATTGTGACTTTGTTTCAGATAAGTTGTATATTTGAATGGAAGACTGTAGTAGGAGAAAGATGAATAGAAGATTGTAGTAGGAGAAAGTTAGCTATTGTCGAAGGAGATCTGAAACATTAACTTTATAAGATATTCAACTTAATGTTAAAATTCTTCTCTGTGACAGTGAAACATATATTAGAAGACTGAGACGTGTTTTCTTAGCAAAGTAGCAATCCATTATAGTCAAATATATATGGCCTCCCAAAGGTAAATTATGTACATAAAATAAATAAATAAATAAGTTTTCAGAAGAAAATGAAAAACATGAGCCTTTTTAAGGTCCTCTTTAAGAAATTGGACCCCACTTTGATAAAATCCTGGCTATGTCCTTGTTCCAGGCCACTCCAGGTCACAAGTTACTTTGTGACAAAATAAAATACATACTATTGTGTATAGAGGTTACAACAGTATGAAAAGGGCAGATTGCTACTCACCACATAGAGGAGGCATTGACAGACAGACACGCACATTGAAAAACTGCTAGATATTATTCAGCTCTTGTACTAGTACAAAGCTTACACACATTCACAACTCACACAGATTCACAACTCTCTCTCTCTCTCTCTCTCTCTCTCTCTCTCTCACACACACACACACACACACACACACACACACACACACACATTCAGTCACTGTGGTCTCCAGGTGCTAAGGCCAGACTGTGACTGCACCTGAGATGAGTGATGTTCTTTGCTGGTGCAGGTAGTGGATGTACGGAAGAGGTATGAGGTGTGGAGCAAGAGAGATGGCAGAGTAGGTGGTGGTGTGTGTGTGGGGGGAGGGGGGGAGGGGGGAGGGGGGGAGGGGGGGAGGGGGGAGGGGGAATATGCTAATTCTGCCTGTGGGAGCATGCAGGGACATGATGGGGACAAGATAGTGGGCTGCAACATAAGAATGTGCTGGGAGGGGGAAGGCACAATGGGGAGAGGAGAGAAGCAGAGAAGCAAAAAGGATTAAACAGGTTTACTGGAGGTGTAGAAGGTGTGTGTGAGGTTGGATTAGGAGTAGGGAAGAGGACAGAGGTAGGTGAAGGACAGGAACTAGCAAAGGTTGGGTCAGAGGGTTTATGGGAATGAAGGATATATTTCAGGGAGAGTTCCCACCTGCAAAATTGCTAGCATTAGTGAGAAGAATCCAGATGACACAGGCTGTGAAGCAGATGTTAGATGTTCAAGTCAAGCACATTATTTTGGTCAGTATGCTCAGTAACTGGGTGGCCCAGCTGTTTCTTTGCTATTCATGCAGACAGGCAGCTTGTTGGTTGTCAAGTCCACATAGGATGCATGCAGCACAGGGGTTGCAACTAAGTTGATAGATCACATGGTCTGGTTGCAGAGGTGGCCCTGCCTAAGAGTGGAGTAGGAGGTAGTGAAAGGGTGTATGGGATAGGTCTTTCATCTAAATCTACTGCAAGGTTATGAGCAATGAGGCAAGGGGTTGGGAGCACGAGGTGACAGAGAAGGATATTGTGGGTGGGTGGTGGAATGCTACTGTTGGAGGGTGGAGAGGATATTTCTCATTTCAGAGCACAATGAGAGGTAGTCAAAACCCTGGCAGAGAATGTGACTCAGTTGCTCCAGTCCTGTGTGGTACTGAATCACGAGAGGGGTGCTCCTCTGTAGGCAGACTGTAGGTACTTGGGGATGGTAGGCAACTGGGGAGACAAGGCATCGGGGATCAGTTTTGGACAAGGTGGGGTAAATAATAACAGTCTGTGGAGGCCTCAGTGAGACCCTTGGCATATATGGAGAGAGACTGCTCGCCACTACAAATGCAATAATCATGGGTGGCTATGATGTGTGTAAGGGAATTCTTGGTGTAAAATTGGTGGTGGCTGTTGATATTGGTAGGTTTGACATAGATGGAGGTACTGATGTTGCCATCTTTGAGGTGGAGGTCAACATCAATGAAGGTGGCTTCTTGGGCTGAAGAGGACCAGGTGAAGTGAAATGGGAAGGAGATGTTGAGAAAATAGAGGAATATGACTAGAGTATCGTCATCCTCAGTCCAGATAATGAAGATTTCACTGATGAATCTGAACTGGATGAGGGCTTGGAATTCTGAGTGGTCAGGAAGGATTTCTGTAAGTGACTCACTAGTAGGTTAGGAAGGATGGTGCCATGCACATGCCCATTACTGTACCATGGATTTATTTGTAGGTGATGTCTTCAAAGTAGAAATAATAATAATTGTGGGTGAGGATATAGTGACCAGAAAAGAGGTTGTAGGTTTGGAGTCAGTCAGGCATTGGGAAAAGTAGTAGTGTTCAATAGCCACAAGCCCATAGGCACTGGAGATGCTAGTGTAGAGGGAGGTAGCGTCAACAGTGATCAGCAGGGCACTGGGTGGTAAAGGAACAGGAACTGTGGAGATTTGTAAGAGGAAATGGTTGGTTACTTGTAATACTCTGAATGTGTTGGTCCAGAAATGTAGAGATTCTCTTTGTGGGGACACAGTTACCAGCCACAAGGGGTCATCCTGTGTTGTTGGGTTTATGTAGTTTAGGAACCATGTAGGTCTTGTAGTGGACATACCTGACAGCAGGCAGAGTCCCTCCATCTGTTAAATCCTACAGTTCATAACCACTGTTGTGGAGCCTTTGATATCAGGCAGTATTATATGGTCAGGGTCAGTTTTTAGGCAGTGATTTGCAGATTTTTCTGCAGATGTGAGTTTGCTTTCTATTTAGAGACTGAATCAACTTTTAGTTTTGATGGATAAGTTGAAATTTGCCCCAAGTTTCTATCTTCATTCATGTGGAAGATATAGTGTTTCAAAATCAGACAAATCTTTCTGGAATATCCTGTATAATGTTTCAAGTCCTCAGTAGTCACCTGCTCATATCTCTCTGCCTTTATAACTGGACAGCAGTGTGAGCTTGTTTAGTTTTAGCTTTTCTGTATTTTTTGTGGGCTTTGGGTTATGCATGTACAGTTCTCCATGAGATGGAATGTGTCAGTAAGTTCACAAGTATTATAAATTTTTTCTATGATAACATGGCTACATGCTGGCCATTTGCATTACTGATTTTTTTTAACATTAATCAAAGACAAAATTTGATCAATGTAGCCTTACAACATACGTACTAACTGCACAGTAATTCAAATGTTGAGTAGGCTGAGTTGTCAAGTTGAAATCAGTTCAGTTTGTTTTTAAATGTTGAATTATCTGTCAGTGCATTTAATTTACAAAGAAGGCGATCAAATATTTTATGACTGCATACTTTGTTCCTTTCTATGCAAGAGTAAAGTTACGTTGTGGTTAGTTGAGGTTACTTCTGTTCCTATTGTTTTATTAACGCTATGAATAAACAAAGCTTTCTTGCAGGCAGTTCTGCTCTATATATCAATAGCACTCACCTATGAACAGGTCCAGAAGGATCAGTATTGATAGTTTGCCACACTGCCTATGTAATAAACAGAAACGGAAGGATGAAAGATTATGGTTTAACATAATGTTCACAATGAGGTCACTGGAGATGGAGCACAAGACCAGCAATCCAAGAATGGGGAAAGGAATTGGCCATTATGGTTTTGAAAGAATAATCTTGTATCCACCTTAATCAATTTACAGAAACTTAAACATGAATGGCTAAACACATTTTATAACCCCACTTCTACCAAATGTGAGTCCAGTGTGCTAACAATTGTAGCAGTTGGCTTTACTAGGGTAGGGATTTAACCATGGACAGTAACACGTGACAATGGTCTCCACCTGTCAGGATTATTTTTGGTCACAATACTGACACAAATGTGTTCAGAATGTGATGATTGTTACTGCTGATAGACCACAAAGGTGACAAGCCAACCAGCTCAAAACATTGTGAAGGTTGTTTAGTACAGTAGACAATATGTTTACTTTACATTACATTACATCCTATTATTATTATAACCTACATTAGACATGGAAAATGTGATGGGTATTGCATTACACTACCTCTATTGACACTTATCAACAGTCCCCATGCAATGACCATTTTCTCCACTTTCTTCAACTTCATTTGATGCTATAGTTATCATTATTTTTGACATGTCATAGGATTAATTTCTATCTGATAAATTGTTGTATATGTACATGTTATTCTGTAGTGAGGAAAGCAGTTATTTTGCAAACGGGATCTTCATTTACTGTTTATATAATTTCACTGCAAAGTAAACCATTGTACACTTTGCACTGAGTAGACAATGATCAATAATAACTGAAAAATATTTTCCTGTGATCATAATTCCCTAAGGCACTGCAATGGATTTCCATTTTCTATTCAGGTCTTCATATAACTTGTAAAAGGAGCAGATAAAAAATATTTATTTGTGAAGTTCCATGGATTCTCAATCTATCATCTTTTGCCTGTCAGCAGCTAAGTAACCAGTTTTGCACCAGAATAGAAATGGCTCTCTGAATGATAAATGAATTCATCAATTTTTTCAGATCACCATTGATAATCTGAACCTCAAGAGATAGGTCAGTCTGTATCTCTGTTTATGAATGTAATAGCAAGCACTGACAAAGATGTTGCAAAATATCATTATGACTTAAATAAAATTCATCTGGGGAAATATAGTGATAATATTTGAGAAAAAAAAATGCATATTTAATCATTATTTACTGAAAAAGGAACAAGTAATGCATATGTAAGACACAAAAATGAAACATTTCGTTCAGCAACTTTTACTCTATAACTTAACAGCAACAACTGCTAATACTGATGCTACTAAGGCTGCTTGTTTTGTTTTCTCTCAATTTTGTCCTATGGCATAATTTTTTGGGGTAAGCAACCAATGGAAAATAAAGTACTCATCACTCAGAAAATTGCAATTCAAATTATGAGAGGAAATTATTCAGGCAGAAATCATTTTAAAATGCATAAAATATTAACAATGATATATTAACAATAATATGTCCTATCATTTATGTGCTTTTTAATTAATAGCCTCCCCATGCACAAAATCAATAGTGCCTTTCATGACTGCGACACAAGATCAAAACACAACTTACATGTTGATAGGGAAAACTTGACTATCGTACAAAATGGGGTACACTGCTCAAACACAAAGGTGTTTGGACACGAAAAGTATTACCAGTGTAATGCCACAACTTAAGAGTAAATTGAGGGATTATCTCCTGGAAAACTCATTTTACTCTTTTGATGAGTTCTTGAATGTAAACATTTCGACATTGTTTGAATGTAATAGAGGGAAACATTCCACGTGGGAAAAATATACTAATGTCTGCCTGTGTCTGTATATGTGCAAATGGATATGTGTGTCTGTGCAAGTGTATACCTGTCCTTTTTTCCCCCCAAGGTAAGTCTTTCCGCTCCCGGGATTGGAATGACTCCTTACCCTATCCCTTAAAACCCACATCCTTTTGTCTTTCCCTCTCCTTCCCTCTTTCCTGATGAAGCAACCTTGGGTTGCGAAAGCTTGAAATTTGTGTGTTTGTTTGTGTGTTTTTTATTGTCTCTATCAACGTGGTGGGATGGATGGATATGGTGTTATGGGCGCTCAACAGTATAGTCTTTAGCGCCCGAACGGCAACAACAACGGACGAGTGTCACTAAAATGCGGCAAGTGCAAAAATAGGAGTAAAATTATAGATGAAAGTCTACAGAGGCAGTTTGCTCGTCAACAGTAGCAAAAGGAAAGCAGCACATAATGAGGAGAACTGCAAGAGAACAGAGGGGAAGGGGTGAAAAGGAAACACATAGCACATGTTTGGAACTGGCCTATTACAAGAATAGAAAGGAGTGGTAAGCCACTCGGCAACACACTAAAAATTCCAACCTAAAATTTTTGGCTGAAGCCCAGAAACATCACAGTACCTTAAAACTTTCTTGACACTCGCCTCGTCATCGGCTAAAATTGAGGGCAGATCCCCACTAATATTAACTTCCGCCCTGACAAAACGATATAAATCACACTCAACTAAAATGTGGCGTACAGTGATTTGTACACCACAAGCAGCACACAGAGGGGGTTCCTCACGCCGTAGTAAGAAGGCATGCGTAAGAGGACAGTGCCGTATGTGAAGACGTGTAAGGGTCACTTCGTCACGCCTAGGTGACTGGCAGGAGCAACACCACGGCTGGACGGTGGGTTTCACCAACCGCAGCTTATTTTCCCTCACCGCCAGCCATTCCTCCTCCCACAATTGCATATACTTCCACCGCAGCACAGAAACGACACCTTGCAAAGGAATAGAACATTGCGTCACCTCCGGTAACCTGCAGGCGTCCTTGGCAGCTCTGTCAGCTTGTTCATTTCCCCGTATGCCCACATGCCCTGGCACCCAGCAAAAGGACACTTGCTTGCCCTGTCGTTGGAGGATGTACAGTTGGTCATAAATCAGCTGTTCCAACTGCTCCGCTGGGTACAGGTTCTGCAGTGACTGTAATGCGCTCAGTGAGTCAGAGCAAATGAGGAAGTGTTTGCCCTGAATAAACCGTATCTGCTCCAATGCCTTCAGGATCGCATGAAGTTCTGCGGAAAAAACAGTGTATTCCTGGGGAAGGCGAATCCTGATGACACGGTCGGGGAACACGACTGAGCAGCCAAGAAAATCCCCCTGTTGGGATCCATCAGTGTAGACTACTGTAAAATCATGATGCCTGTCTAAAATGTTAAAAAACAAAGATTTGAAAGTCAAATCTAATGTACTGTCTTTGTTAAAATTTGCCAAATCTAAAATCAGTGTGGGTCTCTGGAGGAGCCAAGGTGGATATCTGCTCCAACCTCGACGTGAAACATTAAAACCGGCCACACCCATCTCTAAAATGCAATCCTTTGCACGAATCCCATAGGGCCTTGTTGCTCATTGCCGGTTGCGAAAAAGCCTTTCCAGTGGAGGCCGAGCAACAGTGTGGTATGCAGGTGTGTATGGTGTGGATAATGTTTGATAGGCCTGGCGCACCATTAGTAGACGCCGCCGGAGGTGAAGTGGCGGTTCACCCGCCTCTGCACAGAGGCTCGGTATGGGGCTGGTTCTGAACGCCCCAGTGGCCAACCGAATCCCCTCAAGGTGCACCACATCCAACAGCTTCAAATAAGTGGGTCTTGCAGACCCGTACACCGTGCATCCATAATCAAGCCGGGACCGCACGAAGGCTCTGTAAAACTGGAGCAGACAAGTCCTGTCTGCTCCCCATGTGCGGTGACTAAGACATTTTAAAATAGACAGTGCCTTAAGAGACCATTTTTTCAGTTCCTTAATGTGTGGCAGCCACGTAAGCTTAGAATCAAAAGTGAGGCCCAGAAACTTCACCGTGTCTTTAAAATTCAGAACGGTGTCCCTCATCCGCAACTCAGGCAAGTCAAAAATGGAACGAGAACAGTTAAAAAGAACACACACCGACTTATCAGTTGAAAACTTAAAACCACTCTTCTGTGCCCATTCATCCAAACGTCGCAGAGTGAGTTGCAACTGACGAGTCGTCGTTGCAAGGCTTGAAGAAGAGCAAAATACAGAGAAATCGTCCACAAACAAGGAACACTGCACAGGACTTTTCACAACAGACGTAATACTGTTAATAGCAATAGCAAAGACCGTTACACTTAAAACACTACCTTGAGGGACACCGTTCTCTTGTTCAAAGCGACTAGACAGTACGTCTCCGACTCGGTACCGAAAATAGCGTGGCGACAGGAAGGACCAAATAAAATTGGGAAGACATGCACGAAAACCCCATTCGTGGAGCTGCCTGATGATAAGATGCCTCCAAGTAGTGTCGTATGCCTTTTCAATGTCAAAAAATATTCCCAACAGGTGATGCTGGCGCAGGAAAGCCTGTTGTATAGCCGCCTCCAGGAGGGCCAGGTTATCAAAGGTGGAGCGATACCTCCTGAACCCACACTGAAAGCGACTAAGGAGTTGTCTGGATTCTAACATCCAGACAAGGCGGCGGTTGACCATCCGCTCCAAGGTCTTTCCCACGCAGCTAGTGAGGGCAACACTACAGTAACTACCCGGGCACGTGCGGTCTTTCCCAGGTTTTAAAAGAGGAATTAAAATTGCTTCACGCCACGAGTCGGGGAAGTGACCAGACATCCAAACTAGATTAAAAAGTCGGAGGAGGATTTCTTTATTTCTCCCTGTGAGGTGCCGCAGCATGCTATAGTGGATTCTATCCTGACCAGGGGATGTATCACGAGCCCCACACAATGCAGAATCCAGTTCCCACATGGAAAATGGGCAGTTGTACTCTTCTGTATTGGGTGAGCGGAAGTCAAAACTGCTCCTCTCAGCAGCCACTCTGTGGGGCTGGAAAGCTGGATTCTGACTGGCGGTTGCAGTAATAGCTGCAAAATGAGCCGCCATAGACTGGGCAATATCTTTTGGGGTCGTTTGGAGAGTACCATTCCACATTATAGCAGCCATAGGGCACCTACCACCTCTCCCAGAAATCCTCCTTATGGTCTCCCATACAATAGAACTTCGTGTAGAATGATTAATGGTGTTCAGGAACTACTGCCACGACCTCTTCTTGCTCTCTCGTATAATCCGACGACACTTTGCCCTCGCCACCCGAAAGGCTGCAAAGTTCTCTACAGTTGGCCGGCATTTGATCCTACGCAGAGCTGCCCGCCGAGCCCTGACTGCAGAGCGGCATTCGTCGCTCCACCAAGGGACAGGCTGCCGCTTCGGTTGTCCCATGGACTGTGGGATGGACGCTTCACTGGTGCGGTGAATCACTTCAGTAATATGATCCACCCATTCCTGGACACTAACCCGATGTTCAAACTGGGCTAGTTGACTATACAGTGCCCAGTTGGCTCGACGGAGCACCCATCGAGGCGGTTTCCTTTCTGGTTCCACTGCATGTGGCAGGTGAATCCAGATGGGGAAGTGATCGCTGCCGTGTAAGTCATCAACCACTTCCCATGCAGCAGTGTGGGCGATGGCAGGAGAGCAAAGCGATAGATCAATGGCAGAGAACGACCCAGTTGCAATGCAAAAATGCGTGCTTTGACCTGTATTTAGCAAATAGGCACTAGAAGACAGAAGAAGCCTCTCGATTGCTCTACCCCTGGGGCAAGTACTCACAGAGCCCCAAAGCACATTGTGTGCATTAAAATCACCACAGAGGATGAAGGGGTGGGGGAGCTGTGTAAGAAGATCACTGAGAGCCTCTTCGTCGACCACATCATGTGGGGGCAGGTAAAGCGAACATACTGTTAGCATATGACGCACATGTACTAATATTGCAACTGCCTATAAATTCGTCGTGAGGGAGAGAGGCGAGGAGTGGTAGTCGGTGTTGACGAAGATACCTACTCCTCCTCGAGCTCTCTGTCCACTCAGGTCGTCCTTTTTGTGGAGGAGATAACCACGTAGCTCAGGTGTGTATGTTTCACTAAAATTTGTCTCTTGCAGACATACACACATAGGTCTATCCTGAATCAAGAGACGCAGTTCCTCCACATGGGTCCTGAACCCTTGCAAGTTCCATTGCAATATGGGAGCCATCACGGTGGTTGTATTTTCGGCCTCTCTTTCCGCCGAGGAGGGGAGACTGCAGCGGGTGGAGGCTCAGTCTTGGGGCGAGATGTTGGCCCCACACATACATCGTATTCCATCAACTCTGGGGAAGAGTCAGAGGAAGCCTCACGTAAAACAACATCCGCATGGTCAGATGGTTTACCACGGGATTTGACCCACTGTGGCTGCTGTACAGGAGCTTTCTGTGGTTTGGTGGGCTTTGGGGGAGCGGATGTGGGAGTGGTAATTGGCGCACTGGGCTTGGGAACAGCCGCAGCTGTTGGAGGCGTGAGGGGCTGGACCAAGTTCGCCACTGTACCTTTGTCTGCCGTTCGAGTAGGGGCTACTGGCTCTGAAACACTGCCTGCGTCGCAAGAGCACTGACAGCTGCAGGTGTTAGTGCCAACACTCACCACCTCAGTCTGCATTGAGGCATCGACTTTTGGAGTAGGCTTCTGTACCAGGGATGCAAAAGATGTAGCAAATGTGGGAGGTTGCATCGACTTATAAATCTTCTTGGCCTCACCATAGGGGATACGCTTGGTTGTTTTTATTTCCTGGACCTTGCATTCCTCTAAAAACATGCAGCAGTCCCTACTCCAAACAGAGTGGTTCCCAGAGCAATTAATACATTTAGCCAGAGACGAGCAACCAACTCCTTCATGAGCAGCTTGACCACAGTTTCCACAAGTCGCTTCGCCTTTACAGCCTAAGGTGGTATGCCCAAAACGCTGGCATTTGAAACAGCGCATTGGGGCCGGGAAATAGGGCCTCACACTAAGGCGAAGTAAGCCAGCTTTAACATGTTCAGGAAGTTTTGTGCTACTGAAGGTCAGAATAAAGGAGTCGGATTTGACAAGAGTGCCATCAACCCTCTTCATGATATGTTGAACATCAACGATACCTTCCGGAGCCCACTCACGTTGCAGTTCGTCTTTGGGAATGTCGACTAGATCCCGGCATGTCACAACACCTTTGCTATAATTCAAGGTGCTGTGCAGTTCAGTGTCTATGGCATACTCTCCAAGGCATTTAGCAGATTGGAGGTTAGTTGCTTGCTGGGAAGTGGAAGTTTCCACTAGCAAGGTCCCATTACATAAGCGCTTCACCGATTTTAAGGAGCCACAGATTCCCTCCAATCCCTTTTGTATATAGAAGGGCGAAACCTTCTCAAAACTACCCTCCTTCCGTTTCACAATGAGAAACACATTCGGATTACCAGAATGCATTCTGTTACCTAAGACTGGACTTTTTAAAGAAGCGCCGGAGTCAGGGGGACTGACTGCATGGGCCCTCTTAAGAGACTGGGTGTTAGAACCTTCCAGCAGCCCACCCTTTCCGCTGGGAGGAAGAAAAGAGGGTTTTGAAGGATCCATCGCGGTCCCACGAGCAGCTAGGGAACTACAAGTCCACCTAGACAGAGCCCCGCATGCCTAGGTAAGCCTTATACAACTGAGGTGCGGCACGTTCCCCAGAGGTTGCCCGCTATCGACTGTTCCACCTCAACAGCCATGCATCTCATCAGCGCGCAGCACACCTTGAGATTGAGGTTTTTTTTATAGAGGTTTATTCCATCCTCGCGATCCGGGCGGTCAAGCCAAGATCCCCATTCCCTGAGACACACAACGTTCCACCGCCACGCCGCACGGTGGTCGCTGAAGTATGCTCAGAGCTTACGGTGACAGGGGACTGGCGGCGCTTACCACTCCCCAGCTCAGGAACCCCGGGGTCGCCAAGCTCGTACCCAGCAAATGAATGCTGAACCCCTGGGGGCTGTCTCTATCAACATACCAACACTCTCTCATTTGTAAGTTACAGCATCTTTGTATATTTCTACATTGTTTTGTAGCTTAGGTGTGATGTATTGTACTTGTAACATTTGCTTTTACCACTTTGTAACTGAACATGATAATGTACATCAGCATGGACATTTTCACTCAAGCTAATGATGTACTTCAGTTCTAGCAGATTTATAATTTGTATTGCAGAATACTTGCAATTTATTATTTGATTGTTTTATACTTCTGTTTTGCTGTAGGAAATTGCTGTAGGAAATGTCTAAGTTTGTAATTGTTAGCATATTTTGTTTTTCTGTACATACTGTAATATATATCTATTAGCATCTACAAGTACTCTTGTCATGTATAATTATGACTCATTACATATCCATGTAATCTTGTACACTAGATCAATGGAATAAATAAATAAGACAATTCAATCTCTAAAATACAAAGAAAAGATAGACTGCTGCTCACCATAAAGATTACACGCTGAGTTGCAGACAGGCACAACAAAAAGACTCACATTAGCATATGGGCAAAGCCTTCTTCAGAAAAGCAGATGCAAGCACTTTCTTTCACACAAATGAGCACCCCTCACACACACATGACCACCATCTATGACTGCTTGGACCAGAATGCATTATATTGTACATATTCCTTCTATTGTTGATATTTTAACCTGGAGCTCCTATTGTTTGATTTTACATTTCAGTCCCTAGTTTTCATACTATTAAGATTGTTTCTGCATCAGAAGAATCATAAAAGAAATTGGAGGGCAGGGTAAGCTGTACAAATGCTGAAGGGAGGCTAAAGGTTCTCAGATCCTTGCTTAGTCACCAGATGTAAGGCTTTCATCTTTTTTGCACATTTTATTTCTCATAATCCAGAACAAAGAGTGACTTTCCTTCCTTTCAGCACCTTTATGTCTCAATCCTTTCTCCCTATTTCCTACATTTCTCTTTTACTGATGGAAGGAAGGCTTAAAATTACTGAGAGCTATAGATTGGAGACTATTTTTAACTCTTGTGTCTTTCAAGCTACCATATTTCTGTTTCAGTGTTTTGTAAGTAGATGCTTTTCATCTGATCAAGCATTCTTTCTTTCCATATTGTTATTAATGCAATCAGATATACACATTATGTGCAATATATTTTGCAATGTGTTAAAAATGTTTACAGAGCATTCAGTGACTATGAATCACTGAGTCTGGCATTACTCAAAGTCGTTTCAACAAATTTAAGTGAAGACAGAATGAATTAGTATTCATAAATCTTTGTGAAACTCCATTAATAAATATATGGTCTACAAATAGATATAAATACATGTTCAAAGACACAATATACTACCTTATATGTATCAGTATTGGCTCCCTTTATGTGCTGACTGTGTGAGCAGTGATCAATGGTTTGTGGTGTACTTTCCATTGCTCCTTCACCACCTGTGGAATTAGGTACCTGGAAAGTTGCATAAGGGCTAATATCTTGTCTGCGCCCCAGTGATATATGCACTGGAGTGGGCAAGCACAGTGATTCATTTGGGCTTGAACTGACCATTACACCACATCCAATACTACCTCCTGCTGTTGTGTCAGACTCACATCTTCCAGTCTTCTGCACATCAGGCACAAGTCCTATCTGTGATGGCTTTTCTGTAAAATCAATGGCAATTATAAGTATGCATGGGAAATATGCCAAGGATTGTTGATAATTAACACAGTGTGCTACAGTATGTAAAATTTTTTTACGAGATTGTGGGACAAGGAAAAGAAATGGGTGCAAAAATTCAAAGAAAAGCATACAGTTAAAATACAAGGTACATTAAAATATTAATTTAGAATACAAAAATAAATTCACACACACACATTTATCACAGACCCCAGTTTGAATGAGAATTTCGGAAATATAGCACAAGTCAATGAAATGCTTTAACATGCTGTATCTGGTATCAAACAGGTTTTGTTTGCTATATTAAATATTCTTCACTAATCATAATCATGATGATGGAAAGACCCCTACCCCTTCCTGAAGACATTTATATACTTACAGGTCTAGTTTGACAAGGGTGAAACAGTTTTAGTCAGCAGTGGACTTAAAGTAGGAACCATTCCAGGACACACCTGAACTAATTTAGGATATGAAAAACTTACTTCCAGATGGCATGATGGAGATTTGAGTCTCCACCCTTCCATATCAAAAATTGCAGAAATGTAATTGATAGTATGCAGGACATCATTTGGTTACTATTTCAGCTTTATACTCAAAGAAAGTTCATTTATATGTATAGTTTTTCTTTTCTTGTGTGCTTGATGCATATCATTATCATTCACAGTATAATTTACATGTAACAGATGACAAAATTTATGATTCAGGAAAACCATGTGCACATAAAAATCCAATCCAGGTAATAATCGTTTGTTTTAGGATTGACATATCTTGTTTGAAAGCACTCATTACCTTCATTATAAATAAAATTTAAATTTTACTGAAACTTTTGTGTTTCAAGAAATATTTTCATATAAAATTATTTTTGGCATAAGAATTCCAGAGACTTCAAATATTGAAATGTAATCTTTTCAAAACTGCAATGTTAGGCCCTATTGTCTTATGGTGTTGACTTTTCTACTTTCAAAAATATATACATTTACTACAATAACCTGTTATTTAATGAAATCTTCAGGATCCAAAATATGAGTTCTTGCCAGGCTTTTGTAGAACTTGGGGATATAAGTGCACACCCAAAAATCTTTTCCAGATAGCAGAACCTGATTATTGGTAGCTTTTGAAGAATAGATAGTCAACAAAATCATTGCAAAAACTGTATATGTATTACCAATCATTTTACTCTTTCAAATTATTATTGAAAAAGTGATAGCTTTGTGTTTCAACATTTTGTAAAAACCTTTCTACACTAATCTTTTAAATAGGTGCTGTGAACAAAGCCACTACCAGTTAGATATGGGAAAACAAGAATTCCAAGGAAACAAATGCTCTGTTCTTGAAAACCAAATGGTCTCAACTACAAATCCAAGAACGTCAGTGTTTACAGCAGGTTGCCTCTTTTTAATGCTTTAAATGATACAGTAATCCACTTGTGTCCCTTTATGCAGTTTTGGCCCCTCAAACCATCCTATACAAATCATAACAATGGTTTTTGTATGTTTGTGTATAGGAAAATGAACGATTTCTCAGAACATAGCGAGATGGCAATGTCTTACATTTCATTTTCCTGTAGAAGGCTCCAAAGAGTTCTGGTTACTTCTAAAACCTTTCAGAATGATACACAGAGTTCTACACTCTAATATTTGGGATGAATTTCATCATGTGTTTTATCAGTTAGTCAAGTGACCCAAAATACTGTGTGTCTGAACTATTCTTGGTCATTCTCAGTACACACAGTACTCTGATACCCTCATCCATAAGTGTGCAAAGGCTGTCTTATCCTTATTCTATTTTTGACCAGATAGTAAGTTCTATGTGTTACAGGATTGGCTGATACTGCCCCAAATCTTCCAGAGAAATGTAGAAACATATACAAGGACACTGATTCCAATCTGCTCACCACTGTTGACTTACACATCACTTATTATTTATTATTTTCATGAGAATTTGTTTTAATATATGAACAACAAATAAAACTGAAATCAGAATTTCATTGACGTTATCATTCTGATCCATATTGAGGGCATATTCACCAATGGCACGTACTAAATTTAATGTCCACACGGGACTAGAATCTGTGGTCACCTATTACTCTCCCAGAGTCCATCTGATGACAGCAGTCCAACCACCATGGCATGTTGAAATATTTTCAGTGTGTCCACAAAGATTTCTGCTGCTCATTTACCATTAGTCCTTAAACAGCATTATTATTTTCATTAGAACTTGTTTTAAACATATTTTATCTTCTTGCAGTTTCATAATCATTTTTGAAAATTAAAATATAAGTTTCAAAGCATAATTCTGTGTGATTGTTGTGGTAAACATATTTTATGTTTTTTTTGAAAAGAAAAAAAGAAAAAGAAAATGTCTTTCAATTCAACATTCCACTTTTATAGCAAATTACCAAATCAATTACATTACTTTAATTCCTACAGCAACCACCAGCAAGCATGAAATGAAAATGACTACAAATCTGAGAATGGGAACTTTGATCACATTTGCTCCAGAAATACATGCCCATACGGGAACTGAATCACAAAAACTAACAAGTGAGAACAATCAATGGAGAGTTTGAAGTGTGGACTGAAAACCAAGAACCAAGTATCAAGATTGCTTCTTGAGAACACAGAGAATAGAGAACTTTGTGGTTCTTAGGGTATGCACCACTACTGTCAGTTATGGTTGAGAAGCCACTCATTAATGTATATAGAGTCTGCATTTACCCTATGCTGAATAAAATTCTGTGTATTCTATCATTTGTATCCCTATGAACTGACACTCATTATTTAAGTTAGACACTTTGAAATATTTGTGTATTACTGAACTATTTTGTGATGCATATGAATCTTGATATGTGAAATATTATCATAATTATTATGACCATTGAAATTAAATATGTGTCAGTTGAAAATTAACTTCAATGGTCTTGACTTGAATTATTTAAAAACTTGTCTAAACTATCTAGCAGTCAGGTATCTGATGTTAACTGAAGATGATTTATGAGTCAGTAAAAGGGCATTGACGTAAGAACCCTTATTTATCTACTACTGATTGTACTGGTATTTTGCAAAGAAAATTTTTGCCTGTTGTTGTTGTGGTCTTCAGTCCAGAGACTGATTTGATGCAGCTCTCGATGCTACTCTATCCTGTGCAAGCTTCTTCATCTCCCAGTACCTACTGCAACTTACATCCTTCTGAATTTAGAGTATTCAACTCTTGGTCTCCATCTACAATTTGTACCCTCCATGCTACCATCCAATACTAAATTGGTGATCCCTTCATGCCTCAGAATATGCCCTACCATCCGATCCCTTCATCTAGTCAAGTTGTGCCACAAATTTCTCTTCTCTCCAATTCTAATCAATACCTCCTCATTAGTTATGTGATCTACCCATCTAATCTTCAGCATTCTTCTGTAGCACCACATTTTGAAAGCTTCTATTCTCTTCTTGTCCAAATTATTTATCGTCCATGTTTCACTTCCATACATGGCTACACTCCATACAAATACTTTCAGACACAACTTCCTGACACTTAAATCTATACTCGATGTTAACAAATTTCTCTTCTTCAGAAACACTTTCCTTGCCATTGCCAGTCTACATTTTATATCTTCTCTACTTTGACCATCAACAGTTATTTTGCTCCCCAAATAGCAAAACTCATTTACTACTTTAAGCGTTTCATTTCCTAATCTACTTCCTGCAGCATCACCCAATTTAATTCGACTACATTCCATTATCCTTGTTTTGCTTTGTTGATGTTCATCTTATATCCTCCTTTCAAGACACTGTCCATTCCGCTCAGCTGCTCTTCCAGGTCCTTTGCTGCCTCTGACAGTATTACAATGTCATCGGCGAACCTCAAAGTTTTTATTTCTTCTCCATGGATTTTAATTCCTACTCCAAATTTTTCTTTTGTTTCCTTTACTGCTTGCTTGATATACAGATTGAATAACATCGGCGATAGGCTACAACCCTGTCTCACCCCCTTCCCAACCACTTCTTCCCTTTCATGCCCCTCAACCTTTATGACTGCCATCTGGTTTCTGTACAAATTGTAAATAGCCTTTTGCTACCTTTATTTTACCCCTGCCACCTTCAGAATTTGAAAGAGAGCATTCCAGTCAACGTTCCCAAAACTTGCTCTAAGTCTACAAATGCTAGAAATGTAGGTTTGCCTTTCCTTAATCTATTTTCTAAGATAAGTTGTAGGGTCAGTATTGGCTCACACGTTCCAACATTTCTACAGAATCCAAACTGATCTTCCCCAAGGACGGCTTCTACCAGTTTTTCCATTTGTCTGTAAAGAATTCATGTTAGTATTTTGCAGCTGTGGCTTATTAAACTCAAATTGTGGTAATTTTCACACCTGTCAACAAATGCTTTCTTTGGGATTAGAATTATTATATTCTTCTTGAAGTCTGAGGGTATTTCGCCTGTCTCATACATCTTGCTCACCAGATGGTAGAGTTTTGTCAGGACTGGCTCTCCCAAGGCTGTCAGTAGTTCTAATGGAATGTTGTCTACTCCCAGGGCCTCGTTTCGTCTTAGGTCTTTCAGTGCTCTGTCAAACTCTTCATGCAGCATCATATCCCCTATTTCATCTTCATCTACATTCTCTTCCATTTCCATAATGTTATCCTCAAGAACATCGCCCTTGCATAGACATTCTATATACTCCTTCCGGTTTTCTGCTTTCCCTTCTTTGCTTAGAACAGGGTTTCCATCTGAGCTCTTGATATTCGTGCAAGTGGTTCTGTTTCCTCCGAAGGTCTCTCTAATTTTCCTGTAGGCAGTATCTGTCTTAACCCTAGTGATATGCATCTCTACATCCTTACATTTGTCCTCTAGCCATCCCTGCTTTGCCATTTTGCACTTCCTGTCGATCTCGTTGTTGAAATGTTTGTATTCCTTTTTGCCTGCTTCATTTACTGCATTTTTGTATTTTCTCCTTCCATCAATTAAATCCAGTATTTCTTCTGTCACCCAAGGATTTCTATTACCCCTCATCTTTTTACCTACTTGATCCTCTGCTGCCTTCACAATTTCATCTCTCAAAGCTATACATTCTTTTTCTACTGTATTTCCTTTGCCCATTCTTGTCAATCATTCCCTAACGCTCTCCCTGAAGCTCTCTACAACCTCTGGTTCTTTCAGTTTATCCAGGTCCCATCTCCTCAAATTCCAACCTTTTTGCAGTTTCTTCAGTTTTAATCTACAGTTCATAATCAATAGATTGGGGTCAGAGTCCAATCTACCCCTGGAAATGTCTTACAATTTAAAACCTGGTTCCTAAATCTCTGTCTTACCATTATTTAATCTATCTGAAACCTTATAGTATCTCCATGCCTCGTCAATGTATACTACCTTCTTTCATGATTCTTGAACCAAGTGTTAGCTATGATTAAGCTATGCTCTGTGCAAAATTCTTTCCTTACCCCCATTCCATATTCACCTACTACGTTTCCTTCTCTTCCTTTTCCTACTATTGAATTCCAGTCACCCATGACTATTAAAAATTTTCATCTCCCTTCACTATCTGGATAATTTCTCATCATACATTTCATCAATCTCTCTGTCATCTGCAGAGCTAGTTGGCATATAAACTTATACTACTGTGGTAGGTGTGGGCTTTGTATCTTTCTTGGCCACAATAATGCGTTCACTATGCTGTTTGTAGTAGCTTACCCGCATTCCTCTTTTCCTATTCATTATTGAACCTACTCCTGCATTACCCAATTTGATTTTGTATTTATAACCCTGTATTCACCTGACCAGAAGTCTTGTTCCTCCTGCCACCAAACTTCACTAATTCCCACTTTCCCACTTTAACCTATCCATTTCCCTTTTTTAACTTTCTAATCTACCTGCCCTATTAATGGATGTGACATTCCACACTCCGATCCGTAGAACGCCAGTTTTCTTTCTCTTGATAACAACATCCTCTTGAGTAGTCCCCGCATGGATATGCAAATGGGGGACTGTTTTACCTCAAGAATATTTTACCCAAGAGGATGCCATCATCATTTAACCATACGGTAAAGTTGCATGCCCTCGGGAAAAATTACGGCTGTAGTTTCCCCTTGCTTTCAGCCTTTTGCAGTACCAGCACAGCAAGGCCGATTTGGTTAATGTTACAAGACCAGATCAGTCAATCATGCAGACTGTTGCCCCTGCAACTACTGAAAAGGCTGCTGCCCCTCTTCAGGAACCACACGTTTGTCTGGCCTTTCAACTGATACCCCTCCGTTGAGGTTGCAGCTATGGTACAGCTATCTGTATCACTGAGGGATGCTAGCCTGCCCATCAATGGCAAGTTCCTTGGTTCATGGGGGGGGGGGGGGGGGGGATTTTTGCCTACATCTGTAAATACAAAATGCTGATTACATTATGTTACTACTTGTCATGATGCTTCACATAAATAGTGCTACTTGTTATGTAGCCAACACAACTTTTCAATCACTGAGTTTGGGATGTTAAGTAATTTGTAAAGGAATAGTTAATGGAACATATTTTTAGTTTTCTTTTGAATTGTTTGGCTTTCAAAATTTTTTGCTCTGTATTAGATAGGAGCTTCTCAAATATCTTTGCACTAGAGAATGTCACTTCACTCTGGATCTTAGACAAAGAAGAAAAGCCTATATAAAAACTATTTCTGTATAAAAATTGTGACTGTGTAGACTGTAGTTCAACTGAAACTGTTTTTATACAGCAATAAAACATCATGGAATAAATATGTGTACTGAGACAAGACTATATAAATTCCAAGGTTCTTAGAAAAAAAGCTTCTGTAACATGTGTATTTATCTTCCTTACTCACTATTTATTCTGCTCACTTCTGTTGACTAAGTATTTTATTTACTTAAGGTGAACTGCCTAAAGGTGAGTCCGTAAGACAACAGGAAGTGATAATATGTGGAATAAGCCAACTTTCTTGTCTTTAGATCAACATGATGAGAGATATTCCCAAGGGTAACAATGCTGAACTGATTTTCTAGACTGCTTTCACTATGTTTTGACTTCATTTTGGTTTGTTATCCATCTGTATCCCAGACATGCAGTGGTTCATTTAGTATACAATCATTAACATCTGCTTCTGATGGTAAAAGGTAACTATCGCATGTTTAAAATCACATTATGTAAGTCTTTATTTATTAGATCAAGCATTAAACTGTTTGCTGGTAACCAGTTTTAGGCTGTTCAGCTAGCATCTGAGCTTTGTCTGGTGAAGATGACTTTGGACTCTTTATTTGTATCAGTAAGCTTGTTGTAAGGTTATGATAGTAAGATTACTGTGTCTTTAGAGCTCTTTGGATGATTTTTAGTTTGGTGGACGGTAGCTTGATGAGTGGAGGAATGTGGGACTGAAATGAGAATGGTAGTCATACTACTAAGCAAATGAGAAGAAAAGCAGGGGCATGTGTTCATCATTTGTCATCACAGATAATTGTTCTAGTGAAACAAAAAGTTTTGATTTAACTGTTGCCTTCTAAATGTTTTAAGGTTTTGTTCTTCAAAGTAATATTTTTATTCAGTTACTTTTCTCCCACTCTGAAACCTTACAAGTGGCAATGAGTGATTTAGCACAACCTTAGGTGCAGAAGAATATGAAGGAGCCCATACTTAAATTAAATATTAAAATTAAAAGTGCTAATGAAGAGACTAATTTTATGTGCCAACAAAGGAACTGACTGGTGGGAGAGTAGACATTCTTAAACAGTGAGTAGCAACCAGCATAATTAACCTCCCACTGCTGGAATGAACATCAAGTGAGAAATGGAATGACGTTATATGTTGAACAACTAAGACGGACACAAGAATGCTATGGAGCAATTTCTAACACCACAGAGTACACTGTGCCGTGCATTCACAACAGTTCAAGAGAACAAGAATTAAGTGCTTCATGAAGCAAAGCTGTAGTTTTGCTTAGAATTGCTCCAGTAGAATTTTTGGAAATAACAGTTGAATTTTTGGGTGTGAAATAGCATCTGAAGATTATTCCAGCTAAGTGCGATTGTCAAATTTGTACTATGGGGTGATTCAAAAAGAAAGAACAGATTTCAATTTATTATTACAGATCAATTGAGGAACACAGAAACATATTGGGCATGTCACTGGATAGAGGAAGGTTCAAAGTATTACATTCACACAGACGCTGTACCATACATTCACCATTAGCACTATGCATTGTTCAAGAAATATCAAAACAGTAGCCCGTTTTGTTTCACACTTGAAACCACAGGTCCGTGTTTATTGAATTGAACTGACAGCTTCAACAATTTGATTTCTCAACTCTTGAAGAGTAGCTGCCATATTTGGGACAAAGATTCTGCCTTTTATGTACCCCCACAGAAAAACAATTGCAGTGTGTGAGCTCTGGTGACCTGGGATGCCAAAAGTAATGTACAAGATCTTGTTGACCACCTCTTCCAATCCAACACTGTGAGATAATATTGTTAAGATAATCCCATACCTCCAGGTGATAGTGAGGCAGGGCACCATTTTGCATAGAAATGAAATCATTGGAATTTTCATGAAATTGAGGATACAATCAGTTTTCTAGTATGTCGAGGTACAACATTCCTGACTTTGTACAATATCCAATACACAAAATGATTTCTCTTGTGGTGTAGTTGCCATATTTCTATGAACAAACAACACTGCAGCAGTGTCAAAACTTTGAACCTTCCTCTATCTGATGACATGTGCAATGTGTTTCCATCTTTTATAGTTTGTGCATAATAAACAACTGAAATCTTTTCTTTCTTTTTGAATCACCCAGTATTTCAATTTATAAGTGTAACAAAACAGCAGATAAATAAGGAGCAGAATAATAACAAAATGGAAGAAGGAGATGAAGATTAAGGATTTTTGGACAATTGTGATGTCAGTGGTAAAACAGGTCCCCATCAGATCACTGTCCGCCCCTGGTAGCTGAGCAATCAGCACGACAGACTGTCAATCCTAAGGGCCCGGGTTCAATTCCCGGCTGGGTCAGAGATTTTCTCCGCTCAGGGACTGGTGTTGTGTTGTTCTAATCATCGTCATTTCATCCCCATTGATGCGCAAGTCGCCGAAGTGGCACCAAAAGGAAAGACTTGCACCCGGCGAACGGTCAACCCGACAGGAGGCCCCAGTCACACAACATTAATTATCAGATCATTTAAGTTAACAACTGTTGGGCTTGGCTAGCACTTGGATGGGTCACTGTCCGGCTCTGCCAACAGCACTCAGCCCTTGTGAGGCAAACTGAGAAGTAGTGACACTGGTCATGAAAACTGAAAACCACAGGAAACGTAGTGTGCTGACCTCATGCCCCTCTGTGTCTGCATCCAGTGAAGCCTAAGGGCTTGGGACGACATAATGGCCAGTTGGTACCCTTCAATGCCTGTATAGATGGCGTCTGTTTTTGTTTTTTTGTTTTTTAGTGATGTCAGACTAGAGGAAAATCTTACATTCACTAGTGTGTCTTGTTCATGGTCATGTAAAGATCAACAAAAGGAAGAGCTGACTGTTAGTGAATAGGGAATACAAAATCAACCCATAGCATTGATGGGTTTAATAATGTGGAAGCAGGTGGAACAATTGCAAAAGAAGAAAGAACAAGAGGCACAATGATTAAAGGAAAATAATAACTTGAAGAATTTCTGAGTCAATATATGAAAAGTTGGAAGACTATACAGGTAAATATGAGGGATTAGGTGCAAACAATCAGGGAAGAATTTCTGAATTGGAAGCAAGACTACAAAACAAATCTGAAACAGATGGAAATATAGGAGGGAAAATACAAGTCAGTGTGGATTAACTAAGGAACAAAATGTGAAAACAGAAAGTGACTTACAAGTAGTGCATAGTGATGTACAAAACTCCAGGATATTGTAGTGGAAATACACAAGAAATGTGATAGACCTTATAATGAAATGGAAATAACAAGGTGTGACATCATTAAGAAAAATAACAAGATTGAAGAAGGAACATACGTGGAGTGAATGCACAGCAATGAAAACAGAGTGAACCATGAAGAAGATGCAAAATAAGAATGAGACAAAAGATTTGTGGCCATCACAAGAACATCAAAGGCGTAAGAAATAAGAAGACACACATCATATTTTACTGTGTGAAAAGGAACAGAAGAAAGAAGAAAAGTACAAATTATGCAGTAGCAAGAGTGAATCTACTCCCATGTAAATCAACTGAAAGCTCTTGGTGGAAATTCCCAAACTTTTGAGTGTAACAGTCATGTCCCTTTCAAGTTCAGTGAGTTCTCTCTGCTCACTGATTTATAAACCCCTGGATGTAAAGCCTAATGTCACAAGGAGTGCAATTCACAGAGATGTTGGCAGCATACTGAGTGTTAATGTGATAACATCACTAGAACTGATGGGATATCTTTCAAGTCTTCATCAGCTCTGCAATAGAACTGATTTCTCTTCTACAATCTCATTATAGTATATAACTTTCGTGGAAGACCATGAAGGTCATTTCAAATTTATTTATGTATTTTTTAGATTACTGTAGACAATTTTCTAGAAGACCATGAAGGTCATTCCAAATTGTTTAGAAACCCCACAGGATAGACTTATGAAAATAAATGCCTGCACTGATGACATTCGTTTCTTGTAGAGATATGGAACTGTTTATGTGCTCACACATGACAACTGATTTGGAGACCAAATGGTCCCTGTAAGCAGCAGGATTGTTGAAAATTTTGGAAATGAAAATTGCATGAAACTCAGCTCTATCCATTCATTTATAAGTTCTAGAATGAGGTACACAATGACACTTGATTGATTCCACATTTCTTAACTTTTGGAATGTATTGAATACAATTTTAGACTGATGCTCTCTTTAAAGAGATTCTTACAGGGTATAAAACTAGCTAAAGGATGGGACTGGGAATTTTCGAGTGAGAACACCCAGTATGCTGCTACCAACAGCAAAAATTTATATCAGCTGCACATGAACACAGTGTGACAGGACAATAACTATATACAGTTCATATTAACTACTTTGTAGCTCTCAGAGAGTGTTACTAGTATATGGAGATGGTACTGGTAGGAAATTGCTGCAAAGCTTGGAGGGCATCACATTGGCAACACTTGACAAAAAGCTTGCTAGTTGACTCTCAATACTCTAAAGCACCAGTGCAGTTGAGAAGCTTTTACATCATTTGGTTATATCATGTACAACAATTTGTTGGTTTGAAGTTACAGTAGTCAAATATTTAATCTTTATTGTCCATAGCCATAACTATGTAATTCCAGCCCTACATACTATATTCTGCAGCTCACATCCCTGTCTAAGTTTTAGAATGACTACAAGTGACAGTTCATTTCACTTTTTGCATCAAAGGAGGAGTATTTTTATTATGGAACATGTGTTCTTCATAAGTGCTACATTTATTGTTTCTATATATTACTCTCTCATAGTTGATGGCTAACCATGTTTGCTTAATCAAGAACATTTCTGCATCATGAAATGAATGTTTACAGCTGCCTATGAATATTAGTTTTACACATTTTCTCATCCTCAAAATCAAACAAATTTGTCAGAGTTGTTCACGCTTTATGAAATCAAAAACTGAGTCACCACTTGATTTTTGTATCTGGCAGTAATTTTGGTTCTGCTTGTGTTTGTAAATGCCTGGCATCACTAATATACAGTTCACAACTAAATACAAATATGACACGCCTCCAAATAAGCAAACAACTCATGTGTGTAATGCATTCACAAAACTGCATTTTTATGGCCATCTTGCCAGAATTTATGATCAGAATTAATGTTATGAATAATCCTACAGAGGCAAAGAAAAAAAATTAAATACCAGATGAATCACAAAAATGGAAAAAAACAGCAGCTTTTTGCAATGGGTATTTCTTATCAGTCTGTGATCCACTACATATTTGCTGCTCTTATAAACAAAAAGTAAAGCAAATAGCCTTTATTAATATTACATAAGTCAACTTTTATTCATGATAGTTGACAACAAATGAGGCAAAATATAATAATTTATAATGGCTGATTGTTTAAACATATTTTCTGATTTGTTCTACATCCCTAGAGAATAATTTATGCTAGCATCTTTAGAACATGAAAAAAAAAAAAAAAAAAAAAAAAACTGATGTGTGACTTTAAAGACAACATAATTTTGTTGAGATGTAAACAGGAATTTCATTATAAAGTCTGGTGACACAGTTTTTACAAGTTTATTGTTTTCCTCTTCCCTTATTGGTCACAATACTAAGCTGACATTTTCGTAATATAAGCTAAGAGAAACAAAACAATATTACAAGTGTCTTTTCTGCAGGTTTCTATAAGACATCTGAACATTATAAGAATGAAACCTTCTTCTTACCTCCATACTTATTTGCATTGTATAATTCTTGTTTTCTCTTCATATACAAGAAAAATCCTGCACCAGACACAACTATGATGACTAAAGCAGCTCCTGTTGGTATTATTATTCCAAGATCACTAAAGATACTGTTTTGCCCATAACCAGAGTGAATGATTAGCTCTGGAGCTACAATAGCTGTAAATAAATGTGAAGATGAATTCCACATATAAAAATTTCATAAATCAAATTATTTGTTTAGTAAATTCTGATGCTGTTGTGCAACAATGGAAATAATATCAACAAGTGAATGTAATCTGGGCACAACAGGGAAAATGAAATTTAGAGTGTTAATATCTTATGTTCTTAAAATTATTCTCAGTTCTCTGAATATTCTGCCTTCAGTACTGTTAAGTGATATGCCATGGTAAAATGACTGCCAAAAAGAACTAGAAATAGATGGGTAAAATTGAGTCTCTTCTTAAAAGTTGGAAGTAACATCATAACCCATGCAGAATGTTGTCATATTTGTAGCAAAAAGTAATCAAAAGAACTTGAAGTTGCACCAACAAAGGTAGCATATTAGGAAGTAGTTAAAAGTTAAATATGAGAAGAAAAAAATGTTTTTAGGGGGGATGTGAAAAGGGAAATCTAATAGGTTTTAGAAATAAATCCGGCACACATGAAATTCAAATTAAAAAATGTAAACACCCTTCGACAAGGAGATGTTTTCATAATTAGAGATAGGTTTATGAATGACCAACTAGAACCTTACACACAGCTTCTCCTTTGGAGGGAAGATATATAAACAAATCTGTGACATACTTATGTTCTTGTATTCTTAATACAGGGTCAGTACACTTTAGCCTTCCTCTGCAACCTTCACAATTTACCTGTTACCTGTACGTTAAGTGTGCCAACTTCCTGGGCATATGACTTTCACCTCACTGATGCCTCCACAAAGACTTCCACCCATCTAAAGACAACCATCTGCCAGCAGTTACTCCATTTCAATAACTGCCATGCCTTCACACTAAAAAAAATATCTCCCCCTTATAGTATCTCCACCTCAGAGGCACAGAGAGGCTTAACACAGCTCTTTGTGTAATATGGTCTACTTCAATGGCCTCCTTACAACCTATGCAATGTGAATCTCCTCCTTGCTCCTTCTGTCATCTTGTATCTTCTTCTTCCCCCATACCAGCATCTCTGAGTTACACAGATGGGAAGTCCCTTACAGCATAGCTCTGACCATACACTTCTAGCCTCAGTCATAGATCATCTCTGTTATGCATCCATCTCCAGCCCTGGCCTCATACCTCCCACTTTATTAATTATCTCCAACAGCATTATCCCTGCTGTCTCCCTCTTTTGTTATCAACCACACTCTCTCCCTCTCAAATTACTCATCCACTTCACTATGTGTCACTTGCAACTTTCCCTGCCTTTCAGGTCAGTGCCACATTCCTACCTTGTGGCCTTGTCACCTATCCCTCTCAGCTACTAATCTCCATTCTCTCTACCCCTACCTGCCCCTCCTCTCCTCCTTGATTCTCTCATTGACATCATCAACATAATTGCCCCCCCCCCCCACTCCACTACCACCACTGGGCCAATGTAACAGCCTAGAAAACAATGTAGTCACACATGTGTTCGCTCACTTTTGTTGTTAATTATCTCTGTGGAAGAACATTACGGAATTACTAACATTTCAGACAATATTGTTTATGTACTTGTTGATGCCAAAATTCAACTATATGAGTAGTTGCATCTAATTCTTCTATTATTTAATTTCTTATGAGACCATAATTAAATATTATATACAAGCTGCTCTGGGGTGAGCACCACATATTATTCTTGATGCATACTTTCACACAATAAAAACTTTAATTCTTATGTATGACTTACCACATAATAATGACTCCTTCAGACACTATTGTCTTAGAAGACTTACACTGGAGCTTATATCAAAATATGAAATGATTTACAATTCATTCAATTTTATAATACCTTATAGTAAATTTATGCATGTACATTTCAACTTAATTATAGAATATCTTTCAATAATTTATGGTGACAGTATGCAAATTTAATTTTGTAGCCAGAATAACTTATTAAACAAACATATTTATTTTACAATTATTATTCTACAATTATAAAATATAATTTTGCATTGATTATTTTCAATGAAACATAATTACTTAGAGACTATGGGCTATCTTGACTTGTATTATTACCTCCAGAATGAGTAAGGGTTACAAAGTCATATTTGTGAATTGTAGACCCTGCACTATTATGTGCTGTCATCCGTAGTGTGTACCAAGTCTCAGGATTAAGATCAAGCACCAAAAATTCTGTTTGATCAAATTTTACATTATTTGAGACTAATGTCCAGTCCACTCCATGTTTCAACTTATATTCCACGACAAATGAAGTTATGGGACAGCCACCATCTCCCCATGATGTAACATTTAAGGAAATTGAAGTTGAGTTGACATTTATGAGGTCAAAGATACTTGGTGCAACTGGAGCTGCAAATAAAACAAAACATTGTTTTGATTTATGTGATTGAATTTCTCATTTATACAGTAAAAACTATTTTTATTGTATACAGAGCCATAATTAGAGGTAGTTCTGAATGCAGATATCAGAAGATTCCAGAAGTAACAACTACTTTGTTTATAAAAGGCTGTGCTGATGCAGATATCTGTAGGTATATCTGCAAATGTTCACAGTAATAATAATGGATAAAAGTCAGTACCAGTATTATGATTTCATCTGTTTGCATTACATGCAATATACAATAATTATTATGATTGTTTTAAGTCACTATTATCACCTATTTGGGATGGAGTAACACTATATTAGCTTTGATGAGCAGTGTTCTGGAAAATAGGACACAAATAATGCATCAGTACAAAATCAGTGTCTCTCTTAAATAAACACTGGCAGAAAAAAATTAGTACACCCTTTTAGAGGTTCCCAGTCCACTCAAGATTTATTGTGCAATGGTGCACACAGAGTTGATGAAACAATTACTTTCCAGATCAATAGTACAAGCAGTTCAGAGGTAACAGGTATTGACCGATGCAGAAACACCCACATTAGTACATGTTACAACCTTCATGGGTGGCATGCAGGCACTGATTCTGGCATCCAGTCAGTCATACAGATGGTGAATACTGTCCTCGGATATGTTATTCCACACCTGCTCAACCTGTTCACATAGTTCTGTAAGAATTGTCGGTAGATGAGTCACACAAATCTTGTCATACCAAATCCCACATATGCCTGATTGGAGACATGCCTGGAGATCATACTGCCAGAGCAGTTGCTGCACATCTTGTAGAGCACATTTAGTTTCAAGGGCAGTGTGTGGGCGAGCATTATCCTGTCAGAACAACACATCACTGTGCTGTTGCAAGAATGGCAGAAGAACAAATTTAATAACATTCTTCATGTACTGAGTGCCAGTTAGTGTCCCCTCCAGAAATACCCAGTGTGAATAAGAGTTGTAGCATATAGCATCCCAGACCATAAGACCTAGGATGGATTCAGTGTGTCTTGGACGAATACACTCTACAACACAGCACTTACCAGGCCTACACTGAACACGCAAATGACCATCACTTGCATGCAGGCAGAATCTGCTTTCATCACTGAAGACCATGGTGTGCCATTCCATCTTCCATGTGATCCTCTGACAGCACCAGTCAAGCAATGCACATTGATGCTGTGATGTGAGTGGAAGATGGGCTAGAGAGTGCATGGTTACAGTCCCACTGCTAATAACCAGTTTGCAAAAATTCGTGTTGACATGTCTGTAGTAACAATCCCTCTTATCTGTGTTGTGGTAGCTGTATGATCTGCCACTGCTGCCCTTACAACATGATGACACTGGCAGGCATCAGTAATGTGTTGGTGTCCAGAAACATATCTACAGGTGTGAGAATGTTCACATGACCACAGACTCCAGCATCATTGCACAACTGATGTGGCATGTCCAACTTGTGTGGCAATTCTCCACAAGGACATCCCACTACTTGGAAGGCCACAATTTGACCTCTTTGAAACTTGCTCAGTTGGCTATAGGAAGCATGAGAGCATCTCTGTGGCATGACAGCCTGCTTGCTTCGCACACTGAGCCTTCTGGCTGTGTGCATTTCCTATTAAAGGATACGCACAGATGGTGCTCTGATGGCTATGCCACTACACTATCTGTTGGCGGATGATGCTGAAACCATTGTCAGTACATCTACTGCCTCCAGGTGGCATATGCCATCATCTGATCAAACTAATCCAGGTATACTAATTTTTTTCCAGCAGTTTATTTATAAGCACACAATGCAACTCTTATTACACTGAGGAGTGTAGCATGTTAATGTGATTTATCACTGTTGTGAATTAATGTAAATTTCATGGATTAACTTTAAACAGTATGCAGTATGTAACAGCAACTTGTAACATGACTTCATAACACTTCCCAGTGTTTTGGAAATACTCCTTAGAAAAGTTCAAAGAATTTCTTTCATTAATTACATAACTTACAGACTGTATCATAGATATGAAATGATATGATGTATTAAAATATGATGATGATCAGCTGCTAGTTTCTTAGTCAATAGAAAATTTATGCCAGGGTTAATCCTCCCATCAGAGCTCTGGTGAACTGAATGGGTTAAAATGGCTTACAAAACTGTAACGTCCACAAATGTGGATTTAGATAGAAGGCTTTTAGAAAAGGAAAAGCAACTTAAGAATATGGATCTCACTTCCCTTATTTGCACAGACTTTTAACCAAAATATTACTGTATAATCTATTTTTGTCAAATACTCAAATCAAGAATTTCTTATACAGTGGGGAAATATGCAGATGATTAGCAGCTTTCTTAATTCAGGAAAGTGAATGGTTTTAATAGTCCAATAATGTCTTCAGTTTTTGTTGTACATCATTCATTTATAAATATTCTGCATGAATGTGTACACAATCAAACATGTTCCCACATGCACATGCCCCCCCTCCCCACCTCACATGTAGATAACAAGTACAGAAAATTTAACAATGAGAATTTAACAATCAAGGAGAACTTCGGTGCAAAGGAAGCTCATGGAGGTAAAGGTAGATGTCATTTGTGCATTAGGGAAAGCTGTACAGAGGCAGAAAAGTGCAACAAAGTGAAGAAAATAACAATAATCTGTAACAATCGTAAGAGATACACATGCAGTAAACACAACAAGAAAACTGTTGTCTGTTCCATGTGTGGAGTAGATTCTGAAGAAAGTGGTGAATAATTCTTCTCACAAAACAATGTTATGTGCCTAAACTATTTGTATTGTAATATTTTTTAATTATAGTAAGGTGTACTTCAATAGTACTGTAATGTGTTTACTACTAATTTTTCTCAAGATAATTAGACTTAGTAAACTTAAATGACAGAGTAAGTGAAAGATATGAAATGAATTTTTGAAAACAGTTTTAAAAGAAATATTCAGGTTCTGGATCCTGATTATGCATCAAAAGATCTTTCAAACGTATGTTTTTAATGTAATTCAAGAACAATTAATAAATTTTATTTATTTTTTACTTTTTTTATGGTGGGCTGAAAGTACACCCCCCCCCCCCCCCCCTTGGTAATACACATTACTCAAAATGGCTTGGTGTGCAAGGTTCAGTTTATTTCCTGATCTTTTTCTGTACAGTGCACTGTACAGTAGCATATTACTTGTTTGAAATGTTGAGAAATAGTAAGGCTTTATGACTACATTGCTTTGTCCATTTAATACATACCAGAACCCTGTGTTCGCTGTGATATTGTGGAAGTTGGAGAACTTTGTCCCAATTGATTAAATGCTTGAAGATAGAACTGGTGTCTTGTACCACACTGAAGGTTGTTTAGAGTGAAACTCATATCATGAGCTGGAATTTTTATCTTCTCCCACTCACCAAATTCTCTTTTGAAGTGTAGATAATAACCTGAAATGATATTTCATAATTATTAATTATGAAATGCCTGTAGCACCAAATACCATAACAATGTGTTTAAATGTTAATGTAATGAAACTGTTTCAGCATCAGTCAGGTTCTATGGCCAATGAGTGACTAACACAAAAATACATGGAACACATCACAAATGGGTCTGAGGTTGTAGTAGACCTATTATTATTGTTGTTATTATCATTATTATTATGTTTTCAATTTTTCCTTTGCCATTTTCATATGTTTATGTCCTTGCATTATAAATGAAGGAATACTATCTCTAAAGGCTAAAAGTTGGATTAATGTTTGTTCTGGGGCAGGGCAGTCATACATGCTGTCTACTCAGCTAAGGAGTCGGACAAAAGTTCAGCAAATATAAATAGCTTCAAATCTATTTTTAAAAATATATTTACATGATTTTTAAAGTGATTAAAATGATGCTTTGACACTGATTAAAATAATTAATGTTTACTGATGAAAAGGACATTTAGTCCTTCATTTATCAGAAATATATTCTCACTTTTAATTTTTGTTAAATATTTTGCTGGTATAAATTTCTGACTGTAGAACATTTATTTTCAGTTTCTAGTGCACCTAGTCTCTTTTTCTGTAAAAAACACTTGTTATTGGAAGACCATGTATAAAAATCTAAAGTGAAATCAGTGAAATGTGGAAAGAGGTGACTGCTACAGTAGAGGACTGTGGTGACTGCTACATTAGAGCCAACAATGAAGTGCTGTAGGCCTACAGATCACCTAAATTAATGTTTATACTCTGCTGTTTACTACTTCTTACATGAAGAAGTCAAATCTTTTCCTTTATTACTCTTTTATTCCTTCATCTCTCAAGGATAAGGCTGTTGTTCAGCCACTATGATTTCAGCTGAAATGGCATTGATGGCTGAGTCCCTACCTAAGGGAGTTCATCCACGAAGTTGCAAAGCTTTTCATTTGACACCAAACTGAGTGATCTGTGTGTCAATGATGATGAAATGATGATGAGGGCAACACAAAACCCAGTCCCCAAGTGGAGAAAATCTCTCACCCAACTGGGAATTGAACCCAGGCCTGCTGCAGGGCAGTCATACATGCTGTCTACTCAGCTAAGGAGTCATAAAGAAGTTCAGCAAATATAAATAGCTTCAAATCTATTTTTAAAACTATATTTACATGATTTTTAAAGTGATTAAAATGATGCTTTGACACTGATTAAAATAATTAATGTTTACTGATGAAAACAATGCAGGATTTGCACTGGAATGAAAGTTCTTATGCTGGTAGGAGATAATTTGGGGGTAGTGTATGACATGTATTAATGTAGCAGGAGGGTCAATATTTGAGAATGAGTGTAATATGGGAGGGTGGATGATAGGGAAACATGGGATTTGAGACAGGTGTAAGTTGATGGAGGCTAGGATATGGTTGTGAAGAGGAAACAGTAGGAGAGGATGGGAAGGAGAGACGGAGTCTTCATGTGGGGAAGAAATGGTTTGAATCATAGCCCCAACTAGTCAGTTGAGGATAATACCAGGCACATAGCTGGGATGATTTTTGTACAAATGTAATGGTTGTGTAATTCTAACAAGCCTTGGATGAAGCATTTTCTTGAAAATATAAATTAAAAACTACAGGAATTGTTTGCTACAGGACTGTAATTACACATGGGTATGATACAAGCATAACCTCACACACAGCGTAGCCTACATCTGAATGTTTTCAGCAACCTGACTGGTTTCCGCAATCATTCAGTGTAACCAGATGACTGACTGTCCAATTCTTGGGATTCCTAATAATTTTGGTAGGCCTTTTTTAGGGAACATGTTTCCAACAGATAGAGTTTCTGAATAAGTTAAGACACAGTTGCAACAGCAAGTTTAGAAATAAAAAATGGGAATTTGGATGATGAAAAGTGTAGCAATCATAATATATTTGGACTTTTCAATCAAAATATGGGAAACTTTTTAAACAAGATAGCTGAGCTTTCTACATCACAGCATGAAATACAAAAAGCTTAAGATATTTTTACAGATGCACACTGCATAAAAACACACAAATTGGAAGTCACAGAAATTATACAGGTGTACAACAATGGATATAAGTTAGTATCATATTACCACAGGTGTAATATGAGAAAAAGGGAATGATTATGTAAACAAAAGTTGAATAACGTCATGAACCATAGATCTAAATGAGTACAGCTTTGACCAATTCATTGAGTGCTGTAGATTTCCAAACATACAACATAGCAATTTGGACAGCCTACAGACCTCAACTGGAAATGTTTTATATTTTGTTTAGTGATTAGGAAGGATACTAGTAGGAATTAGTAAAAATAACTGAGAATTAATTGTATACAGAGATATTAATATTGATTTAATCTGGTTTTGTATTGAAAGAGAAGACACCGAGTTACAGATGTACAGCTTTGAAGTGAAATGCACAGTAATGCTCCCAACAAGAAAGGCTGATGTAGTGCAGTAGGAATTGGTAATTTGTTTATCTAATGAAACAGATGCGAGATCAAATGCCAGCAATGAAGTATCCCCATCCATCAAGGGTAACTAATAAGTAAAGAGTAAAACACCAAAGAATTGTAAATTCTGACTCAGTTATGTTACTTAGGGAGAAATTACAGGATGAAGAAAAGATGTAGGGAAGCAGCCTACTCAAGCCTTATAAAATTCACATCAGTCTTTCCATTGTGTGCCAGCCTAGTCCGCTGTAACTAGCTCTGACGTCATAAATGTTGCGCAATACTTTAAAAATCAAGTAAATAACCTGAAACGTTTCTAGCATGTCAGGAGTAATATTAAATTAATATGTGTTGAATATCAGTTCAATAACTTTAACCATTTTCGAAATTTGGACGTTTTTCTGTAAAAATCATTGGCGCAACAGAAAAGAGCTAGAAACTTAAAAATTTATATTTAGATTCCTTTTGCATAATAATTTAATAGAAACAGTATTCTGGATCTCACAAATTAAAATTTCAGTTGAAATTCATGATTTTCTGGTTTTTGTCTTAAAAATTAAGGAAGCAAGATAGATTAAGTAGGCGAATAAATAAGGCTAGGATGTTTAAATTTAAGTAGAAGGGAGATCCACTACAATCATGAAGATGTGAGAAGTTTCAGCTGAATAACTGTAAAACTATAGCGATAGCGTATCTCCAAAGGGCAAGTTCAGAGCTCGTCTACTGCGTGTAGTGTAATTAAACTAATTCTCTCGCCCAAAACATTTGACTTAGCCACGTCAGACTTTTATTATGATTACTTACCTGTGTGTTGACTGCACATTTAAATTGAGTGCTTCATCGGCCATCAGCAAAGGAAGCAATGATTTATTCGGTAACTTACAGTGGTGCATTACTAGCCCAGTGGCTAGTCGGGAGAGCGGATTTGATCAGGTGCTCCCTTAGCCGTCCGCACCACGGCTTTATATATAAGAACGCTGCGTGAGGAAGGGACACCCCAGTTCTCTCCAGACGCTGATTAGCGCACCACCTGTGCCGGGAGTCGCGTCGCGTCTCGTTGGTATCGTTGCTATAAACAGCCTCGGATGCCGCAATAAGTTACTCGGGTTACGCGTAACCATGAAATCATTTTCGAGTGAAGTGTTAATTCTGGGATGACTTTAATGATCTATCTTCAGTTTGTGTATGTCGTATTTTCACGTGCCGCCACGGGACTGACATTCTGCCATTATTTGGCGTGGCGTTTGATGAGCATTATCATCAAATTATGGCGAGCATTCACTTAAACATTTATGAGGGCAGTTCAATAAGTAATGCAACACATTTTTTTCTGAAACAGGGGTTGTTTTATTCAGCATTGAAATACACCAGGTTATTCCCCAATCTTTTAGCTACACAACACTATTTTTCAACGTAATCTCCATTCAATGCTACGGCCTTACGCCACCTTGAAATGAGGGCCTGTATGCCTGCACGGTACCATTCCACTGGTCGATGTCAGAGCCAACGTCGTACTGCATCAATAACTTCTTCATCATCCGCGTAGTGCGTCCCACAGATTGCGTCCTTCATTGGGCCAAACATATGGAAATCCGACGGTGCGAGATCGGGGCTGTAGGGTGCATGAGGAAGAACAGTCCACTGAAGTTTTGTGAGCTCCTCTCGGGTGCGAAGACTTGTGTGAGGTCTTGCGTTGTCATGAAGAAGGAGAAGTTCATTCAGATTTTTGTGCCTACGAACACGCTGAAGTCGTTTCTTCAATTTCTGAAGAGTAGCACAATACACTTCAGAGTTGATCGTTTGACCATGGGGAAGGACATCGAACAGAATAACCCCTTCAGCGTCCCAGAAGACTGTAACCATGACTTTACCAGCTGAGGGTATGGCTTTAAACTTTTTCTTGGTAGGGGAGTGGGTGTGGCGCCACTCCATTGATTGCCGTTTTGTTTCAGGTTCGAAGTGATGAACCCATGTTTCATCGCCTGTAACAATCTTTGACAAGAAATTGTCACCCTCAGCCACATGACGAGCAAGCAATTCCGCACAGATGGTTCTCCTTTGCTCTTTATGGTGTTCGGTTAGACAACGAGGGACCCAGCGGGAACAAACCTTTGAATATTCCAACTGGTGAACAATTGTGACAGCACTACCAACAGAGATGTCAAGTTGAGCACTGAGTTGTCTGATGGTGATCCGTCGATCATCTCGAACAAGTGTGTTCGCACGCTCCGCCATTGCAGGAGTCAGCTGTGCACGGCCGGCCCGCACGCGAGAGATCAGACAGTCTTGCTTGACCTTGCGGCGATGATGACACACACTTTGCCCAACAACTCACCATGCTTTTGTCCACTGCCAGATCACCGTAGACATTCTGCAAGCGCCTATGAATATCTGAGATGCCCTGGTTTTCCGCCAAAAGAAACTCGATCACTGCCCGTTGTTTGCAACGCACATCCATTACAGACGCCATTTTAACAACTCCGTACAGCGCTGCCACCTGTCGGAAGTCAATGAAACTATACGAGACGAAGCAGGAATGTTTGAAAATATTCCACAAGAAATTTCCGGTTTTTTCAACCAAAATTGGCCGAGAAAAAAAATGTGTTGCATTACTTATTGAACTGCCCTCGTAATTTGAACAGTTATAGTTGCATCAGCACATTAGACTCTGAACTGCTCTGGTAGTTGGATTGTGTGGATATTTTTGGTCTGTGACTTTCAGAATATAGTGAACATTTTATAGAGAATGGTTTTTGATTATGAATCCCAGACACTCTCCTAATTCCTCAGAGCTATAAGCTGTAGCTATAAATGTATTTCTCAGATGAAGTGGGCACTAGGAATTCTAATTACAGGCTTCATGTTTTGCTAATCACTTTCTGGTTGCCAGTATTGTAGTTAGAGAGCCAGTGTTGAGAACGGCAAACAGCATAAAAAGAACAGCATTAAATAAATAATAGGAACATTACCATTTAATACAATAATTCCACCTGCCGCCCCACAAAGAGACTAACTTTATCAAGGATATTAAGTAGCTGATAACCTTAATTCTTTCCTTAAAATATTCTGAGAACAACATTAACCTAGTTTTGTTTCCAGTGGGTCAGGGACACTTACAGTGGAAGTCAAGAGTAAGTGTGGCTAACATCTGCAGTCAAGGTATCTTATGTTAACAAGAAAACACAAATTTAATTCTGAAGAGTGGGCAATGACATTAAGAATAATATTTCAGTAAGCCAAATGATATTCAGCTCCTTGATGACAGTAGCAGCAAAACATGGTACCAAATTCAAATTGTTGACTACTAAAATTAACAAACTGTATCTACAAAGGAAGTACAAGGACAAAAAAAGACGCATAAAAGGCAGATGTGTTTGAATTATTTTGGTAGACATTGTATCAGTTTTGCCAGAGATAACAAAAATCAACCAAAGCATCAAAATGTTGTGCTGACTTGGTAGTCTTTCCCTTCAGTTGCCTTTGTAACCAGTCAATAAGAGAAGGTGTATTTCCTGAAAGACTGAAATACCAGTATAGCCATGAAAGTAAACAAATGATCTCTAATTACTGGCTGAGGTCCCTTGTGTCTGCATTCTCAATATTTTTGGGAAAGGCAATGTACAGCAGAACATAAACTATCCATCTGAGAATTACATGTTAACAGCATCTCATTTGCCTTTCAAAAAGGCTGCTGTAAAGAGAAAGCAACTTATGGGGTCACAAACTCAGTTATGGTAGAATTAAACTTCATTATTCTGCTGCTATTTTCTGTGATCTTGCTGAGGCATTCAGCTTGTATGGACAAATTATTATCTTAACAACAAACAGTCAAATTAGCAAATTAAAGAACAAGCACAAAACTAAATATGGAGTGGGGACACATCATAGTATTCCAGATTCACCCAAGACATTGCAGGATGTCAGAAACTGTAATATTTGCTTATGATACAAGCACACTGCCGGACAAAAAAAGTGAAGCACTCAGGATAAATGGTCAGGTGTCACGGTAACTTTGTATACTTATACACAATTGGTAGACAAGTTAATGATTAGAGTTATGATTCTGTCTGATCTTTTGTCAAAGGTTATTATTGAATCATAGTAACAAAACCATGCCATGAACTTCAAACAAAATAACTTTCATGAGTGCCTTAATCTCAGATGACATTCCCTACATGCAGATTGATGTTTAATATTCTTCTGACACATGACCGGAAAAAATCAGTACACGTTCTCTGGCCAGGATTTCATGACTGATCACACATGGAGGCTCTTGATTAATGACTGCAACACTGGTGCATTCTTAAAAACAAGCCATCCTAAAACTAAGATAGCTACACAGTAGCTGAAATCAATCTGCATTGAACAGATTAAAAATTTATGACTAATGCTGCCCTTCTTCCTAACTTGGATAAAATTAATTATTGAGCACAGAGATATTTAACCACATATTGTCACACCTCCCAAACTTTGTGTTTGCTCTTGTATTTGCACACTTTCACTCAATACTATCCTATGCCAATCTTATGGAACAGTGCAAATTAGGTCAGGAGAGTATTTATTCTACACAGATAGTTCAGAGTATTAACAGTGGCCTAGGATCCATACTTGTTGTAGGTAAAAACTTTCATTTCCAAACACCTCTTGGATGTCAGGTAAAATGGAAGTTTGCAGCATATGAAGATACACCTTGCTGGTTACGTTATCTTCAAAGAAGAATGGACCAGTCAAACCACATAATGACAGACCACACCACAAATTAACACACAGTAGATTAAAACGTTTGTCAATGTGAATGTTAGGATTTTCAGGAGCTGAGTCCATGCAGTTGTGGCAGTTTACAGTACCACTCAGTTTGAATTACACCTTGTCAGACCAGATACATACCTGAAAACTGTTAATCTTCACAAAGCATGCCTTAAAACCACACATAGTACTTCATCTCTTGACCCAGGTCATACTTGTTCATAGCGTGCAGCAATATTGGAATGTACACATTCTACTTCACGCCATTCAGGATATGGCAGTTATTTATTAAGTAGAAAGTAACTTCAGTGATACTTCACTACTCTCTCCTCTGAATTTTACTTTTCTTTCTGATTACCAGAGATGTCAGAGCCTACTTGGCTGGAAATCTTCCTGGACAGTGGATAGGTATGTACCACAGTCTCCAGATCTTACACCTCTTGACTTCTATCTATGGGACACTGGAAAAATGAAGTTTATCAACAGAAGCCAGCTACACTGGACAACCTATGACAAACTATTGAGGAATCCTGTGCAGCTATCATACCAGCAACACTGACAGCCATAGTTTGGTCAACAGCTCAGTGGCATTGATGTTGTTTGGCTGCTAATGGGCGTCACTTTGAACACATAAAATAACCTTCCCCCAATGCAAGAACTGTAAAGATACGTCACTTTGTTACATTATTATTGTCTCTGAGATTGTCTACATTTTTCTGGACCCCTATATACATGAAAGTTCTCCTTCATAATGGGACTTATGGAAAACAGTGTGTTAACAAAGGAGTGTTAGAGAGTGGGTTAGGGTAAAAGTCAGGGTGGATGTAACTGTGTGGAAGAGGGGGGTGGGGGTGGGGAGGAGTTGGAATTGCATGTTAGAGGATGTGGTTGGTTTGCATATGTATTGCTAGTTGGATCTGTTAGTATAGGCATGACAACTTATTACAACTGGAAATTACAGTTGAAATCATGGGTTTGCTTGAGTCTGGTTGGTGAATATGGAGAATGGCGGAGGGATGCCAACACATGTTTGGCCTGTTAGTAGTTTTATTGTGTTGTAAGCTTTATGCTAGGTAATTAGCAGGTAGCATTTCCATAACAGTTTATGCCTGAGGGTTAGTCCAAGATACTTTAATGTTTATTTAATTTTATAGGAGGGTCATAAATGCTTAGCAATAAGTTTTGGAGAGAAGTTACAGGTAGTTTGCACTGTCATCTCTTTGACATTCTATACTTACAGAGACAAAGTATATCACCATTCTTACAGACTTAGTTCTGTATTTTGAATTAATAGTTTCATTTCAAAATATAATTCTATAAATGTAAATTAGTTATTAAGTGGAAAGTAACTTCTGTGATACTGTGCTACTCTCTCTCCCCTGAATTTTACTTTTCTTTTTTGTTCTGTATTTTACAGCCACACATGTTTTCTCCACATCTTTCACTGTTCTTGACAGTTATTTACTTGATGGAAGATTGCATTAGCCTGGAAGCTAACAGTTGGGGTTTTACCTTTAATAGTGCTTCCTTTTGATAGAGGTGCTTGCCATGTCACTGTGATAGTGGATGTAGAAAGCGAAGTTGCTTGAAATTCTGTTGGAGCAGATGGAACTGGAAAAAAAGTACATGCTTTATAAAATGAGCATTAAAACTGTGCATGTAAATGAATACACATGTAATATATGATGCACACTCTTGGTTGTATGCAGATGCATTTAAACGTTACATAAGACTATAAGAATATTCAGATTGTCTGAAAAATTGTGTCTGTTGAAGACATTAAGTCTGTAAATGATTCCGCGATCATGTTTTAGAACTTTTATATGTGAAGGTCTGTCTTGATAACACATTTTACAATCCACAATTATTGGTTTCACCTACTGCCATCTTCAGATCTGTTGCAAATAGAAAAAAGATAGGATGAGAATCATGAGCCTGCTACTCCTGTTATCCCAGAATATTTTAACTTTTGTATAAGGATATCATGCTTAACACAATCAAAAGCTTTACCCAGATAACAGAATATTCCAAGTGGTAATAACTTTTGATTTATTGGTTCTAATACATCATCTGTAAAAGTGAATATAGCTTGATCAGTTGACAATCCTTTCCAAAATCCAAACTGATTGCGAATGAAAATATCTTCCTGTACTAAGTGTTTATGAAGTCTACTGTACATAACCCTTTCAAACACTTTTGAGAATATCGCCAATATTGAAATGGGATGGAAGTTTTCCACTGATGATTTGTCTCCTTTTTTGTGTAATGGTTTGACAATAGCGTATATAAGCCTATCTGGAAAAGTACCACTGTGGAGGGATTCATTAAAAAAATAACTCAGTATGTCACAAAGTTCTGAGGAGCAACATTTAATTATGACAGTGCTGGCTTCATCATAACCACTGGAACATTTGTTTTTAAGAGAGCTAATAATATTAAAAATCTCTTTTGGTGGGGTAGGATATAGTTGAATTTTGTCAAACTTCTGCGGAAATGCATTTTTTTAAATATTTTAAGCTGTCTTCTGAGGAACTATGCAAACATAAGTTGTCTGCTACTGAAAGGAAAAAGTTGTTGAAAGTGTCTGCAATTTTGGAGGTATCTCTAATCAACTCATTATTTACATTTAACACAATTTCCTCATTTGCCTGATTAGTTTTTGCTGTTTCACTTTTTATTATGTTCCATATAGTTTTTATCTTGTTATTAGAACCATTTATTTTTTCTTGAAAATAAATACATTTTGAGGTTCTGATTACTTTGCTTAGAATTTTACAATGTAATTTGTAATGTGATTTAGCTCTGTAGTCATTGTTTTCCCTTGACATTAAGTACAGTCTTCTTTTTGTTTTGCAAGATATTTTTATTCCATTTTTAATCCAAGGTTTTGAATCATTTAATCTATTTGCTTTGATTACTTTCTTAGGGCAGTAGTTTTCAGTGTGACCTATGACCGTATTAGAGAAACAGTTATATTTTTCATTTATCCCAGGTGAACTGTATATCTTTCCAGTCCGTATTCCTCAAACAGTTTTTTATACCTTCAATTCCTGTTTCATTTATTATTCATTTAGTTTCCCCCTTCCTGTTATTAGTTGAATCAGACTCCACTATATTAAATGTAAGAAATTGGGCATCTGTTATGATGTCAAGTTGAACACATATATTTCAAAAACAACACACCACATGTAAGTTACAGAGCAAGTAGACAAAGTAAGACATGTGTACACGGTAACATTCAAATCAGCACTGAGTCCAAGTGTAGCGGCCGCTGGCTGCCTGGCCGCTCAAGTGGCGCGGCTGCTGCATGGCTGGCAGAGCGCGCCGCATGTAGAGGACGCACGTAACTGCACAGCAGCACTTTGAAAGATCGGCGAGTCACAACAGAATCATGATCTGAAAGGCCATTAAATATTGGATTTCTACTATATTTTGTGAGTGTGGTGGTATCTATGAAAATGTTTTCAATAGCAGTGCTGCTGGTACCCACAACCCTGGTTGGAACTGTACTAAGGGAATGAGATTACAAGAAGTGATAAGAGACTCTAATAGATGGAAATTACCATTTGGAGCCCTGTATATTGTGACTATAATTATTTTTCTTTTGTGTGTTTGTACTTGTGTGGCACATGCTTCAGAATGCTGATCACTACATTACTTAAGAATGTCAATGTTTTTATAATTGTGACCCTTTATAATGTAAGTGGCAACTCCTCCTTTCTCTATCCCTTTTCTCCAATACTTTGAAGCTAGGGTATACCCTTCCACATTAAGCATTTCAATTTCACTGCCTAAATGATGTTCAGAAATACAAATAATATCAACAGGATTTGTAGACTGTAGCTCATCTAAATAGATCTGAAATTCATTAATCTGAAGATGGCAGTAGCTAAAACTTATAACATTGAATTGTAAAAATTTGTGTGATCAAGACAGATATTTAAAAATAAAGTGAAAAATCTTGTGTTGATAGCAGAGGTTTTTCCATGGTACAAGTCAGGAAATATGTTTCAAAGGCAACAAAACACATCAGACATGGACAACAATTACTTTTTTTTGTTCCCAATCCATCTCCTATCAAACATGAAGTTCAAAATATACAGAAATAAATCAATAGTTGATCTATGAGCAATCAGTGTTATCAAGCTGTTTAGTTGCTGCTTGTGGTAAACAAGATACAAAATGAAACATTCCAGCTGCGTAGCCATTTAAATGCCATTTTTGGTACTGGACCAGTTATTGGTTGGTACCTTATTCTGTAGTCAAACTACTTATTCACCAACGTAGAGGAAAGAACCCATCTCTGATACTGGTTTTTGGGAACCTATTAAAAGCAAGTCTTGGCTAACATTCCAAATAAGGCTTGGTAATTTATAAACTGTTTTTCTGCTACATTTATCAATTTTTTCCATTTCCTAGGACAACACATTCAGAACATACCAATATGTAAAAATTAATAAATAATGTGATAGTTACTGGTAAGTGCACCAAAAGATCAAATAGAATGCAAATACCCTCAGCTTCCTAATTAAAAACAGCTGGGTTAAAATGGAAGCTATCCATTTGCAATTTTCTCCAGCCTTCTGCAGAATACATGAGGTTCAGTTCAAGTAAGGACAGTAGTTCACCTCAGATAACAGCATCAGTCACAAAATAATATTTGTGAGCATACTGTCATACCACCTTGTACAATATTTGAACATTTCAGTAGTACAGTGGTGCTTATAATTTGCTTTGAGGTTTTGTCAACAGAGCTGATCATTGTTCCCAGCACCGACACATGGCAGCTGGAAGTTAGCATTTGTCAGGACTTGCATGAGTAACTGGACAGTGCCATATCATAAAGTAAAATACATTATGTGAGACGCGGTAACATCTCTACTAACGTTTTATCACAATGTGATTTGTGTACTGTGAAGAACTGAAGAACAGTATTTTTATAGACATGCACTGCGTTCAATAATGAATGGAAAGTGTTGTTTGCTCACAGTGTTTGTGTACATGTGAACGTGAATTATTAGTCATATATTTCTGACTGTATCACTGACAAACTTCAGTAACATTACTAAAATAAACTGTGCTTCTTGTGAATAACTAGTTTACCAACAGTATGATATCAGTTCTTATAAACTTTATTGCAGAACTAGCTTGCAAATGTATTCTGAACTCGTCACACAATACTGAACAATCAGTGATTAATTCTGGTCACACAGATATGGCTGACATTTAAGAAATGTAAAATGCATTTGCTTACACTCATTTAATGGTTTTCAGAATACATGCAAGTATATTTTCTAGTTTGGTTGAGCACTAAAGAAAAATGAATGTTGTTATATAGACTCTATGCTATGCTATTTTGGGCTAAGTATGAATTTGTGGTTTTGGTTGAGCTTTGAAGCATTGTCTGGAAAGCTTTGTTAATTATCAGTTGTTGTGAGTTGAGAACTTGTTTGAATATAGATGAACTATGGAAATTGTGTTTTGTGATTTTGTAGTGAGTTGTTTAAATGTAGAAGCTCTCTTATAGGCCTCACTCCTCTGCAGTTGAAGAAAAAGTCAGCAGTAAAATATGTGGGACTGCCTAGCCGACTTAAAATCAACCCACAACAAGAAAAACACCTCAAATGTTGAGTATCTGATATAAACTGTGTTGTGGTCTGGTTAGACTCCAGTGAATGGACAAATTCAATATGCCCATTTCATAGGCAGCATGATCAAATCTTTACTAATGTGCAAAGAGGAAACATTATTGGCAAAGATCTTGAAACGTTCTTGACCATTTTACAAATTCTTACAATACTCTAATGAACATTCCAATGGACATTAAGATGCATATATAATTATTTTTTAAGCAAAATTGTACAGCTTTTCTTTTGAAAATGACTTCAAGAAAGAAACTAATGTGCTATTCTGTAAAATTGTGTGGTTTTGTTTTCTTTCTCACAGTCAGTTTAACTATGATAACGTGGCCTTTAAACCATTAGAAAAATTTTTTCTCCCACACATATTGCTTCTCTGTACATGTAATTTTAAATAAAAATTGTATACACAACTCTTGCTGATCTGTCTTCTTCCTTGCAGTTGGTTCTAATAGAAACCCTGTATATTAGGGAAGGGAAGTTGTGTTTGCTACTTATTGACCTTTGATCAAACTACTACTATGCAATCTCAATGACCCAGAACTTTATAATGCTATCTGTTTGTTAACTAAAACTATACAAAATAATGTCATTGAAGCTACTTTCATAGATCCGGCAGCTGTAAAGATCTCTCTCATACCCCATGACCAATGATCCCAACATATCTACTCATTAAGTTCAGGTGAATCAATGTTTGATTCGGCGTATCAATAAAGAAGACTCAAGGTCAGACATTAAAATGCTTTGAAATTGATTCACAACTGAAGCATTCTTACCATATTCAATTGTATGTTGCCTTCCATGAACTGGTAGTTCAGACAACCAGTTCATACTCTTACCACACTGTATCCAAAAAACGAAAAATGTTGCATCCTTTCAGGTTTTGTAGTTATATTGAGCACATTAAAAAAAACCTTATAAACAATAAAAACCAAAAACGAAAACAAAGGAGTCTTTTTCATTCATATACTATCTGATTTATTATAGTTTCGAGTTTCATACTTGTAAAGTGGGTAAAGACATAATGATGAGATGAAATCTGCATCCTGAGACTTCCCAGGGATATCTCAGATTAGGACACATATCCAATTCCCATATATATTCAATAATTACAAAGCATTGCTGGGCTTGCTAACATATAAAAGCAGCAACAATATATATAATAAAGTTTCATACTTGTAAAGTGGGTAAAGTCATAATGATGAGATGAAATCTGCATCCTGAGACTTCCCAGGGATATCTATGATTAGGACATATATCCAATTCCCATATATATTCAATAATTACAAAGCATTGCTGGGCTTGCTAACATATAAAAGCAGCAACAATATACACAATAAAATACGGTAGTCACAAGATGGCACAGCTCTGTTCCACAGTGATTTGGTGCAACAGAGAATCCAGTCACATGTGCTACATGAGCACTTACCACTGCATAGACAAACTAAACATAGATAAAGAAAGAGGCTTTCCTATCCTACTTGGACATAAGTAGAAACAGAGTTAGTGATTACTTGCATAGACCATGTTGCTGAGACTGGTGGAACAAATAAGCAGCTTCATGTGATCAGTCATGACAGAGTTCACTTAGTGAATTGCTGACCAGAACTGCACTCCAAAACACAGCAAAAGTTGTCAGAAAGATTGCTACATCAATTCAGAGAGTAGTCCAAAACGACAAACATAAATAGCAAAGTCAGGCTAAGAATAATCTTTTAGTGCATATATAAGGCCTTTATAACCTAAATGAGAGTGACTGGCAAATGCCTGATTGCAGATATTTAGCAGCAATATCATACGAGTGGGCATGCTCAAGCCACGTGTCACCTGCTCCCTCCATGGGACTGTGACACAACTTTATGGCCACACAACCCAGGGATCTCTGACCATTTGTCTGTATCAATAGTATGTATCAGTTCCACCTTTAATTGATTAGTAGTATAAAAAGTAGTTAGATTCGTGTCTGGTCCACCAAGAAAGGCAAGAGAGAGGACTGGAATGGTTGTTGAAGGACCCTATTACAAGTCTACATTGTGACTGACTGCTTCGTTTATTAGTTCCAGTACAGTGTACAGTATTACTGACTGATTGTATTTCTCTGAGATGCTGTTTGGGCTTACCTGCAGGGAGGTGGATGCCAGTGTTGGACCAGATGGGGAGACTGTAATTCCATCTCAGTGAGCACTCCATTATTTTTTATTCTAACCCCTGCAACCCTTTTGAGTGATGGGAGGCAGTGTGTCCACCTCCATTAGTCCATGTCTCTGCTCGCTTTTGACGTAGTAGTTTTCAGAGATGGGGGTAGAGTGCATAACAGTGTGTAATTTCCGAGAATGATTGCCTATCGAAGTCGCGGGGTCCAAACGATACATATCGAACATGCGATAGTAAATCAATCGTGCGAGTCTCATGGCGGGTTTTATGATCAATTATTTGTGATCGTCATTTTTATCTGCTTTCTGTCGTTCCTTTAGTTCGTCTACATTACATTCCCACCCTAATTATTTGTGACTTGATTGGGAAACCCAGACGGTTTCTGTCGATGGCAAGTGTAATGTCTGGTGTTTCTGACGTTTCTTCTGCAGATTCTCTGACATGGAAAACTCTAACTCCATGTAGCCTATATCCAGCATAGAGAATTGTTTGACTTTTTGACGCAAATATGGAGTTCTAACAGACGAGGGAAGGAGGTACTGTGTTGACTGTGGTGCTGCAAAGTCTGTAAAACTTCGTAAGAGGAGTGTCGATACTGAAATACAGTTGCAATCTCATTGCAGAGAGTGCAGAAAACGAACGAGTATCTTGAAAAATACGTGGTTCCACTCTTCCAAGTTATCCATTCAGACGAGAGTAATTCTTGTATTGTGCTGGATTCGAGACTACACCTTGCAAGCAACAGCATCAGAAACTGAATTATCTGCAAATACCATGTGTGACTATTTCAGGTTTTGCCGATAAGTCTGTTACGTGGTGGTGACAAATGATAGTGTACCAATTGGTGGAGCGAATAAAGTTGTAGAAGTAGACGAATCTCATATAGCTAGACGAAAGAACCAGAGAGGACGACATTCAAAAAGTGAAATAGATCACATTTGGGAATTCGGTGGAATAGAAAGAGAGTCCCGGAAGTGTTTCATTGTCAGAGTATTGTCCCGAGACAAGGCCACTTTAGTGGGTCTCATAAAACACCTCATACTGCCTGGTACTGAAGTTATTACAGACGGATTTCAATCTTAGAAGACATTGAAAGCTGAAGGGTTCGACCACTAATTCGTGAACCATTCTATGGAGTTCGTGTCTTCGGATGACCCCAGTGTCCACACCGAGATTACTGAGCGGCTGTAGATATCTGTTAAGTCTTCCATAAAAAGAGAAGGGCGTCCCAGACAAAGAGACGAACTGTACTTGTTTCAGTACCTATACATCCACATCGTTTGCAGGGAAAAGTTAACGCATGCGACACTCTGCCGATATTCTTGCGTGATATTGGCAGAGTTTACCCTGGCTATGGGAAAAAGGGAATTGCCCCTGTAGCGTAATGATCGATTTACTATCGAAAGTTCGATATGTATCGTTTGGAACCCGCGACTTCGATAGGCAATCATTCTTGGAAATTACCTAACAGTGCTATCAAGTAGGTTTGTAAGCTGACTTGTAATAGTTGTGGTTTTATCTCTGTGCCAAAATCAACTGTGGGGGTGGATCAGTCACGACTTCAAATGAATAGCCCAGATGCGAAAGCCGCTAACTGCGTGATAAGTGAAACTGAGATAATCACGAAAAACTTGTCCCATACAGCTATTAATGTTATAGGCTTCATTCCTTTTTTAAAACAAGTAAAAAAATATTAATTGCTTGGTATTAATGACAGATACCTGCAATTATGTTTTATAAGTTAATCTTAAGTGAAATATTGACTCGATTTATGCAGTTGCCAGTTTTTGTAAATATATCGGTCCAATTACGAAACAAATAGTCGGCGGAAAAACCCACTATTTGGTGATAAGTGAGGAATGACAGAAGGATGGAATTTAGTTATTGCGAATATAAACAGAATACGTTTTATTTCAAAGAGAAGTTTGAAAATTCTATAAAATTGGCGTATAAAAATACGAGGGTGTCATCATTTTACCAGCAAAAGCTGACTAATATAACGTCAAAAAGAGGACAGAAATGAATTTTCAACATTAGGTTCCTTTTTTTTTTAAAAAAATACACCCTCGTGCTTTCAACATCACAAGATACTGTAGAAAATAAGATAAGCTCCAAGTTGCGTCTTTGTAAGAAATTGACAAAATTTCAGAAAATTATAAAACTGGCAGAAAGTTGCATCTTAGTTAAAACGGCGACAAAAATTCTAGAAAATGAAACTGGCAGAAAATTGATTTTAAGTGACTTTGACCTTAACACTGTCCGTCAACTCAATATCGCTTGCGGCTTTTTCCTGGTGAGGATTGTTGGCGGCAGTGCCTTCTTGCTCATCAAACAGTTCAGTGTAGAATTTGAATCTGTCGTTGGTTGCCCAGCCTTCACAACGTGGAACTCCAAAAGCTTCTTGACATTTCCGAGTTGAGCTGTTGAAAGTTCTACACTTGCTGTGATTGGTGTTCGGCCGTTCCCTACGCCGAAATTTTTTCTCTTTTCGGAATGCTGTTCCCCTGTCTAGCTTCAAAGTTGTAGAAGGGCACACCACGAACTAGACAAATTTCCTGTTTTTGCTTTTCGTGAACGCGATTTTTCCGGGGTTTTGAATCTGGCATTCCGTTCACTAAGCCTTGCGCGCATGTCATCACAATTTGTGTCGCCAAAGTTTTCATTACATAACATTGCTTTAATAATACATTTCATGTCATTACCTTCCTGTTCTGGAATATTTCTTTTCCACTGATTAGGACGCCGCTTCTTTTCCTGGGAGGGACCGTCGCCCGCGGACTCGCTCTGGTCATTTTCAACTACTACGACGGCTTCGATTTTTTTCAGAATTCCTACTTCGTTTGTACCATATTATGCATTTAAAACGACCACAAAATCATTCATTTCCTTCAAAACACTCACTCAAATATGTTAACAAACATTGTGCTGATTAGCTGAACTGTGCTTAGTACCGGCGTATATTTCGAGAATGTACCGCCAGTGAGAGCTTAGCTGTTATGTACGCGTTCACTACAGCGCAGCCAACCTAACTCTGAATAAGAAAAACATCCCTTCAAATCCTTACAGCTGAAATGTAGCTTTGAATGTCTAGATTGGTAAATCTGATGTTAGCTAGTGTGCTTTGCATCCAGACAAGGCACGGCGACCGCCATGCCTGTTGAACTTGGCGGGTTTTGCAAACGATAGAGATTTAGTGGGCTTTGCACCCAAAGACAAACGAACAGTTAGCGGCTTTTGCAACAGAACACGATTTTCTACAGCTATTTTCAACGGTTTATAGCGGGTTTTGCACCCTGGAACCTATTCCATAGTGTAGGCGCTTAATAAATCTATTTGACAATGTGCTCAACTCAAAATCCACAAAAAATGCATTTCTCACCTTTTGCATCTGGGCTACTCAAATGTTAATCCTCCCCTATTGACAATGGTAACACCATAAATCCACCAGGGATTCTGGCCAAAACAGGGGCACATACAAAGGAGTCAACACGACATTAAGACTGTGGGTGTTTGTGTGTGTGTGGTTCTGTACGCACGCACAATATTTTGGGCAGAGCATGTCCATTGACTGGCACAGAAGAAGTGGCTAGTTTCATAATCTTGCACGAATATGTTTTGAAAGTCCTGACCAACTGGTCCACTTCAGAATTCAGTCCTGTTCATTTATAGGAGTCCTTGAAACACAGATACCATGAAGTGATGACCTTTATCAGAAGCTATTATATTGCAAACATGGTGGACATAAAAATGTTTAAATGTGTGTGAAGTCTTGTGGGACTTAACTGTTAAGGTCATCAGTCCCTAAGCTTACACGCTACTTAACCTAAATTATCCTAAGGACAAACACACACACCCGTACCTGAGGGAGGACTCGAACCTCCGCCAGGACCAGCCACATGGTGGACAGGATACAGACGGTAGCTGATGTCAATGTATTAGCCATCCATGCCACATACTTGACATCAGGGAGGGCATCGACAACTAGCAACCACATTATCCCGGGAATGGTCTGGTCTCCAGGGTTGAAATGCTGCTCCGGGACTTTCTGGGTTTGGGTGCAGGACTGGAGGCTCTGCACCATACCCCCTATGCTGATATCAGAAATGGACCAGTTGACGGGATGCCATGATAGAGTCTTCAATCACCACATTCCCCAATGTGTTGTGTGCAGAAGTTTGAGTACGCTGGGGTAGAGTGTTGGTGCAACCACAATCTGGCGTTCAGAGTTGACTGTAGGTAACGGAACGACACTGTTGGTTACATTATAATTGTATCACAACGAGAAAACTGTCCACAATGAGCAGTCCCTAACTTTAGACAAATGCTCCAGCGAACGTTACTGCACAGCAGACAACATATTGTGAAGTATCAAGTCATGGTCTGATTCTGACTATTTGGCACAACGTTACGGGCATTCATCAAGCGTGTGTCGCTGATTGGAATGAATGCTACAGCACATTGCCACATGTATACCTAAGTCTGTGTTTGGTCAGCAGGACGGGTGGGAAAGAACATTTGAGTTTACATACTATATGCAAACAATGGTTTTAAACTGGGTGTGCATCGAGTGTACTTGAGACTGGATGAGAGATATGGGTATCTTATTTCATGTACTTCAGTTCCATGGCAAAATTTTGATCAATCGGAGTGGCTGGTGAGTAGTGGGTCACCAGCATCCTGGCAACCCATGACCAAATGTTTCCAGTGGTGAGAATAAGTTTCAAAAGTTAGCCAAGGAAAACAACGAACATCCTTTGCAGGTAGATAGTTCAGTATAGAACGTGCAACATGCTGCATTGCATTATTTCGTTGAATGATAACGCCACGGAGACCTCGAAGATACAGCACTACCGCTGCCTTAACATGTCAGAAATGTAATGCGTGTCGTTCAAATTACCAGCTATGCAAATAAAAGGTGATAATGCTGTGTACCCAATGGCACTCTTTAGTATCAGTCCAAGTGTTGCGCCTGTATGCTGACGACCACTGCAATCTGGCAACGTCCATTCCCAGAGCTTTCAAGAGCTTTCACACATGGGTATGTTCATAGCTATGGTCTACGCAGAATGAGGATTCATCCGAAAAGACAATGTGGTGCCTTTATGTGTCCAGTGTATGTCTTAGGCACACCTCTCTCGGCACATCTCTCTGCTTCTGTGTCACATGAAGCCGCAGAAACCGTTGTTGTGCTAGCCGTCTGTAGTGATACAGGCACTGTCGGGTCAGAAGATCAGAACGAATTGCAAAACGATTTAGAAAAGGTATCTGCATGGTGCAAAATTAGCAGTTGACCTCAAATAATAAAAAGTGTGAGGTCATCCTCATGAGTGCTAAAAGGAATCATTTAAACTTCGGTTACACGATAAATCAGTCAAATATAAAGCTTGTAAATTCAACTAAATACTTAGGAATTACGGTTACAAACAACTTAAATTGGAAAGAACACACAGAAAATTTTGTGCTGAAGGAGAGCCAAAGGCTACGTTGTATTGGCAGAGCACTTAGAAGACGCAACAGATCTACCAAAGAGACTTTCTAAACTTCGCTTGTTCATCCTGTTTTGGAGTACTGCTGAGCGGTATGGGATGCTTACAAGATAAGATTAACGGAATACTTCAAAGAAGAGCAGCACGTTTTGTATTATCGAGGAATAGGGAAGAGATCGGACACGACACAGAATTTGGGGTGGACATTATTAAAACAAAGGCGTTTCTCGTTGCAGCGGGATCTTCTCACGAAATTTCAATCACTAACTTTATCCTCCGAATGCGAAAATATTTTGTTGACGCCGACCTACCTAGGGAGTAATGGTCGTATGATAAAATAAGGGAAATCAGGGCTCGCACGGAAAGATGCAGATGTTCGCTTGCTGTTCGAGAGTGGAACAGAAGAGAATTATTGTGAAGGTGGTTCGATGAACGCTCTGTCACGCAGTTGAGTGTGATTTTCAGAGTATCCTTGTGGACGTACATACAAATGGAGCAAAAAAGTCTAGTAAACATGGGCTCTGAAATGCGTAGTTAAGAGCTATGAGCACTTTTTCATCTTCGCAACTGTGATACAAATTTCGTCTACTGCAAGTTCATCGCTTTCGATATTCTGAGAGGTGGAAGTAGGGACCAAAAGAAGAAAAAAAAAGTCTAGTAAACATGGACTCTAAGTGCATACCTTAAGAGCCACCAGCACTTGTTCATCTTCGCAGCCCTGAAACACATCCCTTCTACTGAACAAGTAGTCACACCTTTTAAGGTATGCATTTTAGAGTCCGTGTTTGCTACATAATTGTTTCTTGTTTTGGTCCAACTACCTCCTCCCAAAATATGGAAAGCAAAGAGATTGCAGTAGAAGAGGTTTGTTTCAAAGCATCAAAAATAAAGCTCAAACACCTTCTTTTCCTGTTTTCCGGCCGTTTTTTTTTTTTTTAAAGATAACGGACTGGAAATCACTTAACCGTAGTTGGCAGAAAATGCTTCCACTTCAGGAGGCTTCAACAACTGTTAGGAACGGTACCTGACTGCATAGATTTAGGTGCGTAGTGGGCGCTTCGGTTACATTCGAGTCTTGGGTTCCACTCACTTTCAGGAAACAGCCTTTGCCTTGTTCGAAGCGGAAAAGGTGCAAGATACACATATCAAAAAAGTTTTGTATCACCTCGATTCCGAGAGTTCCGAAACCTGCACAGAAAATTGGAATAGAGAGCAAGATAAGCATCATTCCCGCCCTTTTTATTGCTCAAGAAAAACATACCTTGCATGTTGTACCACCATACAGCAAGACTTTCACAGCTGGTGGTCCAGATTGCTGTACACACCGGTACCTCTAACACCCAGTAGCACGTCCTCTTGCATTGCTGCCTGCCTGTATTCGTCGTGGCATACTATCGACAAGTTCATCAAGGCACTGTTGGTCCAGATTGTTCCACTCCTCAACCGCCATTCTGAGTAGATCCCTCAGAGTAGTTGGTGAGTCACGCCGTCCATAAACAGCCCTTTTAAATCTATCCCAGTCATGTTCTATAGGGTCCATGTCTGGAGAACATGCTGGCCACTCTAGTCGAGCGATGTCTTTATCCTGAAGGAAGTCACTCACAAGATGTGCACGATGGGGGCGCGAATTGTCGTCCGTCAAGACGAATGCCTCGCCAAATTGCTGCCGATATGGATGCACTATCTATCGGAGGATGACATTCACGTATCGTACAGCCGTTTCGGCGCCTTCCGTAACCACCAGTGGCGTACGTCGGCCCCACATAATACCACCTCAAAACAGCAGGGAAACTCAACCTTGCTGCACTCACTGGACAGTGTGTCTAAGGCGTTTAGCCTGGCCGGGTTTGCCTCCAAACACGTATCCGACGATTGTCTGGTTGCAGGTATATGCGACACCCATCAGTGAAGAGAACGTGATGCCAGTCCTGAGCGGTCCATTCGGCATCATATTACACCCATCTGTACCGCGCTGCATGGTGTTACGACTGCAAAAATGGACCTCGTCATGGACGTCAGGAGTGAAGTTGCGCATCATGCAGCCTATTGCGCACAGTCTGAGCCTTAACACGACGTTCTGTGGCTGCACGGAAAACATTATTGGACTTGGCGTTTCTGTTAGGGTTCCTCCGAGACATAATCCGTAGGCAGCGGTCATCCATTGCAATAGTAGCCCTTGGGCGGCCTGAGCGAGGCATATCATCGACAGTTCCTATCTCTCTGTATCTCCTCCATGTCCGAACAACATCGCTTTGGTTCAGTCCGAGACGCCTGGACGCTTCCCTTGTTGAGAGCCCTTCCTGGGACAAGTTAATAATGAGGAAGTGATCGAACTGCGGTATTGACCGTCTAGGCATGGTTGAACTACAGACTACACTAGCTGTTTACCTCCTTCCTGGTGGAATGACTGGAACTGATCGGCTGTCGGACCCCCTCCGTCTAATAGGTGCTGCTCATGCATGGTTGTTTACATCTTTGGTGGGGTTTAGTGACATCTCTGAACAGTCAAATTGACTGTGCCTGTGATACAATATCCACAGTCAACGTCTATCTTCAGGAGTTCTGGGAACAGGGGTGGTGCAAAACTTTTTTTGGTGTGTTTATATTGCTGGACGTTGTGTGTTGAGTGATATGTAGATACTGTTTCGGGGGCATTAACAAACAAGATATTTAGTTTATGTGAAATAAACGAAAAGTTCTGACACTTTCTTGAACGAAACATTAAAGTATGAAAACGCATTAAAAAAAATTAAAAAATTACCGTAATTTTAAAAAGAATATCTATTTCTAGCTTGAAGTTGGATGATCAATAATAGTCAAGAAAGACTAAGGAGATAATATTGATTTATTATTTATGAGAAAGACCTTGGTTCTCATAAAGATGTTCGAAGTATAAAATGTTATTCAAGAGAAATTATTGATTCATTTATTGAATAAATGTTGCCCTACATTTGCGTAGCTATCCATACTCTGCAGTCCACTGTGCAATGCATGGTATTCACCGTTGTATCCTCTTTGTATTAGGGGCAGTCAAATGAAAAACCGAACACCCGCCACAACGGGACCAAGGAATGGTTCCATTCAAAAGCAAACACCACACGTGTTATGTCATTTATCCCACTGGGATACGAGATGATCGAGTCCTGCTTTGCAGGGCGCGGTCGGCTGCTGACGAGATCCACACTCTTACACTTCCTCGTCCGGCTGAAACCGACGTGCGTGTGTGTTTTTCATCAGGTTGCCAAAGATGTGAAAATCGTATGGTAAGAGATCCGGGCTGTACGGAAGATGTTGGAGTGTTTCCCAACCAAATCGCTGAAGCGCAGTCTTCGTTCAGCTGGCAGTGTGGGGTGGGAATCATCGTGCAACAGGATGATTCAGTTCGACAGCATTCCCAGGAATTTTGACTTTACGGTGCGTCTTAGTTTTTGGAACGTGTCTTCATAGCGCAGCGAATTGATTGTGGTTCCACGCTCGAGGAACTAGACAAGCAGAGGAAACACTCTGTTGCCACCCCGGCACTGCCAATCGGACGAAGGTTATGCTTCGGGACTTGGTTGGGAGATACGGCAACATCCTTTGTACAGCCCAAACCTTTTGCCATGTGATCTTTGACGACCTCAACGAAGATATGCGTGGATGTCAGTTTCAGAAATGCAAGAGTGGGTACAGTTGTGGATCTGTCAGTGGCTAAGTGCTTTCTACGAAGCATCCATCCATCTATCTATCTATCTACATCCATACTCCGCAAGCCACCTGACGGCGGAACTGATCGTTTTGTCACCCCGTGGGATACATTTCTTAATACATGTGGTGATTACTTTTGAAAGGAATGGTCCCGTTGTGGCGGGTGTTCGGTTTTCATTTTATTGTCCCTTATAGAAATTCATTATTCCCTGTTAGTTTTATATGGTACATGTCCAACAAGAGGAATATTCTAGGATGATCGTACAACTGTATCTGTATCACAAACTGAATGAATTTACCCTGCATGCTACAAATTAACCGACGCCTGCCACTTTCTTTACTGCTTTACCAACTATTGAGGGTACATGACAATTCCATTTCATGTCCCACAAATTATTAGTCGTAGATACTTGCCTGAGTTGACTGATTGCATTTGTGATCACTGATACTGTATCCATAGGATACTATGTTATTACGTTTTGTGAAGTGTACAATTTTACATGAAAGAAAGATAATGTCATAGAGACATCGAAGATAGAGCATTGTTACCGGTCTTGACACATCAGAAATGTATTGACCGCTATCTAGATTACGGGCTACACGAATCAGTGGTGATTGTGTTGTGATCTCAAATCACGTAATACCGTCTACATTTACATACATACTCCGCAAGCCCACCGTACGATGCATGGAGGAGACTACCTTATACCACTAGTAGTCATTTCCTTTCTTGTTCCTCTCGCAAATAGGGCGAGAAGAAAAGATTATATATCTCCTCACGAGACCTAGTTGGTTCAAATGGTTCTGAGCACTATGCGACTTAACTTCTGAGGTCATCAGTCGCCTAGAACTTAGAACTAATTAAACCTAACTAACCTAAGGACATCACACACATCCATGCCCGAGGCAGGATTCGAACCTGCGACCGTAGCGGTCGCTCGGTTCCAGACTGTAGCGCCTAGAACCGCACGGCCACTCCGGCCGGCAGACCTAGTTTCTCTTACCTTGGTGGTCTTTACACGAAATGTTGGTGGCAGTAAAATTGTCCTCTAATCATCTTCAAATGCCGGTCTCCAAAATTTCACAGTAGTGTTTTGTGAAAAGAACGTTGTCTTCTTTCTATGGATTCCCATTTAAGGTCATGAAGGATCTCCATAATACTCTTGTTTTGACTGAACCTACCGGTAACACATGCAGCAGCTCGCCGCTGAATTGCTTCGATGTCAGCCTTTAATACGACCAGCCGGCCGGTGTGGCCGTGCGGTTCTAGGCGCTTCAGTCTGGAACCGCGTGACCGCTACGGTCGCAGGTTCGAATCCTGCCTCGGGCATCGATGTGTGTGATGTCCTTAGGTTAGTTAGGTTTAAGTAGTTCTAAGTTCTATGGGACTGATGACTACAGATGTTAAGTCCCATAGTGCTCAGAGCCATTTGAACCATTTGAACCTTTAATACGACCTGGTGGGAATCCCAAGCAATTCAACAGTACTCAGGAATGGGTTGCGTTAGGATTCCACACTCGGTCACCCCCACAGTTGAACCACAGTTTCCTAAAATCACCCCAACAAACCAAAGTCAATCATTCACCTTCCCTATTACTGACCTTACGTGCTTGTTCCATTTCATATTGCCTTGTAACCTTATGCCTAGAAATTTAATCGACATGACTGTATCAAGAAGCACACTACTAATGCTGTATTCGAACATTATGGGACTGTTCTTCCTACTCATCTGCGTTAACTTACGAGGGTTGTCCGTAAAATAAGGTTCCCTTGGCGCTGTTACGGTGGATCCCGCGATTCTGTAGTGTACCTTGGTTCCCCCACTCCAAACCCCCTCCCTAGCGAGCCGCCTGCAGAGCTCAGTCTTGGCTTTGCAGCCGTACGTGATGGATCTCCCGCTCGCTTCGCCCGCCAGGTGTGAGCTGCGCTCGGTGATCCGTTTCCCGTCTGCAAAAAATATTGCGCCGGCAGAAATCCATTCCCAGCTATGCGAAATCTATGGAGACAAGTGTATGAGCGTACAACACGTGCGCCAATGGTGCAGAGAATTCAAGAACGGGCGTACTGACGTCCATGATGAGGAGCGTTCCGGACGCCCATGTGTTTCTGACCAAACAATCACAAAAGTGGAGGCAGCGGTGCTCTCAGATCGAAGAGTGACGGTTCGTGAGCTTTCCGAAATAATCCCTGATGTCAGCAAAACCTCTATTGACAAGATTTTGACAGAGCATTTAGGGTACGCTAAAGTTTGCGCGAGGTGGGTGCTAAGAATGTTGACCGAAGACCACAAACGTCAACGCGTTGCGGCCCAAGAACTTCTTCAAGATCACGGAACTCATGGCGAGGAATATCTCGACCCCATCGTCACTGGAGACGAGGCTTGGGTGCATTACCGCACACCCGAAACCAAAGAACAGTCGAAACAATGGAAGCACCCAGAGTCGCCGAGATCGCGAAAATTCAGACAAAAGCAAAGTGTCGGCAAAGTGATAGCAACAGAGTTTTGGGACAGGAAGGGGTTATTGCTGTGCGAGTTCTTGCCCACTGGTACAACAATCAACGCTGCCAGGTATTGCGAGACACTGCAAAAATTGCGCAGTTCAATTCAAAGCAAGAGGAGGGGTATGCTGTCCAAGGGGGTGCGTTTGCATCAGGATAACGCTCGACCTCACACCGCTAAAGCCACCAACGAGCTCATCGGAAAATTTGGACAGGGTATTGTCAAACACCCACCCTACAGCATGGACTTCGCCCAAATGACTACCATGTCTTCCCTGACATGAAGAAACATCTGAGTGGAGCGCATTTCGGTGACAGAGAAGAGCTGGAAGAAGCGGTTCTCAGGTAACTGCGCGGCTTGGCGGCAGATTGTTTTGACTCGGGCATTCAAAAGTTCGTACACTGCATGCAAAAATGTACTGACCTCAGTGGCGACTATGTAGAAAAATAGGTTTAAGTCTGAAATTTCCAAAAATTCATGAAATAAACATGTTTTACACAGTGGAAAAAAAATTGGGAACCTTATTTTACGGACACCCCTCGTATACTTATCTACATTTAGAGCCCATTGCCATTCATCACATGAACTAGATATTACATCGGTCGTATGCTTCTACAGTTACTCAGCAGTGACTCCTTCTCGTACACCATGCGATCGTCAGCAATCAGTCACAGACTGCTGCTCACCCTGTCTGTCAGATCATTTATGTGTATAGAGAACAAGAGCAGTCTAATCTCACCTCCCTGTGGCATTGCTAACAGTGCCCTTGTCTCTGACGAAGGCTCAAAGTCGAGGACATCATACTGGGTTCTATTACTTAAGACGTTTTCGAGCCACCCACACATCTTGGAACCTGTTCCAGATGCGTCTATCTTGGTTAAAAGTCTGCAGTGGGGCACTGTGTAACACGTTTTCTGGAAATCTAGTAATATGGAATCTGCCCGTTGCCCTTCAGCCATGGTTCGCAAGATATCGTGCAAGAAAAGGGCAAGCCGAGTTTCGCACGAGTGATGCCTTCCAAATCTGTGCTGATATGTGGACAAAAGCTCTTTCCTCTCAAGGGAATTTGTTATATTCGAACTGAGAATATGTTCAAGAATTCTGCAGCAAACCACCAGGTGCTGTTCCAGAAGGAGAGTGAATGCAATTTGGCAACGTTCATTCTCGTATGAGCCTCCATACACAGATATGTCCCTTATGATTTTCTGCACAGAACTGGGACTCGGCTGTGGAAACGACGTTGTACCACTTCTTTGTCCAGTGTCGTAGCTGGACGCACCTCTCTCTGCTGTCATGTCAAGGGAAGGTGCAACAAAGATTCCTTGATGGCACTGTGTGGTACTACAGACGTCAACACACTGACTGTGTGAATAATTGTCTTGCTTAGAACAAGCCCATTTTCTGACTCAAAGTACATGACATAGTTGTGTGGTCTTGCACGGCCGAGGAAACAATATGACTCTCCACTCCGACGTTAGTCGTGTGAGGTACTTGAGACCCTAACATTTAGTATGGTCCTCCTCCATCGACTAATTTCATAACCGCACGACAGTCGCAGGGTCATGACCAACTCGAGAAGCAACATTATAGAATGATGAACCCAATCTCTATAGACAATGATCATGTCACTGTTGAATTTTAATACGTACCAGTAGACGTTTATTCTTCTTGCAAGAGGCATAACATGGCCTTCTCACAAACAAACAACAATCAGGTACAATTTCTAACTAAGAAACTCGTTGTTTCCTTATTATAGCTGACATACGAGGTATGTTCAGTAAGTAATGCAACACTGTTTTTCGGAAAGCAGGTTGGTTTTATTCAGGATCCCAATATGTCGTATTATCCCCCAGTATTTTGGCTCCAAAACCCATTATTGAAAGTAGTCTCTGTTCGATGTGACGGTCTTAGGCCACCCTACTGGGAAGGCCTACGTACCATGTTACCACTGTACTGGTCGAGCCCGCACCTCACGGTCTCGCGGTCACGTTCTCGCTTCCCGAGCAAGGGGTCCCAGGTTCGATTCCTAGCGGGGTCAGGGATTTTCCCCTGCCTCGAGATGACTGGGTGTTTATTTTGTCCTCATCATGCATGTAAGTGGCGAGACTGGACTGAGCAGAGGTTGGGAATTTGTATGGGCACTGATAACCGCGCAGTTGAGCACCCCACAAACCAAAACATCAATATCACATCATCATCTACTGGTCGACGTCGGAGCCGACGTCTTGCTGCATCAATAACCTCCCTGTCATCCACGTATTGCCTTCTGTGGAGTGCATCCTTCATTGGGCCGTCCACCCCCGGTAGCTGAATGGTCAGTGTGATGGATTGTCAATTCTCTGGGCCTGGAATTTTCTCCGCCCAGAGACTGAGTGTTGTGCTGTCCTCATCATCATCCTATCATCCACATTGACTGCAGGCCGCCGGCCGCTGTGGCCGAGCGGTTCTAGGCGCTTCAGTCTGGAACCGCGCGACTGCTACAGTCGCAGGTTCGAATCCTGCCTCAGGCATGGATGTGTGTGAAGTCCTTAGGTTAGTTAGGTTTAAGTAGTTCTAAGTTCTAGGGGACTGATGACTTCAGATGTTAAATCCCATAGTGCTCAGAGCCATTTGGACTGCACGTCGCCGAAGCGGCATCAAATTGAAAGGCCGGCACCTGGTGAACGATCTGCCCGACGGGGGGCCCTAGACATACGATTAAATAAATAAATAAATAAATCCTTCATTGGGCCAAATAGATGGAAGACAGGAGGAGGAGGAGGAGGGGATTAGTGTTTAACGTCCCATCGACAACGAGGTCATTAGTGATGGAGCACAAGCTCGGGTTAGGGAAGGAAGGGGAAGGAAATCGGCCGTGCCCTTTCAAAGGAACCATCCCGGCATTTGCCTGAAGTGATATAGGGAAATCACAGAAAACCTAAATCAGGATGGCCGGACGCGGGATTGAACCGTCGTCCTTCCGAATGCGAGTCCAGTGTGCTAACCACTGCGCCACCTCGCTCGGTGAAGACAGGAAGATGCCAGAAGTGGGCTGTAGGATGGATGAGGAAGAGCAGTCTAATGAAGTTTTGTGAAATCTTCTTGGATGCGCAGACTTGTGTCAGGCCTTGCCTTGTCATGGAAAAGAATAAGTTCGTTTGCATTTTTGGGCGATGAATACGCTGGAGTCGTTCCTACAGTTTCTTGAGGGTAGCAAAACACATTTCAGAGTTGATCATTGCACGATGAGGGAGGTCATCAAACAGAATAACTCTTTCAGAGTCCCACAACACCGTCGCCATGACTTTACCGGCAGTGATCCGTCGATCACCTCGAATGAGAGTGTCTGCACGCTCCAACATTGCAGCAGTCCCAGTCTTGTGAGACTGGTCGCCGCGTGGTAGGCTGGACAGGTTCGTGGACCTTGCTGCGATGATGACAGAGGCCTCTTGCACTAACTCACTGTACCTACGTTCACTTCCAGATCTTCTCAAACATTGTGCAAACGCCTACGAATATCTGTGTTGCTGTGGTTTTCCGCCAAACGAAACTCAGTGACAGCTCTCTGCTTGGAACACACCTCCGTTACGGGCGCCATCTATCAGAACTTCATGGAACTATGGCGGCTGAAGCAGGAATATTTCACAATGTCTCACAACAAATTCCATATTTTTTCGACCAAAATCAACCGAGAAAAAAAGTGTTGCATTATTTATTGAACGCCCCTCACTGATGGTGTCACTCTCGTCCACTTTGAGGCGTTGCCCTGAAATGCTAATCATCTGCAGAATCAAGCATTTAGTACACATTTTGCCAGTTTAATATCTGTTGCATGCTACCCTTATGGTGTTGCAATTTTATTGGCTAATAGTGCATTTAACATATCGTATGTTTTCCCCCAACTCGTGCTCCTACTGGAACCGTCATTCTGCATTTACATGTCTCTAACTTGGATCAGTTCTAAGAAACACATTTTACTCAGAGAGAAGAAAATGGCGAAAATTTTGTACCTAGGTAGCCAAGGTATGACGCCCATATAATACCAATCGTTGTATCAGTGCCATTTACACACGCAATTTCAATTTTTGTGACAGATTCCTTAAGTCCCGGGTTGGAACTTCGCTTTGATCTCAGCACGGAGGTATGCGTTCTTTGCGAAATAATCTGACAACATTGACGAATTTTACTGTGTTTCTCACAAAAAAACAAGTGATGCAATAAACTAGTTCCAGAACTGCATTTCAAGGATACTGCCGAGCTTATAGTCTACACACATTAACAGTGTTATTCATAGGTAATGGACAGAAATATAACAGTATGATGCGACTTGAAATTTGTAGATTGACGACGTTGTGCATGCCTTAAAATATAAGTGTGTATTAGATGCATTTGCAAATTTGTATAAGGTAATTCTGGATCTCTCTATTTTGCAGCACAATATACTTACTTTATGAACACCAAAAAGAAAAACAATGTGGATTCAATGTATTGCGTATTTAGTCGGCAGATGGCACGACGTCTCCTGTTCTTAATTTAAACCGAATTTAACATTCTGAGAAAAACTTTAAACATCAAACGCAGAACTGTGTGTGGGTCCAGCTATGATACAGGAAGAATTAAGAACACAAAAGAAGCCATGTTTAACTAGATGGTTAATAGTCTGCACGTCATACGGAAAAGATATAATTAGTACAGAAAAATTAAGAAGGTCATGCTGCTCGTAGTAGTTTGTTCACTTAGGTTGACTTAGGTTGCTTACTTGTCACTGTGTGCTGCAACTCGTCATTTGATCTCAAATACATTGTTATGTACAGAGCATTTCACAATGGTGGTTCAAATGGTTCAAATGGCTCTAAGCACTATGGGACTTAACATCTGAGTTCATCAGTCCCCTAGACTTAGAATTACTTAAACCTAACTAACCTAACTAACATCCATGTCCCAGGCAGGATTCGAACCTGCGACCCTAGCAGCAGCGCGGATCCGGACTGAAGCGCCTAGAACCGCTCGGCCACAGAGGCCGGCTACAGTGGTAGTATCTGAGATTGTAACGGGAACTGAAACAGATCCCGACACCAGTAGTCACTGACAGTGGCCATGCAAACGTTTTGCTCAGTGTGAGGTCAATGATGTATTTGTCGTGGTTCAATGTTGATCTTTACTTCCTTGAGTCAGTGATCTTTTAAAATTTTTGAGGTAAGTGGTTTTCAACGGCTTTCTAATGTCGAAGAACTAAATGAGGAAGAAAATTAGCACTCAGTGTGGACTCAGTTTTGTAAAGATATACATATTTTCACTTAAATTTACCGGAGAACGATATACTTACTTCCTCTGCTCCTGCTTTCTTCATAGAAGGTTGCAAAAAAGAAAAAAGAACGGACATCAGAATCTTACGTTATTCTTCTGTTCTACTTATGATCAAAATACCTGACGTTAATTTCAAAGACTCAGTATGAAGTCTTATTGTGAAATGTAATTACTAATTTACCTCCTACTTTCAAGAGAGAAGTTTTATCTGTACACGCATTTAATTTACCTTGAACAGACACCAAATATATTATTTCTTCCTTTCCGAAAACGTTTTCCGCCAAGCAAGAATAATTTCCTGCATCCGAGCTTTGTATGGAGCTTATATAAACAGTACCTTCTGAGTTTATTTGTATGTGTCTGTTCCCTTGAATTGTTTTACCACTGTAGAGAACCAATACCATGTATCAGTATTTATGAAACAAGAAACACTGAGATTTTAAAGAAAACATTTTATGTCTACTGCAGATGCTATCACAATGTCAATACTGTAGATAGTTAACACTGCCAGAAATCGAGACTTGACTTACTTTTTGTGCCAACGTAAAATTGGAGCGGGTTGTCCCACTGTTAAGCAAGGTAGTCTGAGTTCTTCTTTCCATGCCACTGTTACCGATTCACTGAATGAGGCAACCCGAGCTGGAACGTGGTTGGTTGGTGCCTGCACCACATGTCTTGACGGCTTGCTCTCGCCAACAATAGTGAAGGCAGTTACCCAAAATTCGTATCTGTGGTGAGTTTCCAAATGTGATATACTGTAGTAGGTCTGCTCTGAAGGCAAATCGTACTGGTCCCTGTCCTGGTAATTGTACAAATATCAGAACAGATTATGCACACATTGAAAGGAATTACTTGACATAACTTATTAGTATCACGCTGTGTTTATGTTTGGAGTTGGGGCACTCGAGAACAAATTTACAGACTCTTTGGAGATAATAGCAATTCCGACGATTCTCTGGAAATATTTTTTTCTAGATACGTACCATACCGACACCATCTACGGACCGTATGTATACTTTGTACTTCTTGATTCTTCCATTTGGATATCGAGGAGGCCTCCAAGAGAGAAGTATTGTTCTTGAGTCCATAACCAGCGCCTTAATGTCCTCTGGTTCACCTGGAACTGAAAAGGCAGCTTAATGAGAGACTAAAGAAATGTCTCAGCAGCTTGTGCTGTACACTGCCTAATGGAAACCTTCTAACGTTGAATTCGTCAACTTAATTGATAGTCATCCTCACTTTCATATTCCCTGTTACACAGAAGGCTTTCTGAGAAGATTGACACATTGGTGCATGTAAGAAACAATTTTATGTGAACTCTATAATGGGAAATGCAACAATTTACTGGACGGAAGACATTTTTCAATATGTGCTACATGTTATCTGTAGATGTTGCAGTGGTTACTCAATACATAGCTGTACTTTCGAAGATTCCGTATGAAGCCTCAGTTTTTGGCCTGTAGTTAATTATAGCAAAGGACACCTGCCACGATATTGAGCAATCCGTGATCGTTACATCGTGCGCATAAGGAATACAGACAGCTTGCGGTCTCGTGTTTCAGGAGGGAAAATGTGATGTTGCCTCACCATTTAAAAGCCGACAATTATCTACATTTCGTGTAATAGATGTGAGTTGGTGAGAGCTACTTTTCCTATTTTACACTGAGATGACAAAAGTCATGGGGTAGCGATATGCACGTATAGAGATGCCGATAATATCGCGTACATAAAGTATAGAAGGGCAGCACTGCATTGGTGGAGCTCTCATTTGTACTCAGGTAATCCATGTGAAAAGGTTTCTGGCGTGATTAAGGCCGGACGATGGGAATTAACAGACTTTGAACGCGAACTGTTAGTTGGAGCTAGACGTATGGGGCACTCCATTTCGGAAATCGTTACTGGATTCAATATTCCGAAATGTACAGTGTCAAGAATGTGCCGAACACGCCACATTTCAGACATTAACTCTCACCACGGACAACGCAGTGGCCGACGGCTTTCACTTAACGACCGAGAGCAGTGCTATAGATATGAAACAACGCGTGAAATAACCGCAGAAACCAATGTCGGACTTACGGCAAACATATCCGTTCAGACAGTGCGGCGAATTTGGCGTTAATGGGTGATGGCAGCAGATGACGGATGCGAGTGCCTTTCTTAACTTCACGACGTCACCTGCAGCGCCTCCTCTGGGCTCATGACCATATTGGTTGGACCCTAGACGACTGGAAAGCCATGCTCTGGGCAGATGAGTCCCTACTTCAGTTGGTAAGAGGTGAGGGTAGGATTAGAGTGTGGCGTAGACGCCATGATGCCATGGAACCAAGTTGTCAGCAAGGCACTGTGCAAACTGGTGGCGGCTCCATAATGGCGTGGGCTGTGTCAGCATGGAATGGACTGGGTAATCCGGTCCAGATGACTGAAAATTGTTACGTTCGGCTACTTGGAGACCATTTCAACCATTCATGGGCTTTGTAGTCCCAAACAACGATGGAATTTTTATGGATGACAATGCACTGTGTCATCGGGCCACAATTGCGCGGGACTGGTTTGAAGAATATTCTGGGCAGTTTGAGCGAATGATTTGGCCACCGAGATCAGCCGACATGAATCTCATCGAACATTTATGGGGTCAGTTCGTGCACAAAATCATGCATCGACAACACTTCCGTAATTATGGATGACTATGGTATAGAGGCATCAAGACTCAGTACTTCTGCATTGGACTTTCAACGACTTGTTCAGTACACGCCGGCTCGATATTTAACACTAAGCTGGGCAAAAGGAGGATCGTCACGGTATTAGGAGGTACCCCACCTCAGTGTAACGCGTCAGTGAGGTGTCAGTGCAACGGTGTATTACTTCATTGAAGGTTGTAATCTGATACTGTGTTGACTTCCCATTCGCTCACCACAGACTCGCCTTCTTGTCTGCAATTGAAAACGCTATTTTGTGTGGTAGCTCTCTGCTCAGAGGTAGCCATGATTTCTCGAGATTTGGGAAGTTTTCAAAGCCGGTATTTGGCCGGCAAGTGGAGGACAGGTGGCGAAGCAAAGTTCTCGATCACCACACTTTGCGCTTATGCCGTGTACTACGAGGCCTGTTCAAAAAGTTCCGGAATTTCGCCCACAAAATTTTTTTACTCTTACCTTCCACTTATTGTGCACGCTCTGCTTCTAAGTACTCTCCTTTACAATTGGTACACCACTCCCAACGCTGTTTCCACCTCTGGAAGCAGTCTTGGTATGCCTCTTGCTGGATCGCGCGAAGCGTCGCCTGCTAATTTTCTTTTATCTCGTCTACCGTTCCAAATCTTTGTCCTTTCAATGCGGTTTTCAACTTTGAAAGTAAAAAACAGTCCTCAGGCGCCAGGTCAGGATAGCACGGAGGATGGGGTAGCTCAGTGATTTCGTTTTTTGCGCAATAGTCACGTACCAACGTACGGCTGCGTTATCGTGATGCCAAGGGCTATGAATTATCTCGGATTACTTCAGGCCGTTTCTCGCAGTCGTCGCACCACGTCCCGATAGTGCCATCAATAATAATTAACAGTTTGTCCCTGTGGCACGATTTTATGATGAAAGTCATAGAAAGCTCTCAGCATGGCTTTGACATTTGACCTGACGAGCCCGCATCTCGTAGCCCGCATCTCGTGGTCGTGCGGTAGCGTTCTCGCTTCCCACGCCCGGGTTCCCGGGTTCGATTCCCGGCGGGGTCAGGGATTTTCTCTGCCTCGTGATGGCTGGGTGTTGTGTGCTGTCCTTAGGTTAGTTAGGTTTAAGTAGTTCTAAGTTCTAGGGGACTTATGACCACAGCAGTTGAGTCCCATAGTGCTCAGAGCCATTTGAACCATTTTTTTGACCTGACGAGTTCTTTTTGGTTTTGGAGAACCTTCCACTGTGAAGATTGAACCTTCGTCTCAACATCACAGCCGTAGACCCACGCTTCTTCACCAATTATGACTCTATTAAGGAAAATCTCATTCTCATTTGCGCGATCCGAAAGCTCTTCACAGCTTGCAAGGGCCAAAATCTTTCTGGTCATGACTCATGAGCCGTGGTACGAACTTCGCGGCAACATAGATGCTGTGTCAGGATTTCATCACATGATCCAACTGAAGTGTTACATTCTAGTGCAATCTCTCGGACAGTCAGTCTTCGATTGGCACGCACAGTTTCGTTGATGCTCCCGACATGAATGCTGAACGAAGGTCGTCTTTAACTTCCGTCCGGCTATTTTTAAACTGTGTGAACCATTCGTAACACCGAGTAAGACTCAAGCACTCATCAACGTAGGCGTCCTGCGTCATCTGGTGTGTCTCCGTAAATGTTTTCTCGAGTTTCATACAAAATTTAATGCGCACGTGTTGCTGCTCTAACTCTGCCGTTTAGAAATTCGCAAACTGTGTGACACAATGTTCCGCTCAATACAGCGCTGAACAAGAACTAACAGGCATACAAAAATGAAACTTCCGGCATTACACATTAAACACAGGTATGTGCAGGGATGCCAGCCGCATCTCTCTCCAAAACACTACTGGCACCAAATTATCATAGTACCGAATTTTTTTTGAAAAGATAACGTATGTTATAAATCTTACCGTAGTGTATAATGGGATGAGAGTATGGGATTGTTAAGGTCTTCCTGCATGTGTCATGTGTTAGACGGGGTTGCTTTGGTGCCACGTTTGATGGCATTTGACACGATTAGGTTTTGTTTCGATACTGGGTTTGTTTTTCTCCATCCCTTGCCTCACATCACTTTTATCACACGTGCTAATGAACAACTATACCCTTTATGCATTCACCTAACTTGTAGTTACTGTAAAAGTACATGCCTAAATTGAGGTTCACTAATTGCCCTTTCCATGGAAAACTGAGCAGAAACTATAATTTGCAAGCAAGCACTGCACCAGCAGTAAAATTGAGGTGCCAAATGCGTACTTTGGAATACTCAAGATGTTTCAGTATGTTGACCATACGGTGCAAATTGTGGCGCTGCTCCAAGGAGCAGAGAGTAAGAATTCATCCTTCCTACGTGGTAACACCAACAATATTTATACATCAAAAATGTCAAGTTGTTACACTACAACTTAGTGCCTCAAGTATTTTTCATCTCCTTGATTTCATGAATTTAAAATCATTTTGTGTAACTATATGTATTTATGAATTTTTTCAGTAATTAGTGTTCCTGAAAAAAAAGTATGCTGAAAGAATAAGTAAGAAATCTGTATGACAAATGGTTGTACTAAACACTTTGGCAATGTCAGGGAAATTTATATTGTACGAAATACAAAGAAAATCCTTCTTGTAACTATAATATCGTTGGCGCGATAGCGCTTAGTCAGAGAGGACAGGGCAGAGCGGAGTTGTGAAGCATCTGTGGTTTTATTTCCTATCCTTGATCTGTGGTGTGTGTTGGCGTGTAATTGCCAATGAAGATTGTGCTGGAAACGGTGTTATAACATGCTTCAAGGCAAAGTACGCATATCGGCTCTGTACATGGTCGCAAGAAGATATTGAAATTAATAAAGAATACTGTGTTGCCCAAATTTATTGAGGCTGTTCGCTTATCAAGAAGAGCCTATGGGCAGTAATGAATTTCATAAGTATTACATCGTACCACAAACAACTCATCGCAAAGTAAGATCCAACCAGTATTTTTATAGCTGTGTAATAGGCATGTCACCGTAATAATAAATTGTCTCGAACATTAAGAGTATGTTTGCTCAAAGAATAAACTTTGCGAGTGAAACATTATTGACCCAAGTCGTTAATCAGTAGCACTGTCCTATCCTTGTAACTTCCGAGAAAGTCAAAAATTAAAGAAATAGTTGAAAAACGGATTCAGTTAAATTTACATATGATTTTCAATCAAATAATAATTGTAATAAAATGCATTGGTGACTGTAGTTGTTCATATAGTATTGCACTAATACTGCAACAATCATTTCAAACAAAAAGTGATTTAAATGCAATTCATATTTCGAAGACAAAAGTATGTTGGCTCTCTCGTAGTCAAAATAATTTTATGACTTCAAGTTGTGTTTCGTAAATGATATTACACTGACCACCCAGAACATTATGACTACCTACCCAATAGCCTGTATGTCCACCTTTGGCACGGAAAACAGTTGCGACGCATCGTGGCGAGGAAGCAGATATGCCTTGATAGGTCACTGGAGGGAGTTGGCACACACAAATCACCTACCCCCATAAATTCCAGGGAGTGGGCGATGATCTCTGACGCCATGTTCTGTCACATCTTAGATGTGTTCAGTAGGCACAGGTCTCGCTAGTTGGGAGGTCAATTGAAACTCACCACTGTGTCCCTCGAATCAATCCATCACAATTCTGGCCTTGTGACATGGCGCATTATCTTGTTGAAAAGTGCCACAGCTGTTAGGAAATATGATTGTCATGAATCGATGTACGTGGTCTGCAAGCAGAGTACGCTACTCCTTGGCCATCATGGTGTCTTACACGAGCTCCACTGGACCCATGGATGCCAAAGTGAATGTTCCTCAGAGCATACAGGAGACCCCACCAGTTTGTCTCCGTCCCGCAGTACAGACGTCAAGGAGCTGTTCCCTGGAAGAGGATGGATCGCGCCCTCCCTTTGGAATGATGAAGAAGGTATCGGAGTTCATCAGACTATGCCACACTCTGCCATTGCGCCAACTTATAGTGCGATGGACAAGTGCTCATGTCGTGGTGTTACCATTGGCACATGCATGGGTCGTCGGCTGCGGAGGCTCGTCGTGCACTGTGTGTTCAGACACACGTGTACCCTCTCCAGGATTAAAGTCTGATGTTAGTTCAGACACAGTTCGCCGTCTGTCCTGTTTCACCAGTCTGCCCAGCCTACGATGTCCGACATCTGTAAAAAGGGTGGCTGCCCTGGAGGTAGTTTCACCTTCGTTTCGCCACGTGTTGAAGACACTCACCACAGAAATCCTCGAAAACAATCCTCGAACACCGGACAAGTCGTGCAGATTCCGACATGCTCATGCCGATCCTCTGGGCCATCACGATCTCCTCTTGGTCACATTCAGACAGATCGATCGCCATCCCATTTCTACACATGGACTGCACGCTCACTGACACTTCATGTTACCGTTCATGTGTCTGTCTAGCAGGCACTCCTCGCCAGGTGACGCAGCTATCACCTGAACGGCTTTATATCAATAGCAGGTCGGAGGTCGTAATGTTCTGGCTAATCATTCTATGTGCCTATGGTTACGTAACATTAAGGTTGACAAATATTTGTTGCCATGAATGAAAGTTTTTACGGCATTAATCTGAAAAGCAATCATTTTCAAAGTAATCAGCGGAGAATAATAATCAGTATTGGTCACCAGTAAGCAAATTTTCAAATAAACAACGCCATCGTGAGTTATGTAATGCAGTGCAGTTTCCATGAAGTGTCGCTAGTCGTTGCACGTAATTGGTCTTCATAGTTATAATTAACACTGGTCATTGAGTTAAAAAATTAACGCCTGAAGTGTTCATCTTAGAAGTGTATTCTACATCTAAGCTCGCGCGAGTGCGCTTTGCTCAGTTACTGCATTACTGTGTTTGCTAATTGCGTAATTTCGAAGTCAATACAGTCATTTACCAAATTTAACTTTAATTAATTCTGGAGATGACGACTGTTTTTTATTGTACACAGCAAACACTTGTACGATAACGATGAGCTGTTCAAATGGTTCAAATGGCTCTGAGCACTATGGGACTTAACATCTATGGTCATCAGTCCCCTAGAACTTAGAACTACTTAAACCTAACTAACGATGAGCTGTAATTATCTAGATTCTATTGGGAAGCACTGGCCTTCGGATTCGATGTCTTGTTTCCATCAATTACGGAACATTAGGTACAATTATCACAAGGACCCTTTATGCACCGGAGAGTACAACTACATTATCAACTATTCATGGCCATGGTGTGAAAAATGTCGGGATTACTTGGTCCTGTTAGGTCTGAACCGCCTATACAATAGCTGTCCATTACCTAACAATCGAATGACTGCCTCCACTGCTAACTTTAGGATTAACGAGCCTTCCTATCCTTGGCACTGCATGTTCTTAAAATTGCGACTGTTACTTACAGAGTCTCTGTGAGAAAATGATTAGCAGAGTCCTTAACACTAATAATTATTATTTACGTCATTCTGGTTTAATGTCTCTATGAGGAATGATATAACACTTTCGAAGTACCACGCATCCACGCATCAGCAACGAATTAAGATTTGTGTCTAGCAGAATGTGACCTGTAGTCATAGTGCCACTAGGTGGAGGCATATACCAGGTTTCCCACGCAAAACGGCCATTCTAAATACTATACATACATTTAGTTAGTAATGGATGCGAAGGTGCAACTACTTTGATGTTATAATTTCAGGTGGAGGGTGAGAGCACAGGAAGTAACACCAAAAGTGACAGCCAATCCGCCTTAATAGCCACACAGTGGGCTGGACAGCGGATGTCGTCAAAGGAGACAGAAAACAAATAATACATGCTAGAACCCGCAGCTGGGAATTCTATTATTTCAAGGCTTTCGACCTTTTTCAAATGGGTTCATCTGTGAAAAGCTATTGGCATAATGCATTGTAACTCCAGGGCATTCTTATGTTGCATCGTCAAGTTCGTAGAGAGCGGAGACCACGTCCTCCAACGTGACGATTTCTTTCTACCAAAAATTCAGTTTGCGAAGCTGGAAACACAAGCTGGCCAAATGAACATGAGACTTGTATTGTTCAAGATTTACTGGAGTTACGAAACAAGACACAGAGGTAATTGTACAGTAGGGTTCCTATTGAAGACGTCTGCCTCAGAATTTTGTGTTAGTCCTGCCACTGGAAACCTCTACCTGAAACTTCGCGCAAGCCTTTGGTTGTGGATTCTGTTCGGAGAAGTTATCAGACATTGTTTGGTCTGTGACGTCGTAGAGTTCTGCGCAGGCTGCTAGCAGAAGCGAATGCCAGATACATGCTAATGTTAGCTGAATGAGATTGCCTTTCCAAAGCTGCTTACATACTATCAGACATCATCTACCGCTAGATAATACAAATTGATATCGCACACGACTATAATTCTGCCTGTTAGTATTCTGGGTTAGCCTAAAAGTCAATAACATTGAACACCAAGGAAAACTACCTGATATCATAAATAGAAAGAGCAACAGTTTTACTAAATACTAATCTGCAATGAAAAAGCTTCAAGTTCTTAAGTTTTGCAAAAGTTACGCGTCTGAGACTACGGTGTCCTGAGAAGTGTCTGCCTAAACTAGTATGTTAGTTAATAATTCATATGAAAGAAAGTAATTACAACATATGTGTGTCCCATACAGTATGATACATGCTATGGTCGGTTTTGATGTTTTATCATTGTTTACTATGACTCCTCTTAATCAGACAATATTGCAGTTAGAAGGCATTTTCGAAAAGGATATTGCTGATTTCTTTAAACACTGTCTCATATCAACTTACTTTGAGTGGGTCATCAAATTCCATGATCAAATTGATGGCGTGGCTATGGAAAACCCACTCAGCACAGTTTTAGTGCATTTCTATATAGAAAAAATTGAAGAAGCATCCTTTCAGAAGGCCAAGAAGAAATCCTATTGTTGTTTATATGATCTCATGGAAAAAAGAAGAGTCGGAATTTCTAAATTTTCTGATGTTAGCTCTAATTTGAAGTGTAATATGACAAAAGAGAAACAATGTCAAATTTGATTTTTGGTTGTACAGGTACTTAAAAAACTCGACAAAATTTTAGGGGACGAAGCCTGCAGGAATCTCATGCACATGGATAGATAGCTCCACAAAAATTCCAATCACCATCCCAATCAGAAAAGACGTGCGATAAAAACATTGGTAGACCGGGCTAAATGTATCTGTGGACTAGGCCGACAGTAGTTCGAGGACGAGCTCGATTATTTAAGAATCACTCAAGAAAAAAGAGATAAATACGGCACTGCATCTTAAGAGTTCTGGAGCTTCTAGTGAAGAACGGCAAGTTTTGCTCTCATTCATTTTGTGGCGGTTTGTGTGGTGGGGAAAGCTTGCTTCCTTTGTTTCCTTCTTGCCATTCTATTACTAGCCAGAAGTTGTTTACATACTATATCTATAATTATAATTGCTACAAGCTAATTTAATGTTTCTACAAGGAGAGAAAAGAAAAATGTTCCGTTTTTTAGCTTATCGAACATGGATAGAATACGACGAATTGTTAAATAACTAAGATAATTTTTTAAAACATACCATCTTCCTGTGTTCTGCAAAAGATTGGACGGCTAGCAACTCCATCACCCTTCCGTGTGAAGGCTTTCACTTCTATGCTGTAGTTACAGAAAGGCGCGAGATCCAATAATTCAATCTTGTTTTCTATTGTTGTTTGTTCATCCACAGTGAACATATCTGAAATAAGAATATAAAATAAGATTTCAGTATAGATGAATGCTTTCACATAGTTACGAAGGAAAACAGAGAGATCTTTCTGCAGCTACGCTCAAAATATAATACGTTTGAGAAAAGGAATGAAACAGTAAAATAGGATACGAAGAATGATGTTATCTGTCTGCGTATTACGAAAAAAATTTTTTTCACCCTTCAGAAATAAGTTTATATGTTACAGTGCTTGCAAAAAGGCTCACTTTGGCTTTTAACTTGTTAAATCATGTAAAAACATAAACTTGTGTCTGAACAGGTCATGAATGTTCTTGCATAGCACTTTGCATCTGGAGATGATTTTAGTTTAATTGATGTGCACAATTGATACTAGGGTTATGATTTATTTACTCCTTAGAAACTCAGTATACAAACTTTACTGTTTTGTAATCAGAGCGCCGAAATCTGTATTCTCATCCAAAATGAGAAGTTTCTTATTGAGAACTCTACTAATTTCCTAGGGATATTGGTGTGAAACACAGTTAATGAAGACAGACTTTGGAACTTAATTTTGAGGTGATTTACTACAGAATGGTGCATACTCGCGCTACAGGGCACACAAAAAAACATCGGTAATATTGTTGAATAGGTGTTTTAAAATTGCCTTAAGTTCAGGATATTTGAAGACAATCTCGAAACAGGAAAAATGTTACTTATTTTTCAAAAAAAGTTGTAATATACTTCCTATTCAACCATTTATAAAGGCTACATTTTAATGGCGTTACGCATGAATCTCTGTTTTCAATCATGGTAGCGTCACTAGCTGATGCTGTAAAAGGTTCTGGTTTGCTTCCTAAGGACCAAGTCAATTATTTAAGTGACAGAAATGTCTGATACAAGTTATTTCAGCTCTGTGAGACTGGGAACTGCTACTTCAAAAAATAAACGGCATAATTGACACATAATCTGCGAAAGTGTTCCAAATTGCGTTGTCTGCACTTCTTGCAAACACACAACGTGAATCTATTTCTTTTAGAAAATACATTCTGTTTTTATAATAATATGCTTCTGGTATTTATATATCGCACTGCACTGTGCATCTTTTGTATTAAATGACAGATAAGGTATTACTAAAATTAAGGGATGTCAAACGGCAGTTAAAAATTTTGCAGTATGCTGTTAATGTAAGTAGTTGATCAGAGTGAATATTAAACTTTAAACTCACCATCCCAGTTCGAGAGAGCATGGTACATGACTCGATAACCCAGAAGAATTCCATTTATTTCTGTCTCAGGGGGTGGTGACCACAGAACCAGAATGCTATATGCCGATAATGCAGTGCATTGCACATCAGTTGGAGGAGCTCCAGGCACTGAAACAAAACTACAGTGTTCAAGTTTATGTGTAACAAACTTTCCCTGAAAACATAAGTAAAAAGATTGCGTTTACAAATTTTAATACATAAAACTCTTTCAATTATTCCGAATTACATGAAAGAAATTAAAAATTTTGAAATTTATGCAAATTTGGGTTCAACCAAAAAGTATCTATGGTAGAAGTAGTTAAAAAAACGTAAAAGTGTGAAGTGAGGCGAATTAGTGTGACAGGAACATATGGGGCGGCAGAGGTGAGACTGTTGAAGGAGAAGGATTCGTAATTTACTATTCTTTTGTCTCAAATTCACACTTATTTTTCTAGGCAGTTGCAGGGTGAAATAAAATTAGCATTGTGGCACGAAGCATATGAATCATGTCTAAGTAATCCACGTGTCTTTTGCGTTCATAGTTCAGTTCAAGGTACACAACATGTACATTAACGTTACTGAATGATTGTCGATCACTCACAGACTTACAGAACTTTTGTGGGAGTTTATAGTGTGACGTATATGGTACCTGTAATCCAATAGTTGCAAACGACACCATATCGACACTGAAGATAGCACTGAAAGCAGTACACTGTGTAAGCCCAGGTGTATCAAGGCCGTTATTACGGCCAGAGGTGGTTGTTCTGGGTACTGATTTCTCAGGATCTGTGCACCCATATTGCGTGAAAATGTAATCACATGTCAGTTCTAGTATAAAACGTTTATCCAATGAATACCCGTTTATCATGTGCATTTCTTCTTGGTGTAGCAATTTTAATGGCCAGTAGTGTATCTCGGTGTTGGGAGACCCGTTTCAGTACGTCTTCCTGGCGGGGCGGTTGCCCGCACGGTCTGCCTGGTGTGAGGAGGAATCGACTACCAGGCGGATACAACAACAGCGTTTCTGGAAATCGAAATCGACGTTGCAGTTTTTACTGCACTGCCACCCAGCTTCTGCTGAACCGCTCATTTGTTTGACTATTTTTATAGTGTTAAGTTACGTCCACAGTAAAAACTGCGCGCATAAACTATGTCAGATTCCTAATAAAAGGTCCACACTGTTGTGACCTTGCAAATGAACGCAACTGGAGCTGGAGAACTGAGACAGTTCCCGACTGGCGCCACTGGTGGCGCTTTGAAGTTCGCCGCCAACCACAAGTGCGGTACAATCAGCAACCTCCGCGCTGCCGCCATTGAGATGGACCTCCGCGTTGTGATAAGCGACGCACGCAGGTAGTAACGATTCATTTTCGGCAATTGTGTATTACAGTTCTGGTACGGAGTTCCAGGACTGCTGTTCGTAGCCACAGTACATAGTGGAGATGAGCCTCCCAGACTTAGTCTACAAGTGGGATCGCCTTTAGCCTTCCCGTAGGGACAAATGTTTACAACAGTGATTGACAGTGTGATGCCCAGAACGACGTAGTCTTGGTGACAGTGTATTCGGCAACGCACGCCTTGACAGGCCTCTGCTTTGCTGTATCTGTCAGCAAGCACATCCAATGAACTGTTGTACAACTTAAGTTAAGTAACGCAGCACAATAAAGTACACTCCTGGAAATTGAAATAAGAACACCGTGAATTCATTTTCCCAGGAAGGGGAAACTTTATTGACACATTCCTGGGGTCAGATACATCACATGATCACACTGACAGAACCACAGGCACATAGACACAGGCAACAGAGCATGCACAATGTCGGCACTAGTACAGTGTATATCCACCTTTCGCAGCAATGCAGGCTGCTATTCTCCCATGGAGACGATCGTAGAGATACTGGATGTAGTCCTGTGGAACGGCTTGCCATGCCATTTCCACCTGGCGCCTCAGTTGGACCAGCGTTCGTGCTGGACGTGCAGACCGCGCGAGACGACGCTTCATCCAGTCCCAAACATGCTCAATGGGGGACAGATCCGGAGATCTTGCTGGCCAGGGTAGTTGACGTACGCCTTCTAGAGCACGTTGGGTGGCACGGGATACATGCGGACGTGCATTGTCCTGTTGGAACAGCAAGTTCCCTTGCCGGTCTAGGAATGGTAGAACGATGGGTTCGATGACGGTTTGGATGTACCGTGCACTATTCAGTGTCCCCTCGACGATCACCAGTGGTGTACGGCCAGTGTAGGAGATCGCTCCCCACACCATGATGCCGGGTGTTGGCCCTGTGTGCCTCGGTCGTATGCAGTCCTGATTGTGGCGCTCACCTGCATGGCGCCAAACACGCATACGACCATCATTGGCACCAAGGCAGAAGCGACTCTCATCGCTGAAGACGACACGTCTCCATTCGTCCCTCCATTCACGCCTGTCGCGATACCACTGGAGGCGGGCTGCACGATGTTGGGGCGTGAGCGGAAGACGGCCTAACGGTGTGCGGGACCGTAGCCCAGCTTCATGGAGACGGTTGCGAATGGTCCTCGCCGATACCCCAGGAGCAACAGTGTCCCTAATTTGCTGGGAAGTGGCGGTGCGGTCCCCTACGGCACTGCGTAGGATCCTACGGTCTTGGCGTGCATCCGTGCGTCGCTGCGGTCCGGTCCCAGGTCGACGGGCACGTGCACCTTCCGCCGACCACTGGCGACAACATCGATGTACTGTGGAGACCTCACGCCCCACGTGTTGAGCAATTCGGCGGTACGTCCACCCGGCCTCCCGCATGCCCACTATACGCCCTCGCTCAAAGTCCGTCAACTGCACATACGGTTCACGTCCACGCTGTCGCGGCATGCTACCAGTGTTAAAGACTGCGATGGAGCTCCGTATGCCACGGCAAACTGGCTGACACTAACGGCGGCGGTGCACAAATGCTGCGCAGCTAGCGCCATTCGACGGCCAACACCGCGGTTCCTGGTGTGTCCGCTGTGCCGTGCGTGTGATCATTGCTTGTACAGCCCTCTCGCAGTGTCCGGAGCAAGTATGGTGGGTCTGACACACCGGTGTCAATGTGTTCTTTTTTCCATTTCCAGGAGTGTATATGTTTGTGTGTCACTAATTTATTTGCACTGCCACAGCTCCTCCGCCCACCTCAAAGCACCTGAACGTCATACGACGTGTGTGAGCTATTCTACCCTGACGACCCGTACAAATTACATGAGTTACTGAAAATTTTGTTTTTCCGTATTTTTGTAGTGGCAGCTTGCCAAATGCAGCACCTATTTAGCAAATTTTCCTCATAGTTAAATTTTCATGTGAATGTCACTTACTCTTTCTTATAATACTCTGTGGCGACAGATATTTCATATATCTTCAAGCAGCAGTACCGGATTGTGCATATTTTTTATGTTTGCATCTGCAGCTACAGTTTTGAGGCGTTCTTCGTGTGGCTCACAGTAACTGAGTTTCTCATACGTTTCTTAACTCATAAAGTCATGGAACAGACACTTGATAAACATTAGTAAACTTTGGACGAAGTTTTGTTGTTAAAAAGCTGTACCAAAATAAAATAATTTCGTAACAGCAGAGTATTTTAGTTATTAGATTTTGATGGAATTCCCAAAAGGTGGCTAATGTAGAAAGCTACATAAATAAAACTCTTCTACAGATCAATTTGGAGCCTCGTTACATTGCTGTGCAACATATAACAATAGAACAAAGCAATAACATCAACACTATTGTCTGGAGAAACCGAGAAATTTTTCTGCATATACCAAGTAAATAAATAGGACTACATGTTAATATCGTGCCACCTAACTTTAGAGATGTTTAATAATGATAAAATTAACAAAAAATATGGGAACCATCTGCGTGCTTATCATAAACGTGTTGGTATTAACTTAAAATCACTATGGAAGTAAAGATGAATTGTTTTAAAAAATAAATTATCAGTGACAGCTTTTGTATGCTTTTCCGTGGGAGGTTGTTCAGGAAGAGAGCAATTGACCATATTTACTTTGTTATAAATGACAAAATTATCAAGGGGGTCTTATGATTTTCATACAACCACGTTAGAACTGTGCAGAGCACTGAAGCTCGTATTAGAAAAAAATAAATTTGTTAGCTACCTCACTCACATCCAATCAGCAGCTACTGGCAGTAACAAACAATCTTTTCAAATCCTCATTCCCTAAGAAGACGACTTTCTGGACTATAAATACTGTCCATTCAAATATATGTCATGTAAAATACCAAATAATTATTAATATTTACTCAACTACTTACCATCTTCATCAGTTGAAGCAACAAGCTGCTGACTGCGGGGTCCAGCTCCTGCTCTGTTGTATGCCTGCACAACGATAGTATACTCCGTGAACTTTTGCAAATTCGACAACGTTATTTGGAGGTCAGTCCCCGGAATTACTTCGTAGGATTTAAAAAGGAAAGACTCTGTCGAATTTCGCACTCGGTAACCAACATGGTATCCAGTAATCTCACCATGTTGCAGGTAACTTTCAGGTGGCTGAAATCACATGATACATACATGTTAAGGCATTTATTTTAGCGACATTCACGTAAAATTATGTGTCTGTAATATGTGTTTCTGTAATGTATTATTAACGAAAAAGTTAAGTAGCAAATGTCTTAATCAGCTGTACAGGGGACCAAAATGTGATGACATATCGACTACGCGAATGTAAAATGAAATGAACTTATTCCTTCTAGCATCATTCTGGATTGGAAATGACTGCATCGAGCAAGACACATTTATCGAATGTAGAATACTAAATCGGAAACCAGATTTCGGCAAGTTCCGATGCATTGTACGGAAAAGAGAAGGGAAAAAATAGAGAAACCTGCACGCAAGCCTCTGTACAAAAAAAAAAAAAAAAAAAAAAAAAAAAAAAAAAAAAATGCAACAACAGCGGGGTGTACCGTACATGCATGTACAAATATTTTCAGAATAATGATGTACATTGTAAATGGACGTGTGGAGAGGATGCTTGCTATGTTAATTAGATGTACATGAAGTGGCCCTATTTATATGACATTGTTAATTCGTTGCCCTCCAAAATAATGATTAAGGAATTCTTTTTATACGAAATTAAACAAGAATGACAAATAACTCATTTTATTACATTAAAATGCATGACAAATGGTTTGACAAACATTGGAAATAAAAAGCTAATTCATTGACAAGCTTGGACAAGGGTATTTGGAATATGGTTCAAACGAACGTAAGTCAGGATAAAACAGTTGCATTCGCATAAGTCGTACCCTTATCACCGAAGGGTTAGTGTTGAAAGACTAAAAGCGCTACAGAAGGATACGCGTTTGTATCTATGGCCAGAGTTAAAAGCACATCGATCGTTAAACTGAAAACCATGTTAATTTGCAGGTTGAGGCTGAAGTGAGTACAGAATCAGTCAATGGTTTCGTACCAATAACTTGCATCTGCATCTGAATTCAAATCAGAAAAAAAGCCTAAGTCCCGAGCTCATCAAGTCTGCTCGAAGAGTCCCCTGGCTGCAGAGACACCTGGCTGTAGAGAGGCTCGGATGGAGAGACACTCGGCTGATGAGACTCGGTCGGAGAGTGATCTTGTGCCGTCTGCTTTCTACAGGAAAGACTCATGTTTCTGCGTTTTTCTATCGTCACGTAACTTCGATTGGCTGAACAATAGAAATTCCGGGCGCCGACTCGTGGAAAGTTGTCTTGAAGGATGCTGGTCTCTTTCCCTGACTGCCATTTCAGGCATTTGACCACTAACAAGGTACCTAAGACTTGGCACTGAAAAACTGTGTCCTACCCTCTTTCTGTTTCTGTGCGTGGTCAGTGGGAATGGACCTCTTTTGGACCTCGCTTGACCTCGTTTGAAAAGTCCGTGCAAAAATAAAAACTACTTACGTTTTTGGGGTAAACCTTTTTTATTTTCCGACATAGTCTCTTTTTACACTTGTACACTTCGTCCAACGCTGTTCTAATTTGTTCATCCCTTCCGAATAATAGGAATTGTCCAAGTCTGCAAAATAGCTATTAGTTGCTGCAATAACCTCCTCGTTCGAATGAAATCTTTGTCCCGCCAGCCATTTCTTCAAATTGGGGAACAAAGAGTAGTCCGAGGGAGCTAAGTCTGGAGAACGGGGGGGGATGTGAAACGAGTTGGAATCCTATTTCCATTAATTTTGCGACCACAACTGATGAGGTGTGTGCTGGTGCATTGCCGTGGTGGAAAAGGACATTTTTGCGGTCCAATCGCCAGCATTTTTCTTGCAGCTCGGTTTTCAAACGGTCCAGTAACGGTGAATAATATGCACCCGTAATAGTTTTACCCTTTTTCAGATAGTCGATGAGGATTATCGCTTCCGAATCCCAAAAGACAGTCGTCATAACCTTTCCGGCCGAAGGAATGGTCTGGCCTTTTTTGGTGCAGATTCTCCCTTGGTAACCCATTGTTTAGATTGTTGTTTGGTCTCAGGAGTATAGTAATGTATCCATGTTTCATCTACAGTGACGAAACGATGCTTAAAGTCCTGCACATTCTTCCTGGACAGCTGAAAACCATCCTTGCAACACTTCACACGATTCCGTTTTTGGTCAAGCGTGAGCAATCGCGGAACCCATCTTGCGTATAGCTTTCTCATGTCCAAATGTTTATGCAAAATATTATGTTACTGTTCATTAGAGATGCCCATAGCACTAGCAATCACACGCACCTTAACTCTTCTGTCATCCATCACCATATCACGGATTTTATCAATGATTTCTGGAGTCGCAACCTCCACAGGGCGTCCAGAACGTCCAACATCACTTGTGTCCATATGGCCACTCCGAAGATTTTGAAACCACTTATAAACTGTTCTAACAAAGGTGCAGAGTCACCGTAATGTTTGTCAAGCTTCTCTTTAGTCTCCTAAGGAGTTTTACCTTCCATAAAGTAATGTTTAATTACCACACGAAATTGTTTTTCGTCCATTTTATGACAATCACTGGATTTCCTTGATTCACACGAATGCCAAACATAAGGAAATAGACCAATATGGCTGAAACATGGTGTGCCTTCTTTACAAAGACGCTACTAACTAAACATGACCTCGATACGCGCCGTTGGTGCCATCTCTCGGACTTTTCACAGACTTTTCAAACGTCCCTCGTAAGTAAAGCTGCGTTTCGCACATTTACGTTAACCAATAGTAGCATTTTTAAATGGCGTTAAAATTTTTGTCTTGCAATGCTTGAGGCCGGGGGGCAGCGACTTCAAAGGCGTGATAAACTCTACTCACTCCACTCACAGATGTTATCTATAGTCGTCTGTGTATTTCGAAGAAGTCCTGCTTTCTACCATTCTGCCTACAAAGCGTTCTTTCATGTCTCTGCCAAAAATGGCAAGTCCCCTCCTGCCACACAAATTATATTAAAAACAGGCTGACGTCTCCAGACACGACAGGAGATACAATCTGTTATGTGACTTTTAGCTTCCATCGCAGAGGGACGGCCTCCTCAAAGCACGGGGCGTCTGACCACTGGCGATCGGCTTTTGCAGGTGTCCGAGAGTCCATTCTGCGAATTCTCCTGCGGCGGTCCTCTTGGTGGCTGTTACGGCCCTTTACATGTTCGCTCGCTCACAGCCCAGGGCAAGATTTTTTATAGAGGGCTCTTATTTAGGTGAACGTCCAGTTCGATATGAAAATGTAATCTACGTTAGTTGACTATTGGCAGTCACTGGTACTGATGCACATTTATATATCTGTGGGGATTAATTATTCTGATTTGAATTGCTTTTTTAATTAAGGTTCTACATCAGTTATGGGACAATTTGGGAAAAAGATAGAGTCTTAGAAAAAGGTGGTGTAAAACTTTTTCCAAAGAAACGAAAACAAAAACAAAAAAGCGCAACATTGAGGTTTTATAATGCATACATGTACAGATCTTTTCGGAATAATTACACCATTGTTGAGGAATTCTTCGTCGCGTGGTACACTAACATGGCCCTTGTAGTACAAATGTTCCATCATCTGTGGTTAATCATGAGGGACTGTTCGGCGATTTCAAGAAACTGGAACGCAAATATCCTCATTGTAGAGTGTTGATGGTTTTTAAGTGTTACATCATATCTTTCCATCACTCCTTTCCTCTATGCAGAAGACCACAAGTTTCACTTTTCATTATGAACACTGCAACTACCTAAGCAGTATATTCGTCTCCGCCTGATTCACAAAGTGCCTAGTTCCCACAAACCTCTGATTGTGAATGCTGTGGTCATTTCGATTCAGTTCATTTTTACGACCATCTCTAACAAATCGTATATATGTCACAACTAAATACCAAAGGCGTTTATGTCTAGCAGACTCACGACTGTTCAATGAAAGTTACTTTCAGGATAATGAAGTATGTGGAACAATTTCTAGCAGTAGTAAGCGAGAGAACTGGCATGCCAACATAAAAGTCACAAACAGGATATTTCGTATCATTTGTTACTTGATGCACCACATGACTTTCCAGCTGATAAATCTAGCTGTTTTGTTACATCTCTAAGTCCCATTACATCTCCAAGTCCCAACACTCCGTTAGCTCTAGTTGCCCAGTTATTACCATTATTTGACTTACATAATGATGCAAAGTTTGTATTCAGTTTGCACTTAACGGTAGTGACAATTTTTTAGGAAAATGAACACACTACACAGCCGGCCAGTGTGGCCGAGCGGTTCTAGGCGCTCCAGTGTGGAACCGCGCGACCACTACGGTCGCAGGTTCGAAACCTGCCTCGGGCATGGATGTGTGTGATATCCTTAGGTTAGGTTTAAGTAGTTGTAAGTTCTAGGGGACTGATGACCTCAGATGTTAAGTCCCAGCCGGCCGGAGTGGCCGAGCGGTTCTAGGCGCTACAGTCTGGAACCGCGCGACCGCTACGGTCGCAGGTTCGAATCCTGCCTCGGGCATGGATGTGTGTGATGTCCTTAGGTTAGCTAGGTTTAAGTAGTTCTAAGTTCTAGGGGACTGATGACCTCAGAAGTTAAGTCCCATAGTGCTCAGAGCCATTTGAACCATTTTTGTTTTTGTTACGTCCCATAGTGCTCAGAGCCATTTGAACCAACACACTACACATGTCAAGTTGAGCATGTGTATTACGGAATAATGTAACGATGACGTTTAACATCGATGATAAACAATCAGGTTTCACGACAATTTATCTGACAAAGAAAAATAGCAGGCAGAACGTTTGTGACAAATAACTGTGTCTTTTTCAGAGAACTGCTCTCTCTGATACCAAAATTTCCACATCTATTTTAGCCGCTCCAAAGAATATATTTTTAATTTCCTCAGTAATCGGAAATGCAAGCTGAAACGGAACATGATGATATTTCTTCATCTTCTCTGCAAGTACTTTGTGAAGTGAGGGACAGGCCCATCTAACGCAGGCGGGATTAGACGGAACGGGTCCGGACACAGGCGGACATGGTCGCGAGAATGTAGCGTGGAGTTATTAATAAGAGCAGACAAAAGCTCGCATGATGTACCGACCACGAAGTAATTGCCGGCTGCTATAAGGGTAGAATACCTTGAGCTACCTTTACTTTTACCGTAATAAAAAATAATCAAGTCACATGCAAAGTTTAAGAAAGTTTTATTTAAACTGATTATACACATATACAAGACAATGCCATTTTACGATATAAAAAAGTTACAACTGTGGTTCTCTTCCTTAAATGATGAATTCAATGAGCCTATTCTTCTTGGCAAATTGTTTAATTACGTCGTCAATAGGGCAATCAATGTCAGGGTGAGTGTTCAACAGACCTAAGCCATTGTCGACCTCAGCCATGTCTTTGTACGCCGCAATATTGAAAAACTTCTTTCTACTGCAACAAACAGATGCAGTTAGACAAGCAAATATTTTGTACAGATAACGCTTGCATAACAGAATCACGATCATTAGGGCGTTTATGCTCGTTTGCTTGTATTGAAGAACCTCTCCCATTGGTCTCTTTTTAATCACAAAGAGTGATTCTTCTTCAAAGAACGGTAGTTCAGTTAAGCACTGAATCAATTTATGTGTCAGATCATTATCGTTATGTTTCAATAGTTGCGAGGGCAAAAGTATGTTGAATTTTAAATGATAAATATTTTCTTCAGCAAAACGTTCTCTCATGTCAGCCGTAACATGGTCCAGTGTTGGAATAAAAACAGCTTTTTTTCCAATATGTCATAGCACCAATGCCAGACAGAATGACGTATCGAGATCACTAGAATGGCCGCGACTTATCTCGTAGGTATGTGTTAGCTCTCTATGTGCCAGACAGAAACGTATAAAACACGGTGACGCGGATGCGAGTGCTGCATAGGAAAGTACAAGTACACGATAACTCGATTCGGTCTAGTCGACTGGCTAAAGAAACGAAGAAATAGCGTGCGGGGTAACTGGCGAGGGCGGCGCGAGTGGCAAAGCGAGCGGCCCCTCAAGAGGAAGGGGGGGGGGGGGGGGGTCGCCCCGCGCGATAACCATTTGTATCCTCCACTGCTGGAAATACGGGACAACTTATAACAGCCATATGTGGATGTATAGTTACATGTCATTAGGTTTACGTAGCTGCTGGTGACCACTTCATCATAATGAGATGCAAATAACACAATAATTAGGCATATTATACTGGTATCAATAAATTGAACATAGTGTTTTATTCGTAGAAAAGTCCATATGTTACCTATTAGAGATGTTGCGCAAAAGTTACTTATAAAAAACTGTCCAGTTCGCGCATTTCAACAGTTCAGTGTAACAGCTCGTAATTACGAGTTACATAAAATGTTTGTAAGTGTAGCTGTAGCAGTAATGTGTACTTTAGATGCATTTTTGTGAGTTTTGAAACGACTGCTGGAAGGCATTTAAGAGCGGCGCTCATATTGACTAGGGCGCACTCTGTACAAAGTAGGGATGGGCTATTAATTAGCTTTTTAGATTATACAAATGAATCGATTAATCGTATCGATTAATTGAATCATAATAATCGAATATTAGATTAATTGCTGCGTTACGTACTTATTTTTAGGTCTACAAAGAATTATCCTAAAATTATTTTTTTATGAAATGAAGGTATGAGCCAGAAAAAATAAATGGACTTACATTTCTCCTTTTGTAACTAACAATACGTGCTCTGTTACATGAAATACATAGTTACCATTTTTATGTGTGGCAGAATTAGAAGGCTGTGTTATCAATTAATGGCGTAAACTCGTACAGTACAAAGTGCACGACACTAGAAGCAAAAACGTCTTATTAAACATAGGTCTGAACCATTTGCAAGATAACTGCGATGTTGTGATTACCAGCCACTGCTGACGTGATTCTGTGTAAACGCCACGTGCCGGTCCGGGTTGTGGTCTTTGTTTACATTTTCGAGACGTGGAGTTATGAACAAACTGGATACGACGGCAAAGTACACAGTCAGGCTGCCACTCACGTCAGTTGTTTGCGGAGCGTCAGTTGTACGAGTGTTGGTGATAATGCGAAAATATTACAGTAACAAGGAGTATGTGGATGTGCATTTCATTACTCGTATGGTAGGGCTAACAGGTATTGTACGGAAGGCAGCACGCTTTTACCAAGAAGCATATCCTGCCCGAAGGCACCCCGAGAGTCGAGCGTCTACAAGGGTGCTTCAACGCCTCCATGATGCACATGGCTGTGTGTAGACCAGTGCATATTACACCTGTGCTTAATGATGCTGTGCTGGAAAGAGTCGAACACTTGCCAGGTCTCTACAGGCAGATGTGACACACAAATTCCTGCAATGAGCCACAGTAGTGTTTGCAGAATATTACGAGGGTTGGATCAAAAGTAATGCCTCCACCTTCGTTAATTGGGTTTGGATGGGTATATTTTAGTAAATCAAACGCAGAAATAATCCTTAGAATGTGATCTTCAATTACCAATATTCACTTTTCCACATAATCACCAGCCAATTGGATACGTTTCTGTAAACGAGGAACAAGTTTTCTGAAGCCGTCATGGAAGAAGTCAACACTCTGTTTCCAAAGCCGCAGTCTCACAGCTCACAGTTCTCTCAACGTCTTCATCACAAGCATAATGATGTCCCCGCAGATCGTCTTTCATTATCGGGAGCAGATGGAAATCAGACGGTGCTAAATTTGGACTGTATGGAGGATGCCGTACAGTAGTGAGATTTAGTCTCTGAAGTTCTGCTGTGGTGGCACGTGAAGTGTGTGGTTTGGCACTGTCATGCCGCAGGAAAACATTTCCCTTTTCCTTTCGGACCCTTGTTAGCCATCGATTCCGAGTTCGCAGCGCTGTGATGTAACGGTCTGCATTTATTGTTGTTCCATGATCAAGGAAATCAACATGGATAACACCATCTGCGTCCCAGAACACTGTGTCCAGGATTTTTCCAGCTGAGGGCTGCAGACCAGAAACCAAGAAAAAGTTATTTTAACCAGCTATTGGCCAAAAGCAATGATCATACCACAGTTGCAATTCTTTTACATCCATTTTCTCACTCTTGCTTGCTGTGCCGTAAATTTTCGCTTGCAAGATGACGCACGCTAGAAAGAATAGTAGGGGGCTGAGCACCTCCAGCTTCTCGCAGCGCAATAAACAACTTCCCAACCAATTTACCATCCAGATTAACAGTCGGCATAATTGTATACGAATGCGTTAAGGAATTGAAATTAGCTGATCTTGATACAAGTCTCGTGATAGCTCTAATTTCCAGGGTTTCTTTCATATGCATTTCCTCTTCAAATCCCGATTGGTATAAGTTCAAAAAAATTCTTTACTGAACGATGAGATAAGTTTTTCTCATCTACAAATTTTCCGGTCGATTCCGCTGTTTGCCGTGCATCGTCAATTGACGCTTTGTGTGAATTTCAGTATCTTACGAATTCCAATTCGATAGCACTGTTTGAACTTATGCAACCATCCACTTCTTCCATGAAACCTTTATGACCTATGTCGCGCGCAATTTGATGTGCATAACGTCATAGGTCACTATCGTGTACATACTGTAAACTATAATGAGCATTCAACGCGCGAACACCAGTTTCTGTAAAAAGTGCGACTTGTCCTCCCTTGAATATCGGAAGTTTTTCTTATGGAATACACGATTATATTACTGCGGACTTATTCGCAATGTTTTCATAACTATTTCTTTGCTATTTTGCGCGATCTTCCATGTACATAATTTTGTTTAGTACCCGTTCCTTGGACAACTATTGACGATGATGATGTTTGGTTTGTGGAGCGCTCCACTACGCGATCATCAGCGCCCGTACAAATTCACCATCTTTGTTCAGTCTAATCTTGCCACTTTCATGAATGATGATGAAATTATGAGGACAACACAAACACCCAGTCATCTCGAGGCAGGTGAAAATCCCTGACCCCGCCGGGAATCGAACCCGGGACCCCGTGCTCTGGAAGCGAGAACGCGACCGCCAGACCACGAACTGCGGACTTAGACAACTACTGTCCTATTGTCCTTCGTTATGTGTCACTAGAGACGGGATATGTGGCTCTTTGCCCGACAAGGATGATGAACTACGTTGCTAGACATTTGTTTCAATATTACTGTTGCTTGTTAAGCACGTATGGTCATCATTGTACTCCTCATGTACATTGTCCTCATAGTCGAGCGTATACGACACCACACATTCCACTGACTCACCTTGCAGAAGCGCTAATGTTTCACCTGCCACTTCTTTCTCATTTTGCTAAATCCTTGGGCTCCTTTCTGACGAAATGTCTACTTCGGGAACTGTTACTGCTTTGTTTGTCGTTGCCATTGCTCTACTTTGTATCAACACCACTAGCACTGTAGCACTGTTGTCGATTAAGCAGTTCAACTAAGCTCCATATCATCTTGCTGTGTTCACCATTGGATACCTCCAGCCCCGTCTCGTGTTGCCATTAGCAGTCAATATAGTGTTTGCATTGTAAACAAAATATAGGGCGTCGAAGGCTGTAAACATCATTGATCTTCTATGACCTCGCACTTAAGGGGTTCCCTGTCAGAATTGACAGAATTGAAAGTATGATATTTTGTGGCAATGTAAATAAAATAAAAAGTATTTATTACACAGAAGAGTGCAGTTAGAAAACTGTATTAAGTTGATTAACGGACATTTTGCAGCAGCGCCTTCAGATATATTTCGATTCTTATACACTCCTGGAAATGGAAAAAAGAACACATTGACACCGGTGTGTCAGACCCACCATACTTGCTCCGGACACTGCGAGAGGGCTGTACAAGCAATGATCACACGCACGGCACAGCGGACACACCAGGAACCGCGGTGTTGGCCGTCGAATGGCGCTAGCTGCGCAGCATTTGTGCACCGCCGCCGTCAGTGTCAGCCAGTTTGCCGTGGCATACGGAGCTCCATCGCAGTCTTTAACACTGGTAGCATGCCGCGACAGCGTGGACGTGAACCGTATGTGCAGTTGACGGACTTTGAGCGAGGGCGTATAGTGGGCATGCGGGAGGCCGGGTGGACGTACCGCCGAATTGCTCAACACGTGGGGCGTGAGGTCTCCACAGTACATCGATGTTGTCGCCAGTGGTCGGCGGAAGGTGCACGTGCCCGTCGACCTGGGACCGGACCGCAGCGACGCACGGATGCACGCCAAGACCGTAGGATCCTACGCAGTGCCGTAGGGGACCGCACCGCCACTTCCCAGCAAATTAGGGACACTGTTGCTCCTGGGGTATCGGCGAGGACCATTCGCAACCGTCTCCATGAAGCTGGGCTACGGTCCCGCACACCGTTAGGCCGTCTTCCGCTCACGCCCCAACATCGTGCAGCCCGCCTCCAGTGGTGTCGCGACAGGCGTGAATGGAGGGACGAATGGAGACGTGTCGTCTTCAGCGATGAGAGTCACTTCTGCCTTGGTGCCAATGATGGTCGTATGCGTGTTTGGCGCCGTGCAGGTGAGCGCCACAATCAGGACTGCATACGACCGAGGCACACAGGGCCAACACCCGGCATCATGGTGTGGGGAGCGATCTCCTACACTGGCCGTACACCACTGGTGATCGTCGAGGGGACACTGAATAGTGCACGGTACATCCAAACCGTCATCGAACCCATCGTTCTACCATTCCTAGACCGGCAAGGGAACTTGCTGTTCCAAGAGGACAATGCACGTCCGCATGTATCCCGTGCCACCCAACGTGCTCTAGAAGGTGTAAGTCAACTACCCTGGCCAGCAAGATCTCCGGATCTGTCCCCCATTGAGCATGTTTGGGACTGGATGAAGCGTCGTCTCACGCGGTCTGCACGTCCGGCACGAACGCTGGTCCAACTGAGGCGCCAGGTGGAAATGGCATGGCAAGCCGTTCCACAGGACTACATCCAGCATCTCTACGATCGTCTCCATGGGAGAATAGCAGCCTGCATTGCTGCGAAAGGTGGATATACACTATACTAGTGCCGACATTGTGCATGCTCTGTTGCCTGTGTCTATGTGCCTGTGGTTCTGTCAGTGTGATCATGTGATGTATCTGACCCCAGGAATGTGTCAATAAAGTTTCCCCTTCCTGGGACAATGAATTCACGGTGTTCTTATTTCAATTTCCAGGAGTGTATTTCTGTGTCATTTTATGTACTGCGTAATGGAATATGTAACTTATAAGAAAGACTGAACTGTAGTATTCACTACTAAAATATTAAAAGCAAAGTTTCCAGATACGCTATGAATCCTTATCTAGAGTTCAGAAGGGAACTTAATTTTCTGGAGGAATAGTTTATGAAAGGTCGTTTACAGACTTCTGGCAGGAATTGAAAATCGCTTTACGCTTTGAACGAAGTAAATGAGACCTCATTGGCCACTCCTATAATTTAGTCTACATCTGCATTTATACTCCGCAAGCCACCCAACGGTGTGTGGCGGAGGGCACTTTACGTGCCACTGTCATTACCTCCCTTTCCTGTTCCAGTCGCGTATGGTTCGCGGGAAGAACGACTGCCGAAAAGCCTCCGTGCGCGCTCGAATCTCTCTAATTTTACATTCGTGATCTCCTCGGGAGGTACGGACTTGAAAACGCGTCGAAGAATGTAAAAATATTATTTATACCACTTACAATTAGTCTGTTACACAACTGAAATACTTTACTTGTCTTCATGAAATTCTTCTTCGGGATAGTGTACTTAGATTCGAGTATTACTTCCCTCAATGCTTTTTTGGACATTTCTGTCGAAAATTATACCAAAATCTTTGTAGCTTCCCCCTGTTTTCTGGAATCCCAAAGTTCCTATCAGTCATTCATACGGTGAAATTACTCTCGTTCAAGTATTTTTGCCATGTCATATGAAAAGTTACAAGCGTCAATGAATATTTACATGTATCCATGCCCATTTACAAATAATGTCGCGGTCTTTGGGGTCGCCGTGCCATTCACAAAGTAAATCAGCACCTCTTGTGAGTACTGCCATCGCTTGAGGAGGCACTGTGTTGAACATTAACAGCATTGTTTGCGCCTCTGACACTTCGCTAACGTTTCTTAATGGCTAGGTGCGATCCCAGACCACAGTAGAAATTCTGCATTATGTGTTAGTATTCTAAACTGAACTATCCTTTATGAGAGTATAGCCGCTTGCGTCTGAAAGTTCTTTTGTGGACCGACAGGAAGCTGGCCAGCAGTAGGCTGAAATTATCTCGTGTGGACACACAAGATTTCGTCGATTTATTACACGCGCAGATATGCTCGCAGACAAATCCTTGCTTGCAGACCGGCGTTATGAGTTACTAATGCTAGATCACTGATGATGGGCCGCGCGGGATTAGCCGAGCGGTCTAGGGCGCAGCAGTCATGGACTGTGCTGCTCGTACCGGCGGAAGTTCGAGTCCTCCCTCGGGCATGGATGTGTGTGTTTGTCCTTAGAATAATTTAGGTTTAGTAGTCTGTAAGCTTAGGGACTGATGACCTTAGCAGTTAAGTCCCAAAAGATTTCACAAAGATTTGAGCATTGATGATGGGACAACACACAACAGGCTTCAAAACAAAAAGAAAAAGGTGAAGTAGTTAATCGTAAGGATAATCTATTATGTAAAATTAATTATCTTGAAAGAAAAATCGTTATACCCGTAAGCGACTGAGAGAGTAATGACGATTAATTGATTAACTGCAATACATAGGCCATCCCTAGTTGAACGAGCTTGTCGAAGCAAGGCCTATGTAGATGTGAGGCGTGCTAGACTTGACGAGAAGCGAAATTGTCCACGTAAAAATACTATGAACTTGTGAAATTTCTACACGAGTTTGTGGAGGTAGACAAGTCTTTCACAGTCGATTTTGTGGCTTTTAACTCTGACAGCAGCGTGACGTTAAAGGGTTGTAAAAACTCTGTTTCTCCACAGCATATTTTTTTCCAATTTTTTGAACATCAGTCTAGAGTTCAGACATTAGTGAATCCTTTATCGGGATTGTGGATCAGTCTGTCATTGCACTTGTAACAGTTATACAAGTTTGGAACAAACATTTTTATTTGCTAAACGTTACCGACACAGTGTTTAGGGCGTTTTCATTTCGCCAGTCGCATTCTGCCTGCAGTTACCTGGAAGTTGGCAGCACAGAAATCGCACAATGCGGGTATGTGGCCATCTCCTATAAATCAACACAACCATCGAACGTTATAAATCGCTCACATAATTTATTAAGCCATTGTACATAAAGTGTACACACGCACGCGCGCGCGCGCGCGCACACACACACACACACACACACACACACACACACACACATACAGAGAGAGAGAGAGAGAGAGAGAGAGTGTTTGGTCGCAACTTTTGACTCTGAGTCTCAACGCTAACTTGTCATAGCCGATTTTCACACGTTTAACGTTCACACATGATAGTGGAAGTGATGACGTTTCAGGCCGATTGCAGACATATGTCACAGTGTTTGACCATATGGAATTCCTGTCATGTACTGAAAATTCTGTACTTAAACTTTCATTTTATGGCTGTCAAACAGATAACTTATTAGAGTTCAGTTCGGATTTTGAGAATGCCCGCTGTAAATGACAATGGTAACGGGTGTAAATATAGAAATATGACTACATATATATGTGTACTGCAAACGTGAACACACGCACCCGTGTATGTGTGTGTTCCAGAATATTCCTGGAATACTTGTAATAATTCCAACCAGTCCTGTTACACATACGGTTTTCTATCTGTAAGAGAGTACTGATGGGTAACACACTCCTAGTACCCCTAGGGATGGAGCAGTTGGAGCAATTTCCGCTGAAGTTGGTCCTTACATGACTTACTATCTGTAAGGAAGAAATATGAGAGTGAGAGATTCCTATCTCTCCTAATACGGAAGATGGGTTTAGGGAGAGGATGGTGAGTAAAAATAAGCGCAACTCTGGAGTGCATGGAATAATTTCAGCTGAGATGGGTACACATTTGACATACTATTGGAAACATCTCTCGTGGAGCTAATATACCGGCAGTTTTCCTGTGGATAGTATGAGACTGCCAGACTTTATAATCAGGTGTTTTAGGATGTTGTTAGACTCTTTCCAGAGTTATGCTGTAACCTAGCCACACGTACACGGAGTTTTGTTCGACCAAGAATTTATTTATTTTAGCTCGTGTGGAGGAACTAAAAATGGTGCTTATTTGACGTTTTTCGTTGTATGAAAAAATACAATACGGCACTTTCTTAAATGCTATCACTTTATGAGTACTGTAGGTTACACACACTTTGAAAAGCACGCATTAAAACTGATTTTATGCCATAGACGTATCTGAATTCCTTTTCCTGTCTAAAAGAAGACTGAGATTGCTCGAGTACACCAGCAGTAATGTGCATATTCTATTTACCTTCCAACTGACAAGCAGAGCCTCTGAATTCCTGACTTTGATTTTCACATCGCGGGGCGGTCCTCCTGGAACTTCTTCTGACGTGGTCACAGAAACGACGTCGCTCGCATTAGACGTACCGACAGAATTCTCGGCAACTACCCGCAGCTGGTAGCTGTGAGCAGGGTGGAGACCGGTGATGTGGGCCTTGGTCTGATCGCCGCTCACGCTCACTCGTCGGACGTCCTTTGACCACGAACCTGGTAAGTGACAAACAAAGAATATACAGACAGATGAACTAAGTTTACACATTACAGATGTTTGTTGCTTTGACACGGGTAATCTTCGGCTTCGTCAAAACCGCTTGCTCACCGCCTTGAACAAACGTCGCTCTTTCGCTTTCAAAGGAGGTGTCAAAGAGTATTGTCTCACGGAGGAATGATGGAAGATTAAAGTTTAACATCTAGTCGACGACAAACTCATTAAGGACGTCGCACAAGCTCGGACTTTGGGAAGAATAGTGAAAGCGATGGCCAGTGCACTTTCGGAGGAACCGTCCCAGCATTCGCCCTATGCGTGTTAGGGAAATCATGGAAAAACATGGAAGGAATAAATTATTGCTGGACCCGATAGCAAGGCTGATGTGGTGCAGAACGTACAGAGCAACCGGAGATACTATAGAATCTAATAATACTAATGTATGTGCGTCTTTCTCACGCCACAGTGAAGGGAAAACGTGTGAAATGACACATGAAAACGTACCCCTTGACTGTACTCTGAGTACCAGCGACCTAAACACAATCAAGTATAATCGTAGCAGAAGTATGGTATCAGTATCACACTTCTCTGCAAAACTTTAAGGACGACATTGGTAAAGTAACACCATATAATAACAAGTCGGTGGAAATGAATGAAAGCTCGGGAGCGTGTTGCTAGAGACATGCCGGTCCTGCACAGAAAGATGGACGTCACGTGGCATGAGATCAGCATGACTACAGAGCCAAATAGGGCTGCCCGCAACACGAAGCAGTTGAAGGAACTGGAAAAGACAGTGCTTGTCAATCAGTTATGGCGCACAGTGGTGATGTTCTTTACTGCAACATGACCCGGAGACAAATTTTCTCACATGGGTAAGAAAAACTGGAAAACAAGAAGAAGTGTAACGGGTATAGCCCAGTAGTTTGGTGTTGCTCACAGAATTGTTTCACGTGCATAGGGGGCATTACGAATCACAGGCACTACTGCCCGAAGGAGAGGACGTGATCGACAACGGTCAAATATAGCTGCTAACAACCGCTACATTGTGCAACAGGCAAGAAGGGGCCCATATCAAACAGCAGGTGCAATTGCAATCACATTTAACAGGACTGCAAGCCACGCAATCTCACGCTCCATAGTGGCATGGCGACTGCATGCCCGGCGACATACATGTTGCGTTCCTTTGAGACACCCTCACATCGGCCGCACCGTTTGCAATTGTGTGAAGAGCGTAGAGACTGTTCCCACAAGGAGTGAACCCACGTGCTCTTCTCGGATGAGAGCAGATTTGCAGGATGAAATTTTCACACTGCAGCGGAGTGTGAGCTGATACGAAACTTCCTGGCAGATTAAAACTGTGTGCCCGACCGACACTCGAACTCGGGAAATTGCCTTTCGCGGTCAAGTGCTCTACCCTCTGAGCTACCCAAGCACGACTCACGCCCCGCTCTCACAGCCTTACTTCCGCCAATACCTCGTCTCCTACCTTCCAAACTTCACAGAAGCTCCCCTGCTAAACTTGCAGAACCAGCGCTCCTGGAAGACATGGCTTTACTATAGCTTGGGGGATGTTTCCAGAATGAAATTTTCACTCTGCAGCAAAGTACGCGAGAGCAGATTTAGTCTGAGTAATGATTCTGGACCTACTGTCATACGGTGAAATGTGGGAACAAGTAATGCACTCGCGAACATTGTCGAACCTGATCGTTTTAGTGGCACACGTGTTATGGAATGGGGAGGCATAATGTTGCGTGGGTGGTCTGACCTCGAAATCTTTGAACGCTGTAAACTCACCGGTCAACGCTCTTGTGACATTAAACTCCCTCCCCATATGCGTCTTCTCAGCGGTGATTTCGACCATGACTTCATTTTGCCGATAACAATGCGCGACCACATCAAACGATGCAAATCAAGAAGCCCTGGGAACGAGAGGATATGCGTTCCCCCAACTTAAATCCCATCGAGCACGTTTGGGACGAACTGGCGACACGTATTGCAGCTTGTACACATGCATCAACGAAAGTCCAGCTGTTATCAACCGCATTGGCAAAGGAATGTGAAATTCATTCAACCACGGCATAATAAGCTGGAACATTTTGTTAATTGTGACTTCTCCGACCGTGAAAGTTTACATTTTGCAGGGGAATGAAAAGATTTACCACAAAAACTCCTTACCAACGTTGTGGCCAGCGTGGGAGCACGTTGCGGAGCATGCACTGCCGTCAGTGTTGATCACATACATAGTATTGATGTAATGTCCAGTTCATCATTAATCGCGGCGTCTTCAGTCTGATTATTGTCTTTGAGTAGAAGTGTTGTTTCTGTTGATCCCATTTCGTATTTGTTTCAGTTACTTTTTGTACTATAATGTGGCAGTTGTTTCTATCTGCCGTCCAAGTTTCATCGAGCGGTGTTACTTGGCAGCGAAACATCGGCTGAAAGTTACTTTCACTCTTCATTATACACACCATTGTAGTATTTTTTAATACACGTTTTAGTGGTAGTAGTTGCTGTGGTAGTAATACCAATGTGGCCTATTAATCTATCTGTTATACACAGGGTGTCCCACATTACTCTGCCACTTCATATACCGGATGGTTATAATTAAATCTTCCCTATTTAACACGTTATAACACGGGAACTAATTACCGTACGAGTACCAAACTTGACAGCATTAATGTCCAGAGTATAGGGTGCATGATTTCCAAGCGTCACAGCGCCACCGTCCAGTTCCAATTATGACCACCAGATGCCGTGATCAGCCATCGTGATTCATAGTCTCGGACCCCTGACCAGTCGCAGTGCACTTGTTGACGTGTCATCATGAGCTTGGGCAAAAGGAGCAGCAAACGGTGAAGCTCTGTTATCCGTCGATCACCTCGAGTGTGAGTGTCTGCAGGTTTCAATATTGCAGCGGTCACAGCTGTGTGAGGTCGGACGGCACGTGGGGAGAGCGGACAGATTTACGCGGTCTTGTTGCGATGACAGATGCGTCGCCCACTAACTCAGCGTGCCTTTGTTCACTGCTAGGTGTCCGTAGACATCCTGCAAGCGCTTATGAATGTCTGGGATGCTCTGGCTTTCCGCAGAAGAAACTCAATGACAGTTCTGCTTGCAGCGCACTTCCGTTACAGATATCATATTAAAGACTACTTACAGCGCCACCACCTATTGGAACTTATGATTAGATTAGATTAGATTAATACTAGTTCCATGGATCATGAATACGATATTTCATAATGATGTGGAACGAGTCAAATTTTCCAATACATGACATAATTTAGTTAATTTAACAACATAATTAAGTTAATATGACAACTTTTTTTTCCCTTAATTTATATCTAAAAATTCCTCTATGGAGTAGAAGGAGATGTCATTCAGAAACTCTTTTAATTTCTTCTTAAATACTTGTTGGTTATCTGTCAGACTTTTGATACTATTTGGTAAGTGACCAAAGACTTTAGTGGCAGTATAATTCATCCCTTTCTGTGCCAAAGTTGGATTTAATCTTGAATAGTGAAGATCATCCTTTCTCCTAGTATTGTAGTTATGCACACTGCTATTACTTTTGAATTGGGTTTGGTTGTTAATAACAAATTTCATAAGAGAGTATATATACTGAGAAGCTACTGTGAATATCCCTAGATCCTTAAATAAATGTCTGCAGGATGATCTTGGGTGGACTACAGCTATTATTCTGATTACACGCTTTTGTGCAATAAATACTTTATTCCTCAGTGATGAATTACCCCAAAATATGATGCCATATGCAAGCAATGAGTGAAAATAGGCGTAGTAAGCTAATTCACTAAGATTTTTATCACCAAAATTTGCAATGACCCTTATTGCATAAGTAGCTGAACTCAAACGTTTCAGCAGATCATCAATGGTTTCTTCCAATTTAATCTCTCATCAATGGACACACCTAAAAATTTTGCATATTCTACCTTAGCTATATGCTTCTGATTAAGGTCTATATTTATTAATGGCGTCATACCATTTACTGTACGGAACTGTATGTACTGTGTCTTATCAAAATTCAGTGAGAGTCCGTTTACAAGGAACCACTTAGTAATTTTCTGAAAGACATTATTGACAATTTCATCAGTTAATTCTTGTTTGTCAGGTGTGATTACTATACTTGTATCATCAGCAAAGGGAACTAACTTTGCCTCTTCATAAATATAGAATGAATATAAAACTATAGAGGCTTAAGTGAGAATATTCCACGATGTTCCGCAACAAATTCGTCAGCCGAAACTGGACGAGAAAAACAATGTTGCATTACTCTTTGAAGGCCCCTCGTGTTTTATGTCAAGTTATGTGCAAATATATCCTATTGTTATTGTAACAATGAAAATTGTGATTAAATAAAAGAAAATGATTCAGTAAAGACTGATGTATAGTTCCACATTAAATAATACCGGTTTAAATGTATCACTGACATCGGGAAGTACTTATAACGTGGAAGGTACAAAAAGTTGGTGCGCAGGCCCGAAAGCGAATGCCGACAAGACACAGTCTGTAGCAAGCCTTCAGTGTAATAAGATGTAGTGAGCATGGTAAATACAAGGACAGAGCTGTGAGCAGTTAATAGTGTGACTACAGCAAATGCGACATGTAGCGAGATGCATTACCTCAGTAAAGGACTGAGCTGTGCTGTGCGATTTTATTTCGCGCTTACAGTTAACTTTTGTTGGCGAAAAGTACTATGACTTGTACTGCCGTTAAAGTGGGGGTATTCTGCCACCTGAGGGGAAAACACTGTTAGAGTGGAGGCGTTGTGGAGGTTTTCGTATTTAAATATCAACTAACAGCCTCCAATAAATTGCCTACATGATATACAGCAAGAGGAGTATGAATGCACATAACAGCACTTCCAGAGGATAACGTGCTTAAGCGTACGTGATCGTTATTACATTAAGCCAGCTTTAAGAGTGACCAGCACATTTGAGAGATTGTTTCGTGGACCACGACTACAGAAAGGTAAGACTGAACCATTAATTATATGTGTAATAGTTTGTGACAGGGTGAGAGAAAACCATATAGCAAGTTCAAACAATATAAATTATGCTGAAACGCTGTTTGTTAATGACTAACAGTCTCTCAGACAAACCTTTCATTTTCCTTAGATGTGTGTAATTTGTACAGAACTTGAGAGATTCCTTAATTAACTTTAAAAGAAATGATTATTAATAATGATTCACAGTTAATGCAACAATGTGCATTTTTAAAGTGGTTCTCTTAACATGCTTTGTTCGAAACCGATGTAAATACTGAAGTCCTTCAGACAGGTAGCAGGACAATTTAGTTCTGAAGTAGTAACGTAAGGAGTAATTATTTCCATGTAACCCCTTATGTGAATAACAAATAGAGCAATTAATGATTCAATGGAACTGTAAAAGGGACAGTAGTTTTTTGCATTGCATTATTCTCAGTACTGTAACAATGGTCACTTAAACTGACAGATGTAGTAATGAATGCACACATTACTAACTAACAAGAAATATGACAGTTGTTTAATTCAGTGTCTGAACTCGGACACGACAGGTAATAATTAAATGAATACAGTAGAAAAGTGGAAGTAAAATTAAACTTTGTTTTTATAGAAATAGTGTTAGTACAATTAAACAATTCAAAGTTATTAAATGACTGTTGCCTTTGATTGCACAAAAATAGTGATAGTACTTCGGAGTGGACAGGGGAAACTTAGCTGATTCAGTACATACATGTTATCAGCTTTACAAGTAGAGAAAACACCGCCCGAACAGGACTTGAAGGCCCAACGATGGGTCTTGCAAGTAGATGCTTTGCTTATATAGGTTGTTACATTCAAGCTGACTCTTAAATTTGAAGCTTACACAGTAATTTCAACAAGACAGCATTAGTTTTACACAGTAATTACAGTCTCTTGTTTTAAGAATACATAATAGGTTTCCATGTCAGTCAGAGCTTATCTTGTTTTCCACAAAGCATTTGTTACTTTTTATTGATTTTAAATTATTAAAGTGATCTTCCACAATAAGATTATGGCAGACTTTCATGATATCATTAAACTTTCCGGTGTATTGTTTAATGATAAGTACTGGCTTTGTCTTAAATGTGTGTACTATGCTGCCACCAACTGTCTTCCAGAACAAGAAGGAAAAGCAGGTTTGGAAGTGATGTCATTGATTAATGGCCAATTTGCAGTGTATGTTTGTACCTTCGAATACTGATTACTAAAGAATTAGCTGAGTCGCAATCTAGGCGCACTGTAACTATTTAGGAGTGACTGATTAAATACTGCGTGTAGAAGATAGCTCTCGTTTATAAACTCTTATAGATTAAAAATGATTGAACACAATTCTTTTCTATCATTAAACCAAGTGGCTTCTTCAAGACTACTGTGTAAACGCGACCGTATATTCAAATTAATAAGAGGAATTAATTAGTTAACTTAGGTGCACCATACTAATTACTTAACTGAAAAGTAGATGTTATTAAATTAAATTCCCAAGTGAGTGCAGGGAACGAATGAGGGCTGTCAGATTCGTTTTATAAATAACAAGGCTTATCATAACTCATGTAAATCACGTTAGGGTTGTCGCCGCGTTGATGGGCAGAAGCTATTCTAAATTTGGATCTTTGGATTTATGGATCTCGGTGAACATGACAAAAGAAGCAGGGCTGCACGCTGTCATTCTTGGTTTGACGAACACTGAGGCAACCTGTCGCAAATCGATTGGGCCACTGTTCACCCGTTCTTAATCCCCTAGAAAATGTCTGGGACTGTTTGGGACAGGGAGTTAAATGTAGCTATAACTATCCTCGAAATTTGGTGGCTCCACGCAAGGATGCCCACACGATAGTTTATAGGCATCGACTTTGGCTTGAGCGATCGAGGCGTGCGGATCGCTGCTGACACTGTGCACTACGCCTACTGGGTCGAAGAGAGCTCGTGAAGAACTTCTGCGCTGTGGCCGCGGCGGGAAGCAAACTGCCGGCAGTTGTTTTAACAACGAAAGCAGAGTGTCGTGCTGTCCGCGCCCCAGCATGGGGAAGAAGGCTGCGCAGAAGAAACCTGCCGCCATGAAGCACCTACCGGTCGTGCAGCTCACTGAGTCTGCCGATCAGGCCAAGAAGATTCGAGAAGTCGAAGCCTGTTACCCCTTTGTACGAGAAGTGCAGAGGCGGGTGACAGCACTGTTCGACTTGATAATGAGCTGCACAAAGCACGAGGTGATCTATGAGTCTGTGGGTTCAGATTCGATTATCTGCGTGGAGGCAGAAAACATGGCGATCGAATGGCGATCAAAAGCACTGTGACGGCCCATATTGCCGACGCACCACTGGTGTGAGAGAAGAACACTGTTGCAAAAAGAGTGAAAACTATCAGAATGCTCCTGAGAGGTCTGCCTTGGTGCTATGATGAGACAGCAGTCCGAAAAGGGCTCTTGAGCATAGGGTTCGGTAACGGGGCTGTACGGCTGCATAACCGAACCGACAAGAAGAGACTATCGTCGTTTGCCGTCGCACTGCAAACAACGGACGGCCGTAGCGACGTCTTCTCACTGGGGAGGTTGCTGGTCTTCCCAGTGACTGCAGAAGCTCTCCCGTCCGGCATGGACTCTCAGCCCCAGTGCTACAAGGGCCAGGGCGAGGCCTATGTAGCGAAGTTCTGCAGCAACGCAGAGCGGTGCGTTAACTGATTAGACGGGCAAGCCAGTGGCAGATAAGCTATGCCTACCTTTGCTCGGAGTGGCTTTTTCAAACCAAAGCCGGGCCAACGGCGGCGTAGCGGTCGAGGTCGCACCGACGAAGCGGAGAAGACGAAGACGACGACGACGGGCTAAGACCAACCCTGTGGAGGGACAGCACGGAGGCAGCTCTCGCCGTCAATAGCGGGGACGACCGCCCGAAAGTGGACGGTCGGGATGGAGGTTCCGGGAAGAGCACCGGCGGCGAACTTTGCTCCGCCGTGAAGCTTCAGCGGCCCTTAAAGCGCTACTGGTGGCAGAGAGGGCTCTTGAGCACAGCGTTTGGTAATGCGGCTCTACGGCTTCCTAACCGAATCTTCGCATCCGCCCTGGCTGCAGTTTTTGCCCAAGGCCTACGTTAAGCAGCAGGGGTGAAAACCTCGGCGAACGCTCCTGCACCTAAGCAGAAGACCGTAAGGTTGCCTACCCCTGCAACCGTCCCAGCAACGCCGCTGGAGAAGGGCGCCAGGAAGACATTCATCGCCACAACACCAACGGCAGCGACGCCGAAAGCCACAGGGTTAACTAGCGCCAAGGCAGAAGAAACGAAGCGCGAGAGAACGGCCTACAGCTCTACGGAAAATCAGCAGTGCAGCTCGTCGAGCAAGCAGAACTGCCCGAGGATAAACTGCAGAAAAAGTGCGCCATTTGGTAAACAGTAGACGCCGCACAACAGCGAGCTGTCGCCCTTCAACTTCAGACCGATGCTGCGCCAATTCACCAACGACACGGTGCAACTGAAGGCTCAAAGCTGTGTAATGTGCTGCCGCACTGGACTGCTGTCACTATAACGACCTCTGGTCTGCATGATGCCCGTTACTAACAAGCTTACCCAAGCAGCAAGAAATCCGCTGCTGTTCTTACTACCCAGCCTGACCAATGCAAAGGTTTTATTCCTCTTCGCTCTTGCCTTTGCACTGTTTTCTCTCTGCCGTTCAGACCGCTACCCTTCGTTGAACTTTCGACCCAATCTATCTCCAGATGAACGTCTATTAAAGGTTAATCACAATCACATGTACCCAAATATCGCAGTATCCACAACCTCCGAAGAACTCACATAGTGAACACTAATCCTTATGCAGAGATGGCAGTAGATCTTTTGTGTTGGGAATCATGCCGGTGTGGGCGTGGAGGGGCTCTAATCCTTTTTTTTTTATAAAGTTTTTAGGGAGGCACGTGGGCAGACCTGGGGCATGGAGTATTTTTAATATTTTGAAAGATCAATGGCAATTTGTAATTAGCTACAAACAGATTCCAGTTCAGATATGCAGACATGCATTATACTCACTTCTAAACCATTTTATTGAAAGAAAAACAGCTGACTACACCATTTTTATTTCTTTTCCCTGAGAGCAAGAACGGGGGGGGGGGGGGGCTGTCGCACATTCCCCTGGGTATGAGCGCTATTGGCTTCACGGGGTCTTGATCGGGTCATGGCATACCTTTCAGAAACTTATGTTTTTTGCTCGCCGAATTGAGGCATTACAAAGGCTAGAGACGGTGTTACACGGAAGTTGCCTGATGACTCCTGAGAATAAAAAATTATCCGGTCTGCCGATGAAGTGTACCTATCATTCAACATGAAAGTGCATTGTCTTGGTAATATGATATTCGTATATAAACAAAGTGCACACGGCTTTTAGTTTCACTGTAGCCCTTGTCATAATCAATGTCTGTCTTCAACAGTTTTCGATTGCCATTCGAAAGTACTCCTCATCCCTTTACCTACTACCTCGATGCTTCAGTATGTTAAACTGGTGATGGAATGTTAAGTAAACTATGATACGAGAGGCACCCTGTTACTTGCGTAGAAACATCTCCAGTCTTTCTTCTTTCTTTCGCTTGTACCTTTGTCCCACAGTTTTCGCAGGGTCGGCATTGTTACTGTCGGATTTTGCATGGTTAATTTAAAGGAGTGGCTGGATACTCTTCCTGCCACCACCTCACACCCCCGGGACGGAATCAGTGTACCCCAGCTGTCCGTGTGTAGTTGTTGTTGTTGTCTTCAGTCCTGAGACTGGTTTGATGCAGCTCTCCATGCTACTCTATCCTGTGCAAGCTTATTCATCTCCCAGTACCTACTGCAACCTACATCCTTCTGAATCTGTTTAGTGTATTCATCTCTTGGTCTCCCTCTACGATTTTTACCCTCCACCTGCCCTCCAATGCTAAATTTGTGATCCCTTGATGCCTCAAAACATGTCCTACCAACCGATCCCTTCTTCTAGTCAAGTTGTGCCACAAACTTCTCTTCTCCCCAATCCTATTCAATACCTCCTCATTAGTTACGTGATCTACCCACCTTATCTTCAGCATTCTTCTGTAGCACCACATTTCGAAAGCTTCTATTCTCTTCTTGTCCAAACTAGTTATCGTCCATGTTTCACTTCCATACATGGCTACACTCCATACAAATACTTTCAGAAACGACTTCCTGACACTTAAATCTATACTCGACGTTAACAAATTTCTCTTCTTCAAAAACGATTTCCTTGCCGTTGCCAGCCTACATTTTACATCCTCTCTGCTTCGACCATCATCAGTTATTTTACTCCCTAAATAGCAAAACTCCTTTACTACTTTAAGTGTCTCATTTCCTAATCTAATTCCCTCAGCATCACCCGATTTAATTTGACTACATTCCATTATCCTCGTTTTGCTTTTGTTGATGTTCATCTTATATCCTCCTTTCAAGACACTGTCCATTCCGTTCAACTGCTCTTCCAAGTCCTTTGCTGTCTCTGACAGAATTACAATGTCATCGGCGAACCTCAAAGTTTTTACTTCTTCTCCATGAATTTTAATACCTACTCCGAATTTTTCTTTTGTTTCCTTTACTGCTTGCTCAATATACAGATTTAATAACATCGGGGAGAGGCTACAACCCTGTCTCACTCCTTTCCCAACCACTGCTTCCCTTTCATGCCCCTCGACTCTTATAACTGCCATCTGGTTTCTGTACAAATTGTAAACAGCCTTTCGCTCCCTGTATTTTACCCCTGCCACCTTCAGAATTTGAAAGAGAGTATTCCAGTTAACATTGTCAAAAGCTTTCTCTAAGTCTACAAATGCTAGAAACGTAGGTTTGCCTTTTCTTAATCTTTCTTCTAAGATACGTCGTAAGGTTAGTATTGCCTCACGTGTTCCAACATTTCTACGGAATCCAAACTGATCTTCCCCGAGGTCCGCTTTTACCAGTTTTTCCATTCGTCTGTAAAGAATTCGCGTTAGTATTTTGCAGCCATGACTTATTAAACTGATAGTTCGGTAATTTTCACATCTGTCAACACCTGCTTTCTTTGGGATTGGAATTATTATATTCTTCTTGAAGTCTGAGGGTATTTCGCCTGTCTCATACATCTTGCTCACCAGATGGTAGAGTTTTGTCATGACTGGCTCTCCCAAGGCCATCAGTAGTTCTAATGGAATGTTGTCTACTCCCGGGGCCTTGTTTCGACTCAGGTCTTTCAGTGCTCTGTCAAACTCTTCACGCAGTATCTTATCTCCCATTTCGTCTTCATCTACATCCTCTTCCCTTTCCATAATATTGTCCTCAAGTGCATCGCCCTTGTATAAACCCTCTATATACTCCTTCCACCTTTCTGCCTTCCCTTCTTTGCTTAGAACTGGGTTGCCATCTGAGCTCTTGATATTCATACAAGTGGTTCTCTTCTATCCAAAGGTCTCTTTAATTTTCCTGTAGGCAGTATCTATCTTACCCCTAGCGAGACAAGCCTCTACATCCTTACATTTGTCCTCTAGCCATCCCTGCTTAGCCATTTTGCACTTCCTGTCAATCTCATTTTTGAGACGTTTGTATTCCTTTTTGCCTGCTTCATTTACTGCATTTTTATATTTTCTCCTTTCATCAATTAAATCCAATATTTCTTCTGTTACCCAAGGATTTCTATTAGCCCTCGTCTTTTTACCTACTTGATTCTCTGCTGCCTTCACTACTTCATCCCTCAGAGCTACCCATTCTTCTTCTACTGTATTTCTTTCCCCCATTCCTGTCAATTGTTCCCTTATGCTCTCCCTGAAACTCTCTACAACCTCTGGTTCTTTCAGTTTATCCAGGTCCCATCTCCTTAAATTCCTACCTTTTTGCAATTTCTTCAGTTTCAATCTGCAGTTCGTAACCAATAGATTGTGGTCAGAGTCCACATCTGCCCCTGGAAATGTCTTACAATTTAAAACCTGGTTCCTAAATCTCTGTCTTACCATTATATAATCTATCTGATACCTTTTAGTATCTCCAGAATTCTTCCAGGTATACAACCTTCTTTTATGATTCTTGAACCAAGTGTTAGCTATGATTAAGTCATGCTCTGCGCAAAATTCTACAAGGCGGCTTCCTCTTTCATTTCTTCCCCCCAATCCATATTCACCTACTATGTTTCCTTCTCTCCCTTTTCCTACCGACGAATTCCAGTCACCCATGACTATTAAATTTTCGTCTCCCTTCACTACCTGAACAATTTCTTTTATCTCGTCATACATTTCATCTATTTCTTCATCATTTGCAGAGCTAGTTGGCATATACACTTGTACTACTGTAGTAGGCATGGGCTTTGTGTCTATCTTGGCCACAATAATGCGTTCACTATGCTGTTTGTAGTAGCTAACCCGCACTCCTATTTTTTTATTCATTATTAAACCTACTCCTGCATTACCCCTATTTGATTTTGTATTTATAACCCTGTATTCACCTCACCAAAAGTCTTGTTCCTCCTGCCACCGAACTTCACTAATTCCCACTATATCTAACTTTAACCTATCCATTTCCCTTTTTAAATTTTCTAACCTACCTGCCCGATTAAGGGATCTGACATTCCACGCTCCGATCTGTAGAACGCCAGTTTTCTTCCTCCTGATAACGACGTCCTCTTGAGTAGTCCCCGCCCGGAGATCCGAATGGGGGACTATTTTACCTCCGGAATATTTTACCCAAGAGGACGCCATCATCATTTAATCATACAGTAAAGCTGCATGTCCTCGGGAAAAATTACGGCTGTAGTTTCCCCTTGCTTTCAGCCGTTCGCAGTACCAGACGGTGTGTAGTATAATCCTTGAAATAGTGCGAACGTGTTGTAAATATCTGCGAGTCGTGTAACTGAGGCGGGATGTGCGGACCAGCCCGGTATTCACATACTGGGATGTGGAAAACCGCCTAAAAACCACATCTATGCTGGTCAGCACGCCAACCCACTTCGTTAATCCACCGGGAGGATTCAAACTGGGGCCGGCACGCCTACCCGAGTCCAGAAAGCAACGCATTAGCGCTCTTGGCTAATCTGGCCGGGTGCAGATACATCTCCAGTCAATATGGAAGTTTGAGTGAGAATGTGAAGCATCATTGTTCATCACAAACTGAAGCGCTATGAATTTAACGATTATGTTATAGTTGCTCAGTTGAAAAGTGAAGATACAAATTACAAATCTCTTTACTGGTTAGTAACAGATAATGAAATTATGAATTCGACTTTGGCTAGGAAATCAGACAACAGTGCAAAGGTTGTCGTTTAATTTTCATGGAACGGGAGAAGCAAATTGTAGAGCCATCATTTTAGAAGCAATGAATAAATAAAAAGTTAATTTTGTGAATATGTCATACTAGTAATTAACTGTTCAACAGAAGCTGCTTGTTGGTAGCATTCCATTTAACCATACTAGTATCCCCGTGTCAGTGGTATCTGTATTGCACAGAAGACAATAGCAGTGTCTTATGCATATGAGATTTTTCAGTTCACTGTGAAGTGACTTGCCTTTCCTGTAATGTTCTCTAGCCTGTGCCAATGGCAATATTTCGTAAAATTCATGTAATGATATTATCACAAGATTTTTATTACATATATGTGTAATCGTTATAAACAATTTCTTAGGTAATATTTGCAGTTGTCATTGGTAATTCCTAAACTTGCAGAGATTACTTTTGGTATATTATCTCTGCCAGCAGAACAAAGAAATGCGTTGTCACTAAAGAATACTAGCAAGACTTTCGATGTTCTTTTTTAATTTCTTTTTTAAGATTAGTCCGTTCGGTAAAATCAAATACTACCAGCAAACAGCTTCCGTCGAACAGTTCATTGTTACTATGGTATATTTACAATTTCTACAAGCTGCAGGGCACTAAATTTACAAAACACTCTTAATTTTGTGATTCTGACAAATATCATGTTATGATATCTACGTGGAAAGAGATTGAGAACGCACGATTTTTCTTACCTGAAGTGTTTTTGATCTGGATTATGAAAGTGTGTATCGGGCTGTTTCCATTGTAGGGCATTTCCCAGCTTATGTTCAGTGACCTGCTTGAAAAATTTATCAAATGCACATTGACTGGAGGCTCTGGATTTTCTTGCACGATCAGCTGGAATTCCATACGATCACTGCCGTACTGGTTACTGGCTAAGCAACCAAACGTAGCAGTGTCGTCCCGTTGAACATGCTTTATTGTCATTTTTGAACGCAGTCCAAAATCTAAATGCTCCTCCTTGATATCTAGTTTAACGTGATTCGGTTGGACTAAGCGGTTTGCTTGAATCCACTGCACTTTTAATGGCTTATCTCCCTCGGCTACACAGTCCAGTATTGCAGTGCTGTCTTTCTTCGCAGTTACATTACGAAATTCCGAGGAAAATCTTGCTGGTACTGAAACAAAAACATCATATTCCAGTTTGTAATAGTAATTTGATGATGTTTGCTGGTAACTTTCATCATAACATTCACGCAACGGTAAAACACTGTAACAGTGAAAAATTAAGAAACTTACTCAAAAATTTACTGACCATGTACGGTGATGTAGATTCCCTTGCTCAAACCAAGCCCGATGCCACTACTAGCTTCACAGACATAGTAACCTTTGTCCTCTAGAAGTACATGCTGTATCCATAGGCTCCCATTCTCAAGAACTCTATAAGAGCAGCAGACAATGGAAGTGACATTAATAAACGGACATCATTTTTGAAACATAATAGACTGGAAGAAAAAAGAGAGACGTTTTAGAATACATCTGTAATATATCCCACAAAGCCATCATTTTTTTGCGAAGTAAATACCGCCACTTTTCAATCATAAGTACTCGTAATTTACATTTTTTTAAAAAGTGGATGCCTGGAAATTGTACTTAGTCCTCATTGTTGGTTACTAATATGGGAAATTCACTATTGTTATTGAACCCTTTATTCTTATGGAAGTACAATGTTTATGTAGTAGGAGACACTGAAATACCTCTTCGAGGCGGGAAAGGTCCTTTTATATAATTTTTCTAGCGTAGAAGATATGCAGTTGTCATTTTTAACATTTTAAACTTTTATACTGGCTTGAATATCTCTGAATCAAAATTATTTGACTTCATAGTTTACGCTTGATTAAAAACAGACATACGTCGGCAAACTTTTACCATCGCAAGTGAGTTTTTGTTCCGGAAAAGGTGAATAAAAGAGAGGATTTACTTCCTAATCACTATAAATGTTGCTTAAATTAACGATTTTGTTTTTTCGTCCCTTCTGTTTTATACTTACTTTTGTTATTCACGTTTGTATTCCCCAAGATCTCTTATTTCTTTTCGCTCTTCTGTGGACCAACGTTTGGCCTCATTCATACATCACATCCATTCTTATCTTTTCTTCTTCGTGAATTACATCTTGATTCAGTTAATACTTCTCTTATGCATTTGCAACTCTTCCTGTCTTTTACTGTATGTATTTGTTTGTTCATCACTTCCACTACTGACGTAAGTACTCACAAACACGGTATTGCCAATTTTTTATTAGCAAAGTACTGTTTCTATACGCTGGGCGCAGGTGCTTTGTATCTACAGCTTAATTTTGTAAACGTCTCTATGGCAACGCCTCTTCAAAGCTCTATAGACGGTTAGTGTTTTCGCCCACAGCATTCGGAGTAGACAGCTGTCAAAAGGGGTGCCAGGAATCAGGCATGTCCTTAAGTTGACTCTACTGTAGGATTGTTCAGTAGCAAAGAATAACTACTGTGTATTAAAATTTCATCTACAATGCGGCATTTTTCTCACAGCTCAATGTTTATGGCGTCATATCGCTTGAACTATGAGACGTACAGTGATATATTTGTGCAGGTACATTCGGTACGTATATGGATACTGTCTGTGAAACATGTTGCGAATAGAATTATCAACAAAGAAGTGCCGGCCGCGGTGGTCTAGCGGTTCTGGCGCTGCAGTCCGGAACCGCGGGACTGCTACGGTCGCAGGTTCGAATCCTGCCTCGGGCATGGGTGTGTGTGATGTCCTTAGGTTAGTTAGGTTTAAGTAGTTCTAAGTTCTAGGAGACTTATGACGTAAGATGTTGAGTCCCATAGTGCTCAGAGCCATTTGAACCATTTGAACAAAAAAGTAATAAATGTAAACGTCGTGCATGATGTGGCTGTTCTTCACGCATCTCAGTGTTTATGACATCATACCTTCTGATCTTTGTGTCATATGATGATATAATTTTGTTCTAGATTCAGTGATATATGTGGCTACGGTCTGAAAAATGCATTGTGAATAGAATTAATAGCAAAGAAGTAATAAAATTAAACATTAAGCACAATGTGGTTGTTTTGCACACATTTCATTGCTTATTACGTCATATCTCCTAAACAATGAAAGTTTGGTGGTTCTTACCCCCACAGTGATTTTTTCAACGACAGTAGGCATATGTGCACCAAGTTTGGTTGAATTCAGTTCTGTGGTTTAAGAGGAAACACATATGTGAAAAAAATCCCAAAATGGAAGTATTAACCATCGAATGTGTAAAAACAGTAGTTGCATTGATTATTTAATGATTAGCATAAGCTAAATTGATTAAATTTTATGCGCATGCTCTTTTAAATGACACGGCGAATGTTAAAAATACCCATGTTTTATATAAATGTGCTCAGAAGGTATATTTTTATGAACTGTCTCCTGATATTTTTACAAAAATTACGTTTGTATCATATATTTCACCTGTTACTGAAACTATAGTTAAGTGCTGTAGAATAAAATACTATCATTTTCTTTTATTTAATCTTTCACTCACTTGAAATTTTCAGCTCTTTGGATGTTTTGGAATGGAGACCTTGGTACTGGAGACTCCTTCCTCCAGAGGATACTTGGTAAGGGCGACCCGTCCGCTGCACAGTCCACCATGAGGCTGCTCCCTAGCACAACCTCTGTGTCGTTAGGCTCATGCCGCCATGTTGGAGGGACTGCCAGAAACCGAAAAAGGACAACTCATTATAAAGAAGTTACAACCTGTTCGGTATTACTACAAATGTAATGTAAGTCGTCTGGAAGAAAGTCTCAGAGAAGTGATGGAGTTTATAGGATATAGATTCTCCCTTTTTGCATACACATTGTCTTTTTTCTTTTTACCCAAACATATTTCAACCCCTCTGTGCCATCATCAGTGGGTTTTTGTTTATTGATAACTGAAAAGAGTGAACATATTTTAGGTTGTTACTGATCTAAGAGGCAAAAAGGCGCAACCCATATCCTATAATTTAACTGTAAACACGGAATGAAAGATAAGAACTGCAGATCTAAAAGATGAGTAATGGAATTTGTTTGATACTAGAAGTATGTACTTATTTAGAGACCGGGAACACGTTTCCTGCTACTGTATTTTCAGCTAGAGTTTTTTGTATTCCACAGATTTTTAGTACGCTGACATTTTAGTGTGAATTTTTCATCAGATTAAAAAAAATTCAAATTGAATAAATGATCTTATTTTGTGTGCCTAATTGCTGAAGAAGTTACTAGCATATTTCGCAGTTAGTCATTAAAGTACCTCAGTCTACATAACAAAACTGTAATGAGAGAAAGAAAGGTAGCCTGTAAATGAAGACGAACGTTGCACACGATGTATGGGAGAATTTAACAGAGTTGATCAGTAGTAAGAATTCTGATTTCAGATGCGGGAGCTACATGGTTTAAATCGTCTTCCGGTTTTCTCTGATATCCTTACAGTCATTTGAGGTACACATAATAGAAAAGACTGCTCATGTTTGACACTGTGAAGGACAAAAGATTCATTTCTGCTGGAATACCGTCTATCTGTAGAGGTATAAGAACGAAACCCGCCTGTGTTGTTTAAATACACTCACAGTATGCCGGGAGCGTAAGGATTGGTAGTTTTATGTTCTGAGGCAAAAAGTAAATGTTGCGACACGCAAGCAACTGTAAACGACTGAACACTGCCACAGATGAAAGAAATATTAGACTTCATTGCGACGTCTCGGAATTTGGTGATCTGGGGTAAAGAAGCAAACATACAACGTAGACTTCTACGGCCTGTATTGACTTCACTTACAACTTCCGGTCTGATAGGCCGTTATCGAAGCACAAAACTTTCCCCTAAAGTTTCATCTTCGACTGCGGGAGACATCCTCAGAGCTAAAGTGGCGAACTGCAACCAGAACTCGAGATAGCGCCGAATATATAGGCAGTGTAGAGGGAACCACAGTCCATCACAAGACATCGGCTACGAGATTATCTTTGGTAATGCCAACATATTCGACTGAAAGAAATCGATCATTGTTCTTATGTTGCAACGCTGACACCCAAATTATATATGATTTAACTGTTACCTTGTTTCTGTTAAAATTATTACGATGGTTGTAAATCTCAATAGCCTCTCTACACAGTCGCGCATGACAACGCGATGTTTCCGAAATGCCCTCGTCTCACTGAATTTTGTTTCATGGTAATCCTCTTGAAAATCATGTTCCGCTAGGGCCGATTTATCCTAATGTCTCAGGCAGCATTTCCTATTGTGTTCAACCTGATGGGTGTTAACGCTTCTTTCCGCGGTACAAATATAAATCAGATCACAAGTACTCCAGGTGTAGCCAAATTATGCCGTACATCTTTTGCTGATCTTAAATATTCTTTTATCTGCTTGGTAGATCTGAAGACAGTTTCCACACCATACTAGCTCAACGCTTTCCCAATGCGATTTGTAATTTTACTCATGAACGGAAGGAAAACTATCCCCTTGGGCGGCCGTTGTTCTTCGTTGTTCCTGATTTTCCTCCTAGGACGAAGTGCTCGATCTATCTCTTTGTTAGAATAAGCATTCTTCTTGAATGTTGACCGCACATGTTCAACTCCATCTGTTAAAGAAGATGGCTCAACGATTATGTACGCTTTGTCTGTCAAGTTTTTAATCATACCTCTTTTTTGTTTGGATTGGTGGCTTTTCTACTCTGCACCATGTGTCCGTACCGCGCCCATTGTTCAAAGGTCTCCGTAACAAATTGCCCACAGCCAGACTAAGAGAACTGACCGTATCCATCCCATCAGTCTGCTGATAAAAATCATTATTGTTTTGAAAATAGGTTCTGGTGAAGCAGTAACCGAATAACTCCTGTATCTGCTGGGAAAATATCCACTATGCATGAGATAGCTTCATCGGAATCATGGTAAATAAAGACACAACATCAAAACTAACAAGGGTATCAACCGGGCCACATGCATTTCTTTTAATTTGTCAATGAAATGATATGAATTTTTGGTACGACTGTCAGTTCCACCAACAAATGCTTGCAGCAACGAGTCAGACTGCCTGTAAAAGACCAGCCAGATAGTACCGGCACGTTGATGATACCATTCGTGGTATGGACACACGGTGCAGAGGAGTTGAAAGCCTTCTTAATAACCTTCAACAGAACCAATCTGAAAATCAAATTAGCTATGGAGACGAAGAGTAATGGCCTACTGAATTTTTTGGGTATTTCTGTTATCATGCAAGAGAACGGGACGTTTGGCGGCAGCGTATATAGGAGAGCCACGTATACTGACCATTACCATCATAAATATTCTAACCACCAACCTGTACAAAAAAGAGGTGTGATTAAAATCTTAGTAGACAGGGTGTACAAAATCTGTGAACCGACTTCTTTAAAAGATGAGGTTGAACATATACGGTCGACATTCAAGATTATTGGTTATTATAACAAGGAGACAGATCAAGCACTTCTTCCTACGGAGATAATAATCAAAATCAAGGAGGAACAATGGCCGCCCAAAGGCGTTGGAAAAGTGTTGAGCAAGAATGATGTGGAAAATATCTTAAGACCCACCAGGAAGATAAAATCAGCAAAAGATATACGATATCGTTTGGCTTCATCGGGTATATGCAAATCCCTTGTAGTTGTGGACTACTTCATATAGGGAGCACGAAAAGAAGTGTTAACACCTGTCTGGTTGACAGCAAAGTGCCACTCGAGACGTACGGATAAGTCGGTCGTATCAGATCATGTTTAACAAAGGGTGATCATGAAATAGAATTCCGTGAAATCAGTGTCATATCGAAAACATAGCATTAGCATGTGCGCCTGTGCAAATAGGCTACTGAGATTTATAAACACCGTAATAATTTTAACAGGAAAGAGGAAAGTTAAATTAGATAAAATATGGATGCCAGTGTCGCACCTTAAGAATAACGATCGATTACTTTCAATCGAGAATGTTGGCATTATCAAAGAGAATCTTGTGGGCAGCTTCATGTAATGGACTGTGGTGCCCTCTTCACTGCCTATATATTGGGCGCTCCCGTGACTTCTGGCTGCAGTTCGCCGCATTACCTCTGAAGTTATTTCCCGCAGTCGGAGATGAAACGTGAGGGGAAAGTTTTATTCATCGACCACAGAATATCAACCTGGAAATGAAGAAAGAAGCAATCATTAACAAATTAGTTGGATGGGAAGACTACGCCCTGAAATAATATTACTTGTAGTGTTTGTAGTTCACAGAAAGATATGAGAGCCCATCTGAAGCACATGTAGAGTGTTTGTTCTGAGTGACCGTTTCTGGAACCTGAGGTGTTTAGGAGATGGGTAAGTATCTTACGTTTTTAGAAACATATTTACGTTCAGAAGTAGCAACCAAAAAATGTTTTGTCCGGAGTAGCATAGTGAATGTGGCACTGAGGGCAACGAAGAAGTTTCGTATGGGAAAACAACCGTAACCACTTTTGCTGCAATGAAAGGAAACACCGTCTGGATTACTACGATTATTATTTTGATACATAAAAATAATAAGTATAGTGATCTATATAGTGTTTTCTTTCAATAGACAAGGTGATTCAAAAGCAACTGTACACATTTCGTGGGTGTAATGTATGCATCAAAATAAGACGAAAACATTAAATAAACTTTTGTCTGAAATTGCTTTATTTCAGAGTTATGCAGTAGAGGAGAGACAACAAGTGCAATACAATCAACACAAAATTAATTCTTCTCAGAAAGCAAAGACACGAAGGAACCTGAAGTTCAAGGCAGTTATGTACTGTACATTTACTCTAGGATATGTTCAAAATAATAACCATTTGGACGAAGATAGAGACGTACGCCACGTCGGAATGTTGCAGGCTCTGTTCATCTCCTTCTGCACAACGGATCACACTGAAGTCAAGTAAACAAAGGCGTTTGTAGCCAAAATCAACCGACGAGTGTAAAGAGGTGTACGAAGCAACATCAGTCAGTATGCATGCGAACACGGCACGCAAAAAGCCTGTACTGACCCACGATGTAATGCCTGCCGCAAATGACATTATGCATGATGACTCAGAAATAAATCATTTTCAGACAACCCATTACGTAACATTTTACTCTTATTGAGATCCATACGTTACATTCACGAAGTATGTACAGTTACTTTTGAATTACCATATAGAAAACATTTCAAAAAAGTGTAAATAAAAGTACTTAAACTTAGTTACTACAATTACCGTAGTTCCATGTTACTGGAAAGGAGTGCACATTACCCCATTGCTGAATTCATTTAAAAATCACAATATGTAGTATACCAAATTTTAAGCATGGTGTAAGGATGGCGTCACTGTATTTTAATTTAAAACTATTTTTAATGATTTGGTTGACGCTTTTACACTATAACTATAATTGTAAAATGTAAAGTTGCACTTCCAGAAATGACACAATTAATAAAATATTCCGGGCTATCGTGCATCGGTCGAATGGATGTCACATTAAAACCCAACCTTTCGTCCCCATATGCGGAGAACACTTTCAAGTGGGGTCGTAGCTTATTTGAGTGTCCGATTCACACCCTGGTACACTATAGACAATATAGGCCAGGGTGTGAAACGGACTATCAAAGGAGCTACGATCCCCCTTGGAAATGATCTCCGCAGATGGGAACGAAACGTTAGGTTTTAATGTAGAAACAATTCGACAACGGCATAATAGTTGAGAATATTTGATTTATTGTGATTGTAACCACAGTTAGTAACCGAAGTATAGTGACATGACTTGATGTACAAACTAATTTATGCATTTAAAACATGAGCTAAGTGCAGCATCAAGCAGGTGACTGTCGTACCATTCACTACTACTGATACTGTGTAATTAGTGACGGCTGCCGCATTCGATGCTTGGCAGGTATAGTTTCCAGAATGCTTCACTACGAGTCCGTTGAAGCTCAGAGTGCTTGAGTAATCATCTATAGTCTTTTCGGTGATGCTTTGTCCGTGAGGAACCGCTTTTCCGTCTTTTAGCCAGTGAATTGCCACAGGAAAATCTCCTTTACTGATTATACACGTCAGATGGATTCGCATTCCTCTTTGAAGATTTGGTTTCACCATTATCGGGTCTATCTCTGGAGCTTCTGCAACAGGAAATACATCAGGCTGGTAACTTTACTGAGTGTTGCACTGTGCTGCACCCTATTAGATATGTTGAACATTAGGATTCTATGTCATACCTAGACAAGTATTGTACTGAAATATATTTAACGTTTTACCACACGCTTACCCATAACTTGAACATTCAGTTTCCTCCTGGCGGTGTCCCCATCTGGATTTCTTGCTACGCAGACGTATCCTCCTTCATCATCCATTTTACGAACGTCGTTTATTAGAAGAGTTCCGTTTGGGAACAGGGTTTGACGGTGGGTATCGGTGAGGGGTCTTCCTGAAACAAACAATTTAAATGAGAAGATTTATAGTGAAAATTTTTCTACTGGGACGTCAACAGAGCGTTAATAAACCATACAGATTACAAGACAAGAGCACAAAATTCACAGAAAAAGTTAAAGAAGCAAACAGATTAGAATTTTGGAGATATTGTAGCACACTGAAAGCGACACTTATGCAGGTCAAATAGCAATAGAATGATATTCAGAATGCAAATAGTTCTATTTCCTCGTATTCAAATTCATAGGATTATTGCACTCAGTCACGTGGTGACGTTGCAAATCATCAAATCTTGTGTATGCGGAATAGCTCGACGTTACCGACGATAATGCAGTTAGAAGTAAATGATTTATTATTGTATGTAGTATTAAGTTAAAGAAAACATTATGAAGCTGTGCTACGGCTGCGCCTTTTTTGTAGAGCTTACATCCCCATTATACCGTATTATAGGAATAAATTATGAACCAGCATGAAAGATGTTTTTCGAACGTAGACATAGGTATCACATCCCTGCGTAAAGTCCTGCATCTTTTCTGTCCGACATGTGTAAGCAGCACCAGCTACGAAGATTTAACATCTAGAGATAATTTTATTTTTGTTGTTATCGATCTCTTATTCTATTTTTATTTGCGTTCTTGTAGACCTCTAATTAGATTCTGCAGCATTATCTGCATTACAGGTATTATCGTCTAGCTCGGAGGCAAAGATGTTCCAATTAGACATTTCTTGGTGAGACTACTTGTAAAAGTCCTTGTACTTATTCTAAGAGAAGCTACACTTAGTTTCTAACTATAGCAGTTTGTGTTAGCTGTTATTAATTTGGTGACACTTGAGAACAGCATGTTTTCAGCACAACGAGCTTTTCCCGCATTAAATTCTTGGATATAATCAATTACAGTGTTTTCTAAATCTGCCAAAATACTAGATGGTAGAAATTTCCACCTCTAAATGTAATCCTTCCATTTGCTCCTTAATAGACGAGTTTTGTACGAGGTGGGAGTAGAAAATTCGTGAACTATATTGGATCCAAGTATCTTGGCATCATTCTGAAAGATTTATTGTCAGTTTCTCTGCCAGGGTCGAGGGGTTGCAAATTATCAAAACTTGTGCGTGTGGAAACTTCACGATAGAAACATATTCCGCATCCCAACACTTCTCAAATATAGTAAGAAGTGTGCTAGGCCATATTAGTAAAGAAAAGGAAAACCTTGCTTTGTTACGATGCAATTCCATTTTCCGTGTACGTTAATCAACGCCTAGGCCTTGGTTCACAAATAATACTAATTCTTTCTATGTAATTCTCAAGTCCACCAAGTGCCACCAGAGATCTCTCATCACGCGTTGGCTTTCCAACTGTATGAGAATGTGATACGAAGTGTGCTTCACACTTACTGCACAAGTATTTTTTCTCGGAAACGGTGCATCTGGTCGAATCTTTTTCGAGTGAAAAGCGTTAAGGTAAATCGATAAATAATGAACCTTAAATTGGCTGAAGGTTGCTGGAAAAGTAACTCAGTTTGACAACTGTGCGTAGGAACATAGAGGAAAATCAGTAGAGTTGAAAACAGCTGTCAAAACAGAACAGTTTTTTTTTTGGAAACTTCCTAGCAGATTAAAACTATGTGCTGTACCGAGACTCGAACTCAGGACCTTTGCCTTTCGTAGGCAAGTGCTCTACCAACTTTTTTTTCTCATTTTTTGTTCGTGATTGTTCGTTCTGTTCGCTCGGGGTGGACGTCCCATGACGCTTGTCCAAGTTCATTGTAGATCCATTAACTCAGTTTTTTTTTTTATTACAGAGGGCAGCTAACCCTCTTACCGAAAATGCTGAGTTAGCGTGCCAGCATTACACACTACTTAAACTAACTTATGCTAAGAACAACACACACACCCATGTGCGAGTGAGGACTCGAACCAGCGGCCGGAGGGGCACCAACTGAGCTACCCAAACACGACTCGCACCCCGTCCTCACAGCTTTACTTCCGCCAGTTCTAATCTGCCAGGATGTTCCATATCAACGTACACTCTGCTGCAGAGTGAAAATTTCATTCTGGAGTTTTTTGTTTTGCCTCCGTGAGGATCCACAGCCTCTAAGTGTTTAACAAAACAATACATTGTGCTTATAATTAAATGTTTCCCTGAGATATTTAAATCTCTGTTTTTATTATTTACGATAATGATCGAAGCAAACGAAATGAATTACAATTTGTGCTGCGGCGGAGACTCGAAACCGGGTCTTCTTGCTTACTAGGCAGAAATGTTAACCACTACATCACCGCAGTACGACGGTCAACAGTGCAGCACGAACTAACTAAGCTGAGTGCCCTCCCTAACATAAACTTCAATTCATTTTTCCCTTACATATTGTCACTACTGCCAGGGCTCTTTATTAAAGTCGTCTCATCAGCTAATTTCGGCAGTGAGCCGTTGTGAAGTACATTTGCTATGTCATATATTACATTTAGTTAACATATGTACTATGTACAACAAAGCCTTTTTTTTCTGAGCACGGAGACGAACAGCTAGAGGCAAATGCTTGTGCATGGCTGTGTGTAAACTGGCAAATATTCAGAGAATGGAGGTTGACTTTTGATGTCACGGAGTATTAGTCACAAAATGAAACTGGAGGCACTGTGAGACAGAGGAAGATACCAGTCCGCCACTAAAAGCACGACATCGACAATGCGTACATCCAGCAACCCAGATAAGAAGCAAAGTGTAGCTTTCGATATTTACTGAATTTTTAAAACAAACTTTTGTGAATGATTCTATAGTTTTAATCACTACTTTACCCATGAACATCGGCAGAAACTTTTCCGGGGGTAGGTGGGAAGTCTCAGAAATTGCCATATTTCATATAAATGTGGTGGTAACTTTTGTGACGTATAATGCTGCAAGAACGAAATTATATATATATATATATATATATATATATATATATATATATATATATATATATATATATATATATAATGATACAAACATTTGTTATGTCCCAGACAAGCGCCTCCTCCTGCCCTCCTTGCGGACGCCTAGATTTTAAATATCATGACAAAATTATAAATATTGTGAAACAGTGATAAACAGAATTAACTGTTGCACTGCGCAGTATTGTTCAAATTGATTTACGCTATCTGGCTCCAAAATTCATTTGAAAAGACTACATTTTGTCTTCGTACATCCATAGGTGAAATGGAAGACATTGGGACTTAATGTAAGACTACATTTTGGCTTTACAAAAGAAGTTTGATAGCATTACGTATTGACAAGTCATCACAGTCATTTCTTCAGTACTGCACGAGATGCTCAGTATTTTCGATAGTACGTTATTTTCAAAATTCGTAGTTTTCTTGTTTACGTAACAATAACGTAACAATATATATGTGTGTGTGTGTGTGTGAATGCTTTCCTGTAGCTATGCTGTTATTCATTATTTAAATGCAGTGCTGATTTATAAACCATCAATCACACCTTCGTCAACCTGTTTGTTTTACACGATTTCATTGAGTTATTTCATTTCAAGAATACACATTTGAAGGTACAGTATTTGTACTACGCGTGCTTTTAAGTCTTTGTTGTGACTGTAGTAGGTGTCCGATTAGCCTACGGCCAACATTCCTTAACAAGAGAGGTGTCTAAAGTGAAATACGTTGTCCGCATTACATTTTCTTCTTACAGAGCTATGTGCGCACAATGGTTAATATTTTCTAATTTTCTATGGTTTCTGGTGTTACTAATTTGTTCACATGCATAGAGGAGAATAATTTCGTTCTAGGATTTGAACATATACAGAAAGAATATGTGACGCAACTCACCATCTTTCTCCCAGTAAATGCTGCTGATTGGGTACCCCGTGACGTAGCAGTTGAACGTGACAGTCGTTCCGGCAACTACTCTCCTGTCCTGCATCGGTTTGATGTACGGTGGGCCAAGCACGTACAGGTACGCCTGTTGTACAAAAATCACTGCATTTTTTGGAAAACATTCTGTGTACGAAAGGAAAAAAATCATCACAGTAAGAAAATATGCAACAGTGAAATACACTGATGAGCCAAAACATTATGACCACCTGCTTACTAGCTTATTTGTCCATCTTTGGAACGAAATACATCACTGATTCTGCGTATCAGATATTCGAAAGTTTGTTGATAGGGTTGTGGAGGTATGTGGCATTAAATGTCTAAGCAAAGCCCACGTAATTCGCTTAAACAATGGGCCGCTGATTTGCGATGATGGCACCCGATAGTGACCCATATGAGTTCCATAGGATTTCCATCAGGCGAATTTGGTCGCCGAGACATCAACATGAGTTCACTACAATACTCCTCAAATCGCTGCAGCACAATTTTGGCTCGGAGACACGGACAGTTATACCGCTGAAAGGTGACATCGCTGTCGGAGAAGACATCAATCATGAAGGGGTGCTGGTGGTTCGCAGCTGTCAGCGTGTTTTCGATTACTACCGCAGGTCACACACAACCACAGGAGAATGTCTCCCGTAGCATAATACTGCTCCGTGGCGCGTGGCACGCTTTGAGGCACCACTCACCTCGATGACGGTGTTTGTGGAGACGACTATTGAGCTACTTCAGCAAAAATGTGATTCACCAGAAGAGACGACATGTTTCCACTGATCGACGGTCGAATCCCGATGGTCCCGTGCCCGCTGCAATCGTAATTGACAATGTAGTTGGGTCAACACGTAGGGGAGCTGTGCTGCGGAGCTCCATGTAGAACAGTGTAAGATGAACGGTGTGCTCCGAAACACTTGTGCGTGCACCAGCATTGTGCTTTTTCGGCAGTGATGCTACAGATCACCACCTATCCTAATTTACAGACAAGTCTCCGAACCCCACGTTCTGTGAAGAGTTGTGGACGTCCAACCATTTAGCGCCTAGTCGCACTTTTGCTGTCCTTCTACCTCTTTCCCTAGATGATCACGACAGTACCACGTGAACATTCGACAAGTTTCGCTGATTTCGACACACTCGCTCACAGGCTCTGCGTAGTAATAATTTGCTAATAGTCGCTTATCTCAATAGATTTCCCCATTTTCAGTCCATGTCTTCGCTAGGGTGATGCCGTGTCCGTGTCTGTTACGCTTACATACTTTTGTTACCCCATCACACGCCTGAAAAGTTACCAGGCGGCATCGAACGTCGCGGTGGGTACCGTTCATAATGTTCTGACTGGTCGCTGTATAGCAGCTAAACATGCGTGAAGTTTTCACAGGTGCACTACGTTAGCACTCGAATAAAAGACATGTCACAGTTTATAATTTTCAATGTTTAATGTTATTACCTTCTAGGAAACTTCTCTTATATCGTCATAAAATATATGAGCGGCAATTATTTCATACCATGATTGTTGCGATTCTCTCTACAAAATTTGAAAATTTGTGTATGTTAGTATAATTATATAAATGCTCCATCGAAGGGAGAGGAACAGCATATTCAAAGCATAAACCAGGAAAACAACTAATTCACCAAGAGTTTTTGTTTGTTCAGGGCATAGAGGGATATGTCTTCAGAGTTATTTAGCAGTGTTTGTGACCTTGCAACGACTTTCCATTTTATTTGATTTTATTTGACCATAAATAATAACTGTCTCACTACCATACAATGCTGTGCTCCAAACGTACATTCTCAGGAATAGCTTCCACAAATTAAGGCCTACGTTTGATGCTAGTAGAGTTCTCTTGGCAAGAAATACCCTTTTTGCCAATGCCAGTCTGCTTTTTATGTCCTCATTGTTCCGTCCATCATGGGTTATTTTGCTGCCTAGGAGGCAGAATTCCCTGGCTTCGTCTGCTTTGTGATCCCCAATTCTACTGTTAAATTTCTCGCTGTTCTCATTTCTGGTACTTCTCACTACTTTGGCCATTCTTCGATCTACTCTTAATCCACATTCTGTACTCATTAGACTGTTCATTCCCTTCAATAGATCCTGTAATTCTTCTTCACTTTTGCCGAGGACAGAAATGTTATCAGCGAATCTTATCATTGGTATCTTTTCATCCTGAATTTTAATCCCACTCTTGAACCTCTCTTTTATTTCCATCATTGTTTCTTCGATGTATAGATAGAATAGTAGGGGCGAAAGACTGCATTCCTGTTTTAAGCCTGTAAGGTGGCAGAATAAACGGTCAGATTTCCACCATACATGAGACCTTTACAAATAGCAATGAGAAGGTGAAGATGACTCTCAACGTAAATCGACAGTTGTGAGAACATTTGCCTACCAATATGTAATGCAAAAACGGATGACAGTCAACTGACAGTAATTAACAAACCATTCCTATAGAATGCATGTCTTTGAGCAGAAGGTAGCACAGAGAACGCGAGTCGAGTCGCTTTTATTTTTGAAAAGCCAGCTCCACAACGGCATAGTGAAGCCGTGCTGTGGGAGTTACGCTGGCAACCACTTAAAGGGGTGGCAGAAAGGAGGACAGCGACCCCGGGCCAGGTGATTCAAGCTGGAGGGCTGCCTGTTGCGAGGGCATCGGTACAAGAGCAGAGAAGAAGCTTTAGAAAACTGCGTTTCGAAATTCCAATGGGATGCGAACAAAAGCAAGTGACGCATTTTCGTCCAGTGAGTACGACACATGGAAAGGTCAATGTACTTTAGGCATCTAGAACGGGCACAAAACGTCCGATTGGCGGAAACTCACTAGGAAGGAGAACATTACTGAAGTTTCGACACAGTTCGATAGAAAGGACGTTGCGATTGGTAGAGGGTGTTTCTACAAAATGAGAGGAACGCTCCAATTGGTCGGAAAAAGCCGTGACGTGAAAAAGGAACCCAACTGGAGGGAGGCAGTTCTGCAATAAGAGGACAAGAAAGAAATTTTGGGAGACTCTTCTCTGACCTGGCATCAAGTGCAGAAAGGAGCGCTTAACGCTCCATACGACACAGAGAAGAAATTGGTGTCGACACTGTGTTCACAGCGGCTGCACTCCAGCTAAAATTAGCTGTAGCAACGTTTAGCTCCAACTGTGGAGAAACGAACCAGCCAAATTAGTTAACTGTTCTAGCGAGAACTCAGAGGGCACTATAATATGCACGCTGCTCCAACCATGCGTGTGTATATCGCCACATAATAAGACTGGGGCTGAGTACATGTTTTCTCGCCTAACAAGAAACATAAGGAAAGTTTCTGTTGGAAAGTTCAGCAAAGGCCAGATTAGTTTTGTAGGAATTTGAGTGAGAGAGAGCGGCCTAGCAGACAGCATCACGTCGCAGCTTAAGGTAAATACCGAGCGCAGAGGCCTAAACTTTGTTGGTTTAACAGCTTGCGTCCACTGTAAACTCGAGCGGCCTTGGATAATCTTGCGCTCAAATTTGTCACTTGACTAACCATCCACCGTAGAGTTGATTGTCATCCCAAATAGTACCGAACTTGGAACCAGAATCGGACGATTTTCGTAGTACTGACCAACATCATAACGTATGTGTAGGAGCAATTTTGTACAGAAACGTGCAATTAAACTTTCATATTATTGTGCTTAGGATTAATGTAAAGAAACTTCCAATTAAACTTTCATAATATTGTGCTTAAGATTAATGTTCTTTCAGAGAGTTAATATTTAACATTGTTGTGTATAAACTTATTTCACTTTTTGATTTTGGCAAGATGCATTATGCATTGCGCTATTTTTATCTTGAAAACTGTGTGGAAAGCTGTAATGTGGTGAGAAATATTGCGTCATTAAACTTGTCATTTCACCTCACACAGTTGTTCTCAATTCAAGAATAATCTACCAAAAAACAAACCCCCGCAACCATACAAGTTCCTTTCTTGATCTTCCAGTCTTATTGTTCCCTCTTGGTTCTTGTAAATGCTGTATATTACCCGTCTTTCCTTATAGCTTACCCCTGTTTTTCTCAGGATTTCGAATATCTTGCGCCATGTGGCACTGTCAAACAATTTTTCCAGGTATCCAAATCCCATAAACGTGTCTTGATTTTTCTTCAGTCTTGGTTCCAATATCAACATCAATGTCATAACTGCCACTCTGGAGCCTTTACCTTTCTTAAAGCCAAACTGACCGTCCTCTATCACATCCTCATTTTTCTTTTCCGTTCTTCTGTAAATTAATCTTGTCAGTAACTTCGATACATAAGTGAAATGCCCTGCTAAACCCGCAGGACAGGACAGGTAGTTGGAATTGTGGAAAGGGGCCAAAATGAGCGGCTGTCAGCTACACTAGAACACATATAACTTTATTTATTTGACCAAACAGTACAGAACAAATTCTTGAACTTATCGACTGAATACGCCACACTATCTTATGCCTTGAAGCACAACCACTTTAATTAAAAAAAAAAAAAAAGAGCGGCTGAAAGCCATTAACTCAAAATTCATACGCCAAAAGAATATTTAGAAGACAGAAGGCCTCATGTTAAGTAAATTCTATAATTTGGCTGAAGGCCCCAAAATCTAACACTTGAAAAGCAACAACCTTAATTTAAGGACGGCTGAAGGCCGATGATTTTAGACTCAAGGTAAAATTAAATAAAAAACACAAGGCAGAAGGTCTTATCTTCAATTAGGTTTGAAGGCCCCAAACAGTCTGATGCTCGAAAGACAAAGATCCTTAATTTAAAAACGGCTGAAAGCCCCATGACTTAAAACTCAAGGTAAAATAAATTTAAACAACAAGCCTTATCTTAAAGTAGGCTGAAGGCCCCAAACAATCTAGCACTTGACAAGCAAGGAATTTTAATTTAAAATGGCTGAAGGCCCATAACTTAAAACATAACTAAAATTATTTTTAGTAGGCAGAAGGCCCAAGGCTTTATCTTTAAACAATATTTTAATCAGGCTGAAGACCCAAACAATCTAACCCATGACAAGCAAGAAACTTATCATTTTAAAATGGCTGAAGGCCCATAACTTAAAAGACCACTAAAAACAATTCAACTTTAATTCAAAACCATCGGCTATGAGCCATACAAATACATACAGCAGAAAATAAGAAAAGGCAGTGCACCTAACGGCGCTCAGAAGTTTCAAGGGTCGGCCAGCACTTGAAATACCAATGTTCACTTACGTGAGACAGGCAGCCGGCTCAACAAGGTAATTTGCGCTCCACTCAACCAGCACACAACCGGGAGTTCAATGCAAACCTAAAAGGCATGGACGCCCACAACCAAGCAGACATTAAGCTGTCGAACTACTCTCTGTGCTGGACAGTGACAACACGGTGAGGAAAGAACACTGCCTAAATTTACGTCAATGGCCAGGACGGGTAACCGGAACGTTAACGTCCACAAGGCAGAAAATTCCGCTGGTGAACTTCAATTTGCAAATAATCAAATTGTTAGACTCCACCAGACGGTGGCTAAAGCTTCGCCAACTCTAACACACACGTTGTTGCTCGCGGGGATGTCCGAAACAGCCAACAACGAGAACCAAACGGCACAACGGGAACAGTCTTGACTTACTGGCAAATTAAATCTAAACTCAACTTTCGTGTCCAGGGTCAGTGAGCCATGGACCTCGTAGCAATCTGAACAGCCCCACACACTCTGACACTGCATAGAGACCGACAGCGGGCCCAGCCAGACTATGCCCTGTTGAGATTTCCTCGCTGCTCCACGCCAACCGACCAACTCCTCAGAGCAAGTACTCCGACAACATTTAAAATAACTTGCCAATCAAAATCACACAAACTACACACAGTTTCACGAACACTTGAATGAAGAACCAGACAATGCTAACGGCAGTGACTGTACAATACAGGGACGGATCACGAGTCAGCACACACAGCCAACCCATAAGTGATCGCCAGCCAAATACACGTCATCTGGCAGAACGACTGACCGACAACCAACCAGAGTTGTCGCGACTCCAATCATGTGTGTAGGCAACTGTCGGGTGAGTCATGGCGGTCCGGACCTCACTGCTGCTGCGCCCCGAGTCGACTTGTGCCGCCGGCCGCGGTGGTCTCGCGGTTCTAGGCGCGCAGTCCGGAACCGCGCGACTGCTACGGTCGCAGGTTCGAATCCTGCCTCGGGCATGGATGTGTGTTATGTCCTTAGGTTAGTTAGGTTTAACTAGTTCTAAGTTCTAGGGGACTGATGACCTAAGATGTTAAGTCCCATAGTGCTCAGAGCCATTTGAACCAATTTTTTTTGAACTTGTGCCGCGTGCCAACTCAAACACTGCCAGGTCCGAACTAACTGCTGACACGTTGCAACTCACTGGTTGACACACGAGACCGGGAAGTAATAGCAATCGAGCAAAGATAATATGGCAGGGCTTATATAGATAAGCGCTGCTGCTGCCACTCATGGGCAGGCAAAGCAGCAACTCAGAGACACAAGTAATTGAAACTAACATAACGAGGTGGCAATACAGCAAAAACAGGATGTTAAATAAGAGATGGCACAAACACGAACCACGCACAGCTGAATGAGCTGTTAAGCTGATTGTGCGACAACGCTCGCAGTTGTCGGCTCTTGCAATCTTCAGAATTGTTTGGATGATGTTTTCCCAAAAGTCTGATTGTATGGACTCTGAGAAATTTGGAACAGAAGAGAAACGAAGCATCTGAGATGTATTGCTGTAGAAGAACGTTGAAAATTAGTTGGAGAGGAGGCGAATGTATGGAAAACACTGACAGGAAGGGGCATGATGATAGGATATGTACTGTATGAAGATATCAGGGAATAACTTCCATGGCACCAGAGGGAGCTATAGAGGAACACAAAGATAAGAATACAACTGATAAATAATTGAGGCGGTAGGTTGCAAGTGCTATTCTGAGATTAATAGGTTGGCACAGGAGAGAAACTGGTTTCAAAAATCACAACCATCACGTAGCCCAGAGATTGTGCTTGGAGCCGCTCCGTACGAACAAAAGGTAGCCATCCCCAGCAGCAAATGGCTTCCAGTTTGTAGTGTACAGCAGCTACAACTTCAACTCATCACTTAGTCTCGGTGAATTATTTTTGGTCATAAGTTTGCTACGAAAAACCAAACCGATAGCTGCCAACAGAAACGAAAGAAATTGAGATTTAGGAGGTTACTGTTTTTCTCTTATATCCGAGTTACTTGGTGCTTTCGATTAATATTGTGAGTAAGCAGTTCGACCACCCCCCTCCCCCCCCCCCCCCCAATGAACTATGGACCTAGCCGTTGGTGGGGAGGCTTGCGTGCCTCAGCGATACAGATAGCCGTACCGTAGGTGCAACCACAATGGAGGGGTATCTGTTGAGAGGCAAGACAAACGTGTGGTTCCTGAAGCGGGATAGCAGACTTTTCAATAGTTGCAGGGCTACAGTCTGGATGATTGACAGATCTGGCCTTGTAACACTAACCAAAATGGCCTTGCTGTGCTGGTACTGCGAAAGGCTGAAAGCAAGGGGAAACTACAGCCATAATTTCTCCGGAGTGCATGCAGCTTTATTGTATGGTTAAATGATGATGGCGTCCTCTTGGGTATAATATTCTGGAGGTAAAATAGTCCCCCATTCGGATCTCCGGGTGGGGACTACTCAGGAGGAAATCGTTATCAGGAGAAAGAAAACTGGCGTTCTACGGGTCGGAGCGTGGAATGTCAGATCCCTTAATTGGGCAGGTAGGTTAGAAAATTTTAAAAGGGAAATGGATAGGTTAAAGTTAGATGTAATGGGAATTAGTGAAGTTCAGTGGCAGGAGGAACAAGACTTCTGCTCAGGTGAATACAGGGTTATAAATACAAAATCAAATAGGGGTAATGCACGAGTCGGTTTAATAATGGATAAAAAATGATACGAGTGCGGGCAAGCTACTACAAACAGCATGGTGAACGTGTTATTGTGGCCAAGATAGACACGAAACCCACGCATACCACAGTACTACAAGGTTATATGCCAACTAATTCCGCAGATGACGAAGAGATTGGTGAAATGTATGATGACATGAAAGAAATTATTCGGATACTAAAGGGAGACGAAAATTTAATAGTCATGGGGGACTGGAATTCGATAGTAGGAAAAGGAAGAGAATGAAACGTAGTAGGTGAATATGGAATGGGGTTAGAAATGAAAGAGGAAGCTGCCTGGTAGAATTTTACACAGAGCATAACTTAATCATAGCTAACCCTTGGTTCAAGAATCATGAAAGAACGTTATATACATGGAAGAAACCTGGAGATACTGTAAGGTTTCAGATAGATTACATAATGGTAAGACAGAGATTCAGGAACCAGGTTTTAAATTGTAATACATTTCCAGGGGCAGATGTGGACTCTGACCACAATCTATTGGTTATGGACTGTAGATTAAAACTGAAGAAACTGCAAAATGGTGGGAATTTAAGGAGATGGGACTTGGATAAACTGACAGAACCAGAGGTTTTAGAGAGTTTCAGGGAGAGCATTAGGGAACGATTGACAAGAGTGGGGGAAAGAAATACAGTAGATGAAGAACGGGTAACTTTGAGAGATGAAATAGTGAAGGCAGCAGATGATCAAGTAGGTAAAAAGACAAGGGCTAATAGAAATCCTTGGGTAACAGAAGAGATATTGAATTTAATTTATGAAAGGAGGAAATGGCTACTTAGGGATGGCTAGAGGACAAATGTAAGGATGTAGAGGCTTATCTCACTAGGGGTAAGATAGATACTGCCTACAGGAAAATTAAAGACACATTTGGAGAAAAGAGAACCTCTTGCATGAATATCAAGAGCTCAGAGGGAAACCCAGTTCTAACCAAAGAAGGGAAAGCAGAAAGGTGGAAGGGGTATATAGAGGGTCTATACAAGGGCGATGTTCTGGAAGACAATATTATGGAAATGGAAAAGGATTTAGATGAGGATGAAATGGGAGAGATGATACTGCGTGAAGAGTTTGATAGAGTACTGAAAGACCTAAGTCGAAACAAGGCTCCGGGAGTAGACAACATTCCATTAGAACTACTGATAGCCTTGGGAGAGCCAGCCCTGACAAAACTCTACCATCTGGTGAGCAAGATGTATGAGACAGGCGAAATACTCTCTGTCTTCAAGAAGAATATAATAATTCCAGTCCCAAAGAAAGCAGGTGTTGACAGATGTCAAAATTACCGAACTATCAGTTTAATAATCCTCGGCTGCAAAATAATGACATGATGTCTTTACAAATGAATGGAAAAACTGGTAGAACCGACCTCGGAGAAGATCAGTTTGGATTCCGTAGAAATGTTGGAACACGTGAGGCAATACTGACCCTATGACTTATCTTAGAAAATAGATTAAAGAAAGGCGAACCTACGTTTCTAGCATTTGTAGACGTAGAGAAAACTTTTGACAGTGTTGACTGGAATACTGCCTTTCAAATTCTGAAGGTGGCAGGGTAAAATACAGGGAGCGAAAGGCTATTTACAATCTGTACAGAAACCAGATGGCAGTTATAAGAGTTGAGGGGCATGAAAGGGAAGCAGTGGTTGGGAAGGGAGTGAGACAGGGTTGTAGCCTATCCCTGACGTTATTCAATCTGTATATTGAGCAAGCAGTAAAGGATACGTAAGAAAAATTTGGAGTAGGAAGTAATATCCATGGAGAAGAAATAAAAACTTTGAGGTTCGCAGATGGCAGTGTAATTCTGGGAGACAGCGAAGGTCCTGGAAGAGCAGCTGAACGGAATCGACAGTGTCTTGAAAGGAGGATATAAGATGAACATCAACAAAAGCAAAACGAGGATAATGGAATATAGTCGAATTAAATCGGTTGATGCTGAGGGAATTAGATTAGGTAATGAGACACCTAAAGTAGTAAAGGAGTTTTGCTATTTGTGGAGCAAAATAACTGATGATGGTCGAAATAGGAAGGCTATAAAATGCAATGGCAAGGAAAGTTTTTCTGAAGAAGAGAAATTTGTTAACATCGAATATAGATTTAAGGGTCAGGAAGTCGTCTCTGAAAGTATTTGAATGGAGTGTAGCCATGTATGGAAGTGAAACGTGGACGATAAATAGTTTAGACAAGAAGAGAATAGAAGCTTTCGAAATGTGGTGCTACAGAAGAATGCTGAAGATTATATGGGTAGATCACATAACCAATGAGGAGGTATTGAACAGAATTGGAGAGAAGAGAAATTTGTGGCTCAACTTGACTAGAAGAAAGGGTCGGTTGGTAGGACATATTATGGGGCATCAAGGGATTACCAATTTAGTGTTGGAGGGTAGCGTGGAGGGTGAAAATCGTAGAGGGAGACCAAGAGATGAATACACTGAACAGATTCAGAAGGATGTAGGATGCAGTAGGTGCTGGGAAATGAAGAAGGTTGCACAGGATAGAGTAGCATGGAGAGCTGCATCAAACCAGTCTCTGGACTGAAGACCACAACATCAACAACAAGCAGTTCGATCAAATATTAGAAAGATGTTCATTACAGTGTTTTTCACAACAGGCAAGAACAACTTGCAGTTTTTGACGACACGTCGCCATGTGTGCCATGATAGCGCGGACTGTATTTGCACGACACTCGGACCTCTTCCGCAAAATGCCGTGCATCGCTGCTGTGACTAGTCCTATTGTCACCTTAACCCTGTCACCCAGACATACAACAAGAGTGCGACAAAGTTGCTGTTTCAAAAATCCCCACACGAAGAAGGCCAATGAGGCCACTTCCGGAGAGTCTGCAGTTCGTGGTCTAGTGGCTAGCGTTACTGCCTCTGGATCATGGGGTCCCAGGTTGGCTTCATCGGCCGGGTGGGGGATTTTCTCTGCCTGGGGACTGGGTGTTTGTGTTGTCCTCATAATTTCACCCTCATGGTCATCATTCGTGTCAGTGGATAGATTGGACTGTGTAAAAAATTGGACCGTGTAAAAACTGGAACTTTGTACGGGCACTGATGACAGTGCACTTGAGCGCCCTACAAACCAAACATCATCATCAACCATCAACTTCCGGCGAGCGTCGTGGCCACAGCATTGATCCACCTCTCCTTCTTGCTTTGCGGCAAATTGATCGACCTCGTTGGAAATAGTATGCAGAGCTGATACTGGAAATTTCCGAAGATGATGCTTGTCTGTTGATACAGTCACCTTGCACAAGGCAACATTTCATGTCGGTGAAATCATAAAAGGCACAGTTTCAGCGTGTGTGATCTTCTCAGTTAAAGGTTTGAATATGTGGGACTGCCTTCTGAAAGTTGGGTATCATTGGACCATTCGTGTTTCATGAACGTAAAGTCGTCAGGATCACGCCGCTGTTCCTCAGTTCCCATCGGATGCTAGTTTTCAACAGGACGGTATCTCTTCCAATGTGCCGACTTTGTGTTCTTTTTTCTCTACAAAACATTTTTCCAGACTATTGGACTGGGAGAAGCATATCAACGTTACAACTACCGCGCTCACCAGACATGATCCTAATGGATTTCGGAGTTCAGTGAAAGAAACGCTGTGTGGTTGATAGATTTGTTTCACCGCTGCTTCAAATATTGGAGAGTGTTTCCTATGGGTTTAAGATTGGATGATTAGCAGATCAGTCTATGTGTGATCGGATTCCTGAGTGTTGTGCCGCGCTGTAAACACAACTATTCGCATCTTAGATGACGTGTCCACAGAACACTCATCACGAATATATAGAAACAAGGACCACTGTTGGTCATTGAGAATACTGCGACAAGAAAAACACAATCACAAAACCACATTTGGCCTGCGGGTTTAACACCTCATTGGTCGGTCGGTCGACTCCATGCCTTGCATTATTCGGAAAGAGACAAATCCCTAATCATCAGACCACACGCTTCGAGTCAGCTATTCCTGTGTTATTTGGAGCACTGAAGACTTGCTGCTTTATTTGTTGCTGAGGCCAATGACTTTTTGCGACGTGCCCGACTCCAAATGTCCATTGCGTGTAATTCCCTTCGCAATGTTCGCCCGAAAACTGTTTGCGATGCACCTGCATGTACTGACAGCAGGAGCTACGTCGAGTTTGAAACAGACTGTCACTGACAAGGCGTGACAATCGTATCCGGTCCCTGCCGGTTGGAGTCTTCTTGCGGTCACTGTTCTTACGCAGTGGTATATGGCTGTGAGAGCGGCACACCATTCCATGTTGGACAGTCCGCGTTGATGCAATAAAGAGAAAATGCTGATAAGTAAGGGTAGGACTCGCGCACCGAGGGTTCCGTACAAACTTAGTTATGTATGTAGGTGGCTCATCCAGCCCGGAAATCGAGAATTTCGACGATTCTTGCCTGTTACTGGTGTTGATGCTGGTGAGCCGTGCGCGGCTAGTGTTCATTCCGTTTATTGTTTGTCATCTTCTGTTGTCGTCCTGCCGCCTTTCATTCCATTTAGTGGGGTCACTAACTTCCTGCCTTACCTGACCATGAGTGGGAGCAGCAGCGCTTATCGATAAGTGCTCTATCGTACTATCTCTTGAGCGCCCGATAGTATTTCCGGGTCGCCGTGTGTCAGAAAGTGAGTCGGGCACGGAGCAACAGTCGGGACGCAGCAGTCGGGGACGGAGCACCAGTCAGGTGCGGACAGCCAGTGCTCGCCGTCCGCTGGCGATACACATGAACTGTTCGAGCGGGACGACCTTTGGTTGGTCGTTCGATCGGTAGTCTCGTCGGACGACGTGTATTTGGTCTTTTGACCGTTTGTGGGCCTCGTCAGTTAGTCACCTTGCCGGACGTGGGTTGGTTCCTTCCTTGTGCAGAGATGTCGTGCTCAATGGGCAAGGGTTACCTCTGCAGGGTTGGGTCCGACCCAGTGTGCCGGGGTCGCCGTGTCTCCGAATTCCGAACGGACATCGAGTTGCGTCGGGTTGGAGCTGCAGTCAGCTTCGGACAGCCGTTGTCGACACACGTAACGTCAGTGGGAACGACCTGGGTTGGTCGTTCGGTCTGTCGTCTCATCGGACGACGTGTATTTGGTCGCCGACAGCTTGTGGAAATTCTCTGTGTGTCGAATCGGTTCGTCCTTATTGTTCGTCTGTGATTGTTTTACGATTTTGCAGGTGTGTTTCCGTGGAACCGTGTGTAGCTTCTGTGATTTCCATTGAGCAGATCAATGCTGTCTGCGTACTGGAGTAGTCAGTCGGTCGGTTGAAATAGAGCAGCGAGTGTGTTGGGTGGAAGGGAATTGATTAGGTTGTTGGTTGGTTCTTCAGCCGTCCGTAGGTCGTGCTGCAACCTGATTGTGTAGTGTTACGCTTGGCTTTCTGTCTTACCTAAACTGTGGTTAGAGTTTCCTCCCCAGGCCGATCCTAGGAACAAAATGTTCAAATGTGTGTGAAATCTTATGGTACTTAACTGCTAAGGTCATCAGTCCCTAAGCTTACACACTACTTAACCTAAATTATCCTAAGGACAAACACACACACCCATGCCCGAGGGAGGACTCGAACCTCCGCCGGGACCAGCCGCAGAGTCCATGACTGCAGCGCCTAAGACCGCTCGGCTAATCCCGCGCGGCTGAAAGTAATTGATCTTGGCCCCTTTCCACAACCTGATCCGCTCTGTCCTGCGATAACCAGATTTTAACTGGCAATATATCAAAATATGTGGCATAAATTGCAGCATCTTTCTATTTCATTGACGTAGAAGCTTAAATTTTGCATACCGTCAAGGGATCGTAGATCTTAATATTTGACATAAATTTCAATTTGATACGTCTATCTGTTCCTGAGAAAAGAGGTCTTAGCAGACGGACGACCAGACAGTCGGATAACATGACAAAAACTTTTTGTCTTGTGAAATAATTACAAATTAACAATTTTCAGAGTTTTTCGGGTTACTTGTACTGTGAAACCTTTCTTCTTGTCAAATTTCATGATTCTAGCTCATAGGGAGGTACTCTGTAGCTCTGAATGAGTGAGTTTGCGACTATCACAATATAAACGACCATATCTCCTTATGTCATACTATCATGTCTGCAATGCGGTGGTTTTGTACAACAGACTGGGACATACCTCACTGCTGTGACTTACGTCAGCTATGAAGGCTGACATGAGTACCTGATGCTAGATCTACACCACCTGTAGCTCCAGGGCGACCAGTCGTCTGCTCGTCTGAGGCGGTCTCCTGATCTTCGCATAATCACTATCGGAAGTTGCGTACCTGGTGCGTGACGGAGCCGACGGCGTTGGTGGCGGAGCAGGCGTAGCGGCCGCCGTGCTCTGGCGCCAGGGCGGACACGTTGAGGTAGCTGAGGACGCCGTCGGCGGTGACGCGGTTGCTGACGGCGACGCGCTCCCCGCCCGGCGACGACTCGAGCGGCGCGCCGTCCAGCGCCCAGGAGACGGCGGGCGCCGGGGAGCCCGACGCCTCGCACTGCGCCGACCACGCAGAGCCGGGCGCCAGCGTCGCGTTCGCGAACGTGCGCAGCAGCACCGGCGCCGCGTCTGTAGCAAGTAGCCGCGTTATCGTCCTATTTCACTGGCACAACGGCATTCACTGTGCGCACTTGGTTCAAATGGCTCTGAGCCATTAACATCTGAGGTCATCAGTCCCCTAAACTTAGAACAACTTAAACCTGACTAGCCTAAGTACATCACACACATCCATGCCCGAGGCAGGATTCGAACCTGCGATCGTAACGGACGCGCGGTTCCAGATTGTAGCGCCTAGAACCGCTCGGCCACACCGGCCGGTACTGTGCGCACTGTTTACTCACGAGCATAAAGGTTACGTTTTAGATTAATTTATTTTGAATGTTTCAGTTGAGCAGAGGTTGAAAATAACGCTTCAGTTGTGAATTACTTTATTTTCACACGACCGGTTTCGGACTTATAAAACCATCTTCAGGTGTCGTAGCTGTGCTGTGTCCTCGAGCAGCGCGTGTACATGCCGGCACGATAGCTCAGCGTGTTCAGTCAGAGGTTTAGCTACCATCTGTAATAAAAAAACTGAGTAAACCGACCAACGACGAACTTAAACGGGTGTCTTACGACATCCGCCCCGAGCAGATGCAACGAACGAAAGTGAACAAAATGAGATTTTTTTTAAAACAAAAAAGAGCGCCGCGTGTACCAGGCGCGGTGTGCTGCCTATGGTTAAAATGGCTCTGAGCACTATGGGACTCAACATCTGTGGTCATAAGTCCCCTAGAACTTAGAACTACTTAAACCTAACTAACCTAACGACATCACACACATCCATGCCCGAGGCAGGATTCGAACCTGCGACCGTAGCAGTCGCGCGGTTCCTGACTGAGCGCCTAGAACCGCTAGACCACCGCGGCCGGCGTGCTGCCTATGAGCGCAGAAGAGGGAGAGCGACTCAGGGGAGCCAAATCTCGCTCTCCATAGGTCGACGAACCATCTCGCCACTGTCTCTGCTGATATGTCCCTGAGGAGAGTGGGGCCTCCACCTATCAAGTCGTTCGGTCGATGGCTAATAGCATATAACGAAATCCGTTAGATTCAGGTTGTGGCCCCACTAAATCTTTATGTGCATGGACAAAACGGCCCTTTGGGACAGGGAAGCTACCTAATGGTGGCTGGTTGTGTTGTCCTATCTTCGCCATCTGGCATAGAACGCGCCCTCGTGTACAAGTGGCACAATCCCTCTTCATACTGGGCAACACATAATGCTGCGCTCGTAGGCAGCACACCGCGCCTGGTACACTCGGCGGTGGAAGACACAGCACAGCTACGATACCTGAGGATGGGCTTATAACAGTCCGAAACCGGTTGTGTGAAAATAAAGTATTTCTGCTATAATGCTCAGTTGCGGATGTTCTGCCAACAGGATTGTTTGTGTTTCAGTTGAGTTGGACTGCCACGAGCACAGCTGAATAAAATACCATAAATAAAACAACAGACATTATTATCCAATGAGAATATATTAATGAAATATATCTCAACGCGACTAAGGTTAAATATAATATGATTCCTCACCCTCCCCCCGCCCCAGAACTTGGAAAACAGTGAAGCTGCCAAACTGATACTCCAGTAGTTACATGCATGTGGGATACGCTGATTAAAATTTTATATGTATGCGAGGTTATTTACAACATTTTCAGTACAGAAAAAGGTCATTCCTACAGATGAAGAATGAATGTGAGTAAATGAATGCTATTGGTTGTGTCTATCGTTACTGAAACTTTTCAGCTGGTGATCGTCTCACGTAACCTCTCATAAATTGGGTCTATTAAGTAGATTTTTTAAATTTATTACGAACAGTCAGACATTGCTATATTTTTTCGATCACTAGCTTCTGGAGCTGTGGCGCTACAGAACCATAGTGGGAAGCTTTTCGCACGGCTGAGAGATTGGTAGAGCACATACAGTATCAGATAAAAAAATATCCTGATATTTATTAGTAGGTATTAATGTGGGAATATCCTTCCCTTTACCTTACTGAAGACTTTAAATGTGATAGGTACGCGTCCAGTGTGGAGTCTGAACGCCTGTGGAAGGATGGAAGCCAATTCTTCCTCAAGAAATGAAACCAGAGAAGGTGGACATCTGGAGCGAAGTCGACGATCTGACTCCTCCCAGAAACGCTCCAGATGGTTCAAGTCAGGACTCAGGGCAGGCCAGTTCATTTCAGAAATGTCGTTGTCCACAAACCATTGTGAGCCGTGGCAGGCTCAGGCTATGCGTTGGATTAAACCTTTGTTGCTATACTGTGTGTAGCCTCCCGCGGTTGTTATGCTGTTATCCTCTCTTTCCGCGGGTGGCAGCAGCAGTGTGTATCGATATCCGCACCGTGGACTACCTTTAGCCTGGCGCTTATAGTTTCCAGCTGGGCTGTGTGCGGGCATTTGGTCGGTTGGCGTGGAGCAGCGAGGAAATCTCTGCGGCGCCTAGTTTGGCTGAGCCCGCTGGTGGCCTCTATGCGGTGTCGGAGTGTGTGTTGCAGATCCCATTGCTACGAGGTTCGTGGCTCACCGACTCTGGACATGAAAGTTGAGTTTTGACTTAATCTACCAGCAAGTCACGACTGTTCACATTGTGTCGTTTGGAGTTCGTGGTCGGCTGTTGAGATATTCCCGCGAGCAGCACCGTGTGTTTTCAAGTTGGCAAATTTTAGTCATCCTCCAGTGGAGTTTAGCTGTACTTGGTTATTCGAATTGAAGTGCACCAGCGGAATCTTCTGCCTTGTAGCCGTTGACGTTCCGGTTACCTGCCCTGGCCATTGACGTAAATCCAGGCAATGTATTTTCCCCATCGTATCGTTGCTGTCCAGCACGGTGTTACTTTGACAGATCAATGTATAATTAGTTGTGGGCGCCAATACCTTGTACGTTGTTCCATTGAACTCCCTGTTGTGTGCTGGTCGGGTGAAACGGAGGTTATCTTGCTGGTGGGTCCATTGACTGTCTGTTGGTTTGGTTGTCGTCGGATCGACAATGATTGGGCTGACTGCCTGTCCCACCTAAGCGAGCGTTAGTGTTTGAATTCCAGGCCGACCCTCGGAACTTCTGAGCTCCCTTGAGTGCACCGCCATTTCTTGTTTGTTCTTGTTGTTTGTACTTGTATGGCTTCTAGCCGATTTTTAGATTGAAGTTGTTTTGCCCTTAAGGGGTCAGATTGTTTGGACCTTCGGCCGATTTTGAATTAAAGTTGTTCTGCTCTTAAGGTGTTAGATGGTTTGGGCCTTCAGCCTAATTTAAGAACTGTTTTACATAAAGCCTTTGGCATTTTTAAAAATTAATTTATTGAGCCTTAAGTGTTGGGCCTTCGGACGATTATGAATTTAAGTTGTTTGCTCTTGAAGTGTCAGATTCTTTGGGCCTTCAGGCTAATTAAGGAACTGTTTTTAGATAAGGCCTTGCCCTTTAAATTTCTGATTTTGATTGAGCTTTAAGTTATTGGCTTACAGCCGTTTTTAAATTAAAGTGGTCTTGCCATTAATGCATGAGATTGTACTGCGCATTCAGCCGCTAATTAAGTTCCAAAACTGTAGCTGTGTTTTTTTTTTAATTTCTTGCCTCTTGTAATGTTTGATCAAATAAAAGGTTGATTGTTCGAGTGTAACTGACAGCCGCTTATTTTGGCCCCTTTCCACAACTTGTGCCACCTGTCCTGTCCTGCGGGTTTAGCAGGGCGTCTCACGTTGCCCCACAGATGCAGATTTGTGACAGGCTACACTATCGGCCCGAGACAATCATAGCCTCCGAACTGTTCCCCTACTGTATGCGGAACACAATGCTGTAAAATTTGTACATATCCTTCCGCATTTGGCGTTTTCTTAAGCGCTGTAAGAGAACCACACCCTAAGCACGAAAAACAGTCCCACACCATAACACCACCTCCTGTGTACTTCAATGTCGGCACTACACATGATGAAAGGTGACGTCCTCCAGGCATTCGACAAACCCAAACTCTTCTCTCGGTTTTCCATAGGGTGCAGAGTGATAATGCCTCCAAATTGCTCGTTTCCAGGCATCCACTACCCAGTGGCGGCGCTCTTTACACCACTACAAGCCTCTCTTAGTACTCACTACAGAAAAATGGGGCTGATGAGAAGCTGCTCTGCCTCTGTAAAAACAGTTTTTTAATTCCCTAAGCACAATCATTCCGCAAGTAGGACTGATGGTAGTACTTTAGAACTCACGACTGATTCCCCCTGTCGATTTCGTGCAAATTTTTCCAGCCACCTTCCGCAATTCTGGGGGGTCCCTCTCCATCAGTTCATGTGGTCTGCCTGGATTTGTGCAGCTGCAGTTGTTCCTTGGCGTTTGTATTTGACTATCACGTCGCAAAAAGTCATCGTGGACAGCTTTAGAAGTACTGATATGTCCCTAATGGATTTGTTACTCGGGTGACTCCAAAGATTAGTACACCTTCTTCGTCACTCAACTCTCCTGACCGTTCCACTTTGGTGTTGGTGCTTCTATACAGACAAAACAATATTATCCGCCTCATTTTATACTGGTAGGTCCGGTTTTCGATGCGACTAGCGGTAAATTCCGCATTAAATGGGGCGTCCGGATCCTTTTGATCAGATAGTGTACGTAGAATGGAATGGGAGTTTAATCATCTAATACTGATAACGTCATGAACATCTCACAGAGGAAGATTAATATCGGACTGATACTTCATTGTCTAACACTTCCCGTTAGTGAATACTATTTTTTTCTATGTGGAAAGAGAAATTTTGGGCAAAAGTGAAAGTTTCTTCTAATTACGTACGTTACAATTTTCATCTGTTGTTTCTTCCTTGAGTTTACTCTGTCTTATCCAACATTATTATACAAAAATTCGAATGTTATGATTGCTCCTGAGAAAAACCGTCGTGATGAAGTCGTGTATTCGTCTTTAAGCTAGGAGATCTGTAATAGATAGTTGTGGCTGCCATACCATAATTAGGTTTCTACACATGTTACGTAGGAGATACTGCCAAGTAATCCACAGCAGTTCATTGAGCAGACAGAAGAAACTTAATAATGGTGTTACACAGGCTTCACTTTCGGCATTAGTTGTGTTCAAATTTTATAAATCTGATGTCCCTGAAATAGAGTCAAGGAATATGCGGACAATCCGATTTTGGCCACTAAATAGAGAAGTTGAAGCAACTGAAGAGATGCTTTACGCTTTCAACTTAACAACCGAATCTCCAGTCCAAGGCTGAACGTCACTGTTAATGGTTGAGTACTCCACCACCCAAGACTTAGGAGTAATTTCTTGATAGAATCTGGTCCTGCCAAAAACACACAGAAAACGCCGCAGCAAGACTGATATCGCGTAGTAACACCATAAACTAGGAGGTACCTCCTGGGGCGCAAGAGATACAGATCTACAATGTCCTCCTGTAGGACTCGTGTACTCTGCTGCCGAATGCTGTGCTCCAGTGCCACAGGTGAGAAAACTAGTTGTTCAGCTAAATACACTACTGGCCACTAAAATTACTACACCACGAAGATGACGTGCTACAGAGGCGAAATTTAACCGACAGGAAAAAGATACTGTAGTATGCAAATGATTAGCTCTTCAGAGCATTCACACAAGGTTGGCGCCTGTGGCGACACCTACAACCTGCTGACATGAGGGAAGTTTCCAACCGATTTCTCATACACAAACAGCAGTTGACCGACGTTGCCAGGTGAAACGGTGTTGTGATGCCTCGTGTAAGGAGGAGAAATGCGTACCATCACGTTTCCGACTTTGATAAAGGTCGGATTGTAGCCTATCGCGATTGCGATTTATCGTATCGCGACATTGATGCTTGCGTTGGTCGACGGATCCCAACGGCCTCGTATCTTTAGCAGTCGAGATGACAGGCATCTTATCCTCATGGCTGTAACGGATCGTGCAGCCACGTCTCGATCCCTGAGTCAAGAGATGGGGTTTTTCCAAGACAGCAACCATCTGCACGAATAGTTCGACGACGTTTGCAGCAGCATGGACTATCAGCTCGGAGACCATGGCTGCGGTTACCCTTGACACTGCATCACAGGAGCGCATGCGATGGTGTACTCAACGACGAACCTGGATGCACGAATGGCAAAACGTCATTTTTTCGGATGAATCCAGGTTCTGTTTACAGCATAATGATGGTCGCATCCGTGTTCGGCGACATCGCGGTGAACGCACATTGGAAGCGTGTATTCGTCATCACCATACTGGCGTATCATCCGGTGGGATGGTATGGGTTGACATTGGTTACACGTCTCGGTCACCTCTTGTTCGCATTGACGGCACTTTCAACAGTGGACGTTACATTTCAGATGTGTTACGACCCGTAGCTTTACCCTTCATTCGATCCCTGCGAAACCCTACATTTCAGCAGGATAAAGCACGACCGCATGTTGCAGGTCCTGTACGGGCCTTTCTGGATACAGAAAATGTTCGACTGCTGCCCTGGCCAGCACATTCTCCAGATCTCTCACCAATTGAAAACGTCTGGTCAATGATGGCCGAGCAACTGGCTCGTCACAATACGCCAGTCACTACTCTTGATGAACTGTGGCATCGTGTTGAAGCTGCATGGGCAACTGTAACTGTACACCTCTGTTTGACTCAATGCCCAGGTGTATCAAGGCCGTTGTTACGGCCAGAGGTGGTTGTTCTGGGTACTGATTTCTCAGGATCTATGCACCCAAATTGCGTGAAGATGTAATCACATGTCAGTTCTAGTATAATATATTTGTCCAATGAATACCCGTTTATCATCTGCATTTCTTCCTGGTGTAGCAATTTTAACGGCCAGTAGTGTACATCAGTGAGGACAATAACAGGTTGGATAGGATTTACTCCTCTTCACTGGTTACCACTATTAGTCACCAGATCTTCGCAGACTGGATGACCTTCTCAAGGAACATGAAAAATTGATTGAAACCGCCAAGCTCCCAATTCACTACGACGTGCCTGCAACTAGAATCAGACTATTGAAATACAAGCAGTTACCTGCCGAATTAGAAGAATTGTGCAAGCAGTGAATATCAACACGAGCAGGAAGTGGTAGGAAACTTAGAACAGCGTTGCCCATGAGGAATATCAGTACTCATAAGACCTGATAGAAGACCAGCCGGAATGGAAGTACCCCGAAATGCTTAGCCCGCCCCGATAGCAGAGCTGTGTAACGCACGGCTTTCCGGAGTGGGAAAGAGCGCCTGGTCCCCGGCGCGAATCCGCCCGGCGGACTGGTGTCGAGGGCCGGTGAACCGGCTACTGTGTGGAAGGTTTTTAGGCCGTTTTCCATCTGCCTCGGTGAATGTGGGCTGGTTCCCCCTCTTCCGCCTCAGCTACACTATGTCGACAATTGCTACGCAAATCTCCACGTACGCGCACACCACCATTACTGTACCACGCAAACATAGGGGTTACACTCGTCTGTTGTGAGACGTTCCCTGGGGGCGTCCATCGGGGGCCGAACCGCACAATAACCCTGTGTTCGATGTGGGGCAGCGGAGGGGTGAAGTGGACTGCGATAGTCGTCGTGGGGTTGTGGACCACTGCCGCTTAGGCGGGGACGGAGCCTCTCCGTCGTTTCTAGGTCCCCGGTTAACACACAACATACAACATACAACTCCGAGATGCTTGGAAGACAATTAATAGGGTTTGTGCATTCAATGACATCAGTGCAGAAAACCTCCATCGAAGGGGAAAGGTTTCATCTTCTCAACGCGACTCTGGAAATGGACCTCAGACCGTCAAACACCTTTAACGAGTTGTAGTAGACGAGCTTATTCAGCAAATCTACAAGATTTCTTTCAGGTGACAAAGGCAGCAGCCCTTGAATGGATTAAAAACTTAAATACGGTTTTGTAGGTTTAATATTTTAATTCTACTTCCTTTGTAAAATTATACAATTTATGTATGCTAGTTACACTTCAGTATTTATTTTCATACACTAAGTAAATAAATAATCGTACAATTTTTTTTTACGTATGATGCTACTTCACTCAACAAATGCCGCAGATAATGTATAATTCATCCCTTAAATACAGTGCAGATATCTGACAAACACTTGATCGTAATGGAGAATGACAGAGAAGAATAAAATGGTTTTATATCTCAACGAGATAATGGTTTGTATTTCAGAACTTATTTTACCGTACAGCCAGGGTGCCCACTGCATGGTACTTACAATGCAAAAATGTGATTTATTTTGTTTCAATTTGTTATCAGTTTTCCGACTAGTTTAAGAGGCCCATCACGACTTCCACTCCTATGTCACTCTCTTCATCTCAGAATAGCTCTTACACCTTACGTGCTCAGCCATTTGTTGTATATATTTCAGTACCACATTGAAGATGAAGGGAAAAGAAACGCAAAATGTATTTAAACTTCACTAATTTTAGTTCCACATTTACCAAAAACGAAAAGATGCAGTTGAATAATGCGATTCGTTGTACGCATGGCTGAAATACACGAAAACGTGAATTTTGAAGCAGAGCACATTGTAGATGGTTGTCGGCTTCAAACTCCTCAAATGACCTGTCTTGTTTTTGGAGTCTAACCAGTGCAAATGTTTCGGGTGGACAGGGATAGGTCGTCGTAGACAGGAGCTGAGGTAGTATCGCAATGGTCTCAGTCCGCAATTTTCGTCAACCACTATGTGATTTTATACTTAAAATGCCTCTACCATATCTCGTACATGTTCATAACCTGAAGTGTGTTAAAAAAGCTGACAGTCATCAATTATTAATTTTTCAAAGGAAAAAGAAATAAATCTTGAAGGGGTCAGCTGAAAAACATTTTGATGTATCCTCTTTTTTCGTACAATAGTGTCCATGTCACACATTCAGCAGTTTATGATTAATATCAACAGTTCGCACAGAGGTTCGCATTTGCATCGACGCAGCCATCTTGTTGTTACTGGAAAGATGCAAACAAACCTTTTTATACTTAAAATCTCTCGTTGAACTAACTGTTCATACTTTTTCAGAAATTATTACACGCCTGCTAGTATTAATAGCTGATCTCACTTAGTTGCAGCATTTACAAATATCTTGATCAGACAGAACATTATCACCGCCGACCTACTATCGATATATAGCCGTCCAGGCGACGGCAGCGTCACCTGGCGATTAATGACTGCTAGTCAGACACGCGCACTGTGCATGCAGTATCAGTGAGCGTGTTGTCCGTGCATAGAATGGGGAAGGCGTGCGATCTATCTGAGTTTGACAAAGGGCAAATTGTGATAGCCCGGAGGTTCGGCACGAGCATTTCTGAAACTGCATGACTTGTCAGGTGTTCGAGGAGGGTTGCAGTGAGTGTCTTCAACACGTTGTGAAAACAAGGTGAAACAATGTCCTGACCTCATGAGGTTGGGCGGCCACCCTTTACTATAGATGTCAGGCGTCGTAGGCTGGGCAGACAGGTAAAACAGGACAGGCGGCGAACTGTGACGGAACTTACATCAGACATTAATGGTCGGCAGAGTAAAAGTGTGTCTGAACACACGATGCATGGAACACTCCTAACGATAGGCCTCCGCAGCTGACGATCAGTGCAGTGCCAATGTTAACATCACGACATTGGCAACTACGACTGCAATGGCCACGTTGAATGGTCTGATGAACCCCGATGCCTTCTCCATCGTGCCAATGGGAGGGCGCCTCTCCATCGTCTTCCAGGGGAACATCTCCTTGACACCTATACTGCAGGACGGAGACAAGCTGGCGGTGGCTCCATTACGCTCTGAAGAACAGTCACTTGGACATCCATGGGTCCAGTGGAGCTCGTGCGAGGCACCATGACGGCCAAGGAGTATCATACACTGATTGCAGACCACGTACATCCCTTCATGCCGATTATGTTTCCCGACGGCAGTGGCGTTTTTCATCAAGATAATTCGCCATGTCACAAGGCCAGGAGTGCGATAGAGTGGTTCGAGGAACACATTCGAGAGTTACAGTTGATGCTGGCCCCCAAACTCGCCAGATATGAAGCCAACCGAACATATCTGGTGTGTGATTGAACGTGGCGTGAAGCTCGTCACCTTCTCCCCGAAATTTACGGGAATTAAGTCACTTGTGTGTACAGATGTGGTGCCAATTCCCCCAGCGACCTAACAAGGCGTCACTGCTTCCTTCATACGACGCACTGCCGCTGTTATCTGTGCCAAAGGTTAACATACCGGCTGTTAGGTAGGTGTTCATAATGTTCTGGCTGATCAGTGTGTATTATCTATAGTCAGCCTATAAACAAATAGCAGCCGTATAGTAGACACATGTTAAATGAGGGTATTAAGTAGCTGCAGTTTTGAAAACACTTCAAAGTGTGGAAAACAAATGAAAAATGTCGACCTCGTCCATCGTCTGCATAATTCACGGAGCACTTCGTTTCGGCTGACATCACTACTGACGTCATAACGGCATAGTAAAAAAGTTACTTAGCAGTAGTTGCAGATTAGTATGCGCTTGAATCTGAATTTAGAACACCAGTTTAGAAGTGAAGAGACTATGTTCTTAACGGAACACTCAGTATATTAGGAAATGAGATTGCAAATTTTACTGTTTCGAAATAATGTCCAAATTAGTGAACTTTCTTCCCGTAGGAAACGACCGCTTTTCAAGATATGTAAAATATTGAAGGATTATGCAGAGGACTGAAGGAATCTGTAGGATGTTGTCTTGAAACACCATTAGATCAGAAATGCACACTCCCCGGTAAGGCAAATATCATAGAAAACAACTGAGTAAGTAACCGACAGTTGCTGTATCAAAAGATCCGTCGCCACATCTGCGTTAGGTCTTTTAGGAAACAGGCATAACAAAATGTGAGTGTGCCGAAATCGGTTCATTTTCTCCAAAAAATAGTGTGTTGAAGATTTTTTTTTCATCTGCTCTAATAACATTATTAGAAAAATTTATGCAACCGCTATTGCCGCAAATATAAACGGGCACTTACCACCGAGCTTCAATTGAGCCGTCCCTTGGGCCGTTTCTTCCGCATTGGACACGACGCACTGGTACATTCCCCTATCTGATCTTTCCACGTGTACAATCTTCAGCGTCTGTAAACATAAGATTTAGATACAATTTTTTAATTGCGTTTATCTATCGTCAGGCATCTGGAAAACGTATATAGTAAGAATGTGTTGTATTGGGGCATTATGTCACGTAGTATGCAAGATATCTGAGACAGACAAAATATCCACAGACTTTCAGAAGAATGTTATAATTCCAATTCCAAAAAGCAGATGCTGACAGGTGTGTATGTACGCGAACCATCAATAAGTCATGTTTGCAAAATACTAACACGAATTATTTACAGAGGAATGAAAAAAAAAAAACTGGTGGAAACTGGCCCCCAGGAAGGCCAGTTTGTGTTCCTGAGACATGTAGGAACATGCGAGGCAACTCTGAACCTGCGATTTCCGAAGATAGATTGAAGGCAAACCTACATATACGACGCTTGTAGAATTAGGAAAAGCTTTTTACAATATTGACTGGAATGTACTCTTTTAAATTCTACAGATAGAAGGAATAAAATACAGGAAGTTAAAGGTTATGTAGAAGTTGCACAGAAAACAGACTGCAGTTATGAGAGCCGAAGGACGTGGAAAGGAGAACAGAAGGCAGTGTTTGAGAAGAGAGAGAGAGGTAGGGCCATATTAGCCCTCACGTTATTCAGCCTGTTCGTTGATCAGGCTGTGAAGAAAATCAGTGAGAAATTTTGGAAGAAACTTAAAATTTAGGAACAAGGAATAAAAACTTTAAAGTTCCTCCGTTATATCCTGGTTCTGTCAGAGACAGATGTGGACTTAAAAGATAAGTCGAACCGTATGGATAGTGTCTTGAAAAGAATTTATAAGATGTACATCAACAAAGGTAAATGGAATGCACGGATAGTGAAATGTAGTAAAAGTTTGAAGCCAATTGATGGTAAAAGAATTAAATTAGAAAATGAAGCACCAAATTTTGTAGAGGAGTTTTGCTATTTGGGCAGCAAGGTAACAGGTGATAGCCTAAATAGAGAGAATATAAAATGCAGCCTGGTAATTCTAAGAAAGGTGTTTCTCAAAAAGAGAAATATTTTATACCTCATATAAATTAGAGTGTCAAGAAACCTCTTCTGAAGGTGTATGTCTGGAGTGTACACTTGTAAGGAGGTAAAACGTGGACGGTAAACAGTAGAGACAAGAAAAAATGTAGAGAGAGATCAAGGCTTGACTACAGAAAGCAGGTTCAAATCGACTGCAATAATAATTGATTGCAACAATAAATAAGTAAATATGCAGACATCTGTTTTGTGATATGTCCTTCTTTTTCCTTCTAACACGATACAAATATAAACTGACTGTGTGGACTGCTGAAACAAATGTGAAGAACCAATTATACTTTATGGGAGGACATTTTGAAACCGTGATGTTGTTACATCATACAGCTCGAGTAACAGAGTTTACAGGTCTTTCTTAACTTACGACATAAATAGGACTCCCCATCAGATGAATGTTTGGTTACTGAAAGATTCAAAATCACATTAAATTATCTATTTACTCAATTTTTTTCAGGCTCGTTTCTGTGTCGCAATTTCCTGAAGAACGACGTTATTTCCATTGAAACTGTATATTTACTGAAAATAGTGCTTATTTAAACCACTAAATGTCAATTTCGGATGGAGACGCAAGTTGAGTTCACCAGAGAAGGCCACGAATACAAGTTACATGATGACCGAACATCAGGAAATTACCACCGCAAGGAAAAAACCACGGCATCTAAGCATACATCACACAATGGGTAAACACTAGAGCAGGAATTCTTATAAACTAAGCCAATTATGGGTCATTGGTATGAATATTATTTACATTGTCTTCTTATCATGTGATGTGACAGGTCTTCTCATAAACTGTCACATAACACATTTCGTAATACTTTATGGTCATTCCCCTGATCAATGAAGTCATTCTTTTACACTGCTTCGCAATTGCAGACCATATTCATTACAACCAGTGACTTCCTGTTTACTGCTTCCTTTTTTTCCTCTTTGTTTTATTGAGTTTTGATTCCCTCCAAAGGAGGCAGGCTGACAGAATTTTTAAAACGTAATAAGAAGATAGTAAGTAGTAAAAGTAGGCGATAAAAACGGTGACTTCTAAATTGTAAAATGGCGGAAAGTTGTGGAAGTTAAAATATAAAACAAAGGGTGGGCAATGCTAATTAAAACACACAGCAAGCAAACAGGTACAATAGTAGATGGACAATTAGAAAACATGGCGACAGCCTGCTTTCTATTTGCAAGAGATAAAATATCACACCCAGCGACAGTTTGGTTTCTGTTCACAATATTTCAGAAAAGAGGAACAACACTTAACACTCATTTAAAACACTGCACTAAAGAGTTGGCACAAAGATGACACATCACAGCCTAGGACAGATGGAGGGTGACCTGGACAGATGAGGGGGAAAAGAAGGGGGAGGAGAGGAAAAAGCAAAGTGGGGGGAGGCGGGAGGGGGGAGGGGGGAGAGGAGTCAATGAAGGGAGAGGACTTATAAGGCAGGACACAGCAGACGCAAGAGGGAGTGGGGAAATGCGGAAGAGGGGGATGCAAAAGGACTTGGGGGAGAGAAGGGGGTCAAAGAGAGTGTAGGTGGGGAAGAGGAAAAAACAGGAAGGGAGGGGGAGGCGAAGAGGGAGCCTGGGAAGAGGACAGAGGTAGGGAGGGGGAAGTGAGGATCAGAGTTGATAGGAGGGATAGGGATAAATGAAGGGAGAGAGGGCATCATCCGGGAGGGGGTTGACAGAAGCCATCTTGGGAAAGGAGATGATGGGTGTAGAGGTGGAGGATAGGTGGGACACATTGGTGAAGGGGCGGCAGCGGGTGGGGTTTGAAGAGGAGAGGAGCAACCAGGGGATGGAGGGGATGAATTTTGCGGGAGGTGTAGAGGACTCTGATATGTTCGAGGAAAAGAAGCAGATGGGGAAAGGAAGCAGGTCATAGAGGATCCGCGTGACTGCCTTCTTTTCAGTTCCCTTTTATTATAGGACGAGACTGCAAAGTTGAGAGCCTATGAGCTGGCTGGGAAAACATAAGTGTATTAGCATCGATCAGTACCATCCTTACCAGCGTCTCACAGCTGGCAATGGGAACGCACATTTCCGACAAACGCCGATAGTGGACGCACGGGGACCCGGAGGATCTAATGATGTGCGCCTACTGAGCCACGCCTTCACCAGCGCAGACTACGAGTGCCCTCTGCCGCTACGATGTAGGATGGCCGGCAGCAACCACGCTGCCCAGTGTCATCCGCAGTCTTCTACAGTCCTCAGTCTTAGACAGCCTTCGGCAGTTCACTCGCGTATTAGTAGCAGGAGCCTCATACAGCACGGTGCTCTGTAGTGTGGGTTATACAAACTTTATTGCTGTTTATTCTTTTGTAAAGTTTCATCGCAACGATTGGAGACAGTTACAAGTTAAGTAAAACATGTGTTTATTGTGTTTAAGTGTTCGTCAATCATTTCTGCTCCTGTCCAGCTTCCCTACGACGACAGCTGTTGCATCACTCTGTAGCCCACCTCTCCTTACTGTTGTGTACGAAGTAATACACAACAATAAGAGTTCTCTTAAAAGATATGAGCAGAGTCGTAAATTTGTTAGACTGGAACTGAACTCTGGCCTCAGGCAGCCAATGCAGCATTCTTGGCCTCCTCCCCCATATCTGTCGATATCTGATAGAGAAAAATACAGACTTGTTTGAAAAATCCTTTTATAAAGATGAAGAATTTAGCCAGGTGTTGCTTTGCAGAGGCCAGCAACGCTGCAGAATGACAAAAGAGCGTTGTTTCCCAGAGAGCATGCACTTTTTTATGCGTATGCATGTGAAAGCTCTCTTATTTGTCAGCTTCAGAATTGAATCTTGGAGTGGGAGAAGTCTCCTGGCTTCTTTCTCACATCACAACACTGCTAGTTAATAATAATGAACTCAGCAAGAGTTTGTTTAACCCTGTTACTAAAATTTTACTGCATGGAACTCGTAATGTCTGCTTCTGTTGGCCGGCGTGATTCCTGCTCCGACAGGGCATTACACAGACGTCAAAAAAAGTTTGCATCACCTCGGTTCCGAGAGTTCCCAAACCTGTACAGAAAATTGGAATAGAGGTCAACGTAAACATCATTTCTGCTCTTCTTATTGCTCATGAAAACCACACATTGTACGTTGTACCAACATAGACCTTCAGAGGAGGTGGTCCAGATTGCTGTACATACCGGTACCTCTAATACCCAGTAGCACTTTCTCTTGCATTAATGCATGCCTGTACTGTCCACAAGTTCATCAAGGCACTGTTGGTCCAGATTGTCCCACTCCTCAACGGCAATTCGGCGTATATCCCTCAGAGTGGTTAGTGGGTCACGTCGTCCATAAAAACCCCTTTTCAGTCCATCCTAGGCATGATCGATAGGGTTCGTGTCTGAAGAACATGCTGGCCACTCTAGTCGAGCGATGTCGTTTTCCTGAAGGAAGTCATTCACAAGATGTCCAAGGTGGGGTGCGAACTGTCGTCCAGGAAGACGACTGCCTCGCAAATATGCTGCCGATATGGTTGCACTATAAGCCGGACGATGGCATTCACGTATCGTACAGCCATTACGGCGCCTTCCATAACCACCAGCGGCCTACGTCGTCCCCATATAATACCACCCCAAAACAGGAGGGAACGTCAACCTTGCTGCACTCGCTGGATAGTGTGTCAAAAGCGTTCAGCCTGACCGAGTTGCCTCCAAACACTTCTCCGACGATTGTCTGGGTGAAGGCATATGCGACACTCATCGGTGAAGAGAACGTGACGCCAATCCTGAGCGGTCCATTCGGCATCATGGTAGACCCATCTGTACCGCGCTGCATGGTGTCACGGTTGCAAAAATGGACCTTGCCATGGACGTCGGGAGTGAAGTTGCGCATCGTGCAGCCTATTTCGCACAATTTGAGTAGTAACATGAGGTCCTGTGGCTGCACGAAAAGCAGCGTTCAACGTGGTGACGTTGCTGTCAGGGCAGGTAGCGGTCATCCATTGCAGTAGTAGCCCTTGGGCGGCCTGAGCGAGGCATGTCATCGATCGTTCCTGTCTCTCTGTATCTCCTCCATGTCTGAACATCGCTTTGGTTCAATCAGAGACACCTGGACAATTCCCTTGTTGAGAGCCCTTCCTGGCACAAAATAATAATGAGGACGAGATCGAAACACGGTATTGACAATCTAGGCATGGTTGAACTACAGACAACATGAGCCGTGTACCTCCTTTCTGGTGAAATGACTGGAACTGATGGGCTGTCGGACCCCTCCGTCTAATAGGTGCTGCTCATGCATAGTTGTTTACATCTTTGGTCGGGTTTAGTAACATCTCTGAACAGTCAAAGGGACTGTGTCTGTGATACAATATCCACAGTCAACGTCTGTCTTCAGGAGTTCTGGCAACCGGCGTCATACAAAACTTTTTTGATGTGTGTAGTAGGGAGCACTTGCTGCTGAACGATGGAATCGTAATGACTTGCTGCTAGGAGATTAGGGTGTAAGAACTTGCTGCTGGCAGCTGGAGTAGACAGTTGCCTCTGGGAGATGGAGTGAAGACTTGTTATCTGGGGACAGAGAGCGAGCTGAATTCAGTCTGTCGAGGCGGTAGCTCTGCTGCCCAATGCTTTCGTGCTGGGCGAGTTGGGTATGATGAGCGAGCACTGAAAATACCGATATGATAGGAAGGCAAACTTAGTTCACTCCCTTCAGGGGTCATTTGCCCAATTTTAACCTTTCGCAACCAGCTAGTTCCATTCATTATGCATTATGGTTGGTTCCCTGGTGTTGGTACCTATTTTTCCACGTTCTTTATATAATGGACTAACCACTCTTGCGGTCACTGGTCATATTCGCGAAATTTTCTCATAACTCTATTTTTATAACACCTACCCAGCTGTGCCAAGGTTAGATACTATGATTATGATCCCTTAACCAGTTGCTAAATGTTCATCGAATTATATGGGCACGTAAGTCATATGTCGATGTTTACGATAGTAAACCTGATTGTTATAGTGGCCACTTGTTTCTGTTATAGCTAGATGATCCCTCCTCCCATTAATACATCTTTGTTCGTTTTGTGGTACCAATATTTTCACGACTGATTGGGCAACTCTTATTAATTATCATTTAAGTAAAACATTTCCATTGTGTGACATTATCATTTGCTTTAGATTGCGTAATCATATGGGGTGCTTCCATTTTCTGAAGGGCACCAGAATTCAGTAAACAGGACAGTCACTGATTGTACTGAATACGGTTTGCAACTATGAAGCGACTATGCCAGACAGCACAATCAACACCCACAAACATTTAAATAGTGTGTTCAGCAATTTTAGCTATGTTATTACGGTGTCAGGAAAGTAGTGACGCTGTCAACAGCGTGGTGTACAACCTACTACTCTCAGAAGGTCATGGTTTACTGATTAGAAATGCAGGAGACGATATGCGACGTCTGCGATAGGGATACGTTTCCTTCCTCTGTCGTTTCGATAGGAAAGGCCTTAGAAACTCACCAAGTTATTCTTGTGATTCAACATCAGAAGAAGATTAAATCACATATATATTCTTGCTTGAGTAGTATGGGCATCGGCAAGCTAAATTTGCGTAAGACACTAAGAGAACTGATACAATAATGTCCTACCAATATCACAACTCGTATCAGAGTGTACAAAAGCTTGCAAAATAATCATTCACATTTTACAAGATTATAGATCCACATATAGAACGATTTGCTTCAAACGTAACAGTTCTTTTATTTCATGAATAGTTGTAGTTTCAAACCGAAGTTTTCGTCGAATGCTATTACATTATTGTATGGTTAATGTTCTTAACTCTTGTACCACTCGAGATGTGGATGCACGTATGCTTTTTTTTAATGGAATGCTATAGTTTCTTTAACGGAATTCGAAAGCTCACGAATAAGTGAGTATAATGATATAATTCTTGTTACTGTTGGAATTGAAAATTTCACAAAAATATATCCGCGTAGTGTATTAAAACACTGAAAAGCAAGGTAGCTAAAACCGGCTGTTGGGATGCAAATCTCGCCAAGTAGGGCTCTCATGTCATACTCTATCACTGTATTCAGAAAGAAGACAGGTCTAGCCCTGCCTTATACAACATACGTAAAGTGTTGTGTACGATTCCATACACAACGGCAAGGAGAGGTGGGCTACACAGTTGTGCGGCAACTATCGTCGCAAGAAATCTGCTAACACAGTGAACTGAAGAGTTACTTAACTTGTATTTCTCCAAGTGTACGAAGACTAATTACAAATAACACAGCAAAAATCAGAATCCAGCTATAATGATGTCAACTAGGATGGGACTTTCTGAACAGAAGCGATGATGCTCCAAGTGCAAGTCGATTGTGTGTCTGCCGCCAGCCATCCTTTATCGTGGTGGCAGAGGACACTCATAGTCCAGACCTCCTGGAGCCGTGGCTCAGTGGGCACGCTCCGTTGGGTCCAACAGATCCCATGTGACTGTTGTCGGCTTCTTACGGAAGCAGTGGGTTGGCATCAATATGTAATACCACATGAAGGCTCACAAATGATTGTTGAAAATGGAAAAATTTGCTATCCCATAGCTTAGGAAAACTTTTTAAAATGTGGACGTAGTTACGGCTGAAGCAAGTAATTGGTCGAAAGGTTTGATACGACAGAGTCTCGCATGAGAGCACCACTTGACGGTGTTTTCACCATAATGCCCTTCAATTTTAGCACACTTCTAGGATATTTTTGCACAATGCTTCGAGTCTAACATTAACAAGCAATTTATCACTGTACTTAGTGTTTCAAGAGCTGTCGGAAACCGATGAAAAGAGTACATTGTTCTATCTAAAAAAATGTAGTCACTTCAATATTTCAGATGAGCTATGATTAAACATTCAACTATGTAACATGCCACTCGGGATAGCAAATTTGCCAAAAGCTTGTTTTCTTTATCTTACCTGACTCACCATACTGTGCCTTGGTCAGCTGTTATTTGCTTTTTACATACTAATTAAATAAAATTGGTTGCAATCGTGAGATACGCTAACAATATATTGTGAACCCACTTGCATAGTGAAAAGAATAAACAATATCCATTGGTCAGTTAGGCTGCCTACCTCTGAGGCGAGCAGGCGCACCCTGCTGGAGGGGGTGAGCAGCTGCGCGTCCTTGAGCCAGACTACCGACTGCTTGGGGTGGCCGTCCGTCGTGCAGTTGAACAGCGCCGTCTTCCCCACGTCCACGACCTGCACCTGCGGGCTCATGTAGGCCGACAGCTGCTCTGCCAACAAGCACACCAAGATCCTGAACCACACGCCAAGTGACAAAGAAACAACTGTTTCTATCCCAATTGTGAAATCTACTGCATTCTACGTGACCATAGTTCCAATATTGTGTATTTTAATCTTAATTCATTTGGGAATCAGAAATCATCACAATAATTTTAACTGTCGTAAGAATAATCTACGATAAAGCGTTATATTTGAAATTATGACAAGTAACAAATACAGCTAACTTGAAATAGCTATGTTTTCATTTTCGAGAAATAATTTTTGCCCAGTTTGAAGTTCATACATTTTTCTAAAAGATAACGCTGCTGATGGTTGAAAGCTGTGACAGGTTCACACGCGCTGAGACATTCCAAGCATGTAGCACAATAGCGCTATTTCTTTTTGAGGCGCGACAGTAAAGTGTTCAGAATTTCGTTGTCCTCAAAAGTGAAGTAACAGAATTTTGCTGTACAGATATTCACATAGTTCAAGTACTGACACACCCTTTATGGAAATGATTCCTGTGAGTTAACTGCATCATCATGCTGCCATATTCAATTACAGTTCTGAGAAAGAAGTCTCTATGGAGTCAAACGCCCGTCGCAAGAGAAGCTCTGTTAAGACTTAATGGTGATAGTCCACTATTGTTAGTCACTCCTTCAGTCTTCGTCAACACTTTTAAGTTGCAGAGGCATATTTATTTATGATGCATTTCGTTTCAACAATCGAGAGGACAATTCAATTTGCTTTATGCCACTCAAGAAGTCGGAAAGTGGGTCACCTCGTTCAATCAAGTAATGAAAGCTGGCTATATTTTTATGAAGTTCCCTCTGAAGTCTAGCTTAAACATATCACCTGTTACACATCTCCAGGGCAGCAAGTTACGTATTTAGTTTTTCCTGTGTTTTTTTAGTAGTATATATTGCTCAAATTTCGTGCATGTTTTTGTATTTAAGAGATTTATTCTCATATTTATAAATGTGTATTCAGGCAGTCAATAGCGCAATAGTTGCCTGTTTGTTTATTTTGAAAAAAGTGACCGTTCGGTTCAGCCTAGTTAGCCACTTAGTCCGGCTCCAGATGTCGCCTGTGACACATCTCTAGGGCAGCAAGCTACGTATTTATTTTTCTCCTGTATTTAGGCTGAAACTAAATCCGTATTTATAGCATAACTACGAGGTGCAGAGGAAAGATGTATCTTGTTCAGTCTCATTTAGCTATGTTTCTTGGCATTGTAACTACAAAAACGAGCACGTCAGCCATGAAAGAATTTACGAGTAAGAGAGAGATTTATTACATGAGTACATGTCAGCAATTGACTGCATCGAGCACCATGTTGGCTATCACAAATGTCAGTGAATCCTTATAACTTGATTCATGAACACTAACTGTAAGTCAGAGACACACATCATCGTTCATGTATACGTTTACAAATTTTAGTAAGGATTAACTTCAGGTTGAAAGCAACAATTCGTGAAATTTGCTGTTTTTCATGTAACTTTTCAATTTAGTAATCTAAGTGTTATTACGGCCGTCTCTAGCTGCGCGTTTGTTCATTAAGTTATTTAGTATTTCACGCAATTTTTGAAACTTAGCCCATGCTTTTGTTTGATTTCATATTCAGTATTGATAGTCAAGCAGCAATAGCTACACTGCAAAATGAAAATAATCTTTATCTGCTAACATTGTCTTATGAATTACCTACGCTTTTCGTGATATACAGGCGCTAGGCGTAATATATGAATTACGCAATTGATCGGCAGCGCTCGTGAGATGCAGACGCTTTGAAGTGTGTGTTTGAATAGAATAGGGATGAAATTGCACTGATCTCGAGATTATGGTCAGTTTAATCAGTCGCGCAATATACATGGAATTTCATTGTAAATCCTTGTAAATTCGTTATGACCTGTAGCATGTGAGATTTGTTCTAAATCTAACTGTAACTTCAAATTTTTGGTGGAAGGAGATTTTTAATTGAAACGTGCGACGGTACGTCACATAAATGGACATTTGGAGAAAGAGAAAGGAAGTTTTTGTTATGAGACGTGTGAATTATAAATTATTTCAAGACTGTGTACGTGTGCGCAATGTATAACAAATAGTAAAGAACGTAAGTTATTTTTATCAAAACACAAATATCTATGTAATTAACAAAACACAGTTTTTTTGGTATAATCTCTGTGTAACATAGGCCAAGAAGATCAGAGACAATGCTTTGATTTAGCTATCTCTCCTGTTTTCCTTTCGTCTAGCGGTAGGCCGCCATTGTAGTGCTGTCTGATAATTAACGTAAGTTTTATCTGTATTTTGAAAAATATAATAGAAATTGGCATTAGAAAGTGTGTATTATTGACTTAGTTGTCACCTCTCATGATTGTAACCATTAATTATAATTAACAAAATTTTTACAGAACTTCGTAGTGCCGGTAGTTCATCTCCCCTAGCAGGATTTAGTCGGCCATTACGCTGACTGTATTACTTAATTAACACATCATGTCATAATATTAAATGTAAATGCGAGAGACTTCTCAATTTTGATCTTTCATTAATTTCGAAGTTAAAATTAATTTCAGTTACCAAAATCCACAGCACTGAATGAATTCAGTATGTTTCATTTTGGCCGCCTAAAGGCAGGCGAGATTCTCTCCAGTTTCGCCTTGCAAATAATGAACAAGAAATATTGAAAATCATTACATTCCGCAATATCTCAGTTAATGTTTAAGTAATTTGGTACATAAGTAACCAGTAGCCCCTGAGATCCATATTAATTTTTACAGTTTGCGTAAGAATACGCATATTTTCTTTTCTAAATAGCAGCGCTCACGCAAACTATTTATTAGAAGGCGGCGAGTCACGCGTTGTGTTTAAAAAATATTATATCGTACGTACTTCGGGGCAGCCGATGTCCGTACGAGTGTTATCGCGGTATAAGTTAATTAAAAGTCTCATGCTAACCCACAATATTTGAAGCCACCCCAACCAAAATCATAAAATATAATTATAAAAACAAAATTATGTAATTATTCTGTGATAAAGTGCCCCCACACCCACACACATACAAATACACTTATACCGTGAAAAAAGGTACCCTTTCTTGATTCGTAGTTAATTGTTGTTAGTTAAAACCTTCGTTGTCCACATCACAATGCGCTACTGTAGGAACACCTAATCTAGAAATCTATGAATTGACGAGATCTACTAGCTATGATTGGCCAACTGGAGTAACGGATTTGGAGACTGTACTGTCTGCCATCGGGTTTCCCTAAATGGCAGGCAGCACCGCATAACAGCCACGCTATGAGGGAAACAAACCAACAGCCAAACAGGCGAAGACATCAGGTAAACACGCCGAAGATTCCAGTCGATTAATAAGAACCTTTCCTCGTAGAGGTCGCCGCGACATATCCAGCCACGGATTCCTACGCCGGGTTTCTATTGGCTCCAGCTCACTATATAGGCCCGGTCGGTCGAAGGCAGACCAGTCTTCGTCCGCTGCTAATGGCAATCGCTATAGCAGAGTCTCCGAGAAGATATCAACGAAGCCGCTGTAGTGCAACGCCGATCGAAGTACCAGCCGACCGACAGGAACCACATCTCCGGCTAGATCGACGGACGTCTACATCTATTGTACAGCCAGCTATTGTATTGTAGAAGAAGTTACGTTCAATAAATTGTTGGAGAATACAACAGAGATAAAGAGTAATGTTACACTGACCCTAATATTTCAGTGGGAGTGTTGCAGCCTTATAATTATAAGTAGAAATATCGTCTTTTTCCACTTTACAAGTTATTAGCTAAGATATTAGTGTTTGAGCGAGCCAATAGACGCTTTCTAACATCTTATTTAAGAGACCAGTTCAGATCCGTGTAAGACAGTGGTTCATGGTGTAACCATTTCATTTTCCGTCAGTGTAAAATGGCGAGCTGTCACAGTGGCTTTCTACAGGTGGGCCTAAAATAGTCAAATTCATTACGTTTCATTGCCTACTGTGCTGTTGCTTTTATTCCGTGTATTTATCGATTTATGGGCTTCCAGTAGATTGAACAGCATATTAGTTACACAAATGTACAACAGAGGTACTAAAAAGGCCGTGGTGATGTGTTGCGCGCACGGCGTACTCACTGGTGACGAGCAGCGAGGTGGAGGCGCGCTCGCTGCCCACGCTGTTGTTGACGACGCAGGTGTAGCGGCCAGAGTCCTCCAGCTGGGCGCTGCGCAGGTACAGGCTGCCGCCCACCTGGATCACGCGCTCGTCCGTCGTCACAGCAACGCTTTGCCCGCCGCGGCCCCGGTACCACCTGTAGGCAAAGTAGCCGTCAGCAGGCATGCTGTGAGCGTCTAGAAGAGAGAATAAAGATCGACCATCACTTTCATCTTTGGTGCACTGACTACTGTTAATCCGGTCCTGTGACAGACCAGAAGTTTGCGCTTGGAGGTTGTAACAGACCATAATCAGGGGAAACTGATCTAATGAATCGTACGATACCAGATCTATACCAGATAACATAAGAGGTACACGGTACACGAAGCTAATTTTCAAGTTACGTTACTTTTAGGTTGGTTTATGTAGTTCGACAACCGAAGATAAAGTCACAAGATGATAACCATCCTATTAATTGTATATTAAAATAGCCCAAAAACCACATTTTAAAGAACAGTAGCACGTTAAAAACATGTGATTTAATTTCAATTTAACGATTTTTTTTTCAAAGCAACAACGTTTACTTGTAAATTTCCAGATCTGTTCCGTACTGTACTCAGTAATATTTGATTATTCACTGGTTAACATTTGATAACCTTGCTGTAAAAATGTCGCATGCATAAAAATTGTAATTTTGTAAAACATAAACATCTTTTGTGAGTTAACATTTTGAACACTTTTATTTTTTTTGGTATTATTTAAACTTTTTACCGTCGTAAATATGGTTTACAGACCTTTTGAGGACCTATAACGCACTTTGTTCATTTAGTTTCACCGCTTGTAAGTACCGTATATTAAATGCGTAAATTAATTTGATAATATTGTTCCAGTATTTTCTACAAAAATGCAGTTTATTATAAATACCAGCGCTGTGCGCCGAAGGTAGCTCAGTCGTACTCCTCATTTATAAGAGTAACAACGTATGGTATGTTGTATAGTGGTTATTTGCTCTTTGTTATGGAGTAGTTTTTGTACTGGAAAGCTTTTGAAGTGCTCTGGATGAAGTGTGGCGTGAAATGGTCGTGATAAGGAATGTTGTAGTGACAACGTTTTCATCTACTTGTCTCAGTAAGTATTGAAAATGACCAATTGCTAGGACCAATTGCTAGTTTTCACATTCGTCATAGAAACATCCCGAGTACCTCAAGAATCAGCCTGACAACAACAAATTCCACTAACGAATTAAAAACCCTGAATATTTTATTTTCTACATTGAACTGGTACTCTTCGCCATATCCATATATGCAAACACTCTTAGTTGCTGGACTATGGAAATGCCTGGGCGTCAGTGAGTTGACTCGCTTGATTTAAATGACTGGTAAGAGTCCCATTTCAAGGCGAATGCCTCTTATGTAACTAGTAATTTTGTAGAGGTACGAGAGCTCATTTCATTCAGTCTCTTCATTGCCTGTTACGATACACTATCGCTAAGTTCATTTTGTCATTTTCTTTTTCAATTAATACAGCAGTTGTATTAAGATGCTTGTCTGTGTGTTTTAGCACATCCAGACCAGCTATTAATATTGCTTTTCCGATTTCACTGTGAAATTATAATGTCTGAAAACATTATTTCATATAAAAAATTAAACTGCAGATCAATGCCATACAAACAGTTGCTCTGACTCATTAAAATGTGTAAATGGTGAGCGTATATATAGTTAAGTTAGGTATAGTTCAGGTCTGCAGTAAGCCTTTTCAGTCGTATAGTTTGGTTCTGTGGCCCAAAGTAAAACTTTGTAATTGAAAGTAAGTAAATTAACATTCGTTATATAAAAAGGGAAGAAACTAATTTTCATAATGACAAAAAATCGAAAATTCTATTTGTTGAACAAAAAAGTCGAGATGAATTCGGTACGATGATCACAACTTTAAGTCGTCTGGTTTCGATGAACTTTACATGGAGACCACCAATACAAAAGTTGCGTAAAAATATTTTGTGTGTACAGTTCGCAAATATTTATCAAACATTACTATACACCAGTTATTTTTACTAATATGAAATGAGAACAGAATCTTAAAAGAGTAGACGAGAACATTGGCCAACGGCGTTGTCGCATTGGCGACACCTGTTCCCGTCATATCACTGAAGTTTGCTGTCAGGCTCAGCTAGCAGTTGAATGGGTGAGCGTCTGGGTCAGCCGAGAGCCGTTGGCAAGCGGGGTGCACTCAGCCCTTGTGGAGCCAACAGAGGAAATTGATTGACAAATAGCGGCTGCGGTCGTGAAAACTGACAACAGCTGCGAGAGAGGTGTGCTGAGCACGTGCCCCTCCATATCCGCAATTCACTGGCGCCTATCGGAGAGGATGAGACGGTGGTCGGTCGGTACCGCTGGGCCGTCTAAGACCTGTTCGGACGGCAGTGAGAACACTAGTAAGATTACAATTTCAAATTAGCTTGAGCGATAATCGCCCCTACCCCACTATTTTCGAGGACAGGCTATCCTGTTATCGTATCTCCTCTGCCACTAATAAATGCAACGCCGTTGTCTCCGACATCAAGCTTATTGACAAGACGATTGGACAAAACAATAGTCACGTCCCCCACAAGAGCACAGTGGCTGCTTTGGAGCAATGTAGATGGGGGTCGTTATGTGGCCCTCAGTCGATGACGTAAGAGATGGCAGTGAAGCGGCTTGTATGTCCCAGTCGGCTGAATGGAATGAGCGCACTAAGACATGAGGATACGGAAACGTGACAGAATGGCAGGATAGAGTATGGTGTAGGGAAGTGCTCATAATAAAATTGTGAATAAAGCTACCCGATTTGTTGGTGTATCTAAAGAGAGTAACTACCATGTCTACATAACCGCTCATAGTCAAGTAACACTACGAAAGAAAAGTAGTCGTAAAAAGACCCTGAAAGAAAGGGCAGAATACGAGTGTCACACCTTGTTATTGACTATCGGTTCCAAACCCAGCAAGACTTTCTGGTCTCAGTGAAAGCAGGTCTATCTATTCCGGAAGGAACTGCATGAAATAGTCATTTGGCCTCGCAAACGCATACTGTTGATAGCAGAATATAAATCTGCATATGTTCAACGGGCCAAACGAAACGCAAATTGGACAGTAGCTGACAGGCTGCGTACAGTGTGGCATGAGGAGTCAGTACTACGCCTCTTTTCAAATGCTGCAAGGCGTCGAATTCTCCGACGGCCCAATAAGGCGTTTAATCAGCAATGTGTGGAAGGTGTAGATCAGATCGCAAGTGGTTCTATGGTGTTTTTGGAGTGGTTTTGGTACAATGAATTGGTAACATTAATTCGGAATAGAACCGTGGACTAGAAACAGGATGTTTATTTCAGTACTCTCTGAGCCGTGGCGCGGCTCTCGGGCGCAAGACGCTATCGATTACTCGTCTGGTTGAGGTTGGCACTATGTGCGATCGCGAGCGCCTCCTGTCGTAGCGGGTCCTAACGGGGGAGTGAGTACGAGTAAAGGGGAGTCTGGGGCGGACAGGAGGGGAGAACGGACATTGCGGCCGCACTCTGAGGCGACAAGAGAAGAGTTGTTGTGCACGGCCGAGAAGGGGCGTTGAGCAAGGCGGCAGTCAGCATCGCTTTCCGGGGAACAGAGAGTTGCGGCAGTCCAGCGAGCAGACACCAGCTCCGGGAGCAGTGCTCCGTGTTGTGGACGTGACGTGGGTCGTATTTTGGCGCCGTATAGTTTGCTTGGTACGCATCTGCTGCTCCCTTATGCCCACGTGTGTTGTTCTGTCCGTATGTGCATTGAAAAGGTTACGCTCCGGCTGTAACAGTGGCTTGTGCTTTAAGTTCATGCGCCCTGACTCATTTTTTTGCTGCAGGCAGCTGTAATTTCAAAGATTTTTTTGTCGTGAACAAGACGGCTAACGTGTGACCTGTTTTGGGTTTTGGAGTCCTATTTGGGCAACCTAGTTATCATGCACACAAACGTATTGCTGCCGAGTGAGGTTAGCCCTAATCTTGTGAAACTGAGCTTTCAGTGACTGGCTCGTCTGAAAATTAATTAGTTTAACCTTTGTGGTGTGTTTTGCTTTCAATGGTGAATTTCTTGTCATTCATTGCTGTATGTTTCGCCGTTAATGATAACTGTAAGATAGCAAGGTCTTGAAGGGCTTGCGTATCGTGACTGTATTTTGGCTACTGTTTAATTTGATTTCTTGTTTATCGGTCTGGTGAAGACTTATGCCAAGTTTACTAATTTCCGCCTGTGGTTCGGAAGTTGGTTTGAAGTTATATCCGTGGGTAAATCTTTACTGCACCTAACTGTTAACTCATCTTGCGTTGAACTAATGCCATTATTAAATCGTTTCTTGTGTGCTATAAATTGTATTACCCTAGACAAGGAGACAGGGCACATTCTGTGGTCGAGGGGTAGGAACGGTTGCTGCTTTGCGCATGGCGTTTTGTCGCTCGCTATCATTTCCCACGTTAGTACGGGCGGCGTGAGATTTGTTTGCTCGCGGTTGTATGGCCGCTAGTCAGCTGTGCCTACTCCCGCTTCAGGGTGTGCCGTGTTTCGTAAGGAGTACGCCGACTTTGTCACTGTCACTCCTGTGTTGTGTCGGCCGCTTACCGAAACGTTAGTCTGTTTTAGCACGGCGGCCACTGGGCCGTGACGATGTCGGTTGATGACCAGCGTTGGAGCGGTCGTCAGCTCTGAGTGGCTTCGGTCGCTTGGACTTGGCAGTTACCTTCTGGTTAAACGGATCAAACTTGTTGATTTGCAGTAAATTCCTAAGCAGTTTGTGAGAAAGGTTGTAACTGAGCTTTCCATGATTTTACACAATTCAAGCATTTTGGTAAGGCAGTTTCCTATTTATGTTTTATTTAAATGAGAATTATTTATTGGGGTTATTCACCTGTTGAAGCTTAACATAAAAATTGTAACTTAGCTTTCATGATTTTATTTAATTTAAGCATCCTTTATCTACGTTTTATTGGTTGGTAATTCTTTATTGATGTTATTCGCTGGTTGAAGGTTAACATATGTTTGTAACCAAGTTTATGTCCTTGCTTAATTGAGATTGGTTAAGAGCCTTTATTGCTGGAAGATCATTAAAGCTTAGGTGCTTGTAATTGTGAATACTGTTGTCTATGTTGTGGGCTACCCTTCCACTTCCACAGCCAAGCTGTCCTACCAACCAGTACACTCTTGATGACTAAGAGTTGCTCTTTCTGCCACATTTTCATGATGTGTATGCTTTGGACTATTCCGCCTTCTAGGACAACAACACCCATCTTCGCAGGGCTGCACTTCCTGGATTGATGAATATGCAGGCACCGTATTGCACCTCGATGTCCCCACTAAATCACTTTATCTTAGTCCCAAAGAAATTTCCTAAGACCGTTTTTTGTAATAGCGAGTGAAAATTAACGATAAACATGCGTAGAATTTGATAGAAACGTGTGAATATTCTTCCTCGCCGAATTGAGGCTAGAGGCGATGTTACACGGGACTGGCGTAATTTGGTGACAAACTTTTTGTCCATTGTCTTTATCACCCTGGAATTTATAACACTATACCCTAATAACTGAAACTTCAGTTCTGTAACGGGAAAAGCTACTACACTATCTTTGTAAATGTGCATAACTTCACTTCTAATAGTACTACCGCAAATCTGTTCATTAAAGAATTATATGTATTTGTACCTGTGAAGCAGGTATTCTTGGGAATAATATTTATACAATCTTGCACTGTAATCCTACAAAATTATATTTTATTATAAACTAAGGATACTTTAGCAGAAACCTATCCAATACCACTTTTATGGTTTTAGGTTTTAAATAATTAAGGTTTTACTTCCCTGTTTATTGGTCTTTAAATTTTTGTACTTAAACTTCCTACCTTAACAATTTCAGTTCTAGTAGTCCATAAACAAAGCATCCAAATTTTACTCTTACTTTAACTTTTGCTGCTCCTTTTATTTTAAACGAAAAAATCAGTTTTAAACACATGAATGCCAGAATTGTTTATTTAAATCAAGATTCTCGGTTTTAGTAGCACGGGTGAGGATCCTCCGTTGGTCCATGATCAGCATTTAAGTTATGGTTTCGAACACGAATTGAAGTTTTATGCGATTATTGTTGAAACAACACACAAATTAACTGGTCTATGCCAATATACATTACGTAACTGAATGTATGAAGTCTGTGAAGCAGTGGCGAAGATTAGTGGCAGGCGACATGGCAGATAACTGTCCTCACGACTCTTGATGTGCGAATGCTCTATAAAACCTCTTCGTGGCTTCGGATTTTCAACATATTAGAGCCATTCCATTATTTCATGAATACCAAACAATAGCCAGATCCACATTCGAGGCAAATCCCTTCTAATGCAGCTTCCAATTGCTTCTCTTAGCACCGTCGAGGTGTACTGTGCTAAGGCTAGCCACTCACTGTGTGCCGTTCACGCAAAGGAGCCGCTCAGTTCGACCGCCGAACCTGCCTTTCACATCACGACGTGCCACTTCCGTTGCGGAGGGACTTACCTATAGCGTTTACATGTTACAAACAAAAGTGCCCTAAGCATGAATCAGCTTTTAACAAAGCCATTGGTCAGCTGCAGCTCTGAATTCGAGACCTGTGATTTTCGTTATAAGGAGTCAGGGTCTGGCACACCCTTTTATGTTATTCATAACCAAAACAGCATATACTTTTCAGAACAGTGTCAATACAGGATGGTGAGAAACAGTCTGAAACCTTGTAATGGTGTTGCAGAGCATATTGTGGTGAGAAATTTTTGTTAACAAAAAATCTGGGTACGTTGCGCCGTTTCCGAGTTATTTAGCATTGAAGTTAGTCAATCAGGTCATCGTCGCGCCCAAATTCAAGCAGCCAGCCAAAGGCGATGTCACCAAACGTGTTCTTCGTTTGGTTTCCTCAGACCAAACAAGTTTAGCTTTTGCTCACCTAGCTTAAATTTATCACTTCCGAAAAAGGCACAGTTTAACTGCTAATGAGCGTTTGAACAAGAGATAACTAACGGACTCACAGATGCCTGTTCATTACCGCATTTTAGCGCGCGTAAATGCTTGAGTTTGCGTGCGCAACGACCTGATTGGCTAACTTAAATACTAAATAACTCGGAAAAGGCGCAACTTATCGGACTTTTTTCTTAACAGTTATTTCTCTGCACAACCTTCCCTGCCACACTTTTACAAGCTTTTCAGGCCACACTGTATGCTTCGATGCTTTGGAAAATCCAAACTTGCCTCCAAATCTATTCCTTCTCTGGTGTGGCGCTCACAATTATAGCTCGCTGTAGTAACTCACTACACGTGAAAAACAAGTATCTCAGCTTGATTCCCTGTTTTGCAATTCGTTTTCTCGATTCATATTTATTCAGCACTGAGTGTATGCACTCAGGGTATTCCATCTTCATAACTGTATAACTCAACTATTTATAACTTTAGTTCTTATATGTGTACTTCGAGGCGAAAGATCTGTACAATTAAGAAACATCCCGGATAGAATGTCCATAGTTTACAAGTTATTATTAACGTAACAGCAGGTCGAGTGTACTGTCTGGAATACGAATACAGCGGTTCCAATCATTGGGTGAAGGTATATTACCTCGAAAGTAATACATCGTACAAGCTGTACGATGTACTACTTTCGAAGTGTGGATCTGCTATTTGCAAATTATACAAACATTTTCCGGAAAGTTACTTAATTGTGAATAGCGTAAGAACCAAACCTACTGGGTAATCGAGATCCTAGAGGCTAGTTTTGCAAGAGTAGAATGTTTGTGGAACGGCAGATTCGGGGTGAAAGGACTCACTGTTGTAGCGCACGGTGTCGATGCCGCAGTCCTAAAGGAGCGGAAAGTCTGTGGCTGCGGAATTTTGCCACTTGCCAGCCGCCATCGCGTGAGTGCGGCCGCAGCGCTACCGGCAAAGAGAATCATTTGGGCAGTTAACACGGACGGTCAGTGTGGAAGGTGTTCTAAGAGGGGCTAGCTGACTACAGGCAGTCAATGTGAGGAGCGATATTGCCAGCTGACAGCACGCACCTTCGGACTCTCAAGCGTCTATCACAGCGTGTGCTCTCGACATAGAGAAATTCGACACAGAAATTTTAGTAGCAGTGGTAGAGGAAAGGCCTTGCATTTTAGACGTAAGGACAGATGAATTACAAGGAGAGATACAAGAAAGATACGGAATGGCATGCCATTTGCTGTGGATTATTTGTTGATTTTGAAAAGCATTCGTGTAGAGAGAGAAAATCTGTTGGTAAGCATTTTTGGTAGCCTCAGGTATGGTTTGTTGTGCACAGTAGCAGCCTACTTCCAATATCTATCGCCTATTTACTCCAAGCCAGAATGAGGTGTGGGCATCCTTACATCTCTAAAGGTGACATCAATATGTTAACCATGTTTTGTAAGCACGAATGTATCACTTAAAATGCACCAAACGTGAACTGTTTAGCGATTATACTTTTCACTTAAACCTTTAGAAATATGTGACTTGGGTTACTTATTTAAGAAATATCGCAATAACTATAACCAACTACGAAAAGGGAGCCAGTTCAATATCAAGCTGTGATGCGAGCTTATATGATGGAGAAGAATAAGTTTTTTTATCGAATAGTTTCCTCAAAATCTAATGAAGGAGACTGCATAACAGAGAAAACACGAGAATCCAAAAACTGTGGTTTTTAATTTTTTACTCTAAAAGTAAATCTTCTATTGAGGAACAGAGATGGGTGTAGATGTGATTCAACTACATGAAACGAATTTTTTTAGACACAGTACATGAGATGATAATTGTCTCTCAACGTTGAGTTCTCTATATCCCACTACAGTACGTCTCTATTGCGGAAATATTCTGCTCATTTGACTCCAGCCTTAGTGAGTTTAATTTTAGTAAACGTGTCGGCTGTTTGAGACTGAAGGACTCGACGTATATTTAAAGGCTATCGTCCATGACAGGAATAATATCAGTAAACATCTCGATACCGTTCCTAGTTTTCCTTTTTTCGTAACTTGTTTATTTCTATATGATTTCGATAACTGTACTAGAATGATAGTAGTACTTCATAGTATTTAAAATGGACATGAACAGTTGCGCGAATTTTTATGTTTACAGATACCATGTGCATTCAGTAGGGGCCGCTTTTAACGCTCAGCTGTTCGTATAAAGCAGAATATACAGAAAGTGTTCAACCCCAATAAATCAAGAACCTGTCTTTGGTATTCATTAAGTACGTATTTGTCACACTTTGTTGTGAACCTAGAGAATACCTGTTGCAGTGTGTGGTGGAATGAGTTGCTCACAACCCACAGACGAGGAGGGTTTAAGCAGAGTGACAGACGAGTTACAAGGTCTGCCAGGGCCACGTAGGAGCTATAAAACTAGATTGCAAAACGGAATCACTGCTCTTTAACTTAGATAACGGAAGGGCTGGGCTTTGGACAGCAACTTTGAGTTTCGGAGAGGACTCGCCCTGCTGGGTGAAAGTAAGTAATGCTTAGATCTGTTGAATGGATGAACAACACACTTTGCATATAATACATTACACTATCAACAAAAACTTACGAAATAGCAGACAGGAGGTATTTCTTAAATTCTACAAGGTAACGTTATTGGGAACATTGTTTTACGTCGTAAGCAATTGAAACCAACGAAGCAACAGAGAAACATATCAGAAAGTGCAGAAATGAGATTTCTTAAAAACGTGGCGTGCTGTACTCTACTGCTTACGAAGGGAAGTGAAGACATCAGAAGAGATATAAAGATGTTTAACGTTGACGTAGCAATAGTAAATGATAGAAATTGCAGTAATATGTGACGAAAATGAACGCTACCGGAACCTGGGATATGTTGCTAAACTACAGGATGGGCAAATAAAAGTGGCTCGGAAGTTCGGTGCGTTACGTTGCCAACATTTTGAAACCATTTGTAGCAGAATTAACAGAGAAGGAAGAGAGCTACAGTTGCTTCCAAAAGTATGCCACAACTGCCCATACAGCCGGCCGAACCTTGGAATACATTTACACAATCTTCACGCCTGACAGAGTTGTTACGAGAGGTCAGTTTGGTCGCGGCCTTACCTGGATACCTAGGTAACCTGATCTATAAGTGTGCGATTACTTTATGTGGGGAGCTTTCAAGTCTAAGGTGTATCGCAACAACCCTCATAGTCTTCAAGAACTACAGAAGAACATTTCGGATGAGACTGCAACAATTCCAGCAGTCCAGCTTCGATCCGCCTTCAGCAACGTGCTGGCCACGGCCCAAAAGTGCCAAGAGATGAATGGTGGTCACTTTCAACACCTGATACAGTCATGTTAGTACCGTGTTTCCTTTCCTCTGCTATGTTTCTTCTGTTTCGTACCATGGAACCCTGTTCTCCACGTAACTTTTATTTGTCCAACAGCGTACAATCCAAAAACAGGAGAAGGAACGTTGGATAACCGAGGAAGAGGTACCTGGTACTTCTGATGGCATAGCAAATCAGAGCACGAATGGTTTAATCCTTACTGCCGCTGTTGATAACAATAATAATACACACATAAAAAAAAGGTTTGCATCACCTCAGTTCCCAGAATTCTTGAAGATAGACGTTGACTGTGGATACTGTATCACAGACACAGTCCCTTTGACAGTTATTTCACTAAACCTGCCCAAAGATGTAAAAAACCATGCATGAGCAGCGCCTATTAGACGGAAGGTCCGACAGCCCATCAGTTCCAGTCATTCCACCAGGAAGAAGGTATACGACTCGTATTGTCTGTAGTCCAATCATGCCTAGATGATCAATATCGCGGTTCGATCGCGTCCGCGTTGTTATTCTGTGCCAGGAAGTGCTCTCAAGAAGGGAAGTGTCCAGGCATCTCGGAGCGAACCAAAGCGATGTTTTTCGGGCATGGAGGAGATGCCGAGAAACAGGAACTGTTGATGACATGCCTCGCTCAGGCCACCCAAGGGCTACTACTGCAATGGATGACCGCTACCTACGGATTACGGCTTGGGGAACCCTTACAGCAACACTACCATGTTGAATGATTCTTTTCGTGCAGCTACAGGACGTCGTGTTACGACTCAAACTGTGCGCAATAGGCTACATGATGCTCAGCTTCACTTCGACGTCCATGGCGAGGTCCATCTTTTCAACAACGACACCATGCAGTGCGGTAAATATGGGCCCATCATCATGCCGAATGGACCGTTCAGGATTTCACCCATGAGTGTCGCCTATACCTTCAACCAGACAATCGTCGGAGACGTGTTTGGAGGCATCCCGATCAGGCTGAACGCCTTACACACGCTGTCTAGCGAGTGTAGCAAGGTGGAGGTTCCCTGATGTTTTGGGGTGGCATTATGTGGGACGAAGTACGCCGCTGGTGGTTATGGAAGGCGCCGTAACGGCTGTACGATACGTGAATACCATCCTCCGATCGATAGTGCAATCATATCGGCAGCATATTGGCGAGACATTCGTCTTCATGGACGACACTTGGCGCCCCCATTGTGCACATATTGTGAATGACTTCGTTGAGGATAACGACATGGCCCGAGTAGAGTGGCCATCATGTTCTCCAGACATGAACCCTATCGAACATGCCTGGGATAGAATGAAAAGAGCTTTATGGACGACGTGACCCACCAACCACTCTGAGGAGCTACGCCGAATCGCCGTTGAGGAGTGGGACAATCTGGATCAACATTGCCTTCATGAACTTGTCGATAGTATGCCACGACGAATACAGGCAGGCAGCAATGCAAGAGGACGTGCTACTGGGTGTTAGAGGTACCGGTGTGTACAGCAATCTGGACCACCAGCTGTGAAAGTATCGCTGTATGGTGGTACAACATGCAATGTACGTTTTTCTTGAGCAATAAAAATGGCGGGATTGATGCTTATATTGATCTCTATTCCAATTTTCTGTACAAGTTACGGAACTCTCGGAACCGAGGTGATGCAAAACTTTTTCGATATGGTTTACATATCATCGTACGTGACAATTAAGTTTAGCTTCAGAGACAGTGGAAAATGTTGCGTACGACAATATAGATGGGCGGAATATGTTAATAGAAGAAAGGAAAGTAAGTTATTGTTCCTAAAGGATAAGAATACGAGATATCAAGAAAAAAATGGGCCCTTGAAACATGTACACCCGAAGAAAAATTTAGAACTCAATAAATATCTGATTTGACACATTTTAATGAAGAAGGAGGAAGAAATAGCAGCAGAGAAACAAAGGTACTTGTTTCTGAAAAAACAAACGCGAACGGTATCTGGAGGTGTTCCTGTAACCGTCACGCTCTTGTTCACGTTACACGTGACTGCACCAGTTCACGTGTGCCATTACCGACGTTAGTAGTGTTCGACTGCTGTGTCTTATCGGAAAACACTTCGGCCGTTCTCGCCGGTCCGTGCTGCAGTCGTTCAGTAGCTGCGCCATCGGGAGACTAGCAACAGCGGCAGCGAGTAAAAGAAAATGAGTACCTGCCGGCATGAATTATTCAGGGAGGAGGGGACGGGGGAGGGCCGGTCAGTCGGCGAGAGAGCGGCGCGTGTTACGGCGTCTGGGCGGAGCTGGCCGTAATGTGTCCGGCTGGGCGGCGCTGCTGCGTCTCGCTGCGGCGGCCTGTCCGACAGCCCCTGAGAGGTAGGCTGCCTGGGGCGGCAGAGGCCAAACCGCTTGCGGCAAATGAGTTCCGCAGACGAAAAGTAGTTTACTCTTACGATTCGGCAGGAGATAAATATGTTCTTGCGCTAATTAATGAGAAGTCGCTTCAGTTGATTTATATATATGCACACCACACTAGCACAAACGAGTGCACTTGGATGTCAGCACATGGTATCTTTTTTATATTAATGAGATCTTATGTTTGACACATTAATGTTTCTTGATACCTTTTATTGTAAAAGGACACACATCACAACGTGAGTTGCAAGTTTATAAAGATCATGAGCTTCTGTTAATGTGTTACAAGATCTGATGACGACAGCACAGATCTGTCGAAACCGTAATCAACAATAATATTTACAAGCGATCTTGGCGTACATGTTACTTCAGAATAATACAGGGTGTATCAAAAAATCATCCGATTTAAAAAAAATCATAATTATTATGTTACTTGAGATACGTGCGTGGACAATGAACTGTTGGAAATAGCAGACTCTAAGGTTTTATACGGTTCGCGATGGGTATCAGCAGTGTGCGCCCACTTCAGTGCTAGTAAAAATGGTGTCGGGACAACAGAAAGCGGTTTGTGTTCTATGTTTTGCGCATTAATAACTGTTCAGCGTGACTTTCGTACTAGGTATCGTGTGGAACCTCCTACAGCACAGAGCATTAGACGATGGAATGAACAATTCCGAGAAACAGGCTGTTTGTGTAAAGGCAAATCGCCGGACCGTCCCCACGTGTCTGACACAGACGTCGAACGCATCCACTATAGTTTCACAAGGAGTCCGCAAAAATCCGTTCGCCGTGCAGCTCGACAGCTCAGCATGCCCCCAATGTAAGACTGACTTGTGTTGTGTCGACGTTTACACATGAAACCATACAAAATTCAGCTAATGCACGCTCTTTGTGAAGATGACAAACAGCAACGTGTGGAGTTCTGTAATTTCGTTCTTGGCAAGATGGAGGATGACAGTTTTCTTCTACCTGTAGTGTTTAGTGGCGAGGCAACATTCCATTTAAATGGAATGGTGAATCGTCATAATGTGAGAATATGAAGAACGGAACAACCACACGAAGTTGTACAACATGAGAGGGACTCTGAAAAATTTAATATTTTTTATGCAGTTCCACGGGAAAAGGTGTATAGTCCATTTTCCTTTGACGAGAACACTGTTACAGGATGCACATATCTCGATATGCTGAAGAACTTTCCTTTCCCACAGTTGGAGACTGATACGAACAACTTCATTTACCAACAGGATGGGACAAAGCCACACTGGCATCTGGAAGTGCGGGAATTTCTAAATCAAAGGCTTTGGCCGATGGATCGGTCACACTGTATCAAATGATTCAGCCTTACATTACTGGCGTCCAAGGTCACCGGTCCTGACTGTATGTGGCTATTTATTGTGATGGTTTATAAAAGACTCTGTTAATGTGCCTCAGTTACCAACAATAACGAATCGCATAACAACAGCTGTGGAAGCTGTAACTAAAGACATCCTCGCTGAAGTGTGGGAACAATTTGAACACCGCATTGACATATTCCGTGAATCTCAAGGGGAGCATATTAAATGCCTATGAAAAGGTATGAAAAAATACTTTTTGAGTTTCCCGTTCATCTAAAGCAAAATTCGTTGTATGTGTTTATTAGTTTCAGAAATATAGACGTGCCAAGTCGGATTATTCTTTTCGACACACCCGTTATAACAATTCAGATTCCTCTCCTGGACTAACCTCTTCATCTCAGACTTGCATTTGGGCTGTGTGTCCTCAGTTATTTGTATTCCAATACCTGTCTTCCACTACAGTTTTTGCCCTCTACAGCTCTCTCTGACACAGTAGGAGTTATTCCCTGACGTCTTAAAAAGTTCCTGTCATCCTGTCCCTTCTCCTTGTCAGGCTTTTCCACCTGTTCCTTTCTTCACCGATTCTTTGGAGAACTTTCTCCTTGTGTTACCAGTCCACTTAATTTTCAACATTATTCTGTAACATCATATCTCGAACACCTCGATTTTCTTTTAGGTTCCGGTGCTGCTCCAAACGAAAATGCTCAAATTTTTTTTCCTCAAATTAAAGCCTATTTTTGATATCAATAGACTTCTCTTGATCAGGAATGTCGTGTTTTCCTGTGCTAGTCTGCTTTTTATGTCCTCCTTGCTTCGTCCGTTATTGATTATTTTGCTTCCCAGGTAGCAGAATTCCTTAACTGCGTCCAATTCACAAGAAGTTTATCACTATTCTCATTCCTGCTACTTCTCATTGCTTTTGTCTTCTTCCGGCTTACTCTCAATCCTTAGTCATTAAACTGTTCATTCCAGACAACAGGCACTGTAATTATTTCTCACTTTCACTGACGATGGAATTGCTATCAGTGAATCTTATCACTGATATCCTTTCACTCTGAATTTTAATTCCACTCTTGAAACTTTCTTTTATTTACTTCTTAAATTCTTTGATGTGTTTATTGAACGTTAGGGGTGAGAAATATTAACTCTGTCTTATACCCTTTTCATTCCAAGCACTCTCTAGGTCTTCCAACTTTTCCCTTTTGGTTCTTATAAGACGGTGAGTCAATAAATAAGTCCGAGACTGGAATAGAGACATCAGAGCTCCGTGTACTCCTGAAATTTCCTTTCCTTTTCAACATTCTCCACTTGTAAACTTTAAGACTTATCGCATCGTTCGACAAGGCGTTAAAGGTATGCAGCATAAAATTCTTGTGGCAGCGTTCGTATCTAAAGAGTAACCTCTCGGAATGTAACAAATTTATTTGGTTCCTTAAACTGCTGCAACCCACAAGACCGATATGGTCTGGGGGTTTCGAAATAACCCTATACATGGAAACGACGTGCCATCAACTAGATAATCCGGGAGACAGGATGCTCCTTGTTTGTGACTTTTTCTTGTCTGTTGTTGAATTCCTGTACCCACTTGAAAACAAACTAACATGAAATTGAGTTCTAACAATATACGTTATGAATTTCTCTATTTACGTGCTCAGTTCCACGGCCCACAAAATTGCGTTGTTCTAGTCGGCTACACACTTATAGCACACCGGCACCTTAGTCTGATCGCAGATTGTTAACCATTGGCCGCGGTATACTGTGAATCGGCTACCTTCCATACAACATGTGCCTCCAGCTCCTAGGAATGTATGGGCGTGAAATGTAAAACGATATGCAGCATTGTGGCATTTGCGACATATTTATTGACTGACCCTCGTACGTACTGTATTTTACTCCTCTCTTTCTATAGCTTACTTCTGTTTTCCTCAGAATTTCGAACATCCTGCACCATTTAGCACTGTGGAAAGCTTTTTTTCTTCTGTCTTGCTTCCATTATCAGACGCAACATCAGTGCTGCCTCTCTGACGCCTTTACCTTTCCTACAGCCAAACTGATAGCCAGCCCTCTATCAGATCTCCCATTTTGTTTTCCATTCTGCCGTATATTATTCTTGTCAGCAGTTTGGGCGCATGAGCAGTTGAACTGACGGTGGGATAGATGTCGCACTTATCTGGCCTTCTATTTTCGGAATCGTGTGGATGATATTTTTCCGAAAGTCAGATGGTACGTCCCCAGTCCCGTAGAGTTTACACACCAACTTCAATAGTCGTTTACTTTCCGTTTCCCCGAATGATTTTAGAAATTCCAATGGAAAGTTATCTGTCCCTTCTACTTTATTTGATCTCAAGTCTTCCAGAGCTTTTTTAAATTCTGATTCTAATATCGAATTCCCTATGTGTTCCATATAGACTCTAATTTCTTCTTCAGTCACGTCATCAGCCAAGACCTGCCGCTCATAGAGTCCTCCAATGAACTCTTTCTACTTCCCCGGTCTCTCCTCTTCATTTAACAGTGGAATTACCGTTGCGGTCTTAGTGTTATCGTCCTTGCTTTCAATTTCACCGAAGATTGTTTTAACTTTTCTTTATGCTGAATCATTCCTTCCGACAATGATTTCTTTTTCTATTACTTCACATTTTTCCTGTGACAATTTCGCCTTAGAAGTTCTGCCCTTGCTATTTATTTCATTTCTAAGTGGTTTTTATTGCTATATTTCTGTCTTTCCCTGAACAATTTTGTACTTACTCCTTTCGGTGATCAGTTGAAGTATTTAATTCGTTACCCAAAGTTTCTTAGGAGCTACCTTCCTAGTACCTATGTTTTTCGTTCCAGTTTCTGTGATTGCTCTTTTGAGAGATCTCTATTCCTCTTCAAATGAACTGCCTACAGCGCTATTCACCATCGAAGTATCTATAGTCTCATAGAACTTCAAGGGCGTCTCGTCATTTCTTAGTATTTCATTATCCTACTTCCTTCCACACCGACTCTCCCTTACCATTCCCTTAACTTCGGTCTACTCTCCATCATTACTAAATTATGATCTGAATCTATATCTACTTCTGGGCACGCCTTACAGTCCAGGATCTGATTTCGAAATCTTTGTTTGATCGTTATGTTTCTTTTACAGATATACCTCTTCTTCTTATGGTTTTTGAAGAGAGTATTCGCTGTTACCATTAATTTATTGCAGAAAATAACTAGCTTTCTGTTTCGTCTCTTAGTCCCACCGTCTAGCATCTATTATCCCGCAAACCTTTGTTCTGTCCCTTCCCCCAAAACCAGATTCCAATTCTCCAAGTTTATTAGATTTTCATCACCCTTTACGTACTGAATTATCCATTCGATATCCTCATATGTTTTCTCTGTCTCTTCAGCTTGCGACGTAGGGATGTATATCTGAACTATAGTTGTTGGTGTTGGTGTACTGTTGAATCTGATGAGAACTACCCTACCACTGAATTGGTCACCGTAACCCAGTCTCTGCTCTACGTTCCTAATCATAATGGATCCTACACAATCATAACGAATCCTTACACAATTTTTTGCTGCTGTTGATATTGCCCTATATTCGTCTCATCAGAGATCTTCAATATCTTTCCATATCACTTCACTGACCTTAATTACATCTACACTGAGCCTTGCATTTCCCTCTTCATATTTCGTAGCTTCCCTGTCACTTTCAGACTTCTGGTATTCCACGCCCCGACTCGTCGAACGTTATCTTTTAGTTGGTTATTCAATCTTTTTCTTATGGTCACCTCCCTCATGACAGCCACCTACCAGAGATCCAAAAGATAGTCTATTCCGTAATCTTTTGCTGGCGGAGAGACCATCATGACACTTTTTCAATTACAGGCCAGATGTCCTGTGGATACACAGAGTGTGCCTTTAATGCAGTGGTTTCCACTGCCTTCTGTATTCTCATGGCTTTGATCACTGCTGTTCCTTCCGCCTTTTATGCGCAGTTTCCCATGCCAAGTGTGTAATACCCAAACAACCAGCTCCAAAATTAATTTATATGAATGTTTTCTTTTCCTCATTAGTAATAAGAAATGTGTTAAAATTATCTTCGTAACAAAAGAGCAATATCCGGAGAAAACTCAATTTTTTTAACACTTTTGTTTCAGTCTCACTTAAGAGTACTTATGTTTTAGATTTCACACAAAAAGGACGTATAATTTTTACTCGTGCGCCAACAATGTGTGTAGTAAATGCTTTGTGTGATAAAAATTCAAGAAAACATGTATATTAATAGTTATCATAGACACAAGAATATTTTTAATTATTACCCCAATATTCGTTTACAAGCATGACTTGCCTGCAGTCATAAGTAGAGGCAGAAATGTCTTCCATCCTGCAAGACATCTAAAAATATATATGTGCTAATCATCAAGATTTAGTGGATGGACTGTATGATCGGCAACCACAGAAAATTAGAGGTGAATTGATGATGTCAGCGTAACTGGCTCTGAGCACTATGGGACTCAACTGCTGAGGTCATTAGTCTGTCAGCGTAACTCAATAGTGAATATATATATATATATATATATATATATATATATATATATATATATATATATATATAAAGTGTGTGTGTGTATAATAAACGAACAATTGACTTTTTCAGAATGAGATTTTCACTCTGCAGCGGAGTGTGCGCTGATATGAAACTTCCTGGCAAATTAAAACTGTGTGCCCGACCGAGACTCGAACTCGGGACCTTTGCCTTTCGCGGGCAAGTGCTCTACCATCTGAGCTACCGAAGCCGACTCACGCGCGGTCCTCACAGCTTCACTTCTGCCAGTACCTCGTCTCCTACCTTCCAAACTTTGCAGAAGCTGTGAGGACCGAGCGTGAGTCGTGCTTCGGTAGCTCAGATGGTAGAGCACTTGCCCGCGAAAGGCAAAGGTCCCGAGTTCGAGTCTCGGTCGGGCACACAGTTTTAATCTGCCAGGAAGTTTCGTATCAGCGCACACTCTGCTGCAGAGTGAAAATCTCATTCTGGAAACATCCCCCAGGCTGTGGCTAAGCCATGTCTCCGCAGTATCCTTTCTTTCAGGAGTGGTAGTTCTGCAAGGTCCGCAGGAGAGCTTCTGTAAAGTTTGGAAGGTAGGAGACGAGGTACTGGCAGAAGTGAAGCTGTGAGGACCGGGCCTGAGTCGTGCTTCGGTAGCTCAGATGGTAGAGCACTTGCCCGCGAAAGGCAAAGGTCCCGAGTTCGAGTCTCGGTCGGGCACACAGTTTTAATCTGCCAGGAAGTTTCATATCAGCGCACACTCCGCTGCAGAGTGAAAATCTCATTCTGGAAACATCCCCCAGGCTGTGGCTAAACCATGTCTCCGCAGTATCCTTTCTTTCAGGAGTGGTAGTTCTGCAAGGTTCGCAGGAGAGCTTCTGTAAAGTTTGGAAGGTAGGAGACGAGGTACTGGCAGAAGTGAAGCTGTGAGGACCGGGCGTGAGTCGTGCTTCGGTAGCTCAGATGGTAGAGCACTTGCCCGCGAAAGGCAAAGGTCCCGAGTTCGAGTCTCGGTCGGGCACACAGTTTTAATCTGCCAGAAAGTTTCAATTGACTTTTTGTTAAGCACCAAGCTTGCTGCAAAATACGGTTTGTGTAACTTCATTATTGGTACGTTGCATTGTATTTTTCTTACTCTGAGAGGAAAACTGTTCATGGCACCAATTTAGTTACACCAAGAATTCATACTTTACTTTCAGTAATGCGAGTAGTGATTACCTCCCATCACGTAAATTTCATTCCGATTCGTACTCTTTGTGTTTGCTGTTGGGCTGCCTCCGAGCACGGTTATTCCTGCATCGACCAACAGTGCTAACACACAAGCGCAAGAGAGTACCCTGAACTTCCGTCAGCTCCTCCGCCCTCTTTGACAAGGGCGTTAGCTAAATGAGGGAAGTCTTCGGCCAAAATAGGTGATGATTTTTATTCAAAATTTAAGCAGTGGCTGCTTTCGAATCCGGGACCCAGGACGCTATGGTTAGTAAACAAAGACGGTACTCCTTGACAAGGGTCATTTTGCTTATTTATAGCTTTATTAAGTCTAGACAAGCGGTTTCGGCCTTTGTATTACCCTATTGTCAATTATATCTGAAAGGGATACGTAAATATTTTACATAAAAACATGGAATGCTTCTATGTATACAGCATAAATACGAAAAGATTGTATAACTTAGTTTTGCCATAGAGAAGCAAAATCAACGATAAAAACTGTAGACGTCAATCGAATTTAATAAGTTCTACGCCGAATTACATCATGAGAAAGAAAGGGGTGGCATAATTATAAAAACTGTACAATTCGTTACATTAAAGAGATTAGCAGGCTTTAGCATGAATGGCGTTATATTCTGACGTGTTTACAAAATTTCAAGTTGCGTAATTTTCAAATAAAGTACTAAAAGTAATTATTTGTATTTATGGTAAGTGTAAATTTTTACAGTGGACGGAGCGTCCAAGTCGACCCTAAGGTTATGTCCTCTAATGAGCAATATTTAAATCACCGGGAACTGTTGAGGATCTTGCGTAGCTCGGACAAGTCATCGACTGTTTATAAACGCATGCATACCAACATCTAAAAACAGCTGCGAACTTTGTCGTTGTTGTCTTCAGTGCGAAGACGTCTGGTGCAGCTCCTCAAGCTTCTCTATCCTGTGCAAGCCATCCCTGCAACCTACATCCATTTGAATCTGTAATCGAGCCTTTGTCTCCCTCAACATTTTTATCCCCCAGAATCCCTCATTACCATGCCTCAGCACATGTCGTATCAACTGATACCTTTTTTGTAGTCAGATCGAGGTAAAAATTTTCTTTGTTCTCTAATTTGATTCAGTACCTCCTCATTAGTTACTCGAGGTATCCATTTTATCTTCAGTATTCATCCGTAGCACCGCATCTCAAGAATTTCTGTTCTCTTCTTGTCAGAATTGTTTGTCAGCCATGTTTCACTTCCGTACAAGCATACACTTCAGATAATCGTCTTCAAAAAAGCTTCCAATACATTTAAATTTATATTTGTGTTTATAAAATTTAAATTTTCTGAAATTTTTTTGTTACTCTTGACAGTCTACATTTTACATTCTCTCTACTTCGGCCATTATCATTTATTTTGCAAAATTCAGGTAATACTTTTAGTATCTCATTTCCTAAACTAAACGATCCAGCATCGCCTGATTTAATTAGACTGCTTTCCATTAACTTTGAATTATTTTTTATATTATTCTTAACATTTTTTCGAGAAACTATCCATAACATTTAACTGATATTCCGAATCCTTTACTGTGTCTTAGTTTTAAAATCTTATTCGTGAACTATAATTCTTAACTTTTCCTTTCCTTTAGTGCTTGCTCTATGTACAGGTTGAATAACATTGGGGATGCACTACAAATCTGTTTCACTTCCTTCTCGACTATTCCTTCCATTTTATCTACTTTTCTTACATTTTCATCTCTTTCTTCTCTTATAATTACACTATGTTTTCTGCAGAGTTTGTCGGAATCCTTTTGCTCTCTGTATTTTATCTCTGCTGCCTACAGAACTTCAAAGTGTGTATTCCCGTCAACATTGTCAAAAGATGTCTTTAAACCTACAAATGCTATAAAGGTAGGGTTGTATTTCTGTAACCTATACTTTGAGATATCCTGTACGGTCAGTATTTCCTTGCAAGTTTATGAATTTATCCGGAAGCCAAACTCATATTTCCGAGGTCGGCTCCTACCTGTTTTTTAGTTCTTCTGTAAATAACTGATGTTAGTATTGTGCAACCTTGACTTATTAGACTCACCCTTCGGTAATGTACAAACAATGACTCATGAGTTGTCTGAAATTGGAATTATTACATACTTCTCCCTGAAGTCTGATGGTATTTGACTCATTAAATTTATCTTCCATATCATGTGGTAACTAGTTCTACTATTACCACAATAATCCGGGAAGCATTTCACGTGAGATCCATGACACATAACTTTCTTCAAGTAGTCAGAAACGAAGCGTATTTCTAAAAGTAATGGTAGTGGCATCTAAAAGATCTGCAAAAGAAAATGCATACTTTGAGAAAGTGTAATGTATGCTAACAGATGGAATCACGTGCGTAATAATAAGGCTGACTGAAACTAGATAGTGATGCATTTCGTTGTATCTCCTGTATCAAAACTGTGAACAGTTTAGTCATAGCACAATGATAAATTTATGGAGGGATGCTTGCGAGATATGATGAAACGCAACTCACTATTAAGTGGAGCTGATAGCGTCCTTACCACCGTTTAAGTTCACGGTCCACATTTCAGTTATAACATCGCCTTAGTCTTAATACGCAGTTCAAGGAAGTATTTTTTTCAGTGCTGTAAAAACTAACCTTAATGTCCAAACTAACAGAATTAAAACCGACCAATATGTAATTATTATTATTGTTCCAATCAGTTTTAGTTTAGTTATCTCAATGTTCGGAGAATTTTGCACAAAATATATTGCAGGATCGGAAAATGAGATGTAGCCCTAGTGGTCGTAGTTGCATGTATATAATTGAGCTATATTTTTGCCTGAAACACGAATATTTTATTAATTAGCCGACACATTTTGGTCAATGACCATCTTCAAAGTAAACTGATACAAAATATCTCGTCAATATTGTCGGTACAAATCATTAAGGCAAACTTCGTATCAGTTAATTTTATATCTTAGAAAATGGATTTGCAAATTGCAAATACGTTTTGACATCAACTCGAACCCCGATTGCCCTATTAACTTCAGCAGTCGCCTTAACCACTTCTTTTACCCAAACTCGCCTTTTTTTACAGGTGAGAAATATTTTTTATTTCCTTTTCCTCACATTCCTGAATATACCTAAGCCTACAGAAAAGGAAAAGCTAATGCCACAGCCACTATTACCTCATACGTAAAAAGAAGCCCGAAAAAACACTCCAACACTTCAGGCGTTGGCCCCTATCATGAAGACACCAATGAACTCTACGAAAAACTGGAAAGGAGGATTCTGATAAGGTTTTTTTATTTTTTTATGCATTGATTTTTTATTTTTTTATATTATTACTCCACCTCCGTCGCACCAGTACGTCCTCACAAAGACTGGCGACCGCCTTCGATGTTAACAGGAGAAAACCCGCATGGTGTTGATGCTCCAGTAGACCATCGATGCACGAATTCTCGCAAGTGTGTATGAATAACCTTTGAGGGAATCGAATTTGTAAAATGGAAAACGATACATATGTTAGCTGCTCATCCCATGGATACTGTCGGTATTTAGTGTTCTTTGGCACCTGCACAATTTCGGTCGTTAAGATATTGTCAGAAAGCGAGGGTTGACTTGTCACCGGAACCAAACAGGTAGTGGACAGTGTGCCTGCTAATCCAAGTCACTGGGTGGATCTTTGCCCGCAGGAAGAGAAGCATCTGTGCGGTGATGCTGCCAGGAGTCTTGCATTTGTGAACGCCGGCATCTGGCAGACCAAACGCCAATCGCTGCTAGTCTCGCCACAGACAAGTCTATGGTTATCGTCGTCTTGCAGTTTTGCACGCTACACGTGGTACATAATGGCAAAGCCGCCAGCTGTATCTGGTGAAGACGCTCTTGGAATACCTGCTTCCCATAATAATTGTCAGATACTAGGTGGATTGGACATCTGACGCAGAAGTAGGGGCGTACACTGCCTGCCACACTGCATGCCAACGCACGAGGTTTTATTTTCCTTCAATCACATTTGGCGCAAGGTGCGATTGCCGCCATGCATACACTTTCTTGGACATCGCTAGACGTGTAGGGAGAAGTGCGGCCAGGATGTACGTGTATTCAAGAAAGAAATAGCTCAAGTAGAAAAAGGGCGAGGGGATGGCCAACAGCAGCACTCGGGCAACGAGCGAGCTCGGGGTGAGGGCCTTCATCAACAGTTTGGCGAGTGGGTCGGATTACGTTACTATATCTTGACATGTGTGCTTATAAAAAAAGCTATTGCTCCATATTGGACAAGACAAAAACCTCGGGAGGGTGACGACTCAGCTGACTTTATACACTGAAGCGCCAAAGAAGTTGGTATAGGCATGCATATTCAAATACAGAGATACGTAAACAGGCAGGATACGGCGCTGCGGTCGGCAACGCCTATATAAGACAAAAAAAGTCTGGCGCAGTTGTTAGATCAGTTACTGCTGCTACAATGGCAGGTTATCAAGATTTAAGTGAGTTTGAACGTGGTTTTATAGCCGGCGCACGAGCGATCGGATAGAGCATCTCCAAGGTAGCGAAGAAGTGGGGATTTTCCCACACAACCATTTCACGGGTGTACCGTGAATGTCAGGAAACAGGGAAAACATCAAATCTCCGACATCGCTGCGGCCGGAAAAGGATCCTACAAGAACGGGACCAACAACATCTGAAGAGAATCGTTCAAAATGACAGAAGTGCAACCTTTCCGCAAACTGCTGCAGATTTCAACGCTGGGCCATCAACAAGTGTCAGCGTGTGAACCATTTAACGAAACATCATCGATATGGGATTTCGGAGCCGAAGGCCCACTCGTGTACCCTTGATGACTGCACGACACCAAGATTTATGCCTCGCCTAGGCCCGTCAACACCGAAATTGGACTGTTAATGACTGGAAACATGTTGCCTGCGTCGGACAAATCTCGTTTTAAATTACATCGAGCGGATGGACGTGTACGAGTATGGAGCCAACCTCATGAATCCATGGACCCTGCATGTCATTCGACTGACAGGTGATACCTATCTAAGCATCCAGTCTGGTGGTCTGCATCCATTCATGTCCATTGTGCATTCCGACGGACTTAGGCAATTCCAGCAGGACAAAGTGACCCCCCCCCACGTCCAGAAAGGCTCCAGGATCACTCTTCTGAGTTTAAACACTTCCACTGGCCATCAAACTCCCCAGAAATGAACCAAACTCACCAGAAATGAACATTATTGATCATATCTGGGATGCCTTGGAACGTGCTGTTCAGAAGAGACCTCCAGCCCCTTATATTCGCACGGATTTATGACAGCCCAGCAGTTCCCTCCATCACTACTTCAGAAATTAGTCGAGTACATGCCACGTCGTGTTGCGGCACTTCTGCGTGCTCTTGGGGGCCCTACACGAAATTAGGCAGGTGTATCAGTTTCTTGGTTCTTCAATGTATAATATGCCATGACTCACAAAGGAATCCAGTGCGGCCAACAAGCGTTTTGCCACTAAACCCGGGAAGGGAAAAATCTAGGCCACGTGCAGGATTCGCGAAGCAACATAAATGTTAGCAAATCGGCCCCGTTGTGGCAAGTCCAAATTTCGGAGTCGGTGGTGAAGGAGCTCGACCCGGATCCGGCGTTAAGAGGCGTGCTGTGAAGGGTCACAGATCACTGCATGTCGGTCGTAATATCAACGCCCAGACATCTTATCACGTCGTAGTCCCACAGAGGATCGACGCTTCATGTCAGAGTTCAGGAGCGACAGGGGACGGTAGTCAGTGAAGTAGGTTCCACCATTTCGAGGAACGCAGCAGGAAGCTGTACCGCAGGGGATATCAGCTCACTGAATATATCTGTCCAGGCCGGCGTCAGTAACTGGCGGTAGGTCCTGTAGAACACTAACGGGAGGCCATCCTGTCCTGGCGGCTTGTGAGGCTCGCCGGCCAGTACAGATGCAGTGACTTCCTACTGCCCGAAGTCCTCAAGTAATTCCACTTGCGCGTCCCACGGTAGCGCGCCATATGTAAGGCATGAGATGTCCTGAGTAGCGGCAGGGGGATACTTGTGGTCCGCAAACAATTGACTGAAGTGACACACTTTGGGTGTCTGTCCGCGGATGCCGGACCGAAAAACATTTGTCGTATTGTCCATATCTCCTATGCTCCACTTTGTGATTCCTGCACATGGAGCGACAGCTTTTTTAATAGTACTTTTAACCCGTCGAGGCATATAGACTAATGATTTACATAATGTCTGTGTTCTGTGTTTATATAGCGTCTGTATATTACATTACAATGACCTACAGACACACAGGCATATCTGAAGGAATAGAACTGTTTGATGATTCGTGGCTGTTGCAGACATTAGGGAATGGATTCGAAAATTGAGAATACTCTTTGGCATCATCTGCATATTTTACTAGTGACACATGAAAATTTGTGCCACACCGGAAGTCAAGCCAGTATTTTCAGCTTATTGCGAGGCGTAGCCTTAACGACAATGGATATCCGTGCACGCCTCCTCGACCAAACCGAACTTCCGTATCTCCTGCTTCCATATACCCTATGCTCACACTTTGTAATTCCTGCACAAGGGCAAGCAAATTTTTATTATCTTTATTTTAGCCAGTCGAAGCATATACCGGGTGAACGTTAATAAAACCGACAAATTTTGGGGACTGATTTCTGACTGGAAATGGAGGCAAAAAGACCCTAGGAACATGTGTCCAGAAATGCGTCGTTCTCATCCTAGACGGCGCTGACGAACGTGTTGCAGGCTGTGTGATTGGTGTAGCATGCTGTAAGCAGCAGAACGGTCCGGTATTCATGTCAGGAGCAAGCCGAAATGATGCCTGCATACGGCCAAGAAAATGGAAAAAGTCGAGAGGCAGCACGGCTGTACCAAAACAAGTACCCTCGTAGACACCAACTACATCACACAACATTTTAAACTCTTTTCGGGCGTTTGTATGATCAAAGATCCTTTCAGACAGACGAACGTCCAGGCAGGCGACAGACTGTGCGTGCACCAGATTTGGAAGACCGGATTCTACAGGATATTGAGACGAACCCTAGACAAGCTCCAGGCAAGTGTCCCGCCAACATGGTTTAAGCCAAAGTACGATTACGTGTATCCTGCATGACAACCGCTACTCTCCCTATCACGTACAACGAGTGCAAGGGTTATCTGCAGCGGGAAGGATTTTGTCGATGATTTTTGCACCAGACCACCACAATTATATGATTTCTGACATCAGTCCTGTCTACCGACAAAGCAGAACTGGCATAATCAGCTTGCAAACTCGTCATCTGTGCACTAGAGACAATCATCGGGGAATTGTTGAGGCGTCTCATCTGCATCCGTTCAGTGTGAATGTGTAAGCAGGGATTCTTGGTGACCACATGCTTGGACCTTCGCCTCCGACGGAGGAACGTCCCTGGACTTCCAGCTGATTATTCTGTCTGGGCTGCTTGAGAATGTGCCTTTGGCAATACGATAGGTTATGTGGTTTCTGTATGACGGAGCATCATGCTACTTCCACATTACAGTTCGACGACACATCAACAGCTTCTTCCCCAGACGTTGCGATAGCGAAGTACTGTAGAATGGCCTGCTAGATCACCGAACTTAAATCCCCTGGATTTTTACCTTTTGGGACATCTGAAAGGCGTTATGTATGTTGACTCAATTTCTGATGTGCAGACCATTCAACAGCGTGTACACGACGCCTGTGACGCAATTCGGAGAGAGGCCGGAACATGCGAAAGAGTGCTGCAATCCATGATGCGACTTGTGAACGCGAGTACTGCATCCCATGGAGACTACTTTGAACACCTGTTGTGGATGGGATGCAGCTCTCTATTGTTTCCTTGGTCGATCTGTTGTCGCCGCACGCACACTGTCCATTACAAGAGCCATGTTCATAGGACCTTGTTTCCTCTCTTTCCAGCCAGGAATCCGTCCCTGAAATTTGTCCGTTTTATTAATGTTCACCCTGTATACTAATGACGAACGCAATGTCTGTATGCAAGCATAGGGGATACGTACAGTACGACATATGAACGTCTGCAGGACATTGTAATGTAGCATACAGATACTGTATAAACACAGATATCGTGTAAATGGTTAGTATTTTATGTGGTTTTCTATATGACTAGTGAATGAAACGCGTCGGAAAAATTTGTGGTCCACACAAACATATACACTACTGGCCATTAAAATTGCTACACCACGAAGATGACGTGCTACAGACGAGAAATTTAACCGACAGGAAGAAGATGCTGTGATAAGCAAATGATTAGCTTTTCAGAGCATTCTCACAAGGTTGGCGCCAGGGGCGACACATAAAACGTGTTGACATGAGGAAAGTTTCCAACCGATTTCTCATACACAAACAGCAGTTGACCGGCATTGCCTGATGAAACGTTGTTGTGATGCCTCTTGTAAGGAGGAGAAATGCGTACCATCACGTTTCCGACTTTGATAAAGGTCGGATTTTAGCCTATCGCGTTTGCGGTTTTTCGTATCGCGACATTGCTGCTCGCGTTGGTCGAGATCCAATGACTGTTAGCAGAATATGGAATCGGTGTGTTCAGGAGGGTAATACGGAACGCCGTACTGGATCACAACTGCGTCGTATGGCTAGCAGTTGAGATGACAGGCATCTTATCCGCATGGCTGTAACGGATCGTGGAGCCACGTCTCGATCCCTGAGTCAACAGATGGGGACCTTTGCAAGACCAAACCATCTGCACGAACAGTTCGACGACGTTCGCAGCAGCATGGACTATCAGCTCGGAGACTATGGCTGCGGTTACCCTTGACACTGCATCAGAGACAGGAGCGCCTGCGATGGTGTACTAATGACGAACCTGGGTGCACGAATGGCAAAACGTCATTTTTTTGGATGAATCCGGGTTCTGTTTACAGCATCATGATGGTCGCATCCGTGTTTGGCGACATCGCGGTGAACGCTCATTGGAAACACGTGTTCGTCATCCGGCGTGATGGTATGGGGTGCCACTGGTTACACGTCTTGGTCACCTCTTGTTCGCATTGACGGCACTGTGAACAGTGGACGTTACATTTCAGATGTGTTACGACCCGTGGCTCTACCCTTCATTCGATCCATGCGAAACCCTACATTTCAGCAGGATAATGCACGACCGCATGTTGCAGGTCCTGTGCGGGCCTTTCTGGATACAGAAAATGTTTGACTGCTGCCCTGGCCAGCAGATTCTCCAGATCTCGCACCAATTGAAAACATCTGGTCAATGGTGGCCGAGCAACTGGCTCGTCACAATACGCCAGTCACTACTCTTGATGAACTGTGGTATCATGTTGAAGCTGCATGGGCAGCTGTACCTGTACACGCCATCCAAGCTCTGTTTGACTCAATGCCCAGGCGTATCAAGGCCGTTATTACGGCCAGAGGTGGTTGTTCTGGGTACTGATTTCTCAGGATCTATGCACCCAAATTGCGTGAAAATGTAATCACATGTCAGTTCCAGTATAATATATTAGTCCAATGAATACCCGTTTATCATCTGCATTTCTTCTTGGTGAAGCAATTTTAATGTCTAGTAGTGTAATAGTGTATAGAAGTTACTTGTAAATACAGAACTCTATAGTTTCAAGATATTTCGACTTCTGTCTTGGTAGAAAAAAAACAGATGCATAAGTAAGTTCCGTCACCGTTGGTAAATACAGTTTCACAGGGGTTACTGACTAAGAAGTGTAAACCATTGGGAGGGACGGAAACGTATTAGCCTAGGTAAATTAGAGACCCATTGGATGTCGCGCTTTATTTAGTACTGCCTATTCAACATTTTTAGTCAAATTTAAACAGTAATTTTCAACAGTTGGCTGTTTAGTAAGCACAGTTATTTCCATCAAATTACCTTACACCTGTTACTCAATGAATACTCATTAATCACTATAACGTATTTCAGCATTCAATGTCATAAAAACTATTTCAGTTGACTATTTTGGGTGCGATTTTTGTTATTTTAGTACGAATTAATGTGGCCTGATGATATCTAGGTGACGGTAGACAGGAATCTGCTGAACGTGAGAATAAAGTTAACAGACAATCTTATTCGTTATACAGGGTGATTCAAAAAGAATACCACAACTTTAGGAATTTAAAACTCTGCAACGACAAAAGGCAGAGCTAAGCACTATCTGTCGGCGAATTAAGGGAGCTATAAAGTTTCATTTAGTTGTACATTTGTTCGCTTGAGGCGCTGCTGACTAGGCGTCAGCGTCAGTTGATGCTAAGATGGCGACCGCTCAACAGAAAGCTTTTTGTGTTATTGATTACGGCAGAAGTGAATCGACGACAGTTGTTCAGCATGCATTTCGAACGAAGTATGGTGTTAAACCTCCTGATAGGTGGTGTATTAAACGTTGGTACAAAAAGTTTACAGAGAATGGGTGTTTGTGCAAAGGGAAAATTTCTGGACGGCCGAGAACGAGTGATGAAAATGTAGCACGCATCCAGCAAGCATTTGTTCGCAGCCCAGGAAAATCGACTCGCAGAGCTAGCAGAGAGCTGCAAATTCCACAATCAACTGTATGGAGAGTCCTACGAAAAAGGTTAGTTATGAAACCTTATCGTCTGAAATTGGTTCAAGCACTGTCTGCAGCTGATAAGATTAAAAGAATCGATTTCTGTGATTTTATCCTTGCTCAAATGGAAACAGATGAATATTTCGTTTCAAAGATTGTGTTTAGTGATGAAGCAACTTTCCACACTAACGAGAAAGTCAACCGTCACAATGTCTGTATATGGGGCACTGAGAATCCGCGGGAAACAACTCAGTATGAACGTGACTCGCCTAAGGTGAACGTTTTCTGTGCCATTTCAGCAAATAAAGTTTTTGGTCCCTTTTTCTTCGAAGGTGCTACTGTAACTGGACTACAGTATCTGGAGATGTTAGAGAATTGGCTGTTCCATTAGCTCGAACAAGAAGCACAACAATTCATATTTCAGCAGGATGGAGCGCCACCACATCGGCACTTATCTGAACGTCAACTACCCGAGGCGATGGACAGAGCACTTCATCACTGGCCTCCAAGAAGCCCTGATCTTACCCCCTGCGATTTTTTCTTATGGGGGTATGTTAAGGATATGGTGTTTCGGCCACCTCTCCCAGCCACCATTGATGATTTGAAACGAGAAATAACAGCAGCTATCCAAACTGTTACGCCTGATATGCTACAGAGAGTGTGGAACGAGTTGGAGTATCAGGTTGATATTGCTCGAGTGTCTGGAGGGGGCCATATTGAACATCTCTGAACTTGTTTTTGAGTGAAAAAAACCTTTTTAAATACTCTTTGTAATGATGTATAACAGAAGGTTATATTATGTTTCTTTCATTAAATACACATTTTTAAAGTTGTGGTATTCTTTTTGAATCACCCTGTATATATTTTTATTTAACATATCTGCATGATTCGTATTTTATTTGCAATAACAAGCCGATAATTGAATTGACACTGTCGGTCGTCATAAAGGCGGGTTATGGCAGCCTACGGAACGATTACGATGTTTTCGTAAAGCTCAGAGATAAGATATCAGGAAATTAAGAGAAGCACGGATATGGCCGTACTCAGAACGGCTCGTAAACCAGAAGACGATGGCTGTGCAACGCGAGATGAGATTTTACAACCACAAAGAGATGATTTTTGTAGCTTGCTAAGGCTTTACTAGGTCACAGATTAAAGAAAAATTTCTTTTTATACACGAGAAAAACTCGTATTTAATTTCCAACTAGCGAATATAAAATGTTCTGAGTACCAAATCCAGATCTGCTGAAAATGGCATCTCTGTGCTATAAAACAATAACGGGAAGCCATACTGAATAGTAGTCGTAAATTACATCGTTCCATTCAGGATCGTCTGCCCGTTTTTATGAGACGTTAAGCCTGTAACGGCTGCCCTATATGAAAAGGGAAGCTCTCTATGTCTTCGGCATTCTGCAGAAGGCGTTTCATTAAAATTTCGTATTCGCAGTTACAATAAGTGCCATTCGACAAGGAAAATCAATAATTTCCTGAATTGTCACTTCCTGTGAAACAATTTCACACCTCTTTTCCAGAATTTCCATTCAAGCTCAGTGATTAAATAATATTATATACGCTCCGAGGACTCCGTTATTATGTCGCTATCATATATTGGCTAATCCGTCTAATCTCAACATGATATTCTTGCTGAACAACAGCATTATAGGTACGCTTAAATGATATGAAATTATCGTACAATGAAAAGTTAAATAAAAGCTATCTACAATGACACACACAAAAAAGATATAAAAGGTCGCATAAGACTTAGAAAGAAATTACAAAAACATCAGTGTTCCCTCACCCCCGCTCCGCCCTCCCCCCCTCCCCGAAAGGAAAAGACAAAAAAGCATGCACAACAGAGGAAAGTCATGTGTGGTCAGAGGAGTGAGCTGGTCGACACGAATGAAGAACAACAACAAGAAGAAAACCTGGGCTTATTCAACTATTTTCAGTAGCCATACACATTTGTTTCCATAAATCAAACACAACTCGCAGTATTTACGATAATTAAAATGTTGTGCGCCCCTTATGATGAAACTTCCTTAAACTGTAAAACATATGGCAACGTAAATAAATTGCTTAAATACAGGTAACGACAGTCAATTTGTAATGGAATTTTTTTGTTCCACAGCAAATGAACGCCATTCTTTTTGTAAGCTTTATATTTGTGTTTCGTTTGTCTTCGGAGAAGAAATGATGGGAACATCAGAACTTATGAAACTATACACCATCCGCTCAATGGATATCCAGTAAGGAGACTGAGCTTATTACGAAGTGTGCTACATGTTTTGCTGCGGAAGATATCAGTTTTAACACATTACCCAGATTCTTTGTAAACAGTTTAACGAAAACATTAACAAACGTTATATAACTGTACTCGTCTTTTCATGAGCTTTTGAATGCCTTTAAAAGGTGTGTCGATCCATGGAAGTCCATACTTACTTAGTTGACACAAAAGAGGGTTAAACATGTAACCAAGTTACGTGTCCCTTTTTGTACTATCATTTGCTGACAACATCGTTTCTATAATTAGAAAAGTTCACGAAGTGAGAAGTGTGTTACGTCTTACGCAACTCACCCTGTGCATTCAGATTTTCTTGTTTGTTATATATCAATATCTCGTATAAATATATTACAAAACTCAGTAGTGTCGCATTTCGTTTATAGACTTTAAACTCAGTAGTCAATAAGGAAATCTGGCCTCATGTTCGTCTTTAAAGGTGCGTTGATAGTCTGGAACGATCCACTCGTCTTACGGACAGTCATCTGCAGTCGGGATTGGCTGCTTGGCGGGATAACAGTGGCCAATCACCGCGGGGGCTGCTGTCGTTTGGGAAACTAGGAGGCTGCAAAGCCGTCCTTGAATGCGAAGCAGCTCTTCCCCTGCCTTAGTTTGTATTCCTGTCCGATCGAAGTACTTGAGGCTGTCGTCATGAATAACAATCTACAGCCTCGTCTAGGCACGGTTTCGACTGGCCTCTGAATGGCGAACGGCCTGCGAAACAAATCCCCTGCCAGGCGAGGATTCTGCTTGGGTAGGGAGCTACTTCGAAGTGCGTGTGATAGCAGTGAGACGAGCCTACGCCGTCTTGCACGGAAAGACTCAGTTTCTCTTTCTGTCAGCATTGCCCCCTCACGTTAGGGTTTATTGTTTCTCGAACGTTGAGGAAGCGCGAGAGGCACAAAGCACCTAGCGGGATCTTGCACAGCAGATGTCAACGTTTTCTTGAGTTTCGGGCTAGCTGCAGAGCTCCATGCATGTAAAACATTTTCATTGTAACATTGTACTAAGGGTCATTTTCGTAAAACTATCTTGAGTTCTTGGTAAAACAACCGACCCACCAGAGAAACGATTGTATCTGCTGGAAATGCAAAGGACTGAACGTTTCGATTCATGGAATAAAGATCAAGAACCAGCGAACATAATCACTGGAATGAATGAATAGCTAAGGAACGCAGAATTGTACACATCTGATCAAAAGTATCCGACACCTAAATGTAACGCGGAATTGACGAGAGGCGGCTAAAAGGAAGTGGCGAGTATTGTGTTGACAGTAGCGAAGCAGTAACAACAGCAGAATGAATCCGTCGAGAGTGCTGATTTGTAACGTGGACTACTAACTGGATGTCACCTGAGCAACAAAAGAACATGTCAACCCTTCTCAAGCTATCCAATATTGGTGACGTGCTTCTGAAGAGAAAACTAAGGAAAAATTTGAAAATGAAATCCAAGGAGAACAAATGAAAACTTTAAGATTAGTGGATGATAATGGCATTTTGTCAGAGTTGGCAAAATAATGGGGAAAACACTTCAAGAGAATGAGTAGTGTCTCGAATATTGATTGTAACATCAACACCAACAAAAGTAAAGAAAAGGGCTATGCTGAAGGAATTAGATTAGGAAATGAGAACTGAAATTAGTAGACGAGTTACGCTATTTGAGTAGTAAAATTACGGATGATGGCAGAAGTAGAGACAAAGTAAAATTTAGGAAGTCAGCAGAAAGAAAAACTTTTTAAAAACAGGAATTTGCTAGCATTTAATAACAACTTAAGTGGTAGGAAGCCTTTTATGAAGGTATTTGTCTAGAGCGTAGCCTTGCTGAGAAGTGAAACGTGCATGATAAGCAGTTCAGGCAAAAACAGAATAGCTTCTGAAAGAAGAATGCTGAAAGTAATAAGGGTATTTTATTTATCAAGGTCCGTCTCGATCACACAAATTTTACAGTTCACAAAAAATTTATGTGATCAAGATTGACCGCTACAAATAAAGTACCGTAACATGGTCGTGGACTTATTTACGGACTTTATGTTTTCAGTTGAAAAATTAGGTTAGATTGAATAATAAATGAGAAAGTACTGAGACGAACTGGCAAAATGAAACTTATGGCACAAATTTGACGAAAAGAAGAAATCGGTTCATAGGATACATATCGCGGCATCAAGGAATAATCAGTTTGATAAGGGAGGGAAATATGTCCGTGTGTTTCTATATTTGTGTGTGTGTGTGTGTGTGTGTGTGCGCGCGCGCTCGCGCGCGCGTGCGTGTGTGTGGCAAGGGAGCGGGCGAGAGGGTTAAAAATTGTAGAGGAAGGCCAAAGGTTGACTACAGTAAGCAGGTTTAAATGAATGTAGGTTGCAGTAGTTGTGCAGCGATGCAGAGGCTCACACATACACACGGTAGGCTAGCATGGAGAGCTGTATAAAACCAGTCTTTCGAATGAAGAACATAAAAACATTGTAGAATCTGAAGGTAGCCCCTGTTCCTACCTATCTAAAAATAAAGACAAATTATTTCTCCCAGACTGCTAAAAGATTCATATGAGTTAAGAAAGGTAAAAACAGAGTTGAAGGAATTCTATGAGGTACAATAGCAACTAACACACAATAATATGCTATTGCTAGTACAGTTTGCTGATTTGTGGAATTTTAATGAGGATCACCCGTGCGTAAGGAATTGGTTTTAATTGGAGGAGATATTAAAAGATAATTTTTACTATAAGTTTTACCAGGAACAGCAGCAAAAAACGTAAAGCTCATGAAGCCCACAAATTCTTTAAATGCACTGCAGATTTTTCTGCTGTCGTTTTAAAGAGGGATGAAAAACAGCTCTTAAACAGATGTTTACAATGTGATGTAAGAAAAAGACACAACGTAGCTACATATGAAAACATCAAAGCTTACATTAAACTGACAGGCATGGAGAGAAAATTGGTAGATATAAGCATGTCGTGAGAGTGATCAAGAGGAAACAATTTCTTAGACGTTCGGCGGTATCTTTCAAAAAAGCTGTCACCGAGAATAAAGTTATTCAGAAACTGAATAATAAGCATCACGATCAGAAAAATTTTCTTTAGTAAGGCGTGCTAGTGCAATATAGTCATACTGATTCATGATAACATTTACTGTCAAAGGACAGAAGAATCGTCGAAGAAGAACAAAACTGTTGGCATTAAAAAGGACCACACAAGTACATTCCAGAAAGAAGTAGGCAAGGAGATTGCTAACCTCAGTTTTCTGTTTTCAGATAAAGAAATAATATAGCTAAACGTTATGAATGCTCAACATCCGGAGGATACAAGTTAAACTGCATAAAGAAGAATAGTCAGTAAGGCTAGTAAATAATATTATAAACTGAAGAGCCAAAGAAACTGGTACACTTGCCTAATTTCGTGTAGAGCTACCGAGAGCACGCAGAAATGCCGCAACACGACGTGGCATGGACACGACTAATGACTGAAGTAGTGCAAGAGGGAACTGACACCATGAATGCTGCAGGGCAGTCCATAAATCCGTAAGAGTACGACGGGGTGAAGATCTCTTCTGAACAACACCTGCAAGGCATCCCAGATATGCACAATAATGTTTATGTCTGGGGAGTTTGGTGGCCGGCGGAAGTGTTTAAACTCAAAGGAGTGTTCCTGGAGCCACTCTGTAGCAATTCTGGACGTGTGGTGTGTCGCATTGTCCTGCTGGAATTGCCCAAGTCCGTCGGAATCACCATGGAAATGAATGGATGCAGGTGATCAGAGAGGACGCTTACGTACGTATCTCCTGTCGTATCCAGACTTATCAGGGGACCCATATCAATCCAATTGCACACAACCCACACCATTACATACCCTCAACCACGTTGAACAGTACTTTGTTGACATGCAGGGTCCATGGATTCATGGCGTTGTCTCCATACCCCAACACGTCCATCCGCTCGATACAATTTTAAAAGAGACTCGTCAGATCGGGCAACATGTTTCCATTATCAACAGTCCAATGTCGGTGTTGACGGGCGCAGACGAGGCGTAAAGCTTCATGTCGTGCAGCCATTAAGGGTACACGAGTGGACCTTCGGATCCGAAAGCCCATATCGATGATTTTTCGTTGAATGGTTCGCACGCTGACACTTCTTGATGGCTGAGCACTGAAAACAGCAGCAGTTGGCGGAAGGGTTGCACTTCTGTCACGTCGAACGGTTCTCTTCAGTCGTCGTTGGTCCCTTTCTTGCAGCATCTTTTTCCAGCTGCAGTGATGTCGGAGATTTGATGTTTTATCGGAATCCTGGTATTTACGATACACTCGTGAAATGGTAATACGGGAAAATCCCCACTTCATCGCCACCTCGGATGGGGATGAAACGATGTTGAAGACAACACAACACTCAGTCCCTGAGCGGAGAAAATCCCCGACCCAGCCGAGAATCGAACCCGGGCCTGTAGGACGGCAGTCCGTCACGCTGACCACTTCTTTTTTTTCTTTTTTGTTCGGTATTGTTCGTTGCGTATGGTCTGGGCAGACGTCACAAGGCATCCGTTCAAGTTGATCGTTGATTCCTTTACCCAGTGTTTTTATTACAGAGGGCGAGCAGCCCTCCTACCGGACACGCTGATCTACCGTGCCGGCGTCCACTCAGCTATCGGGGCGGGCTTACAGTTTGGTGTTAACCGGTAAGGTGACAGAGTTACTATGGTCAACTATTTAGAAGGAACCAAAGCAGATGTTTTTGATAATCAGCTCCAAAAGACTTTTTTCGAGGTTAATCTTAATGTTGTTACACAGTTTACTATAAACGATACACTGGTGATTCTATTATTCTTTACAGTGGGAACAAAATGCTAATAGAAAATGTGGCTAAAGTATTGAACCATAAAAATTCCAAACTTAAATTCGGGACGTAACATGAAATAAACAGAAAGATTTTCTTTATGAAACTTCCTGGCAGATTAAAACTGTGTGCCCGACCGAGACTCGAACTCGGGACCTTTGCCTTTCGCGGGCAAGTGCTCTACCAACTGAGCTACCGAAGCACGACTCACGCCCGGTACTCTCAGCTTTACTTCTGCCAGTATCTCGTCTCCTACCTTCCAAACTTCACAGAAGCTCTCCTGCGAACCTTGCAGAACTAGCACTCCTGAAAGAAAGGATATAGCTATATCCTTTCTTTCAGGAGTGCTAGTTCTGCAAGGTTCGCAGGAGAGCTTCTGTAAAGTTTGGAAGGTAGGAGACGAGATACTGGCAGAAGTAAAGCTGAGAGTACCGGGCGTGAGTCGTGCTTCGGTAGCTCAGTTGGCACTCTGCGTTCGGCAGGGCAGCAGTACGCACCGCGCTCGGCCGTCCACGCCGCTGCGCGCGCGGAGTGTTTTGTTTACTTCCTCGTCACAGCGCTTCTTAGTCGAACAAGCTGTAATGGCCAACTCTTACAGGAAGAACACTCTTAAGTTCACCTTCTCAAACGAATACGCACGACCCAAAGCACTGGCCGTCGAACGCTTCCTACGCGAAGACGTGAAGATCCCGCGTGACGAACTCATCGGCATACACCTATCGATCATTAGCAGCGTCGTTTATGTTAAGATGACTTCCGACGCTGCCTGCAACGAGATCATTCAAAGAACGCGACATGGACTAAAATTTCGGCACTCCGACGGAAACGTCGGGCCTGTGGATGCCGACCATGCAGGACTTGGCCTTCGGACGATCCGTGTATTCGAACTGCCTTTCGAGGTGAATGAAGATGAAGTCATCGCGGCGCTAAGCCCGTTCGGAAAAGTCCAGAGCCATGTAGCCGAGACTTGGGCACAGTTTACGACGTATCCGGTGCTTAATGGTGTGAGACAAGTCCGAATCGATCTCAAACGGCACGTTCCATCGTACATTTCTATCGGCGGCTGCCGTGCGGTGGTCATCTACGACGGACAACCTCGAACATGTTCCGGTTGTGGCAAAGAAGGCCACGTCCGTAATGAATGCCTGCAACGCCGCATCACACAACTAAGGCCCGACGATACGAACACCGACAGAACCACGACCACCCTTCCAGTCACCTATGCGGCGACACTGCACGTCCAGCCTTCACAAGGCGCCGTTCATGAGCGTCTCTCTGGTCCGATACCCCCGGAGGCGTCCCAGCACCTTGACACAGGCGATGCCGCCCGTGAACATGTCCAACAGCCGGACACACCCACGCTAGAAGATCACAAGGATACCAATGAGAGTGTTCTGGCGAATGAAGACCGCATCATAGCACCCGCGGCTTTTGTACCGGAACGACGTGAATCTCTTCCTTCCTCCGACACCGAAACTCATTGCCGAAAGCAGAAGTCGCCCAAACGACGAAAAAAACGCCGCAAGACATCAGACTCGACCATTGAGCCCCCTCCGCAGGACGAAGAGATGCCACATCACTACGACGGAGAACACGATACCACTTTCTCCTCTGCCACGGAGACGCGTCATCCACAAGACGGTGAACCGTCCAACAGAGATCGTGCGCAAGCCCCGCGCCCAGAAGACATGGAACATAGCACGCCTGTTGTCACCGACGCCATTGAACCGACTCGGCCAGAGCTGCCACCTCTCGCCGATGTCAACCCTGTCGGACACCTTTCATGGGCGGATGACACGGATTTCCCACCTCCATCTGATGCGGAAATGAGATCTGTTTCTCCGTTAGACCAAAACTAAAACGGGGGAAGTTTCTACGGCGACTCCTGCGACTTCCAAGGACTTCCAGCATCCACAACAACAATCTTCACCAGCTACGAACCTATCGGCACCACGGATCTCCCATCAGGCGTACCGAATAGCTACTATCAATACTAATAATATCGGCTCCCACGCTAATCTTCAACTGCTCCGTGACACGCTAAGAGCAGCGGACATCGACATCGCCCTATTACAAGAACTGAGGACAGCGACTTGGACTGGGTGTTATGGATATGAGACGTACGCCGCCCCTGCAGCTATGGAACACACAGGCGCAGCCATCCTCCTCCGAGAAGGAATTGCAGTTTCCGATGTCGCATACCTCCCAACAGCGCGAGGGGTGGCCATAACAGTTGAAGGACTCAAAATCATCAATCTCTACGCCCCATCGGGTACTGACAAACGGAGGGATCGCTCCCAGTTCTACGCAGAAGATATCACGCCTTTATTCCTCGGTCGATACGATCATCTCATCGTAGGTGGAGATTTCAACTGTGTTCTCGAGCGCACAGACCAATACCCCCATTTCACCACATGTCCGGAACTTCGCTTCCTCGTCCGCCGCCTTCGTCTCCTCGATACTTGGCGAGTGGTACACGGCGACCGCCCGGGGTATACACACATCACGAGCCATTCCGCCAGCCGACTCGATAGAATATACATCTCTGACGCTCTGAAATCAGTTCTCCTCGACGCGGAACGTTGGCCGTCTGCCTTTTCGGATCACGACATCTACATCTGTACCATGAACCTACGTCGACAATCTATATGGCGCAGTGCAGGACCTTGGAAACTCAATGTCGCGCTACTGCAGGACCCTGAATGTCGACAACAGGTCTCCGACACGTGGCACACCTGTGTTCAACGCATTATGCGTTACGAGACCACACTGCAGTGGTGGTTGCTGTGCGCCAAACCGGCCATCCGACGCACATTGACACACTATGGCAGAGCCAAAGCCAGGTGGAATCACCATACAACTGATTTCTACTATAGCGCTCTACGTGAACTCATGGATCATCCTCCATCCCCGGATCGCCTCAAAGAAGCTCAACGCACCCAAGGCAAAAATTTTATCCTTGACCAGATGCCGTCTAGAGGGAGCCATTGTCCGAGCCCGCAGCCAAGACAGGATTAACGGTGAAGAACCTTCTATGCATCATATTGTTCAAAACGTTCGTCGACGCCGACAGGCTTTAATGACAACTTTAGACTTACCTGATGGACGACGGCTGACTTCGCAAGCTACCATTGCGGATGCATTCACAACGCACTATAGACTTTTCTATCAAGAAGTACCTGCCGGTGCAGAGGCCATTGCTGAGGTTGCCCAGGAGACACTTGGTACTCTCAACGCAGCAGCTGCAACCCTCCTGACTGCTGAAGTGACCACCGACGACGTCTAAGGCGCTGTGGCCAAGGGGTCTCTGAATCGATCTCCCGGCCCGGATGGTTTACCTCTCGAATTTTACAGAACCTTCCAAGATTTGATGATGCCACGATGGAGGAACATGTACTGGGAACTTTTGCCCGGCGCGGCGAACCCGCCACCAATGTTCATGGAAGGCTTACTTGTACCAGTCCCGAAACCCGCAGGAGGAACACGACTCGACAGTTATCGGCCGATCACGTTACTCAATTCGGACTTCAAGATTTTCACACGCCTTCTAGCACTGCGACTCAAACGTGTCTTACGGGACATTGTTTCCCACGAACAAACATCCTTAGGCGGCGATCGTAATATACAGACAGCCCTCAGTGAGTATCGAGATGTGATCGCTGTGGCAACACACTCGCGACTGCCAGGCGCTTTAATCTCCATCGACTTCAAACAAGCGTTTGACCGCGTCAATCATGCATTCCTCAACGCAGTGATAGACCGAATGGCAATTCCCCCGACGTTTACGCAAGTGATTATGCGGCTCCTTCGTGGAGCAACGTCCAGACTTCTCGTCAACGGCAGACTTACAGAACCTATACGGATTGAACGTTCAGTACGGCAGGGTGGCCCTTTGTCGACGGTGCTTTATGCCATTGCGATGGAACCACTCATTTGCGGATTACGGCGACGTTTGACAGGTATTCCACTCCGGGATCATACGTTCCGCTGCCGAGCTTACGCGGACGACTTGGACCTCGTCGTACGTTCAGCGGCTGACGTACAAGCTGCGATGCAGTGGATTACCCGTTACAGTGCAGGGGCAGGAAGCGCTATGAACGTGGCAAAATCATGCGCCATGAAGATCGGCCGCGGCCTTCCCGCAGACAGCGTAGTTCCATTTCAACTGGTGGACACCCTTCGTTGTCTCGGATTGGTGTACACGCGAGACATTCGCCGCACCTCGGCGATCAATTTTCGGGCGCTGCTGCAACGCATCCGGGCCAACATACAAAACCACATACTACGCCCGCTGAATATGTGCCAGAGAGTCGCCTTCGTCAATACCCATCTGGCAGCTCGGATAGCCCATATAGCGCAGATTCTGCCCATCACTGCGACAATGGCGGCCAGGTTACAGGCGGCATTCGGCTATTTCATTTGTTCTGGATACATCTTCAAAGTCCAGTACGAAGCTCTCACCTTACCGAAGCGGGATGGTGGCCTCGATCTGGTTAATGTGAGAGCCAGGACTACGGCACTTTACACCAATACTATGCTCCGGTTATGGAAAAGCCAAAATGCTAGTTTTACTGGAATGTTGACCACCGAGCTCGCACCTGTTTCGCGACGACCACCGACGTCTTTGGCACACATCCCACCTCCGATGTCACATATCGGCCGTTTATTTTTGGAGTACAGCTACATATGCACCGAGCTCCCCAGGACCAGGAAGACGACCACCCGCGACATCTACCGCCTTCTCCGAAAGTCTCCACCCCGCAACCCCGTCGAAACACGTCACCCCCAGGTTTCATGGCCTACAGTTTGGAAAACGATCCACCAACCATATCACACCAGTGATACCACCTCTATGTGGTATCTTCTCGTCAACGGCAAGTATACTACAAGACAGAAACTGCATCGCATCGCACTGGTGGACTCACCCCTGTGCCTCAAGTGCAATGTCGAAGATACAGATTTACATCGTTTTGAGTGTGGGCCAGCAGTAGCTGTCTGGACCCTCGTACAGAAGATTGTGGCTTTCTACCTCCGAGTACCACCACATCACGTTTCTCCCACAATGATGATATATCCCGACACAACCTACTTTCCATCGGCTAAGTGGCACGCCATCACATGGATCAGTGGCATGGCTGTCAACTACCTCTTCCCGGACGACATCGTCGATCCGGCGGACTTTTGGACACGCCTCCAAGTACATCACCACACCCTTCGCCGGCATCGACACTATCGGGCCACTTTCGCGAACTATTTACAGAGCATTTTCACCAACCCGCCACAAAGCTGGAATCTCAACGAACCGTGCCAGCCAAGACTGGACGATCCCACGTTCCCCTTCAATGGTCAATGATAGAATGCATTTTGTTCTGCTGACGCGCCAAAGTGGAGCATGGCGCGGAAAGTATTCCTATTTTATTTCACTTCTCTTTTCTCCTCCTCTTCTAAATTTGTTTTTCTCCTTACACATGTTTATCCTTTTCACACATAGCTCTCTATCTGCTGCCTATTTGTTTTCTTTCTCTTGTGCTCCCAAAAAAAAAAAAATGCTGCTGATGGTGAGACTGTATACTAATTTATGTTAAAAAAACATAAAAATACACAAGAAGGCCGTTGCGGAAATATAGCTACCTTTTATGTTTTACGTTGTCAAAGGATATTGTGTTATTTTATGAAGAACGTCGTCTTTTATTTTCATACCCAAGAGGTTTTTATTTGTTTTCTAAAAAAAATACAAATTAGTGGAGCACTTTAAAAAAAATACAAAAAAGATGGTAGAGCACTTGCCCGCAAAAAAAAAACGAAAAAAAATGGTTAAGGCAACGGCTTGCGACAAGCAGGAAATTCGAGTTCGATTCCCAGCTAGCCACAAATTTTTGTTTTTTTCTGTGATATTCTACAGCTGATGTGGAACCAAGATCGCAGTTTGAGAGTTCACTCTTAATTGAATGGGGCTGTTGGAAAAAAAAAAAAATAGATGGTAGAGCACTTGCCCGCGAAAGGCAAAGGTCCCGAGATCGAGTCTCGGTCGTCCTTATAAAAAAAAAAAAGTTGGTAGAGCGCTTGCCCGCGAAAGGCAAAGGTCCCGAGTTCGAGTCTCGGTCCGGCACATTAAAAAAAAAAAAACAAAAAAAAAGTTGGTAGAGCACTTGCCCGCGAAAGGCAAAGGTCCCGAGTTCGAGTCTCGGTCGGGCACACAGTTTTAATCTGCCAGGAAGTTTCATATCAGCGCACACTCCGCTGCAGAGTGAAAATCTCATTCTGAATTTCTTTATATTTGATAAATTACAACAAAAACTGTAGAAATGTATTTACAACACATAGGAAGCCGACATGTGCAGCTTTGATTATCAGTCCCCATTCCAGTCATCCTCTATGTCAGAAACTTGCATAATTTTACTGTATGATACAGATCTACAGGCAGATTTAGAGGGCACATCAACAGCAGCAATGAAATAGCATTAAGCTTACATATGCAAAAGAAGCGACTTGATACTGGTAACATTGATGAACAAGTACAAATTTTACATAGAGTTGAAAAAGTAAATGGTTGGATATTTTAGAAGAACTGGAGATCTATATTACAAAATAGGAGGAACTGGACAAAATCTTCAGTGAGCAGAGAAAATTGTTACAAATGCGTTTTTCAGTATTTACGATGATCTGTTCTGGTGATGCACACTTCAGCTGATAGCAAGGCCTCCCTGCAACCGAGTACTGCGCTATGCCGTTAGGCATGCATTTCCAGTCACCTGCAAAGCCAACCAGTGGCAGATCGTGCAAAAGTTTGCCAGCGTGCTGCATTGTGGAGGCCTATAACCATCTGACTAACTGGAAGTAAACTGAATATATTAATTTTACTTACCCTACATTTAACTCTTTAAATATATATAAATTTTGTTATTAACGGTTTAAAATTACAATAAATAAAATAAAATGAAAAACAAAAAACAGTGGTAGCAGTGGGAATTGAGACCAATGTGAACCGCTGCTCGAAAAGCCCTCATACTATACGCATAAATCTATAGAGCGCTATGGACGAGTATACGCCTCCCATCCCACCACCCCTCTTACATCTGCGGATGAGTTACTTCTATTTATTGATGAATAAAAATGTTTAAAGTGTTTATCATATAACAGACGTGCCTCTTTCGTGCTATCATTTTCAAAAAACCTTGTTCTCATATCATGAACTGTTTATGAAATACCGTGACTGTTATGACCACATGATTCAAGATGCACAGGATTGGAAATGGCTCATCGTAGGCAACCGTCCAATGTATATAAAAGCCAATAACTCGAGACAGAAATGAGATAGCGTTCTGCTCTCAATTTTAAATAAAATTTTTATATCTGATCTATATTTCATCCACAGCAATGTGTGGGCTAAAATTAACCATTCGTAAACTTTACGCAAGGCATTTTTGCTTCTCCAATCTCATGAAAATTAGATTTCGCGCAATGCTTTGCTTAATTCGATGCAGCACAGTAACCATGACGAATAACGGAAAGAAAATCAGACCTTTATCGAGCGAAGATATCAGACTGTAAGATGCCCAAAAATAAAATTTTGTCACCCAACAATTCTCTTAAAATCGGATGATAAGTATATCATGATGATGAGGTCCCATACTCCGAGGGGCGTAGGGGACGATGCGGGAGACCCGCACCGCTGTACTAGGCAAGGTCCTAGTGGAGGTGGTTTGCCGTTGCCTTCCTCTGACCGTAATGGGGATGAATGATGATGATGAAGACGACATAACAGCACCCAATCATCTCGAGGGAGGAAAAATCCCTGACCCCGCCGGGAATCGGACCCTGGAGCCCGTGCGCGGGAAGCGAGAACGCTACCGCAAGAGCACGAGCTGAAGACGGTATATCATCCTGGCCGGAAATCTGTACCTTAGTACAGGTGGCATCATTAGATGAGCAGTGGCGCGACGACATAGCAACTGTCAGCACGGAATGTGATAGTCAGAGGCTTACATTTTATAATTGGTAGTCTAACATCACGAGGAAATAAAAAGAAATTATATATGTTGGTAGTAGCAGGAATCGAACCCGATCCAACAAACTGCCAGTTGGTGCACTAAACTCCTGGGCTACGGCCCCGATAGGTTAGCTGCTCCTCTGTAGTCCTTCGTATTGCACGTTTGCACAATGCTCGAAGAGAAATACTGACCTAGCGCTGTGAGTAACATAGCACCCTCAGTGCCAGCAGGGATGACGACACATCAGAGCTTTGGCAATCGCAAACAGACAGCCGCACCCCTTTTTCTTGATTGTAGTGCAGCTGATCATAATTTCAGCACTCGACACTGGTTTCTATTTATCAGGAGGGAGCGCTAAAAATATGTTTTTTTTCGTTTTATTTGCATATCAGAACACATTTGACCAGAATTTTCATAACTTTTATGCGATTTCCGCCTCGCTTTCGAAGAGAATTGGCGTAGTTTTTGTGCGGTTTCCGGCTTTCATTCAAAGTGAAATGGCATTATTTTAGTATGATATTTACGGTGTGCTGGAGCACATTAGCACCGGATCTCCGGCCGCAGCATTTTGCAGCCGGAAGAGATGTGCCTGCGATCTTCAACAGCATGTTCCCCTCGTTGTCTCTTCAGAGCTTGTGGTCAGTAGTGTAAACATCTAGCAGCCCGAAATGCAGCACCATCAGATGCCAGAATAGGTACCATAATGACTGCTCCTTTGTTCCCTTTATTAAAAACATTTTACTCTGTTTTAAATATAGTTTTACTACTTTAACGACTTGTAGTTTATTTTTATGTTTTAGGAATAACTGATTGAGTTTTCATTGTAAATTTGGCGTGTTTTACAATTCCCACAACTAAAAATTTCCCTTGAAGAGGACATGTGTCTAGCGCAAAGAGGAGAGAAAAGTACACTTAGTTGTATCAATCATTGATTTTTGGTATTATGTTCAGTTTCACAGGGTTTGAACGTTCGTATATCAAACGCCACCCTTATGTATGATCCATATGTATTTTAAATGAACTCACAAGTACATCTAGCAAAAATACTTCTGCTTCTTTTAAGGCCTTACTATATCCTTCTATTTCTTAATATTTTAGCATCCGAACACGTCCGTTGTATGCCAAAATCGACTCTGATTGTGCCACATAGAATGACTGTGTCGAAAATAAACAAAACCTTACATGACTATTTTCTGAGGTTTCGTTTCTTGAGGAGGAATGGGCAGCTGTTCTCCACAGACATTCACGCACCTAACTGAAAGTGTCCCCAGCAGAGTTCAAGCCCCCATAAAGACAAAGGGCTGACAACTCCGTATTAATGTTCAATTATTGGTGTCCAGATACTTTTGAGCAAGTAGCGTATTTCTGTTTAACATGTGCGACAAGAAAAACGTTGTAAACTTACTGAGCAGACACCAGCGAACATATAGTTCCGGAGAGGAGATTGTAGAAAATTTCTTGCACAAATTCGTATTATAGGTCATGTGCTAGAGAATTATATAGCAGAGCTCATGAGGAAAGATTTTCCCGGGCCCATTTCGAGAGTGGAACTGCAGAGAAATAGAGGAAAGTAGTTCGATGAACTTATGCCAGGCATGTAAGTGGAAATTGCAGACATAGAGAAAGGTAACTCTGCCAGGTACTTAAGAGTGAACCGCAGAGTACTCATGTAGATGTAAATGTACTGAGGCAGACATACGTGAGGATTCGTCAGCCGGCCGGAGTGGCCGTGCGGTTCTAGGCGCTACAGTCTGGAACCGCGAGATCACTACGGTCGCAGGTTCGAATGTGTGCTCTAGAGGACTGATGACCTCAGAAGTTGAGTCCCATAGTGCTTAGAGCCATTTGAACCATTTTAAGGATTCGTTGTGGGTTGGGGAAAGGGGCATGGTGGAGGCACATGATGCATAATTCTTGCGGCTAAACAAAAGGCGAACAAAGCAAAAAAAAAGGGTCAACTGATTTTGTTGTTGTTGTTGTGATCTTCAGTCCGAAGACTGGTTTGATGCGGCTCTCCACGCTACCCTGTCCTTCGCAAGCCTCTACATATCCAAATAAGTACTGCAACCTATATCCTTTTTGAACCTGCTTACTGGGGAACAAGGAAGGAGCCTCCCAGAAGATTGTACAAGTACAGTCGGGCGTCCCCTGGGCAACGGTAAATACCGGCAGATCCTTCCACACACTGAGCTAAGTCTAAAACGACATGTATTCAGAATCTAAAACGAAGGAAAGGCCCTTTTCAGAGCCATGTTTGACAGTCATATCTCTCAACATCGAGGGCATATCATCTGAAAAAGAAGAACTTATATCCAACACATGTAAACTTCATTCCTGCGACGTCCTGTGCCTCCAGGAGACACATAGAGGGCCATCACAACGCCGTCCAAATATTCCTGGGATGACCTTGGTGAAGGAGTGCCCTCACGACCAATATGGAAGTGCTCTGTTTATTCGGCCTGGAATCAAAGTATCCAACATTCAAGTTTACACCGTTAACAACACGGAAATCATTTCTGTTACTATCGGAAGCATTACGGTGTCATCAATATATAAACCGCCAGGGGAAAGGTTTGCTTTCAGCCAACATGTCTGACACCCGCAGCTAATAATGGGAGACTTTAACTGTCACAATAGAGTGCGGGGCTATCAAGACACAAATGAGGATGGAGAACTACTGGAAAGCTGGACAGAAGAACACGGGCTGAATCTCATCCATGATCAGAAACAGCCTGCGTCATTCAACAGTGCAAGATGGAAGAGAGGGTATAACCCAGACCTCATATTTGTTTCCAAAACCTTGTCCGGGTCATGCAACAAATTCGTTCTCAACCCTATCCCAAAGACCCAACACAGACCAATCATGCTAAAGTTTAGACCAGTAATACTGCCACAAAAAGTACCCTTTAAAAGACGTTTTAACTTCAAAAGGGCCAACTGGAAAAAATTTGCGGACACCTTAGACATGGAAATCGTAAATTTACCATCAAACACTGAAAACTACGGAAAGTTCGTCCAAGCTGTTAAAAGATCAGCAAGACTCAGCATACCTAGAGGCTGCAGAACACTCTACATTCCTGGAGTTTCCAACGACATGAAACAAATATATAACGAATACCTGGAGCAGTACAGCATGGACCCTTTCAGTGAAGAAACCATAAAACTTGGGGATCAGCTAATTCGAAACTATAAGCAAAGACAGACAAGAGTCCTGGAAACATACGTTGGAGAGTCTTGACATGAAGCACAGTAGCAGAAGAGCTTGGAACCTCATAAAGCGATTGTCCAACGACCCTGCAGCCCCCAAGGATCAGGTTTCCGTAACAGATAACCAAATCGCACATCAGCTCCTTTTGAATGGTAAACCAACCAGGAACAGTAAGACTGCCACCTCATATAAGAGGCCACAAGTGACTGAAATACCACCTGAGCCATACTTCACTTCAACAGAACTGGAAGCTGCTATCAGTTCCTTGAAACCCAGGAAGGCCGCGGGTCCCGACGACGTCATTAATGAATTTATACAGAACCTAGGGCCCATAGCTAAGGAATGACTTTTAGAACTCTATAATCTCTGCTGGTCAAACAAGACGATACCTAAGCTATGGTTGAAGGCCAAGGTAGTAGCTATCCCAAAGACAGGTAAACAAAGAGATGATGCTAAGAACTATCGTCCAATATCGCTGCTGTGCTGCCCTTTCAAGCTATATGAACGTCTTATCTTGAATAAAATAGCACCACAACTAGAAAGGCAAATCATTCCACAACAAGCAGGATTCAGACCAGGTAAATCTTGCACTGGCCAGGTCCTCTGTCTAATACAATACATAGAGGACGGTTTTGAGAAGGGAGAAAAAACTGGCGTGGTGTTTGTCGACTTATCAGCAGCTTACGACACGATAAACCACAAAATCCTCCTGGGAAAAATTTTCAAAATGACGGGAAACTACCACCTTACTGACGTTGTGAGATCACTGATCTCCAACAGAAGATACTATGTGGAATTTCAGGAACAAAGAAGTCGCTGGAGGAACCAGAAGAACGGGCTCCCACAAGGGAGTGTATTGTCCCCCCTACTTTTTAATCTGTATACAAATGACCAACCAGTTGGACCGACGACAAGAAGCTTTATCTATGCTGATGATGTAGCCATTGCATGCCAATCTAGATTAATCAAACAGATTGAGAGAAACCTAACAGATGCCTTAGAACAACTAACTGAATATTACAACGGGAACCAGCTTCGACCTAATCCAGCAAAGACGCAGACTTGTTTATTTCATCTAAACAACAAGGAAGCAAACAGGGAATTACAATTGGAATGGAACTCAGTTAAACTTCAACACTGGCCAAACCCAGTTTATCTTGGAGTCACGTTAGATCGAACATTGTCTTACAAGAAACACGTAGAGAAAACTAGAGCGAAAGTCAACACACGGAACGGCATAATCCGTAAACTTACCAACTCACACTGGGGAGCAAACCTTGAAATTCTACGTGCATCGTCCCTGGCATTGTGCTTTGCTCCAGCTGAATATGCATGCCCCGCCTGGAGAAGATCGACACATGCTCAGAAGCTAGACGCAGCACTGAATGCCTCATGTCGATTAATCACGGGATGCCTGAAGCCTACAAACCGTGATCTCCTTTATATGTGTTCTGGAATAGCCCCCCCCCCCCCCACAGGTCAGACGGCAAACGTTGGCGATGGCTTAACGAAGCAGGCAGTGCGAAGATAGAAGACATCCCCTGTACGCACATCAGCCAGCGGAGGCAAGACTTAAATCTAGGAAATACTTCATAAAAGTTGAACGTCCACTAACCGAAAGTCAATCTACAACTAGAGAATCAATGTGGAAACAGAAATTGGATAAAGGCAGTCTGAAAAGTTGGAACATTAAAGAAAAACTTCCTGCTGGATCACAATTGGAATGGAGAGTCTGGTAGAGCCTAAATAGACTTAGATGTCAAATGGGAAGATCACAGGATAACGTGATCAAGTGGGGGTATGCCGAAGAAGAGCCCTGCCAATGTGGAGGAAAACAAACCATGACACACCTGCTGACCTGTCCATCTTTGCTGGCCCCATGCACTTTCCAAGACCTGTGGTTGGCCAACGACGCTGCAGTGAAGTGTGCCGAACACTGGAGAGAGATATGAGCCTTGCTTTAGACAATAATGACGACTTACAATATGTGAAGATCACGAATGTATATATGAATGAATAACTATCATTCACTTGTATTTGTAATCTAGTATATATAGCGTATTAATTAATTACAGATGTAGCTCAGACACGATTAAATAAATAAAACCTGCTTACTGTCTTTGTCTCCTGGTCTTCCTCTACAATTTTTACCCTCACACTTTCCTCAGAACTAAATAGACGATTACTTGATGTCTCACAATGTGTCTATGAACGGGTACATTTTTTCTTTGGTCTAATTGAATCACATATTTCTTTTCCCCCTTAATTCAGTACTCCCTCATTAGTTACGAGATCTGCCTATCTACTCTTCAACCAAATTTCAAACTGTTCTCTTCTTTGCTGAAACGATTATCGTTCACGTTTCATTTCCATACAAGGTTAGACTCCCGACAAATTTCTGAAATGACTTTCTCACAGCTTCCTCAGAAATCGATTCTTGTCATTGCCAGTCTACATTTTATATACGAGTACTCCGTACTTCGACAGTTGTCCGTTATTTTGCAGCCCACATAGCAAAACTCATCTACTGCTTTGAGTGTCTCATTTCTTAATCCAGTTCTGTCAGAATTAGCTGATTTAATTAAATTGCACTCCGCCACTAATTGATTTTCAGCTTACAACCTCTTTTCAAGACAGTATTCTTTCTATTCAGTTGCTCTTGTAATTCCTTTGCAATGTTCAAATCTTAATGTTTTTAATTCTTCTCTCAGAACTTTTAATTCCCCCTATAAATTTCTTATTTTTTATCCATATTGCTTTCCCAATATACAGATTGAATAACAACCGACATATACTATAACCCTGTCGTACTCACTTCGCAACTCCTGCTTCCCTTTAATTCATTTTCACTTCTAATTGCTATCTGGTTTGTGTACAAGTTCTAAATAACTGTCCATTCACGGTATTTTAGCCCTGTTACTTTCAGCATTATAAAGAGTACAGTGTACATTGTCAAAATCTTTCCTTGAATCTATAATTGCTAAAGCCATAGGTTTGCCTTTCTTCAGTCTGTCTTCTACTATAAGTTGAAAGATCAATATTTCCTAACATGTACCTACATTTCCCCAGAATACAAACTGATCTTCCCTAAGGTCAATTTGTACCAGTTTCTCCATTTTTCTGTAAATAATTTGTGTCAATGTTTTGCCAACATGACTTATTAAACTGACAGTTCGGTATCGTTCACACTAGTCAGCACCTGCCTTCTTTGGAACAGGAACTAACACATTCTGCTTTAAGTCTCAGGGTATTTCGCCTGTCAATCTTACTCATCAGATGGAATATTTTACTCATGGCTGACTCTTCCAAGGGTATCAGCAGTTCTCAGGGAACATCGTCTATTCCAGGGCCCTTGTTCCAATTTAGGTCTTTCATTGTTCTGTCATCTTCATCTGTTTTTTCTTTCCTTTCTATAATATTGCCTTCAGGTTCATTTCTCTTGTGCAGCCTCTCTTCCATCTTTTCATCTGAGCTCTTGATATTCGTACAATAATTTCTTTTTTCTCCAAAGGTCTCTTCAATTTTTTAAAATGGTGTCTATCTTCCCCTACTCTATAAACTTGCATTTGACCTCTAGCCATTCTCAGTTAGCTATTTTGTACTTTCCTTCAGCCTGTTTCTTAGATGTTTGTATTCCTTTTCGCCTGTTTCATAGAAAGCATATTTTATAATTTCTCCTTGCATCAGTTTAATTCAATATCTCCTTGGATATCCAGTGGTTTCTACTTGGCTTTGCCTTTTTATCTATTTGATCCTTTGTGGCATTCAATATTTTACCTATCAAAGATACCCACTCGTCTTCTACGGTGTTTATTTCCCTCGTTCCGTCAGTCGTTGCCTGAAGCTCTTTTTGAAACTGTAAGCAACCTCCGGTTCTTTAAACTTAGCCAGATCCCATTTCCTTAAATTCGTACCTTTTTGTAATTTCATCTGTTTTAAGCTACAGTTCGCAACCAATAATTTGTGGTCAGGGTCCACATCTGCCCCAATTAATGTCTGCAGATCTATTTGGCAGATAAACCTGTAATACTATGGTGAGTGTTGGCTTGTTGTATAATTTGGCTTGATTATGCATTGACTATGCTTTTCATAGTAGCTTACCCATATATTCAATATTAGATGTTCTGCTTCGTTACCCCTATTTGATTTTGTATTTGTAACGTTATATTGACCCTAATTGACTTTGTATTTGTAACGTTGTATTCACCGACCGGAAGTCCTGTTCATCCGGCCACCGAACTTCACCAGATAACATTGTATCTAACTTCAACCTACTCGTTTCCCTTTTTAAATTCTCTAACTTCGCTACCTAATTAAGGGATGTAATATTCCACCCATTGAATGTTAGTCTTGTTTTTGCTGATGAAGACATCCTCCTGAATAGTCCACGCCCGGAAATCCGAATGGGAGATTATTTTACGTCCGGAATATTTTACGCAAGAGGATGCCATCATCATTTAACCATATAGTACAGTATCACGGCATCGGGTAAATTAACAGACGTGGTCTCTCCTTGCTTCGCAGCACCAGCACTGCAAGACTGTGTTGGGTGATGTTACAAGGCTTGATCAGCGAATCATCCAGACCGTTGATCTTGCAACTACTGATAAGGCTGCTAGCCTTCTTGAAGAACCACACGTCTGTCTGACCTGCGCACAGATACCCCTATGTGTATCTATGAAGCACGCAAGCCACCCCACCTTGGAAACGTCCGTAGTACAGTCGTACGAAAAACAATAAATCTATTAAAAAGTAAGAGATTATTGCCCAACGTTTTGGAATTAGGAAATATATTTTGTGTCGTATACGATGACTTCTCTAAAGACCGAAGACTTCGTCTCTAGGAATAAAATTAATTTACGCAAGAACCAGTCGCGTGGAATGGATATAGCTCCCTTTCTTCTTAGGTCCAGAAAACGGAACTTCTTTGCCCTGTGCGGTTTCCTCCCGAAAGCTATTTTGTATTTTCACGACTTTGTGCTCCTCTTACTACACACAATACGACGATAACTGAGGAACTATCGTTTGAAGGCTGTACCGTTAACAAAATCCCTTTTTCTCTGTGGTGTTTGCGAGAGGCGGAAAATGCCCAGAACCTGGTCATTAAGTAAAGGAGAGTACTGAAACTACACTCCTGGAATTTGAAATAAGAACACCGTGAATTCATTGTCCCAGGAAGGGGAAACTTTATTGACACATTCCTGGGGTCATATACATCACATGATCACACTGACAGAACCACAGGCACATAGACACAGGCAACAGAGCATGCACAATGTCGGCACTAGTACAGTGTATATCCACCTTTCGCAGCAATGCAGGCTGCTATTCTCCCATGGAGACGATCGTAGAGATGCTGGATGTAGTCCTGTGGAACGGCTTGCCATGCCATTTCCACCTGGCGCCTCAGTTGGACCAGCGTTCGTGCTGGACGTGCAGACCGCGTGAGACGACGCTTCATCCAGTCCCAAACATGCTCAATGGGGGACAGATCCGGAGATCTTGCTGGCCAGGGTAGTTGACTTACACCTTCTAGAGCACGTTGGGTGGCACGGGATACATGCGGACGTGCATTGTCCTGTTGGAACAGCAAGTTCCCTTGCCGGTCTAGGAATGGTAGAACGATGGGTTCGATGACGGTTTGGATGTACCGTGCACTATTCAGTGTCCCCTCGACGATCACCAGTGGTGTACGGCCAGTGTAGGAGATCGCTCCCCACACCATGATGCCGGGTGTTGGCCCTGTGTGCCTCGGTCGTATGCAGTCCTGATTGTGGCGCTCACCTGCACGGCGCCAAACACGCATACGACCATCATTGGCACCAAGGCAGAAGCGACTCTCATCGCTGAAGACGACACGTCTCCATTCGTCCCTCCATTCACGCCTGTCGCGACACCACTGGAGGCGGGCTGCACGATGTTGGGGCGTGAGCGGAAGACGGCCTAACGGTGTGCGGGACCGTAGCCCAGCTTCATGGAGACGGTTGCGAATGGTTCTCGCCGATACCCCAGGGGCAACAGTGTCCCTGATTTACTGGGAAGTGGCGGTGCGGTCCCCTACGGCACTGCGTAGGATCCTACGGTCTTGGCGTGCATCCGTGCGTCGCTGCGGTCCGGTCCCAGGTCGACGGGCACGTGCATCTTCCGCCGACCACTGGCGACAACATCGATGTACTGTGGAGACCTCACGCCCCACGTGTTGAGCAATTCGGCGGTACGTCCACCCGGCCTCCCGCATGCCCACTATACGCCCTCGCTCAAAGTCCGTCAACTGCACGTACGGTTCACGTCCACGCTGTCGCGGCATGCTACCAGTGTTAAAGACTGCGATGGAGCTCCGTATGCCACGGCAAACTGGCTGACACTGACGGCGGCGGTGCACAAATGCTGCGCAGCTAGCGCCATTCGACGGCCAACACCGCGGTTCCTGGTGTGTCCGTTGTGCCGTGCGTGTGATCATTGCTTGTACAGCCCTCTCGCAGTGTCCGGAGCAAGTATGGTGGGTCTGACACACCGGTGTCAATGTGTTCTTTTTTCCATTTCCAGGAGTGCACCGCCGCCGTCAGTGTCAGCCAGTTTGCCGTGGCATACGGAGCTCCATCGCAGTCTTTACACTGGTAGCATGCCGCGACAGCGTGGACGTGAACCGTATGTGCAGTTGACGGACTTTTAGCGAGGGCGTATAGTGGGCATGCGGGAGGCCGGGTGGACGTACCGCCGAATTGCTCAACACGTGGGGCGTGAGGTCTCCACAGTACATCGATGTTGTCGCCAGTGGTCGGCGGAAGGTGCACGTGCCCGTCGACCTGGGACCGGACCGCAGCGACGCACGGATGCACGCCAAGACCGTAGGATCCTACGCAGTGCCGTAGGGGACCGCACCGCCACTTCCCAGCAAATTAGGGACACTGTTGCTCCTGGGGTATCGGCGAGGACCATTCGCAACCGTCTCCATGAAGCTGGGCTACGGTCCCGCACACCGTTAGGCCGTCTTCCGCTCACGCCCCAACATCGTGCAGCCCGCCTCCAGTGGTGTCGCGACAGGCGTGAATGGAGGGACGAATGGAGACGTGTCGTCTTCAGCGATGAGAGTCGCTTCTGCCTTGGTGCCAATGATGGTCGTATGCGTGTTTGGCGCCGTGCAGGTGAGCGCCACAATCAGGACTGCATACGACCGAGGCACACAGGGCCAACACCCGGCATCATGGTGTGGGGAGCGATCTCCTACACTGGCCGTATACCACTTGTGATCGTCGAGGGGACACTGAATAGTGCACGGTACATCCAAACCGTCATCGAACCCATCGTTCTACCATTCCTAGACCGGCAAGGGAACTTGCTGTTCCAACAGGACAATGCACGTCCGCATGTATCCCGTGCCACCCAACGTGCTCTAGAAGGTGTAAGTCAACTACCCTGGCCAGCAAGATCTCCGGATCTGTCCCCCATTGAGCATGTTTGGGACTGGATGAAGCGTCGTCTCACGCGGTCTGCACGTCCAGCACGAACGCTGGTCCAACTGAGGCGCCAGGTGGAAATGGCATGGCAAGCCGTTCCACAGGACTACATCCAGCATCTCTACGATCGTCTCCATGGGAGAATAGCAGCCTGCATTGCTGCGAAAGGTGGATATACACTGTACTAGTGCCGACATTGTGCATGCTCTGTTGCCTGTGTCTATGTGCCTGTGGTTCTGTCAGTGTGATCATGTGATGTATATGACCCCAGGAATGTGTCAATAAAGTTTCCCCTTCCTGGGACAATGAATTCACGGTGTTCTTATTTCAATTTCCAGGAGTGTATTTCTTAAGCGTCGCTGCAAGTGAAGTAGACTGCAGGTTGGTTATAATTAAACTTTCGCTACTTGGGACAATGTATACGGGAAACTATTTGCCGTATCTTTACCCAACTTTATAGTAATGCGTTCAGGCTGTGCGCTGCAACAGATGCATTGTTAAGTAGCGTTAGTGTGATGACTAATCGTTAGGCGCGGGTACTGGTACGGCGACGAGCATCAGTGCGCGTTACAGTCGCAGACAGTAGACGTGGGTCTGGACAAGGTGAGCGGGGATTTAGTCGTAAAGCTGTTATATCGAAAAAATAGCAATAGTGCTGATGCTACTCGCGAGTGTCGACGCACCGCGTACCGCGGTCGAAGATCTTGATTGGGAAGTTCGAATTAATTGTCAATTTGGGAACTGCTCCAGGGAGAGGGCGACGGCCAATTCCGCCACAAACTGTTAAAGAAGTTACTTCTGCCTTGGACCATGGAAGGGAATGCTGGACTCAAGGTGCGATCTTCAAGCAGAGCGCATAATGTTACGCCAGCCGAACATTCTGTTGTCCACGATTCGAAAAATGCTGCCAACAATTGTGAAATGGTACCTCTACTGCGGTTCCTGGCCGTTGTGGATGCAGATGGTCGTCACACTGAGCAACGTTTGTAGCATGAAGCGAAAACATGGTACGCCGTTAACAAACGTTGCCCTCTAATGTGGAAATTAAATGTGTTTCTTTCAAATATTTATTCGTTGTTTCTCTACCTCATGTCCTTACAGGTTTTTCCACAAAATTTCACTGTCCTACGATCACTCGTTTTTCATGGAGGCCCGCTCAAGTAGTGAAAATTTAATTATAACCACCCTGCCAAATGAAAATGCAAGACCAGTTTCTCATTACACACCCAGAGATGTCAGGCAATGATCGAGATAGTTGTATTTAGGAGGTTGGGGATGGAATTTTATTGCGATAAACTAGTGGAGAACAGTAAAAGGTTTTAATGTCATTAAAAAATTCCAATTTGAACGATTGTCTAGGGTTTTTGATAAGTTCACGCACTGTGAAATTGCAGCAAAGACACGAAATCTGTGCCCTAACAGATTTCTTCTCTGTTTTCCCATTGCTGTCCAAAGGCGCGACCCGTATCCGCACCGGCCGAGGTGGCCGAGCGGTTCTAGGCGCTACAGTCTGGAATCGCGCGACCGCTACGGTCGACAGGTTCGAATCCTGCCTCGGGCATCGATGTGTGTGATGTCCTTAGGTTAGTTAGGTTTAAATAGTTCTAAGTTCTAGGGGACTGATGACCTCAGAAGTGAAGTCCCATAGTGCTTAGAGCCATATGAACCATTTGAACCCGTATCGACTTAGATCTAGTTGACCTTTCTTGACTGTAGCTGTCTATATCATAGCTAGAGCATGCATAAATTATTTCTCTCATGAATGACTGAATTATTTTCGAAAGAGAATTCAATTTCCGGGTCCGTAGCTAATAGACTATTTGACTTGCAAACAGAAGTTTGACAGCTAAATGGATTTTTGTTATATTCGCCACAGATTCCGTCCCAACAGAATACAAGAATGAACGCTTGAAATGCGACTTCGACTGCAAAACTATTTACGAACAAATGAAATACAATAAAATGATTAACTGTGGAATTTCTGTTTGCAAAACAAATAAATTTTATCATTGTGCAAACAAATGAAGGGAAGTTTCTGGGTGAATAATACAAAATAACTATTCAGTTCCCAAAAAAAGCACTTTACAATGTTTCCCATGTATTAAGGAAAAGGTCAAAATCGGGGATTCATATAGCAATTGACACGAAAGTTGACTGACTTTTTTACCACAGTGGTACTGCAGAAAACTGCCACATGCTTAGTAACGACTCTGGGATCCGCTTGGTTAATCTGTACATAGCGGGCAGTTGAAATTTTGGGAGTAGGACGGCTGTTGGTGCTGTAAAAGAGAGAGAGAGAGAGAGAGAGAGAGAGAGAGAGAGAGAGAGAGAGACAGACAGAAAGCTACGTCTAGCTACTTCGAGAAATCGCTTAATGAACTGCGACGAAGGGCAACTGGCAGTCTGGTGACAAATGTGAAGCATTGAATATTAAAAATATTGGTTCTTTTCTTGCTTGCATACTGTAGGAATAACTTTGTACTCAACTTCCAGAAGGATAATTCGAAAACACTAAATGGAAATGACTCGTGCTGATAACAGATGTTTTCTGTTAATCATTCGGACAATCTAATATCCTGTCGCTCTTGTGCTGTCACCAGAATCTTGTTAACTGTAAACATTTTTTGTTCATATAGCAAATAGAAATGACACGTGGGTTTATCTTAGAGGGGAGTTTCACGGCGAGTGGCTACCTGAGACAGTTCAATCCTTCTTATGTGAGTTTTTTACGAGACACTGCAAGTCTCCGTATGGCTGGAGCATATCCAAAACACCGTCAATGCTACAGGCCTTTTTGCAGAGAGAGTCAGGGGACAGGGGGACAGTATTTCGCAGAATTTAATTTTCTGGAAGGAACGCCGCAGGATGTCCGGCCGCACCGCCTCTAATTGCGTCATCTGGTCTGCAGGAAACACGCGGCACCGGCGAGGTTCCCCACCCGCGTTGTTTGTGCCACAACATTTCTGAGTATATGGGGCTGGGCCGCTGTATTAAAAACGGCCATGCCTTTCAGGGAAGTATTTAATTTAGAGAAATCTTACAAAGTAATACAAAATATTAAGGTGTACACTACTCCACAAAGCAATCATCGCCTCCAGCGACAATACTTTGAAGGTTCTTCAGCGTATTTTCTGAGTATTTTCAAATATAGGACCATTGGACTCCGGTGCCTCGTTGCGGAGTAATAATATGATTATAATTTGTTCGATTTCTAAGTTACCCTCACACTTTTACATTATACGTTTTAGGATACGTATAATCAAAACATGAAATGAAATTATTAAATATAAGGAAGTTTAGTCAGTCCACCAATCACTCCTTTTCTCGAAAGCCTTGAGTTGTAGAACTCTACAAAAAATTCACCGGTAGTCTCCTACAGAATTTAATTTTTAAATCTCTGCTAAAATATTATGTTGTATTCGGGGATCATACCAGTATTTGGCCATTACGAAAAGTCAGCGCTGAAGGGTGAAAACTGATGTTGGAGAATTGTAAATATCAATTAAATTCTCCAACAGCCGTGTAATGAAGGTATTATTTTATTTTGTTTTGACGGCAACCAGTTTTGCATTCCACTATGCCATCTTCAGGCTCCATATGCATCTCTCAAAATAAACGATAGTGCCATGCAGTGCCATATATCCCTGGATTTCTTGAATTAAAACCGTTTAACAAATGCTTCAAAGGCTTTGAAGCAAGATATAGGACTACCTTATTTTCCTTCTTTTTTTTCTTGAACGGCGCGCACACTTCGACAGTTCGGCGTAGCAATGCAGACACCATGTCTGCACGGGCGTGAAGCGCCACCCTGAGTTACCTCCACTTATTGTGAGTTGCGATATCGCTGAAATTGTTTGTGTATGGTAATTAGATCACGTTTCATTGCGTTTTCTTCGTCTTTTTTTGATCCGTTGAAAGATATGGACGTAATTTCTGTCAACAAAAGGCACGCACTAGCTTTTGTAGCATAGCAGTAGCATGGTAATGTGTATAAGTAGAGCGCTTTTCCGCACGACAGGAAGAGGTCATTGTGAATTCATTCAATTTTCTTGATACAGGGGCGGAAGATAAGGTCTAAGATACAAAATAAATTTATGGGGTGGTTTAAGTGGGAGTATCAGACTAGTACTTATTACATTAATTTTACATTGATGTATAGGACAAAATTCAAACTACGCCAACTATAACGGTTTTGCCTGCAAAGGCTGAAGTTCTTAATTTGGAAATTGATAAAGGTAATGCGCCTCCTTAACATTTCAGCCAAAACACTTAGAAATTATAATCACTGTTGTGAAAACTTCCTATGATCGGAGGGTATAACACTATGATTTTAGGATTAGTAAGACGGAAAGGTTGGGTCAGTTAAATTATCACTAAGAATATATTAATTAAAGATCTATGCTGAAGACAACAGTTGTTTAATGGTAATTAAATAGCACCAATGTTGTGGTTAACCTATGAGGTAGTCATAAGGTTTCAGTCATCAGTTCGAAAGATCAGCTTACAGCCAATGAAAACTGGCGACTGTGCTTGTATTTCCTTACATATTCACCGTTCAGTAACTTGTCTTCCAAAGATGGACGACTTAGCAGAGACGTTGACTCTAAAAATCTGCGTTTTGGGGTTGCAGGGAACGTTCCACCTCGCAAACCACTTCGTGTCATTCTGAACTATCTGTCACACAATGGATTCTGAAGCTGAGAAAACAGAAGTCACTGGGTTTCGTGTCAGGAAAATAAAGAAGATGAGGGAAATTTGATAATCCAAAGAAACTGTGGATGTGATTTTACCCTGTACTGAATGAGCTGTAGCGTTGTTATGGAGCAAAATGTTTCAAAGGGCTCTGAGCACTATGGGACTTATCATCTGAGGTCATCAGTCCCCTAGAACTTAGAACTACCTAAACCTAACTAACCTAAGGACATCACACAAAACCATGCCCGAGGCAGGATTCGAACCTGCGACCGTAGCAGTAGCGCAGTTCCGGACTGAAGCGCCTAGAACCACTCAGCCACAGTGGCGGCATGGAGCAAAAAGATAGGTACGTGCGACGTTTCACTTGACAGCCTCCCGTATTCTCGTCAGGAGATTTCGGTAGCATGCTCCTGTCACACTTTACACCTTACAAACATGATCTGTTAGCATCACACCATTGCCGTCCCAAAAACAGTCGACATCAATTTGCCCGATGGGTGCTGATTCTTCATCTCTGCCGGTTGTGGTGAATCCATACTACAGGGTCAAGTCACATTAATGTGACCACCGCCCTTGGTCGACATCAACGTGTAACAACCACTCACAGACGTCGGATGGCAGCGCCAGTAGTGGAGAGCATGTAAAGCATGTCGGGGGGCACTCGGAAAGAAGTGCAGTCATCGGAATGCGCAAACGGAGCGATTTATCTGCCATGCAAAACGGCATGGTCGTTGGCTTTCGGGTCAGTGGTGGAAGCATTTTCGAAGCGGATAAGTTCCTACACTGTTCGCGTGCAGCCGTGGTTAAGGAATACGCAGCATGGGAAAATGCCGCTGTCCTAGACCAGCACCAAGGCAACTGTGGTGCACCACGGGCCAAAGATAACAGGGGTGACGGACTGATGCGGAGATGTGCACGGAAGAATAGACGTGCAACTGTTGAGCAACGGACCGTCCATATGAACCAAGAGGCTCCTCAACAGGCGTTCAGCGAACACTGCTGCGTATGGCCTTCCGCAGCAAGGGCCTGGTTCACTCGTGCTGCACGGTAATACCACAACTGGATACCCACTGATTGACGACAGCTGGCTTATTCAGGTGAAACACGTTTTATGCTCCATTGGGGTGTACGGTGTGATATGACTGAAAACAAACACCCTGCAATAATCTTTGGAAGTAGCCAGGCCGGAGGAGGGAGATTATGGTCTGGGGAATGTTTTCATGGCATTCCCTGGGTGTTCTTGTCATTATGGAAGGCGCAAGTATGAATCTATACTTGGGGGCTACGTCCATTCCTACATGCAGTTTGTTTTTTCTCGGTACAGTGGCATTTACCAGTAGGATGATACAACGTATCACACAGCTCGCAGTTCATGCATGTATTTCGAAGAGCACCAGGATGAGTTTACCGTGCTCCCCGAGCCACCAAACGCCCGGATTCAAACCCAATGGAGAACACACACACACACACACACACACACACACACACACACACACACACACATATTCATTCAGACAAACAAGCACACTTCGTACACATGGCCGCTCTACAATAGGCAGCTCCGATCGGAATTGTACGAGATGTGCTTGCTTGTGTGAATACGCACGTGTTGAAGGCTTTGGCCGAATGCTATAGTGTGTAACAGTCTTTTCGCTGTGCCTGTCTTCAACTCAACGGGCTTTCTTCATGGGGAGTCGCAGTCTGTTCTTTTCATAATATTGTTGATATTCCAACCTGTAGTTTCCGTTCTTTGATTACTTTTCGAAATTATTGTTAAAAGTGTAGGACTATTCTCGCATTGCAATTGGAAAGGAATGCGTAGAAAGTCTCCGTATCCAGCTCAAGTACCTAACAAGTATTTCAACTACGAAATCCCAATGTTTCGTTGTACACAATCAGACAAAAGTAATTAACAGTTCACTCAAGTACTAGTGTCTAATAACCGCACTTACCCAAAGATACAAAGGTTTAGCGAATTTCTCGCTGTTACTATATAACACGATCGTTACACCTTGATAAATTGTAATAACGTCTAACAGTTCTCTTAACTGCAATGCAAAGATGACAGATACCTTATTTCCTATTGAGACATAACGTCAGGATTTTGTAAATTTTCATCGCTGGAGGATTGGCAACTGTGCGGTAGGTTAAACAGTGTGATAAACTATTGTGGTGTTCTTTCATTGCAGGCGACCAAACAAATTTACTGATTACTACTCGAGAAGTGCCGACAGAATACGCCAGACTGGAGCAGAAATGGAGATTACTCCCCAGGTCGCAAAAGCGAGATAATATTCAGAGTTCGACGCTAACTTTTTGCTGAGAGTCCACTTGGGAGCAATACGACCAGGTATGTATACAACTTCCCGCATTTTTCTGGAGTGTAAGAGTCATTACTGAATTTAGTGAGGCTATGAAAGTTACTTTTCAACAAAAATTTTATATACCTGCAGTGACTATGAATTTTTTATGTGGAACGTAAAACCCGTATTCAGTACGAACAGTCAGAGATTTTAATATGAGATGGAGACAACATTGTTCAGTCCTGTGCTATTTTAATTAAAACTGTCTACTATAAGTGCTCCTGGTTTGATAGCCTTATGGCTACTGAAATATGAATATGTGCGTAGCATTTTACAGTCAATGTTTCCAGATGGGTCTTATCTTCCATATTGACGACCGCTCTTCAAAGTTTTATTAAACAAACAGATGGGGTAAAAACTTAAAGCTGTGGAATATTGCAACGAACTTTATATGCTACTAGTCTGGGACATAGCTGAATGAATTGCAAGCGGCGCAAATTTTAACATAACACTGCTACACGAAGCGCTAAATGTCGAGTAATATCGATGAGGCGCTATCTGACCCTACAGGTACCCATAAATATAAATAAATAAAAGCCGTTATTTCTTTTTGCTGTTCTAGAAACAAAATAAATTCACTTACTTTGTCGCTAGTTTAATGAGAAACACCTAAAATTTAATTTCAGTTTGAAACTATCGCTCAAGCAAGAGCCACCAGTCTTCAGTTGTTTTCTTTCCTTAGTGTTAATCACTTAGACATCGGAAGCTCTTAAATCTTCTGTTGCTACAAGAGACTTGAAGTAACAAGTACGATAACATCAAGAACAGATGATGACATTGTAACTTAAATTTACAATAGCATGTAAGAATAAGTTTATCATCGGTTGGTATTTTCAAAAATTCTCCAAGCACGGAAATCAACAGTGTTATTTCACATATAAATGTGGAGCTGTCCTGGTATCGAAGGTTCATTTGAACTTAGCGGTGCTACCCTAGGCGTAACGGAAATATTCTATGTGGCTTATTCTTGCCTTCCTTCGACATTTGAACTAACTTACTCAGCAAACCTATAGTATACATTCCGAACCATGCTGTAACTTCACATTCCGTACATTAACAATCATTGTTAAGAGTGAAAGAAGCAGTATTGGGCAGAAAAATAATTTTAAGGGCTTAGTATTGAACTTTAGATCGTTTGAATCTGTAAACTGACACTTACGCACTTGCTCACTTAGCCACCGAGACACACACACTTATTTTATGTTTACGGAAAAGAACCGCTGCTGTATTATGTACCAGATAGATATGAAATATTTGAAAGATAGAAAACGCAATGTCCTGCCTCGAAAATAGCAATTCTAGGGAAGAAATTGACCACATTAATGTAGCTCAAGAACAGCAATGATGAAATAGCAGATGAGGACATGAATTTAATTCTAATGGTGGCAACACTATGATGTACAGTAAAATTTATATTTTAATGTTAGCTATTCAGCAAGTACTATTAAATCAAACTGAAACATCCTTGGTCCAAATTTCAAGACTGCAGCAGGTGAATAACAAGGAAAAGAAAACAAACTCAAGAACCTGTAAGAGAAGAGAGCTGACATTCATGGGTTTTGTTAAGCTATTTGCACTATTTTAACACACACACACACAAATAGAGGAGTGAGTGAGAGGAAGATAGTTAGGTAAGTCCCATTACGAACTAAGGTCTTGGTAATATCGTCGTACGTATTGCTAGTATACACTAAAAAAAAGATTACAGTTTCAGAAAAAATGGATAATTTGTGCAAGAGAAAAAGTTCACAAATTGAGCAAGTCAATTAAGCGTGGGTGCACCTCTGCACCTCCGGCTCTTATGTAAGCAGTTATTCGGCTTGGCACTGATTGATAGAGTTGATGAATGTCCTCTTGAGAAATATCATGCCAAATTCTGTTCAACCGGCGTGTTAGATCGTCAAAATTGTGATCATTTGTTTGCCTTGACATGTACATCACGTCTGCCGATTTCCGTCCCATTCGGACAATTCCTTCACGCGCATATTGAGTGTATAAGGGAATAAGAGCTTCGCTATACAAAGAAGAGTATATCGACGCATATCCGAAGGCGTAATCTGACTTTTACTGTAATAAACAATCATCAGCGTAGGGCAGACAGGCAACTGTATAGGCTTTCTTACATAGCTCTGAACGTTTCTCAAGTAGAATGGCATTTCTCTGAGAAAAGAAGACACTACAGTGCTTACACAGTGCGGTATTCTAGACGAGAACAAAGACGTAATTTCATATTATCCTAGAGGCACGTCAGAGAATTGCGCTCAAATATGTGGCAATTCGTTGAAACACATTGTAAGGGAAGGGGGAGGCGGTGGGACTTTTGTGTTGATAGAGACACTGATACTGAAGACAAAATGTGGTTTGACATTCACACTAGATCTTCCTAGCACTCATTACTCAGTGGTGCTTTCTTCTGTGACGCCTCATCTCAAACGCTTCGACTCTCTTCTTTTCTGGCTTTCCCACAGTCCATGATTCGCTTCAATACACTTCCTCAAATGCTGGTCTATGTTTGATAGTAGTAGACTTATATTTGTGGGGAATGCCCTCCTTGCCTAGGCTAATCTGCTTTTTATATTTTCCATGCTTCGTTCGTCATGAGTTGGTTTGACACGAATGTGGTGGCGGATCTGAACGACGTCATACCGACACGGACCAGGCAGTCGGCGGCAAAGTCGGTCTTGTACAAAAATACTGGTTGCGAGGGGCTATCCTCTCCCTGAAGTTGTAGCTGCTTTACTTCACTGTTTCGTTATGTGTAGGTATTATTTACCCGCGAACTATTTAAAGGATGCCGGTATCCAGCTTTGATCTATAAGCTGTGTGGATCTTATCCTCCCATGGAACCATACCGGATCGAAAACCGGGACGAAAATGGTTCAAATGGCTCTGAGCACTATGGGACTCAACTTCTGAGGTCATTAGTCCCCTAGAACAGAACTAGTTAAACCTAACTAACCTAAGGACGTCACAAACATCCATGCCCGAGGCAGGATTCGAACCTGCGACCGTAGCGGTCTTGTGGTTCCAGACTGCAGCGCCTTTAACCGCACGGCCACTTCGGCCGGCGAAAACCGGGACGGCTGTGTTTTTAATTTGCATTAAGAAATAATCTTTGTAAACGACGCCGTTGTCCAGCTTCCAATAATATGTTGCTGCGGATGTGATTGTCCTATGGAACAGGCCCGATCCGAAATCTGAAACCTAATTTTGGGTTTCTAATTTTTAATACGAACCTATCTTTGTACTCCACATTCTTATCATTGTTCTATTCTGCAAACTGCACTAATGTTAATTTGACACTGTTGCGTGTCCGTCTTTCAGTGATTTTATTTTACATTAAGAACTTATATTTGTACATCAAACTCTGTTTATTGTTCTCCTGTGGAAATAGCAAATCTGTTAACAAGGAACTTTTACAACTCCTGTTGGCTGTTTAGCATTTGCTCCTAAAGCCAGAAATAAATTTTTAAAAAATGCGGTGGTTTACTTTTAATGGAGTAAAATCCTTACTCTATGTCTACTTCATGGTCCTGAACATTGATGATCAGTTTGTCGGTAATGTTATTTTTGCTTCTCTAATTACAATCGACTGTTTTTAGATGGCTATTAAACCATGTTCTGCGTTCAGAAGACTGTTCATTCCACTGTTGTCCCTCGCTTTCGCCGAAGATAGTAATGTAATCAGCTGATCTTACCAATGAAATCTTTTCACTGCAGAATTTTACTCTCACTCCTGAACGTACCTTTTACTTACATTATTATTTCTTTGGTGTACAGGGTAAACATTACGAGATAGAGGCTGCATCCCTGTCGTAAGCCTCATCAGACCATTTCCCTCTTGGCCTTCCTATTGTTCGCCCTTGTTTCTTGAATAAAGGCAGCGTCGGTTGGTGTACCAACAGTATGATAACCAGGTTCTGTAGCATACAGCTCATGATGGAATGGAACTAGTATTTGTTCGCTCTTGATTCTTACTGTATATTATCCGTCATGTCCTGCAACTTATAATTAATTTACTGAGACTTAAGAAGTTCTTGCACCATTTCGTGGTGCCGTACGCTTTTGATAAGTTGACAAACCATATGAAAGTGTGAAGCTGCTGAATTGGTTGGAGTTTCACTGTTGGACTGGTCAAGATGTCTAAAAGTAGTGGTGTAGCACACGTGGCCATGAAACAGACATCAGAATTGTAACTGGAAAAAAAATCCTGACGGAGACGGACCGAAGACCCGTTTGACAGCCTGTGAACCAAAATCTCTTCCAAACCCGACAGGAATTGCTGCAGACTGTGAATGTGCGAGGCAAATGTATGCAGTGAACATTTGGAGTCTGTCACCTCGCAAGAGGCCATTGCTCACACGGGCACATAAAGCTGCAGGTCATCAATAGGCTAGAAATCATCAAACGTGGACATTAGCTGACTATCAGAACGTAATGTGGTCTGACGAATCACGTTTTTGCCTAATTTCAAATGAGACACGTCGGAGTGCATAGTAGGCCAAATGATTTCATCCTGAATGCATCCAAGGTCAGATTCACGCAGAAGGTGCATTACGAACTGGTACCGCTCACTGAGGTGACCACTGTTATGAACCAGTATGTTTACGTAAACATTCTGAATGATCAGGTATCGCCTCTCAGTGATAAGTATGCTGTTGATACAGGGTGTTTCAAAAATGACCGGTATATTTGAAACGGCAATAAAAACTAAACGAGTAGCGATAGAAATACACCGTTTGTTGCAATATGCTTGGGACAACAGTACATTTTCAGGCGGACAAACTTTCGAAATTACAGTAGTTACAATTTTCAACAACAGATGGCGCTGCAAGTGATGTGAAAGATATAGAAGACAACGCAGTCTGTGGGTGCGCCATTCTGTACGTCGTCTTTCTGCTGTAAGCGTGTGCTGTTCACAACGTGCAAGTGTGCTGTAGACAACATGGTTTATTCCTTAGAACAGAGGATTTTTCTGGTGTTGGAATTCCACCGCCTAGAACACAGTGTTGTTGCAACAAGACGAAGTTTTCAACGGAGGTTTAATGTAACCAAAGGACCGAAAAGCGATACAATAAAGGATCTGTTTGAAAAATTTCAACGGACTGGGAACGTGACGGATGAACGTGCTGGAAAGGTAGGGCGACCGCGTACGGCAACCACAGAGGGCAACGCGCAGCTAGTGCAGCAGGTGATCCAACAGCGGCCTCGGGTTTCCGTTCGCCGTGTTGCAGCTGCGGTCCAAATGACGCCAACGTCCACGTATCGTCTCATGCGCCAGAGTTTACACCTCTATCCATACAAAATTCGAACGCGGCAACCCCTCAGCGCCGCTACCATTGCTGCACGAGAGACATTCGCTAACGATATAGTGCACAGGATTGATGACGGCGATATGCATGTGGGCAGCATTTGGTTTACTGACGAAGCTTATTTTTACCTGGACGGCTTCGTCAATAAACAGAACTGGCGCATATGGGGAATCGAAAAGCCCCATGTTGCAGTCCCATCGTCCCTGCATCCTCAAAAAGTACTGGTCTGGGCCGCCATTTCTTCCAAAGGAATCATTGGCCCATTTTTCAGATCCGAAACGATTACTGCATCACGCTATCTGGACTTTCTTCGTGAATTTGTGGCGGTACAAACTGCCTTAGACGACACTGCGAACACCTCGTGATTTATGCAAGATGGTGCCCGGCCACATCGCACGGCCGACGTCTTTAATTTCCTGAATGAATATTTCGATGATCGTGTGATTGCTTTGGGCTATCCGAAACATACAGGAGGCGGCGTGGATTGGCCTCCCTATTCGCCAGACATGAACCCCTGTGACTTCTTTCTGTGGGGACACTTGAAAGACCAGGTGTACCGCCAGAATCCAGAAACAATTGAACAGCTGAAGCAGTACATCTCATCTGCATGTGAAGCCATTCCGCCAGACACGTTGTCAAAGGTTTCGGGTAATTTCTTTCAGAGACTACGCCATATTATTGCTACGCATGGTGGATATGTGGAAAATATCGTACTATAGAGTTTCCCAGACCGCAGCGCCATCTGTTGTTGAACATTGTAACTACTGTAATTTCGAAAGTTTGTCTGCCTGAAAATGTACTGTTGTCCCAAGCATATTGCAACAAACGGTGTATTTCTATCGCTGCTCGTTTAGTTTTTATTGCCGTTTCAAATATACCGGTCATTTTTGAAACACCCTGTACCTGCATTTTTCAAAATGACTACAGCGAAGTTTATCGGACTGGAAGAATGGGTGACTGGTTTTCTGAACATTACCACATCGCGATTGAACTGCAAAATCAACTGATTTGAATCGTATAGAAAGTCTGTGGGATAATCTGGAACAGAGCATAAAACGCCCACATCAAAATCACCACAATTTGGTGGAATTGCGCGATCAAATCCTCGACGAGCGGTTTAGCCAGGATGCAACGTACTTGTACAACCTTGTGGACTTACTTCCTAAACGAATCCAGGCCGTTTTCAAGACCAGGGGCGGAACTCGCGGTACTAAATAGTGTTTGACATGATTTCTCTAGATGTGGCTACCATTTTGCCCAGTTAGTTTATGTTCTGCGACAATTATGTGTTTTAAGGCAGCGCTCGCAGGCTGTTATTCCGAGAGAGGTTGGCGCAGCAGCTGTTGACGTGCTACCAGTGCGATGCAGCTCTCCACGCTAGTTTATTCTGTGAAGGCCTCTACATGTCTGCATGCCTACTGCAGCCTACATCCATTTGAACCCGATTGCTGTATGCAAGCCTTGGTCTTCCTCTACAATTATTACCATCCATTCTCCCCTCCATTACCAAACTGTGGATTCATTGACGCTTCAGGACGTGTCCTGTCAACCGATTCCTTTTTTTAGTGAAGTTGTGGCACAAATTTCTCCTCTTCCCGATTCGACAAATTATCTCCTCTTTGGTTACTCGAACTGCCCGCCTAATATTCAACATTCTTCGCCGGCAACACGGTTCAAATAACTTCTCTTACCTTCTCGTCAATCTATTGATCGTACACGTTTCACTTCTGTACGAGGCTATAGACAAATATCTTTAGAAATGAATTACTTACATTCAAATTAATATTCGATATTAACATATTCTCTTTCTGACAAAAGATTTTTTTTCTTTTTGGCACTGGCAGTCTGCGTTTTTTATATTCTCTACTTTTGTCGTCGTCAGTTATCTTGCTGCGCAGAATAACTAAACTCGTCTACTACACTGTATCTCATTTCCTGGTCTAGCTCCCTGCTTTGATTCTGCTACACCATGCCGCGCGTGATTAGCCGAGCGGTCGAAGGCGCTGCAGTCGTGGACTGTGCGGCTGGTCCCGGTGGAGGTTCGAGTCCTCCCATGGGCATGGGTGTGTGTGTGTGTGTGTGTGTGTGTGTGTGTGTGTGTGTGTGTGTGTAAGTAGTGTGTAAGCTTAGGGACTGATGACCTTAGCAGTTAAGTCCCATAAGATTTCACACACATTTGAACATTTTTGACTACATCGTATTACCAGTGTTTTACTTTTGTTGATATTTATCTTATAACTTTTTCTCAAGACACTATTCATTCCGTTCAACTGCTCTTCATAGTCCTCCGCCGTCTCTGACAGAGTTACTATCTCGTCTGCAAACCTTAAACCATTTATTTCTTCTCCATGAACCTTTATTCTCTTTCCAAATTTCTCCTTGATCTCCTTTACTGCTTTCTTAGTGTACAGACTGAATAATATCAGGGATAGGCTACAACTCTGTCTCATTTCCCAGCTACTACTTCCCTTTCGCCTTTCATGTCCTCCACTCTTAGAAGTTTTTGCTTCTATTCAAGTTGCAGGTAACCTTTTTACCCCGTATCTTAACCATGCTAACTTCAGAAACTGAGTGCATTCCAGTCAGCATTGTGAAAAACGTCCTGTAAATCTACAGATGCTGTTAACGAAGCTTGCCTTCCTTCAGCCTGTCACTGGACTCGCATTCGCGAGGACGACGGTTCAATCCCGCGTCCGGCCATTCTGATTTAGGTTTTCCGTGATTTCCCTAAATCGCTCCAGGCAAATGCCGGGGTGGTTCCTTTGAAAGGGCACGGCCTACTTCCTTCCCTAATCCGATGGGACCGATGACCTCGCTGTCTGGTCTCCTTCCCCAAAACGGCCCAACCCAACCCTTCAACCTGTCTTCCAGCTTACGTCATAGGGTCAAGTTTGCCTCGCGTTTTGCCATCTTTCCCCGGAACCCACACTGATCTTCTTCGAGGTCGACTCATGGCATTTTTTCTACTCTTTCACAAATAACTCGTGTCCATAGTTTGTAATCATTACTATTAAACTGATAGTTCGGTAACATTCACATGTGTCGGTACTTGCTTACTTTGGAATTGGAAATATTAGCCTTTTCTTGTGGTCTGGAGGTATTTCGCCAGTCTTATACGGGGTGACCCAGGACACTACCGGCAAAATTTCTAAGGTTGTTCGGCGATGTTGTCTACTCTTTTATCTCGGACTCATGATGTCCGATAGCTGGTAGTGGAGTAATGATGTAATTAAGATTTACTTAGTTTGTCACTACAACTACCTTTATTTATGGGAAAAGTTTCCCGCAGCACCGAAAAAGTCTTTAATTTGACAATGCAAAACACAGAATAATGTAGCAGTCCTCAAACAGATGCAAAACTCGTATATTGGGGTATCCGTCGGTGGGAGAAAATCTCACCATTACATTCAGTGAACCCATAAACGAGATGCATTTCGGCAAACTCTACATCAATAAACCGATACGTACAGCTGTACAGGGTTATTACAAATGATTGAAGCGATTTCACAGCTCTACAACAACTTTATTATTTGAGATATTTTCACAATGCTTTGCACACACATACAAAAACTCAAAAAGTTTTTTTAGGCATTCACAAATGTTCGATATGTGCCCCTTTAGTGATTCGGCAGACATCAAGCCGATAATCAAGTTCTTCCCACACTCGGCGCAGCATGTCCCCATCAATGAGTTCGAAAGCATCGTTGATGCGAGCTCGCAGTTCTGGCACGTTTCTTGGTAGAGGAGGTTTAAACACTTCACCATTAAGAAAAAATGTTGCTTCATCACTGAAAACAAGTTTCGCACTGAACGCATCCTCTTCCATGAGCTGTTGCAACCGCGCCGAAAATTCAAAGCGTTTGACTTTGCCATCGGGTGTCAGGGTTTGTAGCAATTGTAAACGGTAAGGCTTCTGCTTTAGCCTTTTCCGTAAGATTTTCCAAACCGTCGGCTGTGGTACGTTTAGCTCTCTGCTTGCTTTATTCGTCGACTTCCGCGGGCTACGCGTGAAACTTGCCCGCACGCGTTCAACCGTTTCTTCGCTCACTGCAGGCCGACCCGTTGATTTACCCTTACAGAGGCATCCAGAAGCTTTAAACTGCGCATACCATCGCCGAATGGAGTTAGTAGTTGGTGGATCTTTGTTGAACTTCGTCCTGAAGTGCCGTTGTACTGTTATGACTGACTGATGTGAGTGCATTTCAAGCACGACATACGCTTTCTCGGCTCCTGTCGCCATTTTGTCTCACTGCACTCTCGAGCGCACTGGCAGCAGAAACCAGAAGTGCGGCTTCAGCCGAACAAAACTTTATGAGTTTTTCTACGTATCTGTAGTGTGTCGTGACCATATGTCAATCAATGGAGCTACAGTGAATTTATGAAATCGCTTCAATCATTTGTAATAGCCCTGTATATTACTGTTAGTGAACAACTATCTCAGCCCGAAAAATAAAAGACACAAAACCGAAATGTAGTGAATGCATTCTTGAGGTCCAAGAGTAAAGTGGCCTCTCTTGTTATCAACAAGAAGTAGAATGAGTGAATGGATCACGTGTTTCCAAACAAGACAAACAGTGCATGCGCCGACATTTGCAGCATTATGGAGATATTTTCAGTCTAATTCAGTTACAAAGATAAATCTGCGCAAGTAATCAAACGAAATGAGATTAATTTGTAACGGGCTGCCGCCGGCCACAGATCCCTGACACCAAAATATTCAGAAAATATTGCTGAAAAACCTTAGAAAGTTTTTCTATTGAGTTCTGGTTCAGTCTGTATATCTTGCACAACAGGTGAACAAATTTTCTCATCTCAGTCTCAATCTCGTCTGCTCGAGGAGCCTTGTATCGATTTAGGTCTTTCAGTGGCCTGACAAATTATTCTCTGAATATAATATCTACCATCTCATCTTCATCTTTTCTTGTTCCCTTACCACTATTCCTTCAAGTTCTTTTTCCTCTTTATATATCTTCTAAGTATTTCTTCCAATTTTCGGCTTTCTATACTTTGCTTAGTACTAGCTTGCCGTCAGAGCTCTTGATATTGGTACAGCTGCATCTGTTAAGGTCCGTCTAATTTTCCTGTAGACGTCATGTGTTTCCCCTTAGTCACACATGCTTATAAAACACTGCATTTGTTCTCTCATGTTTTCTGACTACACATTTTGCACTTTGTCAGTCTCATGTTTCAGACGTCTGCATTTCGTTTCACCTACTTCGTTCGCTGCACTTTTCTATTTCCTGTTTTCGCAAATAAGATAATCGAATGCGGTATTCGAAGGTTCCTACAGGACCATGTCTTTTTGCTTATTTGGTCCTTTACTGCCGTCATTATTTCATAAGGCAAGGTTACAAATTCGTCTCGTGTTGTGATGCCTACCCTTCAACAGCCAATCATTGCTTAATGCACCTTTTTAAAATCTCAACACGTTCTTGTTATTTCAGTGTATCCAAATCCCATCTCGTTAATTTCCTATGTTTCTCCAATCTCTTGAATTTTAATCTGTACTTAGTAACCAATAAATTATGGTCTGAGTCAACATCTGCTAAATGTTTTACATTTTAAAATCTTTCTCTTACCATTACATAATCTATCTTTGTATTACGATTTAGTAATGTGTGTGAAACCGCTCTGTGTCTCTAGGTCTCTACCATGAGCGCTGCAGTTACGTTACTGGATATGTGCTCAGAGGGTCAGGGTGCAATCCCGCATTTTTGTAACAACTGCCGGCGAATTCCGGGATATTAAGTAAACTAGTTTTAGTTTTCTATTCAGTCCTTGTCCATTCCGAGCTATTTTTACTTCCTTAATGATGTCGAATTCGACGGGATATTTAACTGGAAGCCACCTTTCTTCTGTCTTGGAGTAACTGCAGCAGGTTACACGTGTTGCTGGCAGAGTCCTTGGTATTGTACTAAACGATAAATCAAGTATTTAAATTACATCTAACATACGTACTCCGCACGCCTCTACATAGTACATGACGGAGGGTACTTCATATCAACGTTAACGAGTTTATGTCGTATAGCATTCGTGTAATGATTTTCTCTACGCATCAGAACTCGCCCATTTGTGTCTTATTATCACGTTCCTTAAGTTAGATATGCGATGGTGGCATCAGAATTATCACAAAGTCTTTCTCAAATTAAGGTTCGGTAAATTCACTCAAGAAGAGCATTTTATTGGTGTGGGTACCACAGTCATATCTGTTGAAGAATAGTTTGAAGTATTGCACCTCGGCTGTTTATTGACAAGTATTCAGTTTATAATATCTTGCACGATCGGCTAATATCGGCCTTACAGGCAGTTTTGAAGAGCAGTAGGTGTCTATGTGCTGTACAGTTATCCTGTTAATAAACGGCGATACAGCCGATCTGAAAGCTAGCACATAGCGTGCAAGCGTCGAAATTAAAACTAGAAAGCATATTGCGTGCAGTAATAGTCATCTTTGTTACAGGACACACGATATGCGGTCGGTGACGTTGTCGAACACTTTGAAATAGGAACTTACAATCTTGAAAGTTATCCTGAGCCAGAGAAAGCTTATAAATGTCGAGAACAGCAGGAACAATCAATGGATACGTGCCTTAAGTTCAGCAAAGATAATGCACTATTTAATAACAATGTTGTACATTTCAGAAGGTGTTCAACATTATGTCCGTCACAGTCAGTACAGCCATAACATCATGGTAGTCCATTCTGCCGCATTCTGGCAAATACATCTGGCATCGTACGACTCTCGTAAGCTACAAGTATCCTGGTGAGAAGCGTTTCTTCATTGGGAACTGGTGTCACGACTTTCCAAACCTTTCACTGGCTTGGAATTACTTCCTAGACCTTAATTTGCTATTCCAAAGTTGAATATCGCCTCCTCTATCAGCTTCTTTAGTTTTTCCGCAACATTTTGAATCAACATGTATATGTCTTTAATACATTATCTTACATTCCCTTTTCCTTCCTCATGTTCATTATTCTTGATTTCCTTGTCTTAAGGGGCTTTTTTCCACGCCCAAAAGAACGCCATTTATCTCTTTTCGCTCCACCGTCCTCTTTTGAAAGGCCTTAGGCAAAAGGAGATGGAGAATCGTTAGACGTTAAATCTACGGTCGCCATCTAGGACGAAGTTAATTCTAAATCTAAGCGTGGTTGGAATCGAGTCTTGAACGGAGGGCCTTGGCATTACTGACCAAACATGTAGCTGTTCAGTACCAAGGATTTAAAGTGTAGTGCTACGCAAAGGAACGTGCTACATTCAAGGACAGTAGTTTGTGACGTTTGCTTTCGGATATTATTTAGCGGATAATATTAGGACTATGAATTTCTAAACAGAGAGAGAAAGATTAAAACACGTTATTTGTGGCACATTTGTTTGTTAAGGAGATTGTAGCATACAGTGGTCGTAGAACTACTGTGCACCACGTAAAAGGTGAAATAATGTTACCGTGGAGCACCACATCCGGTATTTCATTTCTAATTTCTGTACAGTACACTACACTCGCAGGACAGTAGTATACAAAGTGCATACATATAGTATCAGATCCGCTCCAGATGTTACCCGATTAGTGCAGTGTTTACTCTTCCTCCCGGGAAGAAATTAACGGACATGTTTTAAACTAACGATTTGAGCAGGATGAAGTACCTAATATTCCTCTTCCTTTTGTTCAAATACCAAAGTAATGACAATTCATTAAGGCTTAAAATTTTCACCATAGTACGAGAGCTGATGAGAGATTTCCCTGCGTCATCATTATGTGAGGATGAAGTGAGTACGGGGCGAAAACATCTCGGCGTTTTACGGCCGGGCGATTCGCACGACGCCAGATTACGCCGCCCGTGCAATCGCCTACAGAGCAGCCTCTGGTTTTATTTCCGGTAATCCCACTGTTTCTTCTCCTCGAGGGCTGAGCACCGCTAACATCGCCAGCGAAAGGAACAGGCACGGTCCCACGTAGACGAAGAGATCTTGAATACTACTTTAATAGAAACGGAAGCTATCATAGGCACTAGAGCAGCTTTTATAATGCCGAGAGTGACATGGTAATTATACCAGGTCCTTCCCTAAACCGTAGTTAACTGACATGCGATCCCCTCGGGACAGAGCCTACAACGAGGAAGGATCTCACAGAAGAATAGAAGAATACGAACATAAAACGCAGTGGCGTTGTCTGTCTTCGATTTAAAATTAAGAAAATCTTTCTACTAAGGAATCATCCCGAGGTACGAGGATGTCCATCACAGCGATGACCCTGGGTTACAGAAGTAGTGTTATTGCTGGAGGATATCAAACTCCGTCAACGGATCAGAGTCGCGGTAGACGAGATGTGACACGGCTGTGAAGACAGATTCGGATGTATCGTGCTCCAGCAATCCGAAGGGGCGAGGATTTGGCGACTGACACTGCCGGGCATATGTTTGGAGATAGATAGGGGTGTAGGTGATATTGGGGAATGAGAAGAGAGCTGACCCTGTCCTATGATCATCTGATCGACATGTGGCCGCTAGTGTCGCTTGCAGTCAGTGAACGAGTCAGTGTCAGAGAGAGGAAAATATGTGTACGTAGACTCTTTGTGCGATATAATAAAATTTGTTCTGAGCTGCACGTGTTAAACATTTGTGTTAATATTTTTGATACAGCTAATCAATTTAGCACTTCAGTAGTGTGAAATGTAGTGGTTTTTTACAGTTTTGAGGAAACTTTTGTAATACAGGGTGTAAGGAGCATAAGTGCATATATTTTTATATGTGGCACTTTTGATCAACGAAGGGCGACTGGAAGAAAGCGCAGGTCATTCCCGTTTCTAACAAGAGCCGTAGGACAGATGCACACAATCATAGACCTAAATATCGTTGATGCCAATTTGTTGTAGAATTATGGAAAACGTTTTAGGCCAAAAAATTATGATGTGTTTGTAGAATGAATATCTCCTCTAGAAAAAAAAAAATAGATTCGGCAAACAGAGATCCTATGAAACTCAGCTCTCTCTGTTCCTCCATGAGATGCATGACGCCGTAGACAACGGCGCTCAGGTTGACACCGCGTTCCTTGACTTCAGGAAGGTATTTGACATCGTCCCGCACTGCTGTTTAGTGAAAAAAAAAAACGAGCGTATCGAAATCGGAGCAGATTTGCGACTGGATTCAAGACTTCCTCGCAGACAGAACTCAACGCGTCGCTCTTAACGGAACGAAATTGGCAGATGTAAAGGTAATTTCTGGTGTGCCTCAAGGAAGTGGTATACGACCGTTTACAATGTACATAAATGATCTAGTAGAAAGCATCGGATGTTCTTTCAGGCTATTCTCAGAGGATGCGGTTGTCCATAACAAAGTAACATTGCCAGAAGATAGTAACGATTTGCAAAATGACCTCCAGAGAACTGATAAATGATGCAAGCTCTGGCAGTTGACCCTGAATGTAAATAAATGTAACTTATGGCGCATACATAGGAAAAAATATCCACTACTGTACAGGCACACTATTGATGACAAACTCTGGAAACAGTATTAACCGTAAAATATCTAGGCGTAACTATCCAGATCGATCGTAAGTGGAATGAACCATACAAAACATATAGTGAGATATGCAGATGCCAGACTCAAATTGGTAGGAAGAGTTTAAATAAATGTAGCTCATCCACGAAGGAAGTGGCTTATAAGGCGCTCGTTCGACCTATTCTTGAGAACTGTTCATCTACCAGGGATTCCTACTAGGCAGGACTGATAGAAGAGATAGAGAAGATCCAATGAAGAGCGGCGCGCTTAGCCACGGCATTGGTTAGCCGGCGAGAGCGTTACAGAGGTGCTCAGCAAACTCCATTGGCAGACGTTACAAGAGAGGCGTTGGGCATACCGGATGGATTTGCTGTTGAAATTTCGAGAGAGCACTTTCCGGGAAGGTCGGACAACATATTACTTCCCCCGGCATATGTCTCGCTTAATGACCACGAGGAGAAAATTCGAGAAATTAGAGCCAATACAGACGCTTACCGACGATCATTCTCCCCATGCGCTGCTCGCGATGGAACAGGGATGGAGGGCTCAGTAGTGATAAGAAAGTACCCTCCGCTACACACCATTAGATGGCTTGCTGAGTGTGATGTAGTTGTAGATGTTATAACCAGTCATGCCCTACATATAGTAGACGTACTGCTTTGGCCTGATCGATCACCAGATCTGTCTCCAATCGAGCACATATGAGATATAATAGATCCACAGCCAGCGTTAACCGTCACTATATTGACTAAGTGTAACAGGCACGGAACTCCATCCTACAAACTGACATTCAGCACCTGAACAACACAATGCATGCGCTTTTGGATGCTTGCATTTAACATTCTGGCGGCTACACAAGTTATTAAGGTACCAGCGTTTCGTATGATCACTTAAGTATGTTAGCTAGACAAATGCGTTACAGAAATTTCGTTACTATACATTATGTATTTTTTGATGTCGCGACTTTCTTCCGTGTATTTAATAATATTCTGCGGGATGAAACAGAAAACGTGTACCACCGACGTGGTACCCGTTAACTTTAGGTGCTACATATGGCCGAAAGATGACTAACTTCACCGTAATATAAGCATGAAAAATTCAACATTGATGTTCTCGGAAAACAGAGGCAGTTGTATGAAACACCATTAACCAGTCACTAACATCTTTTTCCTCCACAACTTATCTGAGACTCGTTAAAATCCGGGATTAACGGGTCTGATCGTCCCCTTGTGAGCGTAACGTACATCAGGACTTCCCAACCAGTGCGTCCTGACGCTTCGCAATGTGGCACAGAGTTATGGCGTGCCACACGACATTTTATTGCTTCCAGAAGTGTAAATAATATTAGCGAATAAAACTATGCGTTTTATTTCTTAACTTGAACTATGAAAATTTACTACAAAATTCGAGACCGTCTGCACGAGTTTAGAACGACAAGCAACTCTCAATTCTGTTTTCCGGTAATGGTAAAAAGTATGAATGGGTCGTTACTATACTCTCACAAATTAGTGAACACAAGACTAAGAGAATCGTAGTCACTTGGTCACTTTGAGAGCATACACGGCCTACGTACGAAGTGCTCCAAAAAATTCATTTTAGTTTGTGACAAGGCGACGTATAATACACAAATAATGATGGATCCTGAATCTGACAATGCAGCTATTAAAATCGAATGTAATGGGTACGTCCAGTGTTTTTAGAAATGTCTTTAGCTACGTTAATGATGTTGCTCAGATAATGGTTCAACGTCTGTTAGTGTTTAACTTAGTAAAATAAAATTTTACTCGACCTTACCTTTAGATATTACATGGAAGTGAAACAATACATTTAAACATATGATTCTGTACTGCTGAGTAGGTATCTCACAGATTATTAGTGCTACGAGCCTTGGGCGAGCTTAAACCGACTCTGGTACGACAACATACGCAAAATAGAGGAGGAGATCACTGGCGCCGAGGTGGACCGGCGTTGTCAGGGTGACGTCAGTGGCGGTGTGGTTTGTTGATGTGGAGCCCAAACGAGCAGGCGGCGGGCGCTTAACGAGCACTTGTCGTGGCCGTCGCTGCCGCCACAGGTCTGCGTCGATTACCGACTAGCAGGAACGCGGGTTCAGCATCACCAACGTTGTTCGTTGCTGTGCCAACGCCGCAGGACTCGGCACCAAAGGTTGAAATCACGCGCACTTTGTTCGCAGTCCTCCTTATTACTCTGGCGATGTCTCTACCTGTACATTAACTTCCATATGTGCGCGGTGTGCAAGTCAGCTGTGTGTAGAGTATTATTATCATTAAATATGGAGGGATATCACAGCAGCACTAGCAATATCCGTGATTGACTTATTGCGGTATTTTCAGCCCTGTAATGTCTTTATTTGGTTTTCTGTTTCAGATTGTATACCAATCAGATTCCTTTCAGAATATCCTGATATAGTAGCTCCTTGCCTAACAATCATATACAACAGCTCGCTCAACAAAATATCAGTACCAACCGACTGGAAAGTTGCACATGTCACACCAGTACTCAAGAAGGAAAGTAGGAGTAATCCGATGAATTAGACCCACATCACTGACGTCGATTTGCAGTATGATTTTGGAATATACAATGTTAGATATTGTTAGATCATCATGAGTTGCCTTGAGGAAAAAGAGTCAGCATGGATACGAAAAGTATCGTTTTTGTGAAACACATCCAGGACTTTATTCTCACGAGACAGTAAGTGCTACCGACAGAGGATGTCAATCTGATTCCATATTACAAGTTTCCAAAAGAGTTTTTATATCGGTCCTCACTGGTAGCTTCTAATCAAATTATGCGCCCGTGGTGTGTCGTCTCAGTTGTCTGACAGTTGTCAGAAAGCTCACAATTCTTAGTAACTGACTGAAAGTAGTCGAGTGAAACAGGAGTGGTATGTCGAATTCCCCATGGAAGTATCACCGGCCCTAATCTCTACAGGGTGATTGAAAATTCTTATTACAGGCTTCTGTGGACTGAAAAAGGGACTTAGTAAATGGAGGTTTGATGAGAAATCCATGTCTGGAAATGTACCATATGGACACAAAATAAGTTTGAAAATATGTTCACTTCCAAATTTCCCACTTCACGGGATGGACAGAAGCTGAGAAGGGAGCACAGTCGTCGGTCCCTGTTGTAGTTATGACATCACATCAGTCTGAATACAACAATGGCAGTGAGGAATTCGTACGGTCCAAACTAGGAGGAGAGGTTGTGGTTTTCCACGGATGAGTGGCACACGATGTTCTTCGTCATGTATAAGAGAAACTGGGGACAAGTAGTCGTATCATCGCCCGTGCCATTGGCTCCTACAGCACACAGGGATCAGAGCTCTTTGTCTCCGCCGTGTGCGTACAGCGAAACGGAAGATTTGAAAGTGATCCGATTCTCAAACTGATTTCACATCCAACCGGCACGATTTAGACCACACATCTGTGTAGTGCAAAAAAAAAGGGCAATTGATCCAAAATAATGAAAAGTGTGAGGTCAGCCACATGAGTACTAGAAAGAATCCGTTGAATTTCAATTATATGATAAGTCTTAAATATCTAAAAGCTTTCAATTCAACTAAATGCCTAAGAATTAGCCGTGCAGGTTAGCTGCGCGGTCTGAGGCGTCTTGTCATGGTCCACGTGGCTCCCCCCATCAGATGTTAGAGTCCTTCCTCAGGCATGGGGATTTGTGTTGTCCTTACTTTGAGTTAGTTTAAGTTAGATTAAGTAGTGTTTAAGCTTAGGGACCGATGACCTCAGCAGTTTGGTCCCATAAGACCTTACTACAAATTTCCAAAATTTTGCCTAAGATTTACTATTACAAACAACTACAATAGAATGATCACTTAGATAATGTTGTGGGAAAGAAAAGTCAAAGATAATGTTTTATTGGCAGCACACTTAGAAGATGCAACTGCCTACAATAGTCTTGTCCATCCTTTGCTAGAATATTGCTGTGCAGTATGGGATCCTTACTAGGGATAGGATTGATGGACGACATCGGAAAAGTTCAAAATAGGACAGCTTGTTATGTGTCATCGTCACAGCTGTAATACGTGAGTTCAGGTGGCAATCATTAAAACAAAGGCGTTTTCCATTGCGACAAGAACTTCCCACAAAATTTCATTGTCCGCCAAATGCAAAGAAATTTTTTGACACCCATCTACACATGCAGAAATAACTGTAAGAAAATAAATCAGAGCTCTCTTTTTCTTTATTATAATTTCATTCCCCTGCCCTACACAGGCAGGGGAATGCTGGCAGCGGCACAGTCCACCACTCTTCAACCAAACGGCTATATAAAACACCGAAAAGGGGATTCTTACATAAAAAGGGGGATAAGAAGGTAGACATAAAAAACTCTGTAAATGGAGGTGAGGGGAGTTAAAATACACACTAATATGGGGACATGCACTGGGGGATGGTTAAAAGTCGACATAAAGTTAAAAGAACACAGCTGGCAATTTGAAGTGCACTGAAGAAACACTCAAGGCAACAACAATGTAAAAGGTGGCCACAGTATAAAAAGCACATAAACAATAATGGACCATATACAGGTCGAACACACAATTAAAACCACATCACTAGATGACACTGTATAATGGAACCAAACACAACACTAACACAGCACACTTGAGAATGAATAAAAACCTGTGAGGATCTGCTGGGGGGTGGGGAGGGGGGGAGGGAGAAAATAAAAGGAGGCGAGAAGGAGGGGAGAGAAAGGGGGATGAGGTGGGGCGTGCTGAAGGAGGGCTGGGGAGGCAAGGGTCACGAGAGGGTGAAGGGACTCAGGGAGGGAAAGAGGAAAATCTGCTCTGGGAGAAGGAGGGGAGAGGAAAAAGGGGGCCCTTGGGAGCAGGGGGGGGGGGGAGGGGAACGAGGCGAGGTTACAGTTGGAAGGAAAGGTAGACGTCATGGCGAAGTTCAACATCTGGGAGTGGGAGGTGCTGGAAATTGCCTTGATGAAGGAGATGGAGGGTGTGGAGGAGGAGAGAGGGAGGGCTACAGCGATAGAGGCACGGCGATGGGTAGGGGGATGGAGAGGAATGGAACTATAGGGTGGGGGGGGGGGAATCAAGACTGCGGACAATGTAAAGGATGCAGAGATGTTGGAGGAAAAGGAGGAGGTGTGGAAAGGGGATGAGGTCATACAGGAGTCATGTGGGGGAAGGAAGGCGGATACGGAAGGCAAGGCAGAGTGTGTGGCGTTGAGAATTTTGAGGACCTTGTAAAAGTGGGGGGGGGGGCGGAGATCCAGGCAACGCAGGCATAACAGAATAGGATGGATGAGGGATTTGTAGGTGTGGAGAATGGTGCAAGGATGCAATCCCCCTGTCCGACCAGACAGAAGTTTCAGGAGGTGGAGGCAGGAATGGGTTTTCTGCTGGATGGTCAGGAGATGAGGGTTCCAGGTGAGGTGATGATCGAGGGTGAGGCCAAGGTATCTCAGGGTGGTGGTGAGCTGGATGGGATGACCATAAATGGTGAGGTAGAAATCTTGGAGATGGAAGGAGCGGGTGGTGGGGCCTATGATGAAATCAGAGCTTGCATGGGAAGATTTAAATGTATGGTTTTCCCACATGCGAGGGTAGAGAAATAGTGTGAAAGTGGTACAGCGAATCCTCTGTGTGAATTGCAGGGTAGTATGTAGACGCAGATGTACTTCTTCTCTCGTGACACATCTTCTTTCCCCATTTGGCCATGTAAATCTGTTTGTGTGGTATGTGTGTAATCTGCAGCCATACTCAAGGCGGCCGCTACAGGACAAGGGCAGCCACCAGACGCACATCGTAGTTACGGTCAGACATCATAGAGGGCATGCACAACACGACCTCTATTAAGCTTCCACCATCCGTCACTGAAATAGTTCCAAGTGGACATCAATGGGCCAAACTCAGTTACAATCCAACAAGTATTCACACAGTATCAACATATCTTCGAAACAGCATCAGGACTGCGTCTATAGCCGCCGCACAGAAGAGCCGTACACTTGACTACACCAGAGGTAAGATTGATAAGTAGGAGTGAATTTTAAACTTTCAACCCACTACATTCGTACTACTGTAATGTCACCCTCTAATTTTAGTGGAAGTTGGAGTAATTTGTAAGGCGCCCAAGGTGTAGCACCCGACAACCTACTGCTGGGCAGTAAGCATAGTGTGGCATGATGTGGGTAGCAGCAACATGCCTGGTCTAGCCGTACTCAGCGGAAAACTGCAGTCCGAAGCAATAATAGCTGAAGCAGGCAGGATGGTCTCTTTACACCAGACCTAGACTTGTTATGAGCTGCGGGACTGGGTGAGGGATTTTAGTGCAACAAGTGCACACTGGAGCCATATAAATAGTAGCGGATTTTGAGACAGAGGTATTCGCAGTCCAGAAGCACCACTGTGATGCCAGGGCCGCGTCAGACGAGAAGACGACTGGCCATGGCTGCTGCAGCCGTGGGTTTGAGACTGGGTCGGGCCAGCACTAAGTCTCTTTGGGGGACTTGGCGGAACAACGGCGCTGACCTGTCGTACGCGCCTGCCCCCTGCGACTCCTGACAGAGGGCAGCGGGTCATGGCACGTGCGTGCAGCACAGTGTCTGAGCCGCCTGAGTGTGGGCGTCGGCCACTGCAGAATCCCATCGCGGCGCAACATGGAGCGCTGCTGACGTCAAGGCTGTGGCCTACTGTCAGGCCATCAGGCCATCAGCTGTCGCTCTGTCTGACGTCACCATCGCTGGACACTGACGCTGTTCCATTTCACTAGGGCGGAAGCCGACGCCTGCGAGCCTTCGTCGGCTATGGTCCCTGGAGTGGGACACGTCTGTCTTACGCTTCTAACGACGTAATGTGTATCTGAAAGTAATAAAGAATTCTTTGTCGGTCGTCAGTATATCTGCAGGGCCCCACCGGCCCCTCACCACCACCATTCTCACAACGGACTGCCGCCCGAACTCATCACTACAGTTAAGTAGTGTAACATTTCTGCTAATGAAGTGTTGTAAACTTTTGCTAATCTGCGTTCCTAACATTTTGCTCGTAATCTTGCCTAACCATATTTGGCCGTGTAACGAGGTCGTATAATTGCTGCACGCTGGCAGACAACCTCATAACAGCAAGTACTTTCGTTGGTAATAGTTCTCTTCCTGCTGCCACTTTATGTTTGAGGCCAAGAGTGTTTAGTGAATAAAACTATCAGTACCTTGAACCACCCAAAAGAAAAGATTTCATAACATATTCCAAACGATATTCAGAGTAAAAAAAAATATAGGTTTTGTTCATGATTACAAACGCATTTTGCTTAAATTGCAATTTCACGATCGATACAGAGGGACATCTTTCATTAGTCTTGTACCATATTATCACTATCTATCATCGTCATGATTTATTCGACTTACTGTGTAAGATGGCCTCTTACTTTCTTTATGCATTTTCGGTGTTCATTTATAAGCTAGTTTCCTAATGTTTCTACCGGTTTCCCGCAAGATAAATGTCCCGGCCTTTCTCATCTCTTGCAGTACAGAGAACAACTTTCTCAGCCTATCAGTCGACCTTTCGCTTGGCCGTATGTAATGCGAGCTTTCATTTCATCCCCACTACAGTCACAACTGCGTCATCCACACCATTTCCGTGATCCATTTGCTTGTTTTCTTTTCTGTCCAGAACGTAAGCCTTCACTATCTGCTGAGCAATACTCAGTTCGCTGGTATAAGTGAAACCGTTAATAGACACAGACTGTAAAATTTATGTTTCAGACATATCAAATCTCAGATTTGAAAGTCGTTATCATTTTACCAAAAGTACTCTAGGCTATTTTACCTTTGTGTTTACATATTTATAAACACCGAGGACATATCTCATTACTCTAAAGTACGTAGGGGAAGGTGGGGGAATTACACGCATGTGGGTAATCCCACGCAGGCTGATTTACGCAGTTTGAATGGCGCAAGCTGTTCCCATTTGGTGCTACACCCTGCCGGCAGGAGTAACAACTACTACGCAGCTTACGCCAGCCATTTTCCAGTGGCATTGTTGGAGCAGTGAAGTATTGTTTATTTTCGGCGTGTCTCATGTAATTTTGGTCAGCTGTATTTTGCAAGGTAAGTGCTACTATAAGTTCCTTTAATGTAATTCTTGCATATCAACTATTAACCTTAGATGAAACCTTTAATTTAATTGTAGATTTGTCCCGCTAATTGAATTGGGTGCCGAGTTATGCTTAGGTTAGTCATCGAACTTACAGTGGGGTAATGCCACGCAGCTGTTGAAGTGCGTGGTATTCCCCCTTGCAGGTTATATTTTCGATACTAACGAGGTTTTTTTTTTTTTTTAATTTCAGATGGGTAGATATTATAAAAGAAAAACCCAGAAAGCAAAATGGACGCAAGAGGAACTTTGTAAGGCCATCAAATCTGGAAGAAAAATAAGAGAAGTATCAAGAGCTTTCAGGATTCATGAATCTACTCTGCGAACGAGAATGAACGTTAAAAATACCGAGGGTCCAAAACTTGGAAAAAACCAAACATTTTCGACAGAACAGGAAAATGAGATTAGGGATCATGTTATTACAATGTCCAAGCTGTTCTATGGCATTACATGCATCCAGCTGCGAAAGATTGCATTTGAGTATGCAGAGGCTAGCGACATTGCAAACAATTTTGATAAGTCATGTAGGTTAGCTGGAAAGCATTGGCTAGCTCTATTTTTAAAAAGAAACCCAAGTATTAGCATGAGAAAACCTGAAGCACTAGCATTAACAGAATACAGACATTTAATGAAGAAGAGGTTAATGCATATTTTAAAAACTTAGAACATGTCTTTGAAAAATATAAATTTAAAGAGGGGCGAGTGTTCAACGTCGATGAAAGGGGCATAAATACTGTATAAAAGTCCGAGAGAATTTTGGCTCCTAAAGGTGTTAAACAAATAGGTGAGGCCACGTCTTGGGAAAGGGGGAGAAACGTGACTATGATATGTTGTTTCAGTGTTGCAGGTACCTACACCCCCCCCCCCCCCCCCCGCCCTATGTTTATCTTCCCCAGGAAGATGATGTCAAATCTCGTCTCGTAAGTAAAGGTGGACCAGGTGGAGCAATATATGGTTGTTCCGTCAATGGCTGGTCCAATGAGTCATTATTTTTCAAATGGATCCAACATTTTCAGAACAATGTAAAATCAACTATTGATTACTCAGTGCTGCTGATTTTAGATAATCACAGCAGCAACATTTCACTTGAAATTTTTGAATTTTGTAAAAAAACATTCTATTGTCATGGTAACCATACCTCCACAAACTTCTCACAAGCTTCAACCACTAGATGTTACATTCTTTTCTTCTTTGAAATCAACCTTCAATCGTGAATGTGACATGTATATGAAGTCACAGGTGTATCAAAAAATTACACCATATGAGTTAGTAGAACTTTTTAATAAGGCATTTATTAAGGTCGCTACCACGGACGAAGGGCATCAGGGTTTAAGGCAGGTGGGATTTGCTCTTTCAATCCAAACAAATTTCAGCATGACGACTTACAACAATGTGAGATCTTCAGAGATGTTTTCCTTGAAGATGAAGAGGTTCCGAATGCAACAAATGGAAATGAAGTGGTTGCATCTACAAACGAGCCACATATCCCCAAAAGGAGTCAAGAACAGATTCCTGGATCTCCAGCAGAAGATGTTCCACTTCTAGTAGGCCTAGAAGAGGTCACAACATCAACTAAGAGGGCATGTGTTAAGCACGTTAGTGTATTTGACATATCTCCTGTTCCTAAACAAAAACAACTTCTTCCTAAGACGAAACAAGCCAATGGAAAGCCTAAGGGAAAGTCAGTGATCCTTACAGCAACTCCAGAGAAGAATAAACTGCTAACAGAGTTATCAATAAAGAAACAAAAAGAAGCCATGAAAAAGAAAGCTGAAGGATAAAGCAGATAAGAGCAGAAATCTGCAACTTAAAAAAGTCTCGAAGAAAAAAGAGACATTATATAAGAAGAAACACCACCAAGAAAGTAAAAGTAGCAGCGAGGGTGACCTAAATCTGGACTTGCAGGACATTTGTGATGACGATGAAATGGACGATATTGATCCATTGGCGATTTCAGAAGATGTCTGTTAAGTCTGTGGAGAGTTTGGGAACGATGGAGGACTATGGTATCGATGTATTTCTTGTAGCAGATGGAGTCATGAAGAATGTAGTGGCTGGAACACTCCAAAAGGTTACAAGTGCGATCTTTGCTGTATGAGAAAATGAACTCTTTTCACATCAATAAAAATGTAAAAAACGAAAATTATAAGAGATGTTTGTAGAATTACATTGTTTCGTTCTTAAATATACTGTTTACTATTTGTAGTAACTAATAAGCAAATAAAAATAGCAAGTATTGTACATTTTTGTGGTTTGTTTGTTTTTCGTGTTGTTACCCAGTACTTTGCGTGCCATTACCCTCAGGGGTGGGGAATACCACGCATTTGCACTTTTTTTATTTTAATGTTCAAAATTAAGGTACTGTTTATAACTATTTACAGACGATTGGAATATGTGGAGAAATGTCCATTGTATGGTATGTACTTATTTTCGTAGGTTTTAATGACGTATCGAATGGTTCACATCGATTTTTCCTTAGGTGCGTGTATTTTCCCCGCTCTCCCCTATATGTGCATTTGTGATTGAGTGTGTAAGATGAGCATGTTCGGGGATTGCAGATGCCAAAACTGGGGTCGTGACCGTTAAAGTTAAACATACAGAAAGGAAAAAAGAATCAACTTTCAACGTTCGATAGCTCGTCACTTCGTAGCTGATTACACTGAAAAAACGTGATTTTGTTAAATGAGGAATTTTCACTAATTTTTGTGTATTTTGGGCTGCTGATTCTGAATATGCAGTTAGAATCGCTCTGTTGGGATCTAATAACCACCACAATGTGAATACATTTTAAGCTAAATTATTTATTATTGCATACTGTTATTTCTGTTATGTGAAGCTAAAATATTTATTATTACATACTAACATTTGTTTCTGTTATTTGCAGGTACCACTATAATGAAATAATATCTTCCTATTAGAACAATATTTAACCGGAGGCGATATCAGTGAAATCAAAAACCAATCTTTGAGATGTTATAAACTTTGTTAAAAAGTGTGATTAAGAACTTTCCAAATTTGTATTGTTTTGTGGTCGTACACAGCGTGTTTGCATATTAACAATGCCCCGTACGTGTCTTAATCACACAAACAGTTTTTGTTACATCTGTGGAGACGTAAATTGTAAATATCAAAAGAGAGATGCAGCCCCACTGATAAGAAAATCACACGAACTTTATTTTGGCTGTAAAATAGGCGATCAGGATAAATACTGGGCCCCATACATGCTTCACGTGTGACGCTGTTATGTGTGTGGCTTAAAACCGGATCTCGTCATACGCGATTTATCATTCCCATGTTTGGAAAGAGCCACAGCACCACACGACAGACTGCTACATCTGCATTACACAGATCTCTGGGGTCACAATGAAGACTAGGCACACTGTCCACTATCCTGATATTTATTCAGCTATAAGGCCTGTACCTCACACTTCAAGCCTTACCATTCCTCAAAGACCAGAAACACGGAGTATAGATATTGATGAGGCCAAGGATGATGGATTTTCCTAGGCTGAGTTACATTCTCATAGTGGAAGACAGGAACCATTGTTTCTTGACACAAACATTTCACCTGAACCTCATATGATTACACTGTCTGATGTAAAACGATTTGATCCATGATGATGACTTATACAAAAAAATAAAAACTAAAAAAAAACAAGCTGAGATTGCTTCAAGATCGAAAGGATGTAATTTTCTGGATAAAAATGCAAGGGTATGTTTTTTTCTTAAAAGACAACAACAGTTTGAACATCTTTTCTTCCAGCAAGACAATTTGGTGTACTGTGATGATGTGGACAGCTTATATGAAGTCACGAGGAAGCCACAAAACCCCAGGGAGTGGTGACTTTTCATTGATTTTTCTAGGATTAGTTTCAGAGCAGTCCTGCAGAGTGGCAACCAGTATCCTTCGATCCCTCTTGCATATGATGAATATATGAAGGAATCATATGAAAACATGGCGCTTGTGCTGAACAGTATAAAATACGATCCCTGTAAATGGCCCCGTATGTGGCTGCTCCGTGGGTTACAACTAGGACGTACAATGTCCTGTTGTTTCCTTTGCGAGTGAGACAGCAGGGACAGAAAAAACCACAACCTTCTGAAACAGTGGTTACAGAGAGAAACTCTCACTGTTGGGAAGAAAAATGTAGTTAAACAACTTGTGAAATCAGAGAATATTCATCTTCCACCACTACACATCAAGCTGGATTGATCAAGAAATTTGTCAAAGCGATGGATCGTACTGACAGAGGCTTTGAGTTCCTCAAAACCAAATGCCCTAGGATCAGTGGCGCCAGGATCAAAGTGAACATATTTATTTGTCCACAAATAAGGGAACTAATGAATCATCTTCCATTCGAAGAAAGTTTTAATTAAGCTGAGGCAGCTGTGTAGAGATCCTTCCAAAGCGTTGTTAACAACTTGCTGGTAAACCATAAGGCTGACATCTATGAAGAATTTGTTAGTCAGCTTATTGAGAATTATAGGAAACTTGGTTGTAATAAGTCTCTAAAACTCCATTTCTTGCACTCACATTTAGGCTTCATCCCCTCCAACCTTGACAATGTACGCGATGAACGTGGTGAACGTATCCATCAGGGAATATCTAGGATGCAAACTTGTTACAAAGGTAAATGGAGCGAAAGGACGTTAGCTGACTATTGCTGGAGCCTCAAAACGCACGATTCTCAAGATAGATACCGCAGAATATCGCAGAAATGTACATTCTATGGAAAAAAAACCTTTGAAATTGTGTGTAAATAATTACTCAACTGAATCACTGTCGTTAGGAAAACGTCAGAAAAAGTTAGGCGTGTTGTATTTCGGCCAAAGAACAAATTGTAGTGGTAGCATCCTATTTGAGCGTTGCGTGTTTTACGTCAGAGTGGGAAGTCCTACACTAGCAACGGTAAAGAGAGAGTGTAAGACGGGTTGGTCGAGAAAGCAATTAACGAGGCACAGTGGAAGTGACGCATGTGGGCAGATGAATTAAGTTCCAGATAATATCAAGATCCTGCCCCACAATCGTTTGCAATTGACAAGAGAGCTCTCGTAAGAACTGGAGCTAACGGAACACTGAAGCAGACGCCAACACCGTCGTCTCAACAGCACCGACAACCTGTAAGACTATTCACGTCAGATTAGTTTACAATTTTAGCAAGTCATACCTAGTGAATTTCAGTGACTTTCTCTCAAATTAAATAACAGTGTTACCCGTGTAAAATTCTGCATCCATAATCTTGTCATTTACCTCAGTCATTGTTACGTAGGCAATGCTGTTGTACCTTTACTATTTCGACATAACCGAATATTATTAATACTTCAAAGAAAAACAGAAAACAGTATCTCTTCGAGTTTTGTTTTTATTAAAAATTAATCACACTTCAGTAAGTCAGACAGTTTATTTGATATAAGCCATCATAGGCAGTACATGTAATTACAGTTGTGAAGGAAAGTATGAGGTAAAGTAAATTTAAATAAACTGACACTGGAAAAGCAAAGATTAAAAGCGAACTATTATTTTTCTAAAATTTGCATGGATAATTTGTGAGGGTATTTTCTGTTGGGCTTGATGTTTATATTCCGCTGTTGAATCTTGATTGTTTTATTTAATGCAAATACGGATATTTTCAAATTATTTAAAAAGTGATATTCCATACTTTTTATTTGGGAAGTTAGTAAAATAAGCCTGTGTAGGTAAACGTTACTGCGAGCTAACGCAGTTCTGGCTATAACAGAGATTTCAGGATGTAGCTATTTAAATAACAATTTTTCACAGGCGAGACAATACCGCCGCACAACCGTGTAAACACTTCCCACCTGGCTAGCGCTACCGCAATGTACACAGTGATAGTTCGTTCCTGTATTTGTTCTACTTTCATAGGCTCTGGCGAATCGTTAAAACATTAGCTCCACTGCGATCAATACCAGCCCTCCCCCCTCCCAACTAACTTCACCCAACAACGCAAGCGCACACACACACACACACACACACACACACACACACACACACACACCATGTTACACCTTCGATGCAACTACAGCAAGAGATCTGCAGCCCTCGCAGAAACGCCAACGGGACCGCTCGGAGGAGGAAGGCGACGACACCAACGAGACCAAATGGAGAAAGAGCTACTTGTCGACGCTACCCAAGAAGGAACCATAATCTACCAACATGTAAGCTGCGTTGCTAAATTACACGCAAGCACGGACAAAGGTCTATCATATCATTTGTTGAGAGTAAAGACAGAAACATGGGCAGGCTCCGCCCTATGGCGCTGACCCATTATTATATTCAAGCACATAATCAGTATGAAGGTAGCGGAAAGAACCGCGTGTAAATTGAGATTACCCCAGGGTTAAAAAACAGTGCCTTAGTTCAACACTCTTTCTTAGATAAAGCAAATTTGAAGGCCTACATTCTGAAGTTATTCACAACTAAACAATGCATGATCGCCAATGTTAAAACCTCCGTTACGGAGGACGCTTCAGTAACGAAAAGACGTGTTGTCGTGAAGATATTGCAATCAGGAGATTTAATACAATTACAATTCTGAACGGGTAAAACGTAACAAAGCCGTCTCCAGTTTGTGCTATGACATTTAGATCACAGAGGCTGCTACATTGTGTTTATATGGGGTTAGCTGTCCAGTGGACGTGTATGTATGTACCATCCGTCTTACAGTTCTATAATCATTTGCGATATGGACATGGTAGCAAACAGTGCAGAAGTAACACAAGATAGGCGTACTGTGCACGATTAGACAGCAGCGAAGCCTGTGTGTGTGGTGAGGGGGGGGGGGAGGGGGGAAAGGGGGGGGGGGCGCAATCAACCAACCTGTGTACATTGTACCGGTGGACACAGCGCCCTATCTCGAACCTGCCCAATGTATCTCAAACACAAGGAAATTAACAAAATTATGTCCATCAATAATATTATCTTCCGAGAAGAATGTAGTTACTTCTAAGAGACAGCGTACGGAATTCCCTCCCCTCCCGACTCAATAGCCGCAGCAACCAACCCAAGTCATGACGACATTGCCGCAGACGTCAGAAACGGTATATCCAGGGGATTCAGCACCGATACCAGCGCCCCCTCCTCTAATACAGAATGCCAAACTAGCCCACTAGCAAAGTGTAAGGTCTGTAGAATATAGAGGACCCCACCAAAGCATGGACGCACGGGACCAACTGCACTAATCAGAACCCCGCATTCCTCTTGCTCCAGTAGTATCCAACCCCTGCCAACAACAGTTTCAGAGAATCAACCAATGTGATCTTCGGGCCGCGCGGAGTGGTCGCGCGGTTACGGGCGCCATGTCACGGATTGCGCGGCCCCTCCCGCCGGAGGTTCGATTCCTACATCGGGCATGGGTGCGTGTGTTGTTCTTAGCGTTAAGTTAGTTTAAGTAGTGTGTAAGTCTAGGGACCAATGACCTCCATAGTTCGATCACTTAGGAATTCACACACATTTGTGATCTTGCGAACTACCTCCTTGACAACATTTTAAGTGTTGTTATAGTTGCGGTGAATGACATATCGTTCCAGCAGGCTACTAATGGGCCCACTTCAGTACTACAAGCATATCTCATATAAATATCAGCCCAAAATATTTTGACTGCGTTTCTTATGCTCCAAAATGGCCTTTAAAAGATCAAATGGAAGACAGGGTTGCTAAAGAAAAAACAGCCTTCGACATTTACTGCTCGAAAATCAAATAGATCGTTGTGCCATCACTGAAACATGGTTAAAACAGAAAGAACCGTTCACACTCCCGGGCTACTGTCATTAGAGAAGACAGAGATGATGCCTAGGGTAGTGCAGCGTTGTTCCTAAAACAAGATAATCACTTTTCCGTTGTCAGTACTGGCCTTCAGCGTGATCCGTTGCAAATGATGGGTATCTGATTGCGGATGGAGGACCCCCGTCTCGATTTGATCGATTTGATCTCATAATGTAAAGATCCTAACGACACACCTTCCAAACAACGGTTAACAGCAATAACTGATTCAATAGGAAACCATTTCTCCTTCTAGCTGACTTTATGGCCACCATGCACTGTGGGGCTGCAGAAACGCCAACACAATGGGTAAAATGCTAGTGTAAGTACTAGATTCGGAAAACCTTATAGTATTAAATGGTGACTAATTCACACGAGTTGTTGTTGTGGTCTTCAGTCCGAAGACTGGTTTGATGCAGTTCTCCATGCTACTGTATCCTGTGCAAGCCTCTTCGTCTATGAGTAACTACTGCAACCTACGTCCTTCTGAATGTGCTTAGTGTATTCATCTCTTGGTCTCCCTCTTCGATTTTTACCCTCCAGACTTCCATCTAATGCTAAATTAGCGATCCCTTGATGTCTTAGAAAGTGCCTTACTAACCCACCCCTTCTTCTAGTCAAGTTGCGCCACAAATTCCTCTTCTCTCCAGTTCTTTTCAGCACGTCATAAGTTACGTGATCTAGCCATTTAATCTTCAGAATTCTTCTGTAGAAACACATTACAAACGCTTCTATTCTCTTCTTGTTTAAACAGTTTATCGGCCATGTTTTACTTCCATACATCGCTACACTCCATACAAATACTATCAGAAACGACTTCCTGACACTTAAATCTGTACTCGATACTAACGAATACCTCTTCTTCAGAAACGCTTTCCTTGCCATCGTCAGTCTACATTTTATACCCTCCCTACTTTGACCATCATTGGTTATTTTGCTTCCCAAATAGCACAACTCATTTACTATTTTAAGTGTCTCACTTCCTAATCTGATTCCCTCAGCATCACCTGATTTAATTCTATTACTTTCCGTTATCCTCGTTTTGCTTTTGTTAATGTTCATCTTACATCATCTTTTTAAGACACTGTCCATTCTTTTCAGCTACTCTTCCAAGTCCTTCGCTTTCTCTGACAGAATTACGATGTCATCGGAAAACCTCAAGGTTTTTATTTCTTCTCCTTCTTTTAATTCCAACTCCAAATTTTCCTTTCGTATCCTTTACTGCTTGCTCATTATACGTATTGAATAACATCGGAAATAAGCTACAACCCTATCTCACTGCCGTCTCAGCCACTAGCTTTGTTTTGTGCCCCTCGTCTCTGGCACCTGGTTTCCGTACAAATTGTAATTAGCATTTCGCTCCCTATATTTTACCACTACAACCTTCAGAATTTGAAAGAGAGTATTGTAGTCAACATTGTCACAAGCTTTCTCTAAGTTTACAAAACCTATAAACTACGTTTGCCTTTCCGTAACCCATCTTCTAAGATAAGTCGCAGGGTCAGTATTGCCTCACGTGTTCCAAACTGATACATCCCGAGGTCACCTTCTACCAGTTTTTCCATTCGTCTGTAAAGAATCTGTGTTAGTATTTTGCAACCGTGACTTATTAGCCTGATAGTTCGGTAATTTTCACACCTGTCAACAAATGCTTTCTTTGGGATTGAAATTATTACATTGCTTTTGTAGTCTGAGGGTAATTCACCTGCCTCATATGTCTTGCTCATCAGATGGAAGGGTTTTGTCATGGCTGGCTCTCCCAAGGCTGTCAGTGGTTCTAACGGATGTTGGCTGCTCCCGGGGCCTTGTTTCAACTTACGTCTTTCAGCGCTGTGTCTAATACTTCACGCAGTATCAGATCTCCCATCTCAGCTTCATCTACGTCCTCTTCCATTTCCACGATACTGCCCTCAAGTACATCGCTCTTGTAATAGAGCCTCTACATACTCATTCCAACTTTCTACCTTCCCTTCTTTGCTTAGGACTGGTTTTCCATCTGAGCTCTCGATATTCATAGAAGTGGTTCTCTTTTCTCCAAAGGTCTCGTTAATTTTTCTGTAGGCGGCATCTATGTTAGCAATAGTAATATGTGCTTCTACATCGTTATATTTGTTCTCTAACCATTCCTGTTTAGTCATTTTGCACTTCCTGTCGATCTCATTTTTGAGAGGTTTGAATTCCTTTTCGCCCGCTTCATTTGCTGCATTTTTATATTTTCTCTTTTCATCAGTTAAATTCAGTATATCTTGTGTTGCCCAAGGATTTCTACTAGCCATCGTCTTTTCACCTACTTCGTCCTCTGCTGCCTTCACTATTTCATCTCCTAAAGCTACCCATCCTCCTTCTACTGTATTCCTTTCTCCTGTTCCTGTTAATCGTCTCCTAATGCTCCCTTCGAAAGTCTCGAGAACCTCTGGTTCTTTCTGTCCCATCTGCTTAAATTCCTACCTTTTTGTATTTTCTTCAGTTTAATCTCAGTTCATAACCAATAAATTGTGGGCAGAGTGCACATCTGTCACTGGAAATGTCCTACAGTTTAAAACGTGGTTCCTAAATCTCTGTCTAACCATTATATAATGAATCTGTCTCAAGATCTCTTCCACTTGTTAGCTATGACTAAGTTACGTTCGCCGGCCGGAGTGGCTGTGCGGTTCTGGGCGCTACAGTCCGGAACCGAGCGACCGCTACGGTCGCAGGTTCGAATCCTGCCTCGGGCATGGATGTGTGTGATGTCTTTAGGTTAGTTAGGTTTAATTAGTTCTAAGTTCTAGGCGACTGATGACCTCAGAAGTTAGGTCGCATAGTGCTCAGAGCCATTTGAACCATTTTTTTTAAGTTACGTTCTGTCTAAAATTCTACCAGGAGGCTTCCTCTTTCATTTCTTACTCACCGTCCACATTCACTTCTACTTTTCCTTCTCTTCCTTCTTGCTACTGTCGAATTCCAGCACTCCATGACTATTAAATTTTCATCTCCCTTATCTGAATAATTTCTTTTATCTAGTTATACATTTCTTCAATATCTTCGTCATTTGCGGAGCTAGTTGGCATATAAATGTATACTACTGTGGTAGGTACAGGCTTCGTGTCTATCTTGGCTACAATAATGTGTTGACCGTGCTGTCCATAGTAGTTTATACGCATCCCTATTTTTTATTCATTATTAAATCTACTCCTACATTATCCCTATTTGATTTTGTAATTATAACTCTGTATTCAACTGATGAAAAGTCCTGTTCCTCCTACCACCGAACTTCCACTAATTCCCACAATATCTAACTTTAACCTGTTCATTTCCGTTTTCGTGTTTTCTAACCCACCTACCAGATTAAGAGATCGGACATTCCACTCTCCGATCCGTAGAACGCCAGGTTTCTTTCTCCTGATAACAACGCCCTCCAGAGGAGTCCCCTCTCGGAGGTCCGAAAAGGGGACTATTTTACTTCCGGGATATTTACCCATGAGGACACCGTCATCATTTAACCATACAGTAAAGCTGCATGCCCTCGGGAAAATTACAGCCGTAGTTTCCCCTTGCTTTCAGCCGTTCGCAGTACCAGCACAGCAATGCTGTTTTGATTGATGTTACAAGGCCAGATCAGTCAATCGTCCAGACTGTTGCCCCCTGCAACTACTGAAAAGGCTGCTGCCCCTCTTCAGGAATCGCACGTTTGTCTGGCCACTCAACTGATACCCTTCCGTTGTGGTTGCACTTACGGTACGACTGTCTGTATCGCCGAGGCAAGAAAGCGTTCCCACCAACGGCATGGTCTATGGTCCATGGGGGACCCACACAGCAGTCAGACCAAATGAAACGCCGGCGGCAGTGGATTTGCATTGTTTGCCGTAACAACATGGAATATGACATCGGATACTTTATGTTTGGATTACTTGCCAATTCAAAACTAAGAAGCTATTATAGTACAAAGAAGGAAACTGTGCCAAAATTTCTACCTGCAGCCTGCAAAGAGACAATATAAAGCAGGATCTGGAATGTAAGATTGTACTCAAAAACCAGTATGAGATTGGACATGCACAGACATCCACCATCCAATGAACTTTTAGAATCGTTCTTGTGTATCATAGCCCCATCTGACATAATGGGCAAGGAATATGATGAGGACAACAGTATCATTACAAAAAACCTTTTCACTGGAAGAACTCCAAATTACGCCTTACCAAAGTAAGGATACTGTTCCCGGCCCGGATTATACTGACTGCTCAATACTACGACACACCCTACGCAAAGGGAAACTGCTCCTTCTTAAGGTTTACAATAGCGGTAGGATACAAAAGATTAAAATCGACTCGCTGGAAACGTATCGTGTCGGCCCTATTCATAAATCGGGAAAACGATGTGATAAACGCAATTTGGGTTTAGAAAGGAAGAAGGGACGACTGATATCCTTCTACGGTTAGTCCTGCGGAGATGAGGTATAAGACCGTTTTTTCGTCCTCCTAAGAAAATTAAGGAGATGATGCGCCCTGTTAAGGACAATCTCGGCCTCAGGGTCCCTGGAGTTTATAACGTACCCTGTGAGTGTGGAAGCAATTATATAGGCCAGACGATTCGTACCGTTTCCGACCGCTGTGCAGAACAGCAACTCCATATTAAAAATACAGAACTGGAGAAATCGGCAGCTGCGGAGCACAGCCTCACGAACAAACATAAAATATTGTTCGATGAAACTAAAATTCTGTCCCATGCCTCCACGTACTGGGATTCTGTTATTAAGGAGGCTTTTGAAATAAGAATGAGCCAAAAGAACTTTAACCGCGACAGCGGATACCATCTGAGTTGTGCATGGAAACGAGCGCTTGATGCAGAGAAGCAGCAGAGACGTTCCTTCCAAGGTTTATGTTCCAACGGAAGCGGTGGCGCCACCGGCGCACAGTAACACCGTCTGCAACCGCAGTACATAATCGCCGACCAATCATAAGCCGACCAATCAGAATCCGCCCACAGGCTATAAAAAGGCTACCACAGCAGCATTGAAGACAGTCAGCTCCTGACGATGACGATGGAGGTAATCGTCGAAAGCTCGAGATTTTATCAAGAACTGACGCGGCAAGAATACCGAGAATGTTTTATATATCATTAAAATCTTGATAACCTGCCATTGTAGCAGCAGTAACCGATCTAACAACTGCTTCAGACACTTGTTGTCTTATATATACGTTGCCGACCGCAGCGCCGTGTTCTGCCTTTTTACGTATCTCTGTAATTGAATACGCCTGTGTCAGTCTTTTTGGCGCTTCACTATATAACGCCTTTTGCTTTGGCAGTTGAATAGGAGCGTTAGCTTGAAATACTGCTCGCTTCTTTAACTGAATTATGTAATTTGAGTTGTTTCGCTGGCGCGGATTCACTGTGCGCTGAGGCAGTGTGGGCACCATACGTATGCCGGATGCTGTGGAGTGGCGGCGCTGGCGGCAGGTGAGGGGAGCAAAGAGCCGGAGCGCGGGGCAGCGGCCGGCCGGCGCGCGCCGCTAATGGGATCCCCGCAGTCAGTCCCCGGGGAGGCGGCGCCACCCAGCCAGCCGCACAGCCCGTGCCTGCGCCTCCCACGAGACTCCGGTCCCAGTGCGGCAGTGCAGACCACGCACCCCTGCCTACATTCCCTAGTGATTCACCCCAGCTGCCGCCGTACGCTTAAATTTCAACCCAGGGAGAAGTCGGCTTTTTCTCCGCGTTTTGGATACAGTGAGGAAAGTGGCGACCAAACTTCTCAAGAGGGTGTAGAGTGGAGACGAACCATCAGACCTGTGGAGAAATATCATAAACACAGCCTAGCGGATATGAAGGGCAGACAAATGCGGGAACTACAACACAGTCCACATTTACATTTACATACACAGTCTACAAGCCACCGCATGGTGAATGTGTACCATTACTAGTCATTTCCTTTCCCGTTCCACTCACAAATAGAGCGAGCTAAAAACGACTGGCGAGGGAAAAACGACTGTCTATATACCTCCGTACAACGCCTAAACTCTTCAATCTTCTCTTCGTGGTTCTTACGTGAAATGTACGTTGGCAGCAGTGGAGTCGTTCTGCAGTCAACCTCAAATGACGGTTCTCTTAATTTTTTCAATAGCACTCCTCGAAAAGAACATAGGCTTCCCCCCAGTGATTCTCATTTGAGTTCCCGAAGCATCTCTGTAACACCTGCGCTTTCTTCGAACCTACCAGTAACAAATGTAGCAGCCTGCCTTTGAATTGCTTCTGTGTCTCTCTTCAGTACGACCCAGTGGCCATACTAAATACTCGAACAGTACCCTACAATCAGTCGCACTAGTGTCCTATATGCGGTCTCCTTTGCAGAAGAACCTCACTTTCCTAAATTCTCACAATGAACCGAAGCCAACCATTTGCCTCCCTACTGAAATCCTTCCACGCGCATTCAATTTCGTATTTCTTTGAAACGTTGCGCCTACATATTTAATCAACGCCACTCTCTCAAGCAGCATACTACTAGTGCTGTACTCGAACATTATCGCTTTGTTTTTACTATTCATCTGCGGTAACTCATATTTTTCTACGTTTAGAGCTAGCTACCATTCATCACACCAACTAGAAATTTTGTCTGTCATCTTGTATCCTCCTACAGTCACTCAACGTCGACACCTTCCCATAAATCACAACACCATCAGTAAACAGGCGCAGACTGCTGCTTACCCCGTCTCCTAGATCATTTATGTATGTAGAAAATAACGGCGGTCCTATCACACTTCATTGAGCCAATCCTGACGGTACACTTGTCTCTGATGAACACTCGCCGTGGGGTAAGTTTACCAGCTTTATCAAATTTGCTTACAACGATTGCATATAGAAGAATACAAAAGGCGTTAGAACACGAACAGTTTGCCTTTAGGAAACATAATGACACAGAAGTCAGTTCTGATGTTTACAATGATTATGAAATCCGTAATGCGTTGCATTGTGGCTTCATCATCTTACTTAGAGAGAAAACAATAAAATATTTACGTTTCCTGCGGTTCTACTATGTTGTAATGCTGGATCTCGGGCTCGTCTTCGTAAATACAGATGAAAATCTTTTACCACTAATTGCTTATCTGCTCTATGTAGCACAAACACAATCCTAGCCTTCTCGACTGTTTTGTTAAGCCTCGTTTCTATAGTTTCTATAATGACACCATGATCGCTAATCCCCGTTTCTGTACTGACACTATTGTAAGATGGCACGAACTATGCCCCTTACATGAAGTCATTGAAGATCACCTAACTCATGTTGAGCGAACAGTAGGGCTGAACAAAGATGACTGACAAGGCACAATGCATCTTGTAGAGGGTATAGTATGGACGTATTGAAATAATTAATGTCGGGTGATGGTTTTAAAGTAATTCACACAACATGAAAACTTTGTGGAAATACGTCAATTTACTGGAGGCTAGTTTATCCCAGGGAAGTATTCAGGATTGACTGTGGCCGGCTGGGGAGCGGCGAAGTGAAGTGACAATAGGCAGCTTAGGGCGGCTCAAGCTCTGAGAAAGCGGTAACGGGGCGCGGCCTCCAGCTACCTTAAGATGAGTGACAGTGAGTGGGTGGTTGACCCCATGCTGGTGTACTGGGAAGCAGATGGAGAACTTGTACGCCTGTTGATAAATGTCCATCGTCCCATTTTCAGAGAAACATGCGAGAAAGCCGCGCAAAGCAACGGTGGAGCGGTCAACAGAGGTCAAAATATACGTGTTCGTGAGTATAGCAAACTTCTCGCTGAATTCACGGTCTGCAGAGTCTGAAGTAAATCAGGTGAAGAGCGGCAGAATGAAATACGCCGGCATCCAATGGGAATGTAGGACCAAGGAATTTGAAGTACTCTCCTGGGAGTCAGAATTCCGGAAAAATTGTGATGGGTGGCCTGGGAGGAGCTAAATAGCAGAAGTTGAGAGGAAGGAAAATTTTGTGGGAATTTGTTCACTTTCCAGAGCATGCATTAGTCAGTGCTGGGAAGAGATGCATTTGTAATGCGACTTGCGCTGCAATTGCCGTAAGTGATTTTGCTGGAGGGGAAAGCGAGGCGAAGAGCGGACTGGGAGAAGTCTCCGTAGTGGTCTTCCGTTCCCAGCTTGCCTAGAGTGCGGATGTGGCGTTCTTTACTCAGCTTGCCTGAGAGAGAGTGAGCATCTCTGCAGTTTAGGACTTAGAAAACGGAACGATTGAGCTTGGAGATAGAAAGTTTTCGGTCAGCTATGTACTGAGCAAGATAGCTAGAAGTGAATAGACTAGCACACCCTTGCAGCACCACGAGGTCGTCCGATGTCCGCATAACGACGCTGCTCCGCTACGTTGAATTCGGTGATATTGCGCTCGCTCCAGCCGCTGATTAATTTTTTGGATCACGTCGGCAAAGTTTCCACGAGGGTTTCATGGGCCATGTATTGTAGAATTCTTCTCGCACTTCGCATTACGCCTGGGTCAGTCGATAGGAATTACTTTTGATTTAGCGTGCTTTACTCCACGCAAACGCAATTTATTACCACTGCCTGTTAGGAGAGTTATGTAATGTGATGATTGAAGGTCGTGAGTTAAAATAAATCTGTGCTAATCGACTGCATCTGTTTTCAATCAAGTAGTTGAAATCCCAAGTCACTTTATTAATTAATTTTATGTTCAACATTTGCATCTGGTGTTCAATAGCTGAATATAACATCAATGTGCACCCCTTTTTAATTAAAAGGGATCAATTCTGAATCAATTAATGTCCACACTGCCACCGCAGTTCAATTAGGAGTCACAGGGCCCTATTACTTTCTTTGCGTTATCTGACATTGCGGCAGTTTTGCACTCTCTGTTGATCTGTTAGTCAATTACCTGGGGTGAACACACACCAAAACCAGATAAGTGATGGGCGGGGTGTTACACTATCAATAAGGCCCGGTATCTTAGTAGCTACAAGGACTAAGGTTTTCCATTGTGTGTGGACTGCCGAGCTAGCTGGTCAAGGCAGTTTTCAGAAAACGTGTTCAAAAGTATTTCGCACGACTGTCTGTACCTTCCCCCCCCCCCCCCCCCCCTCCACAGTGAATTTATAGACATACCAGTGTATATCGGTAGGTTAGAGTCGCCTCAAACTAATATTACATAATATGACCTAACACTATCTCTGGATGACTCTAGAACTGTCACAGCGGAATCGAGTGGCTGGTAAAAGTATCCAACAATTTGGATGGTTTCAGCTACACCTGTTATTTGCGACCAGATAATTGTCACACTCACCCTCGACCTCAACAGAGACAATATTTTTCTCAACTGCAATGAATACTCTCCCTCCTATGATCTTTAATCCGTCTTTCCGATATACATTCCAAGACTCACTATCTACCTCAGAGCTTTCCACTTCGGGTTACAGCCAGATCTTGGTCCTAAGAATGATTTGACCGCGAAAACTTTCCTGTAAGACAAGTCTGACTTCCCTTGCTGGGTTTCGATTGGTGACTGTTCATTAGAGCACCTCAGAGTACCATCTCCCCCAAAAACCCATGTGAATTTCACAAGTACTCTGACAATGAGTAGTTGCTTTCTATGGGTAGTCCACTTCTGATCTATCCAGTGGAGTCCTACAAATCCCCACACGATAACTCAGGTCTAGAAATCTGCAGCCAAGACTGTCACTGAGTTGACGAAGCCTTTTGTTGAGACTCTCCACTCGGCTGCAAACCAAAGGACCTTGACCAACACTGGGAACAATGCCGCAAATTGCGAGCTCGGCTTGTACTCCATGTGTGAGGCCAGCAGTCTTCACCACTTCCGCCAGCCCCCTGTAAGAACTGAGGGTGGCCTCAGGACCTATGTGACAGGCGTAGTTGGTACCGACGTGACCCCCAACTTGCAGAGGAATGTAGCCTTCACGCTCGATAGCCGCAGGCAAGGCCGCCTCCGTATCTCGGACGAGGTCTTCCGACAGACGTATAGAGTGCCTACCTAAGAGGGGTCCATAACGTGCCTACTGTTGGAGCTCCCGATAACCAGTAAATCTCTTCCCCCGTGTGCCCACTCGGACCCTTGTATGGACTGTGATTTAGTGACACTTACACAACTTACAGACAACACTTTAACACGACGTTAACTTGGAGTTCTTTAGCAACTTGATCAAATCTTTAGCCGGGAGAAAAATTATTTAGTAATTACTCAATGTAATAAAATAAGATTATCATTTCAATTTACAAATTAGTTAAATACCAAACCACTGAATAACACAGCGAACGCCACACCCTGCTGATAGAGCGGCCACTTGTCAACTCACAGGGTGAATGGGCGAGGCCAGACAGGCAGTCTCTACACTGGCCTTCCGCCAAGCATTACCACCGTCCACTAACCCTGCTGCGAGGATGGGCCACCGCGTCGGGTGCCTTGGAAGCAGAGCTCGTGTGCAGCACAAGCGACATCTGAGGTGTTCTAGGCAACGCGCTGGATTCTCCACTACTGTCACACCCCAAGGCAGCAGCCTGGAAGTGGCTGACCGTAGACAAAAGCTCACTGAGTTGTTCGCGAACTGCTGCCAGTTCCTCCTGCGTCCGCACACAGCCAGCACACATTCTAACCACACTAGCAAAACTAACTGAAGAAGTAAACTATAAAAGGAGACAGAATGCTAGACATGCAACTTTCCACCTTCCTGATGCGTCACCAACGGACGCTGATGCGTTAACGAGCTATGTAGTTGGCTGTTCGATGAGCAACTATTGCAATACAGACTGAGTGAATTCATCTTCACAAAGACGTCATATTAAATCTCTTCAACAGAAAAACACACGGGAAATTTGATAAATGTACCCCGGAAAACATTTAAATTGCCGCTCTGTTGATGTATGTCGGCTGAGAGCTGTGTGAATTCCTGAGGGACCGAACTGCTGAGGTCATCAGTCGGCTGAGAGCTGCTGACGCTGGTGTCCTTACTAAAACTGAGCAAGATTTACAGCTGTTCAAAAGGAATCAACAGTCCACTGAGCACAGAATATGGCTTGAGACTAAGAAAGAGTAATGGGGAGCAGCAGAAATGAGACTAGCGAAAAATGTGGCATCAAAATTGAGGACTACGGAGGAGAGAAGTGAAGGGTTTCTGCTACCTTGGAAGCGGACGAAGCAAGGAGGACATAAGAATAGAGAGGCAAGGACAGAATTTATCGCCAAAAGAATTTTTTTGCTGTTTGACGAAGAAAGCATACCTAGCGAAGTGGCGCAGTGGTTAGCACACTGGACTCCCATTCGAGAGGACGACGGTTCAAACTCGAGTCCGGCCATCCAGATTTAGGTTTTCCGTGATTTCCCTAAATCGTTAAGGCAAATGCCGGGATGTTTCCTTCGAAAAAGCACGGCCACTTTCTTTCCACGACGTTGCCTAATACGAGCCTGTGCTCCGTCTTTAACAATCTCTATGTCGACGGGACGATAAACACTAATCTTCTCCCTCTCTCCATGGCTGAAGCACGATATTGTACGGAAATGAATCGTGAACCGGGGAAAACAGGAAAAAAAGAGAATCGAAGGGATTGAGATGCGGTGTTGTAGGATGGGGTATAAAATTAAATTAAGGTATTAACAACGTTCTCCACAGAAGAAACGAGGAAAGGAACACATGGCAAACACCGACAAGAAGACGGGACAGGATGACAGGACACGTATAAAGACATCACGCAATAAATTCCCCAGTACTAGAATGAGCTTTTAAGTATAAAATCTGCACGGTAAACAGAGATTGGGAAATATTTAACAAATAACTGAAGTCTTACTTTAAGATTCACTGTAGAGGAATTCGAAGCACAACTCTTCAACATCTACATCCGTACTCCGCAAGCCACCTGACGGTGTGTGGCGGAGGGTACTTTGTGTACCTCTATCGGTTCTCCCTTCTATTCCAGTCTCGTATTGTTCGTGTTCAAATCAGTCAGAAGACAGAAGACGGAATAATAACAATCGTACTAAAGCTGAATATCCTAAATACAACCTGGTGATTTTTACGATTCTCTGAGAGTAACAGATTCAAGTTTATAGCATTTTTTCCACTGGTGCGTTAATTGCACATTAAATGGTAGAGAAAAGAGCAGAATTACAATTATTTTCAATTAAAAATATTTAATGAAAATGATTGGCGAGGGACAGTTCAATCATAACGACAGTACTTTTAAAGATTACATCCCATTTATATTTCCGAAAGGGCTTGTAATGACAAAATGTTTATTAACTTTCGCAGTCACTGATTATCTTACCCTACTGAATAACTCGTTGATTAGGAAATTAATCTGCTAGAAGCACGTCAAATCCTAAAATATTTCTCCAAATCTGGTAGTTGCATTTGCACTTACAAACCTCTCTTACGTAACAAACTGATCTTGGAAAATAGCACGCCATTTCTAAAGACAAGTGCAGGCAAGCACAATGAGAACTGCAGGAGGGTCGGTTCTGAGGTAGCGTGTTATTTTGTTTAAGAAACTGAATCACCCTATTTACAAATCTATGAAACACACAAGTAAGTGTCAGATTGCTGAAGCCTATACTCCAGTTTCACTGAACTCGTATGTTTTCTGCTACCTCTCCTCAGCGACCACGTGCAATTATACTTTGAACGGCAGTCAATACACAAAATGACAGAGCGCTTCTTAGCCTCAACAGACGGCTCCTTCGTTCCTCGCTATCTGCAAGCGTAATTATTCTGAGCTCGGCCTCAAAGTCATTGAACCACTTGCGATTACCTCTGAACCGATGTCTTAATTCATTCCACTAATAACCTGACATGCAATTAAGAAAGAGAATGATTATGAATCGCCAGTGGAATTAGTGGGTAAAGATTTTCATCTGTATTTACGAAGATGAGCCCGAGATCCAACATTACAACATAATAGAACCGCACGAAACGTAAATATTATATTCTTTTATCTCTAAGTAACATGATGAGGCAACAACGTAACACATTACAAATTTCAGATGTTGATGCTTCCACTGTTTCGAAATACGCTAGAGTGTGGAGTAAATTTCTTCACTTTGTGGTGCTGGGTGTAATAGGAATCCTGTCATCTGTCGTCAGACGGAGTATAATCTGGAGTCAATTACATGTTAAAAAGAAAGACAGAACATTGCAACGCATCCACTGTTGTACTGTGGTCTTCCTGTAAAAACCAATATATTTGCCAACATAGTATGTTAACACAATTACTGGTTTACTAATTTTCGCAATATGTATTGCAATCTTCAGTTCTATAAAAAGAGAACGCCGAGGTTTCATGCTTACAGTCGTATAAAAATGGTAGTAGGGTATACACAACAGCTCAGTGCTAACAATAACATATCCATTAACCACTCTGTGACATTATGTTGTGTCCGCCTTGATAGGTAGCTGAGTGGTCAGCGCGGCAGATTGCTATGCAAAGGCGTCCGGGTTCCATTCCCGGCTTGGTCGGGGATTTTCTCCGCTCATGGACTGGGTGTCGTGTTGTCATCATCTCATCCCCATCGACACGCAAGTCACCGAAGTGGCGTCAACTAAAAAGGCTTGCACCAGCCGACCGGTCTACCCGACGGGAGGCCCTAGCCACACATTTCATTATGATGTAAAATAATAACTCTCGCAAAATTGTGCTCGTATGGACGAATACAGTCGAACGTCAAACTACAATAATTAGTACCTCCGATAAGTAAAATTATATAAGGATATACCACAAGAAAGTCGAAGCATTACAATGACATGCCAGGCGTTGCATTATCATAAAGTGTGTACAACTTCAAGTACGAATGGGACGAACATGACAGATACCTGCGACATCTTGCCTCTTCGTGGTGTAATGCCATGCTGGCTGGCTATGTCAGAGAAATTGACGACTAGATTTGGAGTATAACGGAAGCTAGTGCTGAGAGGTACCTCGAGATGGTGATCTGCACTGCATGACGTCAGTTACTACTAATGTAGCAGGGTCACACTTTCGTTTAACATTAAAATTAACAGAAGGAATGTAACATCAAAGTAGTATACACGAGGTAATAGTAATACAAAAGCTTACACAAATTGTATACAAAGGAAATATAACATGCTGTAAGGTTAGACGGATGGCTGCCTACGCCATCACATAAAAAATTGGCAATATTTTGTTACGTAAAGACGACTTAACATATTACATATATTAATAAACTTATGTCATAAAATATATGTAACAGAATTAGCTTTAGGGGAAAGTTACACATTCGACATGTACACAATTATGAAATAGGATTTGACCTTATTGGTCGGTTTCGCTGCAAGTGAAGGAAGACAATTAGCAGTTATGTAATAGAAAACTGTAAAATAAGATCCCTGTATAATATAGGACAGCAATATAAAGTAAAATTGCTGTGTAAAAAATTTTAATAAAAAATTTACCAGCATAAAATTGTATGTGAAGTACACCTTTTATTTTTTCGTTTGTAAGTCAACGTGCCATCACTGTACGAGCAAAATTTTAGTTGGTTTATAACAAACTTTAGTTGGTTTATAACCATTAGACACCATTTCTGGGAATATACAGGATGAGTCGCCAACTATTGCCATCAAGAATAACGCCGAAAGTATGATAGGAGCTGAAAAGTTTGTGGAACAAATGTTACATGGAACAACGGGGGCCATAATATTGGATTTTTGTTGCTAGATGGGCTCGCTTCAGAGGTGTGAAGGTCAACTTCGCTTTTTAAATGGGATCCTAAACTTTGGTACTTATTTTCTGATAGCGGCTGTCGATACGAATCCAATGATGTGTAACAGTATGGTCTTTGAAGGTCAACGAAGGTCACAAAAGTAGCATGAACGTCCATTTACAGAAGGTGTTCGAAGTGATGACCATTGATATCAATGCAGTGCTGCAATCTTCTTATCATGGATTGAATGGTATTGACATGTAAACACCATTCAACGGTTTCGCAATACAACACTAATAGGAACATTAAGACTAGTATCGTCGAATCATGTTTTTGTTGGCTACTGAGGAGCTTCGATGATGGCCCGTGCCACCCGAGTCTGGTGCCAATAGATCGGACGTACCCAGGTGGCGGCTGGTCGGCCGGATGTCGGTAGTGATGGCCATGAGCTTCCGGTTGTCTTCCTGATGGTGTCCTGGATGGGGTCGCTGTCAAGGTCTTGAGGAAGGTCTCTTGTCCGAGCCTACCGAGGGGCTTGGAGAATGAGCCGAAGGCAGCCATTTTGCAACACTTGTAGTTGCTTAATATTTGTTTCGCTTGTGACGCTCCAGGAGGAGCAGGAAAATAACATGGAGGGTACAAGTAGTACAGTAATATATCAGGCGTAACGTATTACCCTTCTTAGCGTTGACAAGTTCCTTGAAGAGTAATTTTTTATCAATTATGACTCCAAAATAACGAACGTGATCAGTCCAAGGGACTGGAACGCTGTTTGTAATAAGGCTGTCACGAAGGCCAGGTCGTCGTTGGTGAAGAGAATTGTTCAAATTGTTCAAATGGCTCTAAGCACGATGGGACTTAAGATATGAGGTCATCAGTCCCCTAGACTTAGAACTAACTAACCTAAGGACATCACAGATATCCATGCCGGAGGCAGGATTCGAACCTGCGACAGTAGCAGCAACCCGGTTCCGGACTGACGCGCCTAGAGCCACTAGGCCACAGCGGTTGGCGAAGAGAATTGCTCTAGTCTTCTCTGTATTAGGTTTCATACGATGTGCCGATGCCCATTGTTTTGTGATGTTCAGCTGCCTCTGTAGACACCATACTATCTCGGTGATGCGTGTACTACTTGTTAATAACGCGGTGTTATCCGCGAACTGCGCAAGGACAACCTGCGCGAGCACTGGCATGGCATTCACGTACAGTATAAAAGCACTGACGAGAGGACGGATCCTTTTGGTAATACCTCTTGTAATTGTAGAGCGCTGTATCGTTGTCCGATTATCTTGACATAGATGCGACATTCTTGGAGAAATTGTCAACAGCCTTGATACAGTAGTCGGATATCGAGCCTAAGGCGTGAAATTTGACGTCCAGCTAGTCCTTCCACGCACAGTTGAAGGCTTCTTCAACATCCACGAAAGCAACCGCAATGTAGTTCAATCGATTCATGTTGTGTGCTATATATTCCGTAACGCACAGTAGCTGAATTTCCGATAGCTTTGACTCAAAGGTGAGTTGATCTGGTGTAATTACGTCCTACATGGCGAGGGGTTGTCGAAGCCGTTATAAGATTATTCTATTATCCTTTCGAGAACTATTGACACAATAGGTAATAAACTGATGGTTTGTCGATAGGCTCAAGTCCGTTCCTGGCTTGGATATCGGTACAAGGCGAGCTATTTTTCAGGCTGCCGGAAGGTATTTCAGTTGGAGACAGCTATTGAAGATCCTACTGATGAGCATCAATAGCTTCCTCGGCAGTTCTTTGAGTTGTTTGTTTGTTATCCCATCAGGTCCTGGGGCCGAATGTGATTCAAGGTCGCGAATGAATGTCCTGACTGGTGTTGTTAGAAGAGCGTCATCCCTTCGTCCAGATTGTCGAATGTCCTCCTCCTGTTGGGTAACCCTGTTGATTTCTTCGTTTTCCTCCATGACGTCCGGAGCGTTGGTTGCCCTGTAGGGTGAGGTGAGGTGAGCAGTTTTGCTTGTCGTAGGGGGTCGTAGATGTGACCTGTAGCGCCCTGAATGGCTAGATTGGCTGATCGTAGGCTACGGAGTGATCGTAATAGTTTCCGCTGATTCCTAGACTGAAGTGCCACCTTAGCCATGTTGTCCTTCCAGACTGCTGTGTTCCACCGCATTATAGTGTAGTTCTGTTGAGAGGCATTTCAGTTCTCGTCGCCAGTGCCATCTGTTGGCTGGTTTTTGCACTCTTTTTGCTTTCAATAAATTCCCATGTCATTTCAGGCATGTGTGTGAAGTTGTATGTTTTTCCTTACTTTACTCCGTGAATTAGTGCATTTTCAACTGTTAACGGACTTTTGGATCACCTCGTATGTTATCTGTTGGACGAGGATCTCAAGCGGGTAGATCATGAAATTCCATACATGTTCAATGAGTGACGTATCAAGCAAATGCGATAACTGGAGAAGAAATTAATGCAACATATGGGCAGCCTATGTCATTTTCCAACATACCTACGCATTTCAGGTGAACTAGGATAGCTAGTTACGTTCAGTGGCTCGACCGTTATCAGAATGGGCCGCGCGTTTCTAGGAGGTATCATTCAACTCCGTAACGTTTCATATGTACAGTCATGCTCAAAAGTATCCGAACGACCTGAATTGCATTTCGCCTGATTCGCATGCAACCCACATAACGAAGCTCTCTAGCAGGTCCTCTACTCGCTCCTTGGTACAGTCGTTTGACTATTGAAAATGGTTCCAACAAGTCGTCACTAGAAAACACTGCTCTGTATCACAATAACACAAGAGCCGGCCGGTGTGGCTGTGCGGTTCTAAGCGCGTCAGTTTGGAACCGCGTGACCGCTACGGTCGCAGGTTCGAATCCTGCCTCGGGCATGGATGTGTGTGATGTCCTTAGGTTAGTTAGGTTTAAGTAGTTCTAAGTTCTAGGGGACTGATGACCTCAGTAGTTAAGTCCCATAGTGCTCAGAGCCATTTGAACCATTTGAATAACACAAGATGTAAAGTTACACCACGATACTATAAATATCAGGGAACACCTTATCACAGATAAGACTGTCCTTAAGGCTTGTAAGCTCACATTTATTGCAATAAATGACATACCTGAACTATTACCACTCTCATTATTGCGTCAGATAGGTAATGCACGTAGTAAGTTCGTCGTTTTCATAATTTCCTCTTCAAAGTAACAAATCGTACTTGTTATTTAACACAAAATGACATTAAAACTTGAAATTATTCAGAGCAGCTAGTTGAGAATATGTATGAACTTCAAATGACACGACGAACCGTCTCGTTCTGCATATGGATTCAAACCCAGGTCATGCAGACTAAGATTTCGTGACTGACGGAAACTAACAGTCATTCCTGACTAGACATACATAGAGTGATATAGCTCGATTTTAGAGAGTATCAGTTAGCAAATATCAACTTTAAATTACATAACGTAAACATTTTTAACGGACGCGAATTCCTACCCAGCATCTATTGTCCCTGTTAAAGAACTACGAGGGATCTTAAATATTGCTTATTCACAAGTAACTTACTTGAAATGCCGTGAGGTAAAGCTTTGTGTTGGACAGGGATTCGAACCCAGAACCTAATCGGATTGTTATCGAAGCACAATCAACTGTGACATATCCGATTTTCTCGGCAGTAGCATAGCTAGATGTTTTAACTGAAATGACGAGACGAAACATTAACGTTTTCCTTCCCAGAACTCGCACCCGGCACATATCGCTGTTATATTCTAGAGAAAACGAACGTTAAATATGAGTTTGTTACACCAGCAGCGACATGTGAGCATGTTTGAACTAGAAATAATATGACGAAGACTTCAGTGCTGACTAGGAATCGAACCACACACATATGGTTGTTGACTACACACAAAGAGACGTCAGCTACTGAATTTTTCTCCGCCAGCAGTTCCGAATAACATCCTTGAACTTACAGTGATCTCGCAAATAGTTCTGTGTCTCACTGGGAGACAAAAACTTCAGATTTCGTTAGTGTTGACAGCGAATGAAAATGCATTAAAAATGAAAATTATTATCCACCAGCAGGTAGGTATTCTCATGCTAGAGCTTGATAATACATAATGAAAACTTTAGTGCCGGGCCAGGATTCGAACCCATTTGCGCGCAATATGTAGAGATATTGAGGAATCTGCAGTTTTGAACAAACAACAAATAGTAGTCGAGCTGTATTGTCACGAAGGGATCAAATTCCGCGTTAAGGGCGGTCTGAGTTGTATTCCAATTTCAGTACCAATTTCATCGACATACAGAAGCTCAAATAAAAGGTGGAATAAGTGTCCTGTGACCCTACATAGCGATTGTTTCGTCACTAGAAATAGATAACTAGTATAAGAAAGGTTACTGGAGATAGAGTTCCCACATTTCACCACTCCTAACTTTATTGTGGTTCAACCTAACGTCTACTTGGTAGAGAAGGAATATCATGTTTAATGTGAATTTCAGACCACAATACCATTATATTTTCTTCACTTGGCGTAGCCTGAAGAGTATAGAATCTGTCTCTCCCTATTAATAATCATTGGCAGAAGTTGGAGTTGAACCCATGTAAGTAGGCTGTTTATGTTTTCTTATTGGCAACGTTACGTAGCGCTCAGTATGAAAATCACTAGCTGTGCTGTGTGCAGTCTGTGGCTAGTTTGCATTGTTGTCTGCCATTGTAGTGTTGGGCAGCTGGATGTGAACAGCGCGTAGCGTTGCGCAGTTGGAGGTGAGCCGCCAGCAGTGGTGGATGTGGGGAGAGAGATGGCGGAGTTTTGAAATTTGTAAGACTGGATGTCATGAACTGCTATATATATTATGACTATTAAGGTAAATGCATTGTTTGTTCTCTATTAAAATCTTTCATTCGCTAACTATGCCTATCAGTAGTTAGTGCCTTCCGTAGTTTGAATCTTTTATTTAGCTGGCAGTAGTGGCGCTCGCTGTATTGCAGTAGTTCGAGTAACGAAGATTTTTGTGAGGTAAGTGATTTGTGAAAGGTATAGGTTAATGTTAGTCAGGGCCATTCTTTTGTAAGGATTATTGAAAGTCGGATTGCGTTGCGCTAAAAATATTGCGTGTCAGTTTAAGCACAGTCATGTATAATTGTTCTAAGGGGACGTGTCATATGTAAAATTGTTCAAAGGGGACGTTTCACCCAGACATCGGCATATCAACCTATTATAAATCCAACAGACCACCAAATCCTCTTCCATGTAAAACGTTTTTCTATCAGAACGCCGTTGCGGCACATTCGATGAGAATTCTGACACACAGGCTCCCTGTAGTGGTTTGCAGCATGTTCCGAACATTCATTTACTTGGTTGACCGAATCGCAATGGACTAGCTGCCTCGCCTAACCAGTGCATGCTTCCGACTGTATCTTGTAATCGCCGGAATAAAATCACGTAACTGCCACCTACACAGAACTGCCAACAGTGTAGGATGGAGAAATTTAAATCGAAAGTATTCCTTTCAATTTGAGCTACTCTATCACGCTATCTGTTTGTTGAAAACGTCGTGCAGTGCAATAGAAAAGCCGTAACTGTCTGTCCCTCAGAAGTCTAGATCCGGCCATACGCATTATCTCACAGCGCTTTGGAATGCGAAAGTTCTGGAGTAGCTGTTCTTGGCTTCAGGAGGTGCTGTAGCTACATGATATGTAGTAGCGAAACGGTAAGCGTCCCGCACCTTAGGTAAGACGTCGCGAGTTCTGTCACATTCGCTGCTACATTTTTTTATAACACAATTCTGCTGTCTGCTGAAGTTACCAATTTAATGGAACTTTGAACATAATTCCCTTCACTTCTCAACCCAAAGGGCTAACTTCTGCGACATTTTGTTCTTTTCAGGTTCAATAGACGGCCAGGCAGCAGATGCATCTCGAAGCTTTTGTATTATGTATGGGGAGAGCGCATCGTGCCAAAATAGAAAAGTATTTTCTACATTAGCTGTCGTCTGGTTGTGGCATTTTATTCTTCTTCAAACCTTGTATGACAGCTTTAACTCAGAACAATGTTTTCTACATGGATGTAATCAATAAACTGCATGTGCATTGTCAGACTGTTATAGATAACATCAGAGAATTCGCATACATAGTTGATGATTAATTGCTCTCTCATGTTTAGTATTGTTTTAATACATAACTGTATTATAATACATAACTGTATTATAAGAAATGAAATAAAATTACCCACGATAACCTTACGACGAAAGTCTGTTTTAATAAAACTGAGTATCTGTACACAAGCGTGCCTCTCTCGGCACGAATTAGTAAAATACTACTCACTTAGATTTCGATTGGGTCTAATTGGTATGCTGTGTCATACTCAACAGGTATGCAAATGTGTCATTTCATAAATAAAGTTATGTATTCCTAGAAACCCAAAATTTGCTTGTCAGCAGCGGAAAGAGGCGTCAGCTGTTGTGCAGCATTGTAAGTTTTGCACCATTGCACTATGGGCTGAAAGTATTTTCTTGCGATTTCCTTATCGATGTTTGATCTGACTGCTTGTAGCTCTTTCACAGAAGGGATAAAAACGTTACAGTCTGCGAGACTGGAACCGCGAATCATAACAGACGCCTTTTTACAGGTCAGCACGTTACCACACATCTAGCGAAGAGGTATGTGTTGTGCCTTCCTCTTACGAGGCCAATAGGGCTTAGAACTCGTAAACCGCTATTTAAAGGACGAGATTAGATGCGACTTCCACGTCCAACGGCTTTCCTAGGCTGAAAACGGTAAATTTAAAATCTTTTGTTACACCTCAAGCGATAATAAGTCAGATTATTCAATGGAAATGACAGGAAATATCAAGTGAACTTTGAGGCTTAATTCCGTGCACACCAGGAAGTAACTCGTCGCTCACAGAGTTACCAAACATACCTTGCCTTGTTGCCAAATCTCAGTTACAGTACCAGCAGGAAGAAGACGAACCGATGTGATCCTACAGCGGTCTGGGAAGTGACCATAGCTGGCGTCTAGAAGATGCGGTTGCTACGGCCTGGAATACGTAAAGTGTCTGCTTCGCATTTCTGTAACTAGGTTTAGGGACTGGAGGGCAGTTACTAATAATACTGAGAACTGACTGCAAACTAAGCATCAGAAATCAGTAACTCTCATAGTTGTTTTTATATTTCTTTCGTAACTGTACTCAAAAGTAAGAAACTCATTCATGGACGTTTTCGTGCCTCGCCGATAGTCGAGCACACTAAACAAATAAAATAAAAAAAGAATGTGTGTGTGTGTGTGTGTGTGTGTGTGTGTGTGTGTGTGTGTGTGTGTGTGTGTGCGTGTGTGTGAGAGACAGAGAGCGAGAGACAGAGAGAGAGATAAAAATAAAAAAGAATGAGAGAGAGGGTAAAAAATTATTGTAAAGAAATTGAATGCCGCTATGTAAAGAAATCTATCATTAAAATGACACGTTCCACATCATTAAGAAATGTCTTATTCATGATCGATGGAACAAGTATTAATCTAACCTAATCTAATCATATCATATTGCTGGCTAGCTGTGAATAGTCATGAATAACCGAAATTTTCGCCAGTATCAGTAACCAAATCTAAACTTGAAAATAAAAGACGACAGTTTTGTAATAAACCGGGACTCCTATCAAGACCCTAGCATTCCTGTTAACTAACCACGAAAGATGTCGGATACACCTCCATTCAGAAGTAACAAAGTGTGTATGCATTTAAAGATGAATCATGTGATGTGAAGTTCTGTGATGGAGATACGAACCCAACACGTAATCGGATTGTTAACTAAGTAAAATCAAATGTTACGTATAGGTTTTTCTTACCAGCTGCTAGGTGTTTGAATCTAAAATAAAGATACAAATTTTTGTGCCTGAGCGTCAATCGAACCGCACTCCTATCGTTTTCTTTATCGTCCTCGAATATAGCTTAAGTATCAATTGCTTACTCACCAACAGTAAGATGTGTGCGTGTTTGACCAGAAATTGTTGGCAACACATGAACAGACATTAAAAATGCACGTTAATTTTCACTAGCAGGCCGGTGTGCACGTAATAGGACTTGAAATGAAAATATGAATATTTTTGTACTGGATCAGGAATCGGACCCACATACTTACTTTTGGAGGAGACCTAGAGAAGATTGCAGTTTTGGAAAAAGGAACGAAACGATTAAACTACACTGTTCCGAGAGATTCAGATCCTCGAAAGAGGAGATACGAATTCGAATCACAGTCCAGCACAAAATTTTTCAACGTCTCTAGTTCAATCAAGTACAAGTAAAATAAGAGCCCTGTTCCTTTAAATGGCTATCGGTTCATCAAATAAAATAAAATCTTCTAATGTAAGTAAGTTTACTGGCGACAGTATTTCTGTTTACCATGACCTCTACCTATGCCATTTCCCAAAGTAAAGCGGCTCTGTCCAGTTGGGAATGAAGGAACGTGATGTTTCATTTGGATTATGGATTATAACGTCTTTCTCTTGAGGTTATCAGAGGTAAAGTAAATCTGTTTGTGCCTCTTAAAAGTAAATGAGTGAACCCACGCATTGTACTTGTGATAGTTCGTTCCACCAGACCATTGTGGACACATTTCCCAGACCCAGGAGTGTGCTGTAACGGATGATGTGCTTAGCTTACAAAATTAGTCACGCTGGAAAAAATGCAAGTCTATGAAATGGTTAAGTAGAAGCAAGCTTCTGACGCGGAGATTGTGCTATTCTCACGTCATCAGGATGTAAAGACTCCTCTAGGCATCGTAGCCTCGATGTGAAGCCATTTTGAAATTTTCACTAATTAATGAAATTTCTTAGTCCGAGAATATCCACTATGAAGTGTGAAGTTACCGGATAATTCGATTATTACCGTCATTATTACTATCATGCTTTTCATACCGCTGCTGGAACACATGTCCTTGAAAAGCATTTAAGGCCTTTTGGTCATTATAGAAGTAGTTGCCCAAGAACAGGTCCTTTCCATGTCCACGGAATCCTTTTCATGTTAATATCAAACGTCAGTAATTACTCGTAGAGTACATTAAAACTAAAGTAACTGATGAAGACGTTTTAGAAAATTAATTGTTTTCCTTTGCAATAAACAGAAAGGTTTTCTAAGCTACCCAACTTGAAAATTTTCGCAATATTAGTTCAAAATTAGTATTCGCTTCTATAATGTAGGAAAGTATTTCACAGTTGCAAAACCCGCATCCGATACATTGTCCTTACACTTCATCGCTGACCATAAATTCTAGGTCAGCGTGACATCAGTTTAAGTAACCTAATGTAGCGAAGACTGTTTTCCAATGCTCTTCCTCACCGGAAATATGCAATTCACTCATTGGGCTCCATAAGTGCACTTAACAGTAATCTCTGAGTGTATGCAGTGCATACGGATTGTAGAATTTAGTGGTATTCTCTCTTCCACGTCTGTATACAATATGCCTGACCTAAACGGGCCCTTTATCGTTACAGGCCCTGGGTGGTGCAACATCATACTGACACCAGTAATGTGCTTATACTGACAACCTCACTGTTCGTTTTACCTGATTTTGTAATCATTTAAATAAAACAACATTTCCTTCCATTGGGAGACATTTCGTCCCCATTTTCCTTCTGTGAAACTTGTCAGTAAGCTTTTTGCCTTCCAACCAGCGAAATGCCGCAGGGTACGGCCGCTAAACGATTCACAAACCACGATTTACTGCCGTTAAGACGATTTCTTTAAACAATGGCGTAGCTGAAGGAATTTAGTTTCTTCTTAAATCGCCTTATGCAGCAACATTCACAGATATCTCAAATAGGAAAAGCTGTTTATCCAGGTACTTCCCACAGTTTGTGTCAGGTTGATCTTTTCGTCTGATAGCACTGCGTAAGTATTTCGTGTAAGAGGTATCACAAGTAGTGTTCCTGTAGCTGTGGGAATCATTGGTTGAAAACGAGTTTAGCACCAGTGGGTACAGCACTGCTAAATACTGTATTCAAAATGATTATCAACCTAAGTCTGAGTTCATCCACAAACTGAGGTGTATTTATAATATTGACGCTAGACTGTGTATCCTTGTCTTCCTGGAGTGGGCATTGGAAGGCGTTTACACGCACGTATACAATACAATGAATACTTCTAACGCTATAGTTAACGTTGCTCTCATAAACTAATTTGGTTTTTTTAATTATTCTGGTTCTTAAGAGTCCAATATGTGTTGTAGATACAGTCTTAGAGGAAAAAACTGACCGCCGAGTCTTTCACGTAAGGTGGACAATACAGTCATGCTCCCTTCAGAATTCTATGTCCAGCAATATGCTCGATCTGGCAACATTGTAGACTGCTACACTTTCCCGGGGAACTCTTGACTGCAGTCTGAGTACATCACTCTTATCTACGACCCTAGTCTTGAGGTAAAACGCGAGAGTAGTTGATACAATGTCTGGTAACCCAAAGCACATGTCGACAAAATTTTTATCGCTCCTTTCCTCTCGATGCTGAAGTTATGAATATAATTCAAGCGTATCTACAACGTATTTCGCTTTCTGTCACATTGATAATAACAGTTTGGTTCAACAATATTTTAGTGAGAGATTTCTTCGCTGACCATCTGCCTCTGAACGCCACATGGGTCTGAGTGGAATGAGACTCGTTTGCCACCTACCAGCGGAGGCTGAGGCACTGTGCTGCCTCGCCTTCTGCCGACAACATCTGCTCCACACCTCACTCTCGACGGTGTTGAATGATTTAATGTTGTTGAGTGGTGACCCATAAACTCTGTCTACGATTTTTGTTTCACACTCGACAGCAATGGAGGCAGAAAACTGTTTTTATTTGATGAGTATTTTATTAAACTAGTATGCAATACATCAATCTGGCACGGAATTAATTTCATTGTTTCTGATCCAGTGCGCTATGGTTAAAGTGTCACATCCAGTTCTTTTTCCTTTCACAGGAGATTCTTCAAATAATTTATTTTTGTCGTCGATTCATATGTGTTAGTCAAGGCACAGAGGGTAAACGCAATATAATGTGTTTGGTTTCTTTCTTTGATTCGCTATGGTAAATGGATGTGAAACATTGTGTCAATACCTTTCAGAACCTGCTCCATAGCTACTAAGTAAATTGCTTGTTTTGAGATCCATACATTAAATAATGGAGAAGTGAACGCTGTTCAAAAGTGATATTTAAAATATTCAATTGGATTTAAGGCGACACAATTGCCCATATTTGAAGCTACCCAGAGAAAAAGTAAGTTGCTAGAGCCGCTGTTAGCAAATGTCTGCAGAAAGTTCCTAATTGCTACTGTGAAAATTTAGCATAGAGGCCCCTTAGTAACCAAGAGGTTCCTTTCCTTCATACTTATCACCCTGGCATGTGAGTTTTAAGTGAAGAACAATATTGAATTTTTATTCGCTGTCAACACTAATGAAATCTGACGTTTTCGACTCGCAGTGAGACAGAACTATTTGCGAGAGCACTGTAAGTTCAAGGATGTTATTCTGAGCTCCTGGCGGAGAAAAATTCAGTAGGTGACGTCTCTTTGTGTGTAGTCAACAATGATATGTGTGTGGTTCGATTCCCAGTCAGCACTGAAGTCTTCGTCATATTATTTCTAGTTCAAACATGCTCACATGTCGCTGCTGGTGTAACAAACCCATATTTAACGTTCGTTATCTCTAGAATATAACAGCGATATGTGCCGGGTGGGAGTACTGGGAAGGAAAACATTAATGTTTCGTCACGTCATTTCAGTTAAAATATCTAGCTACTGCCGAGAAAATCGGATATGTCACAGTTGACTGTGCTTCGATAAAAATCCGATTAGGTTCTGGGTTCGAATCCCTGTCCAACACAAAGCTTTACCTCACGGCATTTCAAGAAAGTTACTTGTGAATAAGCAATATTTAAGATCCCTCGTAGTTCTTTAACAGGGACAATAGATGCTGGGTAGGAATTCGCGTCCGTTAAAAATGTTTACGTTATGTAATTTAAAGTTGATATTTGCTAACTGATACTCTCTAAAATCGAGCTATATCACTCTCTGTATGTCTAGTCAGGAATGACTGTTAGTTTCCGTCAGTCACGAAATCTTAGTCTGCATGACTTGGGTTTGAATCCATATGCAAAATGTGTGTGTGAAATCTTATGGGACTTAACTGCTAAGGTCATCAGTCCCTAAGCTTTCACACTACTTAACCTAAATTATCCTAAGGACAAACACACACACCCATGCTCGAAGGAGGACTCGAACGTCCGCCGGGACCAGTCGTACAGTCCACGACTGCCGCGCCTAAGACCGCTCGACTAATCCCGCTCGGCAATCCATATGCAGAACGAGACGGTTCGTCGTGTCTTTTGGAGTTCATACATATTCTCAACTAGCTGCTCTGAATAATTTCAAGTTTTAATGTCATTTTGTGTTAAATAACAAGTACTAAAGTTTTAATGTAATTTGGTCTTAAATTTGAAGTACTATATGTAACTTTGAAGAGGAAATTATGAATACGACGAACTTACTACGTGCATTACCTATCTGACGCAATAATGAGAGTGGTAATAGTTCAGGTATGTCATTTATTGCAATAAATGTGAGCTTACAAGCCTTAAGGACAGTCTTATCTGTGATAAGGTGTTCCCTGATATTTCTAGTATCGTGGTGTAACTTTACATCTTGAGTTATTATGATACAGAGCAGTGTTTTCTAGTGATGACTTGTTGGAACCATTTTCAATAGTCAAACGACTGTACCAAGGAGCGAGTAGAGGACCTGCTAGGGAGGTGCGTTAACTGGGTTGCATGCGAATCAGGCGAAATGCAATTCAGGTCGTTCGGATACTTTTGAGCACGACTGTACTTGTGTAACACAGTACATTAAACTTAGATTAAATTGCAATTATATTCATAGGAAAAGAAGACTTTCTGGCTATCTATACGTCACCGTCTGTAGTAATGAACACATTTTAGCAGGAAACACAAAGAAATAAGTGCCACAATAATAGCCATTTACATCCTGTGAGCTTACTACGTCATCCCCTTAACGCCAAGTTGAAGAGGTGTCTGTCATTCCATGCTGACACCACGTTCACGGATGCATTGCCATTTATTACAACTTCCGAGTTTCTCTTTGGCTTTCATCTTTCACATCACGTATACTATAGTAACAATAATTCAAAGAGAGACAGCAACTTTCTGATGCGACCAACTACATGAACGAAGGATTTCGTCACCCAATACTGGTCGCATAATTATATTTTTGCACTAAAAAGACACACAAACTGCTCATGTAGCATTCACTTCTCCTCCGTAGACCAGTGTGTAAATTTAGAACACAATGTTCAGAATATACCAGAAAGCCAACGTACTTGTTATAATTCTAGTCGCGTATATATAATGCTTAGCTCTGATTTCCTAAATCCATAGTACTACAACTCTGGCAAACACTTCCTGCTCTTTTTTTGCGTTTACCTATCAGTGTTCGTACGAGCTCAATAGACATTACGTGAGACGTGCATTTCCATATTCAATATATGTTTGTTTCGATCGGATGCATACTTCACTGGAGTTCTGATTACCATCTAACTTTACTCGCAAGAAAGCTAACGAAATTTGATAAAAATAATAAACCATTCAATAAATTTGACATAAATAATGCATCATTCTGTAAGTACAAGGCGAGTCTCAAATGGGCCGGTTAGCTAGGAAAATCACGAATGGTGGTGCTCGAATCATTTTCTGTGATGCCTACATTCTCACAATAACGGTTCATTTTGATGCAGAGCCACCATTAATTGTTCAAGTACTATTAGTACTTTAAAAAAGTATTTTGAAGCGATAGGCATGGGGTTTTGATACAGTCAATTTGATTTTTGCTTTCAACACTTCCCTGATTTCAAAACTTAATTGTGTTGTAGGACGAGGTTTTAGTCATTAGACGTGAGGTCAAATTGTAAAAAGGAAGAGGAGGATCTTAGAAATGTTGTAATTTCCAGAACGAAGAACGATATCGGAGGTCTGCAACGTTTCCATCCATGTGTTAAAGGAGTTCCAGAGTCGATAAAATCTAACAAGGTTACACTTCTGGTTTCCTGAATGCAGCTGAAGTGATTTTTTTTATCTGTACGTGATGACAGAATATCTAGGTAAAAATATTAATACTTGTAAAAAGTCCATGAAAAATTAATTTATAGCGAAGTAATTACGCGTCAGCACTTTTTGTTTTAAGCATTCAGAATTTTCTTCTGTGTTAGACTTAATCCAGCCACTCCTCGCACCTTTGTGAACCTCCCAAACCAACTGCTTTTTTGCCTTATTTTTTCTTCACTAGTTGGCTAAATGTAGCGAAGTCAAAGGTGAATCTGCGCCTCACTGTATCCTTCACCAGCGAGAAACTGAATAAATTACCGCAACTGAATTGGTTAGATTTCTGAGCTCCATGAAGTTACTGACATAATAAGAGAAATCACGTAAGAGGAACTTCGTTTACGAATGATCTGTGAATGTTGCAGTACAAATCCAAGCAGACCGCTGAAATTAACAATTTTACTTTTTGACCTGCCTGAAAGACACTGATCATGCTAAACAGGTAGCTGCAGTATTTCTTTACTTTCAAAAAATATTTGTGTTTATAAAATACGGTCATGGGGACGTTGACAAGTTTGTGACTGGACCGAGAATTTATTGGGTGGAAAATAATCAACAGAATTAAAGTTAGGTGTGCTTCAGGGAAATGTGTTAGGCCTCATTCTTTTCAAGTGTACGGATGTTCCGGTAGAAAATATTTGTAGTAAACGTCAAACGTTTTGCAATGATGCAGTTTTTTTACCTAGGCAATTCTCTAGTAAGTATTTGGCAGAGGGTGCAAGAAAAGCCTCTCAGACCGTTTCTCTATTGTTCCACTATCGACTAATATGTGGGAATAGCGAAAATATAAATCTTCCTGTGCGAGCTCTGATCTGTTTTGTTTTATCACGATGGTAATTTCTCCCTATGTACATGGGAGCCAACAACATATTTTGGGCATTCGTAGCAGAAATTTGCACAATTATATAGGTAATGTGCGAAAGAACAGACATCACATATTCAACTGGATAGATACGCTGCGACGGCCATACGGTTATTTCAATGCGAATGCGTACCATTGTCCGACCCATAGCGGGATTACCGTTACGCTGCGAGCAACGGGGAAAATGAACGGGGTCACAACGTCAGTGGTGAGCAGCACTTGTGATTTTGGGTCCGACGTCCAGCGAGTTAACACCAAATCAGCTACCCTTTTTCGAACTTCTTTGATGTCCTCGGTCAGTCTTGTCCGGTAAGTATTCCATATCGCGCAGCAATACGTCAGAAGAGGAAGGAAAAGCGTAAAGTAGACAGACTTTTTAATGGAATGGCAAGTAATTCAAACTGCACAAATATTCAATCATATTATGGAAAAAAAAACATTTTGTCTATGGAGTGCGTCATTGATTCTCTTGTAAAATTTTTTTGTTTATTTATAGACACAATGACATGTTTAGGACACAGTCATAACCGGTTTCGGCCATACAATGACCATCTTCAGATGCTAAAGGCGGCATACACTGAACACAGGTTTATGCGTTGTCAGACTCACAACGCATGAATCTGTGTTCAGTGTATGCCGCCTTTAGCATCTGAAGATGGTCATTGTATGGCCGAAACCGGTTATGACTGTGTCATAAACATGATATTGTGTTTATAAATAAACAAAAAAATTTTACAATTTAGTAATATTTTCATAAAATATCAATGCAATCTTTGGCAGCTTGCTTTAAATGTTCGGAAATGTAAAACTGTGCATTCCGAAAATCTCAGTAACGTAATAACGAGTAGCTACAATAATGGGAGTCACCATTGGAATCAGCGAACTCATACAAATACCTTAGTGTACCAATTTGCGAGTATGTGAAAGCAGACTTTTGTTGAATAACTGACTATTCGGAAAAAGCAGGTTTTTCACCGTTTCCTTGGATCTCTCCCATAGGTCAGACGAATCTGTTACCATTCACCCTGCCCTTCTTTTGTAACACGCACTATAACCTATTACTGCTATTTGGTGTATCTCCCACACACTTTAACAACGTAATAGACCTAGGTCGCACTACTGTCTTGGAAGAAAACTACTTCGCATACTTATTTATTACAGTTACAGACCCCAATATGTTACACCATGTGATTAATTTCGATGTATGACTAGAAGATCTTACGCCAGATAGCTACGAAGATGATGAAGAGAACGAAAAAAATATACGTATGATGAGATGAAATTGTTCATAGCTAAGGGAGACGAAAACTCAAAAGTAATGGGGGTCTGGAATTCGATAGCAGGAAAAGAAGAGAAGGAAAAATAATAGTTGAATGTGGACCGGGCGAAATGAATGAATGAGGTAGCCGGCTGGGAGAGTTTTGCACAGAGCATAATTTAATCGTCGCTAAGACTTGTTTTAATTATCATGAAGAACGTTATACACGTGGAAGAGGCTTGGAGACAATGGAAGGTTTCATATTGAATATATAATGATGAGACACTAATTTCAGAAGTAGATTTTAAATTGAAAGACATTTCCAGGGACACAGGTGTACTCTAACCACATTTTACTGCTTATGAACTACAGATTAAAACAGATGAAATTGGTAAAAGATCAGAAATCAAGCCATGGGACCTAGATTAGTTGAAAAAACCGCAGGTTTTTTAGAGTTGCAACGGGAGAATTAGGCAAAGACTGGCTTCAGTAGAAGAAGAATAGGTAGCTTTCAGAGATGAAGTAGCAAAGGCAGCATAGGACCAAATAGTTGTAAAGACAGGGCCCATTAGACAGCCTTTGATATCAGAGGGAATACTAAATTTTACTGATGAAAGAAGAAAATATAAAAAATACAGCAAGTGAAGCAGGCGAAAGGGAATATAAACGTCTGAAAAAGAGATTAGCAGGAAATGAAAAATGGGTAACCAGGAATGACTGGAGGACAAATGTAAAGTTATGAGAGGACATGTAACTGGAAAAAAGATTGGCACCACCTATAGGAAAATGAAAGGGACGTTTGGAGAAAATAAAAGCAGCAGAATGAATATCAAGAGCTCAGATGGAAAACCTGATCTAAGTAAATAAGGGAAAGGTGGAAGGAGTATGCAGAAGGACCATACAAGGCAAATATACTTAAAGGCAATATTACAGAAAGAGAAAAGGAGATATGGGACTCCGAGAAGAATTTGGCAGCACTGAAAGATCTGAGACGAAAAAAAGCCCCCAGAGTAGACCACATTTGCTCAGGACTTATTATTTACTTCAGGGAGCCAGCCTTAACAAAACTATTCCACCTGATATGCAAGATGTATGAGACAGGCGAAACATGCCGTACTTCAAGAAGAATTTAATAATTCCAATTCCAAAGGAAGCAGGTGCTGACAGGTGTGAATATTACCGAACTATCAGTTTAATAAGTCATGGCTGGAAAATACTAACACGAATTATTAACAGAATAATGGAAAAATGTAGAAGCCAACCTCGCGAAAGTTCAATTGGGATTACGGAGAAATGTAGGAACACGCGAGGCAATATTGGTCCTACGACTTATATGAGAAGATAGGTTTATAACTTCTGTAGATTTCGAGATAGCTTTTGACATTGTCGACTGGAATATATACTTTCAAATTATGGTGGTAGCAGTGGTTGTACACAACTTGTACAGAAACCAGACGGCAGTTACAAGCATTGAGGGTCATGAAAGGTAAGCAGTGGTTGAGAGGGAAATGGGACAGGGTTGTAGCCTATGCAAGATATTATTCAACCTGTACATTGAGCAAGCAGTAAAGGAAACCAAAGAAAATTTGGAGGAGGGATTAAAGTTGGAGGAGAAGAAATAAAAACTTTGAGATTTGTTGATGACATTGTAATTCCGACAGGGACAGCTAACAACTTGAAACAGCAGTTGAACGGGACGGACAGTGTCTTATAAAGGAGGATATAAAACAAACGTTAACAAATGCAGAACATGGATAATGGAATGTAGTCGAATTAAATCAGGCGATTCCGAAGATTAGATTAGGAAACAATACACTAAAAGTAGTAGATGAGTTTTGATAAGATTTGACTACAGTGAATCCTTCCAGCATGCGAACCGTATACTGCCCTGATAGTTCCTGAACAGAAGACGAAGGTTTATAAGAAATATTCTTTTGCAGAAGCTGATATGGGTGTTATATCACTGCAGTGCGTTATGCATTCTCTTTCGATTTCTCTCTTTTGTTGTGATTCTATACGAGGATTTTATGAATTCAAGGAGTATGGAACCTCAAACCCAACGGCAGAATGCGCAGAATCCGCACGAGTGCTGGTAGCTGAAGGACAGTATGGGAATCGTGACCCAGAGACGACGGAAATAGCGGTCTCGGATATTGCGGACGCTGTCACCATCCGTCAAAAGCAGCCATCTGCAACACGCGGCGCCAACTTCCGAATCGTCTGCTGTCTACGAAGTCACGGCGAGTCTGCGTAGCGAGCCAGCCGCGCGCTGGCTATCCTTTCAGCAACGAAGGAAAATTGTGTCGTTTAGTTTCTATCACCTTGTTCTACGAGCAGCATCTTTGAGTAGTGATCAAAACACCCTGGGTCACGGGTTAGGTCCCACCCACTGCGGAAATTTTGAATAAAGTGTTTATCACTGATGGCCGGCAACTTGTTATAGGACAACCTATTACCTTTGGACTAGAAAATTAAAAAGACGGAAAAACCACCAATGACCATGAGGACACAGAAGGTAATGGGAACCACTACATTAAAGAAACATATGTATCCACAGGCTTTCTGGCCTGTAACTGAAAAATCGACAAGATTATCTTTCTATTAGCAGTAGAATTTAGACTCGTCTCTCATTTGGATTACCGGGAGTGGACTGCAGATGGGAAGGTAACAATGAGAAGACTGAATAACCACGCAAGGGTAATAATCTACGAGTCGTAGCGTGGGCTGTAGGAAGTTTGAATGTGTTAGCGATGCTAGAAAATCTGAAAAGTGAAACACAAATGCTTAATCTAGTCATAGTGAGTGTCAGTGAAGTGAAATGGAATTAAGACTATGATGGTATCAACAGCAACAAAAGATGGTACAGTGAGATCAATATCTATTATGAATAAGACTGGCCAGAGATTAGCTTACTGTGAAAAGTTAAATCATAAGGTTGTCCGCCTTAGAATCGACTGCAAACCAGTCCAAAATAACAGTGCAGGTGTGCATACCAAGGTCACAAGCAGAAGATGAAGCGGTAGAGAGAGTGTATGAGGATACTTAATGGTTAATTCATCATATAAGGGGAGATGATGGTTCAAATGGTTCAAATGGCTCTGAGCACTATGGGACTTAACAGCTAAGGTCATCAGTCCCCTAGAACCCAGAACTACTTTAACATAACTAACCTAAGGACATCACACACATCCATGCCCGAGGCAGGATTCGAACCTGCGACCGCAGTGGTCGCGCGGTGCCAGACTGTAGCTCCTAGAACCGCTCGGCCACCCCGGCCGGCCAAGGGGAGATGACAATCTACTGAACATGAGGGACTGGAATGTGGTTGTAGGGGAGGGAATAAAAGTTACGGGAAATAGAAGCTTGGTAGTAGGAAAGAGAGAGGGGAAAGTCTGAATTCTGCGTTAAATTTCAGCTAGTAATAGCGATTACACTGTTCAAGAATCACAAAGAGAATGTTGTGTAGAAGGTAAAATATTCTAGGGGTTTAGATCCAGTCATATTTCTTCTACACGATAGATGTCTCGGCTCCTCTGCTGGAATCTTCTTCAGGAAACTGTGCTAGTAACTGTTAACTGAACACTATCAAAGAACAGCGTCACGTTCTCTTATAAAAGGGAGTTTTCCTTTGCTTATGGTGAGTAAGTGGTGTTATTGGATAAAAGTCCTGTGGCTAGCACTGGTGAGCTGTCTTCACTGGATAGAGGAGTCTTCTCGATAGTGCTGAAGAGGTTGGTTCATTGGGTAAAATTCCTGTGACTATACTTGGAAAAATTCTGAAGACGTGGGAAGATTTGAGTTGGATTATGTACTCCTCAGAGATTCCATAACCAGTTACTGGAATGTAAGGCGCACCCAGGACCAGATGTAGACTCAGATCACAAATTAATAATGATGAAGAGTAGAATGAAATTTTAGGGAATTGTCCGGAAGAATTAGTGCGATGGCAGAACTTCGATGATGAAGTAGTGAGGAATGAAGGAGACACGTTTTGAGAACTTTAAACGTGTAGGTACTGTGATAATGAATAACACAGTATGTTGTTCAGTTAAAAAGAAATGATTTCTAAAAAGGGTAATTAGAAAAGCTGAACAGACAAACATAGGTACAAGAGGGGTAACTGCGAAGAAACCATGAGTGACAGAAGAAAAGCTTCAACTGATCGGCGAAAAACGGATAAAGAAACACGTTCCGGGAAAGACAGGAACGCAGCAATATAAGTCACTTACGAATGAAATAAAGAGGTAGAGCAGGAACAACAAGAAGAAATGGCTGCAGGAAAAATTTTAAAATATCTAAAAAGAGATCATTGTGCGAAGGACTGATTCAGCATATAAAAAGTTCCAAATAACCTTCAATTAAATTAAATGGAAGGTCGGCAACATGAAGAGTGTAATATGAATGTCGAACGGTTGACAAAGGGAATCCAATATTAAGGCCAGAATGAATATATATATATATATATATATATATATATATATATATATATATATAAAACTTTTTAAGACTTAATATAAATTGAGGCACAAGGTACCGTTTTTAATAACATAGAAGGATGGGCAACCAAGACAGACAAAAGCAGATTAGTGCGACAGCTATCGCAGAATCGACCTAATGTATCATGAATTCGAGCTTATGATGAAACTGATGTCTAGAAGAACGGAAAAGAAAACTGGGAATCTATTTGATGACGATCATTTTGGATTTAGGAAAATGGGTTTCTCGAGCTGGAAAATTTTTCGATAGTGTAAAATCGTGCGAGATATTAGAAATTCTGAAAAACGTAATAATAAGCTACGGGGAAAGACAATTAATATACGATATGTATAAGAACCAAAAGAGGGCACTAAAAATGGAAAACTAAGAACGAAGTGCTCGGGTTAAAAAGGGTGTAAAACAGGGGCGCAATATTGTGCCTGTACTGTTCGAGCTACACATCGAACAAGCAATGACAGAAGTAAAAGGTAGGGCAAAAATGGTATCAAAATGCAGAGTGGAATGATATCGATGAAAAGAGTCGGTTACTGAGAGAAAGTAACTAATTAAAGGGCCTGTTGAATGTAATGAATAGTCTACTGACTAGGGAATATGGGCTGAAAGTACACCAAAGAAAGGCGAACGTAATGAGCTTGAGTCTTAAGTCCAAATCTGGTGATTACGAGGAAGGCGAAGTTACAGAAATCTACTATCTTGGAAGCAACATAACGGACGAAGCAAGGAGGATGTAAACAGCTGGGTAACACAGGTAAATACGCCTCTCCGGGCCAATAGATGTCTTGCTGTATCAAACATTTGTGCCGTGTCGTACGGTACAATCGATTTCCCCGCTGCCAGAGATTATTTTCGAGTCGAGTGTCGTGCTCGTGTCTAGAGAGGGTGAGTTAGCTCGAGCGACTGGAACTATGAATATCTTCTGATGCCATCGGCGTCGCCGCCGTGGGAACGGCGCGTCGCCTGTTGCCAGTTTGGCGCGGCCGACCAGGTATCGGTATTGTAATGTAGCACAACATAAGACGGTGGTAAATGTCGTTTAAGGAGTCATTGCTAAGAATTTCACGTATTGTGCATTCAATCGGCTAATAGGATTCGGAATAATATTTCGTTTGTTTGCTAGGCGAAAGACTCTTCAATGATCACGCACAAAATACGATGCCTGAAATTCTCGAAGGACAGAATTTGTAATTGTCATTACTGGATCGTGATACGGGGTTATATCAGTTATCTCTGGATCCCAAAATAGTCCGCTTCGTCGTCTGTGGGGATGCGAGTCTGAGGTAGAAAGCCAACAACAACTAAATTCGCACGAATGATACTTCTGCTCCATCTGATCACACAACCAATGCGGTGAAAATCGGAACAATGGATTTAGGAATGCGGATCGGTAGACTATCGGTGACAACTTCCAGTAATGACCTCTACGAATTAAAATCTCGATGGGCATGTCTTCTTGAGAATTTATACATTGATCAGCTAACTGAAACTCTGCTCTTAGGCGCAGAACAGTGGTCACTTTCGGATACATTTATGTTAAGTCGTAGAGGTGATCCACTTTCTCCTAATTTCGAAACTGATATGAGTGCGCTGTCGTGAGAAGGTGGTATGAGGTTCGACCGTGCAAACACTAAGCAGTGGTTGGAGGCACGCTGTTTCAAATCTACTTTGCTACGAAGGAAGCTTGTCTTCCATTGTCTAGCACACACGAAGCAAGTTAGCAAGTTTACTTGTCCTTTTGGTCCTACAATAGGCACTGGAGCTGTTTGAGAGAAAGTGAAACTAGCCATAGTTGAGTCTATTCTACTAATAGAAGTGACATTGTCCTGTGCTCTTAGAGTTTAACAGTCAGCTACTCGACCGCTGGAGGGAACGTGCTTGTTCGGGGAACCGTTGCATGTCTATATTGTGCACTTTTCTGCAACTGCATTGTTAACTGACGTGTGATTCACTGCATTCTCATTCCTTTCGGATCTAGCTGGTATTTGTAGTCGTTATTGCCATCTTCTGTTTCGAGTGCTGATTTGTTTTTTTCTATGGGGCTGTGTCTATCCTATTTTCTCGACACGTATTCTCGATCTGAGGCAAAATTGGATCGTAGTTGGGATTTTGATCCCTGCTTGTCACGTTGCTGGGTGGTGTGGCTTGATTGACTGTGTACGCAAGCCTGTGCTTATTGTTAAAATTTTTTGTAAGCTACTTGTCTGGCGTATTTCCTATTCAGTGATTTCCGACCTTGTTTTACTTATTTTTTGTTTGTTTTTTATTGGAACAGTGTTTAATTATGCTTAGACTAAGTGTGTGTATTACAGGAAAAAAAATACTCATTATTTGAAATTTACTGTATTGAAGAGCAAACTGCTTTTGTTGGTCTTGTGGCTTTTATCAGATCATTTTTCTTACTGTACATCTATACATCTGTCAAAATGGAATCTAGCATGTAACTTCAGTAGACAGGATGGGTACAGGCTTCCGGCACCGTGGCTCCCTGCCATCGACGAAGTGAATACGCGGCCGCCGTGTGTGAGCAATACAGAGTCCAGGAAGCCACCTCTGCGGGCAGTAATAAACTGACGGAAAAAGTCGTAACATCAAAGAATAATCAATATAGAGTAATGAAAATTCGGGAATACATTGGTCTGGGTAAAATATTTAAGTGATTATAGTTGTCAGTGGGACTCAACGTTTGATTGTCATAGCACATCTGCAAAGTAAACGCTGCGTTTACTTCCGATCCTATAAATTCCATCAACTTACATATTCCCTTCTGAAAATCAGTTTGGTTGACATCAAGAAGCTAGTGTCGGCATATATCTACAGAATTCTGAGTGTTTTCGGTGCTAGCACACAACCATTAGCGTTTACGTCTTCCCTGGTCGTTTACAGATCTTGGATACGGCGATTACAATCGGTAAATGTAGAGTTGAATGCTCCTGTATTTGGAAAGTATATGGGATTAATAGATTCCAGGGGCTTAATAGATTCCACGTAACCCACGTGAGATTGTATAATTCTATTTTTATCGCCACTGCGTAATATGAGAAATGGCTCTGAGCACTATGGGACTCAACTGCTGAGGTCATAAGTCCCCTAGAACTTAGAACTACTTAAACCTAACTAACCTAAGGACAACACACACATCCATGCCCGAGGCAGGATTCGAACCTGCGACCGTAGCGGTCGCGCGGTTCCAGACTGTAGCGCCAGAACCGCTCGGCCACCAGCGGCCGGCATGAGAAATCTCTTGGTTGTTTCATATGTGTCAGATATCACAGAGAAGCAATCATCCAAATCCTTGGGATCACCCAAGCAGCCAGGCTAACTTTTTCCTGGTCCATTGATTGCTGGAATTGATTGCAAAAACTATTCCCAGGCATCAACATATCCGGAAAATGATTCATGTTCTATAATGGGCAGTCTGATAGCTGATGGAGCAACTGAGTGATGGTCGTAGGGGGTTGTTCATTACTAATGGTAGAGCGAGCCATAGAGGTCTTCAGTTTCCATTCTATGTTCCGTGACGTGCGTAAAATAGTGAGCTTGTGTGTGTCTATATATTCGTCACTTTGGACGTCTCAGTAGCGTAATCAATGTCATCGACAAAATGATGGATTTTTTTCATGAATGTCTGTTAGTTTACACAATAATTCCTGTAGTCGATCTATTGAATATTTGTCATCTTCAATACGGGTTGTGTCATTAAAGTGGTTTATCTCATTCAACATGCGTATATTACCTCTTGCAGTGCTGCTTGAAACGCGACTGCGATCTCTCGTGTTGGCACTTAATGCGAAGTGGTGGCTAGAGCTGTTTCCATCTAGCGCACAAGACGACTTTCCTTACAATGTGTGAATACGTGTGGTTTGGTTGTCACTAACAGACGTCTGACTTCCGTTCTCTTGGCGATAAACCGCGCCATAGGTGGTATGATATATGGTGAGGGTGGCTGTAATTTCGACGCCCCTGCTGGACAACAACCGGCTGCCCAACAGCTACATCAAGATACCCCTTTTCACATCCTCCGGCAACTACTTTGGACATCACGATGGATGCTATCAGCTAGTCGTTAGCGGTCGTTCGGGGTGAAAGGGAAGATGGAGTTACCAGACCAGAAACACTCCAGATTTTCCAGCGCGAGAAATAAGCGACAAAGTGAGAGGCTGAATTTTAGGAATTCACAAACCTTCATTGCAGAATCTAACCTATTCTCGTCCGCTGCTGATGGTTCAAATGTAGCTGATCCCTTTGGCACAGTAGCTCCTGATTTCGCTCCCAAACAGCACTGTGTTAGGAACACTAATTTCTACGGACGAACTGATAGCGCGCCGTAATTTGCTCATATGGTAAGTTTGGATAAAATTATAGGCTGTCTGAACCCTTTGTCGTTAGGGAAACTCTTGCATCCTTCCTTTTCAGAACTCTCCCGAGTACTATGATTAATATCTCTTTATGTGGAAAAGCCCAAAGTGAAAGCCGAATTGAAAATTCAAGACAAGGCTGATTACTTAGTTGACACTGAAGTACTAAAGTATAAAGTATGGAAACTTACATTCCTTCTTTCGTAGATTACGAACTGAGAGTAATAAGAAAAGTAGATACCGACCTCGTAGCAGCACAGAGTTTGGAAATCGTGCAATCTGTCTTCGCCGTTACATGTGTTCGCAGGTTTACGGAGAGATGTGATGTGCCGAACGAAAAAACACTCGTCGGCACTGTGGCAGGTTCTTCGATTCACTTCTGGAGGAGGCCGAGTACACTCACAAAATGTTAGACCACTTTATTTTAACTCCAACAAGATGAAATACTTTCAAATAATCCATGTCCACAGGACTGTCTGTGTATGTTTGTTACTGTAACTTTAATGTATCACTAGATACGGTACAGAATAATGGTCTCTTCTCTCAGTGTGCAACTGAATACAACATTTGCTACATAGTTCTGTCTAATACAACTCTCGCGCTGCTGGCTCTGTATTGAAACGATGCTGTCATCTCGGCGATTATTGCAGACCGGGCTGAGCGGCACCTTATCTGACGTATTTCAGTCTTCAGCAGCGGCGGCGTAGGGAAGCTCTAGAGGACGTGTCTATGTTGACGTATCTCATTCGTCTCCGCGTCTGGCAGTGACTATGCTTGCTTAGTTGTGGTTCCGTTGTGGAGTACCAACTTTATCCTGGGACCTCGTTCTTCGGACGACAGCACGCATGATAAATAACTCTCTAATTACCGGAAGTTGTGTTTATCCATGGAACTAAAGGAAATGTTGGACCTGTAGACCCTTACTTGCCAACTTTCAGGCACTGCTCTGATTACCTTAGTAACGCATGCACCAGTAAACAAAGTCGGTCCCAGATGAGATGCGTCAAATACAGCGGGCCTCATTCTGTTGAATCCTACGCCTCTAATAGTGCTATATGTGCACTCTGTAGGGAACATGATCCATCTATGGACGGATCCTGCCCTGAATATAGCATACGGTGACGAGCCCAAGAACTAGTTACGTTCAGTAACAATCTGCTGAACATTGTTCGTGTGCCAACCTACTAGGCGGCCACAGCGGACAGCAATATATCTTGACTCTGCCGATCACTGCTGCTTCGACAAATTTCAGCGCTCCATATTTTCAAAACCTACAAATTTTCCTGCCACTGCCCGCCACAAGCATGCAGGGTCAACAGCACAGAAATAGGCACGGAACTCAATGTGTGGATATGCCTCAGTGGACAAACACCGCTCACCGACATTACCGGTGGCAGGTGGAAGCAAGAGAACACAGTAATGTACGTAACTGGTTTCAGTACCGCACACTGCTATACACCAGGCAACATTCACCAACACCTGTAAGCCAGAATCTCTATCACTTGGTGCTCGCGGGTTGGCAAGTCCACAAGTACAAAGTCAACGACAACCTCCAGCTCACGCTGAATTCATCGATAAGATAATAAGTGTTATTGATATAGTCATTCAGAAGATGCGATAAAGCAATGCTATGAAGAGAATTATTCAATAGCCAGCCCTACATCGTCGTGTAATGTGAAGTCACAGCAGCTGTTCTCTTCAAAAATTATTTCATAATAAGCAGGACCGTCTCAGTGGAATGGTGGAGTTGCTATAATGGTAAAACATTCGCTGCCACATCAACCACACCCGCTCGATGTAAGAAACAGCACACCGAATTAGCTGCTGTGCAGATACAATCTGCTCACAAAACCTTTACAGTTGTCTCAATGTATTTTGTTCCCCGCTACACTATCATGGAAGACGACTGGAGACGCATAATAAACCAGCTTTGGCCTCCATTTATAACAAGTGGAGGCTTAAATTCCGTGATGTGGCGTGTGGAGGTTACATGACATACAATAACCAAGTGATTGTCAATGATGAAGCTCTTACCATGGTATCCGGTTATTATAATTAAACTGACGATGGTGTTCCTATAGTTACAATGTACACTGTATAAATCGCAAGACGCTGAAACATCGTAGATATGTTCATTAATCGGTACACTCAAGGAGTATGTTGAAAAATAATAATAGTTTCGCCAGGCCACCAGGCTAAAATATGGCGCTGTAAACAGTCAGAATGTGAAATGTTTCCTGTCTGGACATCAGCGTGCTGTCTTTCGTGAAATGATTGTTGATGTAAAGGGATAAGGAAGATGAAGTTTTCCATGCGAAACGCAATGGCTATTGAGAAGAAAAATCGTGCACTGCTGGTAAAGCTGTTTTATCAGAACAGTAGCATTGACAGCGCTGCATTGCGGGAATATCGCCAACAGACATAGCTGTGAAGAGGTCCCATGTCAATAAATGGGCTAAAAAATACGATCAAGAAATTTGTATACACTGGTATCCCTACGACTACGAGATTCAGAATTTGCGCCAAGGTAAGCCTCGAGATAGGTTACTGTACCATGGCACGCATGGAATTGGATGACATGTGGCCGGGGAATATTCTTTGGACGGACAAGACACATTCTATTCTGCACGGTGCAGTGAATGTACAGAACTGTCGCAAATGGGATTCTACTCCCTACATGTTGCGCAGGAACATCTACTGCAAAATGGTTCAAATGGCTCTGAGCACTATGGGACTCAACTGCTAAGGTCATTAGTCCCCTATAACTTAGAACTAGTTAAACCTAACTAACCTAAGGACATCACAAACATCCATGCCCGAGGCAGGATTCGAACCTGCGACCGTAGCGGTCTTGCGGTTCCAGACTGCAGCGCCTTTTAACCGCACGGCCACTTCGGCCGGCGATCTACTGCACTCAGCTTAGGTGACCCATTAGGTGTGCAGTGATTTCTGCTCGTATGAGGACCTCCTTGTGCAACACGTGATTCCTCTAGGCAGTTTCAATATGTGTGACCTTCCAGATACACCGACCTAAGTCCATGTGACTTCTGGTTGTGGGTATACGTGAAAGATTGTGTCTCTCAGGGATGTAGCCGGTTTCTTCCTCACCTGAAGGATAGTATACAATGACATACAGCTCTAATTGGAACAGATACACTGCTAGCGACCGTCGACTACGACATGTTGCGCTTGCAGCATGTTGCTAAGTGGGAAGCAATACTGAATACATGTCGCAATTTGTGACCTTATCCTAATAATCGTGCCAGAACCACAGTTACCATATAATTGATCATTCGCCCCTTTTCCTGTACCCACACCTCATTCTGACTTCTCTGAGATGTTCATTCCTCTTCAACTGAACTGCCTGCTGAGGTATTCATTATCGCAGAATCTATAGCCTCAGAGAACTTCAAGCGTGTCTCTTCATTCCTTAGTACTTCCGTATCCCACTTCTGCGCATTGATTCTTCCTGACTAGTCACGTAAAGATCAACTTACTCTTCATCATTATCAAGTTGTGATCCAAGTGTACGTGTGCTCCTCGGTACGCCTCACAATCCAATACCTGAGTTCGGCATATCTGCCTCACCATGATGTAATCTAACTGAATTTTTTTTTGGTATCTCCCGGTATTTTCCAAGTAAACCTTCTCCTCTTGCGATTCTTGAACAGAGTGTTCGATATTACCATCTAAAATTTGTTGCAGAACTCAATTAGTCTTCTTATTCTCTAATTCCTACTGCCAAGGCCATATTCTCCCGTAACACTTTCTTCTGCTCTTTCCACTACAATAGTATTCCAATCCCTCATGACTATCACATTTTCATCTCCCTTTACGTACTGAATTACCCATTCGATACCCTCATATACTTTCTCAATTTGTTCATCTTCTGTTTGCGATGTCGGTATGGATACCTTGAACTACACTCCTGGAAATGGAAAAAAGAACACATTGACACCGGTGTGTCAGACCCACCATACTTGCTCCGGACACTGCGAGAGGGCTGTACAAGCAATGATCACACGCACGGCACAGCGGACACACCAGGAACCGCGGTGTTGGCCGTCGAATGGCGCTAGCTGCGCAGCATTTGTGCACTGCCGCCGTCAGTGTCAGCCAGTTTGCCGTGGCATACGGAGCTCCATCGCAGTCTTTAACACTGGTAGCATGCCGCGACAGCGTGGACGTGAACCGTATGTGCAGTTGACGGACTTTGAGCGAGGGCGTATAGTGGGCATGCGGGAGGCCGGGTGGACGTACCGCCGAATTGCTCAACACGTGGGGCGTGAGGTCTCCACAGTACATCGATGTTGTCGCCAGTGGTCGGCGGAAGGTGAGCGTGCCCGTCGACCTGGGACCGGACCGCAGCGACGCACGGATGCACGCCAAGACCGTAGGATCCTACGCAGTGCCGTAGGGGACCGCACCGCCACTTCCCAGCAAATTAGGGACACTGTTGCTCCTGGGGTATCGGCGAGGACCATTCGCAACAGTCTCCATGAAGCTGGGCTACGGTCCCGCACACCGTTAGGCCGTCTTCCGCTCACGCCCCAACATCGTGCAGCCCGCCTCCAGTGGTGTCGCGACAGGCGTGAATGGAGGGACGAATGGAGACGTGTCGTCTTCAGCGATGAGAGTCGCTTCTGCCTTGGTGCCAATGTTGGTCGTATGCGTGTTTGGCACCGTGCAGGTGAGCGCCACAATCAGGACTGCATGCGACTGAGGCACACAGGGCCAACACCCGGCATCATGGTGTGGGGAGCGATCTCCTACACTGGCCGTACACCACTGGTGATCGTCGAGAGGACACTGAATAGTGCACGGTACATCCAAACCGTCATCGAACCCATCGTTCTACCATTCCTAGACCGGCAAGGGAACTTGCTGTTCCAACAGGACAATGCACGTCCGCATGTATCCCGTGCCACCCAACGTGCTCTAGAAGGTGTAAGTCAACTACCCTGGCCAGCAATATCTCCGGATCTGTCCCCCATTGAGCATGTTTGGGACTGGATGAAGCGTCGTCTCACGCGGTCTGCACGCCCAGCACGAACGCTGGTCCAACTGAGGCGCCAGGTGGAAATGGCATGGCAAGCCGTTCCACAGGACTACATCCAGCATCTCTACGATCGTCTCCATGGGAGAATAGCAGCCTGCATTGCTGCGATAGGTGGATATACACTGTACTAGTGCCGACATTGTGCATGCTCTGTGGCCTGTGTCTATGTGCCTGTGGTTCTGTCAGTGTGATCATGTGATGCATCTGACCCCAGGAATGTGTCAATAAAGTTTCCCCTTCCTGGGACAATGAATTCACGGTGTTCTTATTTCAATTTCCAGGAGTGTATTATTGTTGGTGATGGGTTGTTGTCGATTCTGATGAGAACAACCCTACCTTCCTATTCATAACGAATCACACTCCCATTATTCCATTTTCCCTATACTCGTCTCACCAGAAATCCTTCTCTTCATTCCACTTCACTTAACTGACCTTAATTACATCAAGACTGAGCCAACTGCCACATCATGCTTGACGTTTTAATTTTTTACTTCTTTACTACTAACTCTATTCACGACACATTTCGCAGTAACACGTCTACCACTGGATGTACGTGCAAACTTATGTCGTTGTACAGGACATCGTTCAGGAGATACGACGTCATAAACATCAAAATGCGTGAAAACAAACTGCACGGTGAAATTCGGTAGACATCCAGTTGAAATAAGTGTACAAATACGCGTGTAATATGTCAAATATATGAAACATGTGAAATGCATTTAACATATACATATGCGAGGAAAGTCACGGGTAAGAACTCATTATAAATCCCTGGAACAATTTCAACCAAATTTGGGACACATGTTAGCCACAGTCTAGGAAGAAATACTGCAGGGATGAGTGTGATAACGTGAAAAGAAAAATGAGGGCAAGAATATGGACAGACATCGAGGGGGAAGGAGGAGAAGCCACAGACAGAAGCAGGAAGGGGTGTATGTAGGGGGGGGGGAATAGGGGAGAGGAGGAGCTGGAAAGAGAAAGGAATGAGAAGGAGATGGACAGAGGCAGGGGGAGGAAAAGACAGGCAGAGAGATGGAGGAGGAGCTGAACAGACTGAGGGGAAGGAGGAAACTCACAGCGAAAGGGAGGAGGAGGAGTTCGACAGAGAGAGAGGGGCGAGGGGGAGATGGACACAGAAAGAAAAGGGGAGTAGACAAACTGGGAGAGGGGGAGGAGGAGATGCAAAGAGAGATGGAGAAGGACGAGATGGAAAGAGAGAGAGAGAAGGAAGAGATGGGAAGAGGGAGGAAGAAAGAGGAGATGGACAGAGATAGGGGGAGGAAGAGATTGACACAGGGTGAGAAGGAGTTGGAATTAGAGGGGAGAGGAGAAGGGACAGGGGGGAGATGAATAGACGGACTGAAGGAAGAGGAGCAGATTGACAGGGAGGGGGAGGAGATGAACAAGAAAAGAGGGAGGAGCAGATGGACAGTGAGAAGGGCAGGAGGAAAAGGACACAGAATAAGGGTGTAGTAGTTGGAGAGAGAAAGGAAAGAGAAGGAGATGGACAGAGAGAAATGAGAGGGTGGTAGAGATGGACAGCGGGAGGGTGGGGTGGAGGCGATAGACAGGTATAGGGGCGTTGGATAGAGAGAGTAGGTAGGAGAGGTGAATAAAGAGAGTGGGGGTGGACAGAGAGGGGAGGCAGGAAGCGAAAGACAGAGAGAGGAAGGAGGAGGAGATGGATTCATAGATGACTGATGTAAATGAATACCCAGGCTATGCCGGGTTTCTTAGCTAGTACATAAACAAAAAAAATTAACTCTTGCTCTCGCCCATAACCATTTTAGGTGCTAAAAGTGATTGTTGAGACGGAGTCATCTGTGTCAGAACTCGTGAGGTGATTTGCAATTGTCTGAGTGCGCCGAGGCATGGCAGCTCCAGCCATAAAGATGCGATAGTAGTAGTGTAAACGGCGGATCAGCCGGCCATTGTGGCCGAGCAGTTCTAGGCGCTTCAGTCCGGAAACACGCTGCTGGTATGGTACCAGGTTCGAATCTTGCCTCAGGCATGGATGTGTGTGATGTCCTTATGTTAGGTTTAAGTAGTTCTAATTGTAGGGGACTGGTGACCTCAGATGTTAAGTCCCATAGTACTCAGAGCCATTTGAACCAAACGGCGGATCGCAGCCCGGCTGGTTAGCAGCGGTGTGTGGTAGTATGGCTGCGATTCGTTTCTCTATTTGTGCAGTTTTGTTTTGTTTTGCTTTGCTCAGGTTGAATAATAAATTTGTGTTAGAGTTTAAGGTCTTCCAGGGGCAACAGACTACTCTTATAAGTGAAGTGGAAGCTGGAGTTGCCAACTTGTATTAAGAAGAAATACGTAATTCATCCTAAGATTTTAGCATTTTGAAATTTATGTTATAGAAGTGATGGAGAGTTCACAGTAATAGTCGCCATAAAATGGTCTCCCATCTTATGATTTTGTGTAATTTATGAAATAATTATAAGTATTATTAAACGGAATGGCATAAGTACCTACTATAATATTAAGATGACATTTGAATTCAGATGTTCAGGGCTTATATATTATACCGTTATATTCAAGTTCCTTCATATAATCAAATTCTTCTTCGCGCAGTTCATAACAGGAGTTTCGGTAACCAGTAATGCTGCTTTTGACAACATCTATAGCGACAGTACAGATCTCTTTATTTACAGTCACAGTTCACAATGAGTCCGATCATAAATATCAGCATTACATTAAATCAGTGATATAAATGCCTTTGTCCATATCAATTCGCAAAACGTACTAAATGCTGCAATAATGTTATAGTGAAAACTGTAGATTAAGAGAGAGATAGGAGTATATACAACAAATAATTCATGATACTCTGAGGTGAAGTGGTTGGCAAGGAGAACAATTCTACTTCTACATCTACATTTATACTTCGCAAGCCACCCTACTATGTGTGGCGGAGGGAACTTTACGTGGCAATGTCATTACCTCCCTTTCCTGTTCCAGTCGCGTATGGTTCGCGGGAAGAACGACTGCCAGAAAGCCTCCGTGCGCGCTCGCATCTCTCTAATTTTACATTCGTGATCACCTCGGGAGGTATAAGTAGGGGGAAGCAATATTTTCGATACCTCATCCAGAAACGCACCCTCTCGAAACCTGGACAGCAAGCTACACCGCGATGCAGAGTCTGCCACCTGAGTTTGCTAAACATCTCCGTAACGCTATCACGCTTACCAAATAACCCTGTGACGAAACGCGCCGCTCTTCTTTGGATCTTCTCTATCTCCTTCGTCAACTCGACCTTGTACCGATCCCCCACTTACGAGCAATACTCAAGTATAGGTCGAACGAGTGTTTTGTAGGCCACCTCCTTTGTTGATGGACTACATTTTCTATGGACTCTCCCAATGAATCTCAACCTGGCAACCGCCTTACCAACAATTAATTTTATATGATCATTCCACTTCAAATCGTTTCGTATGCATACTCCCAGATATTTTACAGAAGTAACTGCTACCATTGTTTGTTCCGCTATCATATAATCATGCAATAAAGGATCCTTCTTTCTGTGTATTCGCAATACATTACATTTGTCTATGTTAAGGGACAGTTGCCACTCCCTGCACCAAGTGCCTATCCGCTGCAGATCTTCCTGCATTTCGCTACAATTTTCTAATGCTGCAACTTCTCTGTATACTACAGCATCATCCGCATAAAGTCGCATGGAACTTCCGACACTAGGTCATTTACATATATTGTGAAAAGCAATAGTCTCATAACACTCCCCTGTGACACGCCAGAGGTTACTTTAGTGCCTGTAGACGTCTCTCCATTGATAACAACATACTGTGTTCTATTTGCTAATAACTCTTCAATCCAGCCACACAGCTGGTCTGATATTCCGTAGGCTCTTACTTTGTTTATCAGGCGTCAGTGCGGAACTGTATCGAACGCCTTCCGGAGGTCAACGAAAATGGCATCTACCTGGGAGCCTGTATCAAATATTTACTGGGTCTCATGAACAAATAAAGCGAGATCACGATCGCTGTTTCCGGAATCCATGTTGATTCCTACAGAGTAGATTCTTGGTTTTCAGAAATGACATGATACGCGAGCAAAAAACATGTTCTAAAATTCTACAACAGATCGATGTCAGAGATATACGCCTATAGTTTTGCGCATCTGCTCGACGACCCTTCTTGAAAACTGGAACTGGCTGTGCTCTTTTCCAATCATTTGGAACCTTCTTTTCCTCTAGAGACTTGCGGTACATGGCTATTAGAAAGGGGGCAAGTTCTTTCGCGTATTCGGTGTCGAATCGAATTGGTATCCCGTCAGGTCCAGTGGGCTTTCCTCTGTTGAGTGACTTCAGTTACGTTTCTATTCCTTGGACACTTATTTCGATGTCAGTCATTTTTTCGTTTGTGAGAGGATTTAGAGAAGGAACTGCAGTGCGATCTTCCTCTGTGAAACAGCTTTGGAAAAAGGTGTTTAGTATTTCAGCCTTACGCGTGTCATCCTCTGTTTCAATGCCATTATCATCCCAGACTGTCTGGATAAGCTGCTTCGATCCACTTACTGATTTAACGTAAGACCAGAACGTCTTAGGATTTTCTGTCAAGTCGGTACATAGAAATTTACTTTCGAATTGACTGAACGCTTCACGCATGGCGCTCCTTACGCTAACTTTGACATCGTTTAGCTTCTGTTTGTCTGAGAGGTTTTGGCTGCGTTTAAACTTACAGTGAAGCTCTCTTTGCTTTAGCAGCATTTTCCTAACTTTGTTGTTAAACCACGGTGGGTTTTCCCGTCTATCACAGTTTTACTCGGCACGTACCCGTCTAAAACGCATTTTACGATTGCCTTGAACTTTTTCCATGAACACTCAACATTGTCAGTGTCGAAACAGAAATTTTCGTTTTGATCTGTTTCGTAGTCTGAAATCCTCCTCGTATTACTCTTGCGAAACAGATAAACCTTTCTCCCTTTTTACATTCCTATTTACTTCCGTATTCAGGAATGCTGCAACGGCCTTATGATCACCGATTCCCTGTTCAGCGCTTACGGAGTAGAAAAGTTCGGGTCTGTTTGTTATCAGTAGGTCCAAGATGTTATCTCTAAGAGTCGGTTCTCTGTTTAATTGCTCGAGGTAATTTTCGGATAGTGCACTCAGTATAATGTCACTCGATGCTCTGTCCCTACCACCCGTCCTAAACATCTGAGTGTCCCAGTCTATATCTGGTAAGCTGAAATCACCACCTAAGACTATAACATGCTAAGGAAATTTATGTGAAATGTATTCCAGATTTTTTCTCAGTTGTTCTGCCACTAATGCTACTGAGTCGGGAGGTCGTAAAACGAACCAATTATTAACCTAGCTCGGTTGTTGAGTATAACCTTCATCCATAATAATCATTCGTGGGGGATCGGATCATCCAATCAGAAGACTGATGACTCGAAGCGCCTGTATATACACTGATTACGCCCAGGGACCAGAAAATTTGTTGGTAGTTTTATGGAGGTATGTGGTACTAGATGTCTGCGCACTGGTAATGTAATTCGCGTAAATAATGGGCTGCTGATTTGCGTAAGCGGTGGTGGCGCCCGACTGCGACCCATATGGGTTACATAGGATTTACATCAGGCGAATTTGATCGCTTAGACATAAATTTGAGTTCACTATAATGCTACTCAAACCACTGTAGCACGGTCCTGGTCCCGAGACACGGACAATTATACTGCTGAAATATGACATCGCCGTCTGGGAAGACATCAAGGATGAAGGGATGCATGTGGCTCTCAGCTGTCAGCTGTCTTCGGTTACTATCGCAGGTCCCATGCAAGCGCAGTAGAATGTCTCCCATAGTACTCGTATAATACTGTTCCACCAGCCTGCGTCCGTGGCGCACCGCACGGTTCGAGCAGCCATTCACCTCGATGATGGCGTTTGTGGAGAGACCATCGACATAGTGCTGCAAAAACGTTATTCACCCGAAGAGCCGATACGTTTCCATTGATAGATGGTCGAATCCCGGTGGTCCCGTGTCCACTGCAGTCGTAATTGACGATGCCGTTGGGTCAACATGTGAACACGTAGGGGAGGTCTGCTGTGGAGCTCCATGTTCAACAATGTACGACGAACGGTGTGCTTCGAAACACTTGTGTGTGCATCACCATTGTGCTCCTTGGCACAGATGCCACACATCACCTTGTATCCTATTTTACACAGCAGACAAGCCTCCGAAGAGTCGTGGACATCCAACTATGTAGCACCTAGAGGTAGTTTCACCGTTCCTCTATCTCTTTCCGCAGATGCTCAGGACAGTTGCACGTGAACATTCGACCAGCTTTGCAGTTTGCGAGATAATCGTTCACAGGCTCTGTCTAATAATGATCTGCCCTTTGTCAAAGTCGTTTAGCTCAGTGGATTTACCCAATCGGAGCTAGCGTTCTCGCTCCCCGCGCCCGCGTTCCCGCGTTCGATTCCCGGCGGGGTCAGGAATTTTCTCTGCCTCGTGATGACTGGGTGCTGTGTGATGTCCTTAGGTTAGATTAGTTCTAAGTTCTAGGGGACTGATGACCATAGATGTTAAGTCCCATAGTGCTCAGAGCCATTTGAACCATGACTTTACTAGGGTGATCCCTGCCCGTGCCTGCTCCACTTACACACTTTTGTTACCGCGTCACGTGTCCGCAACGCCACCAGGTGGCATCCAATGTCGCGGTGGGCAGTGGTCATAATGTTTTGGCTTATTATTGTATACCGGGTATCCTTCCTAAGAAACATCCGGCGAATTTTTTCTGACGTTCTGGAAGTTATCTGCAATTATATTTTTCTGATGTGTAGCTGAAGTCACCGGACGCTAATGCTGCTCATTACGTCTTTCGTGCGACGCCCATTGTCGATGGAAAGCGTCTGTTTGTTTCCCGTTACGAACGAAATGGTTTTAAAGCGGATTGGTCCACTAAGATATACGTTAATACGTTACATCGACATGTATTAACTGAGATATTAAAAAAAAAAAGAATGATCAGAACTACAGGAGGAACTGAGCAGCGCTGTTGCATGACGATAGCAATCACAAGGATTCCGCCGATAATGGGAGTCGCATGAAAGTCGCGATGTGCGGTATTTGTTGAGTATATATGTACATCAACGGCGGGAAAGAAAAAAAGAGAGTGGCACAGAGAGACAGTTCTATGTACTGACTTCGCAGAAAATCCTAAGAAATTTTGGTCTTATGTCAAAGCGGTAGGTGGATCAAAACAAAATGTCCAAACACTGTGATCAAAATGGTACTGAAACGGAGGATGATAGACTAAAGGCCGAAATACTAAATGTCTTTTTCCAAAGCTGTTTCACGGAGGAAGACTGCACCGTAGTTCCTTCTCTAGATTGTCGCACAGATGACAAAATGGTATATATCGAAATAGACGACAGAGGGATAGAGAAACAATTAAAATCGCTCAAAAGAGGAAAGGCCTCTGGACCTGATAGGATACCAGTTCGATTTTACACAGAGTACGCGAAGGAACTTGCCCCCCTTCTTGCAGCGGTGTACCGAAGGTCTCTAGAAGAGCGTAGCTTTCCAAAGGATTGGAAAAGGGCACAGGTCATCAACGTTTTCAAGACGGTACGTCGAACATGTGCTGAGCTATAGACCTATCTATATCTCTAACGTCGATCAGTTGTAGAATTTTGGAACACGTATTATGTTCGAGTATAATGACTTTTCTGGAGACTAGAAATCGTGATTGAAGAGTTCCTAGATAACAGAACGCAGCATGTCATTCTCAATGGAGAGAAGTCTTCCGAAGTAAGAGTGACTTCAGGTGAGCCGCAGAGGTGTGTCGTAGGACCGTTCCTATTCACAATATACATAAATGACCTTGTGGATGACATCGGAAGCTCACTGACGCTTTTTGCGGATGATGCTGTGGTATATCGAGAGGTTGTAACAATGGAAAATTGTACTGAAATGCAGGAGGATCTACAGCGAATTGACGCATGGTGCAGGGAATGGCTATTGAATCTCAATGTAGACAAGTGTAATGTGCTGCGAATACATAGAAAGAAAGATCCCTCATCATTTAGCTACAATATACCAGGTCAGCAACTGGAAGCAGTTAATTCCATAAATTATCTGGGAGTACGCAATAAGAGTGATTTAAAATGGAATGATCATATAAAGATGATCGTCGGTAAAGCAGATGCCAGACTGAGACTCATTGGAAGAATCCTAAGGAAATGCAATCTGAAAACAAAGGAAGGAGGTTACAGTACGCTTGTTCGCCAACTGCTTAAATACTGTTCAGCAGTGTGGGTGGTACGGACCAGATAGGGTTGATAGAGAAGATCCAACGGAGAGCAGCACGCTTCGTTACAGGATCATTTAGTAATCGCGAAAGCGTTACGGAGATGATAGATAAACTCCAGTGGAAGACTCTGCAGGAAAGACGCTCAGTAGCTCGGTAGGGGCTTTTGTTGAAGTTTCGAGAACGTACCTTCACCGAGGAGTCAAGCAGTATATTGCTTCCTCCTACGTATATCTCGCGGAGAGACCATGAGGATAAAATCAGAGAGATTAGAGCCCACACAGAGGCACACCGACAATCCTTCTTTCCACGGACAATACGGGACTGGAATAGAAGGGAGAACCGATAGAGGTACTCAAGGTACCCTCCGCCACACACCGTCAGGTGGCTAGCGGAGAATGGATGTAGATGTAGAGAGAGGGAGAGAGAGAGAGAGAGAGAGAGAGAGAGAGAGGGAGGGAGGGAGAGAGGCTGGAGTGGAAAGGTACGGAAAGTTGAGATTTATATGGCTTCAAATAATTACAGCATATTTAGAAACAGAATACATCGACGCGTGGAAATTTTACAGTAATAGCACGCACTACAAACAGCCAGGCATATTGTGAAGACTAAGGATGCTATGTGCTGTCTCCCGGCATGCAATACAGAAAGACGTATTTTTATACGTTTCTAACAGGGTTCTGCTCATGTAATTTGAAGCGTACGGGTAACCGGTATGAAGTGAAACCGGACTACACGGTATTTAAAATGTGCTCTCCAAGTTGGTCTGTAAAGTGGTTGCGAGTGTGTAAAAAAATTCTGTGTAATTTCTCTCTCAGAGATTTATTTAATTCATCAGACTCAGCGAACAAGTAGTTCTGCCACCAGTGCGTTGTAATGTAAATGAGATGGGAAAATAAATGCGCACGACCATCAAAATTGCGTGTATGAAATAAAATGTATAGTTAAAAAAATCTTGACATATGGAAGAACTACTAGCTGGAACACGATATTTACTTTTAGCAGGAAGTGTTGCTCAGTTCAAATTAATACATTATTTTGTTTAGAAAGTTCTGATTACTTTCTAGATAAATGACTGGAGTAATTGTTTGCAAAATCATGATTTGGCACAATAGTTGTACGTTGCTTCTTTGTATCAGGGTCGATCAAACAACAGATGATTCTGAGGCATTAAGAACGACATTGCAGATCATGCGTCTAAATATCATCATTTGTATGCACATCACAGTTATAGATACGAAATTACAAAGTGCAAGAAAGCATCAGATTCATACACGAGGTATATGGCCTTGTACTGCGTCGTGAGAACTTAATAACTCGCACACTTTCCTGCAACCTATAGTTTGACACATCTAGTTTACAATTGTGCTCTATATACAAATGATAATGTTTCGCCGTATGATCTGTAATTTATGTCGTTATTAGTGGCTGAGGATAGTGTGTTGTCTGACCGAAAACGGTGACTTTAATAAAGAAATGACGTAACAACTATTGTACCAAACCCTGATTTTTCAGAAGAATAAGAAGATGATGCTGTTATTAGTATCATGCTCAACAGTGAACTATGATCAATGGTCACTGAATATAAATTGTATGTAATAAAACGCTTACATTTTGTAAATGTCTGCTGCTACATCGTCCGCAGCTCGTGGTCGTGCGGTAGCGTTCTCGCTTCCCACGCCCGGGTTCCCGGGTTCGATTCCCGGCGGGGGTCAGGGATTTTCTCTGACACGTGACGACTGGGTGTTGTGTGCGGTCCTTAGGTTAGGTAGGTTTAAGCAGTTCTAAGTTCTAGGGGACTGATGACAATAGATGTTAAGTCCCATAGTGCTCAGAGCCATTTTTTGCTGCTACATCAATGTACACTTTGTACCATCTGTGAAGATAAACTGTTCGGCAAGTTTATATTTGTGATATCGCCATCTTTGTGTACAGTCTTCCATGTGGCAAAAACTATCCGGTGTGTGTGCTTGGGGTTTTATACTGTGTGGGTAGAGCTACGTTAGCTAATTGCTTTGCATTCTGTTCACTATTATGGGAACATAAGCAGTCAACATTGCAATATAACAACGCTCGGTTTTCGATGTAACTAACTTAAAACTAAAACAGTTCTTCCTCAAAGATTTAGTCAAACAATATACAACCGTTATTACTTACAACTGCAGTTACGAGGGTGTGCTGAAAATAATGCCCCAGAATTTTTTATTCTGTTCATAACATGTAAGCTTTCACGGCCGGGCTGAAATGCCGTGGTCCATATATAAAACTTCTTCTCCTTCCTGACGTGTCGTAGCCTACTGCGGGCAAGCCGGCCGGCGTGGCCGTGCGGTTCTAGGCGCTTCAGTCTGGAACCGCGTGACCGCTGCGGTCGCAGGTTCGAATCCTGCCTCGGGCATGGATGTGTGTGATGTCCTTAGGTTAGTTAGGTTAAAGTAGTTCTAAGTTCTAGGGGACTGATGACCTCAGATGTAAAGTCCCATAGTGCTCCCATTTCAACCAGAGCCTACTGCGGGCAACATCTTCTGAGGTGAGTCGGCCACTGGCTGCTAGGCGCTGGCGGTCCCGCTTATATAGAGCGCTTAGATGGCGCCACCACTTATCACGTGCTTTCGACTTTAAAACTATCTCTGGCTAGTGCCATCTCTCTCGATTACAGGTAACCGATTGTCACTTCGTTGGTACAAAGTCGACCGCCATATCTTGTCTAGTTTTAATCCTTCTTCTTTTTCATTAAAATTATTTTCGTGCTTGTAGATCTCTATAGCTTCTCTATACATGCGAGTATAATAATGTGAGGTCCTAGTGGAGACAATCTTTTGACTTAACAAGAAAATCAGTGAAAGTTTAAGATCGGTGAAAAGACGCACGACACCACTTAGCTACCCCAGGTGAGTATAAAATTCCATGTAGCTGTGGCATGGTTTATATTGGAACAACTAAAAGGAACTGTAGATTGGGACAAATCGACAAATCAGCTGTAGCGGAACATGTTTTCAAAGACGGTTATCACGAAATAAAATTTAGTGACAAACGTGATTGCTAGGACCTCACATTACTATACCCGCACGTATGGAGAAGCTATAGAGCACGTTATGAGTGGTGGCGCCAACTAAGCGCTCTATATAAGAGGGACCTCCAGCGCCTAGCACCCAGTCGCCGACTCACCTCAGAAGATGTTGCCCGCAGTAGGCAGCGAAACGTCAGGAAGGAGAATAAGTTTTATATATGGACCACGGAAATTCAGCCCGGAAGTTTTAATTCATGTTTTTATTCTGTTCTCAATGTCGGTTGAAGTATCACATGTCATGCATATTACTCTTCGACTTACCCGCTTCGCTGACGCTAGCTGCAACCTTCTGCTCCTAGAGGGCTCCGAATTGTAGCGTGTAACATGGCGGTGTGAAACGTAAATATGTCGCTCCGTGAGAAACACACCTTCAGAAAACTCAAAGCACGAATTCGAATATTTCGTCCACACATGGATCACACCCGTTCCTTTAGCAAGACAGTGCCAGACCACACACGAGCGCTGCATCTGCAACAATCCGACGTCTTGGGTTCGTTGCCATCCGTACAGTCCCGACTTGGTCTCAAGCGATTTTCATCTGTTCTTAAAGAAAACCATTGAAGATTTCACTATGATAATGATGAAGACGTGCAAGCAAATTCAAACAGTCTACAGTGACGGTATCAACAAACTGGCCTCTCGTTGAAAGAAATGTGTTTGACGCCAGGGCAACTATATTGAGAAATAAATCGGTAGACAGGAAGAATATTAATAACATTAGTTTTATTTGAAAAAAATTGAGTTTCCACGTAATAAAATTCGGTGGCATTACTTGTGACCATGTCCTTGTAAATAGGGCATTTCTCATGTGGCTGTTTTGCTGTAGGGCACCACCACTCCAAGAAACTTCCCCAACAAGCGGGGATAAACAGTCGAAAGCTAATGTAGACGTCTAAGCGTGGGAAGCCTCCTAAGGATGATTCTGTCCGTTAGAAACCGATAACGGCGCTTTTTGTGTAAATAAATAGCACTATTGACAGTGACTTGCTCCTGTTTCTTTCTTCGCAGGAATCGACCTGTGTTTTGTATACAGCCAAGGTCTCAAAAAACTGATAAAACATAAAACTAGCAAAATTAAGTGCCTCGCAGCCTGCTATCATTTGATGAAAACCTTGTTTCGTTATCATGCACCGGTTACGAAATAAAAGATATCCAAGTTTTATATGATTCTCGCTATGTGCTTGAAACATGAAAACGTGAAGAACAAGTTTAGTAAAGACATGGCGTATGCGACATTTAAGGTTGAATGTCGGATTGGAGGAAAGTGATGTGAGACCATAGATTTACAGTGTCACGCCGTATTAACGTCACCACATGTCAAAAGCCTAACTAATTACCTTTTGCAGTGCAGTTCGCTGCGAGACGAGCAGCAAGGGAGTAAATAATGTTCTGGAAGGCACCAGGATGGTAGTGGAGCCATGCCGACTCCATTGCCGTGGCGGCCTGCGCTAGGTTTCTCCGTTAAGGATCCGTGGGGCGAACAGCTCGAGCGAGGCGGTAAAACAGATTCTCGGTTTGGATTTAATCACAGGGGCTTGTTGGCCGGGTGAGAACGCTACACCTTGGTGCTATTCAGACCACGCGTGTGCACTGAGAGCTGTGTGACATGTCGCATCGTCCTTCGGGAGATGCCTTCGTGCCGAGGAAAAACAAACTGCATGTAGGGGCCGACATGGTCCCCGAGGATAGATGCACAGTTGCGCTGATCCATTGTTCCTTACGCAATAACGAGATCGCCCAGGGAATGAGACGAAAATATTCCCCATACCGTAACGCTCACTCTTGCTTGCTTTCAGACGTTCGACGCAGTGCAGGCCCACGGAAACCTGTCCCATGGAGCATAAAATTTGGTTCATCTGAAAAGGCCACCTGTCGTCCAGCTGCGGCACTGAAATGCTAGTTCTGGCCTTTGTCGCCGATGAACTGTAGTTATCATCGATGTATGAACCAGGCGCCATCTGCGGAGGCTCATATGCAGCAACATTCGCTGACCGGTCGTTGAGGAGACACTAATGGTGATTAAAATTCTTCTGGGTATTATGCCGCGTCATTGCTAAAAACTAACAACAATAATGTAGTGTTGTGGACATGTTGGGAATGTGGATCTCACGGGGAGCGTGCAAGGGATAAGTCCCTGCAGACGCACTATCCTCTGTGCCCTCGGTGGCTCAGATGGATAGAGCGTCTGCCATGTAAGCAGGAGATCCCGGGTTCGGGTCCCGGTCGGGGCACACATTTTCAACATGTCCCCAACGAAGTGTATCAACGCCTACTTGCAGCTAGGGTGTTCATTTAATTATCATTTCTATTCTAGCAAAGCTGCATGGTCATATATAGTTAAAATAAAATATGGGTTCCCGGCCTTTGACCTTCTTGTGTGCGAACGCACACGCTATGCCCGAACTCGTACGGGACTTGGTAGATTAATCTGCCACGAGTAATGAGTATGATGGGCAAACATCTAATAGGCGCACTACGAATGTAGTGTTGTGGACATGTTGGGAATGTGGATCTCACGGGGAGCGTGCAAGGGATAAGTCCCTGCAGACGCACTATCCTCTGTGCCCTCGGTGGCTCAGATGGATAGAGCGTCTGCCATGTAAGCAGGAGATCCCGGGTTCGAGTCCCGGTCGGGGCACACATTTTCAACATGTCCCCAACGAAGTGTATCAACGCCTACTTGCAGCTAGGGTGTTCATTTAATTATCATTTCTATCCAACAATAATAAACTAAAACCGACGTTTCGGCCGAATTGCAACGGCCTTTCTCGGCTATGCTAGTGCTGTCATCTATCGTCTGTGAATAGTTACTGCACGTTGACATCGAACATGGTGATTGTTGTTGTTGTGGTCATCAGTCCTGAGACTGGTTTGATGCCGCGTCATTGCTAAAAACTAACAACAATAATAAACTAAAACCGGGCACATGCCCTGAGGAAGGCCGTTGCAATTCGGCCGAAACGTCGGTTTTAGTTTATTATTGTTGTTAGTTTTTAGCAATGACGCGGCATAATACCCAGAAGAATTTTAATCACTATGACACCGGCCGCGGAGGCCTATATCTTATATCAGAGACACTAATGATTCATAACGGCTGTCAGTTCCTCAACAGTTGCACGTCTATTCGCCGATACACAGCTCCGCGGCCGTCGTTGATTCCTGTCATTTATGACCAACGTTGCATTACAGTTGCCTTGACGCCAGGTTTGGATAACGCCATTTTGCCGTTGACGGTATACTTTAACCATGGCGGCAAACGAATTGTTTAGAAACTTAGAATTTTCGGGAATACTTCCATCCTCAGCCCGAAAGCCACTGATCATGCCCTTTTGGACATCAGATAAATCGCCTCGTTTCCGCATTATGACAACGACTGCACTGTTTTTCAGTTTTTCGCGTGCCCCTGCTAATGCTGTCATGTGTCGTCTGTGAATAGTTACTGCACGTTGACATTGAACATAGGTGGTTGTTGTTGTTATGGTCATCAGTCCTGAGACTGGTTTGATGCTGCTCTCCATACTACTCTATCCTGTGCAAGCTTCATCATATCTCAGTACCTACTGCAACCTACATCCTTCTGAATCTGCTTAGTGTATTCATCTCTTTGTCTCCCTCTACGATTTTTACCCTCCACGCTGCCTTCCAATGCTAAATTTGTGCTCCCTTGATGCCTCAGAAGATGCCCTACCAACCGGTCCCTTCTTAAAGATGTGCCAAAAACTCCTCTTCGCCGGCCGCTGGTGGCCGAGCGGTTCTGGCGCTACAGTCTGGAACCGCGCGACCGCTACGGTCGCTGGTTCGAATCCTGCCTCGGGCATGGATGTGTGTGTTGTCCTTAGGTTGGTTAGGTTTAAGTAGTTCTAAGTTCTAGGGGACTTATGACCTCAGCAGTTGAGTCCCATAGTGCTCAGAGCCATTTGAACCAAACTCCTCTTCTCCCCAGTTCTATTCAATACCTCCTCATTAGTTATGTGATCTACCCATCTAATCTACAGCATTCTTCTGTAGCACCACATTTTCAAAACTTTTATTCTCTTCTTGTCCAAACTATTTATCGTCCATGTTTCACTTCCATACATGGCTACACTCCACACAAATTCTATCAGAAACGACTTCCGGACACTTAAATCTATACTTGATGTTAACAAATTTCTCTTCTTCAGAAACAATTTCCTTGCCATTGCCAGTCTACATTTTATATCCCCTCTACTTCGACCATCATCAGTTATTTTACTCCCTAAATAGCAAAACTCCTTTACTACTTTAAGTGTCTCATTTCCTAATCTAATCCCCTCAGCATCACCCGACTTAATTCGACTACATTCCATTATCATCGTTTTGCTTTTGTTGACGTCCATCTTATAACCTCCTTTCAAGATAATGTCCATTCCGTTCAACTGCTCTTTCAAGTCCTTTGTTGTCTCTGACAGAATTACAATGTCTACGGCGAACCTCAAAGTTTTATTTCTTCTCCATGGATTTTGATACCTACTCCGAATTTTTCTTTTGTTTGATTTACTGCTTGCTCAATATACAGATTGAATAACATGGGGGAGAGGCTACAACCCTGTCTCACTCCCTTCCTAACCACTGCTTCCCTTTGATGCCCCTCGACTCTTATAACTGGCATCTGGTTTCTGTACAGATTGTAAATAGGTGGTGTTCACATTAATATGATGGGCCGTGCATAAGAGTCCCGGTACTGGTGAGAGTTAATGGTGTGCGATTTCCCAAATACGAATGGCGTTAGAAGAGGAGCAGTGACAGGTGAGTGCTAGAGATAGAAACAGGGATAGATAGGTAGGCAGATGGAGAGAGAGAGAGAGAGTGAGCGAGAGAGAGAGAGAAAGTGTGAGTAACATTTGGCGAATCAGAATGCTTTCCATTACAGTGTGAGAGCAGGTATTGAACTGCAGTTTTACTAAATTTTTCCCCGGCTCTACACAGCCTTCAGGAGCTGTTTCATGAGAGAAGGAAATCCTTACGCAGCGAAAGGACAGTGCTTTTCAGCTTCTTCATGGCGAGAACTGAATATGGAACACAGGGCATAACCGTGACGGTTAGCACCCCCTACGGCACACTGGGTACTGATTATGGGGATAAAGTCGCACGTAACACTCGAGCATCGATCGCGGCGGGTGGCGGCCGCACGACCAGACCGCGGCCGTCAGCGCCGGCCGGAGCCGTTTCGATGGCTGCCCGTGGCGAGGGCTGCGCCGCGGATTTATCTTTATGTGCCACGCGCAGGCCATCAGGAGGCGCCCGAGTGCCGCCCCGCAGCGTCTGGGTCGACGCGCGCCCTGGCTGTAGCCGCGCAAATCCTGAAGCAAGGCGGGAGAGACCCTCATAAGAGCACGGGGAGCCAGTGGCGGAAGTGCCAAAGACCGTACACTCACATTGCCACCGGCCATTTCTTTTAAAGACTATGGAAATTGCTTCCTTAAGTCTTAGAACGTGTGTGCCCCAAGATAGGTTGTCGGCGAACCAGTGGAAATTTGCTGCATGTTATTGGTATGTACTATGTCTCAAATTGCTCTGAGCAAGTAGGAGGATCTATGTGATATCACGCGAGTCTCGCGAATTAGCATATAATATACGTCTCATCACAAATACAATCGAGATACTCTTCTGAAAATACGCTGGCGGAGAAAAAAAAATCGCAACATCATGAAATAATTAATGCAGAGTAATGAAATTTCGGGAATTTGTCTACATAAAATATTTAAGTGATTAAAATTGCAAGATCAAGGATAATGTAAGCGCGAGATAAGCCATTGCAAACGTGAAATACTGGTACATCAATAACCGATGTAACCGATAGAATATTGAATGCAGGCATGCAAATATGCATGCATTGTGTTGAACAGATAGCATTGTCAAACTGCCTATTGGCTTCTGTCTCGGGTTCTTCGGCCGACGTTCATCTAATGATTTTTCTGACGTTTCGCCAGCACGAGTGGCTGGCATTGTCAAAGCTTCACCCTCCATTGCCGGTGGTGAACTGGAGCCGAGCTCGCGGGCGCAGGCTATATGTACCTGGCGCGCCAACGTCCGAGGGCTTCTCCGCGGTCATTTCCGGTGCGGTTCTCCTCTTGCTACCTGCGACGGTCGTTCGCTGCAGTACGGGAAGCCAGGATCCGTTGACCTTAAGGCTTTCCTCTTTCTTGTTCAAACTGTTCGCGTGTTTTTGTATTTCTACAGCTTCTCTGAACAAGCGCGTGTGATAGTGCTTCTCTACAGCCAGAACTTCCGTGTCGGCGAATTTTATTACGTGGTCGGTCTCATTCAGTGCGTGCTCTGCCACGGCCGATTTCTCCACCTGCCCCAACCTGCAATGTCGCTTATGCTCTTTGATCCTGGTGTTAATGGATCGTCCAGTCATTCCGACATAAACTTTTCCGCATGTGCATGGTATGCGGTATATTCCCGACATTGCAAGTGGGTCTCTTTTCTCCTTCGCCGATCTAAGACACTCTTTGATCTTCCTTGTCGGTTTGAAAATCGTCTTTACGCCATGTTTGCGCAATATACGGCCGATTCTGTCCGTCACTCTGGGAATGTATGGCAGAAAGGCCGTACCCGACAATTCTTTTTCCGGTTCCTTACTTCGCCGAGGGTTGGGCTCTGTTACACTTCTAATATAATTTGTGGAGTAACCATTGCTCCTCAGGACAGTTTCCAGGTGTTGCATTTCTCGTTTGAGGTGTTGCGGCTCACATATTCGTCCTGCTCTCGTTACGAGCGTACTAATGATGCCTCTTTTCTGTCTCGGGTGGTGGTTTGACAGTTTGTGCAGGTATCGGTCCGTGTGTGTCGGTTTTCGATACACGCTGTGTCCCAGATCTTCGCCGTCCCTTGTGACCAGAACATCTAGAAATGGCAGTTTCTTGTCCTTTTCTACTTCCATGGTAAATGTTATGTTGGCATGGAGGCTGTTCAAGTGTCTTAGGAAGTCACTGAGCTGTTCTTCACCATGGCTCCACACCACGAAAGTATCATCGACGTACCTGTACCACACCTTAGGTTTGCAAGTCGCCGAGTCCAGTGCCTGTGCTTCGAATTGTTCCATGAAGAAGTTGGCCACCACTGGACTGAGAGGACTACCCATGGCGACGCCTTCCAGCTGTTCGTAGAAATTGCCATTCCACGTGAAATAGCTCGTGGTGAGACATGCATGGAAGAGCTTTCTGATGTCCTGCGGGAAAATGGAACCGATGTGCTCCAGAGCGTCACTGAGTGGCACTTTCGTAATTAACGAAACAACATCAAAGCTGACCAAGATGTCGTTTCGTGCAAGTTTCAGTTTCTTCAGCTTCTCAATGAAATGTCCTGAGTCCTTAATGTATGTGTCGGTCTAGATGTGCTGGTCACAAGGGACGGCGAAACCCTGGGACACAGCGTGTATCGAAAACCGACACACACGGACCGATACCTGCACAAACTGTCAAACCACCACCCGAGACAGAAAAGAGGCATCATTAGTACGCTCGTAACGAGAGCAGGACGAATATGTGAGCCGCAACACCTCAAACGAGAAATGCAACACCTGGAAACTGTCCTGAGGAGCAATGGTTACTCCACAAATTATATTAGAAGTGTAACAGAGCCCAACCCTCGGCGAAGTAAGGAACCGGAAAAAGAATTGTCGGGTACGGCCTTTCTGCCATACATTCCCAGAGTGACGGACAGAATCGGCCGTATATTGCGCAAACATGGCGTAAAGACGATTTTCAAACCGACAAGGAAGATCAAAGAGTGTCTTAGATCGGCGAAGGAGAAAAGAGACCCACTTGCAATGTCGGGAATATACCGCATACCATGCACATGCGGAAAAGTTTATGTCGGAATGACTGGACGATCCATTAACACCAGGATCAAAGAGCATAAGCGACATTGCAGGTTGGGGCAGGTGGAGAAATCGGCCGTGGCAGAGCACGCACTGAATGAGACCGACCACGTAATAAAATTCGCCGACACGGAAGTTCTGGCTGTAGAGAAGCACTATCACACGCGCTTGTTCAGAGAAGCTGTAGAAATACAAAAACACGCGAACAGTTTGAACAAGAAAGAGGAAAGCCTTAAGGTCAACGGATCCTGGCTTCCCGTACTGCAGCGAACGACCGTCGCAGGTAGCAAGAGGAGAACCGCACCGGAAATGACCGCGGAGAAGCCCTCGGACGTTGGCGCGCCAGGTACATATAGCCTGCGCCCGCGAGCTCGGCTCCAGTTCACCACCGGCAATGGAGGGTGAAGCTTTGACAATGCCAGCCACTCGTGCTGGCGAAACGTCAGAAAAATCATTAGATGAACGTCGGCCGAAGAACCCGAGACAGAAGCCAATAGGCAGTTTGTCAACAAGTGGCCACGAAAGCCTCAACAATTTTGTAGAAAGCATTGTATTGTATGTTAATCGGGGACCTAGAAACGACGGAGAGGCTCCATCCCTGCCCTCAGCCGCAGTGGTCCGCAACCCCATGACGACTACCGCAGTCCACTTCACCCCTCTGCCACCCCACACCGAACCCAGGGTTATTGTGCGGTTCGGCCCCCGGTTGACCCCCCCAGGGACCGTCTCACAGCAGACGAGTGTAACCCCTATGTTTGCGTGGTAGAGTAATGGTGGTGTACGCGTACGTGGAGAACTTGTTTGCGCAGCAATCGCCGACATAGTGGAACTGAGGCGGAATAAGGGGAACCAGCCCGCATTCGCCGAGGCAAATGGAAAACCGCCTAAAAACCATCCACAGACTGGCCGGTTCACCGGACCTTAACACAAATCCACCGGGCGGATTCGTGCCGGGGACCAGGCGCTACTTCCCGCCCGGAAAGCCGAGCGTTAGTCCGCACGGCCAACCGGGCGGGCATGTTGTACAGATACCAGATGTCAGTCTGTGGGACAGAGTTCGATGCCTGTTGCACTTGGTCGGTCAATAGAGAAACGCTTAATGGTGGTTGCGGATGACGCTTGAGTTGCCGCCCGATGACGGCGCATACGTGCTTGACGGGAGACAGGTCTGGTGATCGAACAGGTCAAGGCAACATATCGACACTCTGCTCAGCATGTTGGGTTACAACAGCGGTATGTGGGCAAGCATTATCAAAAAGGAAAATACCCCCTGGATTGCAGTTCACGGATGGCAGCCCAATAGGTCGGATCATCAGAATGATGTATAAGTTTCCAGTCAAGATACGTGGGATAACCTAGCACGCTGACAGACTGCTTGCAGGCCCTCAACTCGCCTCCTTCTAGCCAACACACAGCCATGGCACCGAAAGAGAACAAGCTTTCATCAGAAAAAAACAACAGACTTCTATACTGCTTACTTGTGAGCTCTTTCTTGACATTACTACAATCACAAATGGCGGTGCTTTGGGGTCAGTGGAATGCACGCTACAGGGCGTCTGTCTGGGAGCTGTCCTTGAAGCAACCGATTTGTGAAAGTTAGTTGAATCACTGTGGTGCCAGTTGCTACTGAAATTGCTCTGCAGAGTCAGTACGATGCTCCAAAGCCGTACGCCCTCTCAAGTACTGCCACGTGGCCATCTGGAACTCTGTCTTCTTGCGACCATACATTTCCGTGACCACTGCAACCAGCAATAATGTACAGTGGCTACATTCCTGCCAAGTCTTTCTACAGTATCGCTGAAGGAACACCCAACTCCACGTAGTCCTATTACACGACCTCATTCCAGCTCAGTGAGCTTTTGATAACGGTATCTTCGTCGCTTTATAGGTATTCTTGTCTAACACTGCCACGTCCAATCTCAAAGGTCAGTAACGCTCAACAGGATTTGCATCCTCGTAGTGGCGCCACTAGCGCCACTCTTGAGTAACTGGCGTGAAATTTGAATAGATATAATCTTACAAATGTAGAAACACGCCTACCATGTTTCATTTATGTCTCGCAAAGCCTTCTTTTCCCGGAAATGTAAATATCGTAAACGAAAATACAGGGTAATCATTTATTACATTACCACTAGGATGTTCGTCTCCCACGTAATACTAGTAGGACACATGTGTCCCACTCCTCCCCTGATGGACACCGAATTAACAGACAATATTTTTCTTATTGGTTCTTCTGTCGGCGATATTAATTAAAATAACGATACATTGATGTTTTTCATTCCTAAAAGTGTTGGTACTGAAAGGGATAAACCACACATGCATTCATCTGGAAACTCTTCCACTCACTAATTGCATTTCGTCATACTCTCCGTACAGATACAACAACTAAAACAAGTAGCAAAATTCGAGTACTACTCCATTTTTTAATAGACGGGGGATCCTTGCCCATTCCGCTGGGCATCCATCGTATCCTGTAATGAGAATTTTTGATAATGGTACGTGAAGCGAGCTGTATGAGCGATGTAGAATCATATCAAGAGGTCGATAGAGAAGGCATTGTCGTGCAGCCCGTGTGCTGCTACACATTATGCTTGTGGCTGGTGAAAAATATCAGTGTTTCGACAGTGCTACATTAATGATCTCGGTGGGTACCGCGTTTAAAGAACTAGTGACTTTACGTGTGGCGTTGCTCACTTTCCGGAACTGCGTTTTGACTCGTTAAGCATAAAGCTTTGATATGCAGACCGATACGCTATGTGCACGCCGTAAAGATACTGTTTTCAACTGTAGACAGCACAAACTGTTTATTGCGGACCATGAATTGTCGAATGAAAAAGAAAATTTCTAACTCATTTTCGTGTAGTATATTGATACGAAGAACTGTAACTCTGAATGTGCTGATTACCGTGTAATTCGAATTGAGCATGACACTCATTGTTCAGTTTAAATTGCGAGCTAGTGATTTACAGTACAACTGACTTTATTTACTTTCGTAGCGCAGATGAATATACTGTGAAAAGTACCGCGCAGCAGTCCTAAACCACAAATATGAAAACTGTGGCTAAAGTGTGTAACGAACATTGTGACGTCAGGTTACGTCATGTGTTAATGGAAAGAAGCGTGTCTTATTCTCGTCGTTGTATGCAGATACGCTGATTATAGATAATTCACCAAACACCAGGCATACCTGTCACATTCACAACTGGCGCTCAAGACGGAGATTAGCAAGACCACAGCAATTAGAAAATCGGTTTGAAGGAACATTGGCTGAGAGACAACGTGAACTACATCGTTCTAATCTCGTACGAATTACTGCGCTCTGCTGATCGCTATGCGTTAACCGCCATTGCAATAATAGGTAGAAACACGCCACGAATTTTTCATTTTGCTTAGGAGCACATTTTGTCAGTGATAATCTGATTTGGCCTAAAGGGTGATCATTCGTAATTTTCTAGTTTTTGGGTAACTACTTGAACGTGTGAATGTAATGTTCAGGCAGTTTGAAGAAAAGTAGAGTATTCCTTGTGAAACGCCTGGTTAAATCCACAGGACAGAACAGGTAGTTGGAATTGTGGAAAGGGGCCAAAAATGAGCGGCTGTCAGTTACACTCAAACACATACAACTTTATTTAGTTGCCCAAACATTACACTGCAAATTTCCGAGCTTAACTATCGACTGAATATGTCACACATTCTTATGGTTTAAGAGCACAACCTCTTTAATTTTTAAACCGGCTGAAGGCCCCTGATTTAAAATACAATTACGATAAATTTTCAAAAGGGAGAAAGCGCCAGGTTTAAATAATATTTCAATAATATTTCAATGAGGCTCAAGGCCCAAACAGTTTAAGACTTGACAAGTAAGGAATTTTAATTTTAAAACGGCTGGAGGCCCATAATTTAAGAAAAACAAGTACAATAAATTTTCAAAAGGCAGATGGCCGAAGCTTCATCCTCAAATAGTTTTTGAAAAGGGAGGCTGAAGGCCCAAACAATCTAGGACTTAACAATAAGGAATTTCACTTTTAAAACAGCTGAAGTCCCATTATTTAAAACCCAACTAAAAGCATACATATTCAGACCATCGGCTAGGAGCCATTAAAATAGACAGTCAAACACCAATAAGAAATGGCAGTACAGCGGGCGCCACTCAGAAGTTTCCGTGGGTCGGTCTGCACTTGAAATATTAACGTTCTCTTTGGGGAGACAGGTAGTCGGCCCAACTATATCCGATCTACCGGCAACCCAACCAAGAGACAGTCAACAGACCCATCAACAAGACGACTTGCTTTCCACCCGACCAGTACACAAAGAACTCCAATGCCAAAACGTAAAAGGCGTTGCCGCCCACAACCAAGTACGCATAAGCTGTCAAAACTACACACACGTCTTGGACAGCGACAACACGGCGAGGAAAGGACACTGCCTGAATTCTACGTCAGCGGCCATGCTAGGTAACCGGAACGCTAACGGCTACAAGGCAGAAAATTCCGCTGGTACACTTGGACTTCAAATAACCAAATACAGTTAAACTCCGCCGGATGGTGGCCAAACTTTCGCCAACTCGAACACTCGGTGTTGCTGACGGGAATACCCCCAACAGCCAAGCATGAAAACCAACGGTACAACGTGAACAGATTGGCTTCTGTAATTCAATCACCTCTCAGCTATGATGTCCTGGGTCGGTGAGCTACGAACCTCGTAGCAACCCGAACAGCTCCCACACTCTCTGACACTGTGCAGTGACTGCCAATGGGCCCGGACCACTGCGCCTCGCGGAGATTTCCTGGCTGATCCTCACGAACCGACCGACTGCCGCACTCCTGCTAGCCGGAAAGTCTAAGCACCAGACCAAAGATGGTACAAGGTGCGAATATCGATACACACCGCTGCTGCCACACGTAGAAAAAGAAAGAACCACGGCATAACCGCAATAACCGCGGGAAACCAAACGCAGAGTAGCAGTCAAAGTTTAAACCAACGCATAAGCCGGGGCCGGCACGGCTCACCTTGTTACAGTTAACTCAGAATTTCCGGGCGCAGTAAATTTAGCGGAGGCGGATCTGAGAATTGTCAGTCCCAGTAATGGAACACGGTCGTTGTTCGCGGAGGCACTGTTTCTGTGATACCATCTGATCCGTTATCGCAACACCCTGGAATTTCAAAAGGCGGAATACATTACTTAACAGGGTATTTGAACATTAATGACGGCGGTGGATGCTGTGTAAGATGCCCCCTTGCTGGCCACAACGTTGGTAACGAGTTCTAGCAGTAGGGCGTTCGATTCTTGACAACTACTGGATGATCGTTGATGCATATGAACCTGCTACAGTACACGTGCTAGATTGGGTTTAAGTCGGGGAAACGGGCAGGCCAGTCCAGTCACCGAATATCCTCGCATTCCAAGAGCTCTTCTACCTGTGCTGCTCGATGCAGTCGCGCATTATCATCCATAAAAGTGCAGTCAGCGCCGATCGCACCCCTGAGAAGCCGCACAATGGGGGAGGTGTACAGTGTGAAATTAACGTTGGCCGGTGTGTGTTCTGCGTTCAAAGATTTAGAGACCAGTACGCTAATATAACATTATCTGCCTACGCTAGAACACCTGGACTACCAAAAAGATCATGTTCGATAACGATTCTGGGTACATTACATATTACCGCCTCTCGCTGTATGAGGGTATGCCCAGAATCACTACTCAGACTGAATGACGATGCCACCGATGTGCGGCTGTCACCGGAACACAGCGTACTGAATCTCGGACAAAGAGCCCACCCCCACGCAGTCGCCGTGCTACTGCGGATCGTGAGTTACGCACCTTGCTGTCTGGCTAAATGTGGTTGCAATTGCACCCGATGTTTGAAGTGGGTCCCTCCTTGCCTGTTCCACAATGTAGCGGTCATCTGCTGATTACATGGCTGTGGGTGACCACCTCCTCCCCTTCGGGCAGCAGTGTCTGTTGTTCGGAATCCTCCTGTACGTGAAATAATGCTGTGATCAATACCAGACCCTGGGCTACAATGGTCACACTTCGTCCTTCTTCTTGTTTTACGATGGCTCTTTCCCGTGTGAAGTCATCCAAATGTCGTCTTGGGCCATGATGTAACGAAGACTACCACCACAGCGCACCGCAGCTGCTTCGCTGATTGACACGCACTGTCTTTCCCCGTTCCTTCAACTGTTTGGTGCTGAATGCCCAACGCCATTTGGCGCTGTAGTCACTCTGACGTCAGACATGTTACGTTCAGCGTTCTCTGCACGATTGAGAGACCTCTGGCAACATGCTCCCACACTTTCGTTTATTTTCACCGATTCCTTGATATGTTGACGTTATCCATCTCGTCCTTATGTTTTGTAGAGCAATGTATTATTTGTCTAACGGTGGACATATTATCCATGCTCGACCACCCTTTCCTAAATTCACTTTGCTCTTTTCCTAGTAGGCAATCAGAAATTTTTTTGTAAATCTGTTATTTATTGTTTTAGCTCAGCATTTATATGATGTGTTGTTGAGACTTATTCCTCTTTAATTTTCACAATTATGTAAAGTCCTGTTTTGAATAAATTTTAACTTAAGGTATTTGGCAATTTTTCCAATATTTGTTGAGTAGATGTAAAATTCTTAATTTCGAGTAGACGGGAAAATTATAACCGAGAACCTAAAATGTGACACAGAAACAAGATCGAGAATAGCAAGACCCAAGGAAGCGTTGAACAAAAACAGGAAATTCCCATATGGATCACTGAATAAAAACGTGATGGCTAAATACTATATAAGGAGAAGACCTTCATATGGTGCAGCGATCAGGACATTGCGGCAAGATGAGAGACATATGCAGGCACTGGAAATGTGAGCATGGAGGAAACTAGAGGATGTCAGTCGGAGAAACGAAATGTTGCTTATAATTAAGTTTTGAGAGAGCAGAAACATTTTAGGAAACATAAGGAAAAGACAGAAAAATCGGCTAGGCAGCATCTTGAGACGGTAGTGCTTGCTCCAGCAAGGATTTTAAGGGACAGAAAAGGGAATGCGAGAAGGAGTAAGCTGAAGATTAGGTCAGTGGGTAATGACAGGGAGAGAGCGATTATTATGTGGAAATGAAGTAAAAGTACGAGGGCCGTTCAATAAGTAATGCAACACATTTTTTTTCTCGGCCAATTTCGGTTGAAAAAACCGGAAATTTCTTGTGGATTATTTTCAAACATTCCCGCTTCGTCTCGTATAGTTTCATTGACTTCCGACAGGTGGCAGCGCTGTACGGAGCTGTTAAAATGGCGTCTGTAACGGATGTGCGTTGCAAACAACGGGCAGTGATCGAGTTTCTTTTGGCGGAAAACCAGGGCATCTCAGATATTCATAGGCGCTTGCAGAATGTCTACGGTGATGTGGCAGTGGACAAAAGCACGGTGAGTCGTTGGGCAAAGCGTGTGTCATCATCGCCGCAAGGTCAAGCAAAACTGTCTGATCTCCCGCGTGCGGGCCGGCCGTGCACAGCTGTGACTCCTGCAATGGCGGAGCGTGCGAACACACTCGTTCGAGATGATCGACGGATCACCATCAAACAACTCAGTGCTCAACTTGACATCTCTGTTGGTAGTGCTGTCACAATTGTTCACCAGTTGGGATATTCAAAGGTTTGTTCCCGCTGGGTCCCTCGTTGTCTAACCGAACACCATAAAGAGCAAAGGAGAACCATCTGTGCGGAATTGCTTGCTCGTCATGTGGCTGAGGGTGACAATTTCTTGTTAAAGATTGTTACAGGCGATGAAACATGGGTTCATCACTTCGAACCTGGAACAAAACTGCAATCAATGGAGTGGCGCCACACCCACTCCCCTACCAAGAAAAAGTTTAAAGCCATACCCTCAGCCGGTAAAGTCATGGTTACAGTCTTCTGGGACGCTGAAGGGGTTATTCTGTTCGATGTCCTTCCCCATGGTCAAACGATCAAGTCTGAAGTGTATTGTGCTACTCTTCAGAAATTGAAGAAACGACTTCAGCGTGTTCGTAGGCACAAAAATCTGAACGAACTTCTCCTTCTTCATGACAACGCAAGACCTCACAAAAGTCTTTGCACCCGAGAGGAGCTCACAAAACTTCAGTGGACTGTTCTTCCTCATGCACCATACAGCCCCGATCTCGCACCGTCGGATTTCCATATGTTTGGCCCAATGAAGGACGCAATCCGTGGGACGCACTACGCGGATGATGAAGAAGTTATTGATGCAGTACGACGTTGGCTCGGACATCGACCAGTGGAATGGTACCGTGCAGGCTTACAGGCCCTCATTTCAAGGTGGCGTAAGGCCGTAGCATTGAATGGAGATTACGTTGAAAAACAGTGGTGTGTAGCTAAAAGATTGGGGAATAACCTGGTGTATTTCAATGCTGAATAAAACAACCCCTGTTTCAGAAAAAAATGTGTTGCATTACTTATTGAACTGCCCTCGTACGTCACAGGGAGAAGAGGCCAAGCACCATGCCTGGACCTGCCGGAAGGTCACGAGTATTATCGTTTTTCTAGCAGTCTTTTTTTTTTTTATTTACGGAACCATGAAACACGTATGTTGTGCGGCAGCGATGCTGAGACATTGTAGAATCTCTGACCAGAGCAGTTGCGCTCGACTCGCAGTAGCGAGCAGTCAGTCAGTCAGTGTGCAGTAGTCAGTCCTCAGTAGTGCTAGGAGTCTGTGAGTAGTGGTAGCACAGAGCAGTCGGCGGGCGTCGGCACAGCAATGGTCGAGATTCAGGATGAGGTATAATTTTATTAAATAAGTATTCATGCAGCTTTGCGCTCATCACACAATCTAATCTATATTCGTTGTAATTAATTTTCAAATCGCCCCAATAATAATCTGATTTCAAAGCAATTTTTAACTAAACAATGATTCGAATTCCTTCCATTTCCTTTAAAGAAAATTTTCAGTTAACTTCAAAAAAAAAATTTAATTATTGCGATGCATCTCCTCCTGGCGCAGAATAAGAGCAGATATTTCACATGCAGTTATACTAAGGTAAGAAATTAATTCTGATTTTTGCACAGGGCCAAAGACCGACATTTCGGTTAAATTGAGTTTTGATTATCAGTGTAGTTTCATTGTCATGGGATTATCGTTCATTATTTTATGGGAACTTGTACTTGGGTCAGATAGCTAATTTTTGTTTAATTGTCTTTGTCATTAATAATTTTGCGGGAAGGTTACACTAGGCTCCATTTCTATTAAGTATTGCCATTCGAATATTTTTGTGGGGAGGTTACACCTGGCGACACCCGGTCCAGGATCGTATTTCGTTGAGAATCTTTTGAGAAAAAAGTCAGATATCTGCTCTTATTGCTTAGATATAGTTAGAAATTGGCGCAACGCTTTTACTAATCTGTGACTTTCTTTCTACAGGTCAACGGCAATTCGTTGCTCTGTTGTATTTGTGTGTTGATTTTGCATTGTGCTTATTTGTTTTGTGATTAATTGTGACTATTGTGAAAATGCCGCGAAAGACTGTGAATAGTGTATCGCGAGGTATCATGAACGAAATGACCGAATTAAATAACTTCACCAATAGTACTAGTGACACGCAGTGCAATGATGACAATCCTGCGTTCACTAACAGTCAGTGCGTTCCAATCGCGAATGACGACTTTTACCTTAATGATGAACAAGAGAACTCAATTGTCTCCTCTGTTAATTTGACGACAATTGATGACGCGGGGCGTTCTGTTGGAATGAGCGCTGCCCAGCTTAACACACCCGGTTTGGAAAATTCAAATAACGTACAAACAAATTTCTCTAATGAGAATGAGCAGGATACACAAAGTACGCCGGATTTATTTAATTCCGAAATAATGTCTGACAGTACACATCCGACTGACAGACCTTTTTGTGAATCTCAGAATAACCAAATGGTTACAGAAAGCGAGATAATTCCAGATCCAGCATTAAACAGCACGGAGAATAGCGCCGGCAATTTTGGCTTGGATCAAATTATGGCATTTTTACGACAAATGGAGAGACAACAGAGTGAAAAACAAGACAAACTTAGTGAACAGGTCAGACAACAGAGTGAAAAACAAGACAAACTTAGTGAGCAGAACAAACAGTTTAATGAAAAATTAGACAACAATTCCAGACAGTTAAATGAAAAATTAGACAACAATTCGAGACAGCTTAGTGAACAAATTAGAGCCGTTGCCGCACAGTGTCATGACACTAAGGAACAGTTACGCGAAGAAATTGAGGCTGTTGCTCAGGAATTAAGGGAATTGCAAACAGCTGCAACAGAAACACTCAGAGACGAAATTAGTGGAGTCGCTAAACAATGCTCTGAAAAAGCTACACAATTACGCGACGAATTTAAAGCAATGACAGCAGAACTTTCGCGCACAGTGGATGCAAAGATTGACGCGAAATTCGAACAACAGAACTCTCAAATTAACGAACGTCTTAGTGTTCACATACAAAACAGTGATACGCGTTTCCGCAAATTTATTGATGATCAAAATAAAGTAAAACGTCAAGTAATGGAAACAATCACTGCTCAGAGACAGGAAGACAAACGCAAAATGTTTGCGAAAGCAAAAACATACGTAGACAACAATATTGCTACAATGTCCGATAAAATTAATACCATCGAACAGTTGAACGCGGAATTACGCGATGAAATTTCTGATCTTAAATCAAAAACAGATACACATACAGCAGATATTCAGACAGTGACAGACAGATTTGAAGAATTAGAAATAACACAGGATTCCGATGTCGTCAAAGCTGACATTAAACAACTGAACGAAATTACACGTAAGTTGCAAAAACAGATTAATGCGTCCGATTCTAAAAACGATGATCAGGCAAAAATACTGACTGAAAAATATGATGAATTGGCCAGTCGTATTGACGTTATCGAAACTACTAATGACAATAAATCAGACGATACTTCCCCGGTTGCATTTAATCAAACACAGGAATTTCAAAATCTACAGCAGACAATTAATGAGATAGATTCATCTAATAACACCTTGCGTAGAAAATTGTCAAGTTTACAGCAGGAGATAACACAGATAAAAAGTATTTCGGTTAATAACACATCACAGCAGACGCCACTTTGCGAACATTTGTCAGATTCGCGCAACGCGTGTAATTTGGGTAATCTACAAAGAGCACACGACTTTGATTCCGAACAACCACAGTTCAATAGATTCTCTTACAATCCTGAACCTGTTCCATCACATAGAGACGATAATTTCGATTACAAACATTTTCTGTCAGTGAGAAAGTTTAAAGTGTTTAAAAACGACAGGACACAGATTCACCCGCTAGATTGGATACAACAATTTAGCTTTGCTTTTCCACCGACTTGGCCTGTAACGCATAAACTTGAATTTATTTGCAGCTTTTTGGAAGGCGAACCGGCAACTCGTATGAGGCCGATCGCGAGGCAATGTTATTCAGTGGAAGAGTTTCAGAATGCGTTTCTGTCAGCGTACTGGTCGAAAACGACACAGCGCGGAATAAAAGATCAATTAATTAGCTTACCAAATTATGAGAATTCCAATTTTCCGAGTGTGACGCAATTCTTCGAGCACATGGTCCAGCAGAACCAGTACCTAAGTGAACCCTACAGTGAATCTGCACTTATTCAATTATGTATCTCTAAATTACCACGATCATTAAGAGTGTCACTTCTAACGGGTCAGCAAAAAGAAAACATTTCAGCATTCAGAGATCTATTGCAGCTTTTAGAAGTGCAGCAATCTGATTATTCTTTTGTAAACAAAAACTTTTCGTATAACAACCAAGGCCAACAAACGTACAGCAATTACGATCAGGGACGTAATTTCAATAGGAGAGGTAACAGACGCTTTAGAAACGACAACTACCAGAACTTAAATGACAGACAAAATTCTAATCATCGGCATCGTCAAAATTATGAGCAACAGGAAGCACATTTTGGTAACAATAGACGCTTTCCACCACAACAGCATGAAAGTCAGCCGGTTCGAATACATAACCAACAATGTAATGCACAAGGTCAGCCTAACTTTAATGTTTCACCGCGTGGACGTATAGTCCCTGATACAACAAATAGTAACGCACGGCAGCAAAGAAACAACTACGTACAGAAAACACAATACTTCAATTCTTATCGCAATGCACCGTATAGGAACGACTATTACGACAGACGTAAAAACGATGAGCACAATTTTCAGCGAACATCTAACAACAGTCGGTCATACCAACAGCAGAATTATCCGCAAGAACATATTCTCGTGAATGAACCCGACAGTAGGTATCATCCAGAGCGTAATACGTCTGGAAGAAGTAATAGAACTGTTCAAATAGTAGAAATGCCACAACATCCACCTGATAATAATAACACGTCAGATAGAATTTGACTAGATACTGTTCAGGACGCATCTTCCAATAACACAAGCACTACTTTTGACACGCAAAATGTTGTTCACGAGAATGTAATTACTTTTGACGATATCAGAGACACTCTTTTGCAGGAAAGAGCAGTTGTTCAGAAAACCATTTCACATCCTGTCATCGAAATTGAAATTGGTTCATCAAAATTTTCAGCAGTAATTGATTCCGGATCACCTATGTCAGTTATAAATGAGGAAACCTTTAACGAGTGTAACAAAGAGAATACATATCCTACATTACCATTAGGCAAAACGAAAGTAAAAGGAGCAGTATCGAGTAAAGGAGTAGACGTTAAATTACAGACACATTTATCATTTAGTATTGCAGGTCATACTTTTCACTCAAATTTTTGGATTGTTCCTTTCTTGACAACAGACGTTATTTTAGGCATGAACTTTCTGGTACAACACGACGCAGTGGTTGATTTTCAAAATTCCTATTTAATGTTGAAGGATGAAAATGTGCAATTGGCTTTAGAATTTCAGCACTCATTATCTGCGGAAGAACAAACAATTAACCGCACAGAGGTCATTTCCGCAACACGTAACGTAGACTGTAGTTCCACATTGTTCACGGATACGTACGTACATAACTATAACACTCCAGACGAAACTGACTACGACGTAATGCAAATGATTTCTGATAAAGTTAAACAAAGCAGTGCAAATACAGACGACGAACGAAAGCAATTACACAAAATTCTTTTACAGCAAGCTCCAGTTTTCGACAACATTCCTGGTACCATGTCCGGCTTTATGTATGAATTTCAAGTCAAACAACACGACACATTTAAAGCAAAGCATTATCCCATTCCATATATTCATAGAGAACAGGTTAAAAAAGAATTGCAGGATATGCTCGACCAAGGAATTATTGAACCGGCAGTTAGTCCGTACATAAACCCACTACATATTGTTAAGAAAAAAGATGGCTCACTTCGCCTTGTACTTGATTCACGTCACATTAATGACATTATTATTAATGAAACAGATCGACCACAGACATTAGAAGAACTACTACAGAAATTTCACGGTACAGCTATTTATTCCACATTAGATCTGAAATCGGGATTTTGGCAAATTCAACTTCATCCAAATTGCAGAAAATATACAGCTTTTCTCTGTTTTGGTGACTGTTATCAGTTTTGCAAATTACCGTTCGGCTTAACTATTTCTTCTGCAGCTTTTATTCGCGGTTTGAACACAATACTTCCGACAGAACTTAAAGACAGAATTACGACGTACGTAGACGACATTCTTATCGCAGAAGCTAACTGGTCTGAACATAATCTGATTTTAGAACAACTATTGCAAACTTTCCATGCACAAGGACTTACAGTGAATCTCAGTAAATCACATTTTGGTAAAACTTCTATAAAATTTCTTGGACACGTAATTTCAGCAGAAGGCATTGCGCCTGATCCGGAAAAACTTCAAGCTTTACGTGACATTACTGTTCCTACCACGAAGAAGCAATTACGCAGTTTTTTGGGCTTAATTAACTTTTTTCGTAAATTTATTCATCACTCTGCACTAGACACACCTAGATTATGCCAATTAACAGGTAAAAACACTATTTGGTCATGGGATAAGCAAGCACATTCTGAATTCGTGAACCTGAAAGATGCTTTGTTGAATGCTCCACTTTTATCGCACCCAGATCTTACTCGAAATTTTTCTATTGCCACCGACAGTTCTAACACAGCTTTAGGCGTACACATTTTTCAGGAAATTGAAGAAGATGGCTCAACAGTAATTAAAAACATCGCATTTGCAAGCCGCATTTTGTCACCTACTGAACGAAATTATTCCGTTACAGAATTGGAAACGTTATGTGTTGTATGGGCCTTTACGAGATTTCGGCATTTTCTTTATGGCAGACATACTACCGTTTACACAGACCACAGAGCGATACAGTTTTTACTTTCCGCAAAATTTACTCATGATAGATTAAGCAGGTGGAAACTGTATTTACAGGAATTTAATTTTACAATAGTTCACATTCCCGGCACACAAAATGTTATAGCAGACGCACTTTCGCGTTCTCTCAGCAACAGTCAGCAAGACGTAGCAACCAACTTCTGCAAAGCAAACTTCAGTGTCATGTACATTCAGCAAGTTGCATTTGAAAATTTTATTTCATCGTCATTACAGGACATAGCACGAGAGCAAAGCAAAGACAATGTGTGGAAAGAAATTAAACACCTTTGGCACGATAAGAATAATGTTACGATTAGGAACCACTACACTGTACGCAATGACATTCTGTTTCGCCGCTCTCATCCAGACAGCAACAATTGGTTATTATGCATTCCTGACGAACTGGTTAACAAATTAATCTGGTACACTCATTTAAGTTATGCACATTACGGAGCTAGAAAATGCTTTCTTATACTGAGACAGAACTGTTATTTTACAAATATGGAAAAACGTATACGACGAGTTTTAGCGTCATGTAAAATTTGCCAGAAAGCTAAATCAGACACCACTTCACACATTCCTCCATTATATCCCATTATACCTGTTAAATTAAGACATATGGCCGCAGTAGACATTTTTGGTCCAATTCCGAGAACTAATAGAGGTTTTTGCTACATCTTTGTCGCTGTTGAACTCACTTCAAAATTTGTTACCTTCACTCCGTTACGCAAAGCTACTGCTAAAACTGTTTCGAAAGCATTTGTAAAACATTTTCTGTTTCATGTAGGACATGTGATGAAAGTAATTTCTGACAATGGATCACAATTTCGTTCTGCTATATGGACACGCATGTTACGAGCTAGAAACATTTCTCCGATCTATATATCCAAGTACCACGCTTCTTCGAACCCTTGTGAACGATTAATGAAAGAAATTGGCAAACTGTGTAGAATATACTGCCACAAAAGACATGTTAATTGGGACACACACATACACTCATTCCAAGATGTAATTAATTCCATTCCAAATGAATCCACTATGCTATCTCCGTCTGTAATACTGAAAAACGTTGAACCACCAAACAAAATCAAAGAATTAGTAACATTTCCTACATCTCGTCGATTACGACACCACGAAATAATTGATATTGCGCTGAACAACATCAAACGTGCCGCAGAGCGCCGGAGAAGACAGCAAAAACAGGTTTGTAGACGTCGAGACTTTCACATTGGACAGAAGATACTAGTACGTACACACTATTTATCCAGCAAATTAAAAGGTAAGTGCAGTAAATTTGATCTTCTATATGCAGGTCCCTATCGGATTCGCAGCATTCCTCATCCCAATGTTGTACACGTCGAAACTTTGAGAACCAGGAAAAGTAAGGGGAACCATCATGTGTCAAACATTAAACCCTTTATCGAATGAAACCACTTTACGATGTAACATGCTATGAGGCCGTTTACACATTTTATGACCACTTATGCAATTATATTCACATGAATAATTACTGATGATTATCGTATTTTTTCTTGGCAAGTGCCCGGCAAGGTAAGGTTAGCAGGTCGCTCTTCTTGTCGTTACACATCAGACCGTGCATATTTTCCAGATGAACTTACACATTTTGTGACCACTTATGCAATTACATTTATGTGACTACCTATTGATGATTATCGTATTTTTTCTTGGCAAGTGCCCGGCAAGGTAAGGTTAGCAGGTCGCTCTTCTTGTCGTTACACACTAGACCGTGCATTTTTTCAGATGAACTTACGCATTTTATGAATAATTATGTAATCCTCTGTAATGACGCATTAATTTTATCAAATTCTCTCTCCATTGAAGTCTTTAATTAACAAGCTGAGCACAACGAATATCACATTTTGTCTTTCTTATGTATGTACGATTGTTTTCATGTTTGTTTGTATGCACTGTGAACTAGTTAAGGTATAACACATACCATTTGACTTTGACTTTTTGCCCTATGATATCTCAACATCGTGACTGTTTTACATTTTCTTTTTTTTTGCTGCTGCATTGTGATATTCTCTGTACATTTTTTGCCTTTGAACACTGTCTATGCTTTTGACATATTACGTTTTTCTGTCATGTTATGCTGTATGCTTAATTGTGTCACCATTAACCAGTCATTATTTAATGGGTATATGATTTAAATGCAAGACATTAATCTTTGTTCATCAATTTCAGAAATAAATGATGCGTAAAGGAAATGAATTAAACAGAAGTGGGAATTTCACCTACGGAATAAACGAAAGAAGATGCAATAAGCTAATGAGGACGAGTAAATGGATCAGAATTAACAAGCATTAACCAGAATATATTATACACATCGCAGAATAGCAGTCTTAACTAATTTTTTCTTTCAGAATACAAGGCGATTGATGCAAGCTGTCAGACAGAACTACACATTTTAGTTTTAAGTGATGAAATATGCTAGGGATTAGGAATAGTTGTGTGATGAATAATGAAATGATTTTTGCAGATGATAATGAATGCTGATAATGAATAATGATGAAGAATATGGTACTATGAATAATGAAGTTTTTGTTTACAGGTGATGATAATGATGAAGTTATGATGATATGAATAATGAAGTTTTTTCTTTACAGATGAGGATAATGTTGAAGTTATGTATTTATGCTATGTAGTTATTTAAGTATTTGTTGCAGTTTACTTTGACAGCAGGTGTTATATTGCGTAGTAGGATGACTGAAGGTTTTGGAAAGGACAGCTATGGAACACATATTTTTTATACACATTTCACTACCTGTTAATTCGAAGTTCACTACTTTTCAGCATAGTCTGCGTTTCTTCTTTCAGCTCAATAATCCATTTTGTATTTTTTCCAGGAGAAGCTTTTCATGATACTTACTAAACTTGTTACTTATTATACCTGTTCTAGTACTTGCAATTTATTTTTTTTACCCATTTGTATATAATTTACAAACGTGATCACATATAATACCTTGTGTCACAATCTTGCTACAGCTGACTCATGACGAATGACGTTACACATTTTTCATTTATAGGAACAACCTAGAAGCAATTTTTTCTCTTTTTTTTTCTTGTTTTCCCTTATAATTACGCAAGCAATGCATTGCTAGCACAAAAAACAAAATGTATTACCAGTCCCATATAATGTCACTAGTTTATGATAATTCTGCATAATACTAATTAGCTCTGAATAGTATGTCACTTGAATAATGACTTCTTATTGTAATGAGACTACTTATTATGTCCATGATTCTTAATGCTATGATTGTAACTAACTGATTTTTAATAATGACTTGTTAATTCGATAATTGATGGCCACTGAGTGCTAATAATTAGTGTCACTTAATGAATTATGTATTAATTGTCATTAATTAGCTACTGTATTCAATTCTGACTTCATGTTTTTAATAATAGGCCACTGAGTGCCAATAATTAATGTAACTAAATGTTTTGTTAGTAATTATGCCATTAATTAACTACTGTTTTCAATGATGACTTCTCATGATAATACTGAATGATGATAAATGTTTTGTACTAATCAATAATTGCTAGCCACTGAGTGCCAATAATTATTTGTAAATATGTCATTTGAATGAGGAACAATGTTTTGTAATACTCAATACTTGATGGCCATTGATTGCCACTCTTGTCTGTAAATTAATTAATGAACATTTTTCTGTAATATTACATTCATGGTACAGAAATGTTCAATAACTGAGCTATGTATGCCGCATACTACTTATGTAATCACCTATTAAGGCTTGGCTGTTAGTTAATGTCCTTCAACTTCTGAGCTAACTACCCTGAATTACTGTACTATCCATTTGTCCTATACATCCTCCTAATCATGGAGCACTATATTTGGTTTTGCACTAATTCTACGTTGGTGTGCCTCTTAAGAGCGTGGTGTTGACACGACATGCTGTCCACCACCGTAAGCGAAGAAGACGTTATTATGGTCCCACTGTTTGGTGTACCTGATGTACTGCCAAATGATAGCATGGAATAATACTACGACGTTTCACTGTCTTGATACGCTGATAAATACTTCTGGGAACGGAACTGCAGATTGTATCACTTAGTTGTGATTCTGTGGAAAGATATGGACTTTCAGTGCAGCTGTGTGCAAACTAAAGTGCTACAACCATGATGCAATCCTTTCCTTTCCTATCCTAATAGTGAAAATCAATTTTAACTAACACCATGTATGTTCATGGCCTATACATTTTTTCTCGATTTGTTGAACTCCAGTGCGAGTACACTTATGTCACCTGTCGACATGATTTTTTGCTATTATATTTATTTATTGTGAAAATACTAAAGACATTTTTTGATTTGTTCTGAAGTGCAGTATGTGTGCACTCTTGTCATTTATATTGTATATACTTTTGTGATTTGATGATTTTTTTTGTACACTTGCGTTTATTTCTTATGAAAATGTTCAAAAATTTTCAGTGCATGTGCACTTATGTGAATATGTTTTCAACTGAACTCCAGTGCCTGTGCACTCTTCTCAATTTACGATATGATTTGTGTTCATTCTGTATACCTTTTATGATTTATGTCATTTGTTACTCATTGTATATACATTTCGTCTTTTACTGATATGTTCTCCACTGCAGTGCATGTGCACTCATGACACTTGTCAACATGACTTTTTTTTGCCTGTTATGAAACTGCTAAAGAATTTTTCAGTGTGTGTGCATTTTATTATCTGTCAAATAATTTGTATATACATTTTTCCTGATTTGTTTTGTACTTATATTTTGTCTTGTCTGTAATGTTTTGCAATTGGTGCATGTGCACAACATTTAATTCATGTATTACATCCAAATATTTTGTAAATGTTAATTAATTAAAGGAAAAATTTGTTACGATGGCAAGTCCAAATGACTCACCATCGCTGCCAAATTTTTGCCCCCCCCAGTGGAGGGTTATGAAACACGTATGTTGTGCGGCAGCGATGCTGAGACATTGTAGAATCTCTGACCAGAGCAGTTGCGCTCGACTCGCAGTAGCGAGCAGTCAGTCAGTCAGTGTGCAGTAGTCAGTCCTCAGTAGTGCTAGGAGTCTGTGAGTAGTGGTAGCACAGAGCAGTCGGCGGGCGTCGGCACAGCAATGGTCGAGATTCAGGATGAGGTATAATTTTATTAAATAAGTATTCATGCAGCTTTGCGCTCATCACACAATCTAATCTATATTCGTTGTAATTAATTTTCAAATCGCCCCAATAATAATCTGATTTCAAAGCAATTTTTAACTAAACAATGATTCGAATTCCTTCCATTTCCTTTAAAGAAAATTTTCAGTTAACTTCAAAAAAAAAAATTTAATTATTGCGATGCATCTCCTCCTGGCGCAGAATAAGAGCAGATATTTCACATGCAGTTATACTAAGGTAAGAAATTAATTCTGATTTTTGCACAGGGCCAAAGACCGACATTTCGGTTAAATTGAGTTTTGATTATCAGTGTAGTTTCATTGTCATGGGATTATCGTTCATTATTTTATGGGAACTTGTACTTGGGTCAGATAGCTAATTTTTGTTTAATTGTCTTTGTCATTAATAATTTTGCGGGAAGGTTACACTAGGCTCCATTTCTATTAAGTATTGCCATTCGAATATTTTTGTGGGGAGGTTACAACCAATCAATCAATAATTCGAAGTAAAACAAAATAGCGGTACTGACAGCAGGTTCCTGTGTCCACTGGTTTCAAACATGCACCATTGACGTAGCACTCTGTCTTCTAGCTAAAATGTCAGATTAGGGGCAAATTCGCCCATGTTAAAATTCTTATGATGGTACAGTAGATTTTGTCATTAACGACACATGCTTTTATGTTTCCACTCCGTTTCACGGTTCTTCATTGTCCTCTCCGTACCCACAGGGACTTGTGCTGCTGATCCTATATGTGGGCCAACTTCCTTGATCGTCAGCGAACCACCACACACATTCTTTGTTCTTGGATCCACTCAATAATTTACACAAATGTTATCTACTAGCAGGAATTAATTTTTTATACACTTCCTCTTTCAGATAAAGTATTTCCATCTATAATTTGCAAAATAATAAGTGACAGAAATATTTATTAAGATAGTTAAATGTAAGAAACATCAATCTTCCTGTGAAGTTATGAACATGGTTTATTTAGCTATAGGTTATTGTTCAGAGATACAGCACAAGCGTAATTTTTAAATAGAATATTATTTCTTTATGCCTTTTGGCTGAAGTAATTAAACTGATAGCGTAAAAATCATTTTAAAAGAAATTTCTTTCAATGTTAGTTATTGATCTAGAACGTTCACGGTTTTACGGGCGGATGCAACATCCTGTAGAAAATTGGCTCTTATCAGATGGATGTTTTAGTGAAGGAATGTTCACTGAAGTGAGGTGTTCAAAAGAGCGTCCATTTTTCTCAAAGCATAACTCAGTGCACCTTCTAAATGACCTATGTACGAGATGTAAAGTTGCTGCTCTCGAGAGAGTACTTCAGTAGGAATCTGCGGTACACTAATGAGACTGCACTTACAAATTACATTGTTATTCCCACTGAGGTCGAATAAGCTTTCTGAGTGAGAAATGTATTGGCACAAGTGGGGTTCAACTTTAAGCTGCAAGTGACTGGTACCTGTCTCATATAACCAGTTATGGCAATAACACAAGAATGATGTAAAGTTTTAAGTATTTCCAAGCAGAGCTGATTTTTTTTTACATTCCCGAAATCTACCCTGCCCGAGGTGTGGGAGGATCGACTTAATGGCTTAGCTGTGTTGAACACTCACACTGACATTGATTGTCCTATTGACGATTTAATAATTAAACGATTTGACATGTAGAATAGCCGCATAGAATAAATCATTTAAGGAAGAGAACAACAACTGTAGCTTTTTTTGTATCATAAGATGACATTGTCTTGTATGTGTATAATCAGTTTAAATAAAACTTTCTTAAACTTTGCATGTCACTTGATTATTTTTTATTGTGGTTAAAGTAAAGGTAGCTCAAGATATCATTAGCGCTCCTTCCTTGAGGTTTTTCTGTATCCGCCACAACAGGTCTACAATAGCTCTCTTATGATAATGCTGGGATGATAATATGGTGAACTGCAGGGTCGATTTTCCTTCTGCACCCTTATCCTGTAGGAGTTTGCTGTTCGTCTCTAATGTCCTTGGCGTCGATGAGACACTAATCTTATCTGACGACAGTTTGACAGAAAAACATAAAAACAGTAAAAGACAGAAGAAAATGTATATCTCTGAGAACATGTAGACGATTTCAGAAAAATTTTGTTGTGAGATAATGATAAATTATTTTTACAGTAAGATCTGTAGTTTAACCCATGATGATAATGATGATCATGATCTGTAATTTAACCCAGAGATGCAATAGACGTACCCCATCAGTTTGATTTTGGACGGAAGTTTATGTGATAGCAGGTTTCCTCAGGACTTTGGTTCTTTACCTTTGCTGTGAGCCACGTAGGTCTTTGAGTGGGAGGAACTCTACGCAAAAAATATGACTAACAACATGGTTTTATAGATAATGTATTCCACAGAAATATGGAGGTTAACAGGAATCTCGTTGATGTCTCAATATTGCTCTTCTAATCGTTGCTGGACTTCATGGATTCCTTACATATTGTCTGGTTTTGTTGTATAATCCATTAGCTGTACGGAAAAAATTGTAGTTTTGCAAGGGCGTAGCTGAAATTTTATAGACAAGTACATTAATTCTAGAGAAGCGTTGTTACAAAGTACGGAAAAGTTATGAACGGTAAACTGTGCGAACAAGTAAATAAATCCAGAGAAAGTCCTGAAAAATGTACGCAAACAAAACTTATGGAAAAATCTAAAGACCTCTGTAACAGGGAAGGCTCGTTAATCAACACAAGCGACGGCGTTAATCGAGCTATCCAAATGCTTTGTATAAAAGATGGAAAGATGGAGAAAAATATACAACTTGTTTTGCTCAGGATGCATTCTCCCAAGGACGACTCCACCATATTTACAGTGGCACTTCAGGACCCAAAAATATGAAGTGACATTTATATTATTCTAAGTCCAGTTTATTTTCAAGTCTTATTCGTGCAGGTTGAGCATTGTACCATTAAAGTTATCGTCGTACTGCTGTAAATGTGACACACTTTGATATTTTCTACTACAAATTTTCACAGTGACAAATATTTCATTAATGAAACGATTAATTTTGATGGTATCAGTATTATAGATGGATAAACATTTTGATGTGCTATTGTTTCGATGGGCATCTTACGACTGCTCTAACAAAGATCTTCTATGAGATTTAAGACTCATTCAGGCTCGCAGAACGAAGTAGGTTATTGTGCTGTTATGATTATCAACATAATTATTATTTTGTTATTTCGTAGGTTACTCTTTTATTGTTCCAATTTTTAAAAATAAGTTCTGCATACTCGTATGTTGTGATATGCCGTATTATGGCACTTATAGTCATTGACGCAGAAATTTCACAGATAGAAAGCAAATAAGCGCAAAAATAAGAACAACTGAATCCAAGACTAATTTTCAACCAACAGTGCAACGAGAAACAATGTTGGCAAAGAGCCAGACCACAAAAAGAGAAATAAAGGGGGTATTGCGTGCAGTACTAGCATAAATTCAGCGTAAAATCATCATAAACGCTGTGGTTTGCATTTCTGCTTCTCTTGTACGAAGAAATATGACAGTAAATAAGCCTGTAATTATAACAGAGATATCAATCTTTTTAAAATTCGTTCCACTCCGGCGACCATAATACAGTGATATGTGACAAATAGGATCCTGTTAAATTATAGCACATTCCCTTTTCTTTGTCCAGCTATCGCTCGCTGGAGTGAGAACTAACCGGAAAAGACATAAATATATTTTTTAAGAGTATTAACGGCGGAAAAGTTGCTAGTAGTAGTTTTTCTCTCCTTTAATAGTGAAATTCACAGGACGATGGACTCGATTTTTGTTCAGGTCTTTGAGGAAAAGTCTCTCGATGTCGTCAGCTCAACAAGTACGTTACTGTTTTCACGAATTTTAGTAAGTAATGGATAGATGTGAATACTGTAAACAGCATTGCGATATAGCCGAGCTACAGCAAACGGAAATTGCAATTAAATTGAGTTTTCCTGTTTTTTATTTCAGATGTTGATGCCAGTGTGAAAATGTTGCTCTCAGTAAGCAGAAATATCAACAGCAATACTTCTCTTTCCTCTGGCTACTATGTTTATTTTTTCGATGTAGTAAGGTATACCTTTTAGAGACTTCTTCTTATCTGATCTTACGTACTGCTACCATTTCATTGCATAATCCACTAAAACTGTACATCGAACTGTTCTTGTTCGGGTTATGTGGAGGGCACTAAAATACATGAGAATACAGCGACAGTACTATTTTAGGCGTTCTGTTATAAGCATAATTTAGTGGGGTTTTATACGGAACACTAACCGACTGTTGTAACTAAAGAACAAAATGTTGCCATTGACACAAACGTGGTGCTGTGTTAGTGGTGCACCTACTGCGTCTAGTGATACCTGCTGTGGGAACAGGATCACACTACCGTTTATGGAAACTAAAGTTTAACATGGAACTTGAAAATCGTTTTACTATTTTTCCCACACACTCAAAACACTGCAATAGGTGAAAGTTGCATCAGCTTAATTGCTTTGAATTTACTAACTGACAATTTTTAAAGCATTCATTAACCAAAACGTGAATAAAAAATAAATAAGTTCACATTTTTGATTGATTTCGTTTTGACGTTTGGAGCTAAGAAACAGAAAAAGTCATTACTAAGACAAATAAATCTGTAGAAATATTCAGAGTGACATGTTTTATTTTCTAAAATTGTTTCTTTAAGGTTCGGTAACTGCTTTAGGATCAAACCATTTATTTGTAGATTTTTCATGAAGGAAGAGGCAATGGTTTGAACACCACTCGAATAAAATACTGCTGTGTATGCCCCCGAGTCAGGATGTGATGAAACTCCCCAGAACAAATGTACTAAAATGGACCTTGGCTCTGAAAACCTACGTTCTTGGTTCGCTACTGATGGTCAACTTGAAAGTTGTCTGTTAATTACACTTTCGTTATGCCCACAATATATTTGCTTGCCAAATGTCCTGCGAGTTCATATTATGCCCAGCTTAAATAAGTAGAGCCAGGCTCTTTGAGCCATGTCTTTGGTTTGCTGCTCCGATTTTCAGCCAATAGGAAATTTCGCGGGTGTCTTGCAGGGAGTCATGTATTTTAGTGGGATCCTGCCTTTCTGCTACTGTCCTCTGCTGTTGGGCGTTAGAATACATAGCTGTACATATTTATTAACGTTGAGCTTATGTTAAAGTGTGTGTGTGTGTGTTTGTGTGTGTGTGTGTTTGTGACTACTACAATAGTCATCTATGGTCAGATAACGTTTACAGCTGTATATACAGGAATAAACATTGACATAATATGACATAGCTCAATAGTTTAGTGTTTTATTTAACTACTAACATTAATAGCTCAGTCTTACAACACAGCCCACAACTTGAAAACTTGTACTTTGAAGCATCACTGAAGGAAGAGAAATGGAAGTGTGTAGCAGACAGTCGGCCGGGATGGCCGAGCGGTTCTAGGCGCTATAGTCCGGAACCGCGCGACTGCTACGGTCGCAGCTTCGAATCCTGCCTCGGGCATGGATGTGTGTGATGTCCTTAGGTTGGTTAGGTTTAAGTGGTTCTAAGCTCTAGGGGATTGATGATCTTAGAAGTTAAGTCCCACAGTGCTCAGAGCCATTTGAACCTTTTTTTTTTTGTGGCAGACAGAAGCCAACGTTAAGATTCGCATGCAACATAACGCTTCTGCCAGACGTTAGGGAGATTTATAGATCCACCTTAAAAGAACTGACTGCTTAAGTGACAGGGAATATGGCTTTTTTTTTTTTTTTGTCGCGCCCCGCCTGTGCTAACCGTTTCATTCCTGGATGTATTCAGATTTCTGTCTTTCTGTCTTCCCCTACAGTTTTTACCCTTTACAGCTCCCTCTAGTGCCGTGGAAGCTATTCCCCGATGTCTTAACAGGCGTCCTATCATACCGCCCCTGCTTCTTGTAAGGGTTTTCCATACAATACTTTCCTCGCCAATTCTGCGGAGAACTTCCTCATTGCTTAACTTGTAAGTCCACTTAATTTGCATCATTCTTAGGTAGCAACACATCTCAAATGCTTAGATTCTCATCTGCTCTGGTTTTCCCACATCCCATGTTTCACTACGATGTGGTACTGTGATCAAAACGTATATTCGCAGAAATTATTCCTCAAATTAAGATCTATGTTTGATACTTGCTGACATATCTTGGCCAAGAATTCCCTTTTTGACAGTGCTAGTCTGCTTTTTATATTCTCATCGCTCCGTCGGTCATGTGTTATTTTCCTGCCTAAATAGCAGAAATCCTTAACTTCATCTACTTCGTGACCATCAATCCTGACGTTAAGTTTCTCGTTGTTCTCATTTCAGCTACTTCTCATTACTTTCGTCTTTCTTCGAATGCCTGTCAGTCCATATTCTGTACTTATGAGACTGTTATTTCATTCAATTGATGCTGTAATCCCTCCCTCTTCACTTTCACTAAGGGTAGTAATGTCATGAGCGAATCTTATCATTGGGATCCTTCCACCTTTAATTCTAATTCCACTCTTGAACCTTCATTTTATTTCTGTAATTGCTTCTTCGGTGTATAGATTGAACAGAAGGTACGAAAGAGTGTATCCCTGCCTTACACCCCCTTCAATCCGAGCACTTCGTTCTTGGTCTCCAACTCTTATTGTTGCTTCTTGGTTCTTGTTCATATCATATACAGTGATGAGGCAAAACATAGTGATCACCTGCTTAATAACTCGTTTTTCCGTCTTTGGAACGTAATACATCACTGATTCTGGGTATCAGGAATGCGATATTCTGTTGGTAGGTTTGTGTAGGTATACAGCATTAGATGTGTGCGCACAGTTCATGCAGTTCGCGTAAATAACGGGTCGCTGATTTGCGAAAGCGGTGATGGGGTCCGATAGCGACCCAGATAGGTTCCATAGGACTTACATCAGGCAAAATAGGTTGCCGAGAGATCAATATGCGTTCACTACAACGCTCCTCAAACCACTGTAGCGTGTTTCTGGCTTCGAGACGCGGGCAATTATATCGCTGAATGATGACATCAAGCATGAAGAGATACAGGTAGTTCGCAGCTGTCAGCGTGTGTTCGGTTACTACAACAAGTCTCATGCATGCGGAGGAGAATGTCTCACATAGCATAATACAGCTCACACGGGACTGCGTCCGTGGCCCCCTGCACGTTTCGATACGTGACGGCGTTTGTCAAGAGACCATCGATCTAGTGTAGAAAGAATGTGATTCACCCGTAGAGTCGACACGTACCATTGATCGACAGCTGAATCCCAATGATGTCGTGCCCACTGCAATCGTAACTGACGTCGTTGTGTCAACAGGTGAACACGGGGGCGAGGAGGGGGCGTGGTCTGCGGCTGCGGCAGAACTCCATGTTCAACAATGTACGACGCACGCTGTGCTCTGAAACACTTGCATGTGGACCAGTATTGTGATCTTTCGGCAGAGATGCCACAGATCACCATCTATCCTTTACAGGGCAGACAAACCTCCGAATCCCACTTTCTGTGAAGAGTCGTGGACGTCCAACCATTTAGCGCACAGTGGCAGTTCCACTGTCATTCTGCCTCTTTCCGTAGTTGCTCACGACAGTTGCATGTGAACATTTGACCAGCTTCGGAGATTTCAAGATACTCGGTCACAGGCTCTGTGAAGTAATAATCTCCCCTTTGTCAAAGTCGCTTACCTCAATGGAATTCCCGATTTACAACCCGTACCTTCGCTACGCCCCCCCCCCCCCCCAACCGTGTCTGCTCCGCTTAGATACTTTTGTTACCGTGTCACGTGCCCGCAACGCCACCAGGCGGCAAACGTCGTGGTGGGCAGTGGTCGTAACTTTTTGGCTTATCAGTGTGTTATCCATTTTTTCCTATAGCTTTTACTCTTACGTTTCTCTTGCACCGTGTCACAATGTCGAACTCTTTTTCCAGTGTCTTGATTTTTCTTCAGTCTTGCTTCCATCAACCGCAACGTCATATCTGCCTCTCTGGCGCCTTTACCTTTTCTAAAGCGACATTGATCGTCATCTAACAGATTCTCAGTTTTCTTTTCCAGTCTTCCGTATATTAGTCTTGTCAGCAACTTGGACACATGAGCTGGTAACCTGAATGTACGTTAATTCCAAGACTTATCGGCTGTTAATATCTTCGGAATTGTGTGGATGATCTTTTTCCGAATATCTGATGGTATATCGCCAGTCTCATACATTCTACACACCAACATCAATAGTCGTTTTGTTGCCATTTTACCCCAAGAGTTTAGAAATACTTTATGATTCATCTGACTTTAAGTCTTGAAAAGGTATTTTAAATTTTGATTCTAATACTGGATCCCCTGTTCCTTCCATGTTGACTCCTGTTTGTTCTATCACGTCATCAGAGAAGTCTCCCCTTATAGAAGCATTAAATGTAGGCTATCCACCTATCCGCTCTTTCCTCTTCATTTAACAGATTTTGGAGAAATGTAGGAACACAGGAGGCAATACTGACCCTACGAGTTCTCATAGAAAGTTTGTAGACTTAGAGAAAGTTTTTCACGATTTGACTGGAATACTCTGTTTCATATTCGAAAGATGACAAGGACAACATACAGCGAGCGAAAGGCTACTTACAATTTGTACAGAAACCAGATGGCAGTTACAAGTCTCGAGGAGCACAAAGGGAAGCAGTAGTTGAGAAAGGAGTGAGACAGGTTTGTAACCTATTCCTGATGTTATTCAATTTGTATACTGAGTAAAAGAAACCAAAGAAAAATTTGGAGAAGGACTTGATGCTCAGAAGAAGGAATGAAAACCTTGAGGTTTTCCGACGACCCTATAATTTTCTCAGAGACAGCGAAGGACTTGGAAGAGTAGGTGAACGGAGTGGACAGTGTCTTGGAAGGAGGATATAAGATGAACATCAACAAAAGCAAAACGAGGATAATGGAATGTAGTCGATTTAAATCAGCGATGCTGAGGGAACTAGATTACGAAATGAGACACTTAAAGTAGTGGATGAGTTTTGCTATTTGGGCAGCAAAATAACTGATGACGTTCGAAGTAAAGAGGACATAAAATGAGGACTGGAAATGGCAAGGAAAGCGTTTATGAAGGAGAGAAATTTGTCAGGAAGTCTGTTCTGAAAGTATTTGCATGGACTGTAGCCAAGTATGGAAGTAAAACATGGACTGTTTAGATAAGAATAAAATAGAAGCCTTTGACATGTGGTGCTACAGAAGAATGCTGAAGATTAGATGGGTATATCACGTGACTAATGAGGAAGTACTGAATATAATTGTGGAGAAAAGGAATTTGTGGCACAATATGACTAGAACAAGGGATCAGTTGGAAGGTCATGTTCTGAGACGTCAAGGGACCACTAGTTTAGTACTGGAGGTAAGCGCGGGGGGTAAAGATCTTGGAGGGAGACCGAGAGGTAAATACAAAAGCAGATTCAGAAGGATGTAGGCTGCAGTATTTACTCGGATATGAAGAGGCTTACGCAGGATAGAGTAGCATGGAGAGCTGCATCAAACCGTCTTCGGACTGAAGACCACTACGACAGAAAGACGCAGAACGCATGCGGAAGCAAAAGAGATCGAAATGAAGTAACGCCCGATAGGTATGCAACATACCTGACGTACAGAAACGCGGTCCCCGTCGTACGTGAGCGAAACTGCTAGGAAAGCTACCGCAGTGTACGCTTACTTACGATAGTCTTCGGTAGTTTTACAAGTCTAGTTGGGAAGCAACAATATCTGAAAAGCTCCTCGCATCTAGTTACGAGTGATAGCGGAAACGGTGTTCCTCTTGGTTTGTTTTATCCCGTCCAAACGAGGAGAGGATCCGGCGTCACGTAGGTTCGCCGTGTTTTACGGCGTCGGCCGGGAGGCCGCTGTTTGTCCCAGCGCCCCCTAATGAAGGAACTCGCGGGCCCGAGTCCTCGGTCAGAACGCCAGGGGCGTGCCGCCCTAATGGTCGCAAGTCTCCGGCCGCTCGTTAAGACCAGCTGCGGGTTTAATTAAACAGCGCGTCTTATATGGCCCGGTAAGGTCTGAACTAGGCCACCGAACACACGTGCACACGCCGAGAGAGATAGGGATACGAATAGGGGGGCACTACTTAGCAAACATGCGGCATCGCGTCCAAGCGTCGCTAATTCGGGGCGCCAAACCAGAGGGCTGACGATGGGAAAAATAAGAGCACTAGAAAATGTGTACCGAGTGCAAATAAAAATTTTGCAATATGTGGGATAATACGTTCGGGGCTACCCTTACGTACTCGTACGTTAGTTTCACAAAAGATTTTAGTATACTTTCCGAAATTCGTAATTTTGGTACAGTGAATGCGAAGTAAATGAACGCTTCGATATGCAGTTGTTTCCACAGACAAATGTGAAAGGATTCTCGTGTGTGTGGATCATGTCAGGAAAACACTGTAGGAATTTTCCTTCAATAGCCGGCCGCTGGTGGCCGAGCGGTTCTGGCGCTACAGTCTGGAACCACGCGACCGCTACGGTCGCAGGTTCGAATCCTGCCTCGGGCATGGATGTGTCTGTTGTCCTTAGGTTAGTTAGGTTTAAGTAGTTCTAAGTTCTAGGGGACTTATGACCTCAGCAGTTGAGTCCCATAGTGCTCAGAGCCATTTGAACCATTTTTTTCCTTCAATAAAACGGGACTGCTACAAAATTCAGGGGTGAGGCTCGAAGGGAAAGAGGATTTAATTACGTCTAAGAGAGGACTGACAGGACGGGCCAAGATAGCTCCCCACTTTCAGAGCCACATACGTACTCCGCAGGCCACCATACGGTGCACGGTGGAGGGTACCTTGTAAGACTGCTACTGCTACGGTTGTGAGCTCTGCAAGATCCATGTACTAATTTATATATACGTGACAAACCCTAATTCTAGGGCTATACTTTAATTTTGACAAATGGATCTATACCGACATTTGTGAAAACGGCGATGGTACATTAGTCCTTACTAATGTAAAATTGCCACCTTCTGAAGAAGACAAATTTACATTTGTTGAAACCTAGGTAAAGAATTCTTTATCCATTGCTACTGGTCGGCTGTTAATAATTTTATTAATAATCTTACTTCTTATTTATCCTGGACTTATCGCGTGTGTTGATGGGGTCAGCATGTTATTCTGGATTTGTGAATGTTAGTCTTAGAAGGCGGCCGGATGGACTCCCTCTCGCTACTCCTCCCCCTCCACTGCGGCCACAGGGTGGAGGGCGGAATATATTTGTGTTCCCCATCTGTTTGCTTCTAGTGTTACCTCACCTCAGTGCGTGAGAACGTATTCGACATGTTTGTGAATCGTGTAAGTGAAGCGGGACGTGGATATCAGACCGTTGTTTACCTAGCATGGAGTAGAAAACAACCTATGAATCACATGCAGACTGATCGGAACACCGGGCGTCTACGTTAATCCGCCGTTGATCCGGGGTCGGCGCGGTTCCCCGAACCCTTAAGCGGCGTGCCAACATGCGCGGCTATACGGGCGGGTCGATTTTAATAACAAAATCTGGACAGGTGCGAGTAGGGATTCGCATTCTGGGGGTTCCGTACAAACTTAATCAATCTACATGTTTTGATTGGTGAGTTTACGAGTAACGAAATACTTGGCATAAATGGCCGTGTCTTTTGATTGCAATAACTTAGAAGCTTCAATTATTTTTACTGCCAAGGAAGCGTAGACATTAGAATTTGATACAAATTTCAACTTTCTCCCTCTTTATGTTCTGGAAAAAAGGGTTTTAAAAACAGATACATAATTATTATAATTGTTATTATTATTATTACACAGTGTTTAATTACTGTATAATGTATAGAATGATTTAAAACAATAAATAAACTGTTTACATCAGCGCTTAGTTCATCGCTAAAAGCGCAACTTTCATGAAAGTGCATTTCAGAGAAACACAGTATTGGGGAGCATTCGTCAGAAAACATGAGAAGTATGTGTGTGTAACACTCAATTACTGAATCTATAAGGACAACTCTCACAACTTTGACCATAGTAGGCTGAGGTGACAAAAATCGTGGGGTAGTGATATGCACATATATACAGATGGCAGTAGCTCGCGTATACAAGACATAAAAGGGCATGGCATTGGCGGAGCTTTCATTTGTACTTGGGTGATCCATGTGTAAGGGTTTCCGACATGATTATGGCGGCGCGACCGGAATTAACAGATTTTTAACGCGGAATGGTAGTTGGAGCTAGACGCGTTGGAAATTCTGTTTCGGAAATCATTAAGGAATTCAGTGTTCCGAGATGTCAAGAATGTGTCGAGAACACAAAATTTCGCGCATTACCTCTCTCACCACAGATAACGCACTCGCCGATGGTATTTTCGGTGCTAACAGAAAAGCAACACTTCATGAAATAATCGCATAAATCAAATTGAGGCGTACGACAAACGCATGAGTTAGGACAGTGCGGTGAAATTTGGTGTTAATCCAGACGACCGAAGTGAGTGTCTTTCCTAAGGGCACAACATCGCCTACAGCGCCTCTCCTGGGCTCGTGATCGTAACGGTTGGGCCCTAGACTACTGTAAACCGCGGCCTGTCAGATGAGTCCGATTTCAGTTGGTCAGAGCTGATGATAGGATTCGATTGTGGTGTAGATTCCACAAAGTCTTGGACCCGAGTTGTGAACAACGCACTGTGCAAGCTGGTGAGGCTCCATCATGTTGTGGGCTGTGTTTACGTGGAATGGACTGGCTCCTCTGGTCCAACTGAACCTATCACTGACTGGAAATAGGTATTTTCGGACTTTCCCAAACAACGATGGAATTTTTATGGATGACAATACGCCATTTCACGGGTTCAAATGGTTCAAATGGCTCTGAACACTATGGGACTTAACAGCTGAGGTCATCAGTCCCTAGTACTTACAACTACTTAAACCTAACTAACCTAAGGACATCACACACATCCATGCCCGAGGCAGGATTCGAACCTGCGATCGTAGCAGTCGCGCGGTTCCGGATTGAAGTGCCTAGAACCGCTCGGCCACCGCGGCCGGCGCCATTTCATGGGGCCACAGTTGGTCGCGATTGGTCTGAAGAACGGCATGGACAGTTCGAGCGAATGATTTGGCCACCCAGATAGCCCGACATGAATACTATCGAAAATTTATGGAATATAAATGAGAAGTCTGTTGGTGCACAAAATTCTGTACCGGCAACACCGTCGTAATTATAGCGCCTATAGAGGCAGCATGGCTCAATATTTGTGCAGGGGCTTCCAACGACTCAGTCCATGACACGTCAAGGCGCAGCACCTTGCTGAGCGAAACGAGGTCCGACACGATATTAGGAGGTATCCGATGACTTTTGTGACGGACGTGTATTTCACTTAGCACTACGACTGATGACGAAAGTGCACAGACTATGACAATAAGAGGGTGTACAAGAGTGGAATGCTGCTTGCATCAGTCATTCCTGCCTACGTTCGTGAAATTAGTCTGTATGTTGTTTTTCATTAGTGGTAGGTCTTTCTCATTCCGTCTTAATTTGCCACTTCTACCTATGAACTTACAAACCACGTAGGGTTTGTCAGCGGGCACCGTCACAGCCTGTGAATGGACGCCCTTTACCTGGCGAGAGTGTTCAAAAGACAGCCAGGCAACAAGCATATCCTCCTGGTCATCTTCTACCAAAATGGTTCAAATGGCTCTAAGTACTATGGGACTTAACATCTGAGTTCATCTGTGCCCTAGACTCAGAGCTACTTAAACCTAACTAACCTAAGGACATCACAGACATCCATGCCCGAGGCAGGATTCGACCCTGCGACCGTAGCAACAGTGCGGTTCCGGACTGAAGCGCCTAGAGCCATTCGGCCACAGCGGCCGGCCATCTTCTAACGCAAACATCTGGAAAGTGTTGTGATTAAATTTAGCTTGTAATTTCTCGAATTCCCTACATTTTCTAGACCTAAAATTTTGACGCTGTTTTATCCTGTGAAAGTTACGATAAATTTGGAAATTTACGCTTCCAGGGAAACTTATTTAGGGAGGATCATTTCCCACTTGACATTCTCCCTCCTTGTATACGCGTCCGGTCTGTGGTATTAATGCTGAGCCGTGTCGAACATCGACCCTCCTAGATCAGGATCGAGCCATAGCTTTTCGGCTGTGTTTCAGAGACAAGGGCTCAGCAGCTGGTTTATAACAGATATCTGAGAGCTGTAGAGAAGGAGCAGAGAGAGCAGCGTTGGTGAGCGGAGTTGCGAACGGACCGGCGAGCTGTCTGCAAGTCACTCTGGTCGCGCAAAAGGGGGCGCACCGAGCCGAACAGTGCTAGAGAGCTTGTATACAGAGAGAGTGGCCATAGGTGAAGTTGCCCGTGCCCATTTTTCTGCCAAACGTCTCTCGCGCTTCCTATGTTCGCCGTGCTTTTGAGTTGAATTGAAGTTCAGAGGACTTTTGGAAACGATTAAAAGGTATTGGAATTATTGAGAGACTTGTTATGTGTTGTACATGCATGTTCGATTTAGTTGTATATCGTTTTTAGTACGTGATTAGCGCTTGCGTGCATACTGGTAGCATCACAACTTTTCTGGCGCCAATATCTGACAGTACTTGCTGGAAACGGAAAGTTCCTGTAATTATATTGGAACAAGTAAGCCCTCGGTCACAAATATTAGGTCGAAATTGACCTGGTTTCGACGCTACTTGTTGCATCCCTTGTTTACAGTACGAGCAGCCCTTAGCGGCTCGCCATCTCACAATTGTTCATGACGCCTTTGCGGCTTAGATCTTTTTTAATATGTGACTTTACTGCATCTTTTCGAGTCAGTACAAACTTTAATTTTATTCAAATTGTTCAAATGGCTCTGAGCACTATGGGACTTAACATCTTTGGTCATCAGTCCCCTAGAACTTAGAACTACTTAAACCTAACTAACGTAAGGACATCACACAACACCCAGTCATCACGAGGTAGAGAAAATCCCTGACCCCGCCGGGAATCGAACCCCGGAACCCAGGCGCGGGAAGCGAGAACGCTACCGCACGACCACGAGCTGCGCACTTTAATTTTGTTAATGTACTATATACCTAATATGTTTTAGAACAGTTAGTCTAATTCTGAAGACGACGCTCATTTTAGATTCGAAACCAGGTCAACTTTGACTTAATATTTGTGACCGAGGGCTTATTTGTTCCAATATAATTCTGACACGGTCACTGAACCTTAGCAGCTATGTTCAGAGTTCCTGTAATTGTTGTGCCATGCTCATTCGACTTTATAGCGTCAAACTTTATTTCGTTCCGAATCAGAACACTAGGCATTATTTTGGTTTCAGTATTATTGCCTGACTGTTGACGCACGCAAGTTGTAAGCACGTTTTCCGCAGTTGTCGTGGTTGCTGAAACATTATTCGTAGTAAATAATTGTAGGTACTGTTGAAGACAGTTTTTAATAGGCCTACTTACTGTGGGGTAGAAGGGATATGGTAGTTTTCTTGTTATATTTGGTGGTTATTACAGTAGCCTACATTTAACATTACGTGATTTTTGTAATCTTTTTCGTTTGTTATCTATGAGAGGTAGTCAAAAAAAGTCGTAAGCAATTGTTTACTTGTGACATGCAAAAAGTTTGAAGACGTGACAAGAAGTACTAATGTCTCACACTTTTTGCATGTCACAAGTAAACAACTGCTTACGACTTTCATTCATCTGACGTAATACAGGTACGTTAAATCTTTTGCGTTATGCACTTCCGATACAAAACAAATGCTATACACTATATTTTTTATTTACGTTACTTTTATTG